>NC_060121.1:779901601-781151601 GCF_021461395.2 Schistocerca americana
TCAGTTTCAGTTAATGCCACAGGTACGTCATACAATATTACCAGAGGATTTCTTTTCTTGGGAGGTTCACATTTAATGGCCTTATTGAGTTTGGTGTTATTTAGTATTTTGTCCCTGTCTTCCTCTGTTGCGAGATCTACAACTACTACATTTTTTGTGGCCTTAACTTTGTTTATTTTTATTTTATCCCTTGCTGGGTCAATTGTTGTTGTGAAGATCTCCTGTACCTTTTTAATAGTCTGACCAGGCAGGGGTCTTAAAAAGACTGCCGTGTCTGGCTTTTTTGAGATCTTTGCAATTGTTTCTTTAGTTGTTTGGGCTTTTGTGGCAGGTTGCGCCACCACTCCGGCCCATGTCTTGACTGGCTGTTGTCTTAATCTGGCATTCTCCTTCTCGAGCTCTTCAAGACGTCCCTCAAGCTTAGCGTTTGCGATAGCCCAGGCAGCGAGCTCGTTCTTTATTGCTGTAACTGCAGCCTGGCTTATTTTTCCGTTCTTAATACTAGAGTCTAATATTTGACTAATACGACAATGTCTGTCATAAACATTTTCATCATCTTGTCCCACTTCCTCCTGCGAGGTAGGGACAGTAGACATACTTGCCCTCGAAATAGCACTCGAATCACTCGTTTCCTGTTCAGCCATGATGATAACGAGTGAAAAAAGGTTGGGAGCCCGTCTCTTGCCCCGGACCGGCTCCTCTGGCATGGGGGGGGACTGTTGCAGCTCGCCCACCGACCTCGCCCCTAGGTCAAGGGCACTCCTGAGCTGCAGGGTTCAGCGCGCCGTTGCCAGCGCACTGGTCCCCGTCGAAGGCCTCGTCGTCGACGATTTCACTCGACGCTCCTCGGCAAGTGCACCCCGCACTCCGGAGAGGCGGATGCACCCCTCGCCCTTCGCCGCCTACTAGCCCGAGTTTCCACCTGAAGGCCAAGGACCCACTCCTACTCAGGTGGTGGGTCGGTCCCCCAGTCGTTCGGCGGTCTGGGCCCATCTAACCTAGCCCAGGCGATGTCACCACCTCCTGGGTTTGGCAGAACACGCCCCGGTTACCCAGGGGCGCGGCGAAGCACCCTTGCCGACTCGCGCCGCGATCCCACGCCGATAAACGAGGCCGCCGGCATGCAGAGCACCTGCTGGTCTGTGCCCTGCGAACAGAAAGGGACTGGTGTTCGGTCCCTCGACACAGCTCCCCCTGTGCCACGCACCCTTCGCTTTCGCATCGGGTTGGGTCGCAGCTCTCCCTTTCGTCGCAAGGCAGAATGCCAAGCTTAACGTCCGGCACCACGGGAAGGCGGAAAGAGCCACTTGGGAAGGAGAGGCTATGAGAGACGCTTCACTTCCCCTGTGAGGACTGCCGCGGCACACCCGACTGAGAAGCGATACGCCCCAGTGCGAGCCTCCGTGCCTTACGGCGCGCCGACACGGGCGGGCCCGGCCGAAACGCGCCGTCAAGCGACTGACCTCACGCCAGACGTCCCCTAGACTTAGAACAACTTAAACCTAACCAACCCAAGGACATCACACATATCCATGCCCGAGACAGGATTCGAACCTGCGACCGTAGCAGCAGCGCGGTTCCGGACTGAAGCGCCTAGAACCACTCAGCCACAGCGGCCGGCTTTTGCATGTTGATATTCCGGATGCTGTGTGTTTATAAACCGATTGTCATTTTTTTTACTTGTAGTTCACTGTTGCTATTTAAATTTACATATTGTCATTTTGTCACATGGAGATAGTGGGTGGAGATGTGGACACTAGAAAATGGAGTGATAAGTGAAGAAATGGGAGCCGCCCGCTGTGGCCGAGCAGTTCTAGGCGCTTCAGTCTGGAACCGCGCGACCGCTACGGTCGCAGGTTCGAATCCTGCCTCGGACATGGATGTGTGTGATGTCCTTAGGTTAGTTAGGTTTAAGTAGTTCTAAGTTCTAGGGGACTGATGACCTCAGATGTTAAGTCCCATAGTGCTCAGAGCCATTTGAACCATTTTTGTCCGCAGGGGAGGCAACCAGAAACATTTGCGCCGTGTTCATTGGACAGGGTACGGCAAGAAATGATTTTCTCGTTTTAACGAGAAAGACTTTCGAGGTTTGAAGAAGATCGTTCAAAGGCATTAATTCGTAACGATCCACGTCAGTGTATTCCAAAACTGGCAAATATGATGAACTGTGGTCATTCCTCCATCCTGCTATATCTGCATGCAATGGGGAAGGTTCAACAATCTGATGTATAGGTACCGTATGCTCTAAGACAGTCACAAAAATCTACGGATGGCTATACAGGGTGGAGAAAAATTGTCACAAAATTTTAACCCTGGGTAGCTGATGCCAGTAGGAACCAAAATTAATAATATTATGTAGGTCGATAGTGCACAATTTTTAAACTACGAAAACTTGGCGCCACGCGCTCCAATTGGCAGCGTTATTGTCCTGCAAAACAGCAAGACCTATTTGACACGTGTGCATATCACGTTGGGGTAGTGACGGGGCGAGAGAAGATTGTATGTGTAAACCAACAACCATAGCACTGCCCGTCAACCGACGAACGGCAGCAGGGCAATCCCACGGCCAATTGGAGTGCGTGGCGCCAAGCTTTCATAGTTTAAAAATGGTGCGTTGTCGACCTACACAACATTAGTGATTTTGGTTCCTACTGGCATCAGCTATCCACGGTTAAAATTTCGTGACACAATTTTTCTCCACCCTGTATATGCATCTCTGCTTGCACGTTGTCAATTGCCTCGTGAACAACACCGACGATTCCTATTTTATATCGTTACTGGTGACGCGAAATTGTTTCTTCATGCTGACTTAAGGAAAAGAATGGAATGGTTCTGTCCAAACAAAGCAGCAACTCCGGGTACAAAGACCTACACGCATCTACAAAAGATGATGTCACGCAACTGGTGGAACAGCGATGGTGTGATGTACTACGAATTGCTTCCCCGACGTATAACCATCACTGCTGACATTTATTGTCAACAACTGAGACATCTTGGAGACGCAGTCCAGGAACGACGACCAGGAAGCCTGCGTGAAGTGACGCTGCTCCAGGATAACGACCGCCAGCATTCTGCTAAAAAAATAAATAAATAAATAAAAAAAACAACTACACTGTAGTTGGGGTAGGAAATTATCCGCACCCACATTATTCACCTGCTCTTGTGTCCTCAGATTTTCACCTTTTTCGATCTGTATCGAAAAACCTTCAAACAACTTCGTTTCCGGATGAAAACGCTCTCCGACCATGGTGCGACGGGCTCTTCGCCTCAAAACCATGTGACTTCTACAATCACGGAATCGAAAAGTTACCCCAGCGTTGGCAGATCGTTGTAAATACTGAAGGAGAATAGGAGAATATATTACTGGTGGCTCAAGTTTCTTTTATGTGTATCTGTGGTGTCACCGCCAGACACCACACTTGCTAGGTGGTAGCCCTTTAAATCGGCCGCGGTCCGGTAGTATACGTCGGACCCGCGTGTCGCCACTGTCAGTAATTGCAGACAGAGCGCCACCACACGGCAGGTCTAGAGAGACGTACTAGCACTCGCCCCAGTTGTACAGCCGACGTTGCTAGCCATGGTTCACTGAGAATTACGCTCTCAATTGCCGAGACGATAGTTAGCATAGCCTTCAGCTACGTCAATTGCTACGACCTAGCAAGGCGCCATTTATCCTTTGCTGTGTATCTAATGAAGCATGTACAGTAACAAGACCAATGTTCACCAATTGTGGATTAAAGTTAAGTATTCCAGCAGCTACGTACTTTTCTTTATAGCATTCATTACGTATCCTGTTTCAGACCTCACGCCAGCCTGCGTGAGTTTAAGCGCGTGCCTTTCGGTTACCCGTCACTGTGGACTGGCTGTCTTGTCAGTCCACAACAGTATCTATTGTGTTTATAAACTTGTGCATAAACGTTTGAACTTATGTACCAAGCCAAGTTTCAATCAAGGAACTGTTGCTGATCGACGCTTTCATCATTTAGCGGTACGTGTTGCCTGAAACTGCGTTTACACCAGTGCGCCTTGCGGCTGGTTGCCGTACGGCTGTGGTTACCTCTACACGCAAGTAGAGGCGCCCAACGTGGATACAGGTGTGAATGGAATCCTTCGTTCTCACATATTGTGGAAAAGGCATGCACCTGCACGCGTGCCTCTTCTTGGGTGTGGGGCAAGCACAGCCGCACGGCGACTAACCGCAAGGGACACAGTTGTAGTATCTATGAAGCCCTGTGGCGAGGCTCTATAGTTTCTGCGCGCAAGCAACCCATCTCGTAACAAATTATTTTCGGTGGTACTGGATCCTCTTCCTGCCACGTTTACATCTTTGCTGCCAAGTACATTTGACGAATACAACACAAACATAAGGCCGGTATTACACTATGAAATTTCTTTGAGAAAGATGTGATCAAAGATGTAATCATAAATTCTGTCGAATATATTTGACAAAGATCTTTGACGCAGCGCTAGAAGGTGTATTACACTGTCAGCATATTTTTCGTCAACGTTCAAGATGGCTGACAACAACTTGTTATTAACCGCAGCAGTTGCATGTACCACAATTGCACTGTGTACACATGCGGAAGAAAAAAATGTTCAAATGTGTGTGAAATCTTATGGGACTTAACTGCTAAGGTCATCAGTCCCAAAGCTTACACACTACTTAACCTAAATTATCCTAAGGACAGACACACACATCCATGCCCGAGGGAGGACTCGAAGCTCCGCCGGGACCAGCCGCACAGTCCACGACTGCAGCGCCTCAGACTGGTAGGCTAATCCCGCGCGGCCATGCGGAAGAGAAGCGGGGGGGGGGGGGGGGGGGGGGAAAAAGGAAACATACCTGGGTGAAGCCGTGGGTTTTACGACGACACGATAAAAGCACTCAACAAAACTTGTTACGTGAGCTTATAGTGGAGGACGTCAAGTCGTACTTCAATTACTTAAGAATGGATGAGCATAAATTTCTGTATGTGCTCAGTGAAGTGTATCCTCATATCACAAAGCACAATATTCACTTAAGAACTGCTACATCTGCAGAAGACAGACTCACTGTAACATTCCGATTCCTTGCTACAGGAGAGGATTCGGTTCTGTCAGGTCAGGTCAGGTCAGGTCAGGTATCCAATCTTCTTAATCTGTTTTTGTATTCAGGGTGCCTCGCGTTGTAAAGCGCCTCATCGGCTTCATACATCTCTGTTAATTTCGTAGTTGTCGGCACACACCAATTGTATTTACCGGCAATGTTTATAAAAACACTACAGACGACAGAGCGCTGCAGCGATGCCAGCGCTCCATATGGTAACATGTCACATTGCAGTGAACAGAAGACAAGCGACTTCTTTGGTCAAATCTATAGCGAGGCCCTAGATTTGATCAAATATTGCACGACATTTGACAGACTTCCCTATTACACCATCAAATATCTTTGACAAAGATTTTTGACAAAGATATTTGGCAAAGAAATTTGACAGTGTATACCGGCCTAAGCGACAACCGCATGAATTTTGTTTCTGATTTAGGATGTGTGTTCGGCAACACCAAAGCGGAAAAAGGCTGTTGAAACAATACAAAGCGAGCCTCCATTTCTAGTATAGTGGGGAGGTTCGCTGCCGCCAGCGACTTTCGCTCCGGTGATTGGTCAGGGGTGGGAAGCTGACGGAGTGCCGTTCGACGGGGGGACGAGATTTTTTGACTGAGTGGCGGCTTCTCCCCTCCTCCGTTGCGGCATAGAAAGTGAAAGAGCCCGGAAGTTGGCGAGATGGCAGAGGGGGAAAGAGTCGGGAGCGCCTCGGGCTTCGAAGTGCGGAGCGGACGCGGAAGAGTAGCTGCGTTTTCCGGCCCCCCTTCCAGTGACGGAGGGCGTGCCGGGGCTCGTCCGCGGCGGTGGGCCCGCGTGTCGCGCCGTGTGTGAAAGTGAACGCCGCCGCCGACGGAACACTTTCGCTGGCGTGCCGGGCCCGCGCGGTCGCGTTACGTCGTGTTCGCGTCTCGTCGCTCGCCGTGCCATGTCCCGCGACCCGCGCTGCTCCAAGGCGAGCTCTGCGGCCGCGCCGTGCGCCGGCCACGGCTCGCCGCCCACCAGCGCGCCCTTCGCCGTGCGCTGCGCAGTGTTGGCAAGCCTGCCCTCGGCCGTCGCCTTCATCCTGCTCTGCTTCACGCCGCGCCTCAGTGAGTAACGCCTCTGGGCTCCATCCTCCCGAGAGACTCACGAGCTGCTTACTGTCCCACTGCAAACCCTGTCGAGATTCCTCGAGATCGAATGTTACTGTTAGGGGCCACGGCCTGCTACTAACGAACCTCATGCTCGTCACTGCCTTTCTTTGGAATTAAACAAGCTTGCTATCAGGGGATATATCAGTTTCATGTAGGTCCTTATCACCTTGTAACGTTGGCGGTACTACTCTGAAGCGCCAAAGAAGCTGGTATAGGCATGCGTATTCAAGTATATTCATATACCTGGTGATCAAAAAATCAGTATAAATTTGAAAACTGAATAAATCGCGGAATAATGTAGATAGAGGGGTACAAATTGACACACATGCTTGGAATGACATGGGGTTTTATTAGAACCAAAAAAATACAAAAGTTCAAAAATGTCCGACAGATGTTGCTTCATCTTCAGAATAGCAATAATTAGCATAACAAAGTAGGACAAAGCAAAGATGATGTTCTTTACAGGAATTGCTCAATATGTCCACCATCATTCCTCAACAATAGCTGAAGTCGAGGAATAATGTTGTGAACAGCACTGTAAAGCACGCCCAGACTTATGGTGAGGCATTGTCTTTCAGCATCCCTAGAGATGTCGGTCGATCACGATACACTTGCGACTTCAGGTAACCCCAAAGCCAATAATCGCACGGACCTGGGAGGCCAAGCATGACGAAAGTGCCGGCTGAGCACACGCTCATCACCAAACGACGCGCGCAAGATATCTTTCACGCGTCTAGCAGTATGGGGTGGAGCGCCATCCTGCATAAACATCGTACGTTCCAGCAGGTGTTTATCAGCCAGACTGATTACAGCTCATTCTATACACGATTGTAATGCTTAGTCACTGACGTTTTGCTGTCCAGCGCCATCTGTCGGACATTTTGTGAACTTTCTTTTTCATTTGGTTCTAATAAACACTCCAAACGTCCAGAATTGCTATAGAGTGACTTCAGGAACACTCTTCTGAGTTCAAACACTTCTGTTGGCCTCCAAACTCCCTAGACATGAACATTATTGAGCATATCAGGAATGCCTTGCAACGTGCTGTTCAGAAGAGATCTCCACACCCTGGTACTCTTACAAATTTATGGACAGCCCTTCAGAATTCATGGTGTCAGTTCCCTCCAGCACTACTTCAGACATTAGTCGAGTCCATGCCACGTCGTGTTGCGGCACTTCTGCGTGCTCGCGGGGGCCCTACACGGTATAGGCAAGTGTACCAACTTCTTTGGCTCTTCAATGTATGTTGCCCCTTTTTATTGGATGCCATATCTGAACACAACAGATATACATAACACAGACTTTAGTCAACAATAATATATTCTCATTCACTATTTATATCAGTCTGGCAACGCTGGGGAAACTTTTCGATTCTGCTACTCTAGAAACCACATGGTTTTGAGGCAAAGAACTCGATGAGCCATGTTTGGAGCCCATTTTCATCCGGCAAGGAAGTTCCTTGAAGGTTGTTCGATATAGAGCGGAAACGGTGAAAATTTCAGGGCTCAAGGTGCGTGCTGAATGATGTCCCCACCCAACTCCTGTATAGTGTTCATCAGTGTAGCAGAATGCAGGCGGGGGTTATAGTGGAGTAGAATCACTCCACGTAGTCTTGCTGGCCGTCGTTTCTTGGACTGCGTCTGCTACACCCCTCAGTTGCTGACAATAAATGTCAGCAGCTATAATTGTACCTCAGGGAAACAATTCATAGTCCACTACACCGTAGCTCTTTCACTAGATGTATAACACTATCTCTTGTGGGTGCAGGACTTTGTATTGGGAGTTGTTGCTTTCTTTGGGCTCAAGTATTCCTTTTTCTCCCTTATGGTAGCATAAAATTGGAAATTTGTAGTAAGTTCCTGTGGGACCAAACTGCTGAGGTCATCGGTCCCTAGGCTTGCACACTACGTAATCTAACTTAAACTAACTTACGCTAAGGACAACGCACACGCACCCATGTCCGAGGGAGGACTCGAACCTCCAACTGGGGAGCCGCGCGAAACGTGGCAAGGCGCCTCAAACCACGTGGCTGTCTTAGCATAAAGACATCCGTTCGCATCACCAGTAACAATATAAGACACGAATGGTCGGTGTGGTTCACGAGCCGAGTGATGATGAGCAAGCTGATTTTTGTGATTTTGGCTTAGAGCATGCAATACCCATACACTAGATTTTTGAACCATCCCCATCCCATGTACATGTTGCACAATCGTGGAATGATCACAGTTCATCACATCTAGGAGTTCTCGCGTACACTGACGTAGATCATTGTGGATTAATGTGCTTAAAAGATTTTCATCAAACCCCGAATGGCCGGCCGGAGTGGCCGTGCGGTTCTAGGCGCTACAGTTTGGAGCCGCGTGACCGCTACGGTCGCGGGTTCGAATCCTGCCTCGGGCATGGATGCAAAACAAAAACTCTATGAACTGTTGCGTCAACCTAATATCAACTTCACAAGCTGCCTCTAGGAGTGAATCAAAAGCCTGCTCACAAATTTTTGGCCCTGACAGAGAAGATGAAATACAACAACTTTGGAGTAGTCTTGGAAGTAATCCTGACCCACTGAAAGCTTTGAAATGTCAGGAATATGAAGAAAAGTCATTGCACAGGCGCCAAAACTTGAGCAAAGATAATCCCCTATTTGACGCCTCTTGATGTCTTTTTGGGCAGCATATTAAAAGCCTCGTGAACATGATACCACTTCCCTTCTAAGAAACACGTCTCCCCAGGATACTGACGAGTTTCGTGCGACGCCCTGTGTACTTCGTAAAGTGCATACACACCAGCCAAAGAAGGCCGATGAATGACAGCCAGTTGCGTGGTTGGCCGAGATTTGCTTGGTGTATACGGATAAATCGGAGCCAACGAAGCGGTAGGCCTTGGTTGTGGTTCGGTCAACTGACGCTAACATCAAACCGTTGGCAGTTGGCTGGCCTAGTGATCCCCCTGATAGTGTGGACGCCAGGTTGTGTGTGTGATGGTCCCGTAGCGATTAGCTGTGTCTGTTCAACGGGTGTATGTTTATTGTATTTAAAATACTGAGATTGGAATAGAATACGGACACAGTATTAAAGCTGTTAGAGTTTCAACATGAGAGGTAGTGTTTACGGTACCCTACGACCTCCGATTATAAAAACAAATTGAAATGATCAGACGCTTGGTAGGGAACAAGTGAGACGCCAGAAAGTAATGTGCACGATTTAAAAAAAGAAAATTGAGTCCTTATTGAGAAAATTGTCTTTATTGTAATCTTTTCTCCCTGAAGGATAAAAAGAAAAAAAAATGGTAGTAGTACTGAGTGGTGCCGAAAAGAGACGACATCGTTGGAAATTTTAAAGGACGATACGAAATTTATAGCTTGCTTTCGGAAAAATCATCAACCTTTCGCTCGTTGCCCTAGCGTGTACGCGCCCATAGAGTGCGTCAGAATTTTGCACGAAGATCTTATGCCTGTACTGAATGTGGTGGTCGCCAATTTCAATACTTTCTGTGATTTACAACGCTGGTAAGCAAACAGGACATTATCTTTGTTGAGTTTAAGGCCGTGTGCACTATTGTCCTTGTTCTTCCAGACATTCCAAAGCTTTTATTGGCTCAGAATTCCCATCCGAACTTGTTATACACTCCTGGAAATTGAAATAAGAACACCGTGAATTCATTGTCCCAGGAAGGGGAAACTTTATTGACACATTCCTGGGGTCAGATACATCACATGATCACACTGACAGAACCACAGGCACATAGACACAGGCAACAGAGCATGCACAATGTCGGCACTAGTACAGTGTATATCCACCTTCCGCAGCAATGCAGGCTGCTATTATCCCATGGAGACGATCGTAGAGATGCTGGATATAGTCCTGTGGAACGGCTTGCCATGCCATTTCCACCTGGCGCCTCAGTTGGACCAGCGTTCGTGCTGGACGTGCAGACCGCGTGAGACGACGCTTCATCCAGTCCCAAACATGCTCAATGGGGGACAGATCTGGAGATCTTGCTGGCCAGGGTAGTTGACTTACACCTTCTAGAGCACGTTGGGTGGCACGGGATACATGCGGACGTGCATTGTCCTGGCGGAACAGCAAGTTCCCTTGCCGGTCTAGGAATGGTAGAACGATGGGTTCGATGACGGTTTGGATGTACTGCGCACTATTCAATGTCCCCTCGACGATCACCAGTGTTGTACGGCCAGTGTAGGAGATCGCTCCCCACACCATGATGCCGGGTGTTGGCCCTGTGTGCCTCGGTCGTATGCAGTCCTGATTGTGGCGCTCACCTGCACGGCACCAAACACCCATACGACCATCATTGGCACCAAGGCAGAAGCGACTCTCATCGCTGAAGACGACACGTCTCCATTCGTCCCTCCATTCACGCCTGTCGCGGCACCACTGGAGGCGGGCTGCACGATGTTGGGGCGTGAGCGGAAGACGGCCTAACGGTGTGCGGGACCGTAGCCCAGCTTCATGGAGACGGTTGCGAATGGTCCTCGCCGATACCCCAGGAGCAACAGTGTCCCTAATTTGCTGGGAAGTGGCGGTGCGGTCCCCTACGGCACTGCGTAGGATCCTACGGTCTTGGCGTGCATCCGTGCGTCGCTGCGGTCCGGTCCCAGGTCGACGGGCACGTGCACCTTCCGCCGACCACTGGCGACGACATCGATGTACTGTGGAGACCTCACGCCCCACGTGTTGAGCAATTCGGCGGTACGTCCACCCGGCCTCCCGCATGCCCACTATACGCCCTCGCTCAAAGTCCGTCAACTGCACATACGGTTCACGTCCACGCTGTCGCGGCATGCTATCAGTGTTAAAGACTGCGATGGAGCTCCGTATGCCACGGCAAACTGGCTGACACTGACGGCGGCGGTGCACAAATGCTGCGCAGCTAGCGCCATTCGACGGCCAACACCGCGGTTCCTGGTGTGTCCGCTGTGCCGTGCGTGTGATCATTGCTTGTACAGCCCTCTCGCAGTGTCCGGAGCAAGTATGGTGGGTCTGACACACCGGTGTCAATGTGTTCTTTTTTCCATTTCCAGGAGTGTACTTTGACTGCTCTATCAGCTCCTCCAGCTTGTGATCAGTCTTTTCTATAAGATACCGTCTCTCGGTTATAATAATTTACTTTTTCTCCACCGACTGACGTATGGAACAAGAGAGCAGTCTGTAAGGGGGAGTCAGATGAAAACTAGAGAGATGGGAAAGAAATAAGCAAAGTGTTTATTATTTGAAAAGATATCGCCGTAACTGTTAATACATTTATCCCGTTGTGAGACAAGACGGTCAATGCCTTCAAGGGAAGATGTTTGCGGTTGTCTAGGGAACCATGGCTGGACCCAGGCGTGCACATCTTCACCCAACGGCCACGAATGTCTTTCTTCAGGGCTCCAAAAATATGGAAATCGCATGGGAAGAGATCGGGACTGTATGGAGAACGTGTAACTTTGCTAACATGTAGCGCTGCCCTCGCTGCAGAAGTTTAGTTGGGAAGCCCTTACACATCCTCCATACCGTCCCGATCTTTACCCACGTCATTTTTTTTTTCTTTTGGAGCCCCGAAGAACGACATTCGCGGCCGTCGATTTGCTTCGGACGACGAGGTGTACGCCTGAGTACAATCATGGTTCCGCAGGCAATCGCAAACATTTTTCCATTAAGTCTTTAAAAACGGGGTCCTTATAGTATCATTTTGTTGTCTGTCTGTCTGTCTGTCTCTCTCTCTGTCCATTTGTTAAAACCCCTTTTTCTCAAATACGGGTACACGTATCAAGTTGAAATTCATGTCACTTACTAGGGTCTATAGTCCGTTCGTGGTGTAAATATCAATCCAATCAATAGATACGGCCATTTATGTCACGTATTTAGAAGTTTGATACTCGCAAACTTACTCATCAAAACCTATAGCGTGGTTACCGTTGACTTAGAATCATTAATTTTGGCAGTGAGTAAGGTTTCACAGTACAAGTAAAGGAAAAAATCTGAAAATAGTCAATTTGTAATTATAGCATACGAAAAGTTATCTCTTTTGTCATTTGTTGGCCAGCTTCAAACTTGAAATTAAAACTCTCGAAAGTCTTGGAATCCGTGGGACGGATATCTTATCAGTATCAATGGCGATAACAGGTAAAAACAGTCGAAATTCTCGATTCTTGGAATGAACGAACTGTCTATATACATAACTATCATCAGTGCGCGAGTACTCTTCGCACCTGACCAGTTTCCTTCCAGCCATTCCGTTTTCATTTGACTGGGCCCTATATGCAGACATCAAAAAAAGTTTTGCATCACCTCGGTTCAGAGAGTTCCGGAACCTGTACAGAAAATTGGAATAGAGATCAACATAAACATCATTATTGCTCATGAAAACCACACACTGCATGTTGTAACACCATACAGCGAGACCTTCAGAGGTGGTGGTCCAGACTGCTGTACCTCTAATACCCAGTAGCACGTCCTCATGCATTGGTGCATGTCTGTATTCGTCGTGGCACACTATCCAAAAATTCATCAAGGCACTGTTGGTCCAGATTGTCCCACTCCTCAACGGCGATTAAGCGTAGATCCCTCAGAGTGGTTGGCGGGTCACGTCGTCCATAAACAGCCCTTTTCAATCTATCCCGGGCTGGTGCGATAGGGTTCATGTCTGGAGGACATGCTGGCCACTCTAGTCGAGCGATGTCATTATCCTGAAGGAAGTCATTCACAAGATGTGCACGATGGGGGCGCGAATTTTCTTCCGTGAAGACGAATGCCTCGCCAATTTGCTGCCGATATGGTTGCACTATCGGTCGGAGGATGGCATTCACGTATCGTACAGCCGTTACGGCGCCTTCCATGATCACTTGCGGCGTACGTCGCCCCACATAATGCCACCCCAAAACAGCAGGGAACCTCCACCTTGCTGCACTCGCTGGACGGTGTGTCTAAGGCGTTCAGCAACCCGCCTCCAGATACGTCTCCGACGATTGTCTGGTTGAAGGCATACTGCGACACTCATCGGTGAAGAGAACGTGATACCAATCCTGAGCGGTCCATTCGGCATGTCGTTGGTCCCATCTGCACCGCGCTGCATGGTGTCGTGGTCGCAAAGATGGACCTCGCCATGGACGTCGGGAGTAATGTTGCGCATCATGCAGCCTATCGCGCACAGTTTGAGTCATAACACGACGTCCTGTGGCTACACAAAAAGCGTTATTCAACATGGTGGCGTTGCTGTCAGGGTTCCTCCGAGACATAATCTTTAGGTAGCGTCATCCACTGCAGTAGTAGCCCTTGGGCAGCCTCAGCGAGGCATGTCATCGACAGTTCCTGTCTCTCTGTATCTCCTCCATGTCCGAACAACATCGCTTTGGTTCACTCCGAGACGCCTGGACACTTCCCTTGTTGAGAGCCCCTCCTGGCACAAAGTAACAATGCGGACGCGATCGAATCAAATATTGACCGTCTAGGAATGGTTGAACTACAGACAACACGAGCCGTGTACCTCCTTCCTGGTGGAATGACTAGAACTGATCGGCTATCGGACCCCCTCCGCGTAACAGGCGCTGCTCATGGATGTTTATATCTTTGGGCGGGCTTAGTGACATCTCTGAACAGTCAAAGGAACTGTGTCTGTGATACAAAATCCACAGCCAACGTCTATCTTCAGTAATTCTGGGAACCGGGGTGATAGAAAACTTTTTTTAATTTGTGTATTATTTCGCGTACGTGCCGACACTTCCTGCTGAATTTGCAGCGTTGCACCGTTTGTCGTCACCCACCGTGCATCGTCTGTTTCATGGTTCCGTGATCTGTGCTAGCTTGGAAACTGTGTACGAGAGTACCTTTAGTTGTGTAAGTGGGTATTCTACAATACTTACTACTCGGGTATTCTACCATACTTAGCAAAGTCACCCTCTCTAAAAAAGTTATGTACTAAGTGGGGAAATGGTGCAATGAATTAATCCTCGAGTTTAAGGAGCAAGAAAGACCATACCGACATATGGCCGGTCAAGACGGTTCACCAGCTGAAAGGTAGAGATAAAATATCTTTGACAGTGACTCCAGTACCAGCGTCACGCAGGTGCACCTCCAGCATGGGGTAAGCCAGAAGATCTTGTGGAACGTTCTCCACAACTATCCCTATCACTTACAACACGTTCTGGCTCTGTTAGTTTTCAAATAGCCCCCTCGGCGATGTTTTTGTGGCTGGTTCGTCGCACAGGTCACGACAGTGCTGGTTGCCTGTCTTCAACCCCATTCGCAGATGACGCAGTCCCGATCTTACGAGGGGCGCTATCTTCAACCTTCACATCCCCACCTGTGGGGTACAGAGAATTTCCACGGTACGATGGCAACGAACCAGTGTGTGGGAGGGAACTGTTGGCTACCGTCACGTAGGACCTGTCATCCTTCCACAGTACCTCACAGGTAAGGCATGTCTATATTTCCTGCGAGTGACCCTGCGTCCCCTGCTGGAGGAGGTCCCTTTGGTGATATGAAGGGCAATGCGGCTACTATGTGATGATTCTCCGGCTCACTGCGCTGTTGAGCGTGGCGCTAAAACTCGCTTGGAACGCATTTTAGGCCGTATGTCAATGCCATCTTTCTTTCTGGATGGTGGGCTCCATGTGGTTCCCAAATCGTGCAGCGACCGTAAACTATAAAATTACCAAATATGCAGCAACCAGTCGCAAAATTATGGTTTGACTTCTGCTTAAGACAGTATTACTACTCAGGACACATATTGGTTGAAAGCACCGATGATGGCTGTTAATCAGTTTAAATCGATTTGCAAAAGTGAATAAATAAAACATGATTTTGCTACAGGTTGCTGCATATTTGGTAATTTTATCTTTCTGTCTGTTTATCATGTCACGATCGTTTCCTGCAGTTTTCCTCCATATAGCAAAATCATCCTGTATACCACACTTTTCTTTGTTCTTGAGTCTAGCGCTGAAGTCAGTTCAGTATCGACGAACATTCACTAGATGCACACAGTCCGCTACATTACATCACCAAAATAGCGTATATTATTATTCGCCTGACTTTAACGTATATCAACCGAGCGAGGTTGCGCTGTGGTTAGCACACTGGACTCGCTTTCGGGAGGACGACGGTTCAATCCCGTGTCCGGCCATCCCGATTTAGTTTTTCCGTGATTTCCCTAAATCGCTCCAGGCAAATGCCGGGATGGTTTCTTTGAAAGGGCACGGCCGACTTCCTTGCCCGTCCTTCCCTAACCCCATGAGACCGATGACCTCGCAATTTGGTCTCTTCCCCAAAACAACCCAACCCAACCAACATATATCACAGACCGAACTATCCACAATTGAAAAATTCAGTTAATTCTGTTGCTACTTGATGAGGCTCCTACTATACTACCACACCGTCCTAAGTCCGATACCTCTTGAGGCCACCGCTCAAATGACTGTAGTAAGACTGATATCATTACGACTTTGAACTGAACTTCGTGTCTCTTCGCAAATTCTCGTGGGTGATCGGTTTGACAATATGATCCGCATTTACTATTAGTAAATTGTACACTGTCCACTCACATTCATGTGACAGCCTGTTAAAAGTCTGAATAACCATCTTTTGCAGCGCGGACCGCTCTGAGACGCGAGGAAGGGTCAGTGAGGTTCTGGAAGCTACCGACAGGGATGTGGAGCCATGTAGACTCCACTCCCGTAGGCAGCTATTCACGATTCGGGATCGTTTGGCGCGAATATATCGACAGAGTTGGGCCCGTAGATTATCGATTAGGTTTAAATCTGGGGGGTTTGATGGCCAGGGAAGTGCAGTAAACTCATCCTGATGCTCTTCGAAGCCGCGCACGTACACTGCGAGCTGTGTGACACTGTGCGATGTGCTGCTGGTAGATGCCATGCTGCCGAGGAATAAGAAGTTGCACGTAGGGGTTGACAACGTGCTCAAGAACAGATGCATACTTGTGCTGGTCCATTGTGCCTTCCAGAATGATGATATCAGCCAGCATATGCCATGAAAAAATTCCCCAGACCATAACGCTCCCTCCTCTGGCCTGGAGCCTTCCGACGATTGTTGCATGGTGTTTTTTTTTTTTTTTTTTTTTTTTTTTTTTTTTTTTTTTTTTTTTTTTTTTTTTTTTTTTTCAGACGACCGTCTATCCGATGCAGCATAAAACGTAATTCATCTGGAAAGACCACGTCTCGCCACTCAATGCACGTCCATTTGCGGTACTGGTGTACAAATTCCAGCCTTCCTCTCTGATGAACAGCAGTCAGCTTGGGCCGGTGAACCAGGCGTCTGCTGCAGAGCCCATACGCAGCAAATTTCGCTGGACGGCCGTTGAAGAGCCAATGTTGGTAGCCTCTTGGTTCACCTCGGTGGTCAGTTGCTCAACAACGATATGACTACTTCCTGCGGAATGTACATCCGAATGTTGGTTGAAATCCTGCATGAAAATTGTTTCCATATGACAGGGTCACGTGGGTACGGAGTAATCGTTATCAGCCGAAATCCACTGAACTTCCAACTATCAAGTTGGGCAATACGTATTATAAAATTACCACAGGTTTTCATTCTGCCGGTACCTTACGATTTGCCAGCGTACTGAAGAAATTATACAATATTTCTACCATGTAAGGTAGAAACATTACGTCCCGTCGACGATGAAGTCTCTACAGACGGAACTAAATTCTGATTGGACATGGATGGGGAAGATAATTGGCCGTGCCCTTTTAAAGGAATCGTCATTGCATTCACATTAACTGATCGACGAAAATGACAAGTAACGTAACCCTGGATGGCTGGACACAGATTTGAAGCTCACTTCTCTACAATGCGAGTGCAGTGCCTGAGTCACTTCACTGTGTCGTTGTGCGTGACGGTACTTATGGCCTATCCTATGTTGGTTTTGCTATGAGCCCACGAATATCTACATATGATTCTGAAGTGCTTATTCTCTTGAAGAACAGTAAACTGTTCACTAAACATAATCGCACACGTTACGTCCACAATATCAAACTTGCGCTTTTATTCTAGTTTTCATTACGCTGATAAGAAGTGTCATTAACTGAATCTGATAACTTCTTGAGTTACTGCTTCCTGTTTCTACCCTTCCCCGTTAATGGCCTCTGAAAACCTCCGTCTTCCCACCGTCTTCCCATGCACGGTACACTTTAACCACGGTGGCAGGCGAACAGTTTACAAACTTATACGTTTAGGAAATCCTTCCATCCTTCACCCGATAGCTAATGACGATGCCCCTTTGGACGTCAGATAAGTCGCTCCGTCTCTACATTACGACAACGTCTTTACTGTTGTCCCCGTTCCCCTGACACGCTTTAAATGCCTTCCACTGCTATTGCTGCCACCTGCCGTCTGTGAGCGCTTATTGCACATTGACGTCGGACGTAGGCTGTGGTCACATTAATGCGAATTGTCCGTGTACACTGAGGCAGCAAAAGTCATGGGATACTTACGAATATCGTAACGGACCTCCTTCTGCCCGGTTAAGAGCTGCAGTCGACGTGGCGTTGGCTCAATAAGTCGTTGGGAGCCAGTGCAGGATTTTGTACAGGAACAGACCTCTCGATTACTATCCAAAATGTTCGATGGGATTCTCTTATACTTTATAGGCACAGTAAGCGAAGTCACGCTATTTGCTATCCTTCCTGGTTTCGTAATTTTAGTGGCCGGCAGGGTAGATGTACATCCTTGGAATCCCAGGCGAAGGCTATTACCACGCTAGTTTTGAGCTAAGCATTACACTAAGGACAGCAACAGAACTTAGTGTAGCTTCTGCTTAGCAGGTGTTGCAGACAGTCGTACACCACCAGCATATCTGCGAAAGCGTGTGGGCCTAAATTCGAGGGGGCAGAGAATGAAGTTAAGAAAAAGTGCTGTGAGATAAGAATGAAACAACCACCAAAAGAAAGGCAGATTATCCGAAAGAGCACGACATTGCACATTAGTCTGTAAAATAAAAATTTGCTATTGGGTAAAATTGAATATCGTGTTGCTTAAACTCATTGCGAAATGACTGCATGTTTGACGTACTGTCCTCGGAGTGGTAGACACGTTACTGCCCAAGTTCGTAACATTTAATTAAGGCCCCTCTGACAACACTCGAGTATATACGCGGGCTCGGTGCGACGTATCGCTCCAAGTTACCATTTGTTCCAAGCATGCTCTGTCGGATTCATCTAAGCAGACATCACAGGCTATTCCATCCGGTTGACTCCTGACGCTAAGAGACAGGAGTTCACGATATGAGCACGTGTGCTCGTTCTTTTTCACCTTGAAAGAAGCACTAATCGTAGAAGTCTGGACGACAGGATGGATGTCCCTGTCCCGACACAGCACAGGCCTTAATTATCTTTTACGGTATCACATCTAAAACCGTTCGATTATCTTTCTTTCGGTTTCCTCACAGACCATTCATTATTCACTACCATACAATTCTATGATCCAAACGTACATTCGGAGAAATTTCTTCCTCAAATTAAATCTGATATTTGATGCTAGAAGAAAAAATGTTCAAATTTGTGTGAATTCCTAAGGGACCAAACTGCTGAGGTCATTGGCCCCTAGACATACACACTACTTAAAGCAACTTATGCTAATAACAACACACATACCCATGCCCGAGGGAAGACTCGAACCTTCAGCGGGAGGGGCCGCGCAGTCCGTGACATGGCGCCTCAAACCGCGCGGCCTCTCCGCGCGGCTATACTAGAAGACTTCTCTTGGCCTATTTGGGCAGCAAAATAACCGATGGTAGCCGAACAAGATAGGATGTAAAATGAACTGACAATAGCATGGAAAGCATTTTTGAAAACGAGGAATTTGTCAACAGGAATATAAATTTTAGAGTCAGTAAGTCTTTCCTGAAGACAATGGTTTGTAGTGTAGCGATGTACGGATGTGAAACGTGGACGATAAACAATTAAGGCAAGAAAAGAGTAGAAGCATTTTGAAATGCGTTGCTGAAGAAGAATGCTGAAGATTAGGTGCCGAGATCGACTAACTGTAAAAATGAGGAAATGGTTGACAGGCCACATTCCGAGACATCAAGCAATCGTCAGTTTGGTAATGGAAGGAAGAGTGTGTGTGCGTGCGTGTGTGTGTGTGTGTGTGTGTGTGTGTGTGTGTGTGTGTGTGTGGGGATGGAGGTTAAAAATTGTAGGGGAAGACCAAGATATGAGTAAACAGATTCAAATAAATGTAGGTATCAGCAGCTATGCAGTGGTGAAGAATAGACAAGCATGGAGAGTAGCATCGAACCTGTCTTAGGACTGACGACCACAACAACAACACATGTATATAAGAATATGCATCAAATATGAATAGGTGAAAGCATACCTGGTCGAAAGCAATATAAACATTCAGTTGCAAAAGATGAATCACATTGTATTATTAACACTACAACATTCATCATTGGTTTCTTATCTCAAATTGCTCAGATGAGAATCTTTTATCGTCAGTATAAGTGTGGTGCTAAATATTGGGGATACTGTCTAGTGTGAGGATGAGTTTGTTTCTGTTCAAAACTTACAAGCATGTTCAGCATACACTTAAATCAATCTGAATAGACGATATGACTGCTTCCTGCGGAATGCAGATCATAATGTTGGTTGAAATCCCGCATGAAAATTGTTTCCATATGTCAGTGTCATTTTCATTCTGTCGGTACCTTACGACTTGCCAGCGTACTGACGAAATTATAAAATATTTCTACCATTACGTCCCGTCGACGATGAAGTCTCTAGAGACGGAACTAAATTCTGACTGGATATGGATGGGGAAGATAATTGACCGTGCCCTTTTTAAAAGAATCGTCATTGCATTCACCTTAACTGATCGACGAAAATGACAGTTAACCTAACCCTGGATGGCTGGACACAGATTTGAAGCTCACTTCTCTAGTATGCGAGTGCCGTGCCTCAGCCATTTCACTATGTCCCTGTACGTAATGGTACTTATGGCCTATCCTATACTGCTTTTGCGATGAGCCCGCGAATGTCTACTTATGATTCTGAAGTGTTTATTCTCTTGAAGAACAGTAAACTGGTCCCTAACCACAGTGGCACATGTTATGCCCGCGATATCAAACTTGCACTTTTATTCTAGTTCCCATTACGCTGATAAGATGTGTCATTAACTGTACCTTATAACTTCTTGAGTTACTGCTTCCTGTTTCTGCCCTTCTTCGTTAATGGCCTCTGAAAACCTCAGCCTTCCCACAGATAGTTGAGCCTGTATAAAGCGTACAATAGTTGCTGAAACCGAAAATAGTTAAACAGTGTAAAACTTTCGAAATATCAAAATTTCACTTTATAATAAAAGCAATAAACTAAATAAATAAGATACCCGGATTTAATAAATGAGCTCTGTGTAGGATCACACTGATAGGGTTCTTAAAACCTGAAACACAGGGTTGCATAAAAATAAGTTTGTACCGGAGCCTGACAAAAAACAAAGTAGGTTACTGCCGCGAACCACGTAACTTATGGAAACCAAAATCAACGCTAATTCGATGGTTGAACACTCAGTAGAAAGTAAACGTTGCAAGTAACAAGAGATGAAATCAGCACCGATGAACGAAACCATAATCATCTTTTTTATTTATTTTTATTTTGTTGTAAGCGTCTAATTCCTAGGACACAATTGAGGATCAGATTCCCATGGTCATGGAATGAATCCGTACATGAAACAAACATTAGGAAGGTAACAACAGATTGAATAAATTTACACGAAACGTATCCAGACGACAAGCTGCTGAGTGGGCACATTAGCATAATCAACAATACAACACAGGAATTAGCTTAATTTTTTCCCAGGAAATCCCCGACAGAACAGAACAAGTGAGCCATGAGGAAGTTTTTCAGTTTAGAGTTGGAAGTGCGAGGATTATTGCTAACACCTTTTAATTCTTGAGGTAACTTATTGAAAAGAAGATTTGTGCACAAGAGCTATGGAGATGCGGTGAAAGCTGCTAATACAGTACTTGGGAATAAGCTCATATTGTTAACAACGGGAGACATTAAAGAAAACACATACATGAGAGGCTGAAGACGGAACTCACAGACTTCAGTACAGCGGTCGACAAATGTTTTGCGAACTGCTCGAACTGCCCATTTCTGAGCCAAAACTACACTTTGGAAGAATGGGAAGAGTTACCACAGAATATAATGCCGTATGTGATTTTAGTGTTGGATCGTCACTTATTTCAGATACTGTTGTAATGGTAAATATACGAGTAGTAGCATACAGTTTCTGAACAAGATCCTGAATATGGGCTTTCCATGATTGCTTACGATTTATCTGAATACCTAGGTATTTCAGTTGTTCAGATTTACTAAACATATGCCCATTCTCTGTAATAGAAATGTCAGTTTTAGTTGAGTTGTGTGTTAGAAACTGTAAAAACAAAGTCTTACTGTGATTTAGCATCAGTTTATTTTCTATACTATTTGGTACATTGCCTATGTTGCACCCAACATCCTTCACTATCTAGCGAATGACATCAGCAGATAAATATCTTGGAATCACCTGGCATATTAGGCAATTCATTTATCATATTAACAGAATCTTCCGTCGGTTCTTGGTAGAACAAAAGCAAACTGGTGCTTTTCATTTATCAATTCATTTATATATAGGGCGTCTTTCCTAAGAGTAGTCAGGCACATTTTCTGTGGTGTTTTGGCAGATATGTACAATTTATTTTGGCCGTGCGGTTCTAGGCGCTTCAGTCCGGAACCGCGCTGCTGCTACGGACGCAGGTTCGAGTCCTGCCTCGGGCATGGATGTGTGTGGTGTCCTTAGGCTAGTTAGGTTTAATTAGTTCTACGTCTAGGGGACTGATGACCTCAGAAGTTAAGTCCCATAGTGCTTAGAGTCATTTGAACCATTTTTTGATAGACATGATGCGCAGTATTTGTTTGGGCATACTCCAGCTACACATTTCAGAAACTAAATTGCTGATATGCACCGAAATACCAGAGAAAACGAACCTGACGACTCTTAGGAGAGACACTGCGTATGCAAGAAACAGCGCTGACGTCTCGGGGAGCGCCCACCTAACCGTGCCCCTATCAGATGCCGCATTACTGTGACGAATGACCTTTTTCTGTGTGTAATTAAAATATGACTTTAACCAGTTGTGAGCTACCCCTGTCCGCAGGGGTTTTAAACAGCAACATACAGCGTTCCTCGTTTGAGATTGGAAAGCGAGGTAATATCTGTGTATTCGAAAATCGATGTTGGAGGCTTCGGTAACGACTCATGAACTTTCGATCCACCTCCCTTTATTTTCTGTACAGGGCCAGAGGTCATCGCCCAGTCAGGTCTTCGTCGCGACATCTGGAGTAGCGGCAGCCGAAAGTGGAGCTATGTACCACATAAATGCACTGACGGGAATGGAAACTGTTACGCCCTGAGACTCCAGTCTTATATTTATTAGATTCTGTGCAGATACTCATCACGTAACGAGTATTAAATGATTAACCTTTCATACCATTTTAAACTGATTTTCCGTGTAAACATCAGTATGAGAAGAGACACCTAGGCGCACGAACACAGTCTTTTATTCGTTGTGACGTGGAAGCAAAAAGCTTCCGAATGTCACTCTGAGGAATTCCTTGCCATACCTGAAACACGTTAAGTTTCATTTCATGCAGATTGCTGGCTGGCGGCTGGTATGAAAGTGTACGTCTTGCCATCGCTTCCCAAATGTGGTCTGTGGGCGACGAAACGGAGGAGCAGACAGGCGAATTATGGGTGCTTACATTCATCAAGGCGTTCGTGGTTTGAACTGTTGCGTGGACACCGTCAACAGCCTGCTGGAATACGTTCCTCGGTATAAATCGTACGACAACAGTGTTTACCTATCTGCTTGCCTACTGGCGATCATTCAGTCTCCGTTCAACGATTACCGAAACAGCCTTGATGTATCCAATAGCCCCAAAGCACATGGTTCCGGGAGCCGGAGAGGTGTGGCTCTCGAGACTCGTCACTTTCCGTGACCATTCATCAGGTCTTACACGAACATGCTGGCTGACCCTCACGGGCAGAAACGAGATGCCCTCTCAGTGTCTGAGCTGAGTATGATTCTACAGCTCACACGTCTCTGTCTCCGGTATGGTGTCAGCGGTACGACACACAACTCGCGTCCTCAACCCGTCTCCCAGTAATCTGTTGCCGATGGACTGCACTGACCGCCTGCCTGTAATGCCTGACTGGATCCCACATTTTCCACCCGTCAGTTCGTCAGAGCCAATCCAACACTACTACGACCTTCTCGCGCTGCAGTCCTCCTGGATGGACCCGTATCTTCTTGGTACACTTGTGTGCTGAGTCCGTTTTGTAATCTCTCTTCCTTCAGTCACTACACAGCAGCCAGCTGTCAGTGTGATCTATCAGTACGATGCTCCCATGACCCTCACACCAATGGTACGACCTTTCTCAAAGCCCGGAAGATGGTAATAAGTTCCATCTGAACGGCCTCCTGGTGAACTGCATAGCGATCTCCTTCTGAAAAGTTACAGTAACGTTAGACACATCCAGTAGCCATCATGTACTTACCATTCTTTGTCAGTGGGAAAGACATTTTTCTGTGTTGAAAGTAAGTTCACATAACAGATGAAATTTCAATCAACGTATCACAGAGGTGTGGAAATACTGGAATATCACTGATGCTGGGTCCCGGTGTTCTTGGTGTAACACCATTTGCGTGACTGCAATATCGCCGCCACTCTCCGAGTCTAGCTCCTTATCTCTAGAATGAAGAGATATTACCTCCTCCTAATGCACTGCACCTGAATATTGCTGGGGATCGATCAGTGTACATTCTGAATCGTAGCGAACTGAAATTGTATCATTCCTTAGTGAAACTGTGCCAATCTCTTGCAAGATGTGAGAAGAGAGTAATTTTTGTGGACTGGCAAGACAGCCAATCCACTAGGACGGGAGGCCGAAGGGCACGCGTTTAAGCTCACGCAGGCTGGCGTGAGGTCTGGAACAGGACACGGAAATGAGACTAGTAAAAAACGTACGTAGCTTCTGGAATACTTAACTTTAATCCATAATTGGTGAACATCGCTCTTGATGATACATGAATTACAAGATCAATAGCAACTGATAATGGCGCCTTACTAGGTCGTAGCAAATGACGTAGCTGAAGGCTATGCTAACTATAGTCTCGGCAAATGAGAGCGTATTTTGTCAGTGAACCATCGCTAGCAAGTCGGCTGTACAACTGGGCGAGTGCTAGGAAGTCTCTCTAGACCTGCCATGTGGCGGCGCTCGGTCTGCAATCACTGATAGTGGCGACACGCGGATCCGACGTATACTAACGGACCGCGGCCGATTTAAAGGCTTCCACCTAGCAAGTGTGGTGTCTGGCGGTGACACCACAGTAATAGTACCTTAAATATTTTTAATACGGACTATAGTCGCTAATAATATTCCAGTCTGTGGCTCTTGAGGCTGGTGAAGGCGTGTTATTTCATCCTACATCTTACCAATTTTGAAATTTCCACCCGAGAAAGTCGCAGCATTGCTTGGATGTACTTAAAATGGTTTAGCGATTAAGATAAATGGACACGTGAGCTTTCTACTTTTTCTTCACGAATTCCTTAAGACACCTTGTACGACCAGCGTTTTGAAATGGAATACATTCTACAAATGCATAATCATTTTTATTAATACCATGTGTACTTTCTGATCTTAATAATTAGATTTCTGTTCAGTGGTAGCTTTCAGTCAGTTTCTTTCGTCTTCTGCTATGTCTAACACGTAAAAAATGCCCTCGATTGTCGGCCGTCGAACACGCACGTACTTTCATACGATATCAATATTGATATGGTAGGTAAGCAAGACACGGGCTGCTGGAATGGAAGGACTGAAGTGAAGTCGGGAAACACCAAAAATATATTCCTTTCTTATATCTGTCAAGACACTTCGAACAGCGTATACTGGTAGCATGCACATGAGAATTAAGCAAAATATGGTTTTGCAGACAAGCTCAGCAATCTGAATCGTAAAACAGGCTCTCAGAACAAATGTTTAGACAAATGTTCATAAATAATATGGAAATTTTGGCGTGCCTTTAATATGACAGCTCTTCATTGCTACTGTCCAATGCCATATCGGTTTTACCATTAAACAAGTAAATCACTATTCAACTACTAGCCTCAGGGGCTAGGTATAAGGCAATTTGTTTTATCCGTTTCTGGAAGTAGCAATCGGAGCTAAACCACACGCTAACTGCCAAATTTACATCAATAATGTTTCATTAAATGTACGTGGATAAATTGACCTTTTCTTGTTGATGTTCAATATTTCACTGTTAAGATAACTGATCATCATAAAAACGATTTGCATGAACTTCTATATTTCTTTCATATTAATTATTTAGAGGAAACCACTATGATTATGACGACTACACTCGTTTTTAGCATTTGTCGAATTTCAGATTGGTATTTAATGGTATTTTATCAGGACGATCTTCAGTTTTTTAAATTTTTTATTTGATGTAACGGTTCTGTATAGGACAGTTGTATGAACCTATTAATGATCTTTTGCATACGTTTTGGTGGATCGCTTCACCTCTAATAAAGGGTGAACATTAATAAGACCGACAAACTGCAGGGACGAATTCCTGTCAGGAAATGGAGGAAAAGAGTCCTACGAAGATGTGTCCGGAGATGCATCGCCACGGTAGATGGCGCTGAGGAATGACAGTTGCTCTGTCCATGTGCCGTGTGTTCCTTGTGTGTTGCAGGCTATGTGATTGACGCAGTGCGCTGTTAGGAACAGAATGATCCGGTTTTCATGTTGCAAACAAGCCGATATGGTGTTTGTGTACAGGCAAGCAGATGGCTCTGAGCACAATGGGACTTAACATCTGAGGTCATGAGTCCCCTAGAACTTAGAACTACTTAAACCTAACTAACCTAAGGACATCACACACATCAATGCCCGAGGCAGGATTCGAACCTGCGACCGTAGCAGTCCCACGGTTCCGGACTGAAGCGCCTAGAACAGCACGGCCACCGCGGCCGGCAGGCAAGCAGATGGATACGGTGGACAGATAGCACAGATATACCAAAACAAGTACCCTCACAGATACCAATCACATCACACAACATTTCAAACCCTTTTTGGGCGTTTGTGTTATATGGATCCTTTCAGACAGACAAACTCGCAGGGAGGCGGCGGACTGCGCGTATACCAGATTTGGAGGACCGGGTTCTACAGGATATTGAGACGATCTTAGTACAATTCCAGGCAAGTGACCCGCCAACGTGATGTAAGTCAAAGTACGATTATGTGTGTCCTGCATGACAACCGCTGCTATCCCTGTCACCTGTAGTCCTATGGAGGCCACGTTGAACGTTCGTTGCGACGTGCATGCCATGCAACTCTGTGCTGTGTTCCGGGACGATGTGTTGTCGTTGCACTCACAACGTCCATTTTGGGACACGTGTTCATAGGACGTCTTTTCCTCCAATCACAGTCATGAATCCGCCCCTGAAGTTTGTCGGTAAAATGAAATGAGCGTACGGCATTGTGGGCCGGCAGTCCCCCATTCGGGGAAGTTCGGCCGCCGGGGGGGCAAGTACTTATTACGTTCGACGCCACATTGGGCGACTTGCACTTCGGAGATGGAGATGAAGTGATGATAAGGACAACACAACACTTAGTCCCTGAGCGGAGAAAATCTCCTACCCCAGCCGGGAATCGAACCTGGGCCCCTTGGCGTGGCATTCCGCCGCGCTGACCACTTTATGTTTTTTTCTTTTTATTTTTTCACTATTTTAGCCACCTATCCTAGCCACTTTTTTCACAAAAATAAAAAAGGAAAAAGGATTTTGGAAGGTTTGTTTTTCTGCTTTTTTATTTTTATTTTATTTTATTTTATTTTTATACAAATGGATAAAAGGAAGGCCGTTCCTCTTCGGCTACATAAACAGAATAATAGGAAGTCGTCCCGTTACGACAAAGGATGCTCCATACTATAGCCCGCTGCGAATTTTTCGATGACTGTCGTCTCGTTGCTCTGTTGTTTCCGTTGTTTGTTCAGTCTCATAAAAAAAGGAACTGGGAAGAGGTGCTATGGTTATCTTCTCATGTAATCGATAATCCAGCTGCGAGGCGGATTATGGAATGCGCTCCAAAGAAAGTTAGAGAAATATTGCCTCTATTTTGGGTTCTTGACGATCGCACAATGTCGTTCGTTGAGGTAATACCAAAAATCGGGTACTGTCTTTTCGCCATTACCGAATAGGTAGTGAACAGCGCGGCCGCTGATCCACGTCACAGAGTTCGCTTTTGCTCTTGGGAGATACGTCTCATCGGGGAAAAGAAGTGATTGGGTAGTTATCCTGTCGGGAGTATTGCGTGTGAGAAAAGCCAATATCTGACGCACCAAATACCAAACGTCCTTTGCCGACCCGCATTCGAAACGATGTTCAGCCGTGTCAATCACTTGGTATGTGGCACACAAGGGTGAATCAGCGAGGTGGATGTAATGTAGGCTGAACTGGCGCAACTATTTCCCATTAACAGTGACGTACCATTCAGATAGCACGTCAGTATCAAGGGTGGTGGCATTCACTGCCTGCCACACAGCGTGCCACTTTGTAGTGGGGTGTTTGCTTTCAATCACATTCGGCGTCCTGTTCATTTGCATGGCGGCATATATCGCCCTCGTCATCATCAAGCGTGTGGGTAGTAGTGCGGTGCGAATGTAGCTTAATTCAAGGAAGAATTGGCTAATGTAGAAGAAAGGTGCTAGGATGTCCGATATCAGCACAGGGGGTGCGAGTGAGATTGGTCGTAAGACTTCCAGTAAGAGACTTGTGAGGCACGTCGGACTTCGTCGCCACAGTTGCAGGTGACAGCTGACGAACAGGGCCTTCGCTCTGTTCTGAACATGACAAAGGCCTAAACCCCCTCAGCTCCTCGGGAGGGTTAGGGACTCGTAACGAATCTTAAATGACATGCCTGTATTAACAAAGGACCCCAACACCGCCAACATGCGGTGAGCCAGGGTAGGTGGTATCGGGAGTATCTGTACAAAATGAGGGATACGTGACGCTGAATAGACGTTAGCATATCGTGTCCGTTGCAGGAGGTCTAGATGTCTAAGACGGTGGTCACTTATTCCTGCTCTCATCTGATTCAATAAACGCCTATAGTTAAGGGCTGTTGAACGCTTCATGTCAGATGTAAATTCAACGCCAAGACAGCGGATTGTGTCATTGATTCGTAGCGGTGCGACGCTCTCGTCGGGTAGACCTCTGCCTATAGACAGGGCGTGTGATTTGTGGAGATTGAGATGGCTCCCCGATGCGGCGCCGTAGGTCGCCACCCACGCCAGTGCTGCACGAACATCGTCATTACTGCGAAGAAGGAGTACCAGGTCATCCGCATAGGCAGTGCAGCAAAAAGTGTGTCCACCAAGGGACATCCCAGTCAGGCGTTGTCGGAGGCCGCAGAGGAGTGATTCCAAGACGAGGGTGTACAATATCGCCGAAAGAGGGCAGCCTTGTCGCACCGGTCGCTGGATCTGTATCGGCCGCGTGAGACGGCCATTATACAACACTTGGACGTCGCGCCGCGTAGGAGACGCATCAGTACCTTAACTAAGATGTCCGGATACCCCATGTGTCGCAGTGCCTCCATCAAAAATGTGTGGTCGACTCTGTCAAAAGCCTGGCTAAAGTCGAGTGAGGCCAAAACTCCTGGCAGTTGACGAGCTTTGGCTAGCGCGATCATATCTCGATATCGGCACAGTGCAGTGCGAATATTATGGTCACCACATAACGATGCCTGGTCCTGCGACACAACACATCGTACTGATCGCTTTAGGAGTGCCGCCAGAAGCCGGGTGAAAATCTTCAAGTCACTGTTGAGTAAGGTCAAGGGCCGATAGTCACTGATCCTGGATCCGCCTGGTGGTTTGTGTATGGGCACAATCAGTCCTTCTAGGAAAGCCCCAGGGATCTGCGTCGTGGGAGATATAATTTCGCGGCAAATATCAGTCCATGCTGGTGCCAGCAATTGTTGATATGTCCGGTAAAATTCCAGAGAAAGGCCATCAGGTCCCGGGGACTTATGAGCAGTCCCAGCCTGTATTGCTTCAATGATTTCCTCTTCCGTTACATCTGCAGTCAAATCCGCTGCCGCTGTCGGAGAGATCGTGCCGTAAGTGAGTTAAGAGACTTCGGCGATCACCTCTAGGGGATGTCGATGTTCCGAGTACAGCCTAGTGTAGTGAGCGTGAAGGGCGTTTCCTATGTCGCGCTGGGTATCAAGGCGTCGTCCGTCTTCCGTCGTGATAGCTTAGATCAGTGTCCTGCTTCGGTGCCGTCGTTATGCAATGACGTGGTACATGGACGGTTCCTCCACGGCCACTCTGTCTTGAGTGCGCGTTCTGACTATCGCACCCTCAAGGTGGCAATGTGTTAATCTGATGATCTGTGCCTTGGTACGGTTCACCGTCACCTGCCGTGCAGGTGAGTACGGCAGTGTTGTACATTCCCTTAAGATGCTGTAGTAAAAGTCCATGGTATGTCTCTTCCATGCTGCATCATCTCGGCCGTAGCTTATCAAGGTCTTCCGGAGGGCTGGTTTGGCGCAGAGTAACCACCTCGACAGTGTAGACCGGTAGGTGTCATGTCGGCGGCTACAAGAGGCCCACGTGTTCTCCATAAGGCGGCGGCATTCCTGAGAGGCTAGGCGGACGTTCAACTTCCAAGGACCACGGCTGTGCCATACCCTCTGGCGGCCGAGGGTAATAGCGCAGATGTAGGCCTCGTGGTCAGAAGAAGCTGTGGGCCAAACTTCGGCAGCTCTTGTTCTCACAGCTATGGAGCGCGAGATGTAAATCCGGTCGATGCGGCTGGAGGAATGACTAGTGTAGTGAGTAAATCCGGGCCGATCGCCACAGACATGTTCCCCCGAGTCCACCAATTGAAGATTATTTATAATTGTCGCAAGTTCTGCGCAGGGAGAATGATGTGGTAACTGATCCTTAGGTGCTTGGCTACAGTTGAAGTCCCCTCCGATTATCAAGGCGTCCTGACGGCCCATAAAGAGGGGCGTGATTGTATGAGCGAAAAAGGTGGATCGTTCGCGACGCCGACCAGATCCTGACGGTGCATAGACGTTAATAAGTTTGACTCCTTGGATAGTAAGAGCCATGCCTCTGGCGTCAGGGGGATACTCGACGTCTTCTGCGGATATACCCTCGCGGAGGAGGATCGCCACACCACTGCCGTTGGCAGACGCATGTGAGACCCAAGTCTTGTAGCCATAGTGTTCCTTGAAGTCTGCGACATACACCTCTTGTAGGAGCGCAATGTCGATGTCTGCTGCGTTGAGCAGGTCCTGTAGCATCGCTAGTTTATGTCGGGCACGTATGTTGTTGATGTTAATCGTCGCTAGACGGTATGTTTGGTCAGCCAGGTCGGCAACTGGGTTGTTTAGGAGGCCAGGTGTGGGCGGGAGGGGCAGCCCCACAGGGGCAGCCCCACAGGGGCAGCCCCACAGGGGCAGCCCCACAGGGGCAGCCCCACAGGGGCAGCCCCACAGGGGCAGCCCCACAGGGGCAGCCCCACAGGGGCAGCCCCACAGGGGCAGCCCCACAGGGGCAGCCCCACAGGGGCAGCCCCACAGGGGCAGCCCCACAGGGGCAGCCCCACAGGGGCAGCCCCACAGGGGCAGCCCCACAGGGGCAGCCCCACAGGGGCAGCCCCACAGGGGCAGCCCCACAGGGGCAGCCCCACAGGGGCAGCCCCACAGGGGCAGCCTCACAGGGGCAGCCCCACAGGGGCAGCCCCACAGGGGCAGCCCCACAGGGGCAGCCCCACAGGGGCAGCCCCACAGGGGCAGCCCCACAGGGGCAGCCCCACAGGGGCAGCCCCACAGGGGCAGCCCCACAGGGGCAGCCCCACAGGGGCAGCCCCACAGGGGCAGCCCCACAGGGGCAGCCCCACAGGGGCAGCCCCACAGGGGCAGCCCCACAGGGGCAGCCCCACAGGGGCTGACAATACAGCCGTAGTCACTGTGGTTGGTCGGTTCTGGGTACAGCCGAGGGACCATCTCTGCCTTCGGCATCCTCCTGGTGCTGTGGCTCATCCTCGACATCATCCGCCCAAGAATCAGGTGCAGCAATTGGTAACTGTTGATTAATGCTGTCAGTAGAGCTCTTGCGCTCATGTTCAGTAGCGGAAGTGATGTTGTCAGACCGAGGCTCAGAAATTGTATCCGCCGTAGCATCGTGACGGGAAGGGTGAGTTGTGGTGGTAGAGTCCTGAGTGTCGTCCGACGCCGGATGTTCGTCCGAGTCACACATCCGAAGCAGGCAATCATCGGATGGCGTATGGCGCCGTTTCTTGCGTTTTCGTGGGGACCGTTGTTTTCGGACATGTTGTTCTGTGTCAGCGTGCGGGCGGCAATCATCTGATGCGGTCTCCGTTGGTAGGAAGGCAGAAGTCGGGACAATTTCCGTTACTGCTTCCATCTTCTCTTTAGGTGCGTCTCGGTGGCACAATTGATCACCGTCATGAGGCAAGTCTGCCGATGACGTCGTAGAGGGGGATATGCTGTCTGCCACACTGTCATCGACCACTGACTGCAATATGGTGTTGCGATCCTGGGCAGGAACAGCTGTTGCGGTTGCAGCCGCTGCATACGTGATGGGGAGTGAAGTAGGCGTCGGCGGGGATGGAACTTCACCAACCGGTGCCTGAGTCAGTCGGCGTTGAATGCAGGCCGATCGGACATGCCCTTCCTGGCCACAGCCGGCGCAAGTACGCGGTTGTCCGTCGTACATGACAATGGCTCTGCAGCCGCCAATTACTAAATAGGATGGCACATGCTTCGTCAGTTCAATCTTAATTTGTCGCACTCCATTTAAGACAGGGTACGTCTCAAACGTTTGCCATTTTTCAGCCAAGCGGCTTAGCACATTGCCGTACGGTTTGAAAGCTGTCATCACAACATCTGGCGGGACTTCGAATGGAAGCTCGAGGACCCTCGGAGTGCGAAGGCCTAATCCAGCGTGGTCGATCGTGACACTTCCTATGTGGCCATCAGGATGCTTTCAGATGATATGTTGACCAAACTGGATCACTGCTATTGGATAACATGGTATTTTACGTATTGTTTTATCTACATCAGTTCTGATTCTGCGCTACGGTCGCAGGATCGAATCCTGCCTCGGGCATGGATGTGTGTGATGTCCTTAGGTTAGTTAGGTTTAAGTAGTTCTAAGTTCTAGGGGACTGATGAACTCAGAAGTTAAGTCCCATAGTGCTCAGAGCCAGCCAGTTCTGATTCTGTAATTTCCTTGTATTTTAGGATAGAAGATGGCCATTTATAGATGAAATCTGGAAATTCAAGAATAATAAAAAATAGCGGTATTGCGACTGATAGCTATGTTCCTTATGGAGTCAAAGCTGGTTAAAGTTCACAATAGTAAGGTTACACTGCGCCACCTTCAGACAGTGAACACACATATCTTCCAGATCACATTCAGTTCAGTGGCAAAAGTTCCAGAATTACAATTTGCAACTGTTAATTAGCCATCAAGGAGTTCCGTAGAAGGTGACACACTGGAGTGGACTAAGAACGCGGGCACAAGCAAGCCAGATCAATCAAAATGGCTCTGAGTACTATGTGACTTAACTTCTAAGGTCATCAGTCCCCTAGAACTTAGAAATACTTAAACCTAACTAACCTAAGGACATCACACACATCCATGCCCGAGGCAGGATTCGAACCTGCGACCGTAGCGGTCGCGCTGTTCCAGACTGTAGCGCCTAGAACCGCTCGGCCACCCCGGCCGGCTTAAATTGTGAAACTGTCAGTTACACTCCAACATACAACTTAATTATTTGATCAAACATAACAAGAGCCCAAAAAAATTTTTTTTAAAACACGCAGCTTTAATCTTTGGGACTTAATTACCAGTTGAAAGCCACTTTAATTTAAATATGGCTGAAAGCCAATAACTTAAAACGCAAGCATAATCAGAAATTTAAAAGGCAAGCCTTATCTTAAAACAGTTCTTTATTTAGGCTGAAGGCCCAAAGAATTTGAGATTTTTAGAGCAAACAATTTGAATTCAAATCGGCTGAAGGCCCAACACCTAAGGCTAAACACCATTAATTAAAAAAAAAACGGTTCTTAATTACGCAAAACTCAACCAAAACAAATTTAAAAGGCAAAGCCTTATCTTAAAACAGTTCTCTAGTTAGGCTGAAGGCCCAAAGAATCAGACACTTCAAGAGCAAACACCTAAAATTCAAATCGGCCGAAGGCCTAAGACTTAAAACTCCATAACATTAATTTTTTTTAAATACCAAAGGCATTATGTGAAACAGTTCTTTAATTTAGGGTGAAGGCCTTAAGAGCAAAACAACTCAAAATCGACTGAAGGCCCAACACTTAAAATTCAACAACATTACAATTTTTAAAATGCCAAAGGCCTAAGGAATCCTACGTCTTGAGGGCAAAACAATCTTAATTTAAAAAAAAAATCGGCTAGAAGCCATACAAGTACAAACAACAAGAACAAATAAAAAACAGGCAGTACATCCAAGGGCGCTCAGATGTTCGAGGGTCGGCCTGGAATTCAAACACTAATGCTCGCATAGGTGAGACAGGCAGTCGGGCCAACCATTCACGATCCGACGACAACCCAACCGACGACAGTCAACGGACCCACTGACAAGACAACTTCCACTTCACCCGACCAGGGCACAAAAAGGAGTTCAACGGAACAACGTAAAAGGTATTGGCGCCCACAACTAATCATACATGGAGCTGTCAAACTACACACCGTGCTGGACAGCAACAACACGATGAGGAAACTACACTGCCTGAAATTTACGTCAACGGCCAGTGCAGGTAACCGGAACGTTAACGGCCACAAGGCAGAAGATTCCGCTGGTGCACCTCAGTTCAAATAACCAAATACAGTGAAACTCCACCGGAGGGTGGCTACAATTTTCTAACTTGAAAACCACGATGTTGCTCACGGGAATATTCCAACAGCCGACAACGAACTCCAAACGACACAATGTGAAGTCTTGACGTGCTGGTAGATTAAATCAAAACTCAACTTTCGTGTCCAGGGTTGGTGAGCCACGGACCTCGTAGCAATGGGAACAGTCCCACACGCTCCGACACCTCGTAGAGACCGCCAGCGGGTCCGGCCAAACAACGTCCCGCAGACAGTTCCTCGCTGCTCCACGCACACTGCCCAGCCGGAAACTATAAGCGCCAAGCCAAAGATAGTCCAAGGTGCGAATATCGATACACACTGCTGTTGCCACCCGCGGAAGGAGAGGATAACAGCATAATCGCGATAACTGTGGGAGCCTAAACACACAATTGCAACGAAGGTTCAATCCAGCGCATAGCATGAGCCAGCCACGGTTCAGTGACCACCTGTCAAAGGACTGAATGGACGTGCAGGAAGAAAGTCAATGAGCTTCTGGAAGTTATTGACGGCGATGTGGAGCCATGCTGCTCCAGTGCCGTGGGCATATGCACTAAGTTTACAGGTTGAGGATCCATAGCGCGAACAGCCCAGTCGAGGTGCTCCTACAGAGTCTCGACTGGTTTCAAACCGGAGGGTGTTTGGCTGGCAGGGGAGTATGGTAAACGCATTCTGGTGCTCTTCGAAACGCACACGTATACTGCGAGCTGTTAACACCTAAACTGCACGTTCCGGTGGACATGGTCACCAAGGATAGAAGCATACTTGTGTTGATCCATAGGCCTTCCAGAATGACAGATCACCCTGGGAGTGCCACGAAAACGTTATCCACACCATAACGCTCCCTCCTCCGGCCTGGAACGTTCCAACGATTATTGCAGAGCCGTACACGCCAACGCCCGTCTGTCTGATGGAGCACATAAAACGTGATTCATCTTAAAAGACCAGCTGTCGCCACTCAGTGGACATCCAGTTTACGGTACTGGCGTGCAAATTCCAGCCTTCGTCGCCGATGGACATCATGGCTTCATGAACGAGGACCTGCTGCGGAGGACCATATGTAGAACGGCTCACTGAACGATCGTTGAGGAGTCACTGTTGGTAGCACCTTGCTCAATCATTACACGTCTATTCGCACGTACACTTCTCTGTAGCCGTCATTCAGCACTGTCATCTGTTGACCTGTGGTGCACCAAAGTTGCCTCAAAAATGGTTCAAATGGCTCTGAGCACTATGGGACTTAACATCTGAGGTCATCAGTCCCCTAGAACTTAGAACTACTTGAACCTAACTAGCCTAAGGACATCACGCACATCCATGCCCGAGGCAGGATTCGAACCTGCGACCGTAGCGGCACCGTGGTTCTGGACTGAAGCGCCTAGAACCGCTCGGCCACCGCGGCCGGCAAAGTTGCCTCGATACCGGTTTTACATACCGCCGTTTTGCCATGCACGGTATATTTTAACCATGGCAGCACTCGTACAGGTTACAAACTTAGCCTTGTCGGAAATGGTTCCACTCTTGGGCCGAAAGCTGACGATCATGTACTTTCGGACGTCAGATAAATCGCCCTGTTTCCGTAATACGACAACGGCTGCACTGTTTTCCGCGTCCGCTGACACGCTTTATACGCCCTCCGCTGCTAGTGCTGCCACTTCCCGTCTGTGAATGGTTGATGCCGAACCCAGGCTGTGGTCAGCTTAATGTGACTGGACTACTACTACTAGAGATGGTTTTTTATTGTTCCTATACGGTATATTAGAGAGAATGCATGATTAAAGTGGTAGGTGATTGAGGATATAGAAGGAGCGTGACAGCACAGCGAGATGCTACCTTAGGCAGCAGCAATGGCTCTAATGCGGCTCGGCTTCAAATCGAACTGAGCTAGAACGACAGATAAAGATACGTCATTCTAGGCTGCTTCAATTACGAGGGGCGTTCAATAACTAATGCTACATATTTTTTCTGAAAGCAAGTTGGTGTGCACAATATTATTCTCCGCTCTTTTGGCTACAAACCTCTATTTTTCAACATCACCTTTGTTCAATGCGATGGCCTCACGCCACTTCTCTGGGAGCGCCCGTATGCCCGCGTGGTACCACTCTTCTAATTGAAGTCGGAGCCAACGTCTCGCTGGGTGCGTAGACTTGTGTGAGGCCTTAGGCGCTGTCATGGCAAAGGAGAAGGAGAAGCGTCACCTCGAATCAGAGTGTTTGCACGTTCCAACGTTGCAGGCGTCACAGCTGTGTGAGGCTGTCTGGCGCGCTGGAAATCGGACAGATCTGCGCGACCTTGTTGCGGTAATGATACACGCCTCGGCCAACGACTCACCGTGCTTTTGTTAACTGCCAGGTCTCCGAAGATATTCTGCAAACGCTTGTTAATATCTGCGATGCTCTGGTTTTCCGCCAGAAGAAACTGTGACAGCGCTCTGCTTGGAAATCATCTCCGTTACAGACGGCATTTTGAAGGGTACGTATAGTGTAGCCATCTATCGGAACTTCATGAAACTATAGGGGTTGAAGCGCAAATATTCCACAATGTCCCAAAACAAATTCTGCATTTTTTCAGCCGAAAAATTGCGTTATTTATCGAACGGCCCTCGTATACGACAGAGTTCATCAACCGTACTGTCACATTTTTCGGCAAAGTAGGACCACACTAACTGATCAGAAGTATCCGGAGACCGTTATGTAATGCGAAATCGACATTTAGGTGTCATGAAAGGCGGAACCGCCATTATAAAAGGTGGCATAGAGTGTTGGGTTGCCAGTACAGAGACTGTAACATCAGAGGGGGTCGGCCAGGAGAGCTCAGTGATATTGAACGTTGAAGAGCCATGCTACTCGAGTAACAAGTCCATCAGGGACATTTCAACCTTTCTGTAGTTGGCCAAGACGACTGTTGCAGATGTGATCGTAAAGTGGAACACGAAAGTACAACCGAAAGTATACCTATATAAAGCAGATCTCTTGTACTGATCGAACAGCTCCTCATAAACCACAAGTTTCTATAGTCAAAGCTAGACGAACGTTGAGGTAGCGTAAAGAGCTTTGACAATGGACAGTCAATGACTGCAAACGATTGGTCTGTAGTGATGAATCGCGCCACACACTGTGGCAATCCGATGGAACAGTTTGGATTTGATGAATGTCTGGAGAACGAGTTTAGTATCGACGGTGAAATATGGAGGACATGGTGTTACGGTCTGAGGGCTTTTTCCGTATTTGGGGCGTGCTCCCCTTATGACGCTTCAGAAAACGCTAAATGAGAAAAGATATGATTATATTTTACAACACTGTGTATTGCGTACAGTACAGGGGCAGTTCGGAGGCGATTGTTGTTTGTACCACCGTGAGACTGCACCCTGTCATAAAGCAGCATCTGTGAGACAATAACATTCGTGAAATGAACTGACCTGCTAAAAGTCCCGATCTGAACTCAGCAGAACTCCTTTGGGATGAGTTAGAGCGTCGATCTCGCTCCAGACCCCAGCTTCCAATATCAGTTTCTTATCTGTTTCTTTCCTCCTGAGGAAGAACGGGCTGCCATTGCTTGACATTCAGATACATTATTGATACTACTGATATCAGAAAGGCGAAGGGTTACCGCACCCTATATTAACGTCCGCCAGTAGGTGTCCTGATATTTTTGATAAGATAGTGCAAATGTTTTCATTGGGTCAGAGTTCTGAAGAACGTGCTGGGCGGGGCACCAGTCAACGCCGGCCGGTGTGGCCGAGCGGTTCTAGGCGCTACAGTCTGGAACCGAGCGACCGCTACGGTCGCAGGTTCGAATCCTGCCTCGGGCATGGATGTGTGTGATGTCCTTAGGTTAGTTAGGTTTAAGTAGTTCTAAGTTCTAGGAGACGACCTTAGAAGTTAAGTCCCATAGTGCTCAGAGCCATTTCAGCCATTTGAACCAGTCAAACTCCTTCTGCATCGAGGCACATCATGCTAGCAGGGGCAGGACGCGTCTCGCGTTATTTTGCTCAAAGATATCCCTTCTGGACCAGGTTACTGGGATAGCTGCTGCGCCATCCAGCAATAGTTAACTTGGCGCTGGAAGGAGCAGTAGAGGGGAAGAATAGTAATAGCGGATCAAAGTTATAATTTGCAAGTCTGATTTTGGAAGGAGTCGGACGCAGTAGTTACGAACTGATAAAAGTTTAAACCGAGTTGGGAAAACATGGAGAGCAGCAGCAAGCCAGTTAAGACTGAGGTGTAAAAATCAATGTTATTGTTGTGGTCTTCAGTCCAGAGACTGGTTTGATGCAGCTCTCCATTCTACTCTATCCTGTGAAAGCTTCATCTCCCAGTACCTACTGCAACCTACATCCTTCTGAATCTGTTTAGTGTATTCATCTCTTGGTTTCCCTCTAGGATTTTTACCCTCCATGCTGCCCTCCAAAACTAAATTTGTGATCCCTTGATGCCTCAGAACAAGTCCTACCCACCGGTCCCTTCTTGTTGTCAAGTTGTGCCACAAACTACTCTTCTCCCCAATTCTATTCAATACCTCCTCATTAGTTATGTGGTCTACCCATCTAATCTTAAGCATTCTTCTGTAGCACCACATTTCGAAAGCTTCTATTCTCTTCTTGTCTAAACTATTTATCGTCCGTGTTTCACTTCCACACATGGCTACACTCCACACAAATACTTTCAGAAACGACTTCCTGACACTTAAATCTATACTCGATGTTAACAGATTTCTCTTCTTCAGAAATGTTTTCCTACATTTTATATCCTCTCTACTTCGACTATCATCAGTTATTTTGCTTCCCAAATAGAAAAATTCATTTGCTACTTTAAGTGTCTCATTTCCTAATCTAATTCCCTCAGCATCACCCGACTTACTTCGACTACATTCCATTATCCTCGTTTTGCTTTTGTTGATGTTCATCTTATACCCTCCTTTCAAGACACTGTCCATTCCGTTCAACTGCTCTTCCAAGTCCTTTGCTGTCTCTGACAGAATTACAATGTCATCGGCGAACCTCAAAGTTTTTATTTCTTCTCCATGGATCTTAATCCGTACTCCAAATTTTTCTTTTGTTTCCTTTACTGCTTACTCAATATACAGATTGAATAACATCGGGGATAGGCTAAAACCCTGTTTCAATCCCTTCCCAACCACTGCTTCCCTTTCATGTCCCTCGACTCTTACACTGCCTCCTGGTTTCTGTACAAATTGTAAATAGCCTTTTGCTCCCTGTATTTCACCCCTGACAGCTTCAGAATTTGAAAAAGAGTATTCCGTCAACATTGTCAGAAGCTTTCTCTAAGTCTACAAAAGCTAGAAACGTAGGTTTGCATTTCGTTAATCTATTTTCTAAGACAAGTCGTAGGGTCAGTATTGCCTCACGTGTTCCAATATTTCTCCGGAATCCGAACTGATCTTCCCCAAGATCGGCTTCTACCAGTTTTTCCATTCGTCTGTAAAGAATTCGTGTTAGTATTTTGCAGCCGTGACTTATTATGCTGACAGTTCGGTAATTTTCACATCTGTCAACACCTGCTTTCTTTGGGATTAGAATAAACAAACAAACAAAAGTGTCGTTTCCAGTAGCACAAAAGTGCTAACTCTACGTTGCCCATCTCCCTGCACTTGTTCTTCGACTTTGGTTTCATTGGGGCTTTTCTTCCGCATAATATATTATCACAAACTGTCGTGTATCAAAGGTCGTAACAGTTCGTGGGTAGTGGAGTTTTTTATTCTATGAACAATGCACAGCCGTTCACTGAGGGACCTGCATTGGACGAAGGGAGGCTAAAAATACGGCGACGGCCTCTCAGCGAGCCGGGCCCGGGGCAGCGGCGGTGCAGTGCTCTGCTATCGACCCGCCGCCGCCTCCGCCTCCGCCGCCGGCCAGGTTCAAGGGCGCACAGAGCGCCGGGGGGCAGCAACCAGCATCGATGTTGCATCTGCAGCTGCAACTGCGAAGCTTAGCGCGCGACGGACGTCAACTGATACCTGTCAGTGTTTTTGCTTACTGAAGTCCGACGGATCCCATTTCATCCAACATCAAACTATCCCTATGAATTGCTTTTCGCTGGCTCTCTTTGCTTTGTTATTGCTCGCGTAACAACTAATATATGAGATAAAATATGTTGCTGCGAAAAGAGCCCTGAAATACTTTTTAGGGATGCTGTGCTGTGACTTTCTTTGGATCATTAATTTTCAACAAAACAAGATATATTATGTTCTTATTATTCTGGATCTGGGTTTCTATTAAAGGAACATTGTTTCGTTACTGTAACTCGCTACAAAGTTCATCATATCTCCCTTACTTTACAGTTATTGAAAAGGTTACTGAAAATTATTTCGTTATCAATACTGATGTTACAGTACGCAATGTTTGGTCAACATCAAAATTTTGCAGTGGATTTTTGTTAACAGTAAAACACCAATAGGTACCACGACTAACACGAGAACATGAGACTATGATCAGAGAAAAAGATGTTTTTACTATAATGTTTGCCAGACCAGAACTACGCACAGCAAGATTTCTTTTATGTCATGAAGGTAAATTATCTTTTTGCACTGTTAAAAATACATCATCCGCAGCCCACGTCCACCTGTAAGACATATCATAAAGTCTGCTCTCTGCTCTGCAATCCCGAAAGCTGAAGGAAATAATTTTAGTTCACTATTAGCTGTCCGCTTCTTTGCGGTATGATTGGTTTCATTTAATGCAGTTTGAATGCGCCGCGGCAGGATGGGATAAAATACCAGGCAAGCTTATTACACATCATAATGCAAGTTTTCACTAAGTAACTCTATTCAAAACATTTAGGCAGATTAAATTATTACACACCTTTACAGATCAGTACCTAATGGCGTACGTCTCTCAATCGTGACAAAAGAATGCTACACAAGCATACAATGTAACGTCACAGGCTCTTCCTACTCACGTAACTCCAAGAAGACGACAGAGAAATGAATGCTTGGTCACTACTATTTATACACGTTGTGACATATTCTCATCTTTGTTTGATATTTAATAAGTATCGTCTGTGGCAGTTTCAGTACTCGCCGACACAGATATTATCTTTTAAAAAAATTGGTATAAAATTATATAAAAGTGTAAAACATGGCACATAATGGTTTCTTTTTATTACATTAAGTCCACACAATCATTGTCGACACGATTACAATCATCCAGTTCAATAATTCTTTTCTCCTTTTTTACTACATATAATATGTGTTTTGCCAGGAGACGTTACATGCTGTAACATTTCCTCCACCCCCCCCCCCTCTCTCTCTCTCTCTCTCTCTCTCTCTCTCTCTCTCTCTCTCTCTCTCTCTCTCTCTCTCTCTCTCTCTCTCTCTCCCTCCCCCTCCCCCTCCCCCTCCCCCTCCCCCTCTCCCTCTCCCTCTCCCCCTCTCTCTCTCCCTCCCCCCTTTGCCCGTACCTCAATCGGCAAAAACGGAACCCTTATACCTTTTGTATGTCCATCCTTGTGGTCGATGGTCCATGGGACTTCGGCCGTTCACTTACGTAATAAAATGCAACGCCTGCAGCTATCGTTTCGATTTTATTATATTACAACTAGTTTCGCTGGTGACGATGATGATGATGATATTTCATTCGTGGGGCGCTCAACTGCGTGGTTATCAGCGCTCGTACAAAATCCCAATCTTTTCACTGTTCGGTCTCGTCGCTTTCCCGAATGATACTGATGATAACAACACAAACACCCTGTCCCCGGACGGAGAAAACCACCGATCTGGCCGCAAATCGAACCCCGGACTCCGTGGTCCAGAGACAGCAACGCTAGCCACTAAGCGAGCTGCGGACACCAGAACGCTGAGGGGGGGGGGGGGGTGAACTCCAATCGTACACACGAGTTGGTAGTTGTTGGCTGCAGACACAACATCGCTATTATAGCATTCTACGGAAGCCATTTCATTGATGTTGGACACAGATGTGATCTTGTATACAATCGGATTTCACCCACACAGCGTCAGCTAAGGCCTGAAGATCGTGTACCGAGACACCGAAACAGGATCGCTTTCTTGTCCGTCTGTCTGTCTGTCGGTCTTTCCGATTTTTAAGAAGACTTTTTCCCAGGAACAAGCAGACATATCAAGTTTAAATTTATTTCATATACTAAGGTCTACAGTCCCTAGGTGGCGTAAAACATTTAACCTTCCAAATCAGTGCGATGAGAAGATACGGCAATTTATGTCACGTACTTTGATACTTGTAAACTCACTCGCCAGAACCTGTACGTTGACCTAGGATCATGAAATTTGGAAAGAAACAAGTTTCACAGCGCAAGTAAGGGAAAAATATCCAAAAATTGTTAAACTGTAATTATATCGCATAAAAAAATCTTTCTTTACCATGAGAACTTACATTGCAGTATTGATATCGATAACAGGCAAAAATCATCTAGATTTTCGATTTCCAGGGTGGATGAACTGTCTACATACATAATTAAGTTACTACGGAACCCTAAGTGCGCGAGTTGTGACGCACTTAGCCAATTTATTTATTTATTTTTCGTATGTGCAGCCACTCTCCCTCAATTGCTAATCCCATTATGTTTAACATTTGCGTAAGAATAAAGATTATCCACCTTTTCACTGATTGTTTACGGTGAAGCATCCTGGCCGATGAAAACTCTGTGCAGACCGAGTCCCGACCTCGGGTCCTTAGCTTTTCGCAAGCAAGTGCTCTACCAACTGAGCTACTCAAGCACGACTCACTACCCGTTAACATAGCCCTGCTTCCGCTAGTTCCTCATCTCCTACCTTCCAAACTTCACAGAAGCTCTTCTGCGAACCTCCTGTGAAGCTTCTGAGAGCTTCTGTGAAGTTTGAAAGGCAGGAAAGAGGTACTAGCGGAAGTAGGGCTGTGTGGACGAGTTGTGAATCGTTCTTGAGTAGCTCAGTTGGTAGAGCACTTGCTTGGAAAAGGCAAAGGTCTCGAGTTCGAGTTTCGGTCCGGCACACAGTTTTCATCTGCTAGGATGTTTCATATCGGCTCATACTCAGCTGTTGAGTGAAAATATCATTCTGGAATATTTACGTTGCTTTTTACCAAGATATGCTTTCACCTATTCTTATTTTGCATCGTCAGTCTATTCTTACCTGAATTGTGCTGTTGATTTGGTCTTCAGTGCGATGACTAAAGGCCAGTACGACAACAACCATCAACTGCAATTGTACAGAAATGCAAAACACTGTTACGGATAAATGAAACTTATGAGTAGCAGAACACCCATCTATCTATGTTTCAAAATACACTCCTGGAAATTGAAATAAGAACACCGTGAATTCATTGTCCCAGGAAGGGGAAACTTTATTGACACATTCCTGGGGTCAGATACATCACATGATCACACTGACAGAACCACAGGCACATAGACACAGGCAACAGAGCATGCACAATGTCGGCACTAGTACAGTGTATGTCCACCTTTCGCAGCAATGCAGGCTGCTATTCTCCCATGGAGACGATCGTAGAGATGCTGGATGTAGTCCTGTGGAACGGCTTGCCATGCCATTTCCACCTGGCGCCTCAGTTGGACCAGCGTTCGTGCTGGACGTGGAGACCGCGTGAGACGACGCTTCATCCAGTCCCAAACATGCTCAATGGGGGACAGATCCGGAGATCTTGCTGGCCAGGGTAGTTGACTTACACCTTCTAGAGCACGTTGGGTGGCACGGGATACATGCGGACGTGCATTGTCCTGTTGGAACAGCAAGTTCCCTTGCCGGTCTAGGAATGGTAGAACGATGGGTTCGATGACGGTTTGGATGTACCGTGCACTATTCAGTGTCCCCTCGACGATCACCAGTGGTGTACGGCCAGTGTAGGAGATCGCTCCCCACACCATGATGCCGGGTGTTGGCCCTGTGTGCCTCGGTCGTATGCAGTCCTGATTGTGGCGCTCACCTGCACGGCGCCAAACACGCATACGACCATCATTGGCACCAAGGCAGAAGCGACTCTCATCGCTGAAGACGACACGTCTCCATTCGTCCCTCCATTCACGCCTGTCGCGACACCACTGGAGGCGGGCTTCACGGTGTTGGGGCGTGAGCGGAAGACGGCCTAACGGTGTGCGGGACCGTAGCCCAGCTTCATGGAGACGGTTGCGAATGGTCCTCGCCGATACCCCAGGAGCAACAGTGTCCCTAATTTGCTGGGAAGTGGCGGTGCGGTCCCCTACGGCACTGCGTAGATCCTACGGTCTTGGCGTGCATCCGTGCGTCGCTGCGGTCCGGTCCCAGGTCGACGGGCACGTGCACCTTCCGCCGACCACTGGCGACAACATCGATGTACTGTGGAGACCTCACGCCCCACGTGTTGAGCAATTCGGCGGTACGTCCACCCGACCTCCCGCATGCCCACTATACGCCCTCGCTCAAGTCTGTCAACTGCACATACGGTTCACGTCCACGCTGTCGCGGCATGCTAACAGTGTTAAAGACTGCGATGGAGCTCCGTATGCCACGGCAAACTGGCTGACACTGACGGCGGCGGTGCACAAATGCTGCGCAGCTAGCGCCATTCGACGGCCAACACCGCGGTTCCTGGTGTGTCCGCTGTGCCGTGCGTGTGATCATTGCTTGTACAGCCCTCTCGCAGTGTCCGGAGCAAGTATGGTGGGTCTGATACACCGGTGTCAATGTGTTCTTTTTTCCATTTCCAGGAGTGTAATTTGTATCCCGTTTTAGCAGTTCCAGGTGGGGCATTTCCGTCTGACCGTACTTCGCACAAGTAAAATGCCCCATATCTCAACATGATTCTTGCCTATTCAGCTTAATACTAACAATTGTGTATAACGCATGAGAAAGCAAACTGCTTTTACAAATATTATGACCATAACGAGAAGATGGTCCGTGTATAGACCGAAATTAGTAGCAACTTAAACTTTTGATAGCTGCTGATGGTGCAGCGTTATAAACATGCCTCTCATTTTTTTATAGTTTTGATCAGTACTATATTTTGTAACAATGTGGGACACTTAAAAAAAACATCCTGTAATTGAGGAGAAAACTGATAAATTTTCAGGGAAGATAGTTTTTGGTTTTTCTTTGACATAGTTTTCCCAAACGTAAAAACGAGAAATCCACTATGCAACAAAACTGACAATTGGCATCTTTTATGATACTTAGAACTGTGACGAATAAGCAAAATTTTGACCCTGCAAGAATTAGTTTACAGAGCCACAACTGCGAAACTCGTGTCGTACTGGGCCTTTCTGGAGTCATTTCCCTGGAAGATAGCCACAGTTGAGTCACAGCATCCTGAACAGCAGCACAATACATGTTCGGATCGTGTGAACTGCGAAGAGCCAATTCACTGAGATGACAAAAATTATAAGATAGCAATATACACGTATACAGATGGCAGTAGTATTGCGTACATATGGTGTAAGGGCAGTGCACTGGCGTAGCACTTATTTGTACTCAGGTGATTCATGTGAATAGGTTTCCGATGTGATTATGGCCGCAAGGCGGGAATTAAGGCTTTGAACACGGAATGGTAGATGCAGCTAGACGCAGGGACATTCCATTTCCATCGTTAGGGAAGCCAGTATTCCGCGATCCAGTTGTCAAATGTGTACCAAGAATACAAGATTTCTGGCGTTACCTCTCGTCACGGACAAAGCAGTGGCCGACGGCCTTCACTTACAGGGTGTTTCAAAAATGACCGGTATGTTTGAAACGGCAATAAAAACTAAACGAGCAGCGATAGAAATACACCGTTTGTTGCAATATGCTTGGGGCAACAGTACATTTTCAGGCAGACAAACTTTCGAAATTACAGTAGTTACAATTTTCAACAACAGATGGCGCTGCGGTCTGGGAAACTCTATAGTACGATATTTTCCACATATCCACCATGCGTAACAATAATATGGCGTAGTCTCTGAATGAAATTACCCGAAACCTTTGACAACGTGTCTGGCGGAATGGCTTCACATGCAGATGAGATGTACTGCTTCAGCTGTTCAATTGTTTCTGGATTCTGGCGGTACACCTGGTCTTTCAAGTGTCCCCACAGAAAGAAGTCACAGGGGTTCATGTCTGACGAATAGGGAGGCCAATCCACGCCGCCTCCTGTATGTTTCGGATAGCCCAAAGCAATCACACGATCATCGAAATATTCATTCAGGAAATTAAAGACGTTGGCTGTGCGATGTGGCCGTGCACCATCTTGCATAAACCACGAGGTGTTCGCAGTGTCGTCTAAGGCAGTTTGTACCGCCACAAATTCACGAAGAATGTCCAGATAGCGTGATGCAGTAATCGTTTCGGATCTGAAAAATGGGCCAATGATTCCTTTGGAAGAAATGGCGGCCCAGACCAGTACTTTTTGAGGATGCAGGGATGATGGGACTGCAACATGGGGCTTTTCGGTTCCCCATATGCGCCAGTTCTGTTTATTGACGAAGCTGTCCAGGTAAAAGTAAGCTCCGTCAGTAAATCAAATGCTGCCGACATGCATATTGCCGTCATCAATCCTGTGCACTATATCGTTAGCGAATGTCTCTCGTGCAGCAATGGTAGCGGCGCTGAGGGGTTGCTGCGTTTGAATTTTGTATGGATAGAGGTGTAAACTCTGGCGCATGAGACGATACGTGGACGTTGGCGTCATTTGGACCGCAGCTGCAACACGGCGAACGGAAACCCGAGGCCGCTGTTGGATCACCTGCTGCACTAGCTGCGCGTTGCCCTCTGTGGTTGCCGTACGTGGTCGCCCTACCTTTCCAGCAAGTTCATCCGTCACGTTCCCAGTCCGTTGAAATTTTTCAAACAGATCCTTTATTGTATCGCTTTTCGGTCCTTTGGTTACATTAAACCTCCGTTGAAAACTTCGTCTTGTTGCAACAACACTGTGTTCTAGGCGGTGGAATTCCAACACCAGAAAAATCCTCTGTTCTAAGGAATAAACCATGTCGTCTACAGCACACTTGCACGTTGTGAACAGCACACGCTTACAGCAGAAAGACGACGTACAGAATGGCGCACCCACAGACTGCGTTGTCTTCTATATCTTTCACATCACTTGCAGTACCATCTGTTGTTGAGAATTGTAACTACTGTAATTTCGAAAGTTTGTCCGCCTGAAAATGTACTGTTGTCCCAAGCATATTGCAACAAACGGTGTATTTCTATCGCTGCTCGTTTAGTTTTTATTGCCGTTTCAAATATACCGGTCATTTTTGAAACACCCTGTAAGAGCGTTTCCATAGAGCAGTAAGTGCTAACAGACAATCAACAATGCGTGAAATAACCACAGAAATCGATGTGGGACGTATGACGAACGAATCCGTTAGGACAGTGTGGCAAAATTTGGCGATCGACGCGAGTGCCTTTGGTGAACGGCACGACACCGCCTGCAGCGCCTCTTGTGGGCTCGTGACCATAAAAACTCGTGGCCTGGCTAAATGAGTCCCGATTGCAGTTGGTAAGAGCTGACGGTGGGGTTCGAGTGTGGCGCAGACCCCACGAAGCCAGGGACCCAAGTTGTTAACAAGGCACTGTGCAGGCTGGTGGTGGCTCCATAATGGTGTGCGCTGTGTTTACATGGGATGTACTGGGTCCTCTGGTTCAAGTGAACCGCTCATTGTCTGGAAATGATTGTGTAGCTGCTTAGAGACAATTTGCAGCCATTTTTAAGAATGAGAAAGCGCCACCGCGCCACAATTATTCGCGACTGGTTTGAAGAACGTTCTGGACAGTTCGAGCGGATGATTTGGGCACCCAGGTCGCCCGACATGAACCCCATCGAACTTGTGTAGGACATAATCGAGAAGTCAGTTCGTGCAAAAATCCTGCACCTGCAACATGTAACCTCCCCCTCACTTATCGACCTTAATGACAGTGAAAAATTAAACCGCGTGTACTTAATGGAAATTTGGGAAAAAGCAATCGTCACCGAAGTTAATCTGTCGGTAACGAGGGAGGAAAGGGTTACATCTAAATGAAAGGAAAAATGCAAATGAAACTGGTGGAAATTAATTTTGAAAAGGGGTAAAGTTAATGAAGAAAGTAAATGTGCGGCCGTTACGTTAACAATTAACTAGCGGTAATTAGATATTTGAGATTTGGGGGAAATTACGGTCGCCAGTCCTAAGGACAATTACTATAGTAACTGAAAAAAAGGTAATTACACATATAATTAGCACGAGAAGCGTAGCAACTGAAGGTTGACACGTGTAGTGTGAAAACTGAAAGTTTGTCAGAAGTAATAACTTTCGCTGCACTCTGACTTAATTTAGCAAAAGAATTAATAAAACCGGTAAACTGAAAGTTAATTTAGTGACTGAAATTAATAAGAAGCTTTCTTTCTTAAGCACATCGAAATTCAGTAAAATACGGTTAGTCTTGGACTACCTCAACAACCATTTCAAAAGCTACTTGAATCTACGCAATTTAGAAATAAGAGATTTAGCTTTGAACTTGAATTAAATGATTCTGAACAATTAACAATAGTAAGATTTAGTACGTACCAAGCTGAGCTGCAGTCACGGGTAAGCTAAAATACGGTAACTAAACTCGCACTCTTAATTTGTGCTTGCGTAATCTAAATATTGTAGCCAGCTATGAATACTTAAACTGAACTTTGAAATTAAAGCAGTGAAATGGAATGATTGTACTTTAATGTTGGCATCTGAATTTCAACGACACTCGGGTTGACTTCGGGAAAGGAAGGGACCCTGCTTGGTAATGCAATTGGGACAATGAGCAACAAAGGTTCATTCTAAGTTGCTGTAATTTTGCGAGGCAAATGGAACAATTTGAAAAGCTGAGGTCTGCCATACAGTTCTGAAACTTTACGTGCTTTTAGTCTTCCTTGTTGGTTGACTGAAGGTTTGAAGCCGTCGATCGAGGAGGTGGCGACAGTCACTCATTGTCGGCCGTCGCTGTTGCAGAAGCTGGATGTTGGCGCGCCTTCTTCTCGACACGGTCACCAGACGAAACGGGCTCTTGATGTGCGCCAGCTAATGCTTCCCGTCCGAGACACCATGTCAGAAACTATCATCGCAAGTCGAGCGCAATTACATGCTGCCCAACCCCGAAAGCGCGGAAACTCGCGGGAGCTTCACACAACACACCTGCTCCACTCGCTACTCCAGCCAGACTCTCTCTGCCCGCCGCTCCACGCGGCAGAGTTAACACTACCAAAGATCCTACACACTTTGATTCTTCACACGACCCATCGATGTAATCGTTCGATAGCAGTTTTCCCTAGGCAAGACCCAGCGTAAAAATACAAATAATCTTTACACAACAAACCAATTATACATCGACATAAATGCATAAATATATATATACAAATAGTAAAACAATTACAATATGTAAAGACACAGAAATATCATATATTCAGGTAGCAAAAATAAAGAAAACAAATTATAGTACAATAGATGGAAATAGGAGGATATGCATTTCCGGCGTTACAAACACTTTCGCAATTATTGACGGCTATAGAGGCAACATGGCTGAATATTTCCGCAGCGGAGTTCCAACGACAGTTGGAGTCCGTGCTATGTCGAGCTGCAGCACTAAGCCAGGCAAAAGGAGGTAACCTGTGACTTTTGTCATCGCATGCCGCTCGTTCCCAGTCCTGAATCACTAATGAGCTGTGATAGTTGGTTACATGAGTCATTTGAATCTTTGTAGCTGTGTGGTGTCACAGAAGCTATAGATACGTTTGGCACGGTGGCACACGAGCCATCTAGCCGCCGTCTGCGGGGTCTCATCCGTCTCGAATCAATCGAGCTGGTTGTAGTGGTGCAGAGGTCAACTGCGTGACCTCCTACATTTGCCTGCTTGTGTCCCCCGCCACGTCGTGTGCTGATGCGACGTCCGCAGAAGCACATATTAGAGCGCCTTTTACAGTGCTGCAGGCAAGTCTCTTTCCTTACTATCCCAATGGTTGCTACTGTGCGCTAATGCAGTATGGAAAGACTCTAGATATGACATTGCAACCTACTTAGTTGAGGTTCAGAATTAAAGTACAAACATTCTGGGAATCGCTGTTCGACTAGGAAAAATTTCATTTAGCGTATGGCTACATCACAAATAATATCACAGTTATGCCGGCCGGTGTGGCCGAGCGGTTCTAGGCGCTACAGTCTGGAACCGCGCGACTGCTACGGTCGCAGGTTCGAATCCTGCCTCGGGCATGGATGTATATGATGTCCTTAGGTTAGTTAGGTTTAAGTAGTTCTAAGTTCTAGGGGACTGATGACCTCAGATGTTAAGTACTATAGTGCTCTGAGCCATTTGAACCATTTTTATTACAGTTATCTCAAACTGTAAACTATTATGTAGGCCACGAATATAGTCTATTGATCCCTCCGTCATCACGAGGAATCGCGTTGGATGACCATTTGAAAGTTCTCAGAGGATATTCTTGATCTTCATGATCAAGTTATTTTCTTCCTTTTATGCAAAAAGTAGGCACACTCGCCAGTGTTAGTTCTTATTCGGTTAAGAACCTACCAGGTCTTGCGTGGCAATTTAGAGCCAGGTGGCTTGATCGATAAATGTGTCAGTTTAAGTTGTTCTGTTGTAGCATTACTCTACCATGTGTATCTTCTGGCGTCACCAGTATTAAAGCCATTACCAGCTAAAATTCGTACGATTTCCAGGCGTGGGTGACGAGAGTGCCACCTATCTTTGCTGATGCTCGGAATGTCTTCGTGAACACGGAGGTTAGGACTCTTCTGTAGTTTTTTGTGCTCCCGTTCAAGTGCACTTTCCCGCCGCAGAGATGGAGGTGATATGTGGCTAAGTATGGGAAGCCAGATAATGGGTGTGAGTGTGATGGTACTGGTTGTAAGACGCATGGTATGGCTGAGCTGCATATCTATATGTTTTGTGTGAGCATTACTCATCAAGACTAGTCAGTGATATTCCGCAACAGAATAAACCAATCCCAGAGATGAAGTACTGAATGTTAATGAAGTTGATCTCCATGATGTACCACAGTGTTTCTGGAGGATGTTACTTTGGGTTTTGATTTTGGCTGCTGCTCTTAATAGATGTTTGTGCAACTAAGCGTTCTATCAAGCATGACCCCTAGATATACTGAATTTAGTTCTAACAAGGGAACCTCCCCATCGCATCCCCCTCGGATTTAGTAATACGTTGGCACAGTGGATAGACCTTGGAAAACTGAACACAGATCAATCGAGAAAACAGGAAGAAGTTGTGTGGAACTAGTAAAAAAAATAAGCAAAATATACAAACTGAGTAGTCCGTGCGGAAGATAGGCAACATCTAGGATAAGGTGAGCTGAGGTGCGCCGTGGTCGCGTGGTTAGCGTGAGCAGCTGCGGAACGAGAGGTCCTTGGTTCAAGTCTTCCCTCGAGTGAAAATTTTAATTTTTTATTTTCAGATAATTATTATCTGTTCGTCTTTTGGGAGTGATTATCACATCCACAAGAAAACCTAAATCGGGCAAGGTAGAAGAATCTTTTTACCCATTCGCCAAGTGTACAAGTTAGGTGGGTCGACAACATATTCCTGTCATGTGACGCACATGCCGTCACCAGTGTCGTATAGAATATATCAGACGTGTTTTCTGTGGAGGAATCGGTTGACCTATGACCCTCCCATCAAATGTTTTCGGTTCCCATTGGAGAGGCACGTCCTTTCGTCTACTAATCGCACGGTTTAGCGGTGCTGTCGCAAAACACAGACACTAAACTTATTACAGTGAACAGAGACGTCAATGAACGAACGGACAGATCATAACTTTGCGAAAATAAAAAAAGTAAACTTTTCACTCGAGGGAAGACTTGAACCCAGGATCTCTCGTTCCGCAGCTGCTCACGCTAACCACGGGACCACGGCGCTCCTGAGCTCACACTGTCCTAGATGTTGCCTATCGTGCACATGGACTACTCAGTTTGTATATTTTGCTTATTTTTTCATAGTTCCATACAACTTCTTCCTGTTTTCTCGATTGATCTGTGTTCAGTTTCTCAAGGCCTATCCACTGTGCCAACTTATAACTAAATCTGAGGGGGTGCGATGGTGAGGTTCCCTTGTAAGTAATCTTCCTTCAAAGTGGACAGCAAGCTCTCTATTGCTCACTTTTTTGCTCAGGTGAAATGTCAAGACTTCTATCTTAGTGACACTTGACTGCAACCTCCATTTGCGGAAATACATGGTGTTTCAAAATAAATATACAGGGTTTAAGGCTTTGTAGCACATATTGCATTCACCTTACAATTACGAACAATACACCAAATAAAAGAGAAAAACATATAGTTTTTCTTAGAATTATTCAGTGTGAACACCGGTCACACATCGATAGGCGAGTTGTTCCGAAACCTTGATCAATGTGTCAGGAGTAAATGTTGCAATAACACTGTTTCTCAAGTCGGATAGATCAGCTGGTAACGGAGGCACATACACATGATCGTGTCAGATCTTATGTGAACGTGGAGGTCATGCATGAAATGCTGTGTCAACCAGTCTCTTGCGCCCAATCCGCCGGTCGGATACAACGTCGTTTAACCAGTCGCGTACTGAGTTATGCCAGTGAGGCGGCGCACCATCTTGCTCCCAAATAAAGATGTGTTGTTCTGCTTCTTCCATTGAGAGACGAGCCGTAGCTGTAGCACATCAAGATAAGAAACATCAGTTACAGTTGATTCACCGAAAAAGAAAAGCCCATAAACTTTCCGCGAGGATATTTCTTGGGGCTAAGCGTGAAAGACTCGCACTCGTTCAGCACGCTTTTCAGTCACTCTTTGTCATTCCATAGCCTTCCTATTGGGCACAGGTGTATAAGCAAAACTGTTTTAGTTGTTCTTTCAGTTAGTGTACTACACTCCTGGAAATGGAAAAAAGAACACATTGACACCGGTGTGTCAGACCCACCATACTTGCTCCGGACACTGCGAGAGGGCTGTACAAGCAATGATCACACGCACGGCACAGCGGACACACCAGGAACCGCGGTGTTGGCCGTCGAATGGCGCTAGCTGCGCAGCATTTGTGCACCGCCGCCGTCAGTGTCAGCCAGTTTGCCGTGGCATACGGAGCTCCATCGCAGTCTTTAACACTGGTAGCATGCCCCGACAGCGTGGACGTGAACCGTATGTGCAGTTGACGGACTTTGAGCGAGGGCGTATAGTGGGCATGCGGGAGGCCGGGTGGACGTACCGCCGAATTGCTCAACACGTGGGGCGTGAGGTCTCCACAGTACATCGATGTTGTCGCCAGTGGTCGGCGGAAGGTGCACGTGCCCGTCGACCTGGGACCGGACCGCAGCGACGCACGGATGCACGCCAAGACCGTAGGATCCTACGCAGTGCCGTAGGGGACCGCACCGCCACTTCCCAGCAAATTAGGGACACTGTTGCTCCTGGGGTATCGGCGAGGACCATTCGCAACCGTCTCCATGAAGCTGGGCTACGGTCCCGCACACCGTTAGTCCGTCTTCCGCTCACGCCCCAACATCGTGCAGTCCGCCTCCAGTGGTGTCGCGACAGGCGTGAATGGAGGGACGAATGGAGACGTGTCGTCTTCAGCGATGAGAGTCGCTTCTGCCTTGGTGCCAATGATGGTCGTATGCGTGTTTGGCGCCGTGCAGGTGAGCGCCACAATCAGGACTGCATACGACCGAGGCACACACGGCCAACACCCGGCATCATGGTGTGGGGAGCGATCTCCTACACTGGCCGTACACCACTGGTGATCGTCGAGGGGACACTGAATAGTGCACGGTACATCCAAACCGTCATCGAACCCATCGTTCTACCATTCCTAGACCGGCAAGGGAACTTGCTGTTCCAACAGGACAATGCACGTCCGCATGTATCCCGTGCCACCCAACGTGCTCTAGAAGGTGTATGTCAACTACCCTGGCCAGCAAGATCTCCGGATCTGTCCCCCATTGAGCATGTTTGGGACTGGATGAAGCGTCGTCTCACGCGGTCTGCACGTCCAGCACGAACGCTGGTCCAACTGAGGCGCCAGGTGGAAATGGCATGGCAAGCCGTTCCACAGGACTACATCCAGCATCTCTACGATCGTCTCCATGGGAGAAAAGCAGCCTGCATTGCTGCGAAAGGTGGATATACACTGTACTAGTGCCGACATTGTGCATGCTCTGTTGCCTGTGTCTATGTGCCTGTGGTTCTGTCAGTGTGATCATGTGATGTATCTGACCCCAGGAATGTGTCAATGAAGTTTCCCCTTCCTGGGACAATCAATTCACGGTGTTCTTATTTCAATTTCCAGGAGTGTATTTGCAATTGTAAGTTGAACGTAATAAATTCTACAACGCCTTAAAACAGATATGTTCATTTTGAAACACCCCGTATTTACCAATAGTACGCCCATCTGTAGGTAGCAGCCATATAAGCCATATTTCGTATGTCAAAGAAAAGAAAACAGGGAACAGAATCAGTGCTTCATAACCCGCTTTAATGCTAAAAAAATCTGAGGGCAGAGGATATCTACATGAACACTCCGCAATCCACCTTTCGGTGTGTGGTGGAGGTTGCTTTTGGTACCACTGTCTGTTACGCCCTCCTCTGTTCCATTCGCGATTAGCGCGTGGGAATAATATTTTTCGGTAAACCTCCTCATTGGTTCTTATTTCTCGGATTTCCTCGTTGTGGTCATTTGACAAGATGTAGGTAGGACGACGTACACTCTGAATTTCAGTAGTAAACTTCTCACTGATGCACAGTGCGTCTCGTGCAGCGTCCGCCATTAGAGTTTGCTGGGCATCTCCGTTAATTCTCTCTCGCTGACTAAACGACACCCCGACGAAATCCGCCGCTCTTTGTTGTTTCTTATTTGTCTCTTCTATTAATCCAGCCTGGTAAGAGTTCCAGACTGACGACTTTATGAGCGGCAATCAAGACACGGTCGAATAAATATTTTGCAAGCAACTCCTTTCGTGGATGAATTACATTTCCTTTATTCTTCCAATGAATCTCTGGCGTCTATTTTTCTTACACTAAGATTTATGTGGTGGCGATTTCAGTTTGTCTCTCCGAGCGGTTACTCGTAAGCATTTTACGGTACTTACTTTTATCAATGATTTGTTGTTATATCTATCTACCATTCAGAATCAACTGCCAATCCCCTCCCAATCATCAATCCGCTGCAGGTTACTCACCAGTTCGCTACAGGCTTTTGCCGTTGTTACTTCGTTATAGACAATTGCATCATCTGCTTAATTCATATATAAGGTAGACAGTAACGGGCCTATAACACTTTCTTGGCGTACTCCTAAAATTATCCCTACATCTGAAAAAATATGTGTTTTAGTCCATAGTCTCAATTTTTTTATTTTGTTGATTGGCAACCGGTTTCGCTACATAGTACCATCCTCAGGCCGTCTTACGCTAAAAAAAAATCCCAGAATATAGATAGAATAATAATCTAAGGGAAATTTTCACCATGATAGCAAACGTATCGTATAGAGTGCAACATTACAATATAAATATAGCCTCTTAACCCTGGCATGCAGTCGTCACACTCACTACTAGATTAGTAAGTGTCTAACACTAAAAGTTAAGATCAATACTGAGCTCTAAAAACACGCAAATTGCAGTCAACAGTGATGAGTGCCCTCTTTCTTAAAAAAAAAGGCTCTAGGTAAAAGACATCAAAAAATTTAAAAATAGCATAAATATGAAATTTAAGACATTGCATAATAGACAGACGCCACTGTAATAACTGAGTATCATCATCATCATCATAATAGAATTATGTATTAAATACTCAAAATTATTTTCATTGCAAAGATATCTAGCATCCAGAGGAAACTGCCGCAGTGTCGCAATGCATTACTCTGCAATCGTCAGCTGATCAATTTGGGCATGCATACAAATTCGCGCTCCTTTTAACACGCAGTTTACCCTCTGCTCCCACAAGCATTCTTAACTGTAACTCGCTCGCCACTACTATTCTATCACTGTAAGTCGCTCATATCCATCCAGTCCCACTTTACCATTCTCACTCATGCATTCAGACCAACGAGCTTTATTATCTTTGTGCCTCTCTGTCATTGTATCGGGATGTATCACAACCACAGTCGCCTTACTTCTGTCCTACTACTTCAGTCTCCTCTCATTGTCATTGTCTCCTTCTTGCTCTTTCTCCAGCTGTAGCATTCATTTCTTCCCACTGCTGTCTCTTCTCACTAACTATCCATCTCTTCCTCCTAGTCATTCCTCCTAGTCACTCTACCACTGGCTGTCACCATCTACCACTTCCTCCGTCTCTTTATTCCTCTCCCACTGGTACTGTCTCCTTCAATCTTTTCCTAGCACTGTTCGCTCACTGTCCATGTTCTATTGGCACGGTGTCGCTGGCTTGCTCTCACACTGCCATAGTCTCCTTCGCTCTTTCAGTACCACAACCACTGCCTATTATAAAAAGGCGTATGTTCACATGCCAGATTTTTTGGGAAAATTTTTAAAGGTGCTGAGGAAGGCAGAATGAGGCACCTGGTACCCCACTTTTGAGTCAGTCTTTTAAATAGGAGCTTATTCGCCATTTTCGTGCTCGTATAGCATTTTTCTGCTGGTTCCTTTCTTTCTCCTGCCACAACAGGGCATGTCATTCATATGAAAATAATTTCATGGATCAGTAAAATTTTGATAGTTTGCTTACGTGAAACAGAAAGAACGCAGAACTAATTTCACACCCCAGACGGGATTTTACATCATCATAATCATCATCATCATCATCAATCTTCCTTTCAAGGATTAGGCTGTTGCCTGTTCCGAACTCACAAACAAAATCATTCCCATCTTTTTCTCGTAGGCCTTCCAATATCTCTTTTCCCATTTGACTTGTAGTTCAAGATATTCTGAAGAATTCTGTGATCTGGCGTTCTCATGAGGTGTTGTTTCCGATCTTCACGATGTTTTTGAATTTTTTCATTCAAGCCGAAAATATTTAATTCTGTTCTAATATCTTCGTTTCTAATCATCTCTCTTCTTGTGCAGCACTTCCTCTTTCTTAGGAACCTCATCTCTGCTGTCTGAATTTTGTTTTCTTGCTTTTCGTGGTAACCCAGCTTTCGCTTCCGTAGGATAAGTGGAACTGCCATTACTTTATAGAAGTTCATGATGGTTTCTTTTTGTACTTTATAGCCCAATGTTCTGCTAATGTTACCACAGACAGCTGGAATTTGTGTATTTTATTTTCAATTTCAAGGTCCTAACAAAACATTTCAAAGTCCAAACAAAACTTATAGCACAGCTAAATAAGATATTTGAGAAACTTGTTCTAGAACTGAATTCCCCAAAATAATTTTTGATCTAACTGGATATTTTCCTCTAAATGCTAGTATTTTTGTTTTGTTACTGGAAATTTTAAAGCTGTACTTCTTGCAAATTTCGTTCATCTGGTATACTGATATTGGGAGGTCATCTTCATTCTTTTGAATAATAACGATGTCACCAGCAAACAAAAGTAAATTCAGGTGTTCTTCATTCGTTATCTTAATTCCTTTTATTACTTTACATTTACATTTGCGAAGAATGAAGTCAATGTAGATATTAAGAAGGATAGGTGATAGTCCACATCCTTGTCTAACGCCTTGGTTAATAATTACTTCTTCTAATCGATTCCTACCTGTGTTTATTACAAAGCGCGTAGTTTTCTAAAGTATTTTCACTACCTCTATTAGGTGATAGTGATATCCACATTCCTATATAATCTTCCATAGGGTATCAGGGTCAAATGATTTTTCAAGGTCGATAAAGGCCAAATGTGTTTCTGTATTAAATTCTCTGTGTTTTCTGTGACAGAAATAACAACTTGTGTGGTTTTTCTCATGCGGTTATTGATGATCATTGAATATAGTTTATAGCCAGTGTTTAGACGATTTATGCCACGATAGGTTTTACAGTCATTACATTTCCCTTGTTGAAAATAGATTACTTCTGCTGCATACTAGGCGTCTGGGATCTTGCATTTCGACCAATATTCATTCATTAAATGAAAAGACTTTTATCTTGTTGTAACCCTCCATATTTAATTAGCTCTGCGTTTATTCCATCTATTTTACTTCGACAAAAATTGATGATGATGATAACGGAGACACTTAACATAATATCTGCCCGTCCTATATCGTTTTGTAAAATAATTTTTCGCTACGCATCGGATTTTACGTGTAGAGGTAGGGTGACTTTGAAACTCTCGCAAACTGATAAAGATAGCAAGAAATTTTTCAATGTTATTCGAGATCGGCAGCTTGGAAATTCTTTTAGCCACTTACTGTGCGTAGCCTGTTGGAATCCACGGCTCAATTTTGGTACGAAAATAATGGCAAAAAAGAACGTTTTTGGGGATTTTCTAAGGAACCGCCCATGAACTAATGGCACCTCCACAAGCCCCTTAAGGTCCACCGTAGACCACATCAAATGCAAAAAAGAACCAACCGATTTGCTCTATTTGCCTAAGCTTGAAGAACTGTGTAATATCAGTACTTTGACCCTTTACTGTAGGATAATGACACTAAGATGGAACAAATTAGGTACCGATTTTAGACAAAAGCTGTATATATGTTAATGGGACGACAAATCCAGCGACACCCACAACTAGCATTAACCGTCTCTGTATTGACCTACTAGGTGCAACGGGCGTGGCACTCCACTCCACAAACTGACATCCGGCACCTGTACAAGTCATAATGCACGCTCGTTTTCTTGCTTACATTCAACATTCTGGCGGTTGCACCGATTATTATTATTATTATTATTATTATTATTATTATTATTATTACACATTTTCAATTGCTTTTCTTGCCCTTGCATTAACCTGTGATCGTGCAATGTTATTCACTTACGTGTATTACCTACAGAGATGTATTCCCGAAATTTCATTACTCTACATTAATAATTTTTTGGTGCTGCGATTTTCTTTCCGTTAGTGTATTACCGTGGACGCCGTCGCTATTCTAACAAAGTGATGTACGAGCGTGAATACTTACTCCTTAAAACTGGCACTGGACTTCATTTAAATTTAAATGAAGATGGGTTCTGCATTGACTGTGCGATATGCACTAAAGCTGGCAATAACGGCAGCCACTCAGTTTCATCACTTCGTTAGTAGCGAACAACGTAAATCTCGCCAGGCTCAAACAAACTAGAAAGAATAAATAAATCTTGTTACAGGATCAATTTCTGTAGGTACTATGAAATAACAATAACATATTTTTCAAGTAGACCAATAATTGTTTAAAAAATATGCACCTTCGCCTTCCGATATCATGCGGACGCCAGAGAAGAGATCTGAAACGTAAGCCTTACAGAACAGAAGAAACAGTTTTCTTCTTCTCGTGAAGGAAGCAAGATACGTTTCCTTTTGTTTTAAACAGAATCAGGGCGTCACGTTAACTGTGATCATAATTTACAGTATCGTTGTACATTATCTGTACACTGCGGGGGCGGGGGGCGGGGGGTGTACAACGCCGTGAATCTCTTTCATATGGTATTACAAAGACAACTGCAAGTCGCTGGCTTTATTCCGTTTGCGGAATGCTGCGGCATAGTTTCCGTTCCAGTCTATTTGTGGCAACGAAATCGGATGCTATTGGCTGTCTGTTCACTGGAGAGTGAGCAGGCGGATGAAAAACAAGAGCTACGTTTTCCTTACCGAATCTCTCCCGTCCTTGATTTCTTGGAGCGACACTACTTCCTGGCAGAACCTGTTCTCGCTGAAGATTATGAAAGCCGCAGCTTTCGAACAGAGTATCGGATACAACGATCGTATAGGAAAATACCGCGCGCGCATGTGTGTGTGTGTGTGTGTGTGTGTGGTGGGGGGGATGGCAGGGGGGAGGATGGGTGGAGGGAGGGGAGGAGTTCGGCTCTTGCTTGGAAAGTCTGGCAAAATGAGCGATGGAAGGAGTGGGGAGGTAATATCGGAGAAGGAAGTGCTCTGTCTGGCGAGCCGTGTCTGCTTTCTCCTTACAATATTCAGGGTAAGGTCGCCGTTCGCGATCTAACTCTGTACATTAAACGCAGAGCGAACGCAGCTGAGGAAAACAATTTCGACATCCGAACAGCCAGCAGTGCATATAAGGCGATGATATCACCAGAGTGGGAGCGCAACCATAGGCCTCGACCCGTCACGCTAGGAACTACGGGGTGAATCAGCAAGAACACCCTTTGCCGTTGCTTACTGTTACAGCAGATGCGCGCGCAGGCAGTCGTTGGCACGCTAGCAGCATTGTAAGGGAGTGGGAAATTCAGTTACGATGGAGTGTGAGTGGAGTGGAGTGGAGTGGAGTGGAGTGACCCTGTCCGTGTGACAGAGCGATACATGCCAATGATTCGAAAGTTCGTCGTCCCTGCGCAACAAGAGCATTGACTTCCAGTCACGTGGTGTCAACAAAACGGTGCAATTGCACACAAGGCGCATCTGTCACAGGACGAAATGTGCTTCTTGAACGTCTCTCTCTCTCTCTCTCTCTCTCTCTCTCTCTCTCTCTCTCTCATGTAGCTTGGCCGGCACGTTCACCCAGAGTGACTGCTCCCGATTTCCTCCTCCGGGTATATTTGGTCAGAGCGTTCGAAAATCGTGCTGGTGACCAATATCTGTAGAGAAGTCGGCGGTATTCCTGTGGCTGTGCTGAAGAACACTTCGCGTAGAAGCTTCATAACTCGTCTACAAGGGCGCACGGATAAAGGCAGCGCTTGTCTGAGTGATGTAAACTTCAAAAAGTGAGCGCTATATAATGCAAGAAACTCGGAAGACTCACTAAGAAGTCTGCACTTGTAAATCAGGAACGCCTGTGTTAACAGATTTTTGTAAGCAGTTGAAAAGGGGCTTTTCTTTCTGGATCAGCCTGTAGAATCGCGGTGTTGTGGATCGCTATGTGGCTGCGCTGCTCACCGGCAACAACACCACTCGCTCGGAACAGGGGAGCAATTTGCAACCAGGGATCGTGTGACGGTGACGAAGGCAGTATGACAACATTCGTTCTCCCCGGAGTCGTCACAAACGCATGCGTCCATCACGATGCTGGACTCATAACCGGGACTCGTCTAAAAATACTTCAAGGTGCCACTCCTGTAGTCGCTGTTGTTGAAAGCACCATTGTCGGCGCGCCTCTCTCTGCTGCTGCCTCATGGGAACCCACAAATTGTCTACGTGGGCATAGTCTGCTGTGCTCCAGATGGCCCGCGCTATCTGTGTGGATACGTGATTTGCTGCAAACAAATCCATTTCCTGACTCTTGGTAGCAGATGTGGCTGTATGAACCTGCACGGCCGAGGGAGTAACACGTCTGTCCTCTCGGGCGCTAGTCGTATGGGGCTACAGAATTCCTACATCACGTCGACTAAGGCGCCTCTGAATCCGCCGGCTTCGAGTGTGGTGCAGCTGAACCCCTGGAGTCAGACCAAACAAATATTGCTCCTAAAGTCCTTCGAGCTACGTCCATTGTCTACAGAAAGCGTCCTTTTGTTTCCCAGTGCAAACGAAATGATTTGTTAAGCGGAAATTTACGTGCCCATTCCATAGAGCGGTCCCGAGTTAAACTACTGCGATATTAGTTTTATCAGTGCGTTTTAACAGCAGAACACGTAGACTAATCAGTGGACCAGCAACGACTTGTAACTTCTTGGGTTTCTTGTTGTGTATTGTAAACTAAACTGGTTTCCTATTCTTAACTTCGTTTGTGTCTGTATTGTGATCCTATACAGTCAAAGTTACGTGATCACTTGGACGCTGTCTGACAAAAAGAGTCGCCGAATTCAAATCAAACTGCATAACTGTATTCTAATTATCTTTTACCAGCAATGATCAGAAAATGTAGAACTGTCGTTAGAGAAGCTATTGTAAGTAGGCTGTTTAGGTTTTTATGTTGGTAACGCCATGTAGCGCTCCATATGAAAATCACTGGCTGTGCTGTGCGCAGTCTGTGGCTGGTTTGCATTGTTGTTGGCTATTGTAGTGTTGGGCAGTTGGCTGTTCACAGCGCGTAGCGTTGCGCAGTTGGAGGTGAGCCACCAGCAGTGATGGATGTGGGGAGAGAGATGGCAGAGTTTTGAGAGCGGATGATCTGGACGTGTGTCCATCAGGGAGAGTAAATTTGTAAGACTGGATGTCATGAACTGATATATATATTATGACTTTTGAACAATATTAAGGTAAATACATTGTTTGTTCTCTATCAAAATCTTTCATTTGCTAACTATGCCTATCAGTAGTTAGTGCCTTCAGTAGTTAGAATCTTTTATTTAGCTGGCAGTAATGGCGCTCGCTGTATTGCAGTAGTTTGAGTAACGAAGATTTTTGTGAGGTAAGTGATTTGTTAAAGGTATAGGTTAATGTTAGTCAGGGCCATTCTTTTGTAGGGATTATTGAAAGTCAGATTTTGTTGCGCTAAAAAAATATTGTCAGTTTAGTGTTGATCAGAATAGGTAAAGAGCGAAATGCGAAATGTCTGAGTACGTTCAGTTGTGCTCAGCTGTTTGAAAATCAAATAATGTAAGAGGTTTACCAGCACAGTAATTCATTAATTTTTCTAAGGGGACGTTTCATACTATACTGTGCAACTCTGCATTGCATTGAATAGTGCTACGATGCATGACGTCACACTACGTGACTTTCAGTTCCAATACACAAAGCTAAGAGAGCAAAAATTCTTCATAAAATCACAAAACGAATTTTGAAAGAATAACTGTCCAAAATACTTCTATTCAAATGCCCTGTCAATTTACGTAAGCAAACTGACTAAATTAAATTCCAGACATTAAGGGGAGTTGGAACACCCTATCCCGGCAATGTTAAATTTAGTGACTTGGTTTCCCTGTATTTCAGTAACCACTGTAGCCATTGACATGAAAATTTTACAGGACACTAAACTATATGTTCTGAGTCTACTGATCTACAATAATTGCATTTCAGCCACTGCTTTCGGGAGTACAATTTTTGAATTACATGGTTCAAATTTTGTGTAAAATTTGAATACTCTACTAGAAGTGGTTTCTGAGATTTAGGGAAAAATAGAACAGAAAATGTAAATTTTCAGGAACGGCTTCTAAAGTTTCAAAAGACTGTAACTCACTTAATACATGCTTAATTTTTTTTATTTTTAATCATTCAGAAGCACCCTACACCATACTGTAATCATCCTCTTGATCTTTCTCCAAGTTTTTTCTTCTTTCTGGACTCCTTAGTGGCCAACTGTGCTGCATACTCTGCTTTATCAATGCGAATCTTGTCCATCCGTTCAAGTTCTCCCATGCAGTTTGCTCCAGAATTAATTCCCATATGCTGTAGCACTTTCACCGTACCAATGTTATCATCATTAAAAGCAATAACAGCATCACTGACCCACCACTTTAGTGTCTTCATTCCAAAACAAACATTTTTTGGTAAGCGAGTCCATATGAGATTATTGAAGGACTCATTGGGATTTTGAGCCTGACCATGCAGACACTTCTTCAGTAATTCAGAATTTGCCAGATCTCTGTAAATAGGTTTTATGATATCCATGACTACTGCTGGATGGAATGTTTATGGCTGTATGAACTGTTTGAGTACTGGGCATTGCGGTAATTGCACCATGAATCAGGTCCAGTATTTCATTGTCTGTAACTTCACACGCCACATGTTGAATACAATATTTCCCTTTATCCGAAAATCTATTGGCATGAAAGCCACATTTCTTAAAGACACTTCGTTTTGGCATCATACTCTACTTTTTGAGAGATTTACCAATCTATTCATCACTTTTCCTCAAAAACGTTAGCACTTCGACATGCAACGCGTGTTTATATTATGAAACGATACGGTACTGTTTTTGACACTGCTATCAAAAATGGCTCTGAGCACTATGGGACTTAACATCTGTGGTCATCAGTCCCCTAGAACTAATTAAACCTAACTAACCTATGGACATCACACACATCCATGCCCGAGGCAGGATTCGAACCTGCGATCGTAGCAGTCGCGCGGTTCCGGACTGCGCGCCTAGAACCGCTAGACACTGCTATCAATACAAACATGTAATTTAACCTTTATAACACAGCAATCCACAGCCTTATATATAAAAAATTACCGATTTTATTAGGTCTTGAAGTAATACACGCAAAAATTTTAACATTTTCAACCGGTGTAGATAATATTTAAAAAATAAAATAACATACATCCCATGTGAGCTTGTAAGTCAAATATATCATTTTATTCGGAAAATTGCAAATTTTATAAGGAGATAAAAATCCGAAAATGTGGGAAAAAATATTCTTCCGTTCGAACTCCCCTTAAACGTTGCAGAAGTGAATGCAAACTGGACTTGATAAATTTTCATGGCTTACGTGTGGCAATGGGAACTCGTTACTGCTCTAAAGTGGTGAAAATTAAGACAGCGCAACAGCAAACCAGCCAAAGAAAAAAAACAAAAAAAAAAAAACCTTGCGCAGTGCAGTCCTTGGACTTGCAACTATGCTATGCAGATCATGCTTCAGTTTTAACCACTGTCCTTCGCGAAGTGCAATGCTGCGACACACATTTACAAAACAAAATTTTCGTGAGGAGAAGGTGGTTGAGAGGTGTCTTATTAAGTGATTGAACGAGGCTAGCATTCAAAGTTATATTGTGGATAATGAAAGTCATTCCCTGACAATTACAATTATCTTCACAAAAATCACTTCTTATTAAAAACATGACTCTGCCATGGAATTCATTAATAAAATGGTACAAGGTTGGTGCATCTATAGCTCTAAGGACTAGCCGGGTGAGCAGGTGACTTCGTTTAATCATTTCTAAACAATCAGGCTGACTAATCCATGTTGTTGTTGTTGTTGTGGTCTTCACTCCTGAGACTGGTTTGATGCAGCTCTCCATGCTACTCTATCCTGTGCAAGCTTCTTCATCTCCCAGTACCCACCGCAACCTACATCATTCTGAATCTGCTTAGTGTATTCATCTCTTGGTCTCGCTCTACGATTTTTACCCTCCACGCTGCCCTCCAATACTGAATTGATGATCCCTTGATGCCTCAGAACATGTCCTACCAACTGATCCCTTCTTCTAGTCAAGTTGTGCCACAAACTTCTCTTCTCCCCAATCCTATTCAATACTTCCTCGTTAGTTATGTGATCTTCCCATCTAATCTTCAGCATTCTTCTGTAGCACCACATTTCAAAAGCTTCTATTCTCTTCTTGTCCATACTATTTATCGTCCATATTTCACTTCCATACAAGGCTACACTCCATACAAATACTTTAAAAGAAGGACTTCCTGACACTTAAATCTATACTCGATGTTAACAAATTTCTCTTCTTCAGAAACGCTTTCCTTGCCATTGCCAGTCTACATTTTATATCCTCTCTACTTCGAGCATCATCAGTTATTTTGCTCCCCAAATAGCAAAACTCCTTTACTACTTTAAGTGTATCATTTCCTAATCTCATTCCCTCAGCATCACCCGACTTAATTCGACTACATTCCATTATCCTCGTTTTGCTTTTGTTGATGTTCATCTTATATCCTCCTTTCAAGACACTATCCATTCCATTCAACTACTCTTCCAAGTCCTTTGCAGTCTCTGACAGAATTACAATGTCATCGGCGAACCTCAAGGTTTTTATTTCTTCTCCATGAATTTTAATACCTACTCCGAACTTTTCTTTTGTTTCCTTTGTTGCTTGCTCAATATACAGATTGAATAACATCGGGGATAGGGTACAACCCTGTCTCACTCCCTTCCCAACCACCGCCTCCCTTCCATGCCCCTCGATTCTTATAACTGCCATATGGTTTCTGTACAAATTGTAAATAGCCTTTCGCTCCCTGTATTTTACCTCTGCCACCTTCAGACTTTGAAAGAGAGTACTCCAGTCAACATTGTCCAAAGCTTTCTCTAAGTCACAAATGCTAGAAACGTAGGTTTGCCCTTCCTTAATCTAGCTTCTAAGATGAGTCGTAGGGTCAGTATTGCCTCACGTGTTCCAACATTTCTACGGAATCGAAACTGATCTTCCCCGAGGTCGGCTTCTACTAGTTTCTCCATTCGTCTGTAAAGAATTCGCGTTAGTATTTTGCAGCTGTGGGTTATTAAACTGATTGTTCGGTAATTTTCACATCTGTCAACATCTGCTTTCTTTGGGAGTGGAATTATTATATTCTTCTTGAAGTCTGAGGATATTTCGCCTGTTTCATACATCTTGCTCACCAGATGGTAGAGTTTTGTCAGGACTAGCTCTCCCAAGGCCATCAGTAGTTCCAATGGAATGTTGTCTACTCCGGGGGCCTTGTTTCGACTCAGGTCTTTCAGTGCTCTGTCAAACTCTTCACGCGGTATCGTATCTCCCGTTTCAGCTTCATCTACATCCTCTTCCATTTCCATAATATTGTCCTCAAGTACATCGCCCTTGTATAGACCTTCTATATACTCCTTCCACCTTTCTGCTTTCCCTTCTTTGCTTAGAACTGGATTTCCATCTGAGCTCTTGATGTTCATGCAAGTGGTTCTCTTATTTTCAAAGGTCTCTTTAATCTTCCTGTAGGCAGTATCTATCGTACCCCTAGTGAGATAAGCCTCTACATCCTTACATTTGTCCTCTAGCCATCCCTGCTTAGCCATTTTGCACTTCCTGTCGATCTCATTTTTGAGACATTTGTATTCCTTTTTGCCTGCTTCATTTACTGTATTTTTATATTTTCTCCTTTCATCAATGAAATTCAATGTTTCTTCTGTTACCCAAGGATTTGTACTAGCCCTCGTCCTTTTACCTACTTGATCCTCTGCTGCCTTCACTACTTCATCCCTCAAAGCTACCCATTCTTCTTCTACTGTATTTTTCCCCCATTCCTGTCAATTGTTCCCTTATGCTCTCCATGAAACTCTGTACAACCTCTGGTTTAGTCAGTTTATCCAGGTCCCATCTCCTTAAATTCCCACCTTTTTGCAGTTTCTTCAGTTTTAATCTACAATTCATAACCAATAGATTGTGGTCAGAGTCCACATCTGCCCCTGGAAATGTCTTACAATTTAAAACCTGGTTCCTAAATCTCTGTCTTACCATTATATAATCTATCTGAAATCTGTCAGTATCTCCAGGCTGCTTCCATGTATACAGCCTTCTTTTATGATTCTTGAACCAAGTGTTAGCTATGATTAAGTTGTGCTCTGTGCAAAATTCTACCAGGCGGCTTCCTCTTTCATTTCTTAGCCCCAATCCATATTCACCTACTACGTATCCTTATCTCCCTTTTCCTATTATCGAATTCCAGTCACCCATGACTATTAAATTTTCGTCACCCTTTACTATCTGAATAATTTCTGTTATTTCATCATACATTTCTTCAATTTCTTCGTCATCTGCAGAGCTAGTTGGCATATAAACTTGTACTACTGTAGCAGGCGTGGGCTTCGTATCTATCTTGGCCACAATAATGCGTTCACTATGCTGTTTGTAGTAGCTTACCCGCACTCCTGTTTTTTTTATTCATTATTAAACCTACTCCTGCATTACCCCTATTTGATTTTGTGTTTATAACCCTGTATTCACCTGACCAGAAGTCTTGTTCCTCCTGCCACCGAACTTCACTAATTCCCACTATATCTAACTTTAACCTATCTATTTCCCCTTTTAAATTTTCTATACCAATAAAAAAAAATCACCCAAAATTAGCCGTTTTCAAAATCATCATGAATCAAGCGCGAGCGAGCAACTTCTCAAATCAGTCTTTATCAAATCACATTTCCAAAATTCAGCGTCCTCTGCGTTTGTATCTCTATGTTCTGCTGGTTATTTCGATACCATACAACAGCGTTAACCAATGGAAATAGAAACGAGCGTATGGCGTCAGTGGCCGGGAGTTCCCAATCGGGAAGTTCGGCCGCCAAGTGCAGGTCTTACTGAGTGCGACACCACATTGGGCGACTTGCGCGTCGACAATGGAGATGAAATCCTGATGACGAAGACAACATCCAGTCCCTGAGAGGAGAAAATCTCCCGACCCAGCCGGTAATCGAACCCGGGCCCCCGTGCGCGAGCGTTAACCAATATCCGACTCCCTCACATAACAATGAACGCTACTGGCAACTACAACCAAAGATCATATTGATAGTACTGAGAACCTTTGTGGCATAACACATAAACTATTGAAGACCTGTGTTTGGAAAAATATCCGGTATACATTTATAAAGCATGACACATAGAATAAAAATAGAGCTCACATCACTTTCATTGAATAACAAAAATAAGCTAGTAACCTTACAGACTGAGCTGGATGTTTTGCGGTAGCATTCAGCGTGGACCAAGACGGTGCTATCACTGCTGGGACACTGGTTATTCTTCGTATTTCACTGTCCCCGTTAACACACATCGATAAATCAGATATCGCACTACACTAATTGGGGACCGCGCCGCCGAACGGGCACGTGAAAAAAACCGATATAAGAATCATTTCGTTCGTAACGGGAAACAAACCGACACTTTCCGTCGACGCTGGGCGTCGCATGAAAGACGTGATTAGCAGTGCTTACGCTGACACCAGGAACACACTGCAAAAACGAAATTGCAAATGTCTGCCGAAACACCAGAGAAAACGCGCCTCACAATTGTTAGGAGGGATACCCTGTATATATCCAGGAAAGTACCGTAGAGTCTCGATTATCCGACCTAAACCGGCCGCGGCAAGGTCGGATAAGCGGGAAGGTCGGATAACACGGAAAATAATACAAAAAAACACAAAAATTAAACAAAAGTAGGCCAAGTGAGTTAAACATTTAATAAACTACAAATCAAATTAGACCGAATAGATATTTACTGTGTGAAGAAGTCAGTAATTGTCTTTTGTTTGCCTGCTGTTTGCCTTTTTTTTTTTTGCCGCTAAATCACGTAGTCTCTTAAGAAGTAAAACCTAGGTAGACGATGTTTCCTCCGGTTGCTCTACATATTTTAAAGCAGTTTCTAAGGCCTTGTGTCCTTCGTTGTGAGAAATCTTTGTAATTGAAACCAGTCTCGTCGCAGTTAAAAATTTGATCGTCTGTTAAGTTTTCCTTGTCCAATACCTTGTGGAGTTTATTACTAAACAATTGAACAGTTTCAAAATTTGCTGAAAGCTTTTCATCACAGACATTAAGTTGCCGAATTCCGTATTTTTCTTCCATCTATCGAGCCAGCCTATACTAGCTGTGAAATCAGGTTCACCTTCGTTTAGTTCGTTACGAAACTTTAAGGCTTTTTCCTGCAAAATAGGTCCCGACATGGGTACACCTTTATCTCTATGTTGAGTAAACCATAGGAACAAAGCTTCACTTACTTTTTCATAATCACGTTTCTTCATGGTTTTCCGATCTTCCAAAACAGCCGAGGTTGCTCGCTGAGAAACCACTTCTGAATTTCATTGCGGTTCCTTTTCCAGTCTCCAACTGTGGTTTTACCGACGTCATAATCTTGCGCCACTTTTAATAAAAGCCGGCCGCGGTGGTCTCGCGGTTCTAGGTGCTCAGTCCGGAGCCGCGCAACTGCTACGGTCGCAGGTTCGAATCCTGCCTCGGGCATGGATGTGTGTGATGTCCTTAGGTTAGTTATGTTTGAGTAGTTCTAAGTTGTAGGGGACTGATGACCACAGATGTTAAGTCCCATAGTGCTCAGAGCCATTTTTTAATAAAGTTACACCATTGTCTATTCTTTTTAAAGCTTCAAGTTTTTCCTCCTTTGAAACGACCACCTTTTTCCGTTTTGAAGCCATTGCCACAAATTTTTACAATAAGCAAAGTGCAACACGTCCACTCCACTACAGATCTAACATTAAGTTAGCACTGAGGAGTGAGGAGTAGCAGACGGCGACAATGAACTGAGTATCAACAGACAACACGTTAGTCACTGACTGACCTGTCTTGGGCTGGCGCACGGCCGGCGCGGCGAAAGGGTCGGATAACACAGAAGGTCGGATAACCGAAGATCGGATAATCGAGACTCTACTGTAAAACACTTTATAACAATTAGACGTCTGGTGTACGCCATTTTCGTGGTGGTGCAATTTTACTGACCAGCAACGCATTTCTTAAGCGATTTACGATAGTCACTCCAAGACGCGTTTGCATATTTTGTAGCAGTAACGTTGTTTTTGGATAAACTGGAGAGGAATTCTGCCTTATGTAAGACACCGTTTTATAGTTTCGTTTACACCCAGACCTGTTTCAGCATTGTTGTGCTAATTTCAGTGGGTTTATTTCTTTATTTCCTTTCTGTAAAATTGTTATTACCTGCTAACCTTTTGTGTAGGTTATATAAGCTTTTAATAAAGATGGCACGTTGAGCTGAAAACAGGGGCAATGAAAAGACTGCAATTATATGAACTTCTGGCACAAAATATTTACATTTATAAAAGGAGAGATTATTGTCAAATATTCTACATTAGTTTGTATACAGTACAGGGTTGAGATACATGAGCTGAGGCATTCTGTGTTGCTCGGTTATATGTATGATAGTTTAAGTTGTATTGTAAATTTGGAAATTAAGTGGTCATATACATTTGTCTACATTCTTAACATGAAGCTATTAGTTGTTTATGCTGGTAGCTTTAAATCTACTACACAGTCTGCAGCTTGGTATCTGCAAACGACAATTTTTTTTATTTTTCTGTTTATTTATCATTTCCGAGTGAAAATCTCTATACATCGGTTTATTTAGAGTGTTATTTACGATTTTTACGCTGTTTTTATTCACTCTGCTTGAATTTTCAAACATTAATCTGATTTATAATGTAAAAAAATTCTTTTGTAAAAGAAGAAGAAAAAAACACATTGCCCACGAAGGGTAACGACTTCTTTTAAGAAATATTCAGCGTTTGTGGACCCATGCATAAAGAAAACCAGTAATGCATTGCGTAGGACTGAGTACGTATACTAGTAATGAGACATTTACGCACAGAATTCGAGCGCTTTGATGCTATTCCGCTATTTAGACCTGTGACCTAACTGTTCTTCGTTCTTGTTCTTTGCAGACATCGAGTTCGCATCGTGCGAACGACCGTGCCACGAGCTGGACTGGCCGATGATCTGCAGGGTGAAGCTGACCGTTGAGGTGTACCAACCTCTTACAAGGTAAGCATTACGAGCCACTTCTCACACTTCTTTGAATTGCAAGTGTTTCAAAAATGTCTCCGTTCTGGACACAGCTCTCAGTTTAATTATAATGACGTCTGTCCCACGTTCTTACTTTTGGTAATCACCATTCGTAGTTTTATCTTCTTGAAACGTCTGGAACTTTATTATAGTACCTCTAAGGCGAAGAAATTTTGTGAATGAATGGAGGCCAAATTCCGATAGATACTCGTATATGGATTGACAAAGTTATCGAAAAACAGCATACATTTTGTTATTCGAGATATTTACCGCCTAAAATGATGAAAATGATGTACTTTGTGGGTAGTACGAGTCTCTCCATGGTTTATTATCAAGTGAAACTTTCTCATCGTGGGAGCCCTTCGTCGTTCTATACGGGACTACTCGAGCGAGTTTCCGTAGGGTGTGCTGCACGTCACCTGACGCGCAATGCCTACTGTCAAACTGACATAAATTAACTGTGCCATACTTAATTACTGAATGACATTCCGGAGCTTTACGATTAGTTCTCACCTACAACTTACAGCATATACGCCATTATCAGTACCAGTGACCAATGGTAGGCCGACGAGTTATTCTTTATAAGACTGCGCGCTCTATCGCGAAATATCTCACGATAGAAATATACTGGCATGTAATTTACTCTATTAGGGACCCCAAGTCTCTAGAGGAACGGAAGGTTCCAAATGATTGGAAAAGAGCACAGGTAGTTCCAGTTTTCAAGAAGGGTCGTCGAGCAGACGCGCAAAACTATAGACCTATATCTTTGACATCGATCTGTTGTAGAATTTTAGAACATGTTTTTTGCTCGCGTATCATGTCATTTCTGAAAACCCTGAATCTACTCTATAGGAATCATCATGGATTCCGGAAACAGCGATCGTGTGAGACCCAACTCGCTTTATTTGTTCATGAGACCCAGTAAATATTAGATACAGGCTCCCAGGTAGATGCCATTTTCCTTGACTTCCGGAACGCTTTCGATACAGTTCCGCACTGTCGCCTGATAAACAAAGTAAGAGCCTACGGAATATCAGACCAGCTGTGTGGCTGGATTGAAGAGTTTTTAGCAAACAGAACACAGCATGTTGTTCTCAATGGAGAGACGTCTACAGACGTTAAAGCAACCTCTGGCGTGCCACAGGGGAGTGTTATGGGACCATTGCTTTTCACAATATATATAAATGACCTAGTAGATAGTGTCGGAAGTTCCATGCGGCTTTTCGCGAATGATGCTGTAGTATACAGAGAAGTTGCAGCATTAGAAAATTGCAGCGAAATGCAGGAAGATCTGCAGCGGATAGGCGTTTGGTGCAGGGAGCGGCAACTGACCCTTAACACAGACAAATGAAATGTATTGCGAATGCATAGAAAGAAAGATCCATTGTTGTATGATTACATGATAGTGGAACAAACACTGGTAACAGTTACTTGTGTAAAATATCTGGGAGTATGCGTACGGAACGATTTGAAGTGGAATGATCATATAAAATTAATTGTTGGTAAGGCGGGTGCCAGGTTGAGATTCATTGGGAGAGTGCTTAGAAAATGTAGTCCATCAACAAAGGAGATGGCTTACAAAACACTCGTTCGACCTATACTTGAGTATTTCTGATCAGTGTAGGATCCGTACCAGGTCGGGTTGACGGAGGAGATAGAGAAGATCTAAAGAAGAGAGGCGCGTTTCGTCACAGGGTTATTTGGTAACCGTGATAGCGTTGCGGAGATGTTCAGCAAACTCAAGTGGCAGACACTGCAAGAGAGGCGCTCTGCATCGCAGTGTAGCTTGCTGTCCAGGTTTCGAGAGGGTGCGTTTCTGGATGAGGTAGCGAACATATTGCTTCCGCCTACTTATACCTCCCGAGGAGATCACGAATGTAAAATTAGAGAGATTCGAGCGCGCACGGAGGCTTTCCGGCAGTCGTTCTTCCCGCGAACCATACGCAACTGGAATAGGAAAGGGAGGTAATGACAGTGGCACGTAAAGTGCCCTCCGCCACACACGGTTGGGTGGCTTGCGGAGTATAAATGTAGATGTAGATGATGTAGATGTTCCAAGGACTCCTCCACTTCAGTTGTTCGATGTTAGCGCGCACTGTCATTCATAAAAATGAAGTCAGGACCGAATGCAGCCTGTAAAGACGCACATGGAGAGGAAGTACAGTGTCACATTAAAGTTGGCTGCATAGTGTGCTGTGTTCTAAGATTTGTAGGTCAGTGCGCCCACACAGTATTACGTCATCCAGATATTGTCCTCGGGACATGTTATAATGAGCAGCGTCAGGACAGTGCACTCTCATTGCTCGCTGATTGACACAACATTGTCTTCTCCCGTTCCTCCAAATGCTTGACGTTGCGGGGACAGCCCCATTTGGCGCTACAGTGGCAACATGCTCCAACACTTCCATTCATTTCCACTGAGTTAATATGTTACGTTGCTTTATCCATCTCGTCCTTAAGTTTTGCAGAGCATTGTACGATTCTTCAGTCGTTGGGAACATCGCTTGCTTAGCGCCGACACTTCAGTACTTTCGCACACAGCGCCTGTATTATGTTCTGATGCTCCTTGCTTGCAAATAACTATTCTATAAAAACGCATATCCTGGTAAAGTTTGTTGCCTGCCAAATGCAACGATTGAGAATGCAACTAAGAGGAAGAAAGGTTTCACAGTCAGCAGTGAGATGAGATGTCCAAAGTCACAAACCTGATGGCAACATTGGATACCACTGCACTTCACATGGCGTGTTGTTTCTGGAGGTGGCAAATAGTAGCTTCAGTTGGAAATGGCATACTTGAAGATTCATGCGGACTCTCCTCCTCGCCGAATGGCCATATCGAGGTTAGAGGCAATGTTACACGGTATTAGAGTGATGTACGTTGAGTGAGAGTACTTTTTCCCCCAGTGTGTTTATCTCCCTTGTGGAAACGTATCAAATTTAGACAGGCCAAGACTATGCCAAAGAACTTTGATGTTACTGCAACTGTATAAATTGTCGCGACAGGAAAAAATCAGCAAAAAAAATTGTCATGCCGATAGTGTCGTGTTCTCCAACAGTTTATTGAACGTAACTTCTTCTAAAACACAATAGCTGGCTGTACAATAGATGTAGACGTCCGTCGATCTAGCCGGAGATGTGGTTCCTCTCGGTCGGCTAGTACTTCGATGCGGTGCAGTACAGCGGCTCCGGCGATATCTTCTCGGCCACTCTGCTATAGCGGTTGCCATTAGCAGCGGACGAAGACTGGTCTGCCTTCGACCGGCCGGGCCTATATGGTGAGCTGGAGCCAATAGAAACTCGGCGTAGGAATCCGTGGCCGGATATGTCGCGGCGACCTCTGCAAGGAAAGGTTCCTATTAATCGACTGGAATCTTCGGCGTGTTTACCTGATGTCTTCGCCTGTTCGGCTGTTGGTTTGTTTCCCTCATAGCGTGGCTGTTATGCAGTGCTGCCTGCCATATAGGGGAACCCGATGGCAGACAGTATAGATAGTCCTCCTTTTATCATACCATTCATGAACAGAAGAAGAAAGAGGTGAAATTATAGTTGTATCCAAAGTACCCTCCTCCTTTCGGAGGACAGATGTAGTTCAACACACTTTGTACGCCAGATGAAAAAAAAAAAAAAATCTAGCACTGTAATCTATCAGCGACTAATAACGAACTGAGTCACAGGTTCACTTGAGAAGCGTAACTTATATGTTCAACATAGCAAAACGCGTTCTGAAAATATCAGAAGAGCTTGCGTATTCGTTCATACTGTTCGTGGCTAGTTTTACAGCGTGTGCCCGTGATGAATGCTAGAGACGGATGCAGCGTGCTGAGGTGTGGTGGTGCTCCTGTTGCAGCAGCTGTGGGTCGTGCCCGAGCAACGCGAGCGACTGCTTTCGGCCGCAGTGCATCACGGCGGACGGCGTGCGCCAGCCCATGCTCACCGTCAACCGACAGCTGCCCGGGCCCAGCATACACGTGAGTTGAGCAAGAGCACGCGAGCCTGAGGGCACGGGGAGGCTCAGAAAGATTCATCCGATTTCACAGCACTATATCTCCTACATCTACATTCATACTCAGTGATTCACAATTAAGTGCCTGGCAGAGGATTTATCGGACAACCTGTTTCCCTACCGTTCCACTCTCGAACAGCCCGCGGGCAAAACGAGCACTTAAATCTTTCCCTACGACCTCTGTTTTCTCTTCTTTTATCAAATGGCTCTGAGCACTATGGGACTTAACATCTGAGATCATCAGTCCCCTAGAACTTTTTTTTTCTTTATTAACCATCAATAATAACAATTATACATCATAATCCACTTCCTTATATGATTAGTGGGTCTTACTTTCTTAGTATGTTAGATACAATTCGCAGCTAATTACAATGTGGTGGGTTGTGAGCTACGGCTATACTCTAATTACAATGGGCAGCTATTCTTACACGTATTAGTTTTTAACTTCTAAGATTTTAACTAACTCTACTGCCTGCAGCGTCACTGATGTCAGAAACATGTATGTAAACCTACTTTATTCCCTTACCCATCGAGCTAATCCCGATGGGCGTGCCCCTAACACTGGGCAGGCCAGGATGTTATTCGCTGCAGATTCCTAATACTAGTTTCCTAATCTAATTTCTACTAACTAGTTCTAACCTAAGTAAATTCCGGTGCATCGTCTAGTCCTTGATGTTATTCCCCACTCCCCCTAATCCCGCACGTGGCGGATACCAGACGGTGAAGGTCGGCCTGTCCACGCGCAGGCGGTATGGGAGTAGGGCGCGTGTTTAGTACTAGAATTTCTCTAGTTTTATTGTAATTTGTGTTAGTTAATTTATTTCCCTCGTGTATTCTTTTAGCACTTTTCGTGATACCTCGTCTGCTAGTTTATTTAGTGTTTAAAAAGTGTCTCGTTGTCTTATGAGGTGGTATGTGTTATGGTCAGGTAGTTGGTCACGTAGTGTGGAAGCAACATCATTGAAGAGGGGGCACTCGTAAATCACATTCCGGTTCACCACATTCACACGCGGGTGTGGCCCTTTTGCCGAACCGACGTAAGTATGTCGGGTAAGGCCCATGTCCAGTGAGAAAATGGATTAGTCCTCTGGTGGGTTCAAAGTATTTCATTTTTAGTCGTTCCCTAATGTTTGGAATCAGTTCATATGTCCTACGCCCTGTTTCGTCCGTCTCCCATAGTTCTTGCCATAGTTGTTCTCCCCTTTGCCGAATCTCACTCTTGTCTCTAGCCCCTGTGCCTAAAATCTCTTCTATCTTCGTTGCATTTCCCTTCTTAATCCAGAACCACGCGGCCTGCTCTCTGATTTTGATGTCCAGGGGGCAGAGCCCCATTATGACCAATAGCGCTCCCCCTGGTGATGTTCTATAAGCCCCCACACATCTAAGTATCATGTTTCTTTGAGCCCTTCTCACTGTCATGGCGGGTACAACCCTCGTGAGCCTGTGTGCCCAGACTCCCGAGCCGTAACCCACTATTGGTGATAATATGCTATAATGGTAGAGTTTTATGAGATGAGGGGGGAGACGAAATCTTTTATGTCCGATGGATATGAGATTGTTCAATGTTTGAAGGGCTTTCTGAGTTACGGTTTCAATGTGTTTCCCGAAGTTCCACTTCTCATCAATCATGATGCCTAGGTATCGTGTGTCACATCGCCGAAGGACCGGCGAGCGCTCGATTCGTACAGTCGGGTTGCGGATTAATTGTCCCTTCAATAGCAAGTAGGTAGACTTGCTCGGTGATATTGTCATTTTAGTGTTTTGGCACCATAGTTGTAGCTTGTTTAGGGCACTTTCTATTTTGGGTTCTACGTCTTCGCGGCTACGGCCGCCGACCAACAGGAGGAGGTCATCTGCCCCTAGAACTTAGAATTACTTAAACCTAACTAACCTAAGGACATCACACACATCCATGCCCGAGCAAGGATTCGAACCTGCGACCGTAGCGGCCGCGCGGTTCCAGACTGAAGCGCCTAGAACCGGTCGTCCACTCCGGCCGGCTCTTCTTTTATCGTGATGATCATTTATCACTGTACAGGCGGGTATCAACAAAATATTTTTGCATTCGGAGCAGAACGTTGGAGATCGAAATTTTGTGAAAAGATCTCGCCGCAATGAAAAACGCCTTTGTTTTAATGATTGCCACACCAACTCGCGTGTCATATACGTAACACTGTCTCCCCTACTTCGCGATAGTATAAAACGAACTGCCCTTCTTTGAACTTTTTCGATGTCCACCGTCAATTCCACAGCAGTACTCTAGCAGAGGATAGACAAGCGTAGTGTAGGCACTCACTTTAGTAAACCTGTTGCATCATCTAATCCTTCTGAGAATAAAACACAGTCTTTGATTTGCCTTCCCAACACTATGATCTATGTGATCATTTCGACTGAAGTTGTTCGTAATTGTAATTTCTAGGTATTTAGTTGAACTGACAATCTTTAGGTATGTGTGATTTATCGTGTACCCGAAATTTAACGGATTCCTTTTGATGCTCATGTGAATGACCTCACACTTGTCATTAGCCGCGCGGTCAGAGGCGTCTTGTCACGGACCTCGCGGCTCTCTCCGTCGGGGGTTCGAGTCATCCCTCGGGCGTGTGTGTGTGTGTGTGTGTGTGTGTGTGTGTGTGTGTGTGTGTCGTCCTTAGCGTACGTTAGTTTAAGTTAGATTGAGCAGTGCGTAAGCTTAGGGACCGATGACCTCAGCTGTTTGGTCCCTTACCACAAATTTCCAAAACACTGCGGTAAATGACAGCATCGTCTGCAAACAACCTAAGACGGCTGCTCAGATTGTCTCCTAAATCGTTTATGGAAATCAGGCACAGCAGAAGGCCTATAACAACTCCTGGGGAACCCCACTCGTCACTTCTGTGCTCGATCACTTGCCGTCAATTACTTCAAACTGCGATCTTTCCGGCAGGAAATCACGAATCTAGTCGCACAACTTAGACGATGTTGCATAGGCGCGCAACTTGATTATAAGCCGCCTGTGAGGAACGGTATCAAAAGCCTTTCTGAAATCTAGAAACACGGAATCAGTTTGAGCTCCCCTATCGATAACACTCATTACTTCGTGAGAATAGAGCTAGTTGTGTTTCATAAGAACGATGTTTTCTGAATCCTTGCCGACTCTGCGTCAACAGATCGGTTTTCCTCGAGGTAATTCACAGTATTTGAATACAGTATATGTTCCAACATGCTACTGCAAATCGACACCAGTGATATGGTTTAATAATTCATCCGGTTACTCCTATAATCTTTCTTGAAAATTGGAGTGACCTGTGCAACTATCCAGTCTTCACGTGCAGATTTTTCGTGGAGCGAGCTGTTGTATATGATAAGTACGGAGCTATTATAACAGCATATTCTGAAAGGAAACTGAATGGTATATAATCTGGACTGGAGAACTTGCCTTTATGACGTTATTTAAGCTGCTTTGCTCCGACGAGCATATATTTACTTCTAAGTTACTCAAGTTGGCAGCAGTTCTTGATTCGAGTGCTGGAATATTTTCTTCGTCATCTTTGGTGAAGGAATTCCGGAATATTGTATTTAGTAATTCCGCTTTAGTGGCACTGTCATCGTAACATTACCCTCGCTATCGTGCAGTGAAGGTGCCCATTGTGTCTGGCAGCTGATGTATTTCACATACGAGCACAATCTCTTCGGATCTTCTGCCAGATTTCTAGACAGAACTTCGTTGTGCAGACTATTAGTAGCATCTCGCACTGAAGTTCGCGCTAAATTTTGAGCCTCTGTAAAATATCTCTGATCTTGGAGAGTTTGCGTTCTTTAAAATTCGGCATTCTTTTTTCGTTGCTTATGCAACAGTGCTGTAACCTGTTTTGTGCACCATGAGGGCTCTGTTCCGTCTATTATTAATTTATTTGGTATAAATCTCTCTACTGCTGTCCATATTGAAGCCGACTGAGCGAAGTGGTGCAGTTTTAGCACTTTGGACTCGCATTCGGGAGGACGACGGTTCAAACCTGCGTCCGGCCATTCACATTTAGGTGTTCCGTGATTTCCTTAAATCGCTCCAGGCATGTGCCAGGATGGTTCCTTTGAAAGGACACTTCCGATTTCCTTCCCCATCGTTTACAAAATTCGAACTTGTGCTCCGTCTCTAACGACATCGATGTCAACGGGACATTAGCCCAATCTTCCTTCTTTTTGGTACTGGAACCCTTTTGGATCTTTCCCGAGACCCTCTAAAAAAAAACCGCCCAGTTCGCTCCAGAAAGCCCTTGACACTTGTATAGCCGCTTCCTGTGTGTAAGCGGGACCCGATATCCTGCGCAATTCGAGGACTCTGCAGCCTACACTTTCAGAGAACTGTTTGTGTGTCTGATTCAGATCAGCCACTTGGCTCTGTACCAAAGATCCGCAATCGGTCCTATCGACGATGTAACAGATGATGACCTCTGCCTTCACCTCGCAAGCAAGACTGGCGGTCCTTAGCAATTCTGATAGCTGCACGAAACCAAAGAGAATCTATTACGACTCAAAGCAGCATACATCGCATCTACCAACATGAGCCACCACCTGCAGTTGGCTGCACCCTGCACTCTTAAATGTATCCAAAAGGACCCGTTCCATATCTTGGATGACTCTCCTCAATATGTGCACATCAGATTTCTTCCCCTCCTTTACAACCATATCCCTAAGAACCACCATTACTTGCCTAACATTGGAGCTCCCAACTAACAATAACCCTACTCTCTCTGACTGCCGAGATCTTGCAGGCTGAAAGGCTTCCCCTAAAACAAGACAAGCGACTGCATCTGGCTCAGGATCTTCATCAGCCACATTAAGCGCCTTAAACCTGTTTGTCAGAGGAAAGATTTCGCTGGCTGCCACACCTAGGTATGACTTCCCATTCGAGGTCTGGTGAGAGGTCAATCTCGGTGCCGGCAGTAACTGGCGCATCAACAGTAGTGGACCAGTCGGCGGCGGACACTTGAGACGTCCCTTGGATCCCCACGTCTACTCCGGCCCCCATATTGGCAACATTCTCAATTTACGTGACCGAAGCCAGCACCGCCTGTAGCTGTTGGTAAAGTGCCACCAACTCTGCCAGCATCCGAACACAGCTCTGAGTCCCTATCCATACCAAACACTGTAAAATTCTACATCACAGTTATTGAAACGGTAATCTGTGTCTAACAAGTACCCAAACATGCAATAAATTTAAAAATTAACCTAATAATACACAGATAACTCAACATAAGTCACTCCTGATTGAAGCTCGTAAAAATAACTCACAAACGAGCGGTGCACTCGCCTGAGCATCAGCAACGCAAGGAGCTTTCTCACTGACGGTCTAACAGACAATGAACTGTTCTAATCATAACAAACAAATATACAGTCAACAGGAACAAAAACAGGAAACGTGGGTCAATTTTAACTTACACATAGGACTAAAGAACTTTTATTTTGAAGAGAACCATCTGATATTACGAGGGATATAAAATTCAGACGTGAACACACTCAATTTTCAGATACATCCAAAATGATGTCAAACTCGTCCCATACTATTGCGAGCATATCTGCACTTAATGCATTCGTTGCTATGTGGCGTCGCATTTTGCCAAAGTTGTCAGAATAGGGAGACACGCAGACGGAGTTTACCACAGACTCCCAAAAACAGAAAAAATTGAGAGATCAGGCGATTTTGGAAGCTAATGGTGGAATGCGAGATATATACGGTCGACCGAGCGAGGTGGAGTCCATAAGTCGCTCTAGCCAATGTCGGAACGGCTCTTTCGAAATGGCGCGGCCAATTTCCGTTCCCCTGTCCTTGAAATAACCAGAGCTTGTGCACCCTCTCTAATGACCTCTGTGTCGACGGGAGGCTAAACTATAATCTTCCTTCAATCCTTATGGTCGATCCATCGTTGAGGCAACTCGTTGTTAAAAATGCCCATCGATGAGACCAGTACATTGTTAAGAAATGGTCTTACATGCAGGTGGCATTGTTATGGTGCTCCCTCCTGTTGAAAAAATAGATTTTTATTCATGTTTTCGCACTTCCTTCCAGGTTTCCAGCATAGCCAGGGACGGGATTGCTTTATTCGTCTTTGCGTCCTGACTGTGATATGTCGCTGCCGTGTTTCCCATATTCTTCCGCCCTGACGGTTCACTTTGACACTTAAATGGAATGTAGCCCCATCGCTAAACACTAAACTTGAAGGGAAATTATCTTCCGTCTCCACACCCAAAGTGAATTAACAAAATTCTACACGCTGTTGTTTATCACCATGGTGAAGGGCGTGCAGCAACTCAATGTTACATGGTTTTAAACACTCGTCGCCACAAAGCATGCCAGAAAGACACATTAGAAATGAGTGACTCGGCTTGTACGGCTAATAGACTTCTGTGAACAACATGGATAATTCTTTTGAATGCGCTCTAGGTCTTGAACGAGCAAACAGGAGCCACCTCTGGGTATCCCCTTGCATAATGACCGGTGTTTTGAAACTGTTGATACCATCTGGTATCTTTGAGTTCTAGGAGGGACAGTACTGTACTTTCGAGGAAACCCAAGCCGAACATTTCTAACTGCACTGTACCTGCAGAAATGGTTCTTGAACGAGACGTCGGTTATCGTTTTGAAATTCCCACAATATTTCAACGTCGCAACTTACCGACATCTTCGGAGCGGTGTTCACACTGCTGAGCTGCGTCCGAAGACTCCTATTTATACCAGTCAAAAACAAAAAGAAATCTCATAGGCGTCAACGTGCCATTTCGGTTGGCAATAGTCATCGGTAGAGGACAGACGCCGGGCCACATGTCGGAAGATGAACCAAGACCTTCGGCGCACCCGCAAAGGCTGCCAGTTATATTGTGCGCTGCCGACCACTGGCCCAGCGCTCTCTTTCGGGAGCCGCTTGACGATGTACATGTCCGACCTGGCGTGTGTCCTTTCTCGCTGTTGTCATCCGAATATCTATCGCCACGGAAGCGTCATCCTTTGTATGACCAATAGTTCCTCTATGTGGTCTCTGTGACTGTAACAAGACCAGTGCTGGATCCTCTGCAGTGCTAAGTTGGTATCCTGTGTCCCTGTTCAGCAGATCTATCGGGCTGCAAATTTCCACCGCTTCTTCAACAATGCTGTCGCACCAAGAAGACGCCGACGAGAGAATTTAGTATTTTTGTTGTCCATTTTGTACCCCGTACGCAAACGGTGCTCAGCCACTGTATCTTTGGCTGGTTCAGACGTGTGTGCCGTCAGTGTTCGACGCATCTGTCCTCCACTGTGCGACAAGTTTGTGCAGTGTATGACATCCTGCAGCTAAAATATATAAGACACATGGACACCAGACCTTCTCAAACCAAATACACTCCTGGAAATTGAAATAAGAACACCGTGAATTCATTGTCCCAGGAAGGGGAAACTTTATTGACACATTCCTGGGGTCAGATACATCACATGATCACACTGACAGAACCACAGGCACATAGACACAGGCAACAGAGCATGCACAATGTCGGCACTAGTACAGTGTATATCCACCTTTCGCAGCAATGCAGGCTGCTATTCTCTCATGGAGACGATCGTAGAGATGCTGGATGTAGTCCTGTGGAACGGCTTGCCATGCCATTTCCACCTGGCGCCTCAGTTGGACCAGCGTTCGTGCTGGACGTGCAGACCGCGTGAGACGACGCTTCATCCAGTCCCAAACATGCTCAATGGGGGACAGATCCGGAGATCTTGCTGGCCAGGGTAGTTGACTTACACCTTCTAGAGCACGTTGGGTGGCACGGGATACATGCGGACGTGCATTGTCCTGTTGGAACAGCAAGTTCCCTTGCCGGTCTAGGAATGGTAGAACGATGGATTCGATGACGGTTTGGATGTACCGTGCACTATTCAGTGTCCCCTCGACGATCACCAGTGGTGTACGGCCAGTGTAGGAGATCGCTCCCCACACCATGATGCCGGGTGTTGGCCCTGTGTGCCTCGGTCGTATGCAGTCCTGATTGTGGCGCTCACCTGCACGGCGCCAAACACGCATACGACCATCATTGGCACCAAGGCAGAAGCGACTCTCATCGCTGAAGACGACACGTCTCCATTCGTCCCTCCATTCATGCCTGTCGCGACACCACTGGAGGCGGGCTGCACGATGTTGGGGCGTGAGCGGAAGACGGCGTAACGGTGTGCGGGACCGTAGCCCAGCTTCACGGAGACGGTTGCGAATGGTCCTCGCCGATACCCCAGGAGCAACAGTGTCCCTAATTTGCTGGGAAGTGGCGGTGCGGTCCCCTACGGCACTGCGTAGGATCCTACGGTCTTGGCGTGCATCCGTGCGTCGCTGCGGTCCGGTCCCAGGTCGACGGGCACGTGCACCTTCCGCCGACCACTGGCGACAACATCGATGTACTGTGGAGACCTCACGCCCCACGTGTTGAGCAATTCGGCGGTACGTCCACCCGGCCTCCCGCATGCCCACTATACGCCTTCGCTCAAAGTCCGTCAGCTGCACATACGGTTCACGTCCACGCTGTCGCGGCATGCTACCAGTGTTAAAGACTGCGATGGAGCTCCGTATGCCACGGCAAACTGGCTGACACTGACGGCGGCGGTGCACAAATGCTGCGCAGCTAGCGCCATTCGACGGCCAACACCGCGGTTCCTGGTGTGTCCGCTGTGCCGTGCGTGTGATCATTGCTTGTACAGCCCTCTCGCAGTGTCCGGAGCAACTATGGTGGGTCTGACACACCGGTGTCAATGTGTTCTTTTTTCCATTTCCAGGAGTGTAGATCTTCCAATCGCCCTAGAGCAGCTCTGATTTTCGTTGGTCGACGGCAGACCCATTCAACTAATCTTCCTATTTTTGAAGGAGCACCGCAGACGTGTGGCAAGACGGTCATTCCTCTTTGTTCTTCACTTGATTACGGCTCCTCACTTTGTCTAACAGTCGCCGGGTGTAAGGTACAATGAATCTTCCGCACGAAATACCCATTCCGAAAGAGTACGGTACGGAAGCGTCATAGTTCAACTGCTAAGCTATTTAAACTCGATATGACTCGTCCTCTATGAATCGTCGTCCTAAGCACACATCTTCCTTGTGCAGGATGGTGAGAGCTGGTGGTCTGCAAGTACAAGTCCGTGCGTGTAGGTTTACAGGACGCAGCGTGACCCAAGGTTTCATCATCTTTTCTCCGCACTAATACGTCCAGGAACGGTAGTTCGCAGTTTCTCTCCATCGTAAACATGATGTTCAAGTGAGGACCATTTAGATATCGTAAAAATATAGCCAGCGGTGCAGTACGCTGGGGGAGCGGTGTGCTGACCACATGCTCCTCCATATCCGCATCCAGTGACGCCTGTGGTTGAGGATGACACGGCGGCCGGTCGGTATCGTTGGGCCTTCCAAGGCATGTTCGGACGTAGAGTACGCTGGGGCCCGATTACAAAGGTGTCATCCACATACCGCCAAAAGCCGTTGATGTCAGTTGTGCCATCTGAAGTGCTCTCTCCTCGAAATCTTCCATAAAAGAAGGTTAGCCACAACGGGTGACAAGGGACTACCCATTGCGAGACCACCAATCTCTTCAGTGTACTGTTCGTTGAATAAAAAACAAATCGAAGTGAGCATGTGCTCATCTGTTGCGTCTGTTGGAACGGAGAACGCAAATTCTTTTATTGCTGTGTTGCCTGTATCTTGACGCATATGGGTCACACAAAGAAGCGAGCGTGCGAGCTAACTGCACCAAGGTGACCCTTAGCGGCAACCACATGAACCGGCAGCTTAAAACCGGCGCCAAGGTAATCTTTCAATTTCGATACGTAAGTTAACGTTTATAGCAAGTATCTATCTTCATTTCTGTAGGAGACATAGGCTTGTGACATCGGATGAACACTTTCTTAACTCCCTGTACTTCACCAAGCTCGCACCGCTACCTTAGGCTATCCTGTTGGAGACGGTTTTGTGCTCTCTCCATGATCATCTCTTCAGCTAAAATCTATGATGGGTTTCCATTTTAATTGTAGATGTAGCATGTGCTGTTAAAGGGACGTCCTGATCCTCGTGTAGCAAAAAGAACTGAAATTAGTTAGTTTGTATGCAACTCATGAAGCTAGGTCTCAACAGTAAAGTGGTGGCATCATAACATACATTTTGGAGAGTTTCATGAGAAAAAAATCAGCCGTCACTGTTGAAGATTGTTTTAGATGCCGTCATCATGAATTATTTAGCTCTTCCACATGCGAAGAAATACTGGGTGTTTCAAAGTCTTTTCGAGAAATGTCCAGGAGTTACAGACAAAAAATTCACTGACACTTTAGTATGCGCCGGTCCTAGAATGTGGAGATTTCGCCGAACTAGCGGCGTCTACTAACCAGACGTGTAGCATTACGCTCCAAAGATTCTTTGAGGGGCTTCATCTGCAAGGTGTTTTACAGTGTTTCATTCCTTATCCTGTCTCTTCTCGTGTTATCCAGGATCCTTCGTAGAAAGTGCATCTCTGTTGCTTGTATTCTGCTCAGATCTTTCTTTGTCCAAGTCCAGCATTCCAATCCAAAGGTCAAAATTGGCAGATAATGCGACTTGTACATCATGATCTTTCCATACGGGAGAGCGACGGTTCAAATCCGCGCTCGATGATCCTGATTTAGGTTTCTGTGATTTCCTTAAATCGCTTAAGGCAGACGCCGTGACGGTTCCTCTCACAGGGCTCTGCCGATTTCCTTCCCCAACCTTCCCTAATCCAGGCTTGTGCTCCGTCTTTGATGACCTCGTTGTCGACGGATGTTAAACACCAATCTCCCAATCTCTCTCCCCCCCCCCCCCCCCCCGTGATCTCTGCTTTGGCAGTTACTTTCTAATCTCTATGCCCGACACACAACCCCTACCCTATACTGCCTACCGCTGTAGGTTTTTAGAGTGATTTTCTACAAGAAAACGGTAACAATGGATGTCTCTAAGCAAAAAAAAGTGTTGTAAAAGTAATCAGGACCTTAATTTTTCCCAGTCTACTGGCTTTGATGGGGAGCAGATGACTGGATGATAGGCAACACAAAGTGCATACTAATGCTGAAGAGTGCCTATGCTCTGCCGCCTCTCAGGGACATAACTAGTCTAAAAAATGCGGAGTATCGCCGGGTAGTGTCAGCAAATAGTTTCTCTCTGACAACAGTTGTTTCTCATGTCATGATTATGCAGGGCTTGTGTTAAATTGTATGGATCTATACATATAGTTTCCTGAAAAATTAGAAGGCCCAAATTAACAAAATGCAGTCTGACTATTCTCACTTGTGATTCTACAGACACCCGTACTCTTACAGCGAAACGGAATATTTTGTTTCATTTAACATCTCTTAGATTACCTAGATTGACACTCATTGCGTGATTCGGTTCACATGGAACGGGTGTTCTCAGCGACTGTGTTCGTTTAAAGTTGAGAAAATGTACAGCTCCTGAACTGAAATACTGGCATGGATAGTCTACTGGGGGCTATTTGTATAGGGAAGCGATAGTGATGAATTAACTTGTATCTTAACATACTAAAGATACTCACACAGTGATTGAAATCTAGATCTGCAATAAAACACCTTTTTGACGATTGATTGCTGTACATTTTCTCCACTTCAGATTTAAGCTTTCAGGTGCAATATAGTTATTTTTCGTCGAAATGACCTCGCAACACCACACCACAAGACACAAGTGAATAAAATTTCGCTTAGCCGCCGTCTCGAAGCTCTCGAAGTGACTTAGCTTATCCGACTTGAAAATAATTTGCTAATACAAAAAGTTTTTCCTTGTGAGCACCAACTACGAGCAGAAATGGGTTTTAGATTGAGAAAAACTGTGTTGGGTTAGGTACGAGAAAAATTAGTGTAAGTATCCATGGAGCCACTGGGCTGCTCCTCAAGCTTGCTCTCTTCTGTTACCTAATGAAATTGATGCTTCATCAAATTAAACTTAAAAAACGCGCGAATCTTCAATAAAGACATGATTTGCACTAAATTTATAATTATTATTGTCCTTCAAAATTTACGAAAGCGTCACCCCGTTTTACTGATATGTGCAAACACCTGCTGCTCTCATACAAAGATCGATTCCCCAATTGGCGTTTGAAAATGGTATGAGAAGAACAAGATCTGTATGATGTATTAAGTATCGACTTACTAGATCTGATCACGAGTTACATTCAGTTCATGAACAGAACAAAATCTGTCACACAGATTGTAGCCGTCGTTGCCAGTCTCCTGCACATTCGACAAGAAGACCTAAGCAATCACACTGCTCCAATGTAGTATGCCAAGTCGTAAAGAAAAAGTACGCATTACCTTGTGTTGCTGAGCAGACAAACAGAGAGCAGCGGTATATGCTTGTTGTTCTCACGTCCATAATACGAACTCATTACTGCACTTATGTATGGAGCATCTTATTGTAGCTGTTGTGACTTGGCAAGACAGCCAAGTCACAATGAGAGGAAGCCGAAAGGCACGCGTTAAGCTCACGCAGATTGGCGTGAGGTCTGGAAAAGTTAAAGGAATTAATAGTAGCAAATAAAGTACGTAGTTGATGTAATACTTAACTTTAATCCACAATTGTAGAACATCTCTCTTGACGGTACATGTTATAACCACAATATAAAATAATATCAAATGCTATGGCGCGTTGGTAGGTCGTAGCAAATGACGTAGCTGAAGGCTATGCTAACTATCGTCTCGGCAAATGAGAGCGTAGTTGTCAGTGATCCATCTCTGGCTAAGTCGGCTGTACAACTGGGGCGAGTGCTAGTAAGTCTCTCTAGACCTGCCGTGTGGTGGCGCTCGGTCTGCAATCACTGACAGTGGCGACACGCGGGTCCGACGTATACTAATGGACCGCGGCCGATTTAAAGGCTACCACCTAGCAATTGTGGTGTCTGGCGGTGACACCACAGTGGCGATATTCATTTCCCAGCGTATCGAAACAGAATACACCAGACAATTGTCTGGCCATCATATGCAACTTCTAGCGACCACTTCCCGACCAGCAATGTCTGTCTGGTCGCAACCACAACAACAAAAACACTCCAACTGACCTTTCCTCGTTTCGTAAACTTACCTTCCCAAATAAGGCGACCACGCTCTCGCTATTCGTTGGCTGAGCCAAACTCTCTCAAAACATCAGAGAAAAAAAATGTGTGTGACATCTTATGGGACTTAACTGCTAAGGTCATCAATCAGTAAGCTTACACGCTACTTAACCTAAATTATCCTAAGGACAAACACACACACCCAAGCCCGAGGGAGGACTCGAACCTCCGCCGGGACCAGCCGTACAGTCTATGACTGTAGCGCCTTATACCGCTCGGCTAAAAACATCAGAGACAAAGACCTACTCGTAAGTGTAGCCGACGCAGCAGAGAAAATTTGGAAATCGATCACTGTGTTACCGATACAAAAGTAAAAGCACATGCCAATAATCCACATGTAAATAAATGGAGCATGCGAAAGACGAAACATACGGAATACACATTTCGGTCTATCAACCCTAGATGTTTGTCATAAAGTCCTTGAACCACCTTGTATATCCACTTGGTTCTACAGTACAATGTAGTATACACGGATTATACTTCTGCTCTTGACCAACAGTATCATCGTCATCCCAATAAACAAACCAAACCAGCAGTTGAGAAGAGATGAATATTCGGGATAATGCACTGCCAAAACAGACAGGTGACAACTGACCCAACAATGAGACTCCGAAGAAAATATGAAGATGTATTCTAATGGTAGGTAAAGGAAGATTGAGGCCTAATGCCTTATCGCGGGCGATAACATTGGAGACTGAGCAAAGAGTTCAGAGAGGGTAGCTTTTGCCTAAATAAATTTAAGGAAACCCGGAAACCTTACATCTGGATAGTGGAACGGAGATTTCAGTTCTATTCCTTCTGAATGAGGGTACGTTACCTTACGCGTTCTACCATCTCTCGGGTTCTAATGATAGATTTAATAGTTGCTTCAGTCGTGTAGAAAATAAATTACTTTAGCCGAATTTTCTATCACACTCATGAATAGATTTTACCTGTTAGCTGTTTTATAGGTAGAGATCCGTAACATATCTCCAAACAAAACGAATTAGTAATCTTAAATTAACTGATTTAGTTCACATGCAACCTACTGTGATTGAAAGAAACACGTAGGTACTGCGTGACCAGAATCGCTATTTGGTGAAGCTTCGTCCGAAGCAGTAAGACCCAGCCAGTGGGCCAGGTCAGTCATTTCAGCTACGTTCACCTACAGTGAGTCCCCGATAGGCGAAATTCAAACTTCATTCAATGTATGGCGTAAAAATACATGGAGAAGCCAGGAAAGAAGCGACATATGTCATGTAAAGGCTGTGTCTTACCTATTCCTTGTATCATTCGGAGGAGTATTGTTCTTATGGAATACACCTCCGCTATCGGGCTGAAAGAAGGGCACCATTGTGACTTCTACGATATCCATAGCGTAGCTGTAACTCTTGAGAGTACTTACAAAGATACGAACTGACGCTCCAGTCTCCCATGACGAGACATGATCTGGTACGACACTCGCATATAGAGTTCTCATCTGCAATGTATCGCGCATCTCGATCATCACTATACCACTTGAAGTGGTAATCATCGGGATAAACCTTTTTTCTCATTGCAATAGGAATCCACTGCAGACACAAATGCTTGAATTGTGCCGTCAAGGGACTTCTATGCATACTGGTACGCGCATAAGGTCTATGGTGAACTGGTGGGCGGGCAATATCAGACTTCCAGCAGAGTTCAGAGTTGCGCCAACACTCGACATGCAGAACAATATTTAATTGAATGTCTTGTCTGATTGAAGATCCTATTTTTCTTCAGAATATTTCATCTTAGACCATCTACCACAGGATCAGCTACGTCACTGAGTAATGATCAAAATAATTAATTATTCAAGGAAATGTACTTCTTATAACGCTCCCACAAAGTTGTGTTGTATCTGCGTCTGTAACAATGGACTGTCTCCATTGACATGGGTTAACTTCAGCACATTTAGAATGAATCACTGCTCGCTCTCCATTACACAAAGAATTCGATATCTTCATGTTAATTCCAATTAATTTCTGCTGCGACAATGTTACTTTAGGGAGAATATTAAGATGATTTCATGTTCATTAGATTCCTACTGAAGTTATCGGAAGGTACGAGGGTGATTTGAAAAGTTCTCGGAACGGAATAGAAAAAAAAGTACTTACATCACTGAAACTTTTTTATTTTTGAATGTAGTCTGCGTGTAGATTAATGTACCTGATCCAACGATGTTCCTTTGCCTTGATCCCATCTCGAAAATGTTTCCTCCAAGCCTGCAAAATAGTTGTCAACTCCGGCTATCAGTTCTTCGTTTGAAGTGAATCTTCGTCCGCCAAGAAAAATTTTCAGTTTTGGGAAGAGATGGAAGTCTGACGGAGCCATATCATGTGAATAAGGTGAGTGTGGCAGCAATTTATACTTTAGTTCGTGTAATTTTGCCATGATGACGGCACATGTGTGCGGGCGCGCATTGTCTTGATGGAAGATGACTTTCTTCCTTGCTAAACCTCGCCTTTCTCGCGTGTCTTTTGTTGCAGTTTGTCCAGGAGGTTAGAATAGTATTCTCCAGCAATTGTTTGCCCAGTGGGGAGATAATCTACAAACATAATCCCCTTCGCATCCCAAAGCACTGATGCCATGACCTTTCGTCTTTTCTTTCTTTGGTGGCGGAGAATCAGCATATTTCCACTTCTTTGACTGTTGTTTTGTCTCTGGGGTACAGTAGTGCACCTAAGTTTCATCTGTGGTCACAAACCGGAGCAAAAACTCTTGTTCGTTTCTCCTAAAACGGGCCAAACATTGTTCCGACATATCCATCCTCTTGCGTTTTTGATCCAGCGTCAAGAGTCGCGGCACCTATCTTGCAAATAATTTTCTGCATTTCTAATTCTTCAGTTAAAATGTGATATACCCTTTCAGATGACATCTGGCAAGGGTGAGAAATTTCACGCACTTCCAATCGGCGATCCTCCATGACCATTTTGTGCACTTTTGCAATGATTTCTGGGGTAGTGCCACATCTGGACTGACTACTGCGCGGATCATCATCTAAGCTCTCCCGGCCAAATTTAAATTCATTTGTCCACTTGGCAACAGTTGAATATGAGGAGCAGTCCCCCCCAGTGTATTTTGGAAATCGGCATGAATGTCCTTTGCTTTCATACCTTTCTTTACGAAGTACTTAACCACTGCTCGAATCTCGATTTTTTTCCATATTCGCAAATCACTACGTGGGAACAACAAAGTCACGTCACCGCCACAGCTCTCTTCCAAGAGCACTGACGTGGCACGTGTTTGCAGGCAACAGTCCAATGAATATCACGTGAACAACTCATTGCACGAGCGCTGACCTCTCGTGGTGATTCTGAGAACTTTTCAAACCACCCTCATAATTAGTTGTTAGGCATATGAAGAGGTCAGAATGATTCAAGCCTAAGCCTCACTGTCTCGAAAAAATGAGGTTTCACTATGTATCGATTGATTATAGCTATGCGCACCTGCAAGTGAAATGGTTTGTTGATTTTTCAACAGACGGTACAGTAATGTACCCATATTTTAGATCATTAAAATTTTTAATTTGATTTATAGATTTTGCAAATCTTGAATTTGCTCTCCTGTAAAATTTACTTCTCGTGGGCTAGGCTTGAATCATTCTGACCGCTTCACGTATCGAAAAATAGTCTTATGACACGCCCTTAATTGAATCTGGTTGGGAAATAATTATTTAAATAAAATTAATTTTTGATGTAACACATTTTTCAGTCTGGCAAAAAAGCTTTACCTACTCCCAGGTAGGGTCACAATCCCATACAAACAGTCCTGAAAATTTGTGCTTGCGAATTTTGATAGCTATAACAATATTTGTAAGATGTATAACGAGAAATATCGGCTCATTCAATACATAATACAATGATGAATATGCATCAAAATTATCTGCATGCGCCCCACATTTTTCATTATAGATCTTACGAATATTGTCATTGCTATTAAAAATTCACAAGTAAAAATTTTCAGGACTACCTTTAAGGAGTTAGGAACCCGTCTGGGGCTGGGAAAGTCTTGATACGTTTTAGTCCGATTTAAAACTGTGTTACATTAAAATTTATGTTTATTTAAATAACTATTTTCTGCTTTCTAGTCTTGTGTGTATGAAATTTCTAAATGGATTTTAAACATTTTGATGAGAGTATATTTTCATTTAAATACACTCCTGGAAATGGAAAAAAGAACACATTGACACCGGTGTGTCAGACCCACCATACTTGCTCCGGACACTGCGAGAGGGCTGTACAAGCAATGATCACACGCACGGCACAGCGGACACACCAGGAACCGCGGTGTTGGCCGTCGAATGGCGCTAGCTGCGCAGCATTTGTGCACCGCCGCCGTCAGTGTCAGCCAGTTTGCCGTGGCATACGGAGCTCCATCGCAGTCTTTAACACTGGTAGCATGCCGCGACAGCGTGGACGTGAACCGTATGTGCAGTTGACGGACTTTGAGCGAGGGCGTATAGTGGGCATGCGGGAGGCCGGGTGGACGTACCGCCGAATTGCTCAACACGTGGGGCGTGAGGTCTCCACAGTACATCGATGTTGTCGCCAGTGGTCGGCGGAAGGTGCACGTGCCCGTCGACCTGGGACCGGACCGCAGCGACGCACGGATGCACGCCAAGACCGTAGGATCCTACGCAGTGCCGTAGGGGACCGCACCGCCACTTCCCAGCAAATTAGGGACACTGTTGCTCCTGGGGTATCGGCGAGGACCATTCGCAACCGTCTCCATGAAGCTGGGCTACGGTCCCGCACACCGTTAGGCCGTCTTCCGCTCACGCCCCAACATCGTGCAGCCCGCCTCCAGTGGTGTCGCGACAGGCGTGAATGGAGGGACGAATGGAGACGTGTCGTCTTCAGCGATGAGAGTCGCTTCTGCCTTGGTGCCAATGATGGTCGTATGCGTGTTTGGCGCCGTGCAGGTGAGCGCCACAATCAGGACTGCATACGACCGAGGCACACAGGGCCAACACCCGGCATCATGGTGTGGGGAGCGATCTCCTACACTGGCCGTACACCACTGGTGATCGTCGAGGGGACACTGAATAGTGCACGGTACATCCAAACCGTCATCGAACCCATCGTTCTACCATTCCTAGACCGGCAAGGGAACTTGCTGTTCCAACAGGACAATGCACGTCCGCATGTATCCCGTGCCACCCAACGTGCTCTAGAAGGTGTAAGTCAACTACCCTGGCCAGCAAGATCTCCGGATCTGTCCCCCATTGAGCATGTTTGGGACTGGATGAAGCGTCGTCTCACGCGGTCTGCACGTCCAGCACGAACACTGGTCCAACTGAGGCGCCAGGTGGAAATGGCATGGCAAGCCGTTCCACAGGACTACATCCAGCATCTCTACGATCGTCTCCATGGGAGAATAGCAGCCTGCATTGCTGCGAAAGGTGGATATACACTGTACTAGTGCCGACATTGTGCATGCTCTGTTGCCTGTGTCTATGTGCCTGTGGTTCTGTCAGTGTGATCATGTGATGTATCTGACCCCAGGAATGTGTCAATAAAGTTTCCCCTTCCTGGGACAATGAATTCACGGTGTTCTTATTTCAATTTCCAGGAGTGTATTTAGTATATACAAGGGGATTCAAAAGAAAGAAAATATCAGTTGTATTACGGACAAACTATGAAAGATTGTAACACGTTGCGCACTGGCTAAAGTGAGGCAAAAAGTTTATGTTCGCGCCATACACTCATGAGCACACTGCGTGATAATGAGAAACATCCAACGTTGTGGGATGGTGGTGTTCGGATAACGCGGCACCTCAAGATGGAAGAGAGACGGGGCGCTGCGATGTACAAAAATTAAATCGTCGGAATCTTCGTGAAGTTGAGGAAACAACCAATTTTGCAGCATGTCCAGGTATAATATTCGTAGCAACGTTACCTGTCAAAACTGAAAGGTCCACAAACGCTGCGAACAGAAACTCCCAAATTCTTTCATTGTGGTGGTTTACTTTACCAGATAGATGAAACGTCGATTCGTCCGAAAAGTATGAATCGTTCGGAAAAAGTTTCATCTGCCATACCCTAGAGAACTGAAATGCGACATTCGAACTTCGTGTCGTGGTCTCCGTGACGCGATTGTTGCAAGAACTGCAACCTGTAAGGCTTAACGTATAGGCGTCGTTTCAGAACACGCCACACCGTTGTTTGAGGAAGTTGAAGTTCTTGGCATGCCTGTCTTGCGGACTTCCGACGGCTCCGTTTGAACGCATCTCGGATACGCTCGACTTCTTCATTACACTGCTGTGTTCGGATGCAGGCTGAGTTGGCATCCCTTCGCTCCCAGCTTCAGGCAGTGTTGGCTTCGGTCACACAGCTTGAGGCTATTGACAATGGGCATCACTGTGGGGGTCCGGATGGGGGTTTGTCGGGGACGGCCAGCTCGTCCCACGCATCCCCCGATCGGACTACGACTGTGGTTGCCCGGGATACTGCCCGCATTGAGGCTGATCCCTCACCTGTGGTAGAGTGGGAGGTCGTCTCAAGGTGTGGCAGGGGGCGAAAGACATTCCGGAGGGCTGAACGGAAGGCCTCTCCAGTTTGTCTGACGAACCGGTTTCAGGCTCTGTCTCAGGCTGATACTGATCTTCGGCCTGACATGGCTGCTTGTCCTGTTCCAGAGGTTGCCCCTCAGTCTGCAAGATCCGGGCGGTCGCAGAGGGTGGGCTTACTGGTAGTTGGGAGCTCCAATGTCAGGCGCATAATGGGGCCCCTTAGGGAAATGGCAGCAAGAGAGGGGAAGAAAACCAATGTGCACTCCGTGTGCATACCAGGGGGAGTCATTCCAGATGTGGAAAGGGTCCTTCCGGATGCCATGAAGGGTACAGGGTGCACCCATCTGCAGGTGGTCGCTCATGTCGGCACCAATGATGTGTGTCGCTATGGATCGGAGGAAATCCTCTCTGACTTCCGGCGGCTATCTGATTTGGTGAAGACTGCCAGTCTCGCTAGCGGGATGAAAGCAGAGCTCACCATCTGCAGCATCGTCGACAGGACTGACTGCGGACCTTTGGTACAGAGCCGAGTGGAGGGTCTGAATCAGAGGCTGAGTCGGTTCTGCGACCGTGTGGGCTGCAGATTCCTCGACTTGCGCCATAGGGTGGTGGGGTTTCGGGTTCCGCTGGATAGGTCAGGAGTCCACTACACGCAACAAGCGGCTACACGGGTAGCAGGGGTTGTGTGGCGTGGGCTGGGCGGTTTTTTAGGTTAGATGGCCTTGGGCAAGTACAGAAAGGGCAACAGCCTCAACGGGTGCGGGGCAAAGTCAGGACATGCGGGGACCAAGCAGCAAGCGGTATTGTAATTGTCAACTGTCGAAGCTGCGTTGGTAAAGTACCAGAACTTCAAGCGCTGATAGAAAGCACCGAAGCTGAAATCGTTATAGGTACAGAAAGCTGGCTTAAGCCAGAGATAAATTCTGCCGAAATTTTTACAAAGGTACAGACGGTGTTTAGAAAGGATAGATTGCATGCAACCGGTGGTGGAGTGTTCGTCGCTGTTAGTAGTAGTTTATCCTGTAGTGAAGTAGAAGTGGATAGTTCCTGTGAATTATTATGGGTGGAGGTTACACTCAACAACCGAGATAGGTTAATAATTGGCTCCTTTTACCGACCTCCCGACTCGGCAGCATTAGTGGCAGAACAACTGAGAGAAAATTTGGAATACATTTCACATAAATTTTCTCAGCATGTTATAGTCTTAGGTGGAGATTTCAATTTACCAGATATAGACTGGGACACTCAGATGTTTAGGACGGGTGGTAGGGACAGAGCATCGAGTGACATTATACTGAGTGCACTATCCGAAAATTACCTCGAGCAATTAAACAGAGAACCGACTCGTGGAGATAACATCTTGGACCTACTGATAACAAACAGACCCGAACTTTTCGACTATGCAGAACAGGGAATCAATGATCATAAGGCCGTTGCAGCATCCCTGAATATGGAAGTTAATAGGAATATAAAAAAAGGGAGGAAGGTTTATCTGTTTAGCAAGAGTAATAGAAGGCAGATTTCAGACTACCTAACAGATCAAAACGAAAATTTCTGTTCCGACACTGACAATGTTGAGTGTTTATGGAAAAAGTTCAAGGCAATCGTAAAATGCGTTTTAGACAGGTACGTGCCGAGTAAAACTGTGAGGGACGGGAAAAACCCACCGTGGCACAACAACAAAGTTAGGAAACTACTGCGAAAGCAAAGAGAGCTTCACTCCAAGTTTAAACGCAGCCAAAACCTCTCAGACAAACAGAAGCTAAACGATGTCAAAGTTAGCGTAAGGAGGGCTATGCGTGAAGCGTTCAGTGAATTCGAAAGTAAAATTCTATGTACCGACTTGACAGAAAATCCTAGGAAGTTCTGGTCTTACGTTAAATCAGTAAGTGGCTCGAAACAGCATATCCAGACACTCCGGGATGATGATGGCATTGAAACAGAGGATGACACGCGTAAAGCTGAAATACTAAACACCTTTTTCCAAAGCTGTTTCACAGAGGAAGACCGCACTGCAGTTCCTTCTCTAAATCCTCGCACAAACGAAAAAATGGCCAAGGAATAGAAAAGCAACTGGAATCACTCAATAGAGGAAAGTCCACTGGACCTGACGGGATACCAATTCGATTCTACACAGAGTACGCGAAAGAACTTGCCCCCCTTCTAACAGCCGTGTACCGCAAGTCTCTAGAGGAACGGAGGCTTCCAAATGATTGGAAAAGAGCACAGGTAGTCCCAGTCTTCAAGAAGGGTCGTCGAGCAGATGCGCAAAACTATAGACCTATATCTCTGACGTCGATCTGTTGTAGAATTTTAGAACATGTTTTTTGCTTGAGTATCATGTCGTTTTTGGAAACCCAGAATCTACTATGTAGGAATCAACATGGATTCCGGAAACAGCGATCGTGTGAGACCCAACTCGCTTTATTTGTTCATGAGACCCAGAAAATATTAGATACAGGCTCCCAGGTAGATGCTATTTTTCTTGACTTCCGGAAGGCGTTCGATACAGTTCCGCACTGTTGTTCTCAATGGAGAGACGTCTACAGACGTTAAAGCAACCTCTGGCGTGCCACAGGGGAGTGTTATGGGACCATTGCTTTTCACAATATATATAAATGACCTAGTAGATAGCGTCGGAAGTTCCATGCGGCTTTTCGCGGATGATGCTGTAGTATACAGAGAAGTTGCAGCATTAGAAAATTGTAGCGAAATGCAGGAAGATCTGCAGCGGATAGGCACTTGGTGCAGGGAGTGGCAACTGTCCCTTAACATAGACAAATGTAATGTATTGCGAATACATAGAAAGAAGGACCCTTTATTGTATGATTATATGATAGCGGAACAAACACTGGTAGCAGTTACTTCTGTAAAATATCTGGGAGTATGCGTACGGAACGATTTGAAGTGGAATGATCATGTAAAATTAATTGTTGGTAAGGCGGGTACCAGGTTGAGATTCATTGGGAGAGTGCTTAGAAAATGTAGTCCATCAACAAAGGAGGTGGCTTACAAAACACTCGTTCGACCTATACTTGAGTATTGCTCATCAGTGTGGGATCTGTACCAGATCGGTTTGACGGAGGAGATAGAGAAGATCCAAAGAAGAGCGGCGCGTTTCGTCACAGGGTTATTTGGTAACCGTGATAGCGTTACGGAGATGTTTAATAAACTCAAGTGGCAGACTCTGCAAGAGAGGCGCTCTGCATCGCGGTGTAGATTGCTCGCCAGGTTTCGAGAAGGTGCGTTTCTGGATGAGGTATCGAATATATTGCTTCCCCTATTTATACCTCGCGAGGAGATGACGAATGTAAAATTAGAGAGATTAGAGCGCGCACGGAGGCTTTCAGACAGTCGTTCTTCCCGCGGACCATACGCGACTGGAACAGGAAAGGGAGGTAATGACAGTGGCACGTAAAGTGCCCTCCGCCACACACGGTTGGGTGGCTTGCGGAGTATAAATGTAAATGTAGATGTAGATGTACACGTGCGTGGTCGACTAGTACTCTTCCTTTTTCGTTTGCATCCATCTTCCAAGAATTTTGTATGCTAGTCATAAATCTGCTTGTGCTGAATTGAGGCGGAATGCGCGGTGCATTTGAACAGTGGATTGACTTCACGCAAATTCCAACACATAAAATGATCTTTTGTGGTGCAATCACTATGCTACTACGAACAAACAATGTCGCAGCTGTGTCGAAACTTTGAGTCTTCCTCCATCCAGCGACATGTGCAATGTGTATCTACCTTTTATAGTTTGTCCGTAATAAAAGGTTGAAATGATGTGTTTCTTTTTGAATCTTCCGGTATACATAAATGATCTTTCCTGCAGCTTCGCCCGTGTACACGTATGTCTCTCCTCCTCCTCCTCCTCCTTCTCCCTCTGTCAGTCTTCTCTTCCTCCCCCCCCCCCCCCCCCCCAGCCCTCCACGCGTTTAGCCGTGCCCATCTGCTGGCGTACCAGCCGGATCACATTACGATAATACCCTCGTAACACTCCGGCCCTGGCGAACAGCCGACGTGACAGGCATTACTCACCTTTCTCATTCGGGGTCCTACCTCTACCGAACAGACTGACAAGAAAACTAGTTATTGTTACATTTTCATCCACTTCTGGGCGTTGTTTAAATTTCAACTCTCTATCTCATCGGGAAGTTAGCTTAAAATCAATTGCAAAGTTTGTACCAGACAGACAGACAGACAGACAAGAAAGTGGCCTAATGAAAACGTGTTAAATTTAAAGGATCCTATTACGACAGCCCAGTGTTACACTCGCCACCACAGCCGATTCACAATGCACGATAGAGCGACAGCCCTGAGCAGTTTACATTTTAGGTTGGGATGCGTAAAGTTCCTACTCGCAGGTCTTGGGCTATATTCTGGGTTAAATCCTACACATAAAGTGGTCGGGATATTTATGGTAATACCCCCGGCGGATGAGGACGTGCAGCTTGGCGGTCAAGCTTGTGTTATTTGCGATGAGTAGATAATGTGCTACCACGAGGTTCCACCCGCTCCTTTGTGTCAACAACATAGCATAGTTCATGCCGTCACATGCACTGACGTGAATACATTTGACACGCACAGCTTCACTATGGAAAAGTGTCAAAGTGCGCGAAGGAAGGAAATGTTTCCAGTTAGCCGGATAACCTCATGCCCCTTGAGATTTTTCGGCTGTAATGCCATACGACATTACTTTTAACCCAGTCAAGGTATAAATAAATGTCGCGTACAAAATAAAGACAAAAAACATAAAAAATACGTCGATGTTCATCGTATTTGGTGCCTTGAAAAAGAATTGATTTTTCCTCTTTACCTTTTGATATAAGGTAAAACTAATGAACAATCAGCACTCTGCATGAAAGTAATTTGGATGTAATAACCTTGGGTTCGGCGTGGGGCGGCGGAGGGGTGAAGTGGACTGCAGTAGTCGTCGTGGGGTTGTGGACCACTGCGGCTGCGGCGGGGACGGAGCCTCTACGTCGTTTCTAGGTCCCCGGTTAACATACAATACAATACAATACAATTTGGATGTGACGCGGTTTAAGTTATTTAGCTTTGCTCATATTCTCCTAGTTTGTGCCTTAAGGTCTTGGTTCCTTGTGGCCACGTCCTGTTTAAAACGAACTTTCACCTACGTCCTCCGTTATTACTTTCCGGACATTCGAGATGGAACTTTCGCTCCGCTTATCCTAACGACGCCGAGTTAATCAGGAAAAGTGGCGAGGTCCTAATGATTTAAAGCTGTCGGTAATCCAGCAGCTCTTTTGCATACATCGGGCTACGCTTGACAAATTTCGTGATATGCAACTTTCACAGTGCAGCTGGAAAGGACTGGTGAGGACTTTCAAATCCACATGGTTCAAAATTCAAATGGCTCGGAGCACTATGGAACTTAACATCTGAGGTCATCAGTCGCATAGACTTAGAACTACTTAAACCTTACGACATCACACATATCCATGCCAGAGGCAAGATTCGAACCTACTTCCGCAGCAGCAGTGCGCTTACGGACTGAACTGCCTAGAACCGCTCGGTCATAACGGCCGGCCAACTTACCTGGCAATAACTTTTAAGGTGAAAACTGGCACAATGAAAAGTTGCAAATGCAAGCTACACTCCTATCATTCACTGGGTAAAGCACTCCAGTGTTGGTCACTTTTATTTGTGGAATCTGTATAGGCTTGACGCAAATTGTGTACGCTGACGTACGTCAAAAGAATTTCTTGCGGGAACTGGCTGCAAAAGACGATATGTATTTCTACATGCTAACTTTCGATTTCTAAGAGACAATCATAAATAACTTAACGCTAGTAGAACGGAACATCTACACTATGTGATCAAAAGTATCCGGACACCTGGTTGAAAATGACTTACAAGTTCGTGGCGCCCTCCATCGGTAATTATGGAATTCAGTATGGTGTTTGCCCACCTTAGCCTTTATGACAGCTTCCACTCTCGCAGGCATACGTTCAGTCAGATGCTGGAAGCTTTCTTGGGGAATGGCAGCCCATTCTTCACTGAGTGCTGCACTGAGGAGAGGTATCGATGTCGGTCGGCCAGGCCTGGCACAAATTAGGCGTTCCAAAACATCCCAAAGGTGTTCTGTAGGATTCAGGTTAGGACTCTGTGCAGACCAGTCCATTACAGGGATGTTAATGTCGTGTAACCACTCCGCCACAGGCCGTGCATTATGAACCGCTGCTCGATCGATTTGAAAGACGAATTCGCCATCCCCGAATTGCTCTTCAACAGTGAGAAGCAAGAAGGTGCTTAAAACATAAATGTAGACCTGTTTTGTCATAGTGCCACGCAAAACAACAAGGGGTGCAAGCCCCCACCTTGAAAAACACGACCGCACCATAACACCACCGCCTCCGAATTGTACTATTGGCACTACACACGCTGGCAGGTGACGTTCAATGGGCATTCGCCATACCCACACCCTGCCATGGGATCACCACATTGTCTACCGTGATTCGTCACTCCACACCATATTTTCCCACTGTTCAATCGTCTAATATTTGCGCTCCTTACACCAAAAGAAAGGCGTTGTGTGGCATTTACCGGCGTGATGTGTGGCTTATGAGCAGCCACTCGAACCATGAAATCCGTTTTCTCACCTCCTGCCTAACTGTCATAGTACTTGCAGTGGATCCTGATGCAGTTTGGAATTCCTGTGTGATGGTCTGGATAGATGTCTGCCTATTACACATTACGACCCTGTTCAACTGTCGGCGGTCTCTGCCAGTCAACCGACGAGGTTGGCCAGTACGCTTTTGTGATGTAAGTGTCCCTTCACGTTTCTACTTCACTATCACATTGAAAACAGTGAACTAGGGATGTTTAGGAGTGTAGAAATCTCACGTATGACACTTGTGGCACCCAGTCACCTGACCACGTTCAAAGTCCGTGAATTCCGCGGAGCACCCCATTCTGCTCTCTCACGATGTTTAGTAACTACTGGGGTTGCTGATATGGAGTGCCTGACAGTAGGTGGCAGCACAATGCACCTAATACGGAAAGCGTATGTTTTTGGGTGTGTCCGGATAGTTTTGATCACATAGTGCAAGGCAATGCAAATAATAGTACGTAATGAAAAAGTAACCGAATGTCGAACTCTGAACAGTTGCCCCCACTATATTACTCCTTTCCAGATTATCACTAAGGAGAAAGTTTTAATGAAATGATTTACAGACGGAAATGTCTTCACTTCGACATTTCCTTGAATGGAATGTTCATTGACTTTTGGTAGTTCCATTTGCCCATCTCTGGCTGTTTAAGAAAACAGCTACTGAACGTTATAGTATACATCTTTTCAATTTCTTAATATGTATGCGTAAATTGTTTAACTAATGTTTAGCGTCTCGTAAATACTAAAGCTACGAGAAACGTCTTTAAATCACGAAGAATGGAATTAGAAGTTGCCTTGTGAAGTAACCACTCATTCAAATGGAGTATCTGAAAGAAAGAATGGACAAGTTAGGCCAAGGTATGGAATAGGAAACTGAAACCTGAACACATGACTAAAGTCAAGTTTCGCCGCCATACTTAAACTATCATTTAATTTTTGGTGGGCATTTCCTTTACTGCGAGAAGAGTCCATAGGGTCGAAAACGGAAAAAATAAATATTAGAAGCAGTCAAATGAAGACAAGACATATGGAAAAAAGTAAACTATTATTTCAAAAGTAATCGATATAACTGTTAATACATGCTACTCTGAGACAAGATGGTCAGTGCCTCCCTGGAAAAATGTTTGCAGCTGCCCACTGAATCGCAGATGTATCCAAGAGGACAACTCTTCGTCCGAAGAATGTGTATAGACACGAATATCTTTTTTCAGAGCTCCAAAAACATGGGAACCTCGTGGCGAAAGATCAAGACTTCATGGCGGTGTTTCCCGTACAAACTTCTGCAGCACAGTCGAACATTGGCAACATGTGCAACAAAATTATGCCGTTTGTCAACATTCTAGAGCTGTTGGAGTTGATGGTGCGCTCCAATTGGAAACGGTCCGTGTACCGCTGTGCGTTAATGTTTTTAAGTCAGTCAAAGAGCAGAGCGCTCCTGCAGACAAAGTCGTCATGACTTTCGGCTCTGGCGTGCCTGTTGTTTCGACTACGATGAAGTTTCGCTGGGAAGCCTCCATACAGACCCGGTCTCTCCCATGCGATTTCCATATTTTTGGAGCCCTGAAGAAAGACATTAGTGGCCGATGATTTGCTTTGGGCGAAGAGGTGGACTCCTGGATACAATCATGTTCCATAGTCAACCACATTTTTCCGTGAGGGTGTTGACTGTTTTGTCTGACAGTGGGATAAATTTATTAAGTTATGGCGATTACTTTTGAAATAATGAAGAGTTTCCTTACGTTTTTTCATTTGTCTCATTCTCATTTGACTGTCCCTTACACAATACAAAGAAGGAAAGGGAGGGTAGCGTTTAATGTCTTCTCGACGCAAGTAAGAAAGATTAAGATCTAACGTCCTGTCGACGGTGAGGTCAGCAGAGACAGCACAAGCTTCCGCGGCGTCAGGACTCTTGCCCAATTTAATTGGACGAAAGTTGTAATGTGCTTTTGGGTGGCTGCCTTATCCTTGTAGTTCAGTGATCAACCAGCCATCTTAATGCCATCCGTTGCTTTATTAACACTGTTATTGTGCCACACCGGTATGAATAGTTATACTGGCATCGCCATGTAGATGACATCAGGCGCCTCCTAATGAAATACCCCGCCCCATCCAACAACTTTACCTTGACAGAGACGCAGTTCATCAAACAACAAAATTCACCATAGAAACAGGAAATGACAAAATATTAAATTTCCTTGACCTCACAATACATGGACACAATAACCAACACTAATTGTCCATGTTTAGAAAAGTCACCACCATAAGCACAGCCATACACAAAGACTTAAATCACACAAACAAACCAGTTTCCAATACATGTTGCACATGCTAAATAAAACTCCACACAGTGAAGACAGCCACAAAAATGAATTACGGATAATCAAACAAATAGCCATGAAGAATTGCAGATAATGAAACAAAAAGCTGTGGAGAGTGGATAGGACACAAATATTATAGACAAACTGAATGACAACTTTAAAACAAAAAAAGAAGGGGGCACCGAGCAGACAAAAATAAACAAATCATCACCAAGACACACAGGTCGTCACCAAGACACACAGGTCGTCACCAAGACACACAGATCATCACTAACACACTTACAAGAACACACTTACAAGAACACACTTACAAGAACACGTCAACAAGAAGTAGCCACCACAACAAGCGATGGTACACTCTGACAACAAGGACGGAGCCCACTGGACAGACAACATACTCAGAAAACAAAGACTAAATAACTAACCTACAGAACATATAACTCAATACAGAAAAAAGTAATGACAACCAATACAAACCCAGACAAACACATGTGGTATGTACCAACCCAACTGACATGTCAGGACTGCAAAATAATTTGTTGGCCAGACAATCCAAAACTTTAATAGTAAATACAGAGAAGAGAACTAAAAAGTAACAGTTGTCATTCTACATTTGCCGATCACCTTATGGATAAGAAGTACAGCATAGTCAAACATCTCACTGCGCAACTGGACGTGCTGACGTACTTCTCCACCAGTTGGGGTGCTGAAAGGTGTGTGCCCGCTCCGTTAAAGAACACCATAAAGAGCAACGAAGGACCATCTGTGCGGAATTACTTGCGCGTTACGAGGCTGATCGTGACAATTCTTTGTCTAAAATTGTCACAAGTGATAATATATGGGTTAATCACTTCGAATCGGAAACAAAACGCCAATCCATGAACTGGCCCCACTCCACCGCACCTCCGAAGAAAAAGTTCAAAGCTGCAAGCTCAGCCGGCAAAGTGATCGCGACGGTCTTCAGGCATTCTGAAGGAGATGTTCGGTTTGATGTTCTCCCTGATAGTGCAAACGTCTACCCTCAGGAAACTGAAGAAACGTTTTCAGCGTGTTCGTCGCCACAAAAATGCAAAAGAACTTCTCCTTCTCCATGACAACGCAAGGGCTCACACAAGCTAGTGCACCCGATAGGACTTCACGAAACTACATTGGACTGTTATTCCTCATCCGCCCTACAGCCTGGATCTCGCAGTTTCTGACTTCCATCATTTCGGCCCAACGAAGGATGATGCACTTCGTGGGAAGCAGTACGTGATGATGGGCAGAATATTTATATAGTAAGACGTTGGCTTCGACATTGACCAGTAGAGTGGTAGCACGCGCATATACAATCCCACCCAGTAAAGTGGCATAAGGCCGTCGCATTGAATTGAAATTTATTTAGTTATACTGGAGACTGCATTCGAAATTTTTTATGACTGTTGGTGTTGCTTATGGCCTTTGATTTTCATTTTAACAAGAGTAACTCCTTCCGAACCAGTACCACGATTTTCAGAAAGGACGTTAACGACCATAGTACTAAGCGCCAAATAATTTTCAGTCCATCCATCCATCTATCGAATGGGTAAGGATAGCGAAGTAAGTCGGTCATGTCTTTTTCAAGGGAGCTATACCACCTATTGTCCTAAACGATTTAGGGAAACCTTAATAAATCTAAATCTGGCTGGTCAGGAGGAGGTCCTTCAGGATGCTGCGCCACCTGGCTCTGGGTCTCGAGGTAAGAGTCGTTCATTATTAGGAACAGAGCTAAATCTGGTCCAGGACGGGTCAGTGGTCGTCTTGATGGAACTTCTCCTGGTATAGCCAAAGTGATGCAGGGCAGTCAAAAGAACTCTTTATTAGGCTTGCCAGATGGGGAAATGAACCTCGCTCTTCCGGAATGAGTCCAGGCTCAAGCACGCTCACTGTGAGGGAAGGCTGCAAATGCTAATCGGTATTATCAGACCTTGCGAAGTCTACAAATTACGATGAAAAACGAAAGACTTGCAATACTGAGAGGAGGCATTACGATTTTTCATCATAATACGTGACCTCATGCGCTCCCTATCGCAGGAATCACTTGTTTTAAGTTGTGAAGATCTTCGACCGCCCACACTACACCCCCCCCCCCCCCCCCCCCCCCCGGATTTCGTGCCGGTTGATTTTCATCTGTTTCTTCTACAGGAGAACTTTCTGGTTCAAATGGCTCTGAGCACTATTGGACTTAACGTCTGAGGTCATCAGTCCCCTATAACTTAGAACTACTTAAACCTAACTAACCTAAAAACATCACACACACTCATGCCCGAGGCAGGATTCGAACCTGCGACCGTAGCGGTCGCGCGGTTCCAGACTGAAGCGCCTAGAGCCGCTCGGCCACCTCGGCTGGCGGAGAACTTTCTGGCAGGAAAGCGTTACTACGACGAAGCTGAGATACAGGGGTTGGACAAAAGTACAGAAAAACCTCGAGAATTATACCCTTGAACATAAATGTAGATGATGATAGCCAAACCTGCAGCTTGCGCTGTCTTATTTGATCATGAGCGGCATCTGTACAATGTTCTCGATACGTTGAAAGTGTCAATCGTCAAAACAGTGCTCTGTTTAGTTGTGACTGCATTATGTCTTAGCTGTCCGAAGCTCGTGGTCGGAAAGCTAGCGTTGCTGGCTGTGCATCACGGGGTCCCGGATTCGATTCCCGGCCGGATTGAGGATCTTCTCTGCCTGGGGACTGAGTGTTTGTGTTGTCCTCATCATTTCATCATCATCGTCATCATGATCGTCATCATTTGTGAGAGTGCCTAGGTTGGACTGTGAAAAGAAAATGGACTGTGTAAAAATTGGGACTTCGTACGGGCGCTGATGACCGAGCAGTTGAGCGCCCCACAAAAATTCTTGGTGTTCGTGTGATAGGTGTTTCCATAACCAAGGTAGCCGAAGTGTTTTGTGTTTCAAGAGGAACAATATCGAAGATCTATACTGCATACATGGAAAGCGGAAAAACATCATTCGCTAAGTCATAACGCGGAAGAAACAGTGCGTTGAATGATAGTGACAGACAATTATTGAAGAGGATTCTTTCGAAAAGTTAGGGGCGATAGCTGGAAGAGTCACTGCAGAACTGAATGTCGCACTCGCGTACCCTGTCAGCACCAAAAAAAAAAAAAAAAAAAAATACGAAGGGAGATCCGTAAGCAGGGAATTGTACGGCTAGATGGAGTTCCAAAACTACTCATCAGTGATGCAGATGCCCATAATAGGAAAACGTGGTGCCGAAGCTGTGAAATCTCGACTGTGTAGCAATGGAAAAAGTCATTTGGTCGGATGAGTTTTGTTTCACGCTGTTTCCAATTTCTGGCCGAGCTTAGGTCCCAAATAATGAAACGTGGCGGGGTTTCGGTGGTGTTTTGGGCAGCCATAGTGTGCGGTATTTCGTGGGTCCCATGGTTACTTTACAGGGTCGCATTACTGCCAATGATTATGTGATCATTTCGGTTTATCAGGTCGGTACCGTGGTATAATATTTGTTCCCCAGTGGTAATGCTGTGTTCAGAGACTTCAAGACCACTGTTCACACAGCTCGCATCATGAAGGACTGGTTTTGTGAGGAGGAGGATGAATTGTTGCATCTCCCCTGGCCAGCACACTCACCAGATCTCAATATTATTGGGTCTTTGTGGTATACTTTGGAGAGAAGAGTGTATTATTGCTATCCACGTCCATTTTTGTTACCTGAACTTGCCACTATTTTATAGGAAGAATAGTATAAAATTCCACTGAAAATCACACAGCCCTTGAATATATCCATTCCGAAAGTCCTGAAAACTGTTTGAAAGCCAATGTATAGTATTTCCTACACTGTATTAGGCATAGTAATATGTTGTTTTTCGGTTTTTCCGTATTTTTGTCCACCTCCTGTACAGACCACAGTTACCTCATGGCTGCAGGTATTGTCATCAGATTCCTGCGATACTGGCGCACAATTTCTGGTGCACCGGAATGATGAATGCATTAACAACGGAGGTGACTGTGTTGGAAGTGATCTACTGTATTAGGTTTTATCGTTGTGTTTCATTAATGGTGTGCTTTCGAGTGTTCAGACAAGTTGTTATCTTTATTCATGTGCTCAATGATTCCATCGCCAACCTATTTGTCTTCATGCATCCATTTTGTTGTGCGTACTCGTTGCCTGGGCCGCACCATGTCTGCTTAGACGAATTACAGAGCGCGCAAAGGCAGTTAAGCGATTATTCTTCCTGTGCTCAAGACGCTAGTGGAAAAGGAAGGGACCCTAACATGTGGTGAAGTGCTTGGTACCCTCAGTCACGTACTTAGCAAGGCTTGTGGAGTGTGTATGTAGATGCAGGCGCTTGGGAACCTAAAATCTCATTGAACGAGGGATGGGGCAGCTTAGCTACAGAATTTCTGCACTGCCATGCAGAATGTATCCCAGATGTGGTTCGTGCAGTACTGGGCGTTTTGAACTTTCAGGTTATCGATATGTTGGTATGAATGTTGAAATGGCTCTTCCCGTCATCGCGCGCTATTGTTAAACTTGTAGTTTTTTACTCCCCCCCCCCCTCCTCCTCCCCTGTATCGGTCTGTGTTCCACTATTTCTGCCTAGTCGTGTATGAGAAGTTGGCATGTCCTCTATATTTTCTGGTCTAGACTCTATGGTCTTTCGATGTCACTGTACGAACGTTATTTGGCCTGCAACAGAACGCATTCTCGTTTCTTAACAATTGTCAAGCAGTGATGAAGTGCAGTCAGTAGGGGATAAGTCCCTCGAGCTATTCACTCCGCACGTGATGGTAGTGTAAATAGTAGAAAGTGAGACAGAAGACAGATCTGGGAGCTGCGTGTGCAGGGGAACGCTAGCGGATGGGTCGCAGTGTAGTGGGGAAGCTTTCCCACCCGTGGGCTAGCGGTCACCAATGCCACCCAGTAACCCCGATATCGCGCGCAAGATGGAGGCTGCGGTCCAGTTTCGCCTACATCCCGACACCGCCGTGACCCCTCTGTGCAGGGAACCGGTCCCAAGCAGAGCCCAGAGGAAAGTGCCCATCCTGTAGTCGTAAAACAACATAGCGGCTCTGAGATCTTCCTCTCTCTCTCTCTCTCTCTCTCTCCTGCTAATCACTAGGAAAGAGCGGACCCAGCGTGCACTTTCTGCCATCTACGTCCTCCATCTTGTATCCTCACGGTTCGATGTCGGTTTTGACTTCATATGAACATATCTATGAGGCATTAGAGGTTAGTTTAACTTGCTTCGTTTCGTAGTCGTAGCTAGCAAGCTAATTATGTTCAATAGGCAATTCACACGATCCCTGTCATGATAAATGGGAGAGCTGTTTATCTTGTAGTGAAGTCGAAGTAGATACTCCGTGCGAATTGGTATGGGTGGAGGTTATACTTAACAGCCGAACCAAGTTAATAATTGGCTCCTTCTACCTACCCCCTGACTCCGATGATATAGTTGCTTTACAGTTCAGAGAAAATTTGAGTCTCGTAACAAATAAATACCCCACTCATACGGTTATAGTTGGTGGGGACTTCAACCTTCCCTCGATAAGTTGGCAAAAATACTTGTTCAAAACCGGTGGTAGACAGAAAACATCTTCCGAGATTGTCCTAAATGCTTCCTCCGAAAATTATTTCGAGCACAAACAATCCAGAGCTAATAGCATCATGACTGATGCAGGGATTAGTGATCACAACGTCGTTGTAGCTAGGCTCAATACCGTTTCTTCTAAATCCACCAGAAACAAACGCAAAATAATTTTATTTAAAAAAGCGGATAAAGTGTCACTAGGGGACTTCCTAAGAGACAATCTCCATTCCTTCAGAATTGACTACACAAATGTAGACGAGATGTGGCTCAAATTCAAAGATATAGTAGCAACAGCAATTGAGAGATTCATACCTCATAAATTGGTAAGATATGGAACTGATCCCCCATGGTACACAAAACAGGTCCGAACGCTGTTGCAGAGGCAACGGAAAAAGCATGCGAAGTTCAGAAGAACGCAAAATCCCGAAGATTGGCTAAAATTTACAGACGCGCGAAATTTGGCACGGACTTTTTCACGTTTTTTATTATATCGCATATACGAAAAGAGCCGCGAAATATCTGTTAATAATGCTGTGCTTTGCTTTTCTTTATCATCATTACCCTTTAGCGGAATAAAATGTATATATGGAAGTCTTATTGTTCTGTATCTGGCCTACCATTTAAGGAACGATTTTTCGTAACTGCAACTCATGCCAAGAATCAATATATCTTCCCTACTTCATAGTGATTAAAAGTTGAAATTACTTTGTTATGAGCACTGATGTTACAGTCCATGTGATCGTTCAAAAACACAAGTTCGCAGTGGATTTTATTTCTCGTTAAAATGCTATTTCATACCACGACTAGCCCAAGAACATGAGACTCTCATTAAAAAATACGTTGTCACTATAAAGTTTGCCAGATCAGAACGGAGCACAGCAAGATTCCTATCAGATTCTGAAGGTACATTAAATTATTTGCACTGTAAATTATATCCTATCAGCAGCCCGCGTCAATCTGCAACACATCATAAAATCTGCTGATCTTCACTGCCAGTCTGGGAGCTAAAAGAAATAATATTATTTTACTATTATTTTGCCGCTTCCTTGCGGTATCCTCGACTATATTGTAAGTCGTTTAAATACGCCGCGGCAGCGGCTCTTCGTTCTCCACGCAGCTCAGCACCACAGATAATATTTATATAACTGAAAAATGTCTCAACAGGATGGGATAATATGCAAGCAAGCTTAACAATAAATAATACAAGTTTTCATTTAAACAACTCTATTAAAACCTTTAAATATCTCAGTGATTACAGACCTTTGTGAATTCGCACGTAATGGCGTACATTGCTTAGTCTCGACAAAAGAATGCTACACTAGCGTTCGCTACTACGACACAGGATATCTTACTCGTTCGACTCCCAGATGAAGAAGACAAAGAAATTGCTATTCGTCACGTATTATATACTAGTTACTTATTTTAATCTTTGTTCGACATTTATCGTCTGTGGCGGTTTCATTACTCGCCGACGCAGATATTCTCAAAATTAAATAATAAAAAAAAATACATAATTTTATACAATAACACAATATGATACATATAATTTTCTCGTTACTACATAATATGTTGTTTTTGTTTCTTACTAGACGTTACAATGCCCCCTGGCAGCAATTGACTAACGTTAAGAATGTTCGGCAATATGCTGCCATTAACGTCTGTTTGGTTATTGTCTGTTACCTTGGTTAGAACATTCACTTTAAACTTCTTAGTTCTTTTACACTGTAGGTTTAATTACACTTTTTATACTGTTCTTACACTTTGCGAGGTGACCATAAACCTAGTCCCAGGGTCATTACATTTATTTGGCTCCCCCATTCGGGCTACGTGCGATCAGAAAACCTGGGAAAACTGCGCCGGAGCCATGGTCATCTCGTCTGGTTTGTTTTAATACCCAGTTTGATCACAAAAAGTTCAGATTCTATCCAATGTTCACATATAACAAAGGCTATTTGTGAGAGCATGTTAAACCTTTAGTCTCTTTGTTACCCATATAATATTTGTGTTTTGGATTGTAATGAAAGTCACTTATTACACATTTTTACAGTAGTATCATGAATCGTCCTTGCATTTACTCGCGACAATTGGTTTAAAATGTCTAGCATTCATGCGAGTATACTTCATTAACATGACGAAAACATATTATATCTATATATCACTGAACCAATGAATACTTTGGGTCCGTATTGAATAACTCAAGAAAAAAAAAAAACAAATGTTTGTCACGTCATTTCGTGTCCACTAAACCCTATTCATGTTAGTGCATTAAACACATATTTGGTAGTTCATTTGAATGACAACAATGTTGTACGGAGCTGGCGGCGCGAAGCAATTGTTGAGTCGCGTCGTCTGGAACGCCGCGTGCCGACGGCCGCTGGGTTCGACGACCTGCTCTCAGTAACAGCGACGTCGTGCTGACGTGGCGCCCAAGCAGTCGCGAACCGCGGCGAACCATTCGCCGATGTCGGTGAGTGGCAGTGGTTTACCGCGACCGGCTGGCTGGCGGCACGGCACTCGTCTCGGCTTCTCCACATGGCTCCCCGTTGTAGCGCATGAAACAAACATTCCACAACGGTGTACTGCCTTTAAGGACACAGATTACTAGCTGTGGAAGAAGATGCAACTTGTTAAAAGCGATTATTGTTCAGTAAGCCGTCGCTTCACTGGTATGCACAGGATGGTTTGGCGTGATAACAGGTTTCTTGTGGCATTGTGACACTGGTATTCAAGGTTCGTCACACGCACATTGTACTACACATTTTCACTCACTCCACGGTTGGTACACTGCCAGAGCGTCTTTCAACACGTGAAAATGTTTCGTAACACACATACTACATGTCACCGTCGAGCTAGGTTCGTTTAACTCGACTCCGAACGGATCAATAACTACTGTTTTTATACACTGTCTATTGTTCGTTGAGCACTGCACTAGGACAGTCTGTCACTCAACACTAGACTTATCGACGTATATATTGGTGCAGATACAACAGTCATTTTCTGTCCCTGCTACACACAATATTCCGTCCTTTCCTCCATTGTTTATGCACACAGTTTATTTTTTAATACCTTTTAACTGTTCTTCGCATACTCACTCTCATCTACATGGCGTCTATTTGTTTTTACCTTATCACAACACACTTTTCATATTGTTACTAGGCGTATATAGCCCTTTTGTGAAATTTTTTAATTTTCTTATCAGTATAGCTTGCCTGGTTATCACCCATCTATCAAACAGATTTTACCATGTGCATGACAGCTTGACTTGGGCATATTGATCAATAAATACACTCCTGGAAATGGAAAAAAGAACACATTGACACCGGTGTGTCAGACCCACCATACTTGCTCCGGACACTGCGAGAGGGCTGTACAAGCAATGATCAAACGCACGGCACAGCGGACACACCAGGAACCGCGGTGTTGGCCGTCGAATGGCGCTAGCTGCGCAGCATTTGTGCACCGCCGCCGTCAGTGTCAGCCAGTTTGCCGTGGCATAAGGAGCTCCATCGCAGTCTTTAACACTGGTAGCATGCCGCGACAGCGTGGACGTGAACCGTATGTGCAGTTGACGGACTTTGAGCGAGGGCGTATAGTGGGCATGCGGGAGGCCGGGTGGACGTACCGCCGAATTGCTCAACACGTGGGGCGTGAGGTCTCCACAGTACATCGATGTTGTCGCCAGTGGTCGGCGGAAGGTGCACGTGCCCGTCGACCTGGGACCGGACCGCAGCGACGCACGGATGCACGCCAAGACCGTAGGATCCTACGCAGTGCCGTAGGGGACCGCACCGCCACTTCCCAGCAAATTAGGGACACTGTTGCTCCTGGGGTATCGGCGAGGACCATTCGCAACCGTCTCCATGAAGCTGGGCTACGGTCCCGCACACCGTTAGGCCGTCTTCCGCTCACGCCCCAACATCGTGCAGCCCGCCTCCAGTGGTGTCGCGACAGGCGTGAATGGAGGGACGAATGGAGACGTGTCGTCTTCAGCGATGAGAGTCGCTTCTGCCTTGGTGCCAATGATGGTCGTATGCGTGTTTGGCGCCGTGCAGGTGAGCGCCACAATTAGGACTGCATACGACCGAGGCACACAGGGCCAACACCCGGCATCATGGTGTGGGGAGCGATCTCCTACACTGGCCGTACACCACTGGTGATCGTCGAGGGGACACTGAATAGTGCACGGTACATCCAAACCGTCATCGAACCCATCGTTCTACCATTCCTAGACCGGCAAGGGAACTTGCTGTTCCAACAGGACAATGCACGTCCGCATGTATCCCGTGCCACCCAACGTGCTCTAGAAGGTGTAAGTCAACTACCCTGGCCAGCAAGATCTCCGGATCTGTCCCCCATTGAGCATGTTTGGGACTGGATGAAGCGTCGTCTCACGCGGTCTGCACGTCCAGCACGAACGCTGGTCCAACTGAGGCGCCAGGTGGAAATGGCATGGCAAGCCGTTCCACAGGACTACACCCAGCATCTCTACGATCGTCTCCATGGGAGAATAGCAGCCTGCATTGCTGCGAAAGGTGGATATACACTGTACTAGTGCCGACATTGTGCATGCTCTGTTGCCTGTGTCTATGTGCCTGTGGTCTGTCAGTGTGATCATGTGATGTATCTGACCCCAGGAATGTGTCAATAAAGTTTCCCCTTCCTGGGACAATGAATTCACGGTGTTCTTATTTCAATTTCCAGGAGTGTACTTCATTTAGCACTAGCATTATTTTTAATGATTTTTCCTATATGACTACAGTGTAGGTTCCACATTGGTTGACTTAATTCGCGTATCGCGTAATGAATATTCAAGGGCGTGTACCAAGTACACAGGCTTCAATTGAAGCATTGTTATATACAAAGCGGATTTTCCACGGAACGGGCTTGTTTTTTGATTAGCTTATGCTCCAGTGTCGTTCTCATATCACTACTGGCAGCAAACATCACATAATTGTTGCATATTACAGAGTCCATGTTTGGCTAGTCAAGACTCTCTCTCTCAGGGTTCCTTATCCTAATACAATTACAACAGTTACCTTACTATATTAGATTGCATCATTAATTGCACTTACATACTACACATAGAAAATGGTTCAAGAAATTAATCCTTTGTATAATGATTCAAGAAATTAATCCTCACTTTATCAACAAGAAGATTGTTCGTTGCTTAATGAGCCTATAATTTTTAAATGGCTCTAATTGTCTGTAAACAAAATCTTTCCTGTGTAAGCTATTGCCTACTTTCTGAATCCACTTCCTCCAAGTTTCATTACACACAAATTTCTTTCTTAATACTAACATACTTATATTCTAAAACACAATTAAAATCTTCTTACAACTATTACTCTTTATATGTGATATGTCACTGAATAAATAACTTCACATCTTTACGTGGATACAATCCTTTGATCTTCCCCGTATGGGAATGTGCTAACAAATAGCTACATTCGTGTGGCACGCTTATTACTTCAAAAGGCCCTGAATATAGCAATTGCCACTTACTATTCTGTTTTAAGGTGGCTGAGGATTTAGCGTGGTTACGAATAAGTACTAGATCTCCTACATTATATTTCTGTTCGTTAGTTACACCTCGGTCGTACTTCCTTTTCCTCTTTGCCGCACAGCTGGTTAGTCTGTTCCATATCTTTTTTATCTTTTCCTCCCTTGTTTCTGCCTTGACTGGTAGTCTCGGCAAAGGCGTGAGCCATTCATTCGGTGTCTCATTAAATCCCTTCAATATCTCTACCGGTGGATAGCCTGTACTTGAATGGGGTGTTAAATTGTGTATTTCTACAAATTTCGGTACTAGCCCTGGCCATTTTGTATGTCGGTTCCCTATGTAGATTCTAAGGAACTTATTCAATTCTCTGAATATTCTTTCAACTAGACTGGCTTCGGGATGGAACCGGGATACCAGAATATGCTGTATATTTTGTTCCTGTAGGTAATTTTTCCAAGTTCGACCCGTGAAATAAGAAGCATTATCAGTCGTTATGGCTTCGGGTTTTCCCACTTGGGGCAAGTATTCTTGACTGATCCGCCTGACCATGGTTTTGGCAGTAGCTGATTTTATGCAATAAATTGCCAAGTATTTGGAAAAAATATCGTACATGGCCAGTATATATTTCATACCTCCTCTGGCCATGGGATAAGGACCGGCTACATCCACAGATACTATTTGAAGCGGCCTGAGTGGAACTATGGGATGTAATTCAAACTTAGTGGATCTATTATAATGTTTTGCTTTTTGACATATCACGCAAGTTCTAACTGTTGCCTGAATCTGGTGTTTCATACGAGGAAAGTAGCAGTATCTCGCCATGATCTCTGCACACTTTCCAATCCCTGCATGGCCCCATGCCAAGTGCCCCCCCCCCCCCCCCTGCGGGTTCGGGGGTAAGAATAGGCCCGCGGTATTCCTGCCTGTCGTAAGAGGCGACTAAAAGGAGTCTCAAATGTTTTGGCCTTAATGTGATGGTCCCCCTTGGGGTTTGACCTCCATTTTTCAAAATTCTACAGAAGTACGAGCCTTTTGGGGAAGGACACCTTACGTGGTGTACCACTGGTCCTAAGTGCACTAAGACCTTGGCACTCAGCATTGCACCGGCGTTGTCACCATACCCATTATTCCTCAAATTGGGCCTAAACGCCTGATGGGTTGTCCAAGTTACGCCCATAGTGCATCTCCATCTGCACCAGCGATCATGATGGACTTTCCATGGCACCAGAAATCCAGCACGGTAGCCAGCCCGTTGTGGTGGGGTCGTCATGTACCCTCTAGGTTGTAGCCCCCTGACAACACAGGGATCATACTGCCGATACCTGAGCTGCACCCTCCCCACGTTGGCCAAGGAGTAGATGCCCGTCTCCTTGGGGCATCAGGACTCCCGGCAATGGTCATCCTGCCAGGTGGCCCTTGCTGCGGCTGGGTGGCGCCCGTGGGGAGAGCCCCTGGTCGGAGTGGGTGGTATCGGGGCGGACGTTTCGCACATGAAACGTCAACACGTATCAGGTCGCTCTGTGGCCGAGTCTTCCAAAAGAAAAGGTACCGTTTCTAGTTCTGGTTCTCCTGCCCTTTCCCCCTTGGCCACTCCATGGGAGGAGGGACAGGCCCGCCGGCTTGGGGCGAAGTACTTCCCCCGCTATTTGGTCTGTTCTCGAACAGATGGGGGGACGTTCGCCACCTCCAAGCCCATGTTCTTTGTTCAGCACATTGAGGACGTCTTCGGGGAAATCGAGGCTCTCAGCAAGATGCGATCAGGGTCCGTTCTTATCAAGACCACCTCTGCCACACAATCGGCGGCACTCCAGGCGTGTGACCGCCTAGGGGACATCCCAGTCTCCATTGTCCCACATCTGGCACTAAATAGGACGCAGGGGGTTATTTTTCATCGTGACCTCCTGCTACAATCTGATGAGGAGCTCAGGGCCAACCTGGAGCGCCGCGGCGTGCATTTCGTCCGGCGAGTCCAGCGCGGCCCCAAAGACCGTCGCATCGACACCGGGGCCTTTATCCTCGCCTTCGAGGGGGACGTTCTCCCGGAGAAGGTAAAGGTGATGTGCTACCGGTGCGACGTGCGACCTTACGTCCCGCCTCCTATGCGCTGTTTTAGGTGTTTGCGCTTTGGGCACATGTCGTCCCGGTGTGAGGCTGAGCCCCTTTGTGGCGACTGTGGACGTCCTCTTCGTGAGGAACATACTTGCACCCCACCACCTCGGTGCCCTAATTGTCCTGGCGTCCACTCGCCTAGGTCCCCAGACTGCCCCGCCTATCAGAAGGAGAAAAAGATACAAGAAATCAAAACTTTGGATCGGCTCTCTTATTCTGAGGCCAGGAAGAAGTATGACCGCCTTCATCCCGTGTCACTGGCCACTTCGTTTGCCTCAGTTGTGTCCACTCCTTCCGCTGTATCCTCACCTCTATCCTGTCCCCCCTCCGCCTCCTCTGCCCATCAGGGGGCTCTGCCTCCGCCTCCCAAATCCCTCCCTTCCAACTCCTCCTCCCCCGCGGCCCCCACCCCCGCTGCCCCAGGGGCCACCCTTCCTCCTCCTCCTCCCCCCACGCCACCTGAGAAGCGATCCTCTTCTCAGGCGTCCATCGGGGAAACGTTCCGGACCCCAGCTTCCGAGGTCCGGCGTTCCAAAACGGACCCCACGCGTGAGGACCTTCTTCGGGTCCAGCCCACCATCCCTGTGCCTCCTCGGCCTTCCAAGAAGGCCTCCAAGAAGAAGTCTCTATCCCCCTCTCCACCCCGGCGCGTTTCATCTGACGCTTCATCCGTGAGTCGCTGCTCCCGGCCGTCCTCAGTTTCGCCGGGACGCTCTGCTGCCAGGCGTTCCGCCGGCCTTTTGTCGGCAAATGATGCGGCCCCTCCTACACCATCAGGGACAGCGGCCGCAGCTGACGACGAGTCGATGGAACCGGATCCGCCTGCCGTCAGTTGTAGCGTTGTTGCCTCGCAACCTGGCCCTCCGCGGCCATCGAGGTGACCAGCTCTTCCCCGTCTCGTTCCCCCAACTTTTTGACTAGCAATGGCGTTGTTTCATTGGAACATAAGAGGTATTCGATCTAATCGGGAGGAATTACAACTGCTCCTCCGCCTGCACTGTCCGCTCGTCCTTGGTCTCCAGGAAACCAAGTTGCGCCCGACTGACCGTATTGCCTTTTCCCACTATACCTCGGAGCGGTATGACCTCGCCCCTGTGGACGGTATCCCAGCTCATGGTGGGGTCATGTTGCTCGTTCAGGACGATGTCTATTACCATCCCATCCCATTGACCACCCCACTCCAAGCAATAGCTATCCGCATTACTCTTTCTGCTTTTACTTTTTCAGTTTGTACCGTCTACACTCCACCGTCATCTGCTGTTAGTCGGGCTGACATGATGCACCTGATCGATCAGCTTCCCCCGCCGTTCTTATTGTTTGGCGACTTCAATGCCCATCATCCCCTTTGGGGCTCTCCTGCATCCTGTCAAAGAGGCTCACTCTTGGCGGATGTCTTCAACCATCTCAATCTTGTCTGCCTCAATACCGGCGCCCCGACTTTCCTCTCGGACTCTACTCATACCTACTCCCACTTGGACCTCTCGATCTGTTCTACCACTCTTGCCCGTCGGTTCGAGTGGTATGTCCTTTCTGACACCTATTCGAGCGACTACTTCCCCTGTGTCGTTCGTCTCCTGCACCACACCCCATCCCCACGTCCTTCGCGCTGGAACATACTGAAAGCTGACTGGGGACTTTACTCCTCCCTGGCGACCTTTCCGGACCACGATTTTTCCAGCTGTGACAGTCAGGTCGAATACTTCACGGCTGTTATTATCCATGCTGCCGAACGTTCCATACCTCGTACTACTTCTTCTTCACGTCGCGTTTCCGTCCCCTGGTGGAACGAGGCTTGTAGGGACGCTATCCGTGCTCGACGACGTGCTTTACGCACCTTTCGCCGCCATCCTACGTTGGCGAATTGTATTGAATACAAACGACTCCGAGCGCAATGCCGTAGAGTCATCAAAGACAGCAAAAAAGCTTGCTGGGCCTCTTTCACGAGCTCCTTTACCAGTTTTACTCCCTCTTCCGTTGTTTGGGGTAGCCTGCGCCGGCTGTCGGGCATTAAGGCCCACTCCTCAGTACCTGGCCTGACCTCAGGTAATGAGGTCCTTGTTGATCCTGTGGCTGTCTCCAACGCCTTTGGCCGCTTTTTCGCGGAGGTTTCAAGCTCCGCCCATTACCATCCTGCCTTCCTTCCCAGGAAAGAGGCAGACGAGGCTCGGCGACCTTCCTTCCACTCGCTGAATCTGGAAACTTACAATGCCCCCTTTACTATGCGGGAACTCGAACGTGCGCTTGCACTGTCCCGGTCCTCTGCTCCGGGGCCAGATGCCATTCACGTTCAGATGCTGGCACACCTTTCTCCGGCGGGCAAAAGCTTCCTTCTTCGTACCTACAATCGCGTCTGGACCGAAGGTCAGGTCCCCATGCGTTGGCGTGACGCCGTTGTTGTTCCTATACCCAAACCCGGGAAGGATAGACACCTTCCTTCTAGTTACCGCCCCATTTCTCTTACAAGCTGTGTCTGTAAGGTGATGGAGCGCATGGTTAATGCTCGGTTAGTTTGGATTCTTGAATCTCGACGACTACTTACTAATGTCCAATGCGGCTTTCGTCGCCGCCGCTCCGCTGTTGACCACCTTGTGACCTTGTCGACATGCATCATGAACAACTTTTTGCGAAGGCGCCAAACGGTAGCCGTGTTCTTCGACTTGGAGAAGGCTTATGATACCTGTTGGAGAGGAGGTATCCTCCGCACTATGCACAAGTGGGGCCTACGCGGTCGTCTGCCCCTTTTTATTGATTCCTTTTTAACGGATCGAAAGTTTAGGGTACGTGTGGGTTCCGTATTGTCCGACGTCTTCCTCCAGGAGAACAGAGTGCCTCAGGGCTCCGTCTTGAGCGTAGCCCTTTTTGCCATCGCGATCAATCCAATTATGGATTGCATTCCACCTAATGTCTCAGGCTCTCTCTTTGTCGATGACTTCGCGATCTACTGCAGTGCCCAGAGAACATGCCTCCTGGAGCGCTGCCTCCAGCGTTGTCTAGACAGCCTCTACTCATGGAGCGTGGCAAATGGCTTCCGGTTCTCTGAAGAGAAGACGGTTTGTATCAACTTTTGGCGATATAAAGCGTTCCTTCCGCCATCCTTACATCTCGGTCCCGTTGTTCTCCCATTCGTGGACACAACTAAGTTTCTAGGGCTCACGTTGGACCGGAAACTGTGTTGGTCTCCACATGTCTCTTATTTGGCGGCCCGTTGTACACGTTCCCTTAATGTCCTCAGAGTTCTTAGCGGTTCATCTTGGGGAGCGGATCGCACTGTCCTGCTTCGCTTGTATCGGTCCATAGTCCGATCGAAGCTGGATTATGGGAGCTTCGTCTACTCGTCCGCTCGGCCATCCCTCTTACGCCGGCTCAACTCCATCCACCATCGGGGGATACGTCTTGCGACCGGAGCCTTCTACACTAGTCCTGTCGAGAGTCTTTACGCTGAAGCTGCCGAGTTACCATTGACCTACCGGCGCGATATACTGCTGTGTCGGTATGCCTGCCGGCTGTTGTCTATGCCCGAACACCCCTCTTACAAGTCCTTCTTCGCCGATTCTCTCGACCGTCAGTACGGGTTGTATGTGTGTGCCCTGCTGCCCCCTGGAGTCCGCTTCCGTCGCCTGCTTCGACAATTGGATTCTGCCCTCCCTACCACCTTCAGAGAGGGTGAGAGCCCGACACCACCTTGGCTCCAGGCTCCGGTTCGTATTTATCTCGACCTCAGCTCACTCCCGAAGGAGGGTACTCCGGCTGCAGTGTATTGCTCACGGTTTGTCGAACTTCGTGCTCGACTTGCTGGTCACACCTTTATTTACACCGATGGCTCCAAAACTGACGATGGTGTCGGCTGTGCCTTTGTCGTCGGGACCGCCACCTTTAAATACCGGCTCCTTGACCAATGTTCCAGCTTTACGGCCGAGCTTTTTGCTCTCCATCAGACCATTCAGTATGCCCGCCGCCACCGCCATTCATCGTATGTACTTTGCACTGACTCCCTCAGTGCTCTTCAGAGCCTTGGGGCTCCCTATCCGGTCCATCCCTTGATTTAACGAATACAGCAGTCCCTCCATTCTTTCGCTGATAATGGCGGTTCTGTCAGCTTTCTGTGGGTCCCCGGACATGTAGGAGTGCCTGGGAATGAGGCTGCGGATGCTGCAGCCAAGGCTGCAGTCCTCCAGCCTCGGCCAGCCTCCCATTGTGTCCCGTCATCTGACGTTTGTGGGGATGTATGTAAGAGGCTTGTGTCCTTGTGGTGGGATGCTTGGTCATCCCTCCAAGGAAACAAGCTCCAGGCAGTAAAACCGCTCCCAACTGCTTGGACAACTTCCTCCCGACCATCTCGGCGCGAGGAGGTCCTTCTGACCAGGTTGCGAATTGGGCATTGCCGGTTTAGCCACCGCTACCTGCTCTCTGGTGACCCAGCCCCGCAGTGCCCTTGTGGTCAGGCATTAACAGTGCGCCATGTTTTATTGTCGTGTCCCCGTTTTAGTCAATTTCGTGTTGTCCTGTCCCTGCCATCTACCTTACCGGATGTTTTAGCTGATGACGCTCGAGCAGCTGCTCGTCTTCTGCGTTTTATAACTTTAACTGGCTTGACCAAAGACATTTAACCTTTTTACTTAGTTCATCTGCATCTTTGTCAGGTCCTTTTGATGTCCCCCCATCCCCTTGAGTTTTAGCAGGTTCCTTGTGCTCTAACACCAGTGACTGGGCGCTAATGACCTCAGCAGTTGAGCGCCCTTAAACCCTACAAAAAAAAAAAAAAAAAAAAATGCCAAGTGCGTGTGCCATATCATAACTTTTACCGACTGGTTAGGTATACATACCGCCCAGCAGTCTTCTTTCGTATTAAGTTTATGATACAAAATATGGTTCACTATTTTAAAACCTTGCTCATCTCTATTGTTAACACCCTCTTCAATATTATTAATGATTTTTTTCCACATCGGATCTGCCCTTTGTAATTCGCACAGGTTTTTACATATATATAAAAAATCCTTCATGTAAGTATTGTCACGCACTAACAGCACTTTATACTCCGCGGATTGCTCTAACATTTCTGCTAAATCCGGTAATCCTACCGGCAGTCGCGACAAAGCATCCGCTATTACGTTATCTTGGCCTTTTATGTACATAATCTTTATCCGGTATTCTTGTAAGACAAGCATCCATCTCCTCAGTCTAGTATGGAATAGTTTGCATGACATCAAAAAACTTAACGCCTGGTGGTCACTATACACTTTAATCTCCTTCCCTTGTAAATAATAATTAAACTTTTTCACAGCCCAGACTACTGCAAGTGCTTCCAGTTCGGTTGCCGAGTAGGCTCTCTCGCAGCTAGTTAAAGTCCTACTGGCGAAGCCGATAATCTTTATTGTTGTCGGGTCGTTTCCTTCCTCCCACTGAAATAAGCACGCTCCCAGGCCATAGGAACATGAATCCGTCGCAAGACAAAAATCTTTTGACAGATCTGGGTGCTGCAAAATATTTGCATTCAGTAGGGCGGTTTTAATCGCTTCAAAAGCTTGTTGACATTTGTCAGTCCAAACCCACTGCACACTTTTTCGTAGCAGATTTAGTAGCGACGCGTCATTTAACAACTGATTGGGCACGAACCTTCTGAAAAAAGACGTGAGCCCAAGGAATGCTTTCAATTGCCTCTTAGTGCGGGGGCTTGGAAATTCTCGGATCGCCTCTAGTTTTTTGTTGTCTGGGCGTATACCAAGTGGTGTAATAAGATGGCCTAAAAATTTAATTTTATTTCGTCCAAATTTTGACTTTTCTAGGTTTGCTGTCACACCTGCTTGCTTAAATCTCTCTAGTACTCTACGCAACAATTCCATATGTTCGTCCCAAGTAGCAGTAGCGATTACCAGATCATCAACATATACAGTGATTTTTTCTAATAAGTCTGGACCCAGTACCGTGTCTAGTGCAGTAATAAACACTCCAGCACTCACATTCAATCCGAAGGGAAGTACCTTGAATTGGTAACTCCGCCCTCCGAATATGAAAGCTGTGTACTTCCTGGATTCCGGTGTAAGGGGAATTTGCCAATATGAACTTTTCAGATCGACCGAGGTCAAGTACTGTGCTCCATGAAATTTTTGTATCTGCTCATCTAAATTCTCAGGGCGAGTCCGGACAGGTATGATAATTTTGTTAATGTCCCTCGCATCTAACACTAGCCTGATTTTTCCATTGGCTTTCGCCACTGCTACAAGAGGACTACTGTATGGAGAGAAGGAGGGCTCAATGGTATCCCACTCTAACATCTTCCGAATCTCTTTAGCTACTAATTCCCTCCTCGACCAAGGGATGGAGTAAGTTGCGCGACAGTATGTTTTGTGGGGCATCACCTCTATGTGGTAGTGGTACCCTTTGACTATTCCTGGTCGGTCGGTAAATACCATAGTGTATTCCGATAGCAGCTGCGTCAACTGTTGCTTTTGTTTACCGCTTAAACCTTCAGATTCCTGCACTTTGGTTTGAAATGCCTCAACATTTGTTTCAAAATTTCGATCCTCTAAATTCGGGTAATAGAGGTCTGCTGCATGTGACAAATCATCAAGGTGTAGTACCCAAGGGTTCCTACCCTTGATATTGATTCGATTACAACACGGCACAAGTACCTCCTTCGATTTCATCATAGATAACTCAATCCTCCTACCCCTATTAACTATGCTTAATTTCCCCAAGGAGAGGTCGATCAATGCGTCCCTCTCACGGAGAAAATCTACTCCCAGATGGCAGGCCACCTTCAATCCTTTAACAACGAGGAACGAGCTCACTATGGCTTCGCCCTCCTTACAAATCTCCACCTGCACCTGGTACTTAACTGATTGGCTCTGTGCACCAATGGCTCCAGACACCTTACAATTATTAACCGGGAAAGTCGGAATGCTATGTCCTTTTCCCAGTGCCTTAAATAACTCCATACTCATTACACTTACTGAGGCACCTGTGTCGATGATTATATTCACTGCAACATCATTGATTTTCGCTTCGATAATAGCTTGCACATTTTCGTTATTATCTTTCTTACATTCGTGTGGTTCGTTCAGTAGATCTTTATCCATACTGACACCATCGTTGTATCGCAGCATACGTATCCCAGGTATATTATTATCACTCGTGTTGCTCTCACTCCATCCCTCGGCCATCGATGGAGAGCATATCGAGGCCGATTCTAGTTTGTTGGATTAGTTGCTTGTGAAGTACTTGGAAGGCTATTGTCCGCGACCTCCACTATATGTACACTCTGATTTGTCGGCCGCCACGGCTGCGCAATAGGCGCGTTTTGCGGCGGTGGTCTATTGTTGTCATACCGGTCATTACCCTGTCGCTCTGGGCTTCTTCGCTGATTTTGCTGCCAATTTCGATTACTATCACTATAATTGCTCTGCCACTGACCTCGCGCATTTTTCCAGCGGTTGGTCCCTGACATTCCAGATTCGTACCGGTCGTCAAATCGACGCCTTTTGTTATAAGTTGTTTGTCCATACCCGTTCTGGCCTCTACCATTACTACCATTTTGCGAATGTTCTTGCCGCTTGTTACCACCCCCACCATTTCCATGGTTGTGGTTTTGTGCACTACTATTTCTGTCATGTTTACATCCTGACCCATTATTCCGCGAGTGATCACACGCTGATTTTGCGTCTTCCTGTATCAAGTCTATAGAATCTAGAACAGACAGGAAGTTTTCCATATCGCTTTCTGGTACGTGTATTAATTTCTCTTTGATACGAATGGGTAAATGTGATTTTAGTAGTCTTATTATGTCTCTTGGTGATATAGGCTCGTCCCAGTAGCGTGTTTTGTTTATATATTTTTCAAAATACCGTCTCAAATTCCCCAGACGAGGTGAGTACGGTTCGGGATTATATACTTCTTTTCTTAGCCGCTCTTGTATACAAGGCGACCAATATTTCGATAGAAATGCCCTTTCGAACTGTTCATATGTCATGCAGCTGTCTGCTACTTCTGTAGCCCACAACGCTGCATCACCTTGAATGTACGACATTACGTATTGAATTTTCTGTGTTTCGTTCCACACACTGGGCAAGATATTTTTAAAGCTTTTTATGAATACTACTGGGTGTACTGATTTCCGTTCAGTAATAAACGTTTGAAATTATCTATTTTTGATTAAACTTTCTTCCACTAATATTTTTGAACTACATGGTTTTGCTCCTTGGACATATGCTGTGTGCTCCGAACCGAAGCTACAGCTCTTCGCATTATCGACTACAGATTCCCCATTGTTGTATCGCGTATAAGTTTGTGCGTTGCCGAAACCATGGGCTGTTGGCGACAGAGGTTCCTGTTCCAAATGTTTTCTGCTTTGTGCTAAACCCTTCTCCAGGTCGGATATCCGTTTGTTCATATTCACTTGCCACTGCGGAATATCCTCACTGAGTATTTGTTTGATGGTTTGCACGTCGTTCTGTACCTGACTATTCACTGCGGTACTGAACGATTCGGAGCCTCTATTTGCTATGGCTGCTTGTACTTTGGAATTAATGTTCTTGTCAATCTCACACTCCTTCACTTCTAGCCATGAGTTGAATTCTGTTTCAATTTTAGTTGCTTGTTCGTTCCACTTCTGCTCTACAAGCTGCGTGGAATCTATTTCTAGCTTTTCTACTCGATTGGCTAATACACCTATTTCGTCTACCCTGTTAGTGTTTGCTACTTGCAGGTTGTTGACCTGTTCAGTCAGCTCCTGCACGGCCTTAGGTATCGACTCATAATTCTGTTTCATATCTGCAATCTCTTTTTTCATGTTTTCTAACGATTGCACAAGTTGCTGGTCCCGCTCAGCTTGCCGGCGATCTCGCTCAGCTTGCTGGCGGTCTCGCTCGACTTGCTGTTGCGCAAATTCTGCCTGGTAATTCAGCACGCGCTCTAATATAGCCTGAAGCGAATACCCACCAGGCAGATTACCACTCTCTGGTTCCTGCTTTTCTGGTGGTGGTACAACTTCTTTCTCTACATCCCCTTGAGGACTAGTGGGCGGTGGCACCACTTCCTGTGCCCCTGCCCCCACATTCTCACATGTTATATCCTCAAAGAGAGTACTAGTACTACTTGAGGTACCCGGTTCCACATTTCCTGCACTAACTAATTGTTGTTCCTCAGTATCCATATTGCTCGGACGTTGACTACGCAACTTAACCATATTCATAAATTGCTTACTAAACCACAAAGTCTGACAGTTTTGCCCCTTGCACACAAAATACGTTAATTTATCTACACTAACTGCACACTAAAAATTACTATCTACCATCAACTTTGTCCTGTCACAAACACTAACATCAAACTACGCACAATACGCACACCACTAGCGAAATGAGATCACTTCACTGGAGCTCGACTTCTACAAACAGGACAACTACACTGTAGTCTTACCTTTAGTTTATCTTATCTCGGGGTTCGGCTGCCCCCGGATTACGTAGTCGTTACAGCTTCTCAGTACTATCAGGATCGTCTTCTCAGACTCGTTTGCAGTAGTACGTTTTGTCATGAAAGAGTGTTTACACATTCATTAATACATAGCATTGATCATGATATACATACATACATTTATCACTAAATACATATATATCTACACATATATAACAATCAACACTGAAAGAAAAATACATAAAATTTTATATTTGTGGCCACTGCAAATTCGGGCCCCGCGTTTTTGGGCGACAGTTTCACGTACAACTCTCTCGAGGATTGTAAAATTGTTGCTCTTTGGTTTATTTATTCTCTTTGTAACAACACATTTACGAAAAGAGTTACGTGAAATACTTTTAGCAATGCTGTGCTTTGCTTTTCTTTATCATCATTACCCTTTAGCGGAATAAAATGTATATATGGAAGTCTTATTGTTCTGTATCTGGCCTACCATTTAAGGAACGATTTTTCGTAACTGCAACTCATGCTAAGAATCAATATATCTTCCCTACTTCATAGTGATTAAAAGTTGAAATTACTTTGTTATGAGCACTGATGTTACAGTCCATGTGATCGTTCAAAAACACAAGTTCGCAGTGGATTTTATTTCTCGTTAAAATGCTATTTCATACCACGACTAGCCCAAGAACATGAGACTCTCATTAAAAAATACGTTGTCACTATAAAGTTTGCCAGATCAGAACGGAGCACAGCAAGATTCCTATCAGATTCTGAAGGTACATTAAATTATTTGCACTGTAAATTATATCCTATCAGCAGCCCGCGTCAATCTGCAACACATCATAAAATCTGCTGATCTTCACTGCCAGTCTGGGAGCTAAAAGAAATAATATTATTTTACTATTATTTTGCCGCTTCCTTGCGGTATGCTCGACTATATTGTAAGTCGTTTAAATACGCCGCGGCAGCGGCTCTTCGTTCTCCACGCAGCTCAGCACCACAGATAATATTTATATAACTGAAAAATGTCTCAACAGGATGGGATAATATGCAAGCAAGCTTAACAATAAATAATACAAGTTTTCATTTAAACAACTCTATTAAAACCTTTAAATATCTCAGTGATTACAGACCTTTGTGAATTCACACGTAATGGCGTACATTGCTTAGTCTCGACAAAAGAATGCTACACTAGCGTTCGCTACTACGACACAGGATATCTTACTCGTTCGACTCCCAGATGAAGAAGACAAAGAAATTGCTATTCGTCACGTATTATATACTAGTTACTTATTTTAATCTTTGTTCGACATTTATCGTCTGTGGCGGTTTCATTACTCGCCGACGCAGATATTCTCAAAAATAAATAATAAAAAAAAATACATAATTTTATACAATAACACAATATGATACATATAATTTTCTCGTTACTACATAATATGTTGTTTTTGTTTCTTACTAGACGTTACAACTTCAATGCGAGATGCCTTTAATAGGTTCCACAACGAAACATTGTCTCGAAATTTGGTAGAAAATCCGAAGACATTCTGGTTGTATGTAAAGTACACAAGCGGCAAGACGCAGTCAATACCCTCGCTGCGCAGTGCCGATGGTACTGTTACCGACGACTGTGTCGCTAAAGCGGAATTATTGAACGCAGTTTTCCGAAATTCCTTCACCACGGAAGACGAATGGAATATTCCACAATTTGAAACACGAACAGCTGCTAGCATGAGTTTCTTAGAAGCAGATACCTTAGGGGTTGCGAAGCAACTCAAATCGCTTGATACTGGCAAGTCTTCAGGTCCAGATTCTATACCGATTAGGTTCCTTTCAGATTACGCTGATACAATAGCTCCCTACTTAGCAATCATATACAACCGCTCGCTCACCGATAGATCTGTACCTACAGATCGGAAAATTGCGCAGCTCGCACCAGTGTTTAAGAAGGGTAGTAGGAGTAATCCATCGAACTACAGACCTATATCATTGACGTCGGTGTCCAGTAGGGTTTTGGAGCATCTACTGTATTCAAACATTATGAATCACCTCGAAGGGAACGATCTATTGATACGTAATCAGCATGGTTTCAGAAAACATCGTTCTTGTGCAACGCAGCTAGCTCTTTATTCGCACGAAGTAATGGCCGCTATCGACAGGGGATCTCAAGTTGATTCCGTATTTCTAGATTTCTGGAAAGCTTTTGACACCGTTCCTCACAAGCGACTTCTAATCAAGCTGCGGGCCTATGGAGTATCGTCTCAGTTGTGCGACTGGATTCGTGATTTCCTGTCAGGAAGGTCGCAGTTCGTAGTAATAGGTGGCAAATCATCGAGTAAAACTGAAGTGATATCAGGTGTTCCCCAGGGAAGCGTCCTGGGACCTCTGCTGTTCCTGATCTATATAAATGACCTGGGTGACAATCTGAGCCGTTCTCTTAGGTTGTTAGCAGATGATGCTGTAATTTACAGTCTAGTAAGGTCATCCGAAGACCAGTATCAGTTGCAAAGCGATGTAGAAAAGATTGCTGTATGGTGTGACAGGTCGCAGTTGACGCTAAATAACGAAAAGTGTGAGGTGATCCACATGAGTTCCAAAAGAAATCCGTTGGAATTCGATTACTCGATAAATAGTACAATTCTCAAGGCAGTCAATTCAACTAAGTACCTGGGTGTTAAAATTACGAACAACTTCAGTTGGAAAGCATACAGCGATAATATTGTGGGGAAGGCGAGCCAAAGGTTGCGTTTCATTGGCAGGACACTTAGAAGATGCAACAAGTCCACTAAAGAGACAGCTTACACTACACTCGTTCGTCCTCTGTTAGAATATTGCTGCGCGGTGTGGGATCCTTACCAGGTGGGATTGACGGAGGACATCGAAAGGGTGCAAACAAGGGCAGCTCGTTTTGTATTATCACGCAATAGGGGAGAGAGTGTGGTAGATATGATACGCGAGTTGGGATGGAAGTCATTAAAGCAAAGACGTTTTTCGTCGCGGCGAGATCTATTTACGAAATTTCAGTCACCAACTTTCTCTGCCGAATGCGAAAATATTTTGTTGAGCCCAACCTACATAGATAGGAATGATCATCAAAATAAAATAAGAGAAATCAGAGCTCGAACAGAAAGGTTTAGGTGTTCGTTTTTCCCGCGCGCTGTTCGGCAGTGGAATGGTAGAGAGATAGTATGATTGTGGTTCGATGAACCCTCTACCAAGCACATAAATGTGAATTGCAGAGTAATCATGTAGATGTAGAAATACGATTTGTCTGTCTAGCTATGCGAGATATCATGGCAGCTATGGCCGGTCACTCCAAAGATGCTTACTTATTTTACCGGTGGTCAGAGACTTTGAAGACCGTGCGCCTACTTTACAATCTCTCTTCAGCAGGTCCTGTCCTGTGCAACTTTCACCCTATTTCCTGTGAATCGTAGTCGTTGCAGGTCCTTCCGTAGCCCATCCTCCCATCTTGTTCGTGGCCTTCTCCGGGAGCACTTTCCTTCTGGCCCTCCTGGCGACTCTACTATAGGAGTAGCATCTGTCATCCTCGCAACGTGCCAAGTCCACTGTAGTTGATTAACCTTCGCTTATTGTACAGTATTGGGCTGTTCCATTAAAGTGCGGGCATGCAGCCGCATAAATTCGACTACTTCTAATATTTTGGCAGAACACCGTCCAGCCAACTTCAGAGTGATTCGGGTGACATGCTCCAGTACTTGCTCCGTCCTTTTAAACCCGGGGTCCGCGTCACTAAGCATGCGGCCATAGATACACAAGGCGCCAGAGACGTTAATCGGCGCCAAAGAAGTGCAACATATGCTGCACGGTCGATCCACATGATGGTATCGATGTATCACTGTGAGCTGCACAGTTGCGACGTCTTCGTGAGTTTATTACAGAAACTGCCGGATTCCATGATTTTCTCAAGCTGTTTCTCTGTTAATTAAATTGGTCGCCAACCGAATTTCAGTTGCTTCTTTCACTATTGAGTCCCAGGAAGATGAAGTCGAGGCTAAAATTTCGACGTTATCATACACCATAGAGCCCCAGTGTCAATACAGTGTTTTGCCACCGTCGACGATTTGTTAGGCTTTGAAAGCCGAGTGTACCTGCGGTGCTCTGTGTATCTCTCAGGACTGTACGTATCGCCTATCCGATGTATGAAAGGCCACACGCACAGGGGGTCTTTACACATACGCTGCCGAAGTACCAAATCATCTTTAACGGAACACTGGAGGACGGGGCAAGTATTCGAGCGTCAGTCACCCGGCTCTCTCTGAAAATGGCTGGATTGTACACAGCCGAAATATTAAAAGTGAAAATGATGAGGCTGCACGACCGAAATTTTGTGTAACTATCATTGCTCCGCAAAAATAAGATGATGACATACTGTGCTGATTCATAATAGCGTATAATTCTTCATTTTTTAGTCTCCTCCAGCCTGTTTCTTCTTTCATCGGCTTGAAAAATCATTCTCAAGATTTGTCTCTCAAGCACCACCAGTTTTTCTCCATCACTCAGCGTCCTTAGGTTTGTTAGGTTTAAGTAGTTCCAAGTTCTAGGGGACTGATGACCACAGCAGTTGAGTCCCATAGTGCTCAGAGCCATTTGAACCATTTGTATTCGCAGTTGCAAATATGAACAATCATCAGCTGTGTAATGGAATGACAATAAGGAAAATTTGGGCCGAACCTTGGGTCGAACCCGGATTTCCCGCTTATAGCGAGCAGTAGCCTTACCATCAGGCATCCGAGCATGACTCACGGCCAGACCCAAGTTTCCGTGTGTCGTTAACCATGTGTCTACAGTATGTACTCGTATTTAACCGCCGACACCGGGCAAGCGCCTTTCAAGTAAGATGTCTCCCCTGTACGGGAATAGACATAATAGATGGACGAGTACTGGTTGTAGGCGTATGACTGACGGCATATGGAAATTTGCGTTTGGCCGCGAGTCGTGTTCGGATAGCCTACTGTTTGGGAGACTGCACGCGATAAGCGAGAAACTGGTCCGACACAAAATTTTAGCAGCCGGCCGTGGTGGCCGTGCGGTTCTAGGCGCTGCAGTCCGGAACCGCGGGACTGCTACGGTCGCAGGTTCGAATCCTGCCTCGGGCATGGATGTGTGTGATGTCCTTAAGTTAGTTAGGTTTAAGTAGTTCTAAGTTCTAGGGGACTGATGACCTAAGATGTTAAGTCCCATAGTGCTCAGAGCCATTTGAACAAAATTTTAGCGTCGTCATTCCATTATACAGCTGATGCTTTTTCATATTCGCTACTACGAGTACATTTCGTGTTCGTATGGTGGTTATCAATATCAGATACACTAAAGTCGAGCTTTTGATCACAATTGGCACTGCACTGTGAATTATTAGTATATTTAAAGTTCTCATGAGAGAATGTAGTCCTTTGTTAACGAAAGAGGGTGTGGCTTCGGCGTCTGATCTAACACTTCCTTTTCCCTCCTCCTCTTTTGTTAAACTAATTTTCTGCAGCCTGCGCCACTGAGACATTTCCTACCATTCATACTGACGTTTAATGCAAATGGGAACTTCGCCACATTAATAAAACGTGGGAAAATACACACGAACAATAATAAAAGCAGCAAATTGATACCACGCTACATGAAAGCTTCTGAATCTACATCTGACGCGACCATGACTAGCCCCCAAAAACATAGCAGAAACAGAGTGTTGCCTGCTGCATGATGCACACATCTCCATCGCTCTGCCTACGATTTCCCTCTCACTAATAATCCCTCAAAAATTGCTGTTTTTTTTGCGTACATTAATTTTTTGGTACAAAATATGCCGCCCTAAGAATTTGCCGCCCTGGCCCCGGGCCCATTTGGCCCATGCGTAGATACGGACTGGTTGTATGATCTGGAAGCACTGAGAATTCGTTGGTTTACTTCTGGCTGGACATTATTCCTCCAGCTGAACACAACAGATACAAATTTCACAAGTAGTTATATAGAGGGGCGGTTTTCACTAATTTTTACTGGAAATGAGATGAGTGTTTTTGACTTGCGCAACTGTTAACGTTTATAGCTATCGAAGTACGACAAAAACTTTGTTTCTCTTCTTGGTTGTATATGCTTATTTCTGTGGTGTTGCAAAGAGCCTTAGAGTAGAACTTCAACAACATAACATGTATGGGAACAATGCCGCCTCAGGCGTCCTATCACCGAAACGCTATGGGCGCTCCCTCATCGACTTCGCCAACTCGATGTTGCAGACGACCTCTTACTGCCGTACTGTGTGGCTCATACGAGTGCTTGCTCGTTATATCTACAAGGCCCTGGCATACATTCCGTCGTCATGTCATTTACACACCTATTTTCGCGCACTTTTACAATTACTTCTCGTACGAGCTCACTATTAACTTGTAACTCAACGTCTCGGGCTCTGGCGTATCACAGATGCTAGTAGTCTCCCATCCAGACAATATTTGGTTATTGCACAGTGAAAAGACCCTGACATTGCCAGCGAGTCTAGCACAGTCTTTAAGATTCTGTTTTGTCAGCTGCAAACATTCATTTTCAGCGCTCTTTGGCATGATAGGTATAAGCTGGGAAGAATTACACGTAGTTTATATGCATACACCTCTGTGAGTTTGGCACTTAATCGCTGCAGCTCCACAACGATGCAATTCCGACCTGTGGTTATCTGAAAAATTTTGACTGGATCGGCGTCCCTACCCTGCCCTGACTTTATTAGATTGTTTATATCCATACATATTATGAAAACGGATGTATGTAGTTGCGTATGTATGTGTGGTCCCTTCTCCTTCTGTACTACTGGACCCATTTCAACAAAACGTGGTACAAAGATCCCTTACTGTTAGCCAACAATCACTGTGGGGCTAAGAACCGCCTAACTACCATAGTTCAGAAGCATAAACACTAAGGAGCATGAAAAACTGCCGCATTGTGCATGATTCTTCGTTTTCACTAGCATTATTGTCCTGTTCTTCACTTGAACGATGAATTCTCCGCTTCAGTAAATCCTAAGTGGAACACGGGATACAAATTGTAGATGTGTTGTTTATTTCGTCTCGGCTATTACTAACAGTCTTTTCTTACGTACATATCAATACTACTGATGACAGTCGACCTACGTATGTAATATATGTATACCAGACTTCCGTTGACCTCGATATATGTACACTGGTAACGAAAAGGTAGAAATAGACATACGTTACATTTGCAACCTGTATCTCAATTGAACTACACGGAGACAAGAAGACGACACATGTACAATTTGTATCCCGTACTTCACTATGGGGTACAGTTTTCTTGTTGCCTTGGACGCTAATAGTATTCCATTCGTTACTTGAGCTATATAGCTATACGCAACATTTGTGTCTTGCTCGCCAATTGACATATATAGTGTTAGTGTAAAGGCGAAGTGAAGGATGGGATACAAATTTTAGTTGTGTCGGGGGTTTCGCTTGTAATATAGCAAGTACAATTCGAAAATGTCGTACTGATACGAGTGCTGGGAAACGAAATAAGATCGACAGCTGAAAAAGTTCTACTACGTACTTCACAACACGAAAATACACATATTGGTGGAATAAAACAGTGAAATATGTCAAAATTGTGAAATACAGTGAAAGAAGCAAATCGAAAAGTGAGCTTACCACACGGAAATATCGTGGAATAACCGAAGCTTGCCTAGACAGACAGTAACGAAAATTACATACCCACAAACAGACAAATCCATTTCTATAAACGAAAATAAGACACTAAAAATTGTTCTACAATAACAAACTAATACTCCAAATTACCTCAATATCATTACGAATAATTATTTTAATGTACAATGATAGCGCTTATCCGGAACACAGAACTGTTTTATTATCTATGCCTCGAAGTGAAGGCATTACTATCTATGACTAATGTATGACGTCATTGGTCAAAGCCGACGGGTTGTATCAACACCGACACAAAGGAAGGCCTCGGCTCTTGTTCGTGACGTCACGTCAGCTAGGCACGGCGAACGCCAGGTCTGTTGCAGGCATACTCATAATGGTGGTGTCTCCCTCTCTGACACAGGAAAATGTGAAACTGTTGGCGGTAGTTGACCAACACACATTGTTCTGAGAGATTTCTGCAATCAATTAATTGTGCAATTCATTACACTTCTTAACAAATAGTGTACTCCTGAACTTAAATTTCCACCTGTTTTAAGGATTGACATACAAAAACAACTTCAGGTGGTCCAGCAGCAACAGAATTCGTGCTTCTTTGCCTTATTTGTAAATCTGAGGAAGTTACGTTTGTACTGGGTTGCTTTTACAAGAAACTGTGAACATATTGGTGCTCTTCTTTAGGTATACTGGTTGACTATGGGGTGAGGAGCACTGAATGTTAATGAAATATCTTGCGATTGGGGGAGGGGGTGGGGGACAGAAGAAGAGGCAAAAGTGAGATATTTGTTTTATAAAATAAATTTTTTTTATGTTATAAAGTTTCTCCTTTCAGTTGCAATAGGGGAATATTTATCTTTTCTAATGTGCATGTTTAAAAAAGTTTAAGCTCAGCAATATTTTCGATGTATGAAGCTATTTTGTTTCCTGTTTAGAATTCCTTTCGTTGAAAACGACTGTACTCTAACGAATGGCAACAGTTGGACATTTACACATTAAATTAGTTCACATTTCCAGTGACGATGTCAAACGAAAATAAATAAATAAAAGAAACGAGCTAATTGTAAGGGGGTTGGGGTAAGTTTCGATAACAAAATGGATCAAGTAAATATAGTTACTTGAATGTAAAATTTCCGAAGCTTGCAATGGGGCAAAGCATCTTCTCATATTGATGTTCGTTTGTTTCGACAGGATTCAGTAATACAGAACTATGATCTTCATTTGTAGCTTTACGATAGTAAGAAAATCTTTCATCTAAATGAAACTGCAGAATCCAAAATAATACCAAACATTTTGTCCAAAAATAAGAGATTTGTAGTGATAAGCACGCCCAGGCGTTTCTGCCGTGCCTAGCTGACGTGACGTCACGAACAAGCGCCGAGGCCTTCCTTTGAGTCGGTGTTGATGGTATCCCCTGCTTCACTAGACCCGAGAAAATTGGCAAAATGGATACCCACTTGGCGCCGGGTTTGTCAGCTAGTTTTAAAGTAATGCGTGAGTGTCTCTTTTTGCTTACTTCAGGAAGAAGTAGCTAAGTTTACGTGAGCGGTTACCTCATAAAGGACAAATGCAATACCTGTTAGTTTTACTCACTGAGCTTGATTTGCAGGTTCTGTATGAGCTCAAGGTGGGTCCAGTTTCCAGTAAAGCGCGTGGGAAAGTGGCTGGCAAGGAGAGCAGCTGGTCGACCCAGAGGCCGCGCCAGCCTTGCGCGCTCACGATCAGTGCTTAAGCCGTCGGCACACGGACCGTGCATCCGAACGTTGAGCGTTGAGCGTGCCGAATTTCTGACGTCAAAGCGTGGAATAGCGCGTTCGGGAGTCTTTCCAAGCGTGCAGAGCAATATCAGGCATGTCAGATATTCTGAGCGTGCGTCTGAGCGTCGACCAATGAGATGGCACAACGCCACCTACGCCACACGCACGCCGTCTCCCTTCAGTACAGAGTTGTGAAGCGCCATATTGGCGTTCATTTCAAGCCTACACGTATATATGCCGTTTCTGAGCACCAGCAAATTGACAATCACTGGAAAACCCATTGTTAGTTATGTGATTCATTCCAATAAAATAATGAGAAACATCATATTCGTGGCAAAATAATTATTGTAACTTGTGTATTATGGGAGTAGGCTATTTGAAGGTAGTGACACACTGAAGAGCCACCAAAAACGCATTGTTCTTGGTACAATTTGTTATAATTAAATTTCAATTAGTAACATATCTACGATTAAGGTTTTCGGCGGGACGTAAGATACTATGATTAAATGGTAGTCGTACTTTATTCGTGTAGCGTAATGAGTAGCGTCACTGCTCGCTGTTGAGTTGTTTGTAGGGGCTGTGGTTCGCGTCGTGCCAGTTCCATTACTTTTTTTCCTAACATTTGCGTTTTTATTGGGTTCTGATACTTTATAATTAGTTTAATGTAAGTATATACTATAATATTTGATGTTATGTAAATGTAAGTCACCTTTTTTTTTAGGGGTGACTTTGTTCGATTGGCTTAATCTACAGGACAGCTTGCGCTACTTGTATAAAGATATTTTGCTCCTTTTTCTTTTACGCTTCATAATTCACATGTTGCAACTATTCTGCTACTGAGTAAGAACACTGATCAAGTAAGACTGACCTTGGGGTTTTACTAAAATGTGGGAATGATGAAATAATGTTTATCTTATGCAGAGAACTATTCCAGATTCGTACCGCGCTGTTTGTAATGGAACTTTTATAAGCCTGTGTCCTTATTGACTGGACATGGTACTTTCCTTTTCGTGGACGATGGAGGAAATGTGCGTTTTAACAGAGCCAACGTGGGAATTTTACGCTCGCCCGTTGAGTAGACAGTGTGATTTACGAACTAGAAACATCCCTCAAATGCCGCTGGAGTGCGTTGCGATCGCGTATACCACGTTGGGGCCCACGTACCGTATGCACAAGTCGCATCGTTCCTGAGCGTTTAGCAGCACGTTGAACATGGTACGCCCAACGTTAGCGTTCGACAGCACGGTCCGTGTGCCGACGGCTTTGCGCCATCAGGAAGCGCTGCTGCAGGAGCCGCCGCGGGCGCTTATGTCGTCGGCGAGCTAGTGGGTCGCTTGCCGGCCGGCCCTTCCGCGTTGTCAGGCGCCGTTTTTGCTTTCTGCTCCTCTGCGCCCACCGCCGCCGTAACACGATGAGAGAAATCAGCTTCGCGACCTCCCTCCGCCCGATGGAGAAACTACACTGAAGCGCCAAAGAAACTGGTATAGGCATGCGTATTCAAATACAGAGATACGTAAACAGGCAGAATACGGCGCTGCGCAAGAAACGCCTATGTAAGACAAGTGTCTGGCGCAGTTGTTAGATCGGTTACAGCTGCTACAATGGCAGGTTATCAAGATTTAAGTGAGATTGAACGTGATGTTATAGTCGGCGCACGAGCGATGGGACACAGAATCTCCGAGGCAGCGAAGAAGTGGGGAATTTCCCGTATGACCGTTTCACGAGCGTACCGTGAATATCAGAAATCTGGTACAACACCAAATCTCCGACATCCCTGCGGCCGCAAAAAGGTCCTGCAAGAACGGGACCAACGACGGCTGAAGAGAATCGTTCAACGTAACAGAAGTGCTGAGAGGCACCCACATGCCTTGCTCATACTGTGGCATCAAGCAGTCAGGCCTGCAAGATGAGTGGTCTGCCAAGCGAGCGGATTTATTCTTATTTCACGAGTAACATCCAATGACTGATTATGAGCTCTAGTACCCACAATTAAGCTACAAATTATTCTCCTGTTTGAATATTACGCAACGGAAACGGATAACGCACATCTGACTATTAGTAATTCACACAACTCTTGATTGTTCACTACCCTCTGGCAATACCACGTTTTCTTTCTTACCCAACTTCTTTGATCAACACGTGGCCATCGCACTGAATATGAAGGCGCACACATTATAAATTCTGGATACCATGACTACACACTATTCGAAGAACAAGGCCACCAATCTTTTTCTGTTCACTATCTTTTTTATTCCGATAAATTCTATTATGATTCAAAGATAACCTAAACACACCATTACATTTTATACAACAATTGCACATGAGAAACTAAGCCCAGTGGGCATGACTTTACATTGGTGATTCCCTATGTTATGGTCTCGTAATTATCTAACGCTACAGTGCACTTTCTGGATAGGGTGGTGGGTCTTTTGCCACATCTCACACTTCGACTCTCACACCCATCATCACGAAAATTTACTCCAGAGCGAGCGGTACAAAAAGGAACATGCATAACCCACTGCCTCTGAACCTATCTTGCTCCTCTCCCATTGCAAACCACACATACTTAAATTACATGAAATACATCACACTGGCAACATAGAATACATCACAAAGAATAGTCACAACGTTAGAATCACATCTCTGTCAGCTTTCCCACTTCATTTAGTATTCATCCCAGTTTCACACCATACTGACTCACTTCGTAACTTTTCTTTCTTACTACGAACTCTGGAGGATATATGCACGTCTTCCTGTGCAATGCAAGCCAAGTGGCGTTGCTGGATAGACGGCTGACTCACCTTGCTTCTCTCTCAGAATATTAGAGTTTGAATCTAGCGTCACACGGAAACATAACACGCAAAGTAATATTAAGATCATATTCGTCACACACGCGAGACCTCAAAAAAATGGTTCAAATGGCTCTGAGCACTATGGGACTTAACATCCATGGTCATCAGTCCCCTAGAACTTAGAACTACTTAAACCTAACTAACCTAAGGACAGCACACAACACCCAGCCATCCGCGAGTCCTCAACTGATTGATACCTTGGACGAGTACTTCTCTTTATCCTTTGTCTCATACACAGATTGAGACTCACACAGTATTCACCACGTGGAAGTGCTCGTCTCTAATTTTAAGTCCTGCACACGCCATTTCTTAAATATTTCCAACTTATAGTACACACGCCAGTAATTCAGTTTAACTTTATCACTCGGAAGTATTTCAACTTACAAGGGGAGGCCGCCAATTGTGAAATTCAGATTCGATTCAAACTGCGCATAATAAAGGCTCATGGCCAGAGGTGTAATGTGGCAAAGCACTAAGATGCACTTCTCAGCCGTTGTCGAGAAAATCGGCGGTTAAAAGAAACCGTTGCGGTGAAATACTCTCTACGACTAATAATATTCTGCAGCGTCGTGGCGCAGCGGTAAGCGCTCGGGTTCGTAATCCGAAGGTCGCCAGATCGAATCTCGCGCCATGCAACATTTTTTTATTATTAGTTTTTTGTATACATAAACTATTAATGAATTGCTTATGCACGTTGGTGAAGGCGGATCGCTCTCCAATTGTACCGCCTCCATTTTTCCGTTTGTTTAACAGGGTGCACCAAAGCTCTCACGTCCGCACTGATTTTCGACGATGTTATAAGTTGCGCTAGGGACCGCATCTACCTTCTTTCGAAGTTAGCAGGCAACTACGCTGTTATGCGCCGGCTCGTTTCGGCCCATTCAACATCTGTCCTTAAAGTGTAACGAGCGAGTAACGGAGTTTATATTTCATAACTGCCACAGCAAATTTGTGTTCGTGGGGTTTCTATTCTAATTCGAACGTTTGACTTACGCTATACGTATTCGTTTCGGAATACGGTTTCTACGTCTTCCGTTAACTATACGTGGTTAACATTATGAAGACAATTAATAACATTTGTGAAATACAACTTTGTTTGCGGAAAACATGATGATGTTCGAAGTCGCCAGTTTTTCCACGACAAACGACTTTCAACAACATATTATATGCATAATTGTTGCAACTGATTGCCGGGAATTATATATATATATATATATATATATATATATATATATATATATATATATATACTCCTGGAAATGGAAAAAAGAACACATTGACACCGGTGTGTCAGACCCACCATACTTGCTCCGGACACTGCGAGAGGGCTGTACAAGCAATGATCACACGCACGGCACAGCGGACACACCAGGAACCGCGGTGTTGGCCGTCGAATGGCGCTAGCTGCGCAGCATTTGTGCACCGCCGCCGTCAGTGTCAGCCAGTTTGCCGTGGCATACGGAGCTCCATCGCCGTCTTTAACACTGGTAGCATGCCGCGACAGCGTGGACGTGAACCGTATGTGCAGTTGACGGACTTTGAGCGAGGGCGTATAGTGGGCATGCGGGAGGCCGGGTGGACGTACCGCCGAATTGCTCAACACGTGGGGCGTGAGGTCTCCACAGTACATCGATGTTGTCGCCAGTGGTCGGCGGAAGGTGCACGTGCCCGTCGACCTGGGACCGGACCGCAGCGACGCACGGATGCACGCCAAGACCGTAGGATCCTACGCAGTGCCGTAGGGGACCGCACCGCCACTTCCCAGCAAATTAGGGACACTGTTGCTCCTGGGGTATCGGCGAGGACCATTCGCAACCGTCTCCATGAAGCTCGGCTACGGTCCCGCACACCGTTAGGCCGTCTTCCGCTCACGCCCCAACATCGTGCAGCCCGCCTCCAGTGGTGTCGCGACAGGCGTGAATGGAGGGACGAATGGAGACATGTCGTCTTCAGCGATGAGAGTCGCTTCTGCCTTGGTGCCAATGATGGTCGTATGCGTGTTTGGCGCCGTGCAGGTGAGCGCCACAATCAGGACTGCATACGACCGAGGCACACAGGACCAACACCCGGCATCATGGTGTGGGGAGCGATCTCCTACACTAGCCGTACACCACTGATGATCGTCGAGGGGACACTGAATAGTGCACGGTACATCCAAACCGTCATCGAACCCATCGTTCTCCCATTCCTAGACCGGCAAGGGAACTTGCTGTTCCAACAGGACAATGCACGTCCGCATGTATCCCGTGCCACCCAACGTGCTCTAGAAGGTGTAAGTCAACTACCCTGGCCAGCAAGATCTCCGGATCTGTCCCCCATTGAGCATGTTTGGGACTGGATGAAGCGTCGTCTCACGCGGTCTGCACGTCCAGCACGAACGCTGGTCCAACTGAGGCGCCAGGTGGAAATGGCATGGCAAGCCGTTCCACAGGACTACATCCAGCATCTCTACGATCGTCTCCATGGGAGAATAGCAGCCTGCATTGCTGCGAAAGGTGGATATACACTGTACTAGTGCCGACATTGTGCATGCTCTGTTGCCTGTGTCTATGTGCCTGTGGTTCTGTCAGTGTGATCATGTGATGTATCTGACCCCAGGAATGTGCCAATAAAGTTTCCCCTTCCTGGGACAATGAATTCACGGTGTTCTTATTTCAATTTCCAGGAGTATATACACTCCTGGAAATTGAAATAAGAACACCGTGAATTCATTGTCCCAGGAAGGGGAAACTTTATTGACACATTCCTGGCGTCAGATACATCACATGATCACACTGACAGAACCGCAGGCACATAGACACAGGCAACAGAGCATGCACAATGTCGGCACTAGTACAGTGTATATCCACCTTTCGCAGCAATGCAGGCTGCTATTCTCCCATGGAGACGATCGTAGAGGTGCTGGATGTAGTCCTGTGGAACGGCTTGCCATGCCATTTCCACCTGGCGCCTCAGTTGGACCAGCGTTCGTGCCGGACGTGCAGACCGCGTGAGACGACGCTTCATCCAGTCCCAAACATGCTCAATGGGGGACAGATCCGGAGATCTTGCTGGCCAGGGTAGTTGACTTACACCTTCTAGAGCACGTTGGGTGGCACGGGATACATGCGGACGTGCATTGTCCTGTTGGAACAGCAAGTTCCCTTGCCGGTCTAGGAATGGTAGAACGATGGGTTCGATGACGGTTTGGATGTACCGTGCACTATTCAGTGTCCCCTCGACGATCACCAGTGGTGTACGGCCAGTGTAGGAGATCGCTCCCTACACCATGATGCCGGGTGTTGGCCCTGTGTGCCTCGGTCGTATGCAGTCCTGATTGTGGCGCTCACCTGCGCGGCGCCAAACACGCATACGACCATCATTGGCACCAAAGCAGAAGCGACTCTCATCGCTGAAGACGACACGTCTCCATTCGTCCCTCCATTCACGCCTGTCGCGACACCACTGGAGGCGGGCTGCACGATGTTGGGGCGTGAGGGGAAGACGGCCTAACGGTGTGCGGGACCGTAGCCCAGCTTCATGGAGACGGTTGCGAATGGTCCTCGCCGATACCCCAGGAGCAACAGTGTCCCTAATTTGCTGGGAAGTGGCGGTGCGGTCCCCTACGGCACTGCGTAGGATCCTACGGTCTTGGCGTGCATCCGTGCGTCGCTGCGGTCCGGTCCCAGGTCGACGGGCACGTGCACCTTCCGCCGATCACTGGCGACAACATCGATGTACTGTGGAGACCTCACGCCCCACGTGTTGAGCAATTCGGCGGTACGTCCACCCGGCCTCCCGCATGCCCAATATACGCCCTCGCTCAAAGTCCGTCAACTGCACATACGGTTCACGTCCACGCTGTCGCGGCATGCTACCAGTGTTAAAGACTGCGATGGAGCTCCGTATGCCACGGCAAACTGGCTGACACTGACGGCGGCGGTGCACAAATGCTGCGCAGCTAGCGCCATTCGACGGCCAACACCGCGGTTCCTGGTGTGTCCGCTGTGCCGTGCGTGTGATCATTGCTTGTACAGCCCTCTCGCAGTGTCCGGAGCAAGTATGGTGGGTCTGACACACCGGTGTCAATGTGTTCTTTTTTCCATTTCCAGGAGTATATATATATATATATATATATATATATATATATATATATATATATATTGTGTGTGTGTGTGTACACACATTTGAATTACAAAAAACATACTAAAAAAAGTCGTAGAGAGTATTTCACCGCAACGGTTTCTTTTAACTGTCGATTTTCCCGACAACGGCTGAGAAGTGCATCTTGGTGCTTTGCCACATTACACCTCTGGCCATGAGCTTTTATTATGCGCAGTATGAATCGAATCTGAATTTCACAATTGGCGGCCTCCCCTTGTAAGTACTAGCACTCGCAAGTATTTCAACTTAGTACTAGCTCTCACAAGTATTTCAACTTACTGCTGCACGTGGTTTCACTGTGACCGTTGGCCACTTCCGAAGATTACTACGATCACCTTAATATTACCTGCCTGTCATTTAATTCTTCCCCCAAAAGTTCCTGAAATAGAGAAATAATTATTCCAAACTACTCTTTAAGTATTTCACATGCATACCATTCTCTCCACTCTTTTGTCTTTACGGAGCACACCTAAGACAGGTCTTACCAACACAAGATCCAGCGCCAGAGTGCTGAAACCTGGCTGTTCTTCAGGTCATCCCGCACCTCCGCCGAGGTGGGGGAGCATCATGCTACCGTATTGGTCAGCCACATTTCAGGCGCTCCAAGCTCAGGTAAATTTCATCTCTTTGGTTCCACCAAAGGTGACCAAAGGACCGTCTCAAAGATGATCATATATTGCATATTCACTATCTGCGATTAGCAGACGACCATACATTCATTCATTTCACAGATCTCACCAAATTGGATGTAGGGATTTATTTTGTGGGAGTGCACATATGATCAATTAAATAAATAGTCCTTCTTTCCTACACTGGTATCTGGCTTCGGTGTATTAAGTGAAATTGAGTTATTATTACAAAAAATATGTTGTTCTGACAAGAATAACGAAGAATGTTGTACCTATTTTCAATGTCGGACAGTACTGTACCCTTTCAGTGCAACATTTCGGCAAATTACTACACATTTCAATGCTGGGTCATCAACAGGTACCGAGCGAGGTGGCGCAGTGGTTAGCACACTGGACTCGCATTCGGGAGGACGACGGTTCAATCCCGTCTCCAGCCATCCTGATTTAGGTTTTCCGTGATTTCCCTAAATCGTTTCAGGCAAATGCCGGGATGGTTCCTTTGAAAGGGCACGGCCGATTTCCTTCCCAATCCTTCCCTAACCCGAGCTCGCGCTCCGTCTCAAATGACCTCGTTGTCGACGGGACGTTAAACACTAACCACCACCACCATCAACAGGTGTCAGCGTGCGGACCATTCAACGAAACATCATCGGTATGGGCTTTCGGAGCCGAAGGCCCACTCGTGTACCCTTGGTGACTGCACGACACTAAGCTTTACGCCTCGCCTGGGCCCGTCAACGCCGACATTGGACTGTTGATGACTGGAGACATGTTGCCTGGTCGGGCGACTCTAGTTTCAAATTTTAACGAGCGGATGGACGTGTTCGGGTATGGAGACAGCCTCATGAATCCATGGACCCTGCATGTCAGCAGGCTACTGTTCATGCTGTTGGAGGCTCTGTAATGGTGTGGTCCGTGTGCAGTTGGAGTGATGTGGAAACCCTGATACGTCTAGATACGACTCTGACAGGTGACACGTACGTAACCATCCTGTCTGATCACCTGCATTCATTCATGTCCATTGTGCATTCTGACGGACTTTGGCAATTCCACACCCCACAAGTCCAGAAATGCTACAGAATTGCTCCAGGAACACTTTCCTGATTTTAAACACTTCCGCTGGCCACCAAAATCCCGAGACATGAGCGTTATTGAGCATATTTGGGATGTCTTGCAACGTGCTATTCAGAAGAGATCTCCATCCCGTCGTATTCTTGCGGATTTATGGCTAGCCCTGCAGGATTCATGGAGTCAATTCAGCACTACTTCAGACGTCAGTCGAGTCCATGCCACGTCGTGTTGCGGCACTTCTGCGTGCTCCCTGGTGCCCTACATGATATTAGGCAGGTGTATCAGTTTCCTTGGCTCTTCAGTGTACGTGCGTGCACGACGAATCGACTGACTGTTGACATTAGGATGGCGCAGGGCAGGTTCAGATTACACCCACCAGAGGGTCAAAAGGTCACTATAACATAGATGAGTAATCTAGGATGAGAAAATGTGGGCGTTTACCGTAAGGTACCGTTACAATTCCCACGAACCGTGATGCAATACGATATTGCAGGGTCTGCGTTAGTAAGAAGTACGATGCAGTGTCCTTTCGGACATACATACATGCATATGGAACTTTGGGTCTGGCTATCGATCACGTAAAGCGGAAAATCCGGGTTCGAGTACCGGTCCGGCTTATAATTTCCTTGTCGTCATTCTACTATACAGCTGAAGATTATACATATTGGCAACTCCGAATGCATTTCATGTAAGTTATGCAATACACGGTGCTTCAGGAGAAATTGTAACTGTTTGGGAGGTAGAAGTGTAGACAATTTCGGATAAATCATTCCATATAACGTGCGTCCAATTTTTGTTTGTTAGAGAGATACAGCTGCTAGAGCGTCACCCAATTGTTAGATACAATTTATACAGGCATCAGCTTTACAATTTTTTAGTGCTCGAGTAGCCCGGGGCGGAATAAGCCCAGTCAATTAAGACCAAAGAAGGTCGAATCTGGGAAATAATTCGTGCCACCGCAAATTCTTGCACATTGATAGGAGGGACTGCCATAAACGACACATTAGAAATACTGATCGGTGGATGCTGAGTGTGGGAATGGGGGTGCGCTTGAAGGTCAGTTTTGTATGTTTCTCTTGAATAACTCGAAAACTGCGGTCTCTAGCGAAAACGTATCCCAGTACAACATTTCATTACATTAAATTTCCCACAAAATGGTGCTGTTCGTTTTTTTCTGTAGGACTAATAGTTTGGGTGTAGCGAGCGAGAGAATATGAACAGCTCGCGCGTGGTTTTTGAAAGCCAGATATAGAAGTGCAGGCTGCAAAACTGACATCGATAGGGGAAGCTAAATCACCCAGCGTAAAAATCAACTTTGAAAAAGGACGTGAAACATAATATAAATATATACACACACACACACACACACACACACACACACACACACACACACACACACACAACCTTTCACATAAATTATTAATTTCAAGCATAGCCATAACAGTTTAGAAATAGTGATTTTTTGCGTGAATATTTTGCGTACGTTAAGCTGTATATAGTTGCAAATGACAAGCTGAAAGGAAAAACACACACAGTAAAAGCGTAATACAGCAGGAAAATCACACCATGTGGTAAGAAGGTATGAATACATAATTTTATGTGCTCTTCAGAAAACAGTATAAACTTATATTTACATGTATTTAAACAGTAAAGAACATTCCTTGTCTTCGACAGCCATAATAATAAAAAACCTACTGATGATGCTGCAACTGCAGTGAAACATGTCTGGGACAACAAACGAAATTGTTTTGCTAAAGGCGGACCCCACTCAAAAACATAGGTTATTTATCATTTCCTTTTTGCTTAACACCTTAATGTGAGTATTTGTTTGGGTGTTTCTTAAGTAACTACCGTTTTGAAATACACAGTTTTCTATTTTGTTCATGGCTGTAATTTTCAGCAACTATAGTATATATTTTTCAGACTAAAATTCATTCTTCAGTTGCAAATATATTTTTATAAAGCTTTACCGGTATCGACAAACAGGAAACCGGCTGCAACAGATTACATCATTCATGCCCCTTTTTATCATCCCCTTAAGCAAAAATTGGCATTCGTCCACGCTGTGATCGACCGTATTACTGAGGTGTCCGTAACCCCTTCTACTTTTGCTGCAGAACTTAATAACTTGAAATGTAAGCAGTCAAGAATGGATATCAAGCAATCCTTGTACAAAAACTTTAGAATAATAAAACCAATAAAAGTATACATTTCTCTGCACTCAATAAAAATTGCCTTACTGTTGAGAAATACACTACAATCCTATTACCAGGTGACATTGCACATTGTATAGCAAATTTATTTAAAAACATGACATCAGTGTGTCCTTTACCACCAATAATGCTACCAAATTGCTGTTTATATATAATGAAAAACCTTCAATAGAAAAATTTCTCGAATCTGTATAAAATACAATGTAATATATGTCCGAGATAGGACAGATAGGAAGGGCATTTAAGACCCGCTCCCGTGGGCACTTGCTCAACAAAGACGGCGAGAATTCAGATAAGTCAATTTTTGCAGCACATCTCAAAACAGAGAAACACACACTTCCTGCCCCATCTTTTGACAAGGGCTACAAAATGAACCTTTTAGAAGAATTTTTACTATATAAACGTTCGCACTGAAATTCAAAAGACTTGGATTACCAGCTTGCATTAAAAAACACAAAATTTTGATTGCATATCATCTCTTATAAAATGTGAAAATTAGCCCTAAAACACACTATTTTGATTGCATATCATCTCTTATAAAATGTGAAATAATGTTCAAATGTATGTGAAATCTTATGGGACTTAACTGCTAAGGTCATCAGTCCCTAAGCTTACACACTACTTAACCTAAATTATCCTAAGGACAAACACACACACCCATACCCGAGGGAGGACTCGAACCTCCGCTGGGACCACCCACACAGTCCATATAAAATGTGAAAATTAGCTCATTCTTTTTATATATTAAAACTATATATCATGTTTTTTTTCAAACTTATTATGTATAACTTCTTTGTATACCATGATTATATATTTATGTGCTTTTATGTGTGTTCCTAGCTGCCAACTCAAGAACTTGACATATGCATAACGTGATTCAGTTACCGCAAATTGTCAATCTGTGTTTACAATAATCGCATATAATACGTGCATTTCTGGACATACCATGGCATTATCCTTCTATAAAGAAGACGTGACATCTGCTAAACCATTACTAAGTAAGTTTCTGTAATATACTTCTTTTACTTCACATAAACGTGTAGCCAAGCGCTAAAGATTTATAATATCCCTAATTTTTTAGGCTTCTGAAGATGGAAAATTAATTTGTCGAAACAGGTAAAGCGTAATAGAAAGATATTTGCAACTGACGACTGAATTTTATTCTAAAAAAGCAGACTTTTCTTAGCAATTTTATTTTCGCATGAAAGCCTGTACTTTAATCTACTTTTCTACATGATTCCCACCAATATTAAGGCACTTATCATACCGTACAAACAGAGTTGAATAACATCATCGTAGAAATCTGCACCGGAGTATAACTTTAAATAATTTAAATGTTGTGTAAGAACTGAATGAAGAATACTTTTTCAGACTTATGAGTAATGGGATAGTACAGAAATGGGCGAAGGTTTTTAAAGATGGCCGTACGAATGCGCATGATGAGTAACGAAGCTGACGACCTTCAGTCATTACTGACGATTTGGTGCATCTGTGAGAATACTTGAAAATAAATAATTTGTCTCATCAGATAAAAGGAGAATGTCTTCATACGGAAATGTCAACTCGAAATACAACTGCTTACTATTCACAGATCAAATGCACATCACAGTTTATTTTGTTTGCAACTCTGCTGTTAATATGTTTCGGTGACAAAGGATTTAGACAAATAAGACGCTCCTACCTTGGGGCGAACTGGAATGGAGTCTGATACTGCAACCTCTGCTTGGCTAAATGTGTGACTATTATTTCTTGAATTTCTCAAAATTTGTTAATTGTTATAACTGATGACTCTAATAGGTGATGGATGGAAGTATTGTAGGAGTTTCTGGAAATAAAATGTAGGCGGAGCAGTTTGTGGCGGGATATTCAGAAGAGGTAGATAATAAATGCCCACAGACTCTTATTTCTTTGATATAATACTCTGAGTACACACGTGAACAAATCTGAAATAGTTAATTGTTATTAACCACGAAATATTTGTCTCTGGAGAAATACAACCATGAGAATGATCACTCCCGAAATGCACTGGGCAAGCAGACGCACATGGCAGCGAATATAACTCTCCGCCGAGAATGAGGGTCAGAATACAGAGAGTTTGAAATATGTGAGAAGTGTGTAAGGACACTTGTTTCTGTGTTATTCGATTTTTGCATGTACCTTCTTCTGTTAAATACAATTTCTGCTAGAGACAGAGCGTCTCATATTCCTGTTTGACATTCATGTTGCTTCTTGTTTCAATAAAATAACATTAAACACTTACGATCGTGACTTCTGACCTACTCTGTACATGCAATTTGAACTTACTTCTGTATTCATCCTTTGGTCTCCCTCTACAATTTTTATCCCCTCCCTCCTCCTCCGCCCCCCCCCCCCCCCCAACATTGCCCTCTGTTACCAGACAGACTTGTACTTTATACATCAGGATGTGTTCTAGAAACATTTGCAGTCAAGTTGGTCCTTAAACACATTTTCTCTACAATTCGATTCATTTCCTCATCATTCGTTATCCAATGTATCCTCCTAATCTCTAGTATTCTTCTATTATACTACTTCAGAAAAGCTTCGAGTGCCGTCTTGTCTGAGCTGTTTGTCTTCCACGTTTTACCTCCTTACAAGACTATGCTTCAGACAAATGCCTTCGGAAAAGATTTAAATTTATAATAGACAAGCGACTTGCCCAGGATCTACACGGGTAGCATTAACCATCTGTGGCCAGAGGACTTGGCTGAAGTAGCGGTGAAGTTGTCCACTGGTGATAACGTTGTTTTATGCATAAAATTCCGTGAACAGTGTTAGGTAGCTGAATATCATCCGTATAATATAACTGAAATGATTTAACCAGTGTACGCCAAGAAACTTCTTAAGAATCATGAACGTTATCTGCCCCAAATATAATTGGCGCTTAGCTGACATCTAGTGGCAGCAATGGAAGCACACCATGATTAATTAATGTGTGTACAACCAATGTAAATATTGTATGTGAATCGTGGGTACACGCGTGTGTATGATTGAATATGTCTGAATTTTTGTAGCATATCATGTCTCGTAGACTGGCTGAGTGGATCATGTCCGAATGCCTCAAATAAAACAAAATGAAACGGAACGACACATGCCCGATGTAGATGTGTAGCCCGTGACAGCACTCCTCATATAAACCATAGTATGCGCTGACTCATTGTTCAGATTCACTGCCGATATTCTTTGTTCCAGCCTCTTTGTAGCAGACTTATTCTAACTGCCACGCAAAGAATCGTATCAGCATCTACGTGTGATTGAAGGAAAGCAGAAATCTGTAAAATCTTTTATGTGAACGGGTCAAAAGTGCATCCTTTGCTGAAGTAGTCTATGGGAAATGCTTTACGTTTTGCATAATGTGAGACAAGCAGTCTCAAAATGTAGTCTTTTGCGAAATACACTCCCCCCCCCCCCTCTCTCTCTCTCTCTCTCTCTCTCTCTCTCTCTCTCTCTCATCATCTGTAGTAGTCTTCCGAAATTTTCTCGTCATCCGCTATGAGTTTCTGAATGACACTCCATCCTCTATTTTTTTTTAAGGTGTCATGTCCCGGTCCTTCTGCTGTCAGTGTATCAGAGGAAGCAGAGCACTCAGTTTGGTCATGGCTAAATCTCTGAGGAGAGCTTTCAATCCAAGAATTCTGTGGTTCAATGCTAGATGAAATGGCATCATTACACACCAGCGGTTCACAAATTCATCATAGTTCAGCCAATTTGCACGAAATGTTTATGAATTATATACACAAACATTCTTCATAAATCAGTCTACCTATCAGTAAAAACCTTATCAAAACTCCTGCGATTATAACGAACATATAGGAAGAGGCGACCAGGAAACTTGAATTTATTCGTTTAGAGAAGATGTTAAAGAATCTCTCTTCTTCATAAATGCTTTTCTCACTACTACACGTCTGCATTTTATATATTCACAGACTTTCGGTCGAAATCAGTTACTGACTGTAGTCCAGTCAGCATCGTCAAAAGCTTTCTCTAAATCTACAAGTGCCATAAATGTAGGTCTGCCTTTCATGACTCTGTCTTCTGACATTTCGTTAGAATAAGTATAAATAATTACGTTTTGCAAAGGCTAGCCTCTACTGAAATACGAGGATTGGAACTTTAATAGTGGCAACTATTTATCTACAGCTCGTACAAAATAGATACGTGTTTCAAAATTTTACTGACCTTCAAAGTAGTCACCAGCATTGTGTATAACCCGTTGCCAGCGATGTGGAAGTCGTAGGATACTCTTAGCAGTGCCAGTTGTGTTGACAGTTCGAGCGGCGCGGTCTATTGCCCGACGAATTTGTAGTAGTACTGAAGCGAATCCCGTGAAGTGTTTCCTTCAGTTTAGAATTCGAGTTGAACTTACGAGGGCTTAAGTCACGGGAGTGCAGTACGTGGTATAGCACTTTGCAGCCCCATCAGTCAAACAAATCAGTAAGAAAAAAAATGGCTCTGAGCACTATGGGACTCAACTGCTGTGGTCATAAGTCCCCTAGAACTTAGAACTACTTAAACCTAACTAACCTAAGGACATCACACACATCCATGCCCGAGGCAGGATTCGAACCTGCGACCGTAGCGGTCGTGCGGTTCCAGACTGTAGCGCCTTTAACCGCTTGGCCACTCCGGCCGGCCAAATCAGTAAGAGCTTGCACTGTACGTGCTTGACCGTTGTCCTGCAAAATGATGGTTGGGTCCTGCAGAAAGTGTCATCACTTCTGTCTCTAAGCTGATCGTAGATTGCGTTCCAAAAATGAACACCCTGTACTGTAAGCTGGAGTACGAAACCGGGACAGGGAGGGTTCTCTTTTCAATTTATTGGCTTTTAGGCCGTGCCTATCCACCCATCTTTCTATTAGTGTCAATTATAACGATACAAACGTAAGAGAACACAGTTTCCAGTCCGTAAGTGGGGAAATTCTCCGACCCTGCCGGGAATCGAAACCGGGTGCCTGCGCTTAGCCATCCACTGCGACGACAGCGCAGCTACCGAGGCGGACGACAATGCGTTAATTTACTCTACAGTAACTAGAGACCAGTGGGTGAACTTTGGGGAAAAAGGCTTTCTCCGGCGCTGCGGCCAGGGGCCGCATTTCCTCACATGCGGCGAAGATCGCCGCAGCTCGGCGGCGGATGGTGCAGACTCTGCCCCTGCCTCCTCTGAGAGAGCTGCACCTCCTTTCTCTCCATTGTCTCCGGAGGAAATGAGCTCGCCAATCACGAGCGGCCCATCACAAAAAGGGTGACCTCGATCTGCGCTGGACAGGCAGGCACGGACTTTCCGCACTGCGCATCCAGAGTTACAGCCGGGAGGATGTGGAGCAAAGACGTCGTCGCGTGGTCCAGTTGTCCTCCGCAGACGACGTCCTGCTGGGAAAGTAGGCCAAGTCGCTCTAGATAGTGACCTTGCTTGTAATATGTGCAGCAAGTAAACAAGGGATTTCAAAAGACTCCATTAGTCTGTGTAGTGCCCCGTTAACGCACCGGTCTCATAAGTCGGGAGAATCAATTTTCTAATCCAAGTACTAACACTGATAATAAACAGAGAACACAAACGCCACAAAACTCCACAACCAATACAGATACTACACCGGACACAGAGCAGAAACATTTGAGACTAACAAAAATAAGTGGAACACCTTAACAAACACACGCAGGATAGCAAATATATTGAAGAGAAAAGGATTACACATAGCTTACAGACCAAACAGATACCAGTCATGTTTACACACACACCAGTAAAAAAACCAAATACGTACGATCGGATATGTACCAGTTCGAATGTAAAGAATGCAAATCAGTGTATTTTGGAATAAAAGGGAGAAATCTCAGAACTAGGTATAAACAATACATAAGAATCTAGAAGAATGAAAATAGGCATTCTACATTTTCTGAATACATGATAAAGCTGAAAGGGTACAGTACCGCCCGACATTGAAAATAGGTACAACATACATCATTATTTTTGTCAGAACAACACATTTGTTTTGTAAAATAACTCAATTTCAATTAATACAGCGAAGCCGGATACCAGTGTAGGAAAGAATGACATTTTATTTATTTAATTGATCACATGTGCACTCCCACAAAATAAATCCCTACATCCAGTTTGGTGAGATCTGTGAAATGAATGAATGTATGGTCGTCTGCTAACCGCAGATAGTGAATGTGAATATATGATCATCTTTGAGACGATCCTTTGGCCACCTTTGGTGGGACCAAAGAGATGAAACTTACCTGAGCTTTGAGCGCCTGAAATGTGGCTGACCAATACGGTAGCAAGGTGCTCCCCCACTTGGGCAGAGGTGCGAGAGAACCTGAAGAACGGCCATGTTTCAGCACTCTGCCGCTGGATCTTGTGCTGTTAAGACCTGTCTTAGTTGTGCTCCGTAAAGACAAAAGAGTGGAGACATGGTATGCATGTGGAATATTTAAGAGTAGTTTGAAATAATAATTTCTCTATTTCAGGAACTTTTATGGGGAGAATTAAATATCAGGCAGGTAATATCAATGGGATCGTAGTAATGTTCGGAAGTGACCAACGGTCACAATGAAACCACGTGTAGCAATAAGTTGAAATACTTCCGTGTGCTTAAGTTAAGCTGAATTACTAGCGTGTGTACTATAAGTTGAAATATTTAAGAAATGGCGTGTGCAGGACTTGAAATTAGTGGCGAGTACTTCCACGTGGTGAGTACTGTGTGAGTCTCAATCTGTGTATGAGACAAAGGATAAAGAGAAGTACTCGTCCATGGTATCAGTTGAGGACTCGCGTGTGTGATGAATATGTTCTTAATATTACTTTGCGTGATATGATTCCGTGTGACGCTAGATTCAAACTCTGAGAGAGAAGCAAGGTGAGTCGGCCGTCCAGCAACGCCACTTGGCTTGCATTGCACAGGAAGACATGCTTATATCTCCAGAGTTCATAGTAGGAAAGTAGAATTACAAAGTGGGGCAGTGTCGTGTGAAACTGGGATAAATACTAATTGGAGTGGAAAAGCTAAAAGTGATAGTGTTGTGACCATTTATTGTATTGTATTCCATGTTGTAGTGTGGTGTATGTCATGTAATTTGGGTATGTGTGGTTTGCATGGGAGAGTAGCAAGGTAGTTTCAAAAGATTAGTGGGCTATGCTTGTTCCTTCTGTACCGCTCGATCTGGAGAAAAGTTTCGTGATGATGATTGTGAGAGTCGAAGTGTGAGATATAATAAAAGATCCACCATCCTATCCAGAAAGTGCACTGTAGCGTTAAATAATTACGAGACCATAAGGTACAGAATCACCAATGTAAACCCATGCCCACGGGGGCGGAATTTCTCATGTGTTATTGTTGTAGGTTATAGAATTTGTGTGTTTAGGTTATAGAATTTATCGGAATAAATAAGATAGTGAAAAGAAAAAGATAGGTGGACTTTTCCTTCGAATTGTATGTTGTCATGATGTCCCGAATTTATAATGTGTGTGCCATTCATATTCAGTGCGGTGGCCACGTGTTGATAAAAGCCGTTAAATAAAAGACGAAAAGAGAATGTGGTATTGCCAGTGCGTAGTGAACAGTCAGGGTTCTGTAAATTACTGATAGTCAGAAGTGCGCTTCCGTTGCGTATTATTCATACAGGAGGATAATTTGTAACTTAATTGAGAGTACGAGAGTTCATATTACTCGATAAATAAGAATGAATCCACTCGCTTGGCAGACCACCCATCTTGCAGGCCTGACTGCTTGATGCCACAGTATGAGCAAAGCATGTGGGTGCCTCTCAAAGCATAAGCATGAACAATACGGCATGGAACGGGTATGAAAATTATTAGAATAAAAATCGCAACAGAAAATTCCAAACATTACTCGAAAATTTTCTCACAGAAAGAGCCCCCGCGATGAGCAAGACATAAATAAATGTCCTAATTCACTGAGAACGTTAGCCACCGAGAAGTAGCGATAGCAGCGTCCCAAGTGGACAGCAAGCGACACTTCTGAACCCGATACTGGATGAGTGCGAATACTAACGTTTATATTGATTTGAACGTAGTTTTTACAATAAGAAGTGTATGTAGAGTCATAAAAATTGACAATAATTAAAAAATTACACCATATTTGTGGTGTTTCCCAACACAGGAGAAACTAATTCTACACTTGTTGCTAAATCTGAGCTACCAACGGCAAGAATCTTAATCACATTCGCTTTTGAAGCAAAAGTAACTACATTTATAAAAATATTCGTGTGTTAGAAAGTCAAATAAAGTGTAAGGAATGGCGAATCATTGAAATCCATGAAAAAAATTTGAAATGTAAAGGAAAGTGCCTACGATAATAACAACAGATAATAACAGAAATATATGCTTCTCATACATAAAATGTGTTTATACTTTCTTTCTTTCAGCGGAATAATTTGCAAATATAGACATATTCGAAAACATTTATTTAAGAATTAATTGTAGCTTATGTCACTGAATCAGTGTGATTCCGTTGTTTTTACATGTATTTCACGATAATTCATGTCTCTCGGTAACTTAATAACGCATGGAACGCAAAAATGTAACAACTGTTCCGTTAATTAAGTAGAAACAATTAAAAACAAACGCTATCCTTGCGATGCATGTGCCAGTTTTCTCACCGCTTGGAGCGCAAACGTCGCTGCAGCTGTCAAACTGTAACAACTTTCGCACCAGTGTGTGTCGTAACTGTGTTCTGCGACTGTTGGCAAAGCTATAAACAGTACATACAATAAAAAACACACCTTTTAGAAAAACATACAGTGAAAATCAAGTATTTAGACGAAACGTACACGCGAACGCTGAAAGTTAGACGTCCTGCATTACACAGGGCGAGATAAAATCCAAGGAAACATATGTGAAGGGCTTATTTCTATAGTGGTACAAGTCCATTTTTGTTCATATTGAGATACAGAGTCCTAAAGTTAAATGAGCGCAGAAAAATCTGCTGTTGCGATAACAGAAATATTCAAGCATATGGCTTCTTGCTAGAGATGAACCTTTCTTTCTGTTTGTTTGGATCATTAATTTCAGAAGCATTATAGGCAGAAAAGTGGAGGTAATGGACTTGTACCACTATTGAAATAAGCCCTTGATGTGATAGCAGCGTCCCAAAAAATCGTAGGTAGGATCAAAGAATAATTTAATCTTACGAAACTTGCTCTACAAAATGTTGTTTCTTACTTAACGATAAGAGAATATGCAACGCATTTATTACAAAATAAAACAAACATGCGATACAGACCCTCGTGGTGCTTCATAAATAAAAGGCAGTAAAACGTGTATAGCCTAAAAACAGTATCTTATTTAGTTGCATAGACGGACCAGACTCCAAGAAGACGATAATAATGGTAATAATATACAAGAAACTATGGAAAGAAAGAAAACGTGGAAATGACTTATCATTCTGATTCAACTTTCGATCTTTTTCCCTGCGTCAGGGAAGGAAAATACCAGGCGTGTTTCTTCAGTTTCCTCTCCAGTTCTTCTCCATCTCACTGTGCTTTCTGCCTCTGATAATATCGACATTTGTTAAACTGGAAAATTTACTTGCCGAAATTCTATCTAAACAAACTGAGCAGCGACTGCTTTTATTTTGTGCATATGAATACGTCGCTTAATTGTGCTTGATGGATGTCAGAAAAGATAGCGAAGTGTTAAAGACAGTCTTTTGCGTACTCAACAAAGATATTGTGCAGAGAGAATAGCTGACTTAGTATGGGATATGAAACTTGATTAATTCAAATGCGACAAGCGCTCACATGCAAGTGACACAGATACTCTTTGCAAAAATCAAGTTGGTGTATGAGGTTCACAGGTTCTAGAGCGATGTCACCACAGAATACGAGTCCAGTCTGTAAAGCTCTGTCATGTCTTTTCTGATTATTTTTAGATTAATTTTTGCGGATTTACATAGGGAACACCCTACGTTACAAAATAAATTTGACCACGTGCCTAATACGAACGTGTGTGTCTTATACTTCTCAAATGTAAAGTTATTCCATTGAAAATTGGAAAATGTCGTTTTGAAACAATAACTGTACAAGTCAAATTACTTTGTTTTATTGTCCCTTTAGCATGTAACACAATTCCCTAACGGCTAAAATCATCCATTCTTGTGTTAACAGTTAACATCGTTTCGCGTTCAGTCTGAAGTAACCGTCGCCACGCTGTTTCCACATTAATTAAACTGGTAATCACTGGCCACGGAAACCTTTTCATTTACTTTCTATCATCAACATGTTCCTCCACGAGAATTACTGATTCACAAATACAACACTGTTTCAACCATAAATCTCATAATCAATCCCACGCGCCTTTCCGCGAAATAACTTAGTTACCGAAACACTTTGCTTCTACGATGCGACTAAGGACTTTCAAATTTTAATTACCTTGAAACTCCCTGGCAGATTAAAACTGTGTGCCGGACCGAGACTCGAACTCAGGACCTTTGCCTTTCGCGGGCAAGTGGTCTACCAACTGAGCTACCCAAGCACGATGCTGGCAGAAGTAGAGCTGTGAGGACGGGGCGTGAGTCGTGCTTGGGTAGCTCAGTGATGGAGCACTTGCCTGCGAAAGGCAAAGGTCCCGAGTTCTAGTCTCGATCCGGCACACAGTTTTAATCTGCCAGGAAGTTTCATATCAGCGCACACTCCGCTGCAGAGTGAAAATTTCATTCTTTAATTATCTTTCTTTCAAATTATTCTCACTACTCGTGTTTATCGGCGACTGATGACCTCAGCAGTTAAGTCCCATAGTGCTCAGAGCCATTTTTTTTTATCATTGCTGGTTCTTCCAGCTTTAGAGGCAGTTTCCTACCCCAAGGACAAGCGAGTGCACAGAATCTTTGTCCGCTCCTCTGCCCTTGGACAAGACTATTGGCAGAATGAAGGTGTCATCTTATGCCGGTAACCTTCGGCTGCCAATCCTGATTACTAATCAAAATTTAAGCAGTGGCTGGATTCGAACCCGGGACCGAGGACGTTTTGATTACCAATCAAAGACGATACCCCTAGATCACGGGTTTACCGTCTTAAATTAGTTTTACAGGTCTAAGAACCGATCTTCATACGTAAACTCAATAAAAAAATCTGTGTTGCATCTCGATCCCATTCATGTGAGAATTCTGACGGTTGGCAGTGCTTTTAGCTGATTACCACTGGCACGTTACACAGTCCAGTACGCTGATAGTTCTATGGCTTATAAACTACAGTCACTCGAGCCGCACAGCGCCAATGTGTCACGAAGCGGTCAGCCATATAGGAAAATTCAGAAACCAGCGTAACTGCGTACTTACTGAAGTATTGCCGTGCAGTCATGATTCACAATATCAGAGTTTACAGCTACTTTAATAGCCTAATCTTTGAAGACCTACCTGCTGGGTCTAGGCGAATAAATCCGGATTGTTACTGTTTGCTTCGCACAAACACGAACACGGCTTCCCCACCAGTCAGGCGGGAGTGTCTCTCGAAGAGAAACACATGTACCGTTTGTGGAGGAGTATGCTAATAGGGCGCAGCGTCCGCTTTCTACTGCAGCCATCTCGCCGGCTTGTGTCTTTCTAGGTATTCTGTCGCTGTCTTACTCTCTAGAAACAACTCTACTTCCACGAAAACGTCAGTTTTATAAGTCTGAGGAGCTAATTATTTAAAATTTTAAGCTGAGTTTGTCTTTTGTTACACTAAAATTAACAGCATTCGTCGGAAGTCTAGCTAATGTTTCGTAATTAAAGCACGAATAAGAGGGCGTAGTATCTGAGACACCGGGCTCACATTCGAAAGAACGGCGGTTCAAGTCCTCGCCCTAGCATCCAAATTTAGATTTTTCGTGCTTTTCGTATACACCTCCAGGCGAATGCTGGAAAGCTGCTTTGAAAAGTACACCGCCGGTTTTCTTTTTAAGTCTCAGTTTGCGCTCCATCTCTAATGACCTCGTCGACGGGACGTTAATACCTGATATTTCTTCCTTTCTTATGATTCAATTAAAAAGAACCAAGTCAAATGAAATGCATTGTTATATTGATTAATTCGCATTCGTATCGTACACTTCATTGGCTCTAGCAGGCATATTTGAGCCAGCAAGAACTTATTAAAAATATCTAAGTTGCAGTTGGTTCGACCGCTCATACGAAATTTTTTGAATAACGATAGTGTGCCGCATGGCTGTCGAAACTGGGATTGGTATGTCCTGCTGCACTCTTCTGGTTGCGTAGCGATTTCCAGGTGTATGATATAACCTTGTCAAACGGACATAAATAATCTACAGTCAAATCTTACTTCGGTCGTACATTCTTAAAATGCAGTTGGATGGTCTAACTTCAAAATAAATAACATAGGACCTAACACGTGCTACTTGAATAGCTGTAAGGTAACCAGTGGTTGTAAACAATTGAGTGAAAGTAATTGAATTATATGTAACGACTGCTTTTCATGTAATTTTTCTATGCAATCGATACATTGTACAACTTGGCTAGCGAAAACCCAAAAAGTGAGAATGAGGGTAGAACATTTCCGCTTTCTCACTTAGGGAATTAATTTGACTGAGATGTTGCAACGGATCCCTAACGTACGATCACTGTCACAGGGAACCTTCCTGATAATTCTACTGGCCATTTCACTCTTTGTATACTATTCTAAGCCTGTCAAAAGTATCTATGAACACAATGACCACCGAACAACATATCACATCACCTTGTGAGGCACATGATTGAAAGCGTTTTTCCAAATCGAGAAAAATCCGATGGTGGGGCTTTCCTTCCTATCTGTATTTTTATTTAAGTAACTTTTTACTAGTGAGGGTACCTTTGTCCCACTCATTACTTTTGTTTAAAATGGCTGGTGCTCCACCTACTTGCACTATTTTGTACTAAAAGTACCAGTTTTGTTACTTCTGTAATCTCTAGTTAGTATTTCAGTTTCTTTCCAACTTCCTACAAGCTTTTAGTTTTTTAATTATCCTTTAGTTGCGTTGGCTGTGAAGTGAGCTTCTGTGACTGCGTCTGAAGTTGAACAACGCCAGGTTAATATAAATATCTTGATATTTCAAAGTAAATCTACAATACTGAATTAACACTGTTTGTTTTGACTTCATATTAACATTTGATTTCCTTCTGGCACGATCTAAATTTACCCAGAGCACTAGACAAAGGACAAATCCCCAGTTTTAGAAGACTGGTCTACATTTATCCTGAATGACTGTAACTTTGTACCAGAATTAAAAGTTTAATTTCATTCTAATAGGACATAGTTAGGATACATTTTTCGCTTTTCCAAGCATTCAGTAAGCATAAATGTAAAATATTATAGTGTTTGTTGCGATGTGTAATTTATTTTGCATTCAGTCTTTTAAGAAAATGGTACAAAGCTATCCCGACTGACTGGATGGGACTGAAAAAAATGTATGCAAAGTGCATGTGTGGTATCACGTTATTATACCGGTGCGTTGAACCTACCGACATCGGACGTGACTTCGACACATGACGTACTCAGGTTGAAGCGTGCAGCGTCCTTCGTGTGCATACTGAGATAAAACATAATATAGACCATTCTTGCTTCTATATTATCTTTCGGAATGTAGCCTGTGGTAACAGACTTAACGGTAGCGTGGCCCCGATATCTAAGTAAGATTTGAAGGTGACGGTACCATTTTAAATTGACGAACAAAACGAATGTGATCTCACGAGAAAAACTATAATTCTTAATGGCGTGCTTTCGTATGTTCAGCCGAGTTGTTGATTCCATTTATACGCACGACACTTAGACAATCACCTCTTCCATAGGAGTGAGTTGTTTTGTTATGCGTACTCGCTGCGCTTGGCGTTCAACGCTGAGGAGACTGTCAAATATTGAGTGTTTTTTTCAGGTTGAGGTACAGCGTCACCGGTGGATCTCGGTCTCACTATCTTAGTGCAAGGGTAAAATTGTTCTATCCTACAATGATGACATTCCAATGACATCATTGGAGTGCGTGTTGAAGGTGTGGCGTTGTGATTTGAAGTCCCATACCACCCTCCGGCTATGGAAGTTCAAGATAGTTTGCAATAGGTAACACAACTACATAGATAGTGATATTGGGGGTGATATGACGGTCGACACATATCGAGTGGTCGTATCAAGACTGACACTTCATCAGTGGCTGTACAGGGGTATCACTAGCTACGGTCTGAATCTGATTCCTCGAGGACGGTGGGAGGAACAGGGTGAGCCGGCCGGAGTGGCCGAGCGGTTCTAGGCGCTACAGTCTGGAACCGCGCGACCGCTACGGTCGCAGGTTCGAATCCTGCCACGGGCATGGATGTGTGTGATGTCCTTAGGTTAGTCAGGTTTAAGTAGTTCTAAGTTCTAGGGGACTGATGACCTCAGAAGTCAAGTCCCATAGTGCTCAGAGCCATTGTTTTGAGGAACAGGGTGATGGTCCCAGTGCCGGGGAGCCGTGGTGCCGATGTTGTGTAAGCCACTGACCGTGTCGGGCCCTTTGTCATGGAGACGCCTTGCCTTCTCTCGAATGGACGTCTTCAGAGTTACCATGTTTGTTTCCTCGTGGAGGATAACTACCCTCGTGAGGCGAGGGGCAAGGGGGGTTCACCGAAGCAGCTTATTCTGCAGGCGCTGGAGGGTCTGCATCCCGGAGGAACTAATCGTGGCCCACGCGGAGGAGCCATAGATGAGGGAAGGGTAGACAACCATCCGGTACAGTTGGAGCTTGGTTTCTAGGTTCAGTTCCCTGGTGTTCAACAGTGGGTGCGACGCTTTTATCGCCTTCTGTCCTTTTTGGGTGACGTATTCTGCATGTCGATGGAATAGTAGTTTTTTATCCATGCGGATACCTAGATATGTGTCTCGTGGGACTATGGGACGCGGACGCCTGCAATAGTGATGTTGTGGCGGAGGATTGAGCGCCGTATGGTGAAGGAAGTATTGTCGCTATTGGGCGGCTGTTTATAGCCGAACACGACTCCCAGCAGCAGGTGCGCTCTTTGATGCTAATTTTTTTCTTAGATCCTGCGCTTTTACTCCATGAAACGAACATTCTCTTGGCTGATGGCGAGCAGTCCCTAATATAACCGCGAAACAAATTACGACTTGTATATGTGGTTCTCGGGCGAGACGTCGGATGTCATAGTGAAAACTCCACAATATTTCGTCACCGCAACTGGCCGACACCTTCAGGTGCGACGAACAGACTGCTAAGGCAGGACCAAAGCCCCCTGTTTATGCCAGTCTTAGGCAGGAATCGCGTGCGCCGAAGTCTTTGGTTCTTCATCTGTAGGTGGCGTTGCTGTCCTTCCAGCTATCTGTTGATATCGTCGCTATTGTCCATCGAATTTGGCGCCTCCACGCATGCGCAATTCCTGCCTAAGACTGGCATAAATAGGGAGCTCTGCTCCTGCTTTAGCAGTGTGTTCGTCGTACCTGAAGATGTCGGCCAGTTGCGCTGACGAAATATTGTGGAGTTTTCACTATGACATCTGACGTCTCGCCCGAGAACCATATATACAACACGTCCGTCGGGAAAGCGTCAAGCAACACAAAGTACGACTTGTGTGTTGGTGACCAGTGCGCGGTGGTGTTGCAGGTGTGCGAGAACGACATCCTGCTGGTGGAGCTGGAGAACCGCGCGCCGGGCGTGGAGCTGTCGGTGCACTGGCGCGGCCAGCCGCAGCGCGAGACGCCCGCCATGGACGGCGTGGCCGGCGTGACGCAGTGCGCGGTGCCGGCCCACACCACCTTCCAGTACAAGTTCCGCGCCGCCGCGCCCGGCACCCACCTGTGGCACGCCTTCACCGGTAAGCGCCGCGCCGCCTCTCCACCTAGCAAGCGCTCCTTCCTAAACGAAGCCCAGGAGTACTGTTCCAATCTACACTACTGCCCATTAAAATTGCTACACCACGAAGATGACGTACTACAGACGCGAAATTTAACCGACAGGAAGAAGATGCTGTGATATGCTAATGATTAGATTTTCAGAGGATTCACACAACGTTGGCGCCGGTGGCGACACCTACAACGTGCTGACATGAGGAAAGTTTCCAACCGATTTCTCATACACAAACAGCAATTGACCGGCGTTGCCTGGTGAAACGTTGTTGTGATGCCTCATCTAATGCGTACCATCACGTTTCCGAGTTTGATAAAGGTCGGATTGTAGCCTATCGCGATTGCGGTTTATCGTATCGCGACATTGCTGCTCGCGTTGGTCGAGATCCAATGACTGTTAGCAGAATATGGAATGGGTGGGTTCAGGAGGGTGATACGGAACGCTATGCTCGATCCCAACGGCCTCGTATGACTAGCAGTCGAGATGACAGGCATCTTATCCGCATGGCTGTAACGGATTGTGCAGCCACGTCTCGATCCCCGAGTCAAGAGATGGGAACGTTTGCAAGACAACCACCATCTGCACAAACAGTTCGACTACGTTTGCAACAGCATGGGCTGCGGTTACCCTTGACGCTGCATCACAGACAGGAGCGCCTGCGATGGTGTACTCAACGACGAACCTGGGTGCAAGAATGGCAAAACGTCATTTTTTTGGATGAATCCGGGTTCTGTTTACAGCATCATGATGGTCGCGTCCGTGTTTGGCGACATCGCGGTGAACGCATATTGGAAGCGTGTATTCGTCATCGCCATACTGGCGTACCACTCGGTGTGATGGTATGGGTTGCCATTGGTTACACGTCTCGGTCACCTCTTGTTTGCATTCGCGGCACTTTGAACAGTGGACGCTACATTTCAGATGTGTTACGACCCGTGGCTGTACCCTTCATTCGATCCCTGCGAAACCCTACATTTCGGCAGCATAAGGCACGACCGCATGTTGCAGGTCCTGTACGGGCCTTTCTGGATACAGAAAATGTTCGACTGCTGCCCTGGGCAGCACATTCTCCAGATCTCTCACCAATTCAAAACGTCTCGTCAATGGTGGCCGAGCAACTGGCTCGTCACAATACGCCAGTCACTACTCTTGAAGAACTGTGGTATCGTGTTGAAGCTGCCATGGGCAGCTGTACCTGTACACGCCATCCAAGCTCTGTTTGACTCAATGCCCAGGCATATCAAGGCCGATATTACGGCCAGAGGTGGTTGTTCTGGGTACTGATTTCTCAGGATCTATGCACCCAAATTGCGTGAAAATGTAATCACATGTCAGTTCTAGTATAATATACTTGTCCAATGAATATCCGTTTATCATCTGCATTTCTTCTTGGTGTAGCAATTTTAATGGCCAGTAGTGTAATTCTCGTGCCACTGAAAGTATCAGTGAAACAGATATTAGCGTCCGTGGCATTGATAAACTGCTGAAATCGTTGAAACTGAACAAAGCCGTAGGGCCAAATGGTATTCCTATCAGATTCTACACATAATTTCCGACTGAATTAGCCCCTCTGTTAACTACACACATCAAAAAAAGTTTTGTACCACCTCGGTTCCGAGTGTTTCGAAACCTGTACGGGAACAAGAGTAGAGATCAACATAAATATCATTTCCGACCTTTCTATTGCTCATGAAAAACACACATTGCATGTAGTACAACTACACAGCGAGATCTTCAGGGGTGTTATTCCAGATTGCTGTACACACCGGTACCTCTAATACCCAGTAGGACGTCCTCTTGCATTGATGCATGTCTGTATTCGTCTTGGCATACTATCCACAAGTTCATTATGACACTGTTGGTCCAGATTGACATACTCCTCAACGGCGATTCGGCGTAGATACGTCAGAGTGGTTGGTGGGTCATAAAAAGCCCTTTTCAACCAATCCCAGGCATGTTCGATAGCGTTCATGTCTGGAGAACATGCTGGACACTCTAGTCGACCGATGTCGTTATCCTGAAGGAAGTCATTCACAAGATATGTACGATGGGGGCGCGAATTGTCTTCCTTGAAGACGCATGCCTCGCCAATATGCTGCCGATATGGTTGCACTATCGGTCGGAGGATGACATTCACGTACCGTACAGCCGATACGGCGCCTTCCATAACCCCCAGTGGCGTACGTCGGCCCCACATAATGCCACCCCAAAACAGCAGGGAACATCCACCTTGTTGCACTCGCTGGACAGTGTTCAAAAACGTTCAGATGTGTGTGAAATCTTATGGGACTGAACTAGTAAGGTCATCAGTCCCTAAGCTTACACACTACTTAACCTAAATTATCCTAAGGACAGCCGGCCGGTGTGGCCGTGCGGCTCTAGGCGCTTCAGTCTGGAACCGCGTGACCGCTACGGTCGCAGGTTCGAATCTTGCCTCGGGCATGGATGTGTGTGATGTCCTTAGGTTAGTTAGGTTTAAGTAGTTCTAAGTGCTAGGGGATTGATGACGACAGATGTTAAGTCCCATAGTGCTCAGAGCCATTTTTTATCCTAAGGACAAACACACACACACACACACACACACACACACACACACACACACACACACACACACACACACACATCCATGCCCGAGGGAGGACTCGAACCTCCGCCGGGTTTCAGCCGCACAGTCCATGAATGTAGCGCATCAGACCGCGCGGCACTGGAAGAAAGTACAGATGACACCTGTCTACAGGAAGGGCAGCTGAAGTGATCCACAAAAGTGCCATCTATTATCCTTGACATCCATGTGTTGCAGAATCTTGGAACATATTTTGAGCTCAAACATAATGAGGTAACGCGAACAGAAAGACCTCAACCATGTCAACCAGCATGGATTTCGAACGTCTTCGTTCAGCCTGACCGGGTTGCCTCCAAACACGCCTCCGACGATTGTCTGGTTGAAGGCATATGCGACACTCATCGGTAAAGAGAACGTGATACCAGTTCTGAGTGGTCCATTCGGCATGTTGTTCGGCCCATCTGTACCGCGCTGCATGATGTCGTGGTTGCAACGATGGACCTCACCATGGACGTCTGGAGTGAAGCTGCGCATGATGCAGCCTACTGCGCACAGTTTGAATCGTAATACGACGTCCTGTGGCTGCACGGAAAGCATTATTCAACATGGTGGCGTTGCTCTCAGGGTTCCTCCGAGCCATAATCAGTAGGTAGCAGCCATCCACTGCAGTAGTAGCCCTTGGGCGGCCTGAGCGAGGCATGTCATCGACAGTTTCTGTCTCTGTACCTCCTCTATGTCCGAACAATATCGCTTTGGTTCACTGTGAGACAGCTGGACACTTCACTTATTGAGAGCCCTTCCTGGCACAAAGTAACAATGCGGACGCGATCGAACCGCGGTATCGACCGTCTAGGCAAGGCTGAACTACTGACAACACTAGCCGTGTACCTCCTTCCTGGTGGAATGACTGAAACTGATCGGCTGTCAGACCCCCTCCGTCTAATAGGCGCTGCTCATGCATGGTTGTTAACATCTTTGGGCGGGTTTAGTGACATCTTTGGACATTCAAAGGGACTGTGTCTGTGATGCAATATCCACAGTCAACGTCTATCTTGAGGTGTTCTGGAACCGGGGTGATGCAATACTTTTTTTGATATGTGTACAATCTGTCGTAGTTTTCTCGAACAAAAAACGGTGCCCAGTAGATGGAAGAAAGCACATATGACACCTGTCTACAGGAAGGGCAGCTGAAGTGATCCACAAAAGTGCCATCTATTATCCTTGACATCCATGGGTTGCAGAATCTTGGAACATATTTTGAGCTCAAACATAATGAGGTAACGCGAACAGAAAGACCTCAACCATGTCAACCAGCATGGATTTCGAAAACACAGATCATGTAAAAACCAGCTTGCACTTTTCTGACGTGACATCCTGAAAGCACGGATCGAAGCATCACGTAGATTCAGTATTTCTCGATTTCACTTAGTACCATATCAAAGATAATTACCAAAAGTACGATCGTATGGGGTATCAGACGAAATTTGAGCCTAGAATGAGGATTTCTTGGTCGGGGAGGACGCAGCATCTTATTTTGGGTGGAGAGTTATCGTCAGATGTAGAAGTAGCTTCGGATGTATCCCAGGGAAGCGTGTTGGGTCCCTTACTGTTCATGTTGCGTATTAATGATAAAGCGGATAATGTTAACAGTAACCTCAGACTTTCCGCAGATGATGCAGTTATATACAGTGAAGTGCAGTCTGAATAAAGCTGTACAAATATTGTCAGACCTTGATAAGATTTCAAAGTGTTGCAGAGATTGGAAACTTGTTTTAAATGTTCAGGAATATAAAACTGTGCTCTTCAAAAAACGAAAAAAATAGTATCCTATAAATATACACACATCAAAAAACGTTTTAAATCACTCTGGTTCCCAGAACTCCTGAAGATGGACGTTGTCTGTGGATATTGTATCAGAGACACAGTCCCTTTGACTGTTCAGAGATGGCATTAAACCCGCCCAAAGAAGTAAACAACTTGCATTTGCAGCGTCTATTACGCGGAGGAGGTCCAACAGCTGATCAGTTCCAGTCATTCCACCAGAAAGAAGGTACACGGCCGGTGTTGTTTATAGTTCAGCCTTGCCTAGACTGTCAATACCGCGGTCCGCTCGCGTCCGCATTGTTACTTTGTGCCAGGAAGGGCTCTCAACAAGGGAAATGTCCAGCCGTCTCAGAGTGAACCAAAGCGATGTTGTTCGGACATGGAGGAGATACAGAGAGACAGAAACTGTCGACGACATGCCTCGCTCAGGCCGTCCAAGGGCTACTACTGCAGTGGATGACCGCTGCCTACGTATTATGGCTCGAAGGAACCCTGACAGCAACGCCACCATGTTGAATAATGCTTTTCATGCAGTCGTAGGACGTCGTGTTACGACTCAAACTGTGCGCAATAGGCTTCACCCCCGACGTCCATGGCGAGATCCAACTTTGCAACCATGACACCATGCACCGCGGTACAGGTGGGCCCTACAACATGACGAATTGACCACTCAGGATTGGCATTACGTTCTCTTCACCGATGAATGTCGCTTATGCCTTCAACCAGACAATCGTCGGAGACGTGTTTGGAGGCAACCCGGTCAGGCTGAACGTCTTAGACACATTGTCCAGCGAATGTAGCAAGGTGGAGATTGCCTGCTGTTTTGGGGTGGCATTATGTGGGGTGACGTACGCCACTGGTGGTCATGGAAGGAGCCGTAACGGCTGTACGATACGTGAATGCCATCCTCCGACCGATAATGCAACCATATCGGCAGCATAATGGCGAGGTATTCGTCTTCATGGACGACTCCTTCTGGATAACGACATCGCTCGACTAGAGTGGCCAGCATGTTGTCCAGACATGAACCCTATTGAACATGCCTGGGATTGATTGAAAAGGGCTGTTTATGGACGACGTGACCCACCAACCACTCTGAGGGATGTACGCCGAATCGCCGTTGAGGAGTGGGACAATCTGGACCAACAGTGCCATGATGAGCTTGTGGATAGTGTGCCACAACGAATACAGGCATGCGTCAGTGCAAGAGGACGTGCTAATGGGTATTAGAGGTACCGGTGTGTACAGCAATCTGGACTAACACCTCTAACGGTCTCGCAGTATGGTTGTACAACATGCAATGTGTGGTTTTCATGAGCAATAAAAAGGTCGGAAATGATGTTTACATTGATGTCTATTTCAGACTTATTTACAGGTTCCGGAACCCTCGGAATCGGTGTGATGCAAAACTTTTTTTGATGTGTGTAATATCAGTGAGAGACAGTTGGCGTCTTTATACTCGTACAAGTACCTGGGTGTAACAGTTAGTATAGACATGAAATGCAACAATCACATTGGTGCAGTCGTGGGTAAAGCAGATAGCAGATTTCAGTTTATTGGCAGAGTACTGGGGAAATGCAATCAGTCTACAAGGTAAATGGCTTATAAATCACTCGTGCGACCCATGGTACCATGTTGCTGATGGGGTTGGGGGGGGGGGGGGGGGGGGAGACGTACCAGACAGGGCTAGCAGGGGATATTGAATACATACAGAGACGGGCAGCGCGAATGGTCACATGTTGTTTGACTCGCAGGAGTGTGTCACAAAGATTGTTATAAGAACTGAACCGGAAGACTTTTGAAGAGTTGAAGAGAGACATAAAGATCCCGAGAACGTCTACTAACAAATTGTCAAGAATCGGATTTAAACGATGACTCTAGGAATATACTACAAACCCCTACATGTCGCTACCATAGGGATTGTGAGGATAAGATTAGTTACGGCACGCACAGAGCAATTTTAAGTCTTTCTTCGCGCGCAAGATGTAGATCTGATACTCCTGCCCTAACTTGTCTCTAAACTCTAAAGACACTGCAGGTAATGTAGCTCACGTGATGAAGCACCGTTTGTATCTCTATTAGCCAGTTGATAGATTAACAGCGTAATGTCAATTTCCTCGAGTCGTGACATTTTTCTGACATGTCAATGTTACTTTGACATTTATTCTGACGTGATCTTTTTGAATAATGGATTAAGAAACGCCGTGACAGTGTACTACATTACTGATTACAGTATTGCAGTAGTCACTATGTCATCACACTAACACTGATGGAAGCGTAAAATGTTACACCATGAACCATCTTTCGTATATCTATCAAACTTTGTGAAGATTCTGATAAAGTAACGGGTGACCCCCCACAGGCACGAATACGTTGTCGAATTCGTTGTGGCTTGGAAGTTAACAGTCTCCGAACATCACCTCAAGGAACTTATTGCCGTGCCAGCAACTCATACAGCATCAGTTTGAATGTTACTGGCTGGAGTTTGGTGTGAAAGAAGACGTCTTTCCATTCCATTCCAGACGTGCTCTGTTGCTGACAGTTTAGGGAAACGGACGGACCAGTCAAGAATTGTTAAATTCCTCAAGACTTTCGTAGCGTAAACTGCAGTGTGTTATCTTGCGTTCTCTTGGTGCAGTACGCCATTTGGCCCCCAGGTAATTATGAGTTTGACAACAAGTTTTTACTATTCTTGCCACACGCTGGTGATCATTCAGCTTCCCTTCAATAAGTACCAAAATCAGTCCTATAGTCTTCCCCACTCCATGATTCCAGGCTTCGGAGCAGTATGAATCTCGAGAGTCGCTGCTTCCTGTGACTCTGCACAAAGTCTGTACGGACACATTGACGTCGAACTGACGGCCACAAACAGATGCTACTTATCTCTGAGCACAAAAGAACGCCACTCAGTGTCCCAGTAGATTCTCTCTCTAAATCATGCAAAACTCTATTGTCTGTGGTAAGATGGCAGCGGTAAACGGCTCAAGGAAACCCAAAATCTCAGCGAAGCTTCCAGAAACTTGTTCCCGACGGTTGGTGGTGACACTCTGCCTGTAATCTCCGCCCGGATTTCAGCTGCTACCAGCCGCCTGTTCATCAGAGCCGGTTGGACACTCCTACAATCTTCTCATAGTGGAGTCCTTCTGGAAGCATCACTGCCTACTCTTCCTGCCACATTGTCTGGAATCCATCAGATCACCTCTCGTTCTGTATTCATCTCACTATAACCAATCGTCTGAGCGATTGGTTGATATAACACGTCTTCTCGGGTTTGCCGTCGGATCGTATTGTGCAGATCTCACAATATTTCGTCGAAACAGCTGTTTGACATCTTCGGGTGGTGGTAGTTGCTGTTGTCACTGCTGAAACACGCGAATGATGATCGCACGACGGCGTGGAAATTTTTGGGGCCAGGAGCAGGCATTATCACGCTTACGCGGGAAGACGCTCGCAGTTGGAGGAAAGCGACACTCATAGTGCCCACTAAAGGTACGTTGTCCAAGACGCGACGCACACTAGCGACTGCGACGGGTCGCTACGTGACGTCAGAAGTTGGCTGCTGGCGCATCCGCAGTTCGAGTTTGGGATGCGACGCGCGACTGTTGCGGCAGCTGCCGCAGCACTGCACCAGTGAGAACTGAGCAGTGTTGCGACGGAAGTCGGACGACACAAAGACGTACGGCTCCAGAATGATGTCGAGCCAGTCATGGAAAACTGAAATGAGCCACTCACAGGATGTGATGCTCTGTGAGCTGCTCTCGCAACATCCTTGCCTTTACGATTTGAAGAACCCTAAATATAGAGACACTATGGTCAGAGACAGAATTTGGGAATAAATTGGTGCACAGTTGAAACTGGCAGGTGAGTGAAATATATATTATTTTCCCATTAATGCAAATTTTTCAGGCCTGTTATGAAAATCAGTATAATCCATGCACAAGTAGAATTAGAATGATGAAAATGAACTTGAAGGTCAATTTTCGCATTACTCTTTTTTGTGACGATAAAAATTGAAAACGGCAAGTACATTATAAAATGAACAATGTAAAGTACAACGAGAAAGTTACATTTTACAATACCTTCACTTTGAAAGTAAACGGTAGATTGGTGTCTTGATGATACCTTCTAGTTGTGAAAAACCACCACCAGATTGTTGTACAGCTTTCTGTAATCAATAGATGTTCATTTTTGAGGAAGGCGTTTCTCAACAGATTGCGCAAACAGTATGCTGCAATAAGTAATTTGTCACATTCACTTCAATTCATTGGTAGAAGATGGTGCTCAAAAAACTTGTGCAAAAAGTGCACTACTGTTTTACAAGGCCCTTCTGGTCTGACAGTTCACAATTGAAGTTCGTCTTTTGTAAATCCTGAAGTCATCTTTTGAGTGCAGCTTGGCAAGCTTAAATGTTCATGTCATCCATAACGATGTATGCTGTCAGAATATAAGAATATGGAAGTTCATTTGGATGGGAATAAAGAGTCAGTCGGCTATGAAAGTTGCCTTAGCTTGTTCCAAAAGTTTCTGCATGGGAGAAATTGACAAGTATAATTTGGGGAAATTTTGTGAACAAGCACGGACATTATTTCTTCCACATTTCTGCCAGTGTATACTGTAGACGTTCAGAATGAAACTTCTAGAGATATTTAAGGTGTAACCCTATCTTGTTGTCAAGAACTTGAAACAATGCAATGACGCTATCGTGCGCTTATTGTTAATAAACTTATCTTTCATTGGAGTTTTAGGTGAAATGAACAAAAAAACAGATGGAGGAATATTCGGGACTCGTATCAGAGAAATAAACGAGAAAGAAAGCTTGGAACAGGTTCAGATGCCTCAGCAAAACCAAGAAAATGGGTTCTGCTTGATCACTTGGCTTCGAGAGACCTACATTTCGTGGCATTTTAAATGAAATTGTCAAGAGCATATGGAGAAATATTAGTAACTCATACCGGAGAAATATGACATAAAATGGTTTCATTAGGTCCAAATGTGTCAGCGAAGCAAAACAAATGCATTCTCTATCGTGTGAAGACCACACGATTCTCGTTGCGCGTCGACAGAACTGGCGGCTAGTCGCGACGCTCCCGGAGATATATGAGCCCAAATCTCGGAAACGGAGATCGATATCTTTCTGATCTCAACTTTAAAAATAATTTCGATATGTTAGCTTCTTTTCATCGGCAACGATGTATGACCTAACGTGAACCATACGTAAAGTAGCCAGCGACCACATTTTTCACTGTACACAATTCAAATTTTATGCAGTAGGTTACTTGTAAATGAAGTACCGGAATAAGTAAGATACGCAAACATCAATTTTTTGTGCCTTTTACTTTCCTCACAATTAATAGAGAAGTAATATACAGCGAAAAAAAACACGCAAAACCGGAAGAGATACTTTTCAATTTTTTAAAGTAAAAGGAGAATCTGTATCGAAAAACTAACTCTGGGAGCCGATGTAACTTTGTTGCATTAACATACAGTATTTTTTACAGCAAGAAAATCGGAATTCTTATTTTTCTTATGTATTTAATCCGCCGCCGCCGACCGGAGCTTGGGAAACAGCGACGACTTCAGTCGTGTTGCGGCCGTGTCGCCGTCTGCCAGGGTGGGAAAAGAGGAGGGGGCAGCGTCGCAGTCGCAGCCAACTGTCGCGTCTTGCACAACGTAACTTAAGGGGAGCCGCAGAAAGGCCTTCCGCGCGTGATCTTTGGGCAATGACTGTGTTGCCGAACGCTCCTGTGATGAAAAACCGAACAGAATCTCAACAATGAGCTTTTCGGGTCACAAATCAGAAGTTCTTGTTTCTCCTGAATTAATATAATGACAGCAAGTGCTGGATTCCATGCGATGGGTGATTGAAAACCTGCATCCCAATTGATAAGATTGTCCGCAGTCCACATATACACAGCCTTCACAGTCCCACAAAGACTACGCTAAGGATAAAATTTCAGTCTTATCATAGAACTTGCGATGCTTCGTCGCCAGCCAATGCTCCGCAACCGCTGAATTATCAGGTTGTCTCAGGCGAGTATGACGATGGTGTTCAACACAACATTCTTGCTCAGTTCGGCATACTTGCCCAGTATAAGATTTATCACACTGGCATGGGATCTTATATACCCCACGTTTCCTAAGGCCAAGATCGACATTGACCGAACACAATAAATTGCTCAGTTTTGCTGGCGGCCGAAAAGCACACTTGATGTCGTGTCTCTTGAGGATTCTTTCTATTGTTGAAGACAGGCCGCCAAAAACGGCAAGAAAGCCGTTGCAGGGGGTGCCTCCATACATTCATTTACATCTCTGCGTTGAACTTGGGTGGAAAGGAATGTATGGCGTATCTATCAGAATAGCCGTTCTAGTGGAACAACGTTCTTAGGTACTATAACTCTCCAAGCAGGCTGTCGGTGTATGAGACTACACGTGCTCTATGTGCCAAAGAGTGTAAAGCGCTGATGCGTTGTGCAGGATGATGCCAGCTTGTGGCATGCAAATATAACTCTGTGTGAGTTGGTTTGCGGTTTACGGTAGACACTTTGCCGCAGTGTACCGTCGACTTTTCTCCTAACCGTGATGTCCAGGAATGCTAAGATAACATCTGCGGGGCCGCACCACAAATGTGTGGTCCACATACTGCCAGATGCAAGAAGGTTAGATACTTTCCGATTGCAGGGTTCTTTCATCAACAGACACATCACCTGTGTTTCTTCAACATTTGAACTCGCTCCATACGAATATACAGTTCACCGTGGAAGGCGAGAAAGATGGCATCTTACCCGGTGCATAGAGCACCTGTAGTATCACATGTCGACAATCTTCCTGGCGCGCTATAACACCAAAGAACGGTGTTCCAATAGAACGGCTATTCCGATAGACAGACAAGCCATGCAATCTGTTCCAACCATGTTCAAGGCTGGGATATAAATGAAGATACGGAGGCACCCACTGCAACGCCTTTTAGGCCGTTTTTGGCGGCCTGTCTTCAACAATAAAAAGACTCCTCAAGAAATACAACATCACGTGTGTTTTTCTGCCACCAGCAAAATTGAGGAATTTATTGTGTCCAGTGAGAGCTCATTGGAGAGCAGGGTGCAGGTCTGTTGTGTTTTCCGGTGGAATCTGGTTCCGTCTCTGTGCCAAGTTGATTAGGAGGAGACCAGTTGAGGACTTGCAACCAATCTGTCTCGTGCTAGACACATTGGACCGACACCTGGAGCTATGGTCTGTAATGCGATTTCGTATTACAGTAGGACCACTCTTATGTGGTTCAAATGGCTCTGAGCACCATGGGACTTAACATCTGAGGTCATCAGTCCCCTAGACTTAGAACTACTTAAACCTAACTAACCTAAGAACATCATACACATCCATGCCCGAGGCAGGATTCGAAACTGCGACCGTAGCGATCGCGCGGTTCCAGACTGAAGCGCCTAGATCCGCTAGGCCACACCGGCCGGCTCATTCATATGTGGTTACCCCATGCAGCCTAACTGCAAATTTCTACGTCAGTCTGTTGTTTCGACCTGTTGCACGGCCATTCATGAACAGCATTCCAGGAGTGTTTTCTAACAGGATACCGCTCACTCACATGCCACTGTTATGAGCCAACATACTGTACGGAGTGTCGGCATGTTGCCTTGGCCTGCTTGATCACCAGACCTGTGTCCAGTTGAGCGCATATGGAACATCATCGGAAGACACCTCCAGCGTCATCCACAAATAGCATGAACCGTTCCTGTACTGACCAAGTGCAACAGGCATGGAACTCCATCCCACAAACTGACATCCGGCACCTATAAAACAAAATACATGCACGTTTGTATTCTTGCATGCAACATTCTGGTGGTTACACCGGTTATTAGGGGTCTAATGTACCAATATTTCGTATTTGCAATGATTTATCTCGCGCTTACATTAATCTTGCAATGTTAATTACTTAGATATGTTACCTACATTAATTATTTTTTGATGTTGCGATTGACACCAAGCAATGGGGGTGCGCGAGAAAACGCGGGGAGGAATATTCAAATTGTTCAAATGTGTGTGAATTCCTAAGGGACCGAACTGCTGAGATCATTGGTCCCTAGACTTACACACTACTTAAACTAACTTATGCTAAGAACAGCACACACACCCATGCCCGAGAGAGGACTCGAACCTCCGGCGGGATTGGCCGCGCAATCCGTGACACTCCCCCTGCAGGTTCGGGGGTTAGAATAGGCCCGCGGTATTCCTGCCTGTCGTAAGAGGCGACTAAAAGGAGTCTCAAACGTTTCGGCCTTATGTGATGGTCCCCTGTCGGGTTTGACCATATCTCAAAATTTTCCGAAGAGCGAGCCGATTGGGGCAGGGCCCCTTACTTGGTGCATTGTGTCCATGTTGTGTTGCGAACTTTCGCCATCTTATTCGTCGTTGCATTGCAGTCCTGCCCGCTCTCCATCGCTTGGGCATGGATACGCTCCTGCGTGCACTTTCTGCCAAGCACTGTGCAGGGCCATTTTCTGCACTGACGACGTCCATGGACCACATGTCACCTAACATCCAGCACGGTAGCCAGTCCGTTGTGGTGGGGCCGCCATGTACCCTCTTGGTTGTAGCCCCCTGACAACACAGGGATCGCTCTACTGATGCCTGCGCCGTTAACTCCCCACGTATGCCAAGGAGTAGATGCCCATCTCCCTGGGGCATCGGGACTCCCGGCAATGGCCATCCTGCCAGGTGGCCTTTGCAGTGGTTGGGTGGCGCCCGTGGGGAGGGCCCTTGGTCGGAGTAGGTGGCATCAGGGTGGATGACCCGCAATGAAGCGTGGTACATCATCTCTCGCTGGCGGCCAGCCGTCAGTAGTCTCTAAGCGTTCCAAAGCTCACTTTAAGGCTAATGTGTATGACCCCAAATCGTTCCCCTCCCTCGCCACACCATGGGAGGAACGAAAGGCATTGCATGAAAGTTAGACGTATTCGCCCAGATATCTTGTCTGTACCAGAGCTGATGGGGAATCTTTTATGTCCGTGAAGCCTCAGTTCTTTGTAGATCATTTAGAGGACAAGTTTGGGGAGGTGGAGGGCTTGTCCAAGATGCGGTCCGGATCGGTGTTGATAAAAACGGCATCCTCCGCCCAGTCGCGGGCCTTGCTCGCTTGTACTAAGCTGGGGGATGTCTCCGTCACTATCACGCCCCATAAAAGTCTGCATATGGCCCAGGGCATTATCTTCCACAGGGATCTCCTTTTACAGTCCGATGACGAGCTGCGCACCAACTTGGAGCGCCGCGGTGTCCATTTCGTCCGGCGCGTCCACCGGGGTCCGAGGGATCGTCAAGTTGCCACCGGTGCCTTCATCTTGGCCTTCGAGGGTGACACCGTGTGATGGTGTACCGTTGTGATGTCAAGCCTTATATCCCTCCCCCGATGCGGTGCTTCAAGTGTTGGAAGTTCGGCCATATGTCTTCACGCTGTGCTTCCGACCTCGTCTGTCGTGATTGCGGTCGACCATCCCATCCTGATCATCCCTGTGCCCCGCCTCCAATCTGTGTGAACTGTGGTGTGCACCATCCGCCTTGCTCGCCAGACTGTCCGATTCTGCAGAAGGAGCGGAAGATCATGGAAATCAAGACTCTTGACCGCCTGACGTACACTGAGGCGAAGCGGAAATATGATCGGCTTCATCCAGTGCGCATGACAGCTTCTTATGCCGCAACTGTCACTCCTGCTACAGTTCCATCCGCTCCAGTCAGCTCTCAGAGTCGAAGACCCACACCTGCGCCCTTGATGGTGGGGGGCACTAAACCCACTGTTGCTCCTGCTCCATCTACTTCAGGAGCAACACCCCCCCACCCATCGGGGACATCAGTTCCCCCTTCCCAGCCGGAGAAGCGTAAGACTTCTTCGGCTACTCTCGTAAGGAAGGGGTCCCTTGGGGACCTCCCTTCCCAAGTTCCGACCGGTACCAAGGCCGACAGCCGCAAGTGGCTTAAACAACCGCCGGTCCCTGGTCGTCGGGACACACGGTCGTCGTCTGTCCCTGAGACTGACCCAGTGACGCCCTCCCAGCCTGTACCACCAAAGGCACAGCGCGAGAAGCAGAAGAAGAAGAAGAAACTCCCCAAGGCTACCGACATTGCGGTGGCACCCATTCCACTGCTTCCTGCAAGCTCTGTGTCTGAGGATGAGGTGGAGATTCTGGCATCCGCTGAGGACATAGATCTCGCCTGTCCCTCGGACGCGATGGACGGCTGTTGTACAGGTGGTGCTTCAGTAGCAGCAGGGGCCCCGGAGGCGTAATCTGCCTCCCCAGTCCCTTCAGGCCTTTCCCATCCATGGCTAATACCATCCTCCAGTGGAACTGCAGCGGTTTCTTCCACCATCTAGCTGAGCTCCGCCAACTTATCAGCCGTCATCCTTTCCTTTGCATTGCTCTGCAGGAAACTTGGTTTCCAGCAATGCGAACCCCCGCCCTCCGTGGCTATCGGGGTTATTTTAAGAACCGGGCAGCTTATGAAAGGGTGTCTGGTGGCGTCTGCATATATGTCCTTAACTCTCTTCACAGCGAGTTTCTACCTCTACAAACAGCTTTAGAGGCTGTCGCTGTTCAGGTGTGGACGCCACAGGCTATTGCCGTCTACAGTATTTACCTTCCACCTGATGGTGCTGTCGCGCAGCATGTCCTGGCTGCTCTGATAGCCCAACTGACGCCACCTTTTTTGCTGCTGGGCGATTTCAATGCCCACAACCCTCTATGGGGTGGGACTGTCTCCGATGACCGCGGTCGGGCCGTGGAGCATGTGTTGGCTCAGCTCGACCTTAGCCTCTTGAACACCGGTGCTCCCACGCATTTCAGTGTGGCCCATGGCTCGTTCTCGGCCATCGATCTCTCTATTTGCAGCCCTGGACTTGTCCCATCCCTCCACTGGAGAGTGCATCCTGACCTGTGTGGTAGTGACCATTTTCCCATCTATTTGTCACTGCCCCAGTGTCATTCTTCTGGGCGCCTGCCCCGCTGGGCTCTCCACAGGGCTGACTGGCCGGCTTTTACTTCCGCTGCAACCATTGAGTCTCCCCCACAGGGTGACATTGACGAGGTGGTCCGTGTTTTAACCACGTCCATCATTCCTCCCTCGGAGGAAGGCTGTCCCCTGGTGGTCGCCGGAGATTGCTGAGGCTATTCGCGACCGTAGGCGGGCTCTCCAGCGTCATAGGCGGCACCCGTCTCTGGAGACTCTCATCGCCTTTAAGAGGCTCTGTGCCTTCGCCCATCGTCTTATTGCACGGCGTAAGCAGGAGTGCTGGGAGAGGTACGTCTCATCCCTGGGCTCCCGTGTCTCCCCCTCGCTCGTGTGGTCCCGGATCTGGCGGATTTATGGATCCCAGATCCCTCCGGGTGTCCCTGGGATCTCCCTGGCCGGCGCTGTCTGCACGGACGCTGCCGCCATTGCTGAACACCTTGCTGCGCACTTTGCTGAGAGCTCTGCGACTGCAACTTATCCCCCCGCCTTTCGCTCTCTCAAGGAGCGAGCCGAGCAGACGCCATTATCGTTCCACACGCGTCGTTCTGAAACATACAATGCTCCTTACAGCGAGAGGGAATTCCTCGCTGCCCTCGCCGATTGCCCTGATACAGCACCAGGACCGGACTGCATCCACGCACAGCTGCTGAAGCATCTCTCCAGGGACTGCCAGACACACATCCTCACCATCTTTTATCGCATTTGGAGCAAGGGCGTGTTCCCATCGCAATGGCGAGAGGGTCTTATTGTCCCCATCTTGAAGCCTGGTGCGCACCCACTGGTGGTGGACAGCTATCGTCCCATTACCCTCACCAACGTTTTGTGCAAATTGCTCGAACGTATGGTGGGATGGCGTTTGTGTTGGGTCCTTGAGTCGCACGGTCTCCTCGCTCCATCCCAGGGTGGCTTCCGCCGGGGCCGGTCTGCCACGGACAATTTGGTGCGGCTGGAATCTGCTATCCGTACGGCCTTTGCCCGACGTCAGCATCTCGTTGCTGTATTTTTCGATCTGCGGAACGGGTATGACACCACATGGAGGCATCACATCCTCGCCACGTTGCATGAGTGGGGTCTTCGTGGTCAGCTCCCGGCTTTTCTTCAAACCTTTTTATTGCGCCGCTCTTTCCGGGTGCAAGTCGGTGCCACTTCTAGTTCACCTTATATACAGGAAAATGGGGTCCCGCAGGGCTCGGTGTTGAGCGTCTCCTTATTTCTCGTGGCCATTAATGGCCTGGCTGCAGCCGTGGGGTCGTCGGTGTCTCCTTCTTTGTATGCCGACGACTTCTGCATCTCATTTAGCTCCACGACTACGGGAGTCGCCGAACACAGGCTGCAAGTCGCCGTTCGCAAGGCAGCATCATGGGCTCTGACTCATGGTTTTCAGTTCTCTGCAGCCAAGACTCGAGTTATGCACTTCTGCAGGCATTGGACGGTCCACCCTCATCCTGAACTTTACCTCGACGGCCACCTGCTTGACGTGGTGGACACTTGCCGCTTCTTGGGACTCGTGTTTGATGCCCGGCTCACATGGGTTCCTCATGTTACTCAGCTGAAACAAAAATGCTGGCGGCACCTCAACGCCCTCCGCTGCCTTAGCCACACGTCTTGGGGTGCAGATCGCTGCACACTGCTGCGATTGTACAGAGCCCTTGTGCAGTCCCGGCTTGATTATGGGAGCCTGGCCTATGGGTCTGCCTCACCCTCAGTGCTGAAGTTGTTAGACCCCATACACCACTGTGGGGTTCGGCTTGCAACTGGCGCTTTCCGTACCAGCCCCGTGGATAGTCTACTGGTGGAGGCCGGGGTTCCCCCGCTGTGGATTCACCGCCATCGACTGCTCGCCGACTATGCCGTCCGCGTGCATTGCTCGCCTGGCCATCCCAATCATCGCCTGCTTTTCCCTGCCATGGTCCTCCATCTGCCCGAACGGCGACCTAGGTCTGGGCTTTCTGTAGCTGTCCGCATCCGGTCCCTGCTGTCGGAACTGGGGTCATTCCCTCTTCTGCCTCCCTTCCGGGTCCATGCACCTACGCCTCCCTGGTGTTTGTCCCGGCCGTCCATCCGTCTGGACTTGGCACAGGGACCCAAGGACTCGGTTCCGCCTGTGGCCCTCCGTCGCCGTTTTCTTGCGCTCCTCGCCTCATTTTCGGACTGTGAGACTGTCTACACTGATGGTTCCCTGGTTGATGGTCACACTGCCTACGCTTTTGCTCACGCTGCCCATGTTGAGCAGCGCTCCTTGCCGGCTGGCTGCAGTATTTTTACTGCAGAGCTGGTGGCCATATTGCGCACTCTTGAGCATATGCGTTTCTGCTCAGGTAGGTCCATCGTCATCTGCAGTGACTCCCTGAGCAGCCTTCAGGTCATCGACCGCTACTATCCCTCTTCTCCTCTGGTGTCCTCTATTCAGGAGTCTGTTTCCGCCATTGCCCATTCTGGTCGTTCGGTGGTCTTGGTTTGGACGCCAGGTCATGTTGGCATCCCGGGGAACGAACGTGTTGACAGGCTGGCCAAAGGGGTGCTCGACGCCCCAGCTTTGGAGATCGGCCTCACGGCTCCCGATCAGCAGCTGGTGTTGCGCCGTAAGGTGCTTGGGATGTGGTCTGCTGAGTGGCGAGGCATGACAGCGCCTAATAAACTGAGGGCTGTCAAGGAGACGACCGATGTGTGGCGCTCCTCCCTGCGGTCTTCTCGCAGGGACTCTGTTATCCTGTGTCGGCTCCGAATCGGCCATACATACCTGACGCACGGCCATCTTTTGCGTCAGGAGGATCCCCCCCTGTGTTGGTGTGGGTCCCGGCTGATGGTCGCCCACATTTTATTGGAGTGTCCCCGACTGCGCACCCTTCGGCAGTCTTTTAATCTCCCGGGCACCTTGCCTTTGATTTTATGCGACGATGCCTCCATGGCTGACAATGTTTTACATTTTATCCGTGCTAATCCTTTTTATGGATCCATTTAGGGGGGTCCTGCACCTTTCCGTTTCTGTCTCTTTTGTCCTCGCGTCTCTCCATATTTGTTGCTGTTTTGGTGTGTCGTCCGATGGTTGACTCTTTCCCTTTTTTTTTTTTTGTTCTGGTGGTCAGTCAACCAGTCTCCGGCCATCTTCTTTTCTTCTATTTCTTTCTGTCTGGTGTTCGTCTGTACTCTTCTTTTCTGTAGTGTTCGTTGCCTAATTTGTGTTCTTTAGCACCTGGGGAGGGGGGGGGGGGGGAGTCTCCTTCCCCTTGGGGTTTTATCTGCTCTGCGACTTTGTCTCGCCTGTTTTTGGAATGGGGGACTGATGACCTTAGCTGTTTAGTCCCCCTTAAACATCCCAACAACCACCAATCCGTGACACAGGGCTTCAAACCGCGAGGCCACTCCGCGCGGCTCCAGGGAGGAGAGGCGGAGATCCTAGCGCAGGACTGCGGGGCACGTTCCAACTGGTAACCCGACCTGAGAAAAGGTATCAGGAGGTTGACATCCCTCCTATGCAAAAAAGGAAGGGGGGGAGAGAGAGAGAGAGAGAGAGAGAGAGAGAGAGAGAGAGAGAGAGAGAGAGAGAGAGAGATGGGGGGGGGGGGGTGTTGGATGACCAGGGAATTGTCGAATAGCGATTGCATAAGAGTAGAAGAGTGAAAAGGCACACCCAACGACCGAACTCCTACGGGAGTAAGAAATCTGTGAGTAGTGGGTTAGTGGACGGAGGTCGTTGTGGTGCGGTGACTGAGAAGTTGGGAATTTGAATCTCGTGGAAATCGTTTAAGGTTGGTCATGGTTGTTAACGCATTACTTCTAGAGAAGCGGAGTCCTAGTCCGTCACAAATGTTCAATTCTCGCCGTAATTCCCTGTGCGGCTGGGCCGGCCGTCGTGGCCGAGCGGTTCTAGGCGCTTCAGTCTGGAACCGCGCGACCGCTACGGCCGCAGGTTCGAATCCTGCCTCAATCATGGATGTGTGTGATGTCCTTAGGTTAGTTAGGTTTAAGTAATTCTAAGGTCTAGGGGACTGATGACTTCAGATGTTAAGTCCCATAGTGTTCAGAGCCACTTGAACCTGTGCGGCTGGAAGTCGTTGTTACCTTCCTATCCTGTCCCGATTCCTTTCTATTTCTTTCACTCCAAATATTTCTGTATCCTGAAAATCTCCGTTACATTTTCTATAGGGCTGTCTTCTTGTCTTCAGTCCAAAGACTGGTTTGATGCAGCTTTCCATGCTAGTAAATTGTACGCATAACTACTACAACATACACAATTTTAAATCTGATTATTGTAGTCAAGCCTTGGTCTGCGTGTATAATTTTTGCACCCCGCACTTAGCTCCAAAACCAAGGCGACGATTCCTCCACGCCTCAGAATGTGTCCTGTAAACCGATCCTTTTCTTTGGTCAAGCTGAGCCGCAACTGGCTTTTCGTCCCAATTCGATTCAGTGCCTTCTCATTACTTATCCCAATTAGCCATCAGATCTTCGGCATTCGTCTGTAGCACCACATTTCAAAAGTTTGTGTCCTCTTATTATCTGAACTGTTTCGATATTAACAAATTTCTTTTTTTCAGAAATACTTGCCTTGTATTGCCAGTCTGCACTTTATGTCCTCTCAACTCGACGAACGTCTGTTATTTTTCTGCCTGACTACCAAAATTCGGCTACTATTTCCAGCGTGCCACTTCTTAATCTAATTTTTTAAGCGCCGCCTGATTTAATTAGACTACATTGCTTTAGCATTGTTTCACTTTTTTGGTATGCATCTCACAGCCTCTTTTAAACGCACTATCCTCTGACCCGCAAAGATCCTAGCAGCGTATGAATTCGTTCAATGGTTGCTGTCTAGTCTACTTGACTCCAAAGGCTGTTCACTGCTGTAGAATTTTTTGGAAAAGCCTACTGTATGCTGTTTATATTATAGATGCACCCCACTCTCTCAGAATCTTTCTTACAAAACTATGTTTTACAGTCGGCTTACCTACCTCTCTCTTCACGTGTTTCATATCGCTCTTTTGTATTACTCTTAGTTATTCAAACGACGTGAAGGGCTCCAGAACTTTACCGCTGATCTTGTAATTGATTACTACCAGGTTTTATCTCTTCGTTATAGGTATTATCTCGTATTTATCAGCATTTAAAGAGAAACTGCAAAAATAAAAAAATTGGTGAAGTGCGAGTAGGGCTCGCTCTCTGAGGGTTCCGTACAGACTTAAATGTAGACAGCTCATTCACGCGGGATCGGGAATATCTACGATTTTTACCTGTTATAGACATCTATACTTGTAAAAAATCGAACCCGGAAATCCCAAGACATTCGTGTGATATAATGACAAATTAACAGTTTCGGATTTTTTGCCTTACTCGTACTCTGAAACCCTACTTCTCGCCAAACTTCGCGATTCTACGTTAACGAGAAGTACTCTATAGGTTTTGTGAATGAGTTTGCGAATATCAAAATATGTAACATAAAGGCCGATATCTTTCGCATTGGTGGCCAAAGTCTTCTGGCATAAAAAAAGTCACCATCATTCTGCAAACGGCCTTGTCAAAAGGGCGGAAGACCGGACAAAGGTTCTGGGCACTCTTTTGTCCTTGGCGTGGGAAATTGCCCCTAAAGGCGGAAGAATCAGCAGTGACCAACGGCATGACGATACAGAAGGCAATGGAAACCACTGCTTAAAGACACATAAAATGTATCCACAGGACATGTAGAACGTAATTCAAAAAGTGTAATGAGATCTCTCCACTGGCAAAAGATTCCAGAATAGTTCCCCATTCGGTCTCGTAAACTGACATACGGCCGGGAGAGCGGTGTGTTGACCACATACCCCTCCATATCCGCATCTAGTGACGCCTGTGGGCAGTGAGGATGACATGGCGGCCGGTCGGTATTGTTGGGCCTTCCAAGGCCTGCTCGGCCGGAGTTTAGTTTTTTTTAGCCCCCATTAGGATCTCCGGGAGGGGACTGCTAAAGGGGAGGTGACCACGAGAAAAAGACTGAATAATCAACGAAAGGATAACGTTCTACGAGTCGGGGCGTGGAATGTAAGAAGCAATGTGGTAGGGAACCTAGAAGGTCTGAAAAGGGAAATGCAAAGTCTCGCTCTATATGTAGTAGGGGTCAGTGAAGTGAAACGGAAACAGGACAGAGGGTTTCTGGTCAGATGAGTGTAGGGTAATATCAACAGCAGCAGAAATTGGTCTAATGGCAGTGGGATTCGTTATGAATAGGGAAGGTGTGGCAGAGAGTATGTTATTGTGAACAGTTCAGTGATAGGATTGCTCTTATCAGACTCGACAGCAAACCATCAATGACAACAATAGTTCAGGTAAACATGCCGACGTCGCGAGCTGCAGATGAAGAGATAGAGAAAGTATATGAGGATATTGAAAAGGTAATACAGTACGCAAACGGGGATGGAAATCTAATAGTCATGGGGGGGGGGGGGGGGGGGGAACTGGAATGCAGATGAAGGCGAAGTAGCAGAAGAAAAGTGACAGGAGAACATAGGCTTGGGACAAGGAATGATAGAAGAGAAGACTAATGGAGTTCTGGAATAAATTTCAGCTAGTAATAGCGAATACTCTGTCCAAGAATCACAAGAGGAGGAGGTATACTTGGAAACGGCCGGTGATACGGGAAGATTTCAGTTACATTACATCATGGCCATACAGAGATTCCAAAATCATATACTGGAGTGCAAGGCATACCCAGGAGCAGATACAGACTCAGCTCACAATTTAGTAGTGCTAAAGAGTAGACTGAAGTTTATGAGATTAGTCAGGAAGAACCTATACGCAAAGAAGTGGGATACAAAAGTACTAAGGAATGACGAGATCCTCTTGAAGTTCTCTAAGGCTATAGACACGAAAATGAGGAATGGCTTAGTAAGCTGTACAGTTGAAGAGAAATGGACATCTTTCAAAAGAGTAGTCACAGAAGTGGAAAAGGGAAACGTAGGTACAAAGAAGGTAACTGCGAAGAGACTAACCTAAGGACATCATACACACCCATGCCCGAGGCAGGATTCGAACCTGCGACCGTAGCGGCGGCGCGGTTACAGGCTGACGCGCCTAGAACCGCTCGGCCACTCCGTCCGGCGATGAAAGAAGGAATTTCAAAAATGTTCAGGAAAATTCAGAAATACAGATATACAAGTCGCTGAGGAATGAAATAAATATAAAGTGCAGGGAAGCTAAGATCAAATAGCTGCGTGAAAAATGTGAAGAAATCGAAAAAGAAATGATTGTCGGAAGGACTGACTCAGCATATAAGAAAGTCAAAACAACCTTGGGTAAAATTAAAAGCAAGGTTGATAACAGTAAGAGTGCAACAGGAATTCCACTGTTAAATGCAAACAAGAGAGCGGATATGTGGAAAGAGTACATTGCAGGCCTCTTCGAGGGCGAATCTTTGTCTGACGTTACAAGAGAAGAAACAGGAGTCGATTTAGAAGAGATAGGGATCCAGTATTTGAATCAAAATTTAAAAGAGGTTTGAAGTACTTAAGATCAAATAAGGCAGAATGGATAGATAACATTCCAGCAGAATTCCTAAAATCATTGGGGGAAGTGGCAACAAAACGACTATTCACGATGGTCTGTAAAATGTATACCAACTGACTTTCGGAAAAATATCATCCACACAAATTCTGAAGACTGTAAGAGCTGACAAGTGCGAGAATTATCGCACAATCAGTTTAACAGCTCATGCATCCAAGTTGCCCACAGAAGAATGGGAAATAAAATTGAGGACGTGCTATATGAGGATCAGTTTGGCTTTAGAAAAGCTAAAGGCACCAGAGAGGCAATTCTGATGTTGCCATTGATAATGGAAGCAAGACTAAAAACAATCAATATACATTCACAGTATTTATCGACCTGGAAAGGGTTCGACAATGTAAAATGGTGCAAGATATTCGAAATTCTGAGAAAAAAGGGGTAAGCTACAGACAGACAGGTAATATGCAATATGTACAAGAGCCAAGAGGGAATAACAAGAGTGGATGATCAAGAACGAAGTGCTCGAATTAAAAAGGGTGTACGACAGGGATGTAGTCTTTCACGCCTACTGTTCAATCTGTACATCGAAGAAGCAGTAATAGAAATAAAAGAAATGTTCAGAAGTGGGATCAAAATTCAAGGCGAAAGGATATCAATGATACGAGTCGCTGATGACAGTGCTATCCTGAGTTAAAGTGAAGAAAAATTATAGGATCTGCTAAATGAAATGAACAATCTAATAAGTACAGAATATGGATTGCGAGTAAATCGAAGAAAGACGAAAGTAATGCGAAGTAGCAGAAATGAGAACCCCGAGAAACTTAACATCAGGTTTAATAGTCACGAAGTAGATGAAGTTAAGGAATTCTGCTACCCAGGCAGCAAAATAACCAATGATGGACGGAGCGAGGAGGACGTCAAAAGCAGACTACCACTGGCGGAAAGGGCATTCCTGGCCAAGAGAAGCATATTAGTATCAAACATACGCCTTCATTTGAGGAAGAAATTTCTGAGAAAGTACGTTTGGAACACAGCATTGCATGGACATGGATGTAAAACATGGACCTTGGAAAACCAGAACATAAGGGTATCGAAGCATTTGAGATCTGGTGCTACAGACGAGTGTCGAAAATTAGGTGGATTAATAAGGTAAGAATTGAAGAGGTTTTGCATAGAATCGGAGAGGAAAGGTTATATGTGGAAAACACTGACAAGGGGAAGGGACACGATAGTAGAACATCTATTAAGACATCAGGGAATAACTTCCATGGTACTAGAGGGATCTGTAGAGGCAAAAACTGTAGAGAAAGATGGAGATTGGAATACATCTAGCATGTAATTCAGGATGTAGGTTACAAGTGCTACTCTGAGATGTAGAGGTGGGCATAGGAGAGAAACTCGTGGCGGGCCCCATCAAACCAGACTGATGACTCAAAAAAAAAAGAAAAAAAAAAAGAAGAATCTTATGACTGCATTGACTTAGAAGCTTGAATGTATTATTGGACCATAGACCTTACTACGTGGCAAATTTCAACTTGATACTTCAACCTGTTCCTGTGAAAAGTGCTCTTAACCTTCAGACTGACAGGCAGACCGACAACAAAGTGATTCTACGAGGGCAGTTCAATAAGTAATGCAACACATTTTTTTTCTCGGCCATTTTTGGTTGAAAAAACCGGAAATTTCTTGTGGAATATTTTCAAACATTCCCGCTTCGTCTCGTATAATTTCATTGACTTCCGACAGGTGGCAGCGCTGTACGGAGCTGTTAAAATGGCGTCTGTAACGGATGTGCGTTGCAAACAACGGGCAGTGATCGAGTTTCTTTTGGCGGAAAACCAGGGCATCTCAGATATTCATAGGCGCTTGCAGAATGTCTACGGTGATCTGGCAGTGGACAAAAGCACGGTGAGTCGTTGGGCAAAGCGTGTGTCATCATCGCCGCAAGGTCAAGCAAGACTGTCTGATCCCCCGCGTGCGGGCCGGCCGTGCACAGCTGTGACTCCTGCAATGGCGGAGGTGCGAACACACTCGTTCGAGATGATCGACGGATCACCATCCAACAACTCAGTGCTCAACTTGACATCTCTGTTGGTAGTGCTGTCACAATTGTTCACCAGTTGGGATATTCAAAAGTTTGTTCCCGCTGGGTCCCTCGTTGTCTAACCGAACACCATAAAGAGCAAAGGAGAACCATCTGTACGGAATTGCTTGCTCGTCATGTGGCTGAGGGTGACAATTTCTTGTCAAAGATTGTTACAGGCGATGAAACATGGGTTCATCACTTCGAACCTGAAACAAAACGGCAATCAATGGAGTGGCGCCACACCCACTCCCCTACCAAGAAAAAGTTTAAAGCCATACCCTCAGCCGGTAAAGTCATGGTTACAGTCTTCTGGGACGCTGAAGGGGTTATTCTTTTCGATGTCCTTCCCCATGGTCAAACGATCAACTCTGAAGTGTATTGTGCTACTCTTCAGAAACTGAAGAAACGACTTCACCGTGTTCGTAGGCACAAAAATCTGAACGAACTTCTCCTTCTTCATGACAACGCAAGACCTCGCACCCGAGAGGAGCTCACAAAACTTCAGTGGACTGTTCTTCCTCATGCACCCTACAGCCCCGATCTCGCACCGTCGGATTTCCATATGTTTGGCCCAATGAAGGACGCAATCCGTGGGAGGCACTACGCGGATGATGAAGAAGTTATTGATGCAGTACGACGTTGGCTCCGACATCGACCAGTGGAATGGTACCGTGCAGGCATACAGGCCCTCATTTCAAGGTGGCGTAAGGCCGTAGCATTGAATGGAGATTACGTTGAAAAATAGTGTTGTGTAGCTAAAAGATTGGGGAATAACCTGGTGTATTTCAATGCTGAATAAAACAACCCCTGTTTCAGAAAAAAAATGTGTTGCATTACTTATTGAACTGCCCTCGTATAAGCGTTTAATTTTTACCAATTCACGTAGGAACTCTAATGCTGAAGTACAAGCAGGTAAATTTTTTAGATAGATTTGCTTCAAGACGATTTTCTCAACACAAAATTTTTAACTGTGCGAATGGAAATGACTGGAATGAATGTGAAACTTTTTGCATTCTGATGAGTAGAGTTTTTCTGTAGTTTTCAAGGCAACTTAATCAGAACTGAATCAGTTCGGAAAAACTGGAATACTGCTTGATACATTAACGACTAACGTATTTAACTTGACTTACAAGAAATGTCGGCACTTCAGCGAGCGCTGTTCTCGTGGCGAGGAAAACGAACTCGTGTGAGAAAGGGCAGTGGGAAAAAGGCGAATGCGTGTGAAATGAACGACTCTCGTGCCTGTTTCTCGGCAACCGCAATTAGCTTGGCATGCAACACCGCAACAACTTTTTACAAGTAGTCCAACTCTCGTTCTGTTTCCCCTTGCAACTATCAAATGCCTTTATTCGACGTATAGCCAGAGCTGACGTAATCTCATCGACGACAGACGAATACATTTGCTCAGACGGACGTGAATGAGAAAAGAAATCGATTAGGAATTCATGTGACTGTCTACAGCTGTTTCCCTGACCCTAGATCATCAGGGTGTGGAGATTGAGACTAGAAGTACAGGATGGTTATAGTTAAACTTTAGATATTTGAGAGGACTACTACGAAAAACGAGTTGTACGACTATGAAATTTTGTGAAAAATTTGAAAACACGCTGAAGAGAAATAAAGATTAAATCACTGAAAGAAACACGTTTTAATTTCATATGAGAGGGTACCAAATGCTAGTTGTGTATCATATTTACGTTCCTGATTACAAATATTGCTCAGTGTGACAAACATCTGCATCCACGACAGCCTGGAACCGCACTACAGATACCATTTCACAGTTGTTCGCAGCCCTTTTCGAACGGTGGCGTGCCCAGCTCGTGCGTCCATTGAAAATCGCACATTGCGTCCAGCATTCTTAGCCATGGCAACAGTAACTTCTTCAACAATTTGTGGCGCAATATTGTCTCCCAGGAGTAGTTACCAAATCGCTAGTTAATTCGATCTTCCGAATCTTGTTCTTAAACCGTGGTACGCAAAGTAGACCTCTCTGTATTCCGTTAATGCGTCGATGGTAAAGAAAAGCAGCAGCATTATTGCTATTGTTTTGATAAAACTGCTTTGCCAATAAAGCCCTGCTCACCTTGTCCACACCCATGTTGACTGCCAGCATCTGTGATGCACAATGATGTCTGTGTTTCAAACGTATGTCGCCGTACCAGTAACGGCGCCTAACGGCAAGTCATGACACTAACCCTACTAACAAAGCAAATCTCGTAGCGCATAGCCTGAACTTCATTCCTTAAAGTGGGGTACCCGTCTACATCGGCTCAGGTAGCTAAAGTTTACCACCCTTTAGATTAGTCTATAGCACGAATCTAACTTTTAAACCCGCAAGCCATCTCGTGCATTGATATGTCGCGAGAGGCCTTTTATACCACTAAGTTTTATAACAACTTGCCTAACAATTGAATGTCTTTTTCTTGTTTCTCTCTCTCTCTCTCTCTCTCTCTCTCTCTCTCTCTCTACTTTAAAATCAAAGACGATGTTTCGAGTGATAGTATCGATTTCATTATTATGATTCTTATTTGCCTTTTTTTCTTTCGCTTAATTTCATACTGGTATTAAATGTAAGATGTCCAAAACCTTTAGGGTCAAAATTTCACGCATGTAGAAGACCCCGAGATAAAGACTTAATATTCAGAAATGAATATTTAATTTTTTGTTAATGAAAAACACTCGATATTTGTGTAATATTCTGCAGTATGTACTGCTTATTTAATTAACCTTTATAGTCTGTTAGAACATCATCAGGTACAGAGAGAAACTGTGAATTTTGTGAAGTCAAAGATTTTAACTAGGTGTATTCAGAGAGACTCTTAATTCGTAAATTTGATGTTCCCACCCTGAGATGTAGATAAAATTCTTTATTTACACAGCGGATATGGAGGGGCATGTGGTCAGCACAGCGCTCTCCCGGCCGCATGTCAGTTTATGAGACCGGAGCCGCTACTGCTCAATCAAGTAGCTCCTCAGTTTGCCTCACTTATCATACCGTAATATCACTTACATCATCGGTTTACAAAAACTGTGCTATGTAGTACGATCATTCATGTTATGACTGCAACAGATATTAACACCGTGAGCGGTTTCATACCACATAGAGCCAGCTGCACAAAAACGTTTGTCTATTCCCAAAAAAACCGATGCACACTTAAACAAAATATAAATTACTGAACCCTCGAAAATATACTATAAATAATCTAAATCTTAATAAATAAAGCTATATACAGTTAAGTCTGTGTCCATAGGTGCCACCGCACATCCGTGGAACGTAATAATCAGTAAAAATACTGGCCAGCCCGAGACACATCCGTTGTCTCTCCAGACTCCTTAAAGAGTAAACTGCCCACTCACAGTCGCGTACCCTGGAATTGCTATTCCTCTACCTGATTCATTCGAATTCAACCAATGGGAGTCTACTTGGTTCACTGCCATCTTGCAGGCTTCTTTCCCTCATACTACACTTAATATTAATTTAATTTTTTTATTCCCTGGGAGAATGTATCTCTTAATTACCTTTCTATCCTTTGCTATTTCTCTTGTTAATTTAGATCCCTCATTGTTCATACGATTTCAGTACTCACTAATTTGCGATCTACCCGCTACGGCGCGGTGCAGTTTCTCATGTTAGTCCGTTAAATTTTCTCCAAGGAAAGTGCGATGCTGATGATGATGATGATGATGATGATGTTTGGTTTGTGGGGCGCTCAACTGCGCGTTATCAACGCGCGTACAAATTCCCAACCTTTGCTCAGTCCAATATCGCCACTTTCATGAATGATGATGAAATGATGAGGACAGCACAAACACCCAGTCATCTCGAGGCAGGTGAAAATCTCTGGTCCCACCGGGAATCGAACTCGGGACCCCGTAAGGAAAGTGGGGGAGGGGAAAGGGGAATGGGGTGCTGTCTCGCTCGCCAGTTCACGGACATTTCAGCAGAAAAATGATGGAGGAAGGCGCCTGTCTGTCGCCCCTACTGTATTGCGTTTCCACCAAGCCCCGTTGATGACGTAAAGAGGTTGGACAAAAAGTATAGGAACACTAAAAACACGACATGACTAATACGGTATAGGAAAATCGTTCGCGTTTAAAACAGCTTCCAGTCGTCTCGGAATGGATAAGTGTAGGTTCTGTATGGTTTCCAAGGAAATTTCTTCCTGCAAAATAGTGGCGAGTTCAGGTAACGACGGTGACGGAGGTGGGTAACGATCGCGCACCATTCTCTCCAATGTAGGCCACAAAGACTCAATCATATTGAGATTAGGTGACTGTGCTACACAGGGGAGTTGCGGCAATTCACCCTCGTGTTCACAAAACCAGTAAGCTGTGTGAACAGGGCTCTGTCTCACAAGTCAGCATCACAACTATGAAACAAACATTGCATCATGGAATGGACCTGATGAGCCAAAAAGGTAGTAACGCGACCCTGCAGAGTAACCGTGGAGTCGATGGAATACCACGTTATGGCTGCCCAAATCAGCGAATCCCCGTCATGTTTCAGTCATGGGTCACAAACTTGGCCAGAAGTTAGAAACAGTGTGAAATAACTCATACGACCAAATGACGTCCTTCTAATGCTTCAGCCTGCAGATTTCATGACTTCGGCACCTCGTTTTCCTGTTACAAGGATTTGAATCACTGGACAGTGGTTTCGAATTTCCAGCTCGCACTGCAATTTCGTCTTATGAACCACACTTTGTGTTGTTTTGGTTCGCGAGTGCGACATTCAGTTGTGCAGTGACTTTGGCAGCCGTCGTCCTCTTAATTTTTCGTCCCAGTTCTCTTGAATGATCGAGATAACTGAACACACACTATCAAGCGTGTTGTGACTAAGAGGATGATGTTCCCCGCTTTCCCTGCATGCGGCATTAATCTTCGCCAAGTTGTCTCTTGAGGCACCAAACACTTCGGCTAACTTAGTTACGGAATCATCCAGCATACGAGCACCAACAGTTTGCTCAAGTTTTAATTCACTTAGATCGCACATAACGCAATCGCAACTACACAGAACGCTGTTCTGACCACAGCTAACACTTGAAACGTGTTGACGACACTGCACAATTCCCGTTCATCGTCAAATACAACACCGTAACCTGCAGGCTTGGTTTGTTCAAGCATGCATTTCTCACGGCGTTCTACATCTACATCTGCGTCTACTTCCATACTCCGCAAGCCACCTGACGGTGTGTGGCGGAGGGTACTTTGAGTACCTCTATCGGTTCTCCCTTCTATTCCAGTCTCGTATTGTTCGTGGAAAGAACGATTGTCGGTATGCCTCTGTGTGGGCTCTAATCTCTCTGATTTTATCCTCATGGTCTCTTCGCGAGATATACATAGCAGGGAGCAATATACTGCTTGACTCCTCGGTGAAAGTATGTTCTCGAAACTTCAACAAACGCCCGTACCGAGCTACTGAGCGTCTCTCCTGCAGAGCCTTCCACTGGAGTTTGTCATCTCCGTAACGCTTTCGCGATTACTAAATGATCCTGTAACGAAGCGCGCTGCTCTCCGTTGAATCTTCTCTCTCTCTTCTGTCAACCCTATCTGGTGCGGATCCCACACTGGTGAGCAATGTTCAAGCAGTGGGCGAACAAGTGTACTGTAACCTACTTCCTTCGTTTTCGGATTGCATTTCCTTAGGATTCTTCCAATGAATCTGTCTGGCATCTGCTTTACCGACGATCAACTTTATATGATCATTCCATTTTAAATCACTCCTAATGCGTACTCCCAGATAATTTATGGAATTAACTGCTTCCAGTTGCTGACCTGCTATATTGTAGCTAAATGATAAAGGATCTTTCTTTCTATGTATTCGCAGCACATTACACTTGTCTACATCGAGATTTAATTTCCGTTCCTCCTGCATTTCAGTACAAATTTTCCATTGTTACAACCTCTCGATATACTACAGCATCGTCCGCAAAAAGCCTCAGTGAACTTCCGATGTTACCCACAAGGTCATTTATGTATATTGTGAATAGCAACTGTCCTACGACACTCCCCTGCGGCACACCTGAAATCACTCTTACTTCGGAAGACTTCTCTCCATTGAGAATGACATGCTGCATTCTGTGTTCCCACATTTTTCCTAACTCATTTACCTCTCTTAAAACCTCTGGTGTATGTCACCTTACTAAGCGTAAAACAAAATGGGAAGCACGCAGGGGAAGTAGAAGGAAGCAGAAATAGTAGTAAATTACAGGTAGTAGGGCACAACGTAATAAATGGGAAGAAGTAGTAGTAGTAGTAGTAGTAGTAGTAGTAGTAGAAGAAGAAGGAGGCAAAGACTGGAAGGTACTAAAATGGAAAGGCGGCAGGGACATTGTTTTACAGCGGAATAATTTTATTGTGCATGTTTAAATTTTTTAAAAATTCTACCAGGCGATCTCAGAACAGAGAAGGTTACTGCTGGGCCTGTGTTCCAATCGGAATGTCATCAACGCAAATCGCCAACGTACCAGGCGTAAGCACTTGAGGCGAGCGTTGCCACACGACCTCAGAGCGAGGGAGACAGAAACGCAAATGTTGCTATGCTACATAACAATGCACTGTGAGGAAATGCTACGTAACGTCACCTCTCGAGCGGCACTGCAAAATCAAACGTAGATAGAAAAAAACGATTTTGATGACCCACAATTACTGAATTATCACAGCGAGGCAAGAAGCGCAGAATGTTCCTGTAAACGAGGGCAAACGCGCCTATACACCCATAGCCATTGCCTCATAGGTGTGGGCTCGGCCCCTTTTATAGAGAGGCTTTTGGAGCTAAAGAACACATTCTGTTGTGCTGTCATTCTGCCCGTGTCCACCAGGACCAGTGAGAATGACAGTCTATTGAGTTTCAGTGAAATCACGACAAACTTATCAATGATGGCGAGCTTGCTACTTGACTTCAGCTCCAAGATGCAGCCAACCGGCCGGCCGCGGTGGTCCAGCTGTTCTAGGCGCGCAGTCCGGAACCGCGAGACTGCTACGGTCGCAGGTTCGAATCCTGCCTCGGGCATGGATGTGTGTGATGTCCTTAGGTTAGTTAGGTTTAAGTAGTTCTAAGTTCTAGGGGACTGATGACCACATATGTTAAGTTCCATAGTGCTCAGAGCCATTTGAACCAATTCTTGCAGCCAACCTGATGCGTACCACAGCTGTGGTCTGCTCTTGTTGCATACCTGGTCATTCGCGGATAGGGAGAGGCAGGCGTGGCCAGCCCTCCTACACTACGGGTCATCGTGGGTGATCTACAAGGTGCCATTTTCGCACCGACCAGGTGTGGTGCGTCCGCACAGCCTCCTGGCTGACGCCTGAGTATCTGTTGCCGACTTGGTCGATCCATGGTGGAGAACCAGGAGCTCGTCTTCACAACAATCAGCATCCTGGACCACAGTCGTCAGGCTCCACCTGAGGGCACAATAGGCTGTCTTCGAGAGTGCTGAGGTGGGAGCCGTACTAGTCACCGCGGAACATCTGTGTGGGCAGCGCCTTCCTCACCCCGCCACTGTCGCCATCACAGCCAGCAGCGGCGACGTCATGGCTCACTGACTGGGCGTCAGATCTGCTTTGCTGCACTTGCGCTTGCATCAAGCAGCCGGCCAGCTCTGAAGACACTTAAATCTTTGTACACATAAATAAATATTATTACAGATACTACCGTATCACTGAAGCCTCCGGGAATGCACTGGACCACTCACCAGCTCGACCTCCCGATCACGACGTGAGCACGGCACACAGGTCGCAACAGTACCTAAGGGATTGAAATCTGAGGATATGGACGTTGCAGATGCGTATCCTAAGGGCTTGAAATCTGAGGATATGGACGTTGCAAATGCGTATTGCCTCTTAGGAACTGAGCATTCGGAAAGGATCATTCGAGAAACTGCTTGACAGATCTTTAAACATGGCTAAAGATGAAGTATTGCGTGTAAACTCTCTAAGAAACGAATAGAAACAGCAAATGAGGTTGACAATGCCCTTAACTATGCTTAGAATGACACTTTACTGACTCAATGATGGCGACATTTATTTGTGACTAAATACCTAGATTCAAGTAAAAAAATTAAGTTACAGACACATTCCTACCACAAGTGATAAATATCTAAAAAATGTAACGCGAAAATTATAGTGACATCTCCTCACGACATTTACCTTCTGTATCCAGCTCAGCTGATGTTAAGAACTTCATTTGAAGTACAATTACCGAAACTGTCAAGCAGAGCTGATGTCGAGTTAGCCTGGTACAAGCAAAAACGCCCTGATGTAAGAGTATGTAACAAAACCTGTGGCTGTTACAAAAACTGAGCGTTCTTTTTCCAAGCTAAAAACTCAGTTAAGTAAGACAAGAACTTTGACCTCTAGGCACGAACATTTTATTAGCAATTCACACTTTTACCAACAGCTTCGTACTTCTCCTTTGAAGGTATCTTTTCGCTCCTGTTTTTGTCTTGGTGTATTGTATTAGGTACCATTTTATTTTTCGTGACATTGTTCTGTGTTGTAATCAATTAATTTTAGTGTTTTTATTTTGAGTGTAAGATGATTATCTTACTAATTAAATATAGATTCTTATAATAAACACTTTGGTACTGGACTGAATTACTGTGTACTTTGGGTAGTGGGCAGGATTTGTTATCTGCAATGATGTGATGCCGAATTGGTGCTTCATGTATTTATAAATCAGGGAAAAACTCTTAATATTAAATTATACTTTACTAAAGTATTAAAAGTAAAGTGCAGTGTTTCTATCTTTTCGTTTTTTTTAAAGTCCAGTTAGAGGAAAACATTCAGAATAATGGTGTAGTATAGTGCTTCTCTCTCTCTCTCTCTCTCTCTCTCTCTCTCTCTCTCTCTCTCTCTCTCTCTCTGTGTGTGTGTGTGTGTGTGTGTGTGTGTGTGTGTGTGTGTGTGTGTGTGGTTTGGATGACGGGGGGAACGCTGGCTGACTGTAAGAAACAATATCCAATGTGTTACGGAAGTCCTGTTGAATGGTTTGGGGCAGGCTTGCGGTGTCCGTACGGGGCCTTACATTATTGATTAATTATTCAAGCAGTATTTAACTAGAAGCTGGAAACGGTGTGTGTGACTTTGAACCGAAATTCACTTGTTTGTGTTCGATATCTTTAGATTTCAATATGTGTGCAAGTACACTAACAATGTACTATATTGCTTCCATGTTAACATCGTTTTGTGCTTATGATTATGTACGCAGGACATCCACTTTGAAGTGTCAGGACTCGCGCTCGGTAAGCAACAACTCACTCCTCGATAGACGAGGAACAATAAAACATCTATTGTAAACAACACCCTACAACTCTGTGAGTTGTTAATAATTTAGTCACTAGAAAAAGTCACTACGACCCTTGTTGGCACGGTGGACTGTCTATTGTCTATTTGTAAGTAGTCTTCAAAAAATTTATATTAGTTGTCCGTAACTAAAGTTCAATGAATGTCACACGGGCAAATCTGTGTCCTGATGAGGGCCACTGTTTTGCGGTGACAGTTCAACAGTACTGACACAATGCAAAGTCAGCGAATACCACAGTCCTGGCACCGGAGCTGCATGAGGCAAGTATTTCTTTGCAGTGGACAGCTGGCAGCTCCATGTTGGTTCTGTAAGATCTCCAGGTTGGTACCTTGGCTTCGACTGCTGGGAACTGGCCATGTTCAAAGGTGTGTGAATTCCGAAGTGACCAAACTGCTGAGGTCATCGGTCCCTAGACTTATACACCACTTCAACTACCTTACGCTAAGGACAACACACAGACCCATGCCCGAGGGAGGACTCGAACCTCTGGTGGGAGCGGTCGCGGAGTCTGTGACATGGCGCCATAAACTGCGCGGCGACTGGCCGTGAAATACGTTAAATGCAGTGCTGATGGAAAACTGTGTAGTGGTCAGTTACTGAACATGTGATGAGGGGAAAAAATGGCTCAAATGGTTCTGAGCATTATGAGACTCAACATCTGAGGTCATCAGTCCCCTAGAAGTTATAACTACTTAAACCTAACTAACCTAAGGACATCACACACATCCATGCCCGAGGCAGGATTCGAACCTGCGACCGTAGCAGCAGCGCAGTTCCGGACTGATGCGCCTAGAACCCCTCGGCCACAACGGCCGGCTGTAATGAGGCGGAAGCGAACAAATCCGCACTGGTTATGCCTCCTAGGGGCGATGTGGCTGCCTGCTGTCAGCGAAGTGAGCGCCTCTGGTCGCAACGGCTGTGTACAGAGTTGTCCTTGACAATACAACGCTGTTGCTGGTGACCTCTGGAACTATTACTACACTACTGGCCATTAAAATTGCTACACCACGAAGATGACGTGCTACAGACGCGAAATTTAACCGACAGGACGAAGATGCTGTGATATGCAAATGATTAGCTTTTCAGACATTCACACAAGGTTGGCGCCGGTGGCGACACCTACAACGTGCTGACATGAGGAAAGTTTCCAACAGATTTCTCATACACAAACAGCAGTTGACCGGCGTTGTCTGGTGAAACGTTGTTGTGATGCCTCCTGTAAGGAGGAGAAATGCGTACCATCACGTTTCCGACTTTGATAAAGGTCGGATTGTAGCCTATCGGCGTTGCGGTTTATCGTATCGCGACATTGCTGCTCGCGTTGGTAGAGATCCAATGACTGTTAGTAGAATATGGAATCGGTGGGTTCAGGAGGGTAATGCGGAACGCCGTACTGGATCCCAACGGCCTCGTATCACTAGCAGTCGAGATGACAGATATCTTATCCGCATAGCTGTAACGGATCGTGCAGCCACGTCTCCATCCCTGAGTCAACAGATGGAGACGTTTGCAAGACAACAACCATCTGCACGAACAGTTCGACGAAGTTTGCAGCAGCATGGACTATCAGCTCGGAGACCGTGGCTGTGGTTACCCTTCACGCTGTATTACAAACAGGAGCGCCTGCGATGGTGTACTCGACGACGAACCTGGGTGCACGAATGGCTAAACATCATTTTCTTCGGATGAATCCAGGTTCTGTTTACAGCATCGCTATGGTCGCATTCGTGTTTGGTGACATCGTGGTGAACGCTCATTGGAAGCGTGTATTCATCACCGCCATACTGGCGTATCACCCGGCGTGATGGTATCGGGTGCCATTGGTTACGCGTCTCTGTCACCTCTTGTTCGCATTGACGGCACTTTGAACAGTGGGCGTTACATTTAAGATTTGTTACGACCCGTGGCTCTATCCTGCATTGGATCCCTGTGAAACCCTACATTTCAGCAGGATAATGCACGACCGCATGTTGCGGGTCCTGTAAGGGCCTTTCTGGATACAGAAAATGTTCGACTGCTGCCCTGGCCAGCACATTCTCCAGATCTCTCACCAATTGCAAACGTCTGGTCAATGGTGGCCGAGCAACTGGCTCGTCACAATATGCCAGTCACTACTCTTGAAGAACTGTGGTACCGTGTTGAAGCTGCATGGGCAGCTGTACCTGTACACGCCATGGCGCCAACCTTGTGTGAATGTCTGAAAAGCTAATCATTTGCATATCACAGCATCTTCGTCCTGTAGGTTAAATTTCGCGTCTGTAGCACGTCATCTTCGTGGTGTAGCAATTTTAATGGCCAGTAGTGTAGTAATAGTTCCAGAGGTCACCAGCAACAGCGTTGCCGTTATTACGGCTAGAGGTGGTTGTTCTGGGTACTGATTTCTCAGGACCGATGTACCCAAATTGTGTGAAAATGTAATCACATGTCAGTTGTATATAATATATTTCTCCAATGAATACCCGTTTATCATCTGCATTTCTTCTTGGTGTAGCAACTTTAATGGCCAGTAGTGTATTTTAGTTCTCGCTGCCGTGCCTCCTATGAGCTCGTGTATCGGCTACCCGCAGTGTTCTCGTGTCAAGCTGATAGGCTATGTGCCACGACATAGCACAATTCCCAGTATTTGAACCCAATATAGGTCGATTCACACTTGCCGGAAGATCAACGTCACGTTTTTGAACGTCGATTGTCAGAGGAATTCCTAAATATTGACACTATACGGCAAGTCATCGTTGAAAGAACGCCGTGACGTTACAGCTCATTCAAGAAATATTCAGCGGAGGCGCTATTTCGTAGTTCATAATAGATCGTCATAAAATGCCGAAATTCGCTTTAAAGCAGTTTGCAATGATTGCTGTTGCACTTCATGATGAGGAATAAAGAGCAAAAAGAGACTGGGTTAGGAAAATGTTAAAAAATCTAAACTGTGAAGGTGAGTTCCACACTCTTTACAGGGGCTGGAAGAGGAGGAGTCATCGTTTTATAAATATATCATAATGTCTAGACAAACGTTCTTTTTTACCTGTGAAGCAAAATACAAATAAAAATTAGGAAGAGAAATCAAGATTTAGACGTCCAATATCACCTTTACAGAAGCTGATGGTTTGCCTTCGGTATGTCTAGATGGTCCGTTTTAATGGTCTTGAACTATGTTTTATATATTTCTGCTACTTGCTGTTCGTCATTAATTTATTACCAATCTTATTTTAAACTTCTGCATGCCGCATCAACTTTACTCCCTATTCTCCTTTTCGCTGTTCCACTGGAAAAATCGTGAGCCCAGCTCACTGAACAATAAAGGTATCGTTTATTTTGCCGTGTATTCCTTCACTGTATAAAGCAAAATACTTTAACTTAGTATTGTCTTCTAGTACATATTAAGACCTCTACGCGATAGCAGTCAGTGGGGAATACTTTCGTATTAGATCACACTGCGTACTTAATGTAACAGTTGCTCGCTAAGTAGGCTACGCTGTGGCCCGTGGAAACATTTTTTACGAGAAATCTTGACGTGACGCTGACGTCAACTGACGTGTCGATGACGTTCCGTTGTCGGTGTGTGTGGATGGCACCATTTGAACTACAGAGGAGAATCTCTTGACGTGACGCAGGTGACGTTGACGTTTTGTAAAGTGTGAATCCACCGTAATACCAACTGTCTGGCATGGGTTGCAAGGACATGTGTTATTCCAGTGATTACAAAGTCACGTCAGATTTAAAAAGAATTTATCAGTATGAGCCCACTTATCAGTACGACGTGGCACCCCCTCTGGCCTGGATGCACGCACTAATTCGATTGGGAAGCGTACTGTAAACCCGTTGTATCGTCTCCTGATGCAAGCTAATCCAGACTTGTTGTAACTGGTCCTTGATGTCCTAGATACTGCACTGGGGCATCCTAGGTAGCCCCACACTTGCGGTATACGGGACAGATCTGGGGACATTGTTGTCCACAAGAGTGCAACATCACACAGGCAGTTCATAGACACACGTGCCTTGTGTGGATGAGCATTCTCCTGAAAATTTACCACAATATTGTCACACGAAAGGTAACACGTAAGGACGCAGCATGCCTGTGATGTACCGTTGTGCCTGGCTCACTACTAATCATGTCCTGAAATCATTTTCGATGCCTCCCCACACCATGACGCCAGTTGTAACACCGCTGTCCCTCTCAAATAAAAAAAAAAAATAATAATAAAAAAAACCTGGAAGAATGAGACCTCTCACGAGGTCTGCGCCATCCTCTCCGACGATCGTCATCCAGAGTAGAGAAGAACCCTGATTCATCGCTCAACACAATGTGACGCTAATGATTCGCGTCCTGGTGACGGCATCACTTCAAACGCAGCAGTTTGTCTTGCGCTGTTAATGGCTGCCTAAGCAGGGAATGGTAATTCCTTAGGCTGACTGCTGGTAGTCTCTGACAAATGGTGCAGGGTGACACACAGTATTTCAGGGAGTTCACTATTTGTTATGTTTCTCTTGGTGCACAATATGGCAATAGTCTCTTGGGGTGGTCCAGTGTGGTCTATCAGAACCTTTACAACGAGAACGCCCGCTCTGGCGTTCTCATATAGTCCACCATTGTGCCGCTGCCGCATGAAAATGTCCTACAAATCTGGGCGTTGCACAATTCGACCGGCTAGCTAAATGGAGACACAAAATGAGACCCCTTTCAAAGTCTGTCAGGTGCTGATAACGCTGTCCTAGACGAGTACGCGGCTTCTCCATACCCTGTACAGTGATCACAATATATGAAGCCGTTCACTTCCGATATATGCTCTATCAACCCTGGTAACGACGCTAAACACGAACAAAGCTATTGCACTCTGGTGGCGGTTCTGCCTGTCACAGAGGACATTGCAACTCTAATGACTTAAGAGTTCATGCCCGACGATGGTGTGTAGTTATGTTGACATCCGACCGGGTGCTTTTTCTTCTTTTTGTCAGGTAGTGTAGTTTCTCTTACAAATATGTACAGTCTGACCAGAAAGTCCGGGATACTACATATATAGATAAACGGTTACCTTTTGGGTATTCTGTGTGCAATAATACAGACTGTAGTCCAGAGTGTAGTGTTAGAATGAGCGGTTGGTCTGACTGTGCACTGGCTGTTTCAGGCCTGACGGCGGCAGACACGGTGTCTGGCGCGCTGGTGGTGCGCCGCCCGGAGTCGAAGGAGTCGCTGCGGCCGCTGTACGACCGCGACGAACGCGAACACCTGGTGCTGGTGTCGCAGCTGGCCGAGGCGCCCGCCACGCTGCTGCCGCCGGGCGCAGACGCCGCCGGCCGCGCCCTGCTCATCAACGGCCGCCAGCAGGTAACCGGCGCCGAGCTGACACGAGGCATGCCGTACCTCCTAATATCGCTTCGGACCTCCTCTTGCCCGGCTAAGTGCGGCAACTCCACGTGGTATGGATTGGACAAGTCCTTGGAAGTCCTCTGCAGAAATACTGAGCCAGTCTGTCTCTGTTGTTGTTGTTGTTGTTGTTGTTGTTGTTGTGGTCTTCAGTCCTGAGACTGGTTTTATGCAGCTCTCCATGCTACTCTATCCTGTACAAGCTTTTTCATCTCCCAGTACTTACTGCAACCTACATCCTTCTGAATCTGCTTAGTGTATTCATCTCTTGGTCTCCCTCTACGATTTTTACCCTCCACGCTGCCCTCCAATGCTAAATTTGAGATCCCTTGATGCCTCAGAACATGTCCTACCAACCGGTCCCTTCTTTTCATCAAGTGGTGCCACAAACTCCTCCCCAATTCTATTCAATACCTCCTTATTAGTTATGTGATCTTCCCATCAAATCTTCAGCATTCTTCTGTAGCACCACATTTCGAAAGCTTCTATTCTCTTCTTGTCCAAACTGTTAATCGTCCATGTTTCACTTCCATACATGGCTACATTCCATACAAATACTTTCAGAAACGACTTCCTGACACTTAAATCTATACTCGATGTTAACAAATTTCTCTTCTTCAGAAACACTTTCCTTGCCATTGCCAGTCTACATTTTATATCCTCTCTACTTCGACCATCATCGGTTATTTTGCTCCTTTACTACCTTACGTGTCTCATTTCCTAATCTAATTCCCTCAGCATCACCCGACTTAATTCGACTACATTCCATTATCCTCGTTTTGCTTTTGTTGATGTTCATCTTATATCCTTCTTTCAAGACACTGTCCATTCCGTTCAACTGGTCTTCCAGGTGCTTTGCTGTACCTGACAGAATTACAATGTCATCGGCGAACCTCAAAGTTTTTATTTCTTCTCCATGGATTTTAATACCTACTCCGAATTTTTCTTTTGTTTCCTTTACTGCTTGCTCAATATACAGATTGAATAACATCGGGGAGAGGCTACAACCCTGTCTCACTTCCTTCCCAACCACTGCTTCCCTTTCATGCCCCTCGACTCTTATAACTGCCATCTGGTTTCTGTAAAAATTGTAAATAGCCTTTCGCTCCCTGTATTTGACCCCTGCCACCTTCAGAATTTGAAAGAGAGTATTCCAGTCAACATTGTCAAAAGCTTTCTCTAAGTCTACAAATGCTAGAAACATAGGTTTGTCTTTCCTTAATCCATTTTCTAAGATAAGTCCTAAGGTCAGTATTGCCTCACGTGTTCCAACATTTCTACGGAATCCAAACTGATCCTTCCCGAGGTCGGCTTCTACCAGTTTTTCCATTCGTCTATAAATAATTCGCGTTAGTATTTTGCAGCTGTGACTTATTAAACTGATAGTTCGGTAATTTTCACATCTGTCAACACGTGCTTTTTTTGGGACTGGAATTATTATATTCTTCTTTAAGTGTGAGGGTGTTTCGCCTGTCTCATAAATCTTGCTCACCAGATAGTAGAGTTTTCTCAGGACTGGCTCTCCCAAGGCTTTCAGTAGTTCTAATGGAATATTGTCTACTGCCGGGGCCTGTAGCCTGTCTCTGTAGCCGTCCGTAATTGTGAAAATGTTGCCGGTGCAAATTTTGCACTCGCACTGAGCTCCCGATTATGTCCCACGATTGTTCGATGGGATTCATGTCTGGCGAACGGGGTGTCCAAACCATTCGCTCGAACTGTCCAAAACGTTCTCAAACCAATCGCGAACAATTGTGGCTCGTTCTCATTGCGTACTGTCATGCACAAAAATTCCATCTTTGTTTAACATAAAGTCCATGAATGGCTGCAGATGGGCTTCAAGTAGCCGAACATAACCATTTTCAGTCAATGATCGGTTCAGTTAGATCTGATGACCCAGTCCATTCCACATAAACACAGCACACACCATTATGGAGCCACCTCCAAGCCTTCACAGTGCCTTGTTGACAACTCGAGTCCATGACTTCACGAGCTCTCTGCCACACTCGAATGCTACCATCAGCTCTTACCAACTGTAATCGGGGCTTCTCTAACCTGGCCACGGTTTTCTAGTCGTCTAGATTCCAACCGAATTGGTCACGAGCACAGCAGAGGCGCTGCAGGCAACGTCGTGCTGCATGCAAAGGCACTCGCATCAGTCGTCTGCTGCCATATCCCATTGAATTCCGCAGCACTGTCCTAATTGACATGTTCGCCGTGCGTCCCAGTGTTGTTTATCTGTCAGCTCTGACAACTCTACGCAAACGCCGCTGCTCTCGGTCGTTGAGTGAAAGCCGTCGGCCGCTGCGTTGCCCTTGGTGAGAAGTAATGGCTGAAATCTTGTATTCTCGGCAGCCTATTGACACTGTGTATATCGGAATACTGAATTCTCGATATCCGAAATGGAATGTTCCATACGTCTAGCTCCAAGTACCAATCCGCGTTCAAAGTCTTAATTCCCGTCGTGAGGCCATAACCACGTCGAAAAACTTTTTACATGAATCACCTGAATACAAATGGCAGTTCCGTCAATGCACGGCCCTTTTTATACCTTGTGTATGCAATATTGCCGCTATCTCCATTGATCGTGACCGGGCCAAATATTTCACGAAATAAGCATCAAACGAAAAAACTACAAAGAACGAACTTGTCTAGCTTGAGGGGCAAACCAGATGGCGCTTTGGTTGGCCCGCTAGATGGCGCTGCCGTAGGTCAAACGGATATCAACTGTGTTTTTTTAAATAGGAACCCCCATTTTTTATTACATATTCGTGTAGTACGTAAAGAAATATGCATGTTTTAGTTGGGCCACTTTTTTCGCTTTGAGATAGATGGCGCTGTAACAGTCACGGCTCACAATTTTAGATGAACATTTGGTAACAGGTAGGTTTTATAAATTACAATATTGAACGTAGGTACGTTTAAACATTTTATTTCAGTTGTTCCAAATGTACCTTTGTGAACTTATCATTTCTGAGAACATAACGCTGTTACAGCGTGATTACCTGTAAATACCACATTAATGCAATAAATGCTCAAAATGATGTCCGCCAACCTCAATGCATTTGGCAATACGTGTAACGACATTCCTCTCAACAGCGAGTAGTTCGCCTTCCTTAATGTTCGCACATGCATTGACAATGCGCTGACGCATGTTGTCAGGTGTTGTCGGTGGATCACTATAGCAAATATCCTTCAACTTTCTCCACGGAAAGAAATCCGGGGACGTCAGATCCGGTGAACGTGCGGGCCATGGTATGGTGCTTCGACGACCAATCCACCTGTCATGAAATACGCTACTCAATACCGCTTCAACCGCACGCGAGCTATGAGCCGGACTTCCATCATGTTGGAAGTACAACGCCCTTCTGTCATGCAGTGAAACATCTTGTAGCAACATCGGTAGGACATTACGTAGGAAATCAGCATACATTACACCATTTAGATTGCCATCGATAAAATGGGGGCCAATTATCCTTCCTCCCATAATGCCGCACTATACATTAACCCGCCAAGGCCGCTGATGTTCCACTTGTCACTTGACGAAGCGTCATTCACCAACAGCGGTAACGTAAACCGTCATAATATGCACTATTGTTGTTGTTGTTGTGGTCTTCAGTCCTGAGACTGGTTTGATGCAGCTCTCCATGCTACTCTATCCTGTGCAAGCCCCTTCATCTCCCAGTACCTACTGCAACCTACATCCTTCTGAATCTGCTTAGTGTATTCATCTCTTGGTCTCCCTCTACGATTTTTACCCTCCACGCTGCCCTCCAATGCTAAATTTGTGATCCCCTGATGCCTCAAAACATGTCCTACCAACCGATCCCTTCTTCTAGTCAAGTTGTGCCACAAACTTCTCTTCTCCTCAATCCTATTCAATACCTCCTCATTAGTTACGTGATCTACCCACCTTATCTTCAGCATTCTTCTGTAGCACCACATTTCGATAGCTTCTATTCTCTTCTTGTCCATACTAGTTATCGTCCATGTTTCACTTCCATACATGGCTACACTCCATACAAATACTTTCAGAAACGACTTCCTGACACTTAAATCTATACTCGATGTTAACAAATTTCTCTTCTTCAGAAACGATTTCCTTGCCATTGCCAGTCTACATTTTATATCCTCTCTACTTCGACCATTATCAGTTATTTTACTCCCTAAGTAGCAAAACTCCTTTACTACTTTAAGTGTCTCATTTCCTAATCTAATTACCCTAGCATCACCCGATTTAATTTGACTACATTCCATCATCCTCGTTTTGCTTTTGTTGATGTTCATCTTATATCCTCCTTTCAAGACACTGTCCATTCCATTCAACTGCTCTTCCAAGTCCTTTGCTGTCTCTGACAGAATTACAATGTCATCGGCGAACCTCAAAGTTTTTACTTCTTCTCCATGAATTTTAATACCTACTCCGAAATTTTCTTTTGTTTCCTTTACTGCTTGCTCGATATACAGATTGAATAACATCGGGGAGAGGCTACAACCCTGTCTCACTCCTTTCCCAACCACTGCTTGCCTTCCATGCCCCTCGACTCTTATAACTGCCATCTGGTTTCTGTACAAATTGTAAATAGCCTTTCGCTCCCTGTATTTTACCCCTGCCACCTTTAGAATGTGAAAGAGAGTATTCCAGTCAACATTGTCAAAAGCTTTCTCTAGGTCTACAAATGCTAGAAACGCAGGTTTGCCTTTTCTTGATCTTTCTTCTAAGATAAGTCGTAAGGTTAGTATTGCCTCACGTGTTCCAAAATTTCTACGGAATCCAAACTGATCTTCCCCGAGGTCCGCTTCTACCAGTTTTTCCATTCGTCTGTAAAGAATTCGCGTTAGTATTTTGCAGCTGTGACTTATTAAACTGATAGTTCGGTAATTTTCACATCTGTCAACACCTGCTTTCTTTGGGATTGGAATTATTATATTCTTCTTGAAGTCTGAGGGTATTTCACCTGTCTCATACATCTTGCTCACCAGATGGTAGAGTTTTGTCAGGACTGGCTCTCCCAAGGCTGTCAGTAGTTCTAATGGAATGTTGTCTACTCCCGGGGCCTTGTTTCGACTCAGGTCTTTCAGTGCTCTGTCAAACTCTTCACGCAGTATCGTATCTCCCATTTCATCTTCATCTACATCCTCTTCCATTTCCATAATATTGTCGTCAAGTACATCGCCCTTGTATAAACCCTCTATATACTCCTTCCACCTTTCTACCTTCCCTTCTTTGCTTAGAACTGGGTTGCCATCTGAGCTCTTGATATTCATACAAGTGGTTCTCTTCTCTCCAAAGGTCTCTTTAATTTTCCTGTAGGCAGTATCTATCTTACCCCTAGTGAGACAAGCCTCTACATCCTTACATTTGTCCTCTAGCCATCCCTGCTTAGCCATTTTGCACTTCCTGTCGATCTCATTTTTGAGACGTTTGTATTCCTTTTTGCCTGCTTCATTTACTGCATTTTTATATTTTCTCCTTTCATCAATTAAATGCAATATTTCTTCTGTTACCCAAGGATTTCTATTAGCCCTCGTCTTTTTACCTACTTGTCGTCTGCTGCTTTCACTACTTCATCCCTCAGAGCTACCCATTCTTCTTCTACTGTATTTCTTTTGGCTTATCATTGTATAATTTGCCTCATGAGCATGCAGTGTTGCAAACACCTGGCTTGTGCTGTCATATGTCATCTTTGACTTTCTCAGAATCGGAGAGATTTTTGATGAAGGACGAAAGATCTCTTGCTCGCTCCTCAAAATCCGTACTAGTATTATATTATACGAAATGCGAAAGTAACTATCTTTTACGTTCTCACAACTATATCGTTGAACTAACTTCGCTGAAATTTGGTAAGGAGTTAGACTGAAACCTGAGAGAAAATATGGACTACGTTAGAACGTGTGTACTACACGATATTTACTGACTGGAAGAATATTACGCATAGTAGGAAAAAATATTTAATCTTTATTCCCTTCGTTACCAAACACTGATGATTCCTTGACGGCTTAACCGATATCTTCTTTTGGTCAAATTGTACCATAATTTTCTTCCCTGTTCGATTCAGTTCCTCATTAATTATTCAATCCAGCCATCTAATCTTCAGGATTCTTCTGTAGTACCACATCTCAAAAGCTTCTATCCTCTTCTTGTCCAAACTGTTTATGGCCCACTTCCGTACAAGGCTACACTCCAGACAAATACCTTCACTTTCTAGCACTTAAGTTTATATTCTATTTTAACAAATTTCACTTTTCGCAATTGCATTTCTTGCCATTGCCAGACGGCATTTTATTTCCACTACAATTCGACCTTCATCACGTATGGTGCTGCCGAAATAGAAAAACTCATTTACTGCTTTAACTGTCTCATTTCCTAACCAAATTCGGCCAGTGTCGCCTGATTTGATTCCGCTAAGCATAATCGAAGCATTTAATATACTACCTTTCATTATCCTTCCTTTATTTTTGTTGATGTTCACCTTTAACCTTTTTCAGGATAATATCCATCCCGTTAAACTGCTCTTCCAAATCCTTTGCCGTGTACGACAGAATTAAAATGTCTTCGCTAATCTTGGATTTTATTTCTCCTTCCTGAATTTTAACTCCATTTCCAAATTTGCTATTTGTTTCCTTCACAGCTTTCTCGATATATGAGCTGAATAAGATCGGGTATAGGCTAAAACCCTTTCCCACCACCTTCTCAACTGTTAATTCCTTTCCACATCCTTCGATTCATAAACAGTGTCCCAGTTTCTGTACACGTTGCAGATAACCTTTCATTCCCCTTCTTTTATTCCTGCTACCTTCAGAACATCGAAGAGAATCTGCAGGTGTGTTTTCACTTATAGTATGGATATCTGCATCGTTGAAGTAAGCAAATCACCATTCCATCTCAAATTCCATGGTTCGTGGAGGGAGAATAACGTTAAACTGACTACTATTATTTAATAAAATATTGTGTTATGTTACGTAACCCTGGATTACGAAATCCACATAAAATTAACGATTTGAGCAGGGTATAAAACAGGACCTTTTGCACTTCATTTGGTATGTAACATGCCACCGCTGATCTAATAATTTTAACTAAAGAGTGCATAACCTATAATATGATTTCCTTTTAATAAAACTGGAGTAGCAAAATTTACAATGGTTTGGTAGCAATGTCATGTTTTCCCCGTTTTAGTGTTCAAGAGTTAAGAACTTACGTATTGTAGTGACTATTTAATAAAAAGTGCATTTTACTTTATTGAAATTTCTTTTATTTGTTGAATGGGTATATGAGAATAAAGAACAGTATTATTCTTTGTTTCCCCTCTGTCTAATGCCTGTTTGTTGATTGTAGTGGAACCTCGTTGATCCGGATTAGGGTGGGACGATAGGTCATTCAGATAATCCAGGAAGTCAGAAGAAATTAGAATGATATGTGATAAACATACACGATATATTTACTTTCACGTAACGGCACAAAAATTATACTTAATTTTCACACAAACATTGATCAGATATTGAAATAATCGTGTGTTCCTACACTGAAAAATCGGTAATTTTCTTATGAGCCAGATTCGTACATCATTTATGTGCGACATCTTTATGCAGGCGTTTCACCTGCAGTAGTTCGGCCGAACGTTGTTACTGCCTGGCATTCCACGTGAACCATTATTTTGTCCAGCTGCATTGTTGACTCTGTGCGTATCACAATGTCTTCAGACAGTACCAGCTTCGTCAGCTAATCCATGACACTACCGTCACTGTCTGCAGGACACGAAATGGCTCGATTTCGTCATGAAAAATCAAACTGCAGCCAGGGTCATTGTCATTTTGCAGCCACTGATTTACGTCTCCAGCACTTATACATGAACATCATTTTCATATTATTCAATTCCAGATCCAGCAGCAATGTTTTTGAACAATTCTCCTTCATCTATCCTGCGCAGTGCATGTTACCTCCTGCTCATGGAGACTACCACCTTGTTTCTCTTTGACGTCATCTTACGGCCGCAACACACGTGGCAGTACGGTACAGTAAAGCTAAATGTCGACTTATTATTATTATCTTGGAACTCTTCCATTTGGTCCGTGTTTGCATAGAAAAACAGTAGTATCAGGAATTGAGTCCGCCTTGATGCAAAACACCTTGTTATTCGTTTATTTCTTTATTATCCCAAACTAGTTTAAGCGACAAATATCACCATCATTAGTGTGGTTGTTTTAATCTAAAGCATGCAGAAAATGGCATGACTCTACAAACACAGTAAAACGTTATTACATTTTTACAATTCGTCTTTTGAAATATAGTTTTCTATTGATACTTTCATACTACCTTATTTATTGTATGTTACAGCATGTTTTAAGCAATTATTGGCGCTGTTTGCGACATATTTTTCTGTGCTCTTTTTTTCTGTTGCCGTCTTTTTACTTAGCGAACATCATGTCATCTGCAAACCATGTGAGCGGCTGTTAGTAAACAAATATTAAAAGGTGAACTTCGTATGTTAGCAGTATATACTTGAGTTTGTGGTGGTGTTGTGGAAACCAGTTATTTGGTGTGTAATGAGGTGTTGCTTAGCTATCCGTGTACTCACGTTCGTTGGATGGTATGTAGCTGCTTTTACACACAGAAAAATAAAGCTTTTGCACTTTGTTTCTGATCCAGAATATTACGCCATCTTGCTATTCTCGCGTGTCGCGAGAGGCTTATCGCATGTGGCGAGAAAGGCTATGAAAAACTGTAGCGCGAATTACGACGACTTCTGTTCATTATTATGTCTCTGTGTGTAATGTGGAAGTGGTTCTTTTGCGTGTGTGTGCTTTCTATTCTGTGTCCTTGGTCAGTTCTCTCAGAGCGGTAAAGAGTGTGTTGTTGCAGGATGTTGTGTTTTCATTTATTACATTTTTCCCTTCGACTATAGCCTTTTGTATGTAGTAATTTTCTTCTATTGTTAGTTGTCGGTATAGACTGTTGCTGTTTCTCAGAATGCGTAGATCGTTTTCGATATTAGTGGGGTTATGGTTTTTGTTCATTAGATGTTCTGCAAAAGTTGAATGTGTGCTGTCACTCTTTAGAGCTCTCATGTGCTCTGTGTACCTCGTTCGGAAATTTCTGCTTGTTTGTCCTATGTAGTGGGCCTGACAGGAGTTGCAAGTGAGTTGATATATTCCAGCGTTGCTGAATTTGTCTCAGGTTTTTCTGACTGGTCTTAGTCTTTTCTGAACTGTATTGTTTGTTCTGAATGTTATTGGGATCCCTTGCTTTTTCAATATGTTTCCTATTCTATGTGATATTTTGTTATTGTGTGTTAGTGTGTACCATATCTCTCTTTTTTTCTGAAGTGGTGTGGTCTGCTGTGTTGTCTGTGTGTACTGCATGTTTCCGTTTTACCTTGGTGTTGAGTTTGTTTATGATATCTGTTTTGTAGTCGTTTTCAACAGCAATTTGTTTGATTATATTTAGCTCCTGTGTGTAGTTTTCTGGTTTAAGAGTTGTTCTGTTTATCCTGTGGAGCATGTGTGTGAAACTGGCATATTTATGCACTGTCGGATGGTTGGATGGTTCAAAATGGTTGAAATGGCTCTGAGCACTATGCGACTTAACTTCTGAGGTCATCAGTCCCCTAGAACTTAGAACTAATTAAACCTAACTAACCTAAGGACATCACACACATCCATGCCCGAGGCAGGATTCGAACCTGCGACCGCAGCGGTCGCTCGGCTCCAGACTGTAGCGCCTAGAACCGCGCGGCAACGCTGGCCGGCGGTGGTTGGATGAACTGTGGATAACAGTGGTTCTGGATGTGGGTTTTCTGTGGATGGAGAATTCATGTTGGTAGTTCTTTCTTGTGATTGTAAGATCCAAGAAATTTAGTTTCTTGTTGTTTTCTATTTCCATTGTGAAGTGGATTTGTGGGTGTACTGTGTTGATGTTATTGTGTAGCTCTTCTATCCTGTTATGTGTTTCATGTACAAGACAGATTATGTCATACACATATCGGTACCAGTCACCAACTATATTTCAAAAGACGAATTGTAAAAATGTAATGTTTTACTGTGTTTTTACAATCATGCCATTTTCTTCATGTTTTAGTATTTAAAAAAAAACCACTGATGCTGGTGATATTTGTCGCCGAAACTAGTTTGGGATAGTAAAGAAATAAACGAATAACATGCATCAAGGCGGACTCAATTCCTGATATTACTGTTTCTTTAAATGTCAGCCGGCCGGGGTGGCCGAGCGGTTCTAGGCGCTACAGTCTGGAATCGGCACGACCGCTACGGTCGCAGGTTCGAATCCTGCCTCGGGCATGGATGTGTGTGATGTCCTTAGTTTAGTTAGGTTTAAGTAGTTCTAAGTTCTAGGGGACTGATGACCTTAGAAGTTGAGTCCCATAGTGCTCAGAGCCATTTGAACCAGTTTTTCTTTAAATGTCGACTTGTTGACTGACACCTTTCCAGGATCTGTTTGTGGTGACTGAATGAATTTTAATTTAGTGACTCTGTTACGTAGGAAGTAACAAATACTGATAGTTACTGTATTAAAGAAAAACGGTCCAGATGAACCGATGATCCACGTTAATAAGGTTCCACTGTAATTGACGGGGCACTTGCCATATTGTGTCCGTGCACGGGGAGTGCTGCTTGACCATCCTAACACAGCAACACGTGCGTGTCACCAGGGCTCCGGGGACCTGCCGCTGCACACGTTCTGGGTGTCGGCGGGCCGGCGCTACCGGTTCCGCGTGGTGAACGCCGGCGGCGGCGGCCACTGCCCGGTCAACGTCACCGTCGAGGGCCACCGCATGCTGCTCATAGCGCTGGACGGCGCGCCCGTCAGGCCGCAGCTCGCCACCTCCGCCGTGCTCGCCTCTGGTGAGTCGCCTCGCTCCTCCACCTGTACACAGACCCAATAGAGCACCGCCGAAGGCGACAGCGTAGCTAGGTCTCACACGCTACCACGCGGACAAGCACTCGCCGACTGAGAGCAGTCTACAGGCGCGTGGTCACTCCACACCCCTACAGAAACAAAGCGGTTAGCTTCGTCGCAACGGAACTCGAGTAGATTAGCACGGTTTCCACGAGCTAAGATACAGATCTGATCACAAGGTCACTGATAAGTACTTCCTTACACGGGTGAGAACTACACTACTTAAAATTTGCTACACCAGGAAGAAATGCAGATGATAAACGGGTATTCATTGGACAAATATATTATACTAGAACTGACATGTGATTACATTTTCACGCAATTTGGGTGTGTAGATCCTGAGAAATCAGTACCCAGAACAACCACCTCTGGCCGTAATAACGGCCTTGTTACGCCTGGGCGTTGAGTCAAACAGAGCTTGGATGTCGTGTACAGGTGCAGCTGCCCATGCACCTTCAACACGATATCACAGTTCATCAAGAGTAGTGACTGGCGTATTGTGATGAGCCATTTGCTCGGCCAACATTGACCAGACGTTTTCAATTGGTGAGAGATCGTTTTGCCATTCGTGCACCCAGGTTCATCGTTGAGTACACGATCGCAGGCACTCCTGTCTGTGATGAAGCGTCAAGGGTTACCGCAACCATGGTCTCCGAGCTGATAGTCCATGCTGCTGCAAACATCGTCGAACTGTTCGTGCAGATGGTTGTTGTCTTACAAACGTCCTCATCAGTTGACTCAGGGATCGAGGCGTGGCTGCACGATCCTTTACAGCCATGCGGATAAGATGCCTGTCATCTCGACTGCTAGTGATACGAGGCCATTGGGATCCAGCACGGCGTTCCGTATTACCCTCCTGAACCCACAGATTCCATATCCTGCTAACAGTCATTGGATCTCGACCAACGCGAGCAGCAATGTCGCGATACGATAAACCGCAATCGCGATGGGCTACAATCCGACCTTTATCAAAGTCGGAAACGTGATGGTACGCCATTTCTCCTCCTTACACGAGGCAGCCCAACAACGTTTCACCAGGCAACGCCGGTCAACTGCTGTTTGTGTATGAGAAATCTGTTGGAAACTTTCCTCATGTCAGCACGTTGTAGGTGTCACCACCGGCGCCACCCTTGTGTGAATGCTCTGAAAAGCTAATCATTTGCATATCACAGCATCTTCTTCCTGTCGGTTAAATTTCGCGTCTATAGCACGTCATCTTCCTGGTGTAGCAATTTTAATGGCCAGTAGTGTAACAACAGATGTCACCCTCCCCCGCCCCCCCCCCCGCCCCTCATTCCCCTCTCCCCAAGAAACCACCAGCAATTTTTCAAGATCATCCAGGGCAACCCCACCCCTCCACTCCCCCCCCACCCACTGGACCAATCAGATTCAAGCACCCCCACCCCATTTTAATCTTTTACAGCTGGGGCAGTTGAGTAGGTAGCTTCATACTGGAGCTGTGCAGCATAGGGGGAGGTTCAGATTGTATCTATTTGTTAGTAACAAATTACTGCAATTTCTTTAATTCATGTCACTGGAGTTCTATTTGTTAATAACTATTTAATATTAGATGTGGTTTTCGTCAGTCGAGGCGGTAGCAGAGACCACCCCCAAACAGACTAAGTACTCTCATTTTTCCACATTTTTTGTATATTTCCCAAATTTTACTTACTTCATCCAATTACGTGAGTGTGACCTATTGTTATCGACGTAACGTCAACACCACATTCTGTCTATTTCATGACAGTGACAGCCAATCCCAGAGCAGTATGTGTCCAGAATATCCGAATTGGTTATAATTCTTAAGTCACCATTACATTACTACTGTGTGTGTGTTCGTATATGTGTTTTATGTCATAGGTTTTGCGCTAGGAACGAATAAATTCGTAGAAATAATGAAATCATGACTTATTAGCGATGCCACAGCAAATTTTATAAGCATTGCAGTTTTGCCGAGATCCAACAAAATGTACGGTACGTATAAGAAATACCATACCGCGGTAGATAAAACCCTGCTGAGCCACCACCACGTTTTTAGATTCACTGATGTGGTTTATGTTTTAAAACGAGGGCATTGTTAGAAATAATGACCAATTCATACCAAAATTCTGATGTTTCCAACCAAAGGTACTGTTTGTAAGAGAGTTAGCACATCGCTACAAAACATATACAGTTAATCTTCCAGAAACAGGACTTGACTTGCGAACAACACGTGGACAGTGACTGCTGGAGAAATGGCCTGCACATACATGATAACAGTAGAATCACTGTCCAGCTCCCATACTGAGTTATCTTACCTGTTATCGTATAGTGTGGCTTAGTCCAACGACGACGACGCCTTTCTTTTGTTCGCGTGGACCTTCTGGTATTAATAATGCAGCACGACATATCATTACAGTTCCTTGTCTTTAAACAGACAGCAGCAGACGATGCGAATACACCACAAGAAACTGTTTGTCCCCCATTGTGAAAAGACACAAGAACCAAAGTATGACACATGTTGCAATACACCGCATGGAACATCTCCAAAAGAAACATGTTTCCAGTGGCAGTGTGTCCTTGGATTAAGGGAGTTGTTGATTTCCGCAGATAATTGTTTACAGGGAAGGGGAATCAACAGAGTGGTTAACCCTTCCCCACTTCTGTATCTCTTTATTATGCTTTGATGCGTCCTTAATCGACATTTAGTACTAACGGTCTGATATTGTTAAACATACTTTATTTTTAGCACTAACAGTTCTTGATATGCTAAGCTTGTCTCACTAGAGGGTAAAATGTAATAACATAAATGTCTTCACCTAGGAAGCTTCTCGAACGATTAAATGAAATATGGACGTTAAACATGTATCGTTACCTTCAATTGCTAACTAGTGCCTTGATTACTAATGATGTTTGCTTGGTTAAGTGGGTTGTTTGCAAATTTGTTTTTGTTTCTTAAATTATATTTTGACAGTTTTCGCAATGTGTGTGTTAAATGTAATTGCCAAAAACACGTTTTTTGAGACACAACTGAAGTGAATAACAAATCGGTAGATGTCTCAGACAGTATTGGTGCGAGGCGAGTTCTGCACCAAAGTACCATTACCCAAGATGGCGGCGATGTCGTAATCAACTGACGTCAGTTGATGATGTCATTCAAGATGGCGGCCGTGACGTCAGTTGATTACGTCATCCAAGATGGCGGCCGCAACGTCACCCAACCCCAAGGCGGTTTCTGAGCCAAAGTACCGTTATCCAAGATGGCGGGAAAGTGCCACACTCCCTCCCCCCCCCCCCAACAGGATAATGCATCACACCTCTACTAACCTAAGAAAATCGCAGGAAGATAAGTCACTTGGGCTACCCCCACTAACCTAAGTCACCTGACCGCCACCTCTTCCTAGAAACTGGCACCAAGTTTGAATTTTGGTGGTAAAGAAAAGTCAATTCGCGTATCTATACTAATCTAAGAAAATGGTTCGAAAGAAAGGACATTTGGACTAACCTAAGTCACCCGACCGCCGCCTCCTCCCAGGGATTCGTGGGAAAAGGACTCGACCAGTGCTGGACCAGTGGAGAGAGGAAGCAGAGTACTTTATTTATTTTGGAACAATTTATTTAAGGATGGAGTATATTTATTAGACTGATACAAAACACACGCTCTGACATTCTTTCTCGAGACACCACCCTTACCCACAGTGACATGTTCGGCTCGGCATTGTGACACGCGTACACAACAGTGAGTGAGCTGCATTTGTGTTTCCTGGTTGGGTCGCAGGGGAGCGCGCCGACGTGGTGATCCGTGCGGAGCACGCAGATGGCACGTACCGCGTCCTGGCCAACACCGTATCCGGCTGCGGCTCCCAACAGCTGCACAGCGCCGCCCTGCTGCGGTACAGAGACCCTGCCAGCGACGACCACGACCACGACGAGGTCGAGACCAACAGCATCGACGCTGAGGGCGAGGGCCTACAGGAGGCTTCGCCTACTCCTCCCACGGAGCTGGCCGTCGAACACAGCGAGATGCCGGAGACAGCACCCTTCAACGCCACGGTTAGTGTCCCCTGCACCAGGAAAGGCGCCATTCGGTTCGGTTCTACTCTTCCTTATAACACCTCTGTGATTTATGAAAACAAAATATATTGTGCCCTCAACTGCAGGAATTCTCTGAGTGACACTGTCGGGCAATTTTGACTATTCACAGCTACATTTGCATCTATACCCTGCAAACCATTGTGAAGTGGATGGCAGAGGGTACGTCCCTTTGTGCCAACTTACGAGGGCTATTCGGAAAGTGAGGAACGATCAGTTGCGAAATGGAAACCACTGTGAAAATCCTACAGGTCTTTTCACAGAGTTTTGGGCAGTGTCTCTAATATGCCCGTCGATTGCATCAAGATGCTCGTTTCAGCTGTGAGCGCACTGTGAGCAAGTAAAGGTGCCTAGAACAAGAATGTCTCACGCCAAGTAGGAGGGCCCACTGAGAGGCTTCGCCTTAATGAATGCAGCCCACCTAACACAACTGCCACGCACTTCCTTCTTCATTGCAATTCTCCGCTGCACTGTGCAAGGGCAGTGAAGACGCTTCTGCAGCCTTTTCGATGAGAAGTGTTCGATCACTCACAACACAGCCTTAATTGGCTCGTCCTGAGAATCATCTCTGTTCACATGAAATGCTGGACACAAAGGCAACACTTGGGCGCAGGCTACCCGCTATAGACCAGTGTAGAGAATTATCGGAAACCACAGGCGGCTGCCTTCTATGACAATGGTGTTGGAAATTTGATATAAAGCTCCGACAAATGTCTAAGTCGGAGCGGCGACTATGTAGAGAAGTACCTGGAAGGTGTAGCTAAATGTGCAAAGAAAATAGTTTTGATTTTCACTGTAGTTTCCATTTCGCGCCCGATCGTTCCTTACTTTCCGAACAACCCTCGTATTTTTTAGGGCTTCATCACAGTCAATTCCTGTATGGTGCACATGAAGAATAATTGTTTAAACGCCTTTGCGTGTGTTCTATCTAGTCTAATCTTGTCTTCGCGAGCCCTGTGAGACTGATGTGAAGGTCTTTCAGTATGCTATAGGGTCAAAAGTATCCGGACACCTGTTAGTGGACATTAATATGAGCTGTGTCCACCCTTCGCCTTTATGACAGTTTGAATTCTGGTACGGACGCTCTCGTCAGGTGTCTGAATGTCTGTGGAGGAATGGCAGCCCAGGCTTTCTCAAGAGGAGAAAGTAGTGATGTCTGACGCTGGGGCTTGGAGCGAAGGTGACGTTCCAGCTCACCCCATTAGTGTTCCACTGGGTTTCCGTCGGAAATCTGGGCAGGTCAGTCGATTTCAGGAATGATATTGTCCACAAACCATTGCCTTACTGATGGTGCTTTATGACAGAATGGATTATAATCCTGATACAATCAGTTATCGTCTCCAAACTGTTCCTGTGCTGTATGCAGCACACAGTGCTGTAAAATGTATTAATATCCTTGCGCATTTAGCGTTCTCTTAAGCTCATTATGAAGATAACACCCAAAACACAGTCTACTCCGTGCTCCGTTGTTGACACTACACATGATGGTAGGTAACGTTCTCCAGGCATTCGCCAAACCAAACCCTTCCGTAGGATTGCCACTGGATATAGCATGATCCATCATTCCAAATCACTCTTTTTCCAGTCATCAGCTGTCCAGTCACGACGCTCTTTAGGCCACCTCAAGCGTCGCTAAGCACTGACTGCAGACATGCATGACTTTTGAGAAGCTGTTCTACCATTGTACTGCATTCTTTTTAACTCCCCACACACAGTCGTTGTCTTAGCTAGATTGCTGGTAGGACTCTTGAACTCACGAGTGATCATTTCCGCTTATTTCATGTAATTCTGTACAAACACCCTCCACGATGCGCGATGGTTCCTGTCCACCAGAACATGAAGTCTGCCTCCTATTGATTTAGCTGTGGTCGTTTCTTCACATTTCTAATTCGCAGTCACATGTCCAACATTCGACTGGGTAGCTGTAGAAGGGTTGAAATGTCCCTGACGGATTTGTTACTCAGGTAAATGGAAATGAGCGTTTGGCGTCATTGGGCGGGAGACGGGGATGGTCCGGCCACCTTGGTGCAGGTCTTCTTACAGTCGACGCCACATTGGGCGACCTGCGCGCTGGATAGGGATGAAATGATGATGAAGACAACACCCAGTCCCTGAGCGGAGAAAATCCCCAACCCAGCTGGGAATCGAACCCGGGCCCGTAGGATGGCAATCCCTCACGCTGACCATTCAGCTATCGGGGCAGACTGTTACTCAGGTAACATTCGACGACTAGTTCAAGTTCTGAGACACTGAGCTCTCTTCATTGACCCATTCTGCTTTTACTGTTTCTCTACTGACAAGAAAATACTCCCCACCTTCTATTAAAATGGTGGGTTCAACTCTCTTGACATCTAGTGGCCGATTCCGCATTACATAGGCATGTCCGGATAAATATGATCAGATAGTGTGTATTCCTTCATTACTCATTTAAACCTAGATCTTGAAAATGAGATTTTCACTCTGCAGGGGAGTGTGTGCTGATGTGAAACTTCCTGGCAGATCAAAACTGTGTGCCGGACCGAGACTCGAAGTCGGATCCTTTGCCTTTCGCGGACAAGTGCTCTTCCGTGTGAGGTACCCAAGCACGACTGACGACCCGTCCTCACAGTTTTAATCTGCCAGGAAGTTTCATATAAGCGCACACTCCGCAGCAGAGTGAAAATCTCATTCTGGAAACATCCCCTAGGCTGTGGATAAGCCATGTCTCCGCAATACCCTTTCTTCCAGGAGTGCTAGTTCTGCAAGGTTCGCAGAAGAGCTACTGTTAAGCTTGGAAGGTAGAAGACGAGGTACTGGCGGAATTTGAGCTGTGAGGACGGGTTCGTGAGTCGTGCTTGGGCAGCGCAGATGGTACAACACTTGCCGCGAAAGGCAAAGGTCCCGAGTTCGAGTCCCGGTCCGGCACACAGTTTAAATCTTCCAGGAAGTTTCGTTTTAGATCTTGACATTTTGTAAGCAGGCTTTCTTTGGATAATTTGTGTCTATCTTCAAGCGTCTGCTAGTTCACTTTCTTCAGAACCTCCGTGACGTTCTTCCACGAATAAAACCAACCTATGATCACCTGTGCTGCCCTTCTTTGTATACGTTCAATTAGTCCAACACACTGGAGCAATTGTATAGGGTGGGTCGCACGGGTATTTTGTAAGGAATATCCTTAGTAGACTAATTACATTTCCCTAATATCCGTTCAATAAACTAAAGTCTGCTTTATCAACGACTGAACCCATCTAACCGTTTCATTTCATTTCCCTACTGATGGTTAATCGATTGGATTGATTTGGGGGAAGAGAACAAACAGCGAGGTCATCGGTCTCATTGGATTAGGGAAGGATGGGGAAGGAAGTCGGCCGTGCCCTGTCAAAGGAACCATCCTGGCATTTGCCTGAAGCGATTTAGGTAAACCACGGAGAATCTAAATCATGATGGCCGGACGCTGGATTGAACCGTCGTCTTCCAGAATGCGAGTCCAGTGTGTTAACCACTGCGCCACCTCTTTCTGTACTGATGGTTATACCCGGGTATTTGTTTGTTGTTTGTGACTCCCGCTAGGTGCATAGTTTTCGACGTGTGAACATTTAAAGCAAGTTGTTAGTCTTTACAGCACTTTGCAATCTTATCAGCAAATGACGGGGATTGCGCAGTTTTTCTTCATAGATAAATGCAGGATTTGCGAAAAGTTTCAAGTTACTGTTAGCATTGTCTGCAAGCTCGTTAATATACAACACGAACAACAAGGGTCTCCGCAGACGTTCTTGAGGTAGCCTTGGAGTTACTCATATACCTGTCGACGACTTCCCATCATATTTTCAAGCGGTATTTGACATGCACGAGCACAAACCATCAGGCTCTCCAGATCCTAGTACAGGGCGGCAAATACAAAACTTACGACAAGCAGTCACGCTTAAAAAAGGAATAATACTTGTCGTAAGTTTCATGTTTCCCAGCTATACGCATATGGCTGGACATGTTGTTGGCTTGTGTTCATGCACGTCAACTACCCCTCGAAAATAGTATAACAGCCGAGACTATCCAGCAGCGAAAAATAAGTAATAATTACAGTCTAATGCGCGAAAAACGACATTTCCTCAAATTTTGTACGATTGTGATCACTACCCGAAACAAGTAGCTTTGCGACTGACCTTTAGGGGGTAGAGTGGTATGAACCAGCAGGCAGTGGATCGGTTCTTCCTCGAATTTGATGTACTCGCTGTGCTGCCTGCTTCGCAAGTGCCAGCAGTTTTGGCCGGCAACACTGACATCCGACACCAGGGATGGGAAAAACAGACTATTTAAAACCGATACCGGTATTTTAGTTCTGGATATTTTTCGGTATTGCTTTGATCTCACTTGTAGGCTAACAAGTGTGTGTTACTTGTTACTAATAATCTGATAAAACCAAAATATCAGTTAGACATTATGCGGAATCAGAGTATGCACCGGCAGCAAAAACACCCTGTGAGTGCCTTAGCGTCAGTAGAATAAATGACTGAAGGTAGGAGTGGACCCTTATTCTATGACAAAGCACATTGGTGTTTAGCTGTAAAATTGGTTTAATTTCTCTATTATTGTCAAAGAAGCACACTAGTTTACACAACTTGTGACATGACCATTTCAGGATAGTTGTCAATATAACGCATTACGTCATGTTTAGCAGAAATAACACTGAACACAACAGTATCAGATTTAAATAAATTCTCTACAAAATTTTTCTTACTTCTAGACAGTGAAGTTGGCCGACATTATGACAAATCATCTGATTCCGGTTCCAAGTTTGGTACTATTTAGGATGACAATCAAGTCTACAGAGAATGGTTAGTTTTTGTGACAAGATGAGCAAAAGATTACTCTAGTTTGCTCGAGTTCACAGTGGACGCAAGCTAGTGATACAATAATTTTGTACGTCTGCCAGCAGCATTTACTCTTAGCTGTGACGTACTGTCGGCTGCATGGCTGCTCTCGCCCTCTAAAAATCCTATAAAAAGCTAATCAAAATATTTACTGATTTTGTCACCTGAAACTGTCCTATGTTTCTCTTTATGCGAGAAAACTTGCACTCATCCCTACTCTGTAAAATATGGCGATATACACATGCATAGATGGAGCAGCGCGTATGCTTCAATGCCCTCTCAGTTCTCGCAAGAACAATTAACTACGTGGTTCTTTCGTTTCTCCGCTATCGGAGCTCAACGACTCTTCAGCTAATTTCTAGCTGAATGTCAGCCAAAATGAACGCAGTGGTCACACAAAATTCCTCTTTTGGCGTCGTACAGAGCGTGATGCGTCCTGTTCTACATTTGACGCTGGTTCAGAGGAGTCCTCGAAATTCGCGGTATTGTCTCTTTCGTAACAAACTGTCCCCCACCTGTGTCCTTTCGTGCTTCACGTCACTGCTTTTTCAGACCCATGGGAGCGTTCCTTTCACCTTGCGGAAACCACCTCTGCCAATCGCAAAGGGCCTACCTTTAAATAGCGTGGCAACATCGCCCCTTTTTTCTCCTTCCGAGTTTATTTCAGCCAGTCGGACATTTTGTGCCCGCTCCTGACGCCTAAATGTTACACGCGTACATCACGAGCATGCCGTGGGCCTTTCACGTGATCAACTGCATCACTGGTCTCTTTGTATCCATGTGGAAAATCCCCAACGCAGTTTTCTAAAGAATTTCTCCGTCGCAAGCAGCGCTGGACCGCTACCTGTTCCCCTCGCTGTATTGCCTGGCACGTTCGTAGTCTCTCTCTCGCTGTGGGTCACCAACCCCTCTCAGAATCCTTCCATTGTATGCGGGCCGTGATGGCGCAACTCGCATCTGTCCCCAAACTAAAACGTTTCTTCCAGCAGCTTTTTTCACCTTTCGCTCATTGACATGCAGGATTTGGGTTTGGTGTGTTAATATAATCGAATCGAGTGTCACGCCTCTGCATTACGTACTGTACATTTTGATAGGCAAATCTGCTCACTATCGCTGAAGTATGCCAGGTGACATATCTTTCTACTTGTTAAGCCATATAAAATCTCATGTAAGGTGCGAAATTAACATTCATTCAAGCTACCACCTTACAACTAGGCAGATGTATTAATTACTGCGCCATCCAGCACACAGTGTTGCCACATTTGCACGGACTATCTCAGCACGCCTCACAGCTGACCCACATTCGCACTTAGTGCCACCTATCCTCAGCCCCTGTACATTTCCTCCATGCTTGCTACTCTGAGATTCCTACAGGAGGTCGGACATACTTGGTCATCTGCACAGATGAAGATGGGTCCATTGCCCATGTGGGCGAATCAATTATATGAATGCATGGGGTCTGTTCATTCAGACATGTCTGAAAGAACAGACATGACACATTTGTATAAACCTTTTTTAAAAAAAGCAAATAGTTTTTATTCGTAAAATTTTCATTGTTTTGTAAAACTGCATTATTATGTAAAATGGGAAACATGATCAGTGCTACTTTAATAACAATGCCGAAAGAAACGAGCAACAAACACGTGGCCTCAGGATTGGTATAGCATTCCCGAGACAGTAACCTACCTGTTACCATGTGGCATGGCCTATTGTATGGTACAACTGTACATGAAGTGTGCAATATTGTCCCATCTGATCAGGTCTATATGTAGTTTTCTCACTGTTGTCATCGGACTTCGGTTGCATAACAAAATAGCACCATCCCTAGTCTGGAAGCATTTTGCGAAGTGCGACAGCAATGAAGCACAATGACCCATTTGCTTTAAAAACAATGAAGAACTGGAGGAGCCACGACAAACTTACATCATATAAGGAGAAAACTTAAAACTTAGTAACTCATTTACAGTTTACAATAAAAAAAGAACCCAGCTAATCTGTTGCCTGAGTTTACATAATATGCCTTTATTTGCTTGTAGCTTTTCAAAACGGACAAATCAACACGAAAAATAGACTTTTTTAACCTCATTTTTCACCCTTCCGTGATGCCCAGATAGTGGCACGATCGTCGATTATAACACTGTTTTTGAGCAGAGTATAAAAAAATTAGAATCAATAGGACTCTACGGGGGATTTTTTGTAGTATTCAGCCACGAATCATTTTTTTAGAAAAGCAGAGAATGGTGGACAAAGTAAGTCATCTTCTATTTGTCCATTTAATATTTTGATACGATGTATCTTGAATCTGAAGGAATCAAATTTTTCAGTCTTTATTCGGTTTCTACATTTATTACAGGAAATAATAGGAATACGTAACTGAAAATCGCTATTTCAGAAACCGGTTATTTCTAGCCGTTTTAACACCCAGGTAAAAACGGACGTCGAAAAACTAACGACATCATTCCAATCCCAAAGAAATCAGTTGTTGACAGGTGTGAAAATTACCGAACTATCAGTTTAATAAGTCACGGCTGAAAAATAATAACACGAATTCTTTACAAACGATTGGAAAAACTGGTAGAAGCCGACCTTGGGGAATGTCAGTTTGGATTCCGTAGAAATGTTGGAACACGTGAGCCAATACTGACTCTACGAATTATCTTAGAAGGTATAGTAGATTAAGGATAGGCAAACCTACGTTTATAGCATTTTTATTCGTGAAAGCTTCTGACAATTTTGACTGGAGTACCCTCTTACAAATTCTGAACGTGGCAGGGGTCAAATACAGGGAGCCAAAGGCTATTTGCAATTTGTTACAGAAACCAGGTGGCCGTTATAAGAGTCGAGGGGCAGGGAAGGGAAGCAGTGGTTGAGAAGGAAGTGAGACAGGGTTGTAGCCTATCACCAATGGTATTCAATCTGTATATTGAGCAAACAGTAAAGGTAACAAAAGAAAAATTTGGAGCAGGAATTAAAATCCATGGAGAAAAAATAAAAACTTTGAGTTTTGCCGATGACATTGTAATTCTGTCAGAGACAGCAAAGGACATGGAAGAGCAGTTGAACGGAATGGACAGTGTCCTGAAAGGAGGATATAAGATCAACATCAACAAAAGAAGAACGAGGAAAATGAAGTGTAGTCGAATTAAATCTGGTGATGCTGGGGGAATTAGATTAGGAAATGAGACACTTAAAGTAGTAAATGAGTTTTGCTTTTTGGGGAGCAAAATAACTGATGATGGTCGAACTAGAGAGGATATAAAATGTAGACTGGCTATGGCAATAAAAGCGTTTCTGGAACAGAAATTTGTTAACATCGAGTATAGATTTAGTGTTAGGAAGTCTTTTCTGAAAGTATTTGTGTGGAGTGTAGCCATGTATGGAAGTTAAACATGGACGACAAATAGTTTAGACAAGAAGAGAATAGAAGCTTTCCAAGATGTGGTGCTGCAGAAGAATGCTGAAGATTAGATGGGTAGATCACGTAACTAATGAGGCGGTACCGAACAGAATTGAGGAGAAGAGGAATTTGTGGCACAATTTGCGTAGAAGAAGGTATCGGTTGGTAGGACATGTTCTGAGGCATCAAGGGATCACCAGTTTAGTACTGGAGGGCAACGTGGAGGGTAAAACTCGTAGAGGAAGACAAAGAGATGAATACACTAAGCAGATTCAGAAGGATGTAGGTTGCAGTACTGGGAGACGAAGAAGCTTGCACAGGATAGATTAGCATGGAGAGCTGCATCAAACCGGTCTCTGGGCTGAAGACCACAACAACAAGCGAGAACTGTTTGTTTCAGCGATAACCGCCATCACTATCCGGCCCTTCCATCTGTCAATCACAAAGACGGCTGCTGTCGTACTGCGGAGGTTATATCAAAACTGTACAGTGGAAATTTTTGTTCATAACGTATTATCTGCGTAAAACGGTAAAACCCGATTGCAGGATATTTGATTTATTCATTGTCCTTATCATAAACCGAAAGAAAGGAGAGGTCATTAGAGCGCAAGCTCAGATTGAGAACGGCTATCAACCGTCACCTTTCGAAGGAACCATTCCAGAATTCGTCTCAACCGATTTAGGAAAATCATGAAAACCTAGTTCTGTATCGCCGTTATCTCAAATACGAGTTAGATTACTTTGCATTGCGCTGCAGTAGGTAGCGTAAGTTGCAATGTCTGAAGGAAGCTTGATTTTATTCACGATATAATTCTTTTTTCTTGTTTCAGTATTGACATTTGTTAATCGTGATGCGCTTTGCCATCTGTCTGAAAGGAATGCATAACGAGTTTCCTGACATTTTTCGTTGTGTCGGTTCGCTAATCGTATTTGCACTTTTTTTGCCAGTAGTTCCGGCAGATTATCGTTGAAACGGTTCACTTTCTTGTCTCATCAGAGTTTGTTCAGCGTACGCTATGTACATTCAGAAAAACCTTTACTGATCTCGTAATAAATAATAAACTATTTTTATGCGAAGTTCAGGCTACGAACCGTCCTAAATTTACGATTAATACTAACTGACAAACTCGATATTTTTTCAATTTTATGTTAGAAACGAAGACAAAAACTGAACTGCGTAATATAATATCTAGAACATTTCGTTTCCATGTATTCGTGATGACACCTTTTAAATTATGGCACAGTCGTACAAAGAATTATGCATTATGAACAAATGTATAAGTATAGTATCGAAATTAAGAAACGTAGAATGCAAAATACAAATTCTCTGTAATGTTTATTTAAATTAGAACTGTATACTAAACAATATTTCTTGTTACATGTCCAGGCAACTGTGCGCAGCTGCTTCGCGTGTCTACAACGAGTTTTTGTAAACTCTTTATGGTAATGCCTCGTCATAGACGGTTACTGTTTTCACCTATAGCCGTTCCCGGTTCGCAGTTTAAAGCTGTCAAAAGCGCCTGCCAGGTGTCAGAGATTTCCTTAAGTCGACTCGACTGTAAGTGTGTCCTAGACTACTAGTAGAGAATAAATGTTTGAAACTTATGCAAGAGTCAACATTTTTTTCACGCTCTCAGTGTTTATTACATTATATCTCTTGAACTATCTATCGTGCAATGATATATTTATGGAGGTAGATTCAGCGGCGTATGTGGATACCGTCTACCAAATATCTTGCGAATACAATAATTTTCTAAGAAATAATAAATTTAAACGTCACGCACTCTGCAGCAGTTTATGACGTCTGACATAGTTTTGTAGGTGCGTTTAGCGGCACACGTGGATCCTGTCTGCGAAATTTATTGCGAACATAGTAAGTAGCACATCTTTTTGCTTATGATGTCATATCTCCTGAACTGTGACAGGTAGGTGGTTCCTACCCCCACAGACATTGTTGTCTGACAACAAGGGATATGTGTACCAAGTTTGGCTGAAATCGGTCCAGTGGTTTAGGAGAACATGTGATACATAGACACACTAGTACATACATACATACATACATGTATACGTCCATAAACTGACTGTACAACGTATAAGGTCCAGAATGAAATTTTCACTCTGCAGCGGAGTGTGCGCTCAAATGAACCTTCCTGGAAGGTTAAAACTGTGTGCCGGACCGAGACTCGAACTAGGGGCATTTGCCTTTCGAGGGCAAATGCTCTACCGACTGAGCTACCCAAGCAAGACTCACGACCCGCCCTCACAGCTTTAATTCTGCCAGTACCTCATCGCCTTCTTTCCAAACTTCACAGAAGCTCTCTTGCGAAACTCGCTGAACTAGCGCTCCTGGAAGAAAGGATATTGCTGAGACATGGCTTAGCCACAGCCTGGGGGATGTTTCCAGAATGAGAATTTCGCTCACGAGTGGACCGTGCGCTGATATGAAATTTCCTGGCTGATTAAACGGTGCCGCTAGAACACTTGCCAGCGAAAGGCAAAGGTCCCGAGTTCTAGTCTCGGTCTGGTACATAGTTTTAATCTGCCAGGAAGTTTCAATGTATAACGTATCACACTGAATCCTCGCACGAACGAAAAAATGGCTGACATCGAAATAAGTGCCCAAGGAATAGAAAAGCAACTGGAATCACTCAACAGAGGAAAGTCCACTGGACCTGACGGGATACCAATTCGATTCTACACAGAGTACGCGAAAGAACTTGCGCCCCTTCTAACAGCCGTGCACCGCAAGTCTCTAGAGGAACGAAAGGTTCCAAATGATTGGAAAAGAGCACAGGTAGTCCCAGTCTTCAAGAAGGGTCGTCGAGCAGATGCGCAAAACTATAGACCTATATCTCTGACGTCGATCTGCTGTAGAATTTTAGAACATGTGTTTTGCTCGCGTATCATGTCGTTTCTGGAAACCCAGAATCTACTCTGTAGGAATCAACATGGATTCCAGAAACAGCGATCGTGTGAGACCCAACTCGCTTTATTTGTTCATGAGACCCAGAAAATATCAGATACAGGCTCCCAGGTAGATGCCATTTTCCTTGACTTCCGGAAGGCGTTCGATACAGTTCCGCACTGTCTCCTGATAAACAAAGTAAGAGCCTACGGAATATCAGACCAGCTGTGTGACTGGATTGAAGAGTTTTTAGCAAACAGAACACAGCATGTTGTTATCAATGGAGAGACGTCTACAGACGTTAAAGTAAACTCTGGCGTGCCATATGGGAGTGTTATGGGACCATTGCTTTTCACAATATATATTAATGACCTAGTAGATAGTGTCGGAAGTTCCATGCGGCTTTTCGCGGATGATGCTGTAGTATACAGAGAAGTTGCAGCATTAGAAAATTCTAGCGAAATGCAGGAAGATCTGCAGCGGATAGGCACTTGGTGCAGGGAGTGGCAACTGACCCTTAACATAGACAAATGTAATGTATTGCGAATACATAGAAAGAAGGATCCTTTATTGTATGATTATATGATAGCGGAACAAACACGGGTAGCAGTTACTTCTGTAAAATATCTGGGAGTATGCGTACGGAACGATTTGAAATGGAATGATCATATAAAATTAATTGTTGGTAAGGCGAGTGCCAGGTTGAGATTCATTGGGAGAGTCCTTAGAAAATGTAGTTCATGAACAAAGGAGGTGGTTTACAAAACACTCGTTCGACCTATACTTGAGTATTGCTCATCAGTATGGGATCCGTACCAGATCGGTTTGACGGAGGAGATAGAGAAGATCCAAAGAAGAGCGGCGCGTTTCGTCACAGGGTTATTTGGTAACCGTGATAGCGTTACGGAGATGTTTAACAAACTCAAGTGGCAGACTCTGCAAGAGAGGCGCTCTGCATCGCGGTGTAGATTGCTCGCCAGGTTTCGAGAGGGTGCGTTTCTGGATGAGGTATCGAATATATTGCTTCCCCCTACTTATACCTCCCGAGGAGATCACGAACGTAAAATTAGAGAGATTAGAGCGCGCACGGAGGCTTTCCGGCAGTCGTTCTTCCCGCGAACCATACGCGACTGGAACAGAAAAGTGAGGTAATGACAGTGGCACGTAAAGTGCCCTCCGCCACACAGCGTTGAGTGGCTTGCGGAGTATAAATGTAGGATGCAGATGTAGAATATTTACAAGTAAAAAAATGTTTAAGAGAGTAGGAGGTATACGAATTTTTCTGAAGTCTGGAAGAAACTGGTACCCCTCCTTAATATCGTGTAGGGCCGCCGCGAGCACGCGGTAGTGCCGCAACACGACGTGGCATGGGCTCGACTAATGTCTGAAGTAGTGCCGGAAGGAATTGACACCATGAATCCTGCAGGGCTGTCCATAAATCCGTAAGAGTTCAAGAGGGTGGAATCTCTTCTGAATAGCACGTTGCAAGGCATCCCAGATATGCTCAATAATGTTCACGTCTGGGGAGTTTGGCGGCCAGCGGAAGCGTTTTACCTCAGAAGAGTGTTCCTGGATTCACTCTGTAGCAGTTCTGGACGTGTGGGATGTCGCTTTGTCCTGCTGGAATTGCCCACGTCCGTCGTAATACACAATGGACACGAATGGATGCAAGTGATCATGCAGGATGCTTACGTACGTATCACCTGTCAGTCGTATCTAGACGTATCAAGCGTCCCATCCTCCACCAGCCCATGTAGGATCCATGGATTCACTAGGTTGTCTCCATACCTGCACACGACATCAGCTCGATCCAATTTGAAGCGAGACTCGTTCGACCAGACAACATGTTAACAGTCATCAACAGAGCAGTGTCGGTGTTGACGGGCCCAGGCGAGTGTAAAGCTTTGTGTCGCACAGTCATCAAGGGTACATGAGAGGACCTTCGGTTGCGAAAGCCCATATCGATGATGTTTCGTTGAACGGTTCGCATGCTGACTTGTTGACGACCCAGCATTGAAATCTGCAGCAATTTGCGGAAGGGTTGCATTTGTGTCACGTTGAACCATTCTCTTCAGTCGTCGTTGGGCCCGTTCTTGCAGGATCTTTTTCCGGCCGCAGCGATGTCGGAGATTTGGTGTTTTACCGGATTCCTGATATTCACAGTACACTCGCGAGATGGTCGTACGGGAAAATCGCCACTTCATAACTGCCTCGGAGATGCTGTGTCCCATTGCTCGTACACTGACTGTAACACCACGTTCAAACTCTGGTAAATCTTGATAACCTGCCATTGTAGCAGCAATAACCCATCTAACAACTGCGCCAGACACTTGTTGTCTTATATAGGTATTGCCTGCCGCAGCGCCATGTTCTGCCTGTTTACATATCTCTGTATTTCAGTACTCATGACTATACCAGTTTCTTTGGCGCTTTAGTGTATAATGATCACTTTTTCCAGGGTAACGGAATAAAGTGCCCATTGCGGATATACACACTCAGAAATTAGACAGCTACCCTCTTTTGGCAGAAGGAACTCCACTGGCTTGGCGCCTTCCTTTAAGCGCAACTACTCTGCTGTTTTCCGACTGAGCTGTCATCGATGTCAGACCCATTACAAATACGACGAACAGGATTAAATTATTTTTCATGTAATATTTTAAGGATATCAAAAACTAGTCTACTTTGATCTTCTTAAAAGATTGTCCTCCAGCCGTTGAGGTACTGTCTTTGCCTGCTATCTTAGACTATGTATTAAAACGATGCGGTATTTTTTTCCACTCTGGAAACTGAAACGCAGATCTCCATAGATCGTCCCCTATAAATCCATTAAATGGCTTTTCCATTTCAGAAACGTAATCAACGTTGCATGGCAAGGCGGTTGCACTGGGCCGGCCTCGGTGGCCGTGCGGTTCTAGGCCCTTCAGTCCGTTTCTTTGCCCTCCTGCAGATTTGTAAGTTCTACTCATACTGTATGTGGCAATGAGAGAACGTAGTGGTAAGACTGGTCTCGCTGTTGGGAGAGCGATGGTTCAACAATCACCTGATTATTCTGGTTTAGATTTTCCATGCTTTCTCTGAATCGCTTAATACATATGCTGGGATGGTTCCTTTGGAAACGATAAGACCCATTTGCTTTCGTGTCCTCCTCGAATTTACGCTGGCACTCCATCTCTAATGATCTCGTCGTCGAGATGTTAAGTCCTAAACTGCCTTCCAGTTTTCCTTTGGTGGTGCCGATTTGGTGAACTCTCTGTTTCTCATATGGTTCTCCTCTATCACTTCCGGTGAGGGTAAAACTACACACATCAAACAAAGTTTTGCATCACCTCGGTTCGTGAGTTTCGGAACCTGTAATGAACATTGGAATAGAGATCAACATAAACATCATTTCCGACCTTTTTATTGCTCATGAAAACAACACACTGCATGTTGTACCACCATACAGTGAGACCTTCAGAGGTGGTGGTCCAGATTGCTGTACACACAGGCACCTCTAACACTCACAAGTTCATCAACGCACTGTTGGTCCAGATAACACTCCTCAACGGCGATTCGGCGTGGATCTCTCAGAGTGGTTGGCGGGTCACGTCGTCCATAAACAGCCCTTTCCAATCTATCCCAGGCATGTTCGATTGGGTTCATGTCTGGAGAACACAGTGGACACTCTAGTCGAGCGATGTCGTTATTCAGAAAGAAGTCAGTCACAAGACGTGCACGATGGGGGCGCGAATTGTCGTCCGTGAAGACGAATGCCTCGCCAATATGCTGCCGGTATGGTTGCACTATCAGCCGGAGGATGGCATTCACGTATCGTACAGCCGTTAGGGCTCCTTCCATGACCACCAGTGGCGTACGTCGACCCCACATAATGCCACCCCAAAACAGCAGGGAACCTCCACCTTGCTGCTCTCGCTGGTCAGTGTGCGTAAGGCGTTCAGCCTGACCGGGTTGCCTTCAAGCACGTCTCTGACGATTGTCTGGTAAAAGGCATATGCGACACTCATTGGTGAAGAGAACGTGATGCCAATTCTGAGCGGTACAATCGGCATGTTGCTGGGCCCATCTGTGCCGTGGTTGCAAAGATGGACCTCGCCATGGATGTCGGGAGTAAAGTTGCGGATCATGCATCCTATTGCGCGCAGTTTGAGTCGTAACACGACGTCCTGCGCTGCACGAAAAGCATTATTCAACATGGTGGCGTTGCTGTCAGGGTCCCTCCAAGGCATAACCCGTAGGTAGCGGTCATCCAATGCAGTAGTAGACCTTGGGTGGCCTAAGTGAGGCATGTCATCGACAGTTCCTGTCTCCCTGTATCTCATCCATGTCCGAACAACGTCGCTTTGATTCACTCAAACTCGCCTGGGCACTTCCCTTGTTGAGACCGCTTCCTGGCACAAAGTAACAAAATGCGGACGCGATCGAACCGCGGTATTGACCGTCTAGGCATGATTGAACTACAGACAATACGAGCATGTACCTCCTTCCTGACGGACTGACTGGAACTGATCGGCTGTCGGGCCCCCTCCGTCTAATAGGCGCTGCTCATGCATGGTTGTTTACATCTTTGGGTGGGTGTAGTGACATCTCTGAACAGTCAAACGTCTATCTTCAGAAGTTCTGGGAACCGGAATGATGCAAAACGTTTTTTGATGTGTGTATAACTCGTTCCGCAGAAGTGCTACAAGCTGCCATCGACAGCACTTTTGAAGTGGGCAAAGAATGTAGCCTTTCGTCCAGGATCTTCGGTTTCGTCATGACAAGTTTAACAGTAAACATATCGACTGTAATCTTCTGCTATTCACCTGCTTTTTTCAACTGTATTGATTCTGCTTTTGACCAAGTTGTAGTGCTAACTTTTTCCTAACAAATTACAGAAATCGTATTTTCTGATGCGAGTTTCTTGTCGCCACTCCTATTACCAAAACTGAAACATGCAAATTAATTACGTTCAATTAAAGTATCTTCGTTACTAATTTGAGAATGTGATAGTGTAATGGGGAGGTTAATGGAAAGAGAGGTAGATAGAGAAGGGCAATAGGTAGGGAGTGCAGGAGAGGGAGATGTAGAGATAGAAGGAAAGCGAATGGTGTGTGGAAGAGCAGATCCAAAGAGCTGGAAGGGGGAGAGTGAGAGTGAGAGTGGGTGTGAGAGTGAGAGTAGATGCTGAAGGAGGAGAAAGAGAGAAGAATAGGCGACAAAGAGGAAAGATAGAGGTGGGGAAAGATACTGGACAGATAGGCAAGAGATGGAGAGGTGGGAGAACGACAGGAAGGAGACAGGGAAATGCTCACAATGCTTTCAGAGATAGGGAAGAGGAATGGGGAAGAAGAAATGGAAGGCAGAGGAAGCTGAGTAAAAGGGCGAGAGATGTAGCAGAGAGCGAGCGTTGATAAAGAGAGGTGAAACGAGTGAGCGAGAGAGTGAGGTTGATGGAGAGAAGCGCTTGTGTCAGGTGCGCACGTGGCAGAGAAAAAGGGGGGGGGGGCGGAAGCATTGGAGGATGAGGGAGGGAATGGAGAACTAGAGGAGAGGCGGGGAAAGTACAGGAAAGAAACAGGGAGTTGCACAGGAGGCTTTCTGAGATGGAAAAAGGTGGAAGGAAACAGAGGAGAGGTGACGGAAGGAGGAGGAGGAGGAAGATGAGGAAGAGGGAGAGAGGTAGCAGAGAGCGAGCGTGGAGGAGGAAAGGAGAAGGTAGCGAGTGAGGGAGTGAGGCTGAGACGGACCCGTGCGTGCCGCAGGTGTGGACGTGGCCTCGCTCAGAGTGCGAGAGCGACGCCGGCGTGCACGTGTGCCTGCAGCAGGTGCGCGGCGACCACGAGCTGCCCGAGCCCCTGGCGTCGTCTGAGCTGCCGCTGCGGCTGCTGCTGCCCTTCGGACGCGATCAGAGGGACCAGGCCACCGGTGAGTACCACACCGCACCAACTGCGCTTTAAGAGGCCCAAACGAATTCACGTGCAGTTTTCAAGCTTTTGAGTGTAGTGCCTTGTGCGATTACATGATAGACTCACTTGTGACCTAGGCATCTGATTCGACGATGGTAAGTCAGTAAGAAAAGATAGCTTACAGGGTGTTCCACTCAAACCTTCCTTATTTAAAGGACCCACGAGAGAAAAACCACAGTAGATACGACTGTGAAAAAAGCACCACATTGTAGAGCACCTCAAAGAATTTATATTCCTGTGTCATACGTGCCAAGTATCATCGCCAGAGTGTAGCATGGTCGCATGAAGGGAAAATGGCGACTCCACAGTAGCGCGCTCAAGCAGTAGTGTGGTTTGCAGAAACAAAATCGCCCATTACTGTGCAAAGAAATCATCGTCGTGTGTATGAATGTGGTCCACCTGATGTGAAAACAATTAAGGAATGGTATAGGGAGTTTCTGGCAACAGGATGTGTTATGGAACATTCTGGCGGTGCACGTTACGGAGTTTCAGAAGAGACAGTGGAGGACATCAGACAGAAGGCCGGAGTGGCCCAGCGGTTCTAGGCGCTACAGTCTGTAACCGCGCGACCGCTGCGGTGGCAGGTTCGAATCCTGCCTCCGGCATGGATGTTTGTGATGTCCTGTTAGGTTTAAGTAGTTCTAAGTTCTTGGGGACTGATGACCTCAGAAGTTAAGTCCAATAGTGCTCAGAGCCATTTGAGGACATCAGACAAACATTTCTCAGAAGCCCACGTAAGTCAATTCGTCAAGCATCTAGGCAACTTGATGCACCTCGATCAACACTGCATCTTGTAGTTCACCAGCGTCTTCGTATGTGTGCTTACAAAGTGCAAATTCGGCAACATCTGACGCCGAACGACAAACCACGCCGACAATTTGCTGCGGATATGCTGCAGCGTATTGATATGGATGCCAGCTTCCTGGAAAGATGTTTTTTTCTCATATGAGGCAACCTTTCATCTATCAGGAAGGGTTAATAGGCATATTGTCCGGATCTGGGATTCGCAAAATCCGCACATAGTCATTCAACATGTTCGTGATAGCCCTAAACTAAACGTCCGGTGCGGGCTAATGCACTGCAGGACTGTTGGACCGATCTTCTTTGCGGAACAAACAGTCAATGGGTCAGTGTATCTGGACATGTAGGAGCACTTTGTGTACCCTCAGATACAAGACTCGCAACCCAACATCATTTTTCAACAATATGGAGCTCCGCCGCATTGGTCGACGGCTGTTCGCAAGTTCCTGCATAGGAAATTTCCCAGTCGTTGGATCGGACGCGGAAGGCCCATTGCCTAGCCACCATATTTACTCGACATTTCGCCACTTGATTTCTTCATGTGGGGATTCGTGAAGGACGGCGTATATGCTACCAAAGTGGACGATATTCTTACGTTGCGACATCGTATCACTAATGCGATTGCAACAATAACAGAGGAAATGTTACAGAGAACTTGCCAAGAGATTGAATATAGACACGATATTCTTCAGGCTACAAATGATTCACATGTAGAGGTGTATTGATGATAAATAAATAAATAAATAAATTCTTTGAGATGCTCCACAATTTGGTGCATTTTTCATTGTCGTATCTACTGTGGTTTTTTTCCTGGGTCTTTGAAATTAGGGAGGTCTGAGTGGGACACCCTGTATTTTCTGCTCCATAGATTGGCAGCACTGTCTCAGCAATGGCGTGCGTTAATCTTATTGTTGTTCTCGAGCGTTAGCTGTGCTGGTTCAGTGAATAACTGCTAAAAGACCTTGTCGTACTCTCATCAAAACTGTATATCTTCAATTTCAAAAGAATTCTAATGGGAATAGCAGTTTGACATGCAAGAGCGAAACAATGCTTCTTCACACAAAACTGTCCTGACTATACCATTTCCATGCTTGTGTTATAAGAATCATACAAATGAGTAGTATAATATTTTTTTAAAAACAGTTTATCTCAAACTCCCTGCGAATTTTGTCGCTCAGGGGTATCATTTTACGTGGAAGTTCGTGTTCACATTTTTCAACGCCATTTGCCAATAATGTTCAAACATCTTCTGTTATATCATATTTCGATTTATTTCTCCCAAAAAGTATCGTATGATTTTTATCACAAAATTGCACTGCTGTCGAATTCGGCAAGACCACAAACATCAAATAAACCGGAGTACAAGACAAGCACATCGTTTCCACACTGAGCCTAGAAACCGACAACTATGTAGTATTTCCACATGGCGCGAGTTTAAAAGGTAGCACTTTCGAAAACTGAGTGCCCTACAGTTTTGCAGTTTTAAATGTAAATATTTTACAGTAATAAGCATCCTTCCAATTTTGTGTGTTATTAGAGATTTATGTATTCCTGTTCACGTTTTTATTATAAATATAATTATATATTATTTTTTGTTTTGACTTCAGTTGATCTCAAATCAATTTCTTACGTGAAAATAATGGAATTAATTACATTTTAATTACTTTGTTTTAAGGACAAAAATTAATCTCCAAAGTTTTCTAAAGTAAAAAATGAATAATGGCTTCGCTATTTTACATCAAATAGCCAAAATATGAGGTTTAGAAAAAGTGGGAAAGTGACTATGGTGAACAAACTTTCGAATAAAACAAATTTTCAAATATGAGATAGCAAACAAAGACAAAAAGAGTACGCGATAATTATCATTACGTGATGATGTAATGCTTCTACATTTGTTGGAAATATTGTTTTTTTAAATATGAGATATTTATAAAAAGACGTAACATGAAAGCCTTGTATTCAGAATAATTATTACTGAAATGTTTGGAGTAAATAGTTACATTAATATATAATTCTGGTCCTGTATGAATAATATGTGTCTATCCAAACGGAAGTAACTAAACTGCAGACATACTACGTCAATACAACTGATAAATTTTCGTCAACTACTAAGAATGTACGATAAATTAAATTTTTACGTCTAAATAAAATAACACAATGCCCAGTTCCATTGGAAACTGTATTCATCGTGATTGCAAGACACGAATTTATAGTCCGTATGCACTAAAAAAAAAGGAAAGAACTGTTTCGTTTTCTGCACCATGAAGGCACTAAGGCTGCGGAGATTATTCATGGAATGCAGCTGTATAAGATAATGAATGAAAAATTTAAAAGTGGCTAAATAACTTTGAAAATGGACGTTTGTGTGATTGCGGCGAAGAGCGTTCGAGTAGGCCATCTATTTCGTAAACGGACCGGGAAATTGAGACAGCTGAGCGAATGGTGTGCCAGAACAGATGGTATTTTGCGTGAAATGATTGTTAGCCACGATTCAGCAGTTACAATCGTCCACGAATCTCTAAATTGTCACAAGGTTTGCACTCGCTGGGCACCGCGTTAACTGACAGGCAAACACAAACAAGATGTTTGGAGATGATGAAATCACATTTAAGGTGTTTTGAAAAGGAAGGAGAAGACTTTCTCAGTCGCACAGTAACAGTTGATGAGGCATGTGTTCATCGCTACGAAGCACACAGCAGAGCGTGGTGTGGAAACGTCCATCTTCGCCTACAGCAAAAAATTTCAAAAGCTGAACTTCTGCAGGAAAGTTGAGGACGACTGTGTTTTGGGATTATAAATGTCAACTGCTGATTCATCATACTCCTGTAGATCAAACACTGAGAAGTGACAGTCACTGCTACATTTGAAAGACACGGTCAAAACAAAGACTAGAGGTCTCCCAGGAGGTGGGACTTGCTGCCTAGTGCAGCAAGCGGTCTATGGAGATACGCAAAACTGTGGCCACCTATTATCGTGGCTCCTACAAGAGGTGCAATGTTCACCAGGAGAAATTTATTGCATCGTATGTTAACCGGGGGCCTAGAAACGACGGAGGGGCTCCGTCCCCGCCGCAGCCGCAGTGGCCCACAACCCACGACGACTGCCGCAGTCCACTTCACCGCACCACCGCCCCCCATCGAACCCCGGGGTTATTGTGCGGTTCGGCCCTCGGTGGACCCATCCCCCCCCCCCTCCCAGGGAACGTCTCACACCAAGACGAGTGTAAACCCACACCCCTATGTTTGTGTGGTAGAGTAATGGTGGTGTACGCGTACGCGGAGAACTTGTTTGCGCAGCAATCTCCGACATAGTGAAGCTGAGGCGGAATAAGGGGAACCAGCCCGCATTCGCCGAGGCAGATGGAAAACCGCCTAAAAACCATCCACAGACTGGCCGGCGCACCAGACCTCGACTCAAGTCCGCCGGGCGGATTCGTGCCGGGGACCAAGCGCTCCTTCCCAATCCGGAAAGCCGCGCGTGAGACCGCACGGCTAACCGATCGGGCCAGGAGAAGTTAGTGACAATGTTATTGCTTTTGCACAACATTGGGAAGTTCATTTACATAGCTGGACTCAGGAAAACATGCTCGCATTCGGAAGGACGACGGTTCAATCCCGTCTCCAGCCATCGTGATTTAGGTTTTCCGTGATTTCCCTAAATCGCTTCAGGCAAATGCCGGGATGGTTCCTTTGAAAGGGCACGGCCGATTTCCTTCCCAATCCTTCCCTAACCCGAGCATGAGCTCCGTCTCTAATGACCTCGTTGTCGACGGGACGTTAAACACTAACCACCACCAACCACCACCAGGAAAACATGTATCGGAGCTCGGAAACTAGCGTTTCCAGACCCACATTGATGCAAGCTTTCCATCTCATGTTTACATGACGAATTCGATTCCTAAGTAATGCTCCATAGAATCGAAACTATCTACACACCAGGCTACTCTCGTTACTGCTATTCTCCCCAAGCCAGGAGAAGTTTAAGAGAGAGACTACGGGTGTGACGTGGAACATATTCAGCTAGCGAGTTAGGGCAAGACATTTTAAGATCGTCGAAGTTCAATGTCAGTGCCCAGACCTGTCACTCGGAATTCGTGAGTAACTGCTTAATAAATAGAGGAATGTTTCCATTCAAAGTTTTTCTCGTAATGCTCGGAATGATCCCTACGATAGAAAGGTCGCTGTGTATATCGACTCAATTAACTGAAAGATTTCGATGAATTCCTCTTGAAATCAGTAACGAATTTGCATCCATGTTTAATAGAAATGAGTATATTTTAATCTCTGCTATGGTAACGCAGTAGCTAATACAGGACTTATGTCCTTCGATGTTAAAAACTCAGCAAATATGTACCCATTGTAGCGAAACAAGCGCCGTATCATTGTGAGAGATACAGAGGAGAGCGAGTGTGCCGGAACTTCTGTCTGTTCACTGCTACGAGCACCACGTCATCATAACGTGCCTGCACGTAGCATACAAAGTATTGCGCCATAATCTAAGAGTGAAATTAAAAATTAAAATAACTTTTCCAAACTTTGTCAATGTATGTTTCAGTATAGTAATGTTAACATTGTGAAGTCTCACTGATCTAATGAATATGTTTCACTAAATAAATTATTTTAAGACAAAAAATACGCGGCGCTAAATAATGCAGCTAGAAAGCTACGAATTGTTCAGAGAGTGCAAATGTACGTCACAATCAAATGTTACAAGTCTCAAGTTGATCGGAGCAATATTTTGGTCAAATTCAGCATTTTTACGAAAATTTGAAGGCGCTAAATATTAGACTCGAAAAGATTAAAATTCGTAAGTAACCCCTCGGTTTGATATAAAATCATTAACTATGTGACTCCATTAAGCTACCTCTATTAGTTTTCAACTTACTAACTAAAAACTAAATTTGGAACATAAACGTCCTTATTCACAATAGATTAGTTATCATATGTATTTGTTATAGAAAGTTCTAATTAAAAGACTCGATTACATTGATGAAAAATGCGGCTGTACCAAATTTCAAGACTTTAATATAAATAACAATCATTAAAGGGAATCTTGAAGAGACAGCTCAGAGGTAATTTTCTACTGTTGGTTCCGTTCTAAAAATTCTAGCCGACAAAGTTTAATACAGTCGAGCTAAAACTTTTTCAGTAATCAAAGCCAAGTTAACTTCATTCATGTAAAAACTGAAAAGATTGTAAATTGTTAAACGACAGAGTTATTAATTAATACATGTCAGAGAAAGGGGGCATTTAAGTGCTGCTACCTGTGCCTTGAGCAGTCGAAGGCAGATGTTCCGTTCAGCGGTCCGTTGCGCCCATACTGTATATTAATACAGCCAGATGGACAGTGGCTTTTATTGTTATTATTAGCAATATTATTATGTTTGTGCGTGTGAACTTCTACAGAATATATCAGTTAGAACTCAAAACGTTTATTTATAGTCATAGTTCCTGTTCCCCCTGAGTAAATTGCAAGTAGGAATATTTTCTTTCAGTGAGCACAAGAATAATGTGGATTTGAAGACTGGAAGTTACGGGTAGTATGTTCTCCATCGCTTTCTGTCTGCCCGCAAAAATGGTTTTCAGGCTTTTGTAAACGGCGAAGTCTTTTTTAGATTTATTTCTTTTAATTCGCCCGCTGCCCCACACTATTACAACGATTGTGCCTAGCTGAGACAATCTTACTTCCACACTATCTGAGCAGCAGTTCTGGCGAGAAGAGTCTGGAAGATATTTAATATAAATCCAGAAGCAATGTAACACACGAGGTACACACGCTGGGGTCATGAGAGATGGTGATGTATGAAGAAGTCCATTACTGATCGGTAAGAATATCGAAAATTACTACGAAAGCAGACAGATTGCAAGGCAGACTCAAACCCATTCGAGTCCATACTGACAAATAAAACATAATTAAAGTCAAATTTTACTAGTTCAGTTGTCAATAAACCCTAAATACTTTTGTCACAGGCCCTAAATAAGTGGTCTCTTTCCGGACAAGGTCGTCTCTCTGGATGCATGTTTCCATCTTCCAAAATTGCTTTATCGAAGAAGACGAAAATACGTTTCCTTCTTTCGTATGTGTTCCAGATACAAAAGCGATACATACAAAAACAAGTGAGAGTGGACCTGAAAACATAAAAATAATTTCAATTACTACATAGTTAGCTTCTTCATCGAATATGCGAAATAAGTGTCTCCTCTTCTTGAAAATGTTTGTCGTGGGTCTGTAAGAAAGGTCGCAGGACAAACACACAGAACTAATAGACCTAGTTCACTGATGTCAGTTTGTTGTAGAGTTATGGAAGATATTTTGTGCTTGCTGTTTGTATGGAACTGAGCTTACTCCTTACTTTCAGAAGCTAACGAGAAAAAAATTAATAGAAGAAACGCGTCAACAGGGTCCATGCCATCGCCTAGCAAACAAAATCTGTATTCTCGTTTGAATTGAAGACTGCTTACCAAACAGAAATCTGTACTTGGTTCTTAGTGGCGAATCATTGAGAGAAGCGAATGCAGCATACAGTGTACTTCAAACAATTATGATATGACCGTTGCTGTTAACAGTACTCATCGTGTAAGTTGTGAACTGACAGACAACGGTTGAAGCTCTCTGAGGTTGGTGTGTCCTGTACAATCCTGGAGGGCTGCCGCTTCTTTTAGAGCATATGTTGGCGAAAATACATGTTTAATTCCGGAGGTACGCATAAAATATCATCCGAAATTGTGCTAAACGCATTCTCTGAAAATTATCTCGAGTAATTAGTTCATGAGCCCACGCGAATAGTAAACGGTTGTGAAAACACACTTGACCTCTAAGCAACCAATAATCCTGAGTTAGTAACGAGCATCAAAACCGATTCAGGGATTAATGAACACAGGGCTGTCGTAGCAAGATTGAATATTGTAATCCCCAAATCCTCGAAAAATAAGCGAAAAATATACCTATTCAGAAAAGCAGATAAAAATGACACCTTCCTAAGAGACAATCTCCACTCATTCCAAATTAATAATATAAGTGTAGACCACATGTGGCTTAAATTCAAAGAAATAGTATCGGCAGCAATTGAGAGATTTCTACCAAATAAATTAACAAACGACGAAGCTGATCCTCCTTGGTACACAAAACGGGTTAGAACACTCTTGCAGAAACAATGAAACAAACATGCCAAATTTAAACAGACGCAAAATCCCCAAGATTGGCGATCTTTTACAGAAGCTCGAAATTTAGCGCGGACTTAAATGCGACATGCTTATAACAGTTTCCACAACGAAACTTTGTCTCGAAACCTGGCAGAAAATCTAAAGAGATTCTGGTCGTATGTGAAGTATGTTAGCGGCAAGAAACAATCAATGCCTTCTCTGCGCGATAACAATGGAGATACTATCGAAGACAGTGCTGCCAAAGCATAGTTACTTAACACAGCCTTCCGAAATGTCTTCACAAAAGAAGACGAAGTAAATATTCCAGAATTCGAATCGGGAACAGCTGCCAACATGAGTAACGTAGAAGTAAATATACTCGGAGTAGTGAAGCAACTTAAATCACTTAATAAAAGCAAGTCTTCTGGTCCAGACTGTATACCAATTAGGTTCCTTTAAGAGTATGCTTATGCATTATCTCCATACTTAACAATCATATACAATCGTTCGCTTGAAGAGAGATCTGTACCTAAAAACTGGAAAGTTGCACAGGTCACATCAGTATTCAAGAAGAGTAGTAGGAGTAATCCACTAAATTACAGGCCCACATCATTAACGTCGACATGCACCAGGATTTTGGAAGGTATATCGTGTTCGAACATTATGAATTACCTCGAAGAAAACGATCTATTGACACACAGTCAGCATGAGTTTCGAAAACACCGTTCTTGTGAAACACAACTAGCTCTTTATTCGCATGAATGTTGAGTGTTATTAACAAGGTATTTCAGATCGATTCCATATTTCTGTATTTTCTGAAGGCTTTTGACACTGTACCACACAAGCGGCTTGTAGTGAAAATGGGTGCTTATGGAATATCGTCTCAGTTGTGTGACTGGATTTGTGACTTCTTGTCAGAGAGGTCACACTTCGTAGTAATTGACGGAAAGCCGTCGAGTAAAACAGAAGTGATCTCTGGCGTTCCCCAAGGTAGTGTTATATGCCCTCTGCTGTTCCCTCAACGGTCTACCCGACGGGGGGCCTTAGCCACACGACATTTCATTTCATCTACATAAACGATTTGGGAGACAATCTGAGCAGCCGTTTCGGTTGTTTGCAGATGACGCTGTCGTTTATCGACTAATAAAGTCATCAGAAGATCAAAACAAACTGCAAAATGGTTTAAAAGAAATATCGGAATGGTGCGAAAAGTGTCAGTTGACCTTAAATAACGAAAAGTGTGAGGTAATCCACATGAGTGCTAAAAAGAACGCGTTAAACTTCGGTTACACGATAAATCAGTCTAATCTAAAAGCCGTAAATTCAACTAAAAACCTATGTATTACAATTTAAATTGGAGGGAAAACATAGAAAATGTTGTTAGGAAGGCTAACCAAAGGCTGCGTTTTGTTAGGAAGGCTAACCAAAGGCTGCGTTTTATTGGCAGGACAATTAGAAAATATAACAGACCTACTAAGGAGACTGCCTACGCTACGCTTGTCCGTCCACTTTTAGAATACTGTTGCGCGGTGAGGGATCCTTACCAGATAGGACTGACAGTACATCGAAAAAGTTCAGAGAAAGACAGCACGTTTTGTATTATCGCGAAATATGGGAGAGAGTGTCACAGGAACGATACAGGATTTGTGATGGGCATCATTAAAAGAAAGGCGTTTTTCGTTGCGACGGAATCTTCTCACGAAATTCCAATCACCAACTTTCTCCTCCGAATGCGAAAATATTTTTTTGACACCGACTTACATAGGGAGAAACGATCACCAAGATAAAATAAGGGACATCAGAGCTCGTACGGAAAGATATAGTTGTTCATTTTTCCCGCGCACTATACGAAATTGGAATAATAGAAAATTGTGAAGGTGGTTCGATGAACTCTCTACCAGGCACTTACTTGTGATTTGCAGAGTTCCATGTAGATGTAGATGTAGATTCATTGCTGTAAAGGGAAAAAAACACACTTTTTCGCAACTGTTTCGTTATTTAAATAATTTTACTACGTAGGTTTCTGATTATTATTTCGATTTCATCAACACAATCGGTGACCGACACATACAAATACATCTAATATCATATTTATTAATCAACAAACACGTCAATAATTGACATTACATATCGCACAAGTTTTTGTACACAGACTGTAAAATTACCATTTTTTAGAAACGTTTCCTCAGTCTGTTTTGTGGTTGACAGAGGGCATATCCTCCTTTTGGGAACAGACTTTTACAAGCTGACGATGTGGCTGAAATATTCAGATATTTAAGTGTAGTGTTTTGTAGCTTTGGACAGCTAATACCGATGATGTGATTCCACACTTCTAATGGACCTTGTTTAAGATCTAGAAAGCGGTTTTTCATTTGGCTGTGTTGTGTCCCAGTTTGCAATGTATTCTTTTCTAGTACCACTTTATAATGTTCATTACATTAGTCAAATTTGCTTTTATTTTTTCTTTTGCTGTATTGTGTCAACACGTTGCTCATACTCACTCATAGTCGTTCAACACCTGCAAGCAACTCCTTGACAGTTTTGATTTCCTTCGAAAATGCTAAACCATCTTAATAGCGTATGTTCTTGAAACTTTGATCAACAACGTTAATATGGCCAATTTGTTAAAAATTCTGTTGGTACGAATACTGTTACAATGTTGCTCTTCAAATTGGTTGCATGCCAGATACTGTACTTCGATAGTCGGTACTAGTTATTGCGATTGAAGTATTGCATCCAACGTAGTTTCCCACCCAAATTATACGAATAGCCACTTCTATAGGCCGCGGAATGTCACAAATGTCTTCTACATCAGTGATCAGCAAACTGCGGACTGCGGGCCGCATGCTGCCCCAACCAAGCCTTTCGGCCCGTCGTTCTCAGCCGTACTCGTATTTCATAATACGAGGGCGTGCGGAAAGTATGCCTCTGAATTTGCTACGTGAAAAGACTTAAACATTTTTAAACAAAACAAGCTTATTACTATTCTACAGCCGGCCGGGTGGCCTCGCAGTTCTAGGCGCTACAGTCTGGAACCGAGCGACCGCTACGGTCACAGGTTCGAATCCTGCCTCGGGCATGGATGTGTGTATTGTCCATAGGTTAGTTAGGTTTAAGTAGTTCTAAGTCCTACAGGACTGATGACCTCAGAAGTTAAGTCCCACAGGGCTCAGAGCCATACTATTCTACATCTTTATTCTTCATGTCTACACATTTATTTCTCAACAGTCACGCTGGTGACGAACACATTTCCCCCCAACGAGAGACCAGTTTGTTGATGCTGCCACTGTAGACTGTTAGATGTTGTTGACGGGGCCACAACCTCACCTCTGCTTGTACCACTTCATCGCTATCACAGTGAAGTACGAGAAGGTGTTCCGTAAGTTCTGGAAACAGCTGGAAATCGAATGGGGCCCAGTCGATGACAGTCCCAAGGCGTCGGACTGTTTCAGATGTTGCAGCGCTCGTGTGTGGTCTGGTATTTTCATGTTGAAGGAGAGGGTGCTCCATGTGTGGAAGAACTCTTCGATTTCGAAACTCGATTACAACACGCTGTTTCTCACGCACCTACGTAGTTGCGTTACGCACCGCTATGTTACACGCTACAATTCTGAGCCCTGTAGCGGCAGAGGGCTGCAAATATGTAGACATACGAATAAAAATGTGGAATGTTAATATTTAAAAAGGATTAAGTGTTTTCACCTTAACAAATTCAGAGGCATTTCTTTTCAGCACGCCTTCGTAATGTGCACTAGCAACTGACAACCGAATCCACAAACGTTAACTGTTGTCAGGAACTTCTTAAGGGCGTGGTTTTCCTGCTTTATAACACGCGAAAATACAATAAAATTTTGAGATGTGCTTACTTCTGATTGATGTTGATGAATTCTGCTGTGGACTGAGTAAAGTTGGCCGTTTTCGCAGGGGCAGAGGGGTAAATAGCATAGCCACAGTAGGGTTAGAGGATGTGATAAGGGGAATGTTTTATTGTTTGTCTGCCAGTACCCCAGTACCGATAACTCATAAGTGTGCGCGACTCTTACCAATCAGCTGCCGTGGTATAAATTTCAAACGGTAGTAACGTGGATTCGTGAAGACATGTTAAAAAAAGCTTTAGAGGAATTATTTTGTTATTTAAATAGTATAAATCCTAAAATCCAGTTTACCATGGACATGGAGAAAGACAATGCAATATCCTTCTTGGATGTCTTCGTTATGAGACAGACTGATGGCAGCTTGAAACATAAAGTCTTTCGGAAGGTTACACATAACGACAGATACTTGCATAAGGATTCCAATCATCATCCATAACAGAAAAGAGGTGTAATTAAAAGTCTAGTGGACAGAGCTAAAAGGATTTGTGCGCCGGAATAACTGGACGCTGAGTTAAAACATCTAAAGCAGGCTTTTGAGAAGAATGGGTACTCTAGTAAGGAAATAGTTTTGCGACCGAATAACAGGAGGCCTAAGGACAACGATAGGGCACAGCGATGGAAGAACACGGTTTCTCTACTCTTCATCAAAAAAGTAACGGATCAAATCGGAAAGATTTTAAGGAAACATAACGTTCGACTGCTTTTCAGACCAACTAAGAAAATAGGCCAAGCACTTCGTTCCGTTAAGGATAAACGTCCCCCTCTGTCTGCAAGTGGTGTATACAAGATTCCGTGTACGTGTGGTAAGATCTGAAGAGGAGTATGAAGGAACATAAAACTGCTTGCCGACTACGGAAAACAGACAAGTCAGCTGTGGCGGAACATGCTCTTCAGTCGGGTGATCACGTAGTGAAATTTTCGGAAATTGACGTTTTATGTACTATGAGGAACTATTATCCATTGCTATATAGAGAAGCCATCGAAATATATAAACATGGGAATAATTTTAACGGAAAAGAGGAACCTATGAAACTCAGCGATATATGGACAGTGGCGCCGCAGAATCGATGAGAAGTTTTTATCTTTGACCTACTATGATCGATAGTTATATTTTATCCTTGACAAGGTTTATCTCTGTTATCACGTGAAATCCAGACCACGCCCACTTTCCACGGTATTTAGGCCGTTTTTCGACGTCCGACTCGTCAATCGGCAAGACTCAGCACAATCAGGAGCACTTCCGAAGATGTCCAACGTAGCTTTGGACGAAACGCCAGGAATAGAAGAGTTCCATGGACCACGGCCATACAACCCGGAAGAATTCTCGGCAGCTGGAACATCCGGTCGTGAAAGCCTTCATTGTATGACTTCAGTATCGACTTGAAACATCGATATTTAGACTCTCTGCATCGATATTTCGTAAATATCGGTGATCACTGAACATTCCCAGATGGCCGCCGAGTGAGATCTCAGGTATTTTCTTCGTCCGCTAAAAGAAGTTGTTTAAGAGTAAATAGTGACAAATTTAAATTTTCTTTCTTTGTTTAATTGCTGTAATGTCCGTTCTTGTCACACAACTGAATACTCGCGTCCCAGCAGCGCTTGTTTTTGAAAAAAACTTGTTCTTTAGCTGAAGTTCCGATAATCGCGACATAACCCGAAATTTTGCGTGACATAAACACAAAAAAATCTATTCAAGTTTTCTTGATAGTGCTAAATTCGTTTAAAAAAGACTGCTACTAGTTTCATCAGTGTCTATTGTTGCAATAAAAGTGTAATTAAACGTTTCTAAATCGTAACACATTTCGTATTGTTTACTAGTTAGATAGACGCGATCTAGGCCTAAATTTTCTGAGTTATAAACGTTTAAAAACCTGACTAAACACGACTGATAATGTAAATTCTCTAAAAGCAAATTAATTACAAATTCATTCTTCTTTCATTGTATCTCTAAATCAATACAAAGAAACAACCACCGCACATAAGACCTTTGTGTCGTTTTTTGTTTACGCACAGCCAATCTCGCGTCCTTGACAAATTTAAAACACTCTTTAAACTCATTATTCTTTTGAAATTGACCATGAGTGAGAAATGTGGGAGCTGTTACAGAGTAGTGAATAGAGGGATTTGTTGCCAATCTTGCAGGAAATATTTTCACTGGGAGGGGAGGGGGGGGGGGATGCAGTGAGGAGAATGTTGGGAGAACAGAAGAGGCTCTCTCCTGGAACTGCAGAGTATGCAGTAGGAACATTTTGACTGGGGAACAGGAAAGGAAAATCTGTGCCCCTCAGGTACAGTTGGAGGAAGCAAGGAACGAACTCATAAGGATCAAGGGAGATAGGGGGGAGGAGGATGGTTGGGAACTGGTAGCTGGTAGGAGGATAGGAAGAAAGAGAACGCGGTCTGACAGTTTTATCATCGACACAAAAAACAGGTATCTACCACTGTCAGAGTTAAGTGGAGAAGAGCCTCAGGTAGAACGAGGAGCAGGAAATGTGCAGCACACTTAAACCGAGGCCAAGAAGCCTAGGAATGTACAAAGTGTTAGGAAGAAGAAAGTGCTGCTGCTAGGTAGTAGCCATGGGCGAGGTGTAGGCCCTCAGTTACAGGAAAGTTTAGGGGCAGCGTACCAGGCCACCAGTATCTTCAAGCCAAATGCAGGGTAAGTCATGTGATAGAGGACCTAGGGTCTTTTATAAAGTCCTTACATAAAGAGGACCATGTAGTGATAGTGGATGGAGCGGGAAACAGTTTGGATAGGGATGGGGCATATGACATAGATGGTGACCTGGACAAGATAGCTTCCCTGACTCATGGCACCAACGTACACTTTGTTGAGCTGTTCCAGCGTCATGATCGACCACACCTTGATGGAGCTGTGAGGCGAATCAATGTGGGGTTAGGGATGGCTCTGAGAACAGCTAACTTTGCTCATGTTTCTATGGTCCCCTTCAGGCCTATCAACAGATGGAGTTTCACTAGGCATGGCCTACACCTAAACAGGACTGGGAAGATTGGTACAGCTGAATCATCAAAGTATAGGGGGTGAATCTCGGGCCACATATGGTCAAATACCTGTTGCCATAGGTAGCAAAAACTGGTCTTTTTTAAAAATAAATCCAGACAGCAGGTTCGCCTGCCTAAAGAGTATCTCCAGCACTTTAAAAAATACTGAAACAATCACTCACAAGACAGATTTTAACACCTCAAACATCACATATACCAGATGTCACAAAGAAAAGCAAGCCATTGGAAAAAGTAACATGGGGCATTTCACAGACTTAACAATCCTCCATCGAAATATGCAATCAATAAAAAATAAAATACAACTATTGGAAGTTGAGCTCCAATCTTTGAACTGCACAGTAGATTATGTTACTGAACACTGGTGTAGACACACAGAAATCCAACAAGTAGTACTATCATTGTATGAAAAGGCAAACTCTCACTGCAGAACTACTTCAAGGGGTGGAGGATCATGCATTTATATCAGAAAAGGAACACAGTTCAAATCCAGACATGACCTCAGTACCGTAAGTGAAGAGAAACACTTTGAAATATCAGTTATTGAATTAACAGGGCTTGATATCACCAAGAAATTAATCACTTTGTGTCTGTGTAGATCTCCCAGTGGCAGTGTGGACACTTTTTTCAATAAGGTAACAGAAGTTCTAGATAATGTCTCAAGTACAAAGGTCAACATAATTCTGTGTGGGGACATTAACATCATAAATGAATCCAGCAGCACCTTCATAAACATCCTTCAAAGTTTTGGCATGTCCCTATTGGTCAATAGTGTAACAAGGGTTACCACAACGACTTCATCAGTAATTGACCATGTGGCCAAAAATATGGACAGGGAAAAATGTGATGTAGCTGTAAAAGACCTAGGACTATCAGACCATCTCTGTCAAATAACAACAGTAAAGTCACACATCGAATCATACCCTAAACTAAATTCTCCACATTGTTTAATTTGAACTTGAAAAGGCACTTCCAAAAGTATGCATGTCTGTATCATCATCTCACAAGAACAGATGGATAACAGCAGGTATTAAGAAGTCCTCCCAAACACTTAAACACCTCAGTTCCATGAAAAAGATTCGCAATGATACAGAATTCTTAAATTTATATCATAGATACAGAAAGATCTATAGAAAGGTGCTGATTGCTGCAAAAAAGTCATTTAATGACAAAATAAGATATGATGCAGAGAATAAAAGCAAAGCAGTCTGGTATGTTATAAAAAAGGAAATGGAGAGAGGCAAACAAACGCAGACTAACATACTGCTAAGGGAGGGGAATAAAGTAATAAATGATCCACTGCACTTAGCAAACTATGCAAACGAGCATTCTTCAAGTATTGCAGAGTATTTACAGCAAAAATTCCCCTAAACAAATATAAAACCTGTAAATAATGTTGCACTAAATACAATGATGTTACTTCCAACCACAGAGAATGAAGTCAGTAAAACAATTCAAAAACTAAAAAAATAAAGAGATGAAGTACCAATGAGTGTACTCAAACGATGCATAGGGATTATACAAGGTCCCTTAACAAATATCATAAATGAATCCCCAAATAATAGAAGCAATTATGAAAGACAGATTAATGAATTACCTGAATAAATGCAATCTTCTAAGCGAATCACAGTTTGGTTTCCAAAGTGGCAAAAATATGAAGTCAGCCATAGTAGAATTCACAAAAGTTGTACTTCATGCTCTTGATAAAGAGGAGTGTGTCACAGGCATATTTTTGGATCTTTCTAAGGCATTTGATGCAGTCGACCACAAGATTCTATTAAATAAATTAGAAGCATTAGGAATAAGAGGGGTAGCTAACGACTGGTTTCGATCATACCTAAGAGGTAGGGCACAAAGTGTAGAGATAATACATACTTCAAATAGATCTAAACATTTAGTAAAACACTTATCAGAACCAAAATACATTAATATAGGGATTCCACAAGGTAGTATATTAGGACCAATACTGTTCCCGACTTAGTTAGAATGTGCTAGCGGAGGCCCCTGTGTATGAGGAAACAGGAGGGAAACAATTCACGGACGGGCAGAGGGCCACTCCTGTACACACGGTATTGCGTAACAAGCAAGGACGAGGTCCACTTTCTCCGCTCATGGCGAGTTTCACACACACGAACTGCCTTCTGGTGTCACCCGTCGCTACGATTCGTCACGAGTTACATTTACGATAATTTATTTAATTTTGAGTTAGTCCCTTGCAAATTCCGAATACTTAGTATCGTAGCATTTTTCCATCATTCGCTTTTCATTAATGTCACACTAAACTTGATTTATGGGATTACTCACATCTACCGCTAGGATTTCAGAAATACTACTTTACAATTGTAGCCCTATAAACAAAAAAATAAAAAATCTGTGTACATCAATGGATAGACACATACCGCACCACCTTCTCCTCGAATCATGAGACCCAGAAAATATTAGATACAGGCTCCCAGGTAGATGGTATTTTTCTTGACTTCCGGAAGGCGTTCGATACAGTTCCGCACTGTCGCCTGATAAACAAAGTAAGAGCCTACGGAATATCAGACCAGCTGTGTGGCTGGATTGAAGAGTTTTTAGCAAACAGAACACAGCATGTTGTTATCAATGGAGAGACGTCTACAGACGTTAAAGTAACCTCTGGCGTGCCACAGGGGAGTGTTATGGGACCATTGCTTTTCACAATATATATAAATGACTTAGTAGATAGTGTCGAAAGTTCCATGCGGCTTTTCGCGGATGATGCTGTAGTATACAGAGAAGTTGCTGCATTAGAAAATTGTAGCGAAATACAGGAAGATCTGCAGCGGATAGGCACTTGGTGCAGGGAGTGGCAACTGACCCTTAACATAGACAAATGTAATGTATTGCGAATACATAGAAAGAAGGATCCCTTATTGTATGATTATATGATAGCGGAACAAACACTGGTAGCAGTTACTTCTGTAAAATATCTGGGAGTATGCGTACGGAACGATTTGAAGTGGAATGATCATATAAAACTAATTGTTGGTAAGGCGGGTACCAGGTTGAGATTCATTGGGAGAGTGCTTAGAAAATGTAGTCCATCAACAAAGGAGGTGGCTTACAAAACACTCGTTCGACCTATACTTGAGTATTGCTCATCAGTGTGGGATCCGTACCAGGTCGGGTTGACGGAGGAGATAGAGAAGATCCAAAGAAGAGCGGCGCGTTTCGTCACTGGGTTATTTGGTAACCGTGATAGCGTTACGGAGATGTTTAATAAAGTCAAGTGGCAGACTCTGCAAGAGAGGCGCTCTGCATCGCGGTGTAGCTTGCTCGCCAGGTTTCGAGAGGGTGCGTTTCTGGATGAGGTATCGAATATATTGCTTCCCCCTACTTATACTTCCCGAGGAGATCACGAATGTAAAATTAGAGAGATTAGAGCGCGCACGGAGGCTTTCAGACAGTCGTTCTTCCCGCGAACCATACGCGACTGGAACAGGAAAGGGAGGTAATGACAGTGGCACGTAAAGTGCCCTCCGCCACACACCGTTGGGTGGCTTGCGGAGTATCGATGTAGATGTAGATGTAGATGAATCTCACCGTCGATTGTGGTTGTCTTATGGTATTTAAAAACTGTCTGTTGTATATTCTAATTCTTGCCATTCATGCACCGGCATGTCGCGGTAGCCAACAGCGAATGCACACGCTATCCTTGTGGAAAACATAATTCTGACAGTAATGGTAATAGAATCTAGCTTGACCAGGCGAATGAATAGTAGATGGATCAAAGAAGTGCTATACTGGACCCCTGGAGATAAGAAGAGACCGATGACAGTATAATGGAACGTGCGTTCATGGCGTTAGAAAACAACATGGATGCACATACCTGAAAGCCAACCGCAGTGAGGATTCTACACTGAAGCGCCAAAGAAACTGGTACAAGTATGTGTATTCAAATACAGAGATATGTAAACAGGCAGAATACGGCGCTGCGGTCGGCAACGCCTATATGAGGCAACAAGAGCTTGGCGCAGTTGTTGGATCGGTTACTGCTGCTACGACGGCAGGTTATCAAGATTTAAGTGAGTTTCAACGTGGTGTTACAGTCGGCACGCGAGCGATGGGACACAGCATCTCCGAGGTAACGATTAAGTGGGGAATTTCCCATACGGCCATTTCACGAGTGCACCATGAATATCAGGAATCCGGTAAAATATCAAATATCCGACATCGCTGGGCCCGGAGAAAGATCCTGCAACAACGGGACCAACGGCGACTGAAGAGAATCGTTTAAAGTGACAGAAGTGCAACCCTTCCGCAAATTGCTGCAGATTTCAATGCTGGGCCATCAACAAGTATCAGCGTGCCAACCATTCAACGAAACATCATTGATAAAGGCCTTCGGGACCGAAGGCCCACTCATGTACTCTTGATGACTGCACGACACAAAGCTTTCCGCCTCGCCTAGGCCCGTCAACTCCGTCTTTGGACTGTTGATGACTGGAAACATGTTGCCTGATCGGACGAGTCTCTTTTCAGATTGGACCGAGCTGATGGTCGTGTACAGGTGTGGAGACAACCTCATGAATCCATGGACCCCGCATGTCAGCAGGGGACTGTTCAAGCTGGTGGAGGTTCTGTAATGGTGGGGGCGTGTATAGTTGGAGTGATATGGGGCCCCTGATACGTCTAGATACGACTCTGACAGGTGACACATAGGTAAGCATCCTGCCTGATCACCTGAATTCATTCGTGTCCATTGTGCATTCCGACAGACTAGGGCAATTCCAGAAGGACAATATGACACTAAACACGTCCAGAATTGCTACAGAGTGGCTCCAGGAACACTCTTCTGAGTTTAAACACTTCCGATTGCCACCAAACTCCCCAGACATGCACATTGTTGAACATATCTGGAATGCCTTGGAACGCGCTGTTCAGAAGAGATCTCCACCCTTCGTACTCTTACGGATTTATAGACAGCCCTGCAGGATTCGTGGTGTCAGTTCCCTCCAGCACGTCATGCATGCGGCACTTCCACGTGCTCGCGGGGGCCCTACATGATTTTAGGCAGGTGTAACAGTTTCTTTGGCTCTTCAGTGTAGAAAAAGCCTTTATCCAGCAGTAAATATCAAATGGTTCATAAAATGCTAGTTCTTGATGATGATGATGATGATGACGATTTTGAGATAATTACAATCAAATAATTGCCACACAACTCGTATTTTGCCTGAAGCTAGTTTAATCTAGAGTGAGAACTACTTTACCTCACAGAATTGAAATACAGTGACTGTAAGCCTCTGTGGTTCAGGTAATTGTCTGAAAGACTGTTCTGACGCGAATCGACAGTTCCTAGGTGCTTATTGCCGGGGGACATTGCTGTGTGCCCTGTCTAATGAACGACAAGACTAGGTAGGAGTTTATTCCCCTGTTGGGAAGTGTATGTGAGTGTATCATGCACATGCAGTCTGCAGTCATCTTGAAACTGTAAGTAGTGTTGAGGATGGGGAGAGATATATATTAATTTTATGGAAGGTGGAAGAACAGTTCCTAAGAAAATGAAGATAAAAACTGTGTTCATTAATCACCAAATATACTGATGCTGCCACTTCAGAACTGGTACTTACAGAATTATCTTAACTGAGCGGATATTGTTTGTATGGCATTTCGACATATTATGTTGCTGTCAGGCAGGTAACGTTCAGTTTCAGATTGGCTGATAACACGACAAAAAACATGGTGAGCTGAAAGTACAGATTTACAGCGCTGGGGTGCACTTGCCACTACTTAGTATCCATTGTATGTTCTGACCTCCTTCAGACAGACACCGAATTTTATAATTGATGCCTTGTCTCAGGAACCGTGACCCTTTTGTTGTAATAAATAAATAAACCCCGCGTGGATCACAACTTTTTATTTACTCACAACCGGTTTCATTCTGCGCTGCAGATCGTCATGCGGCGGCCTACCTGAAGATGATCTGCACGGAGACTAAAAATCGGCTGTCGGTAAATAAAAATTGTGGCCCAGACGGTATCTTTTTATTTATTTATTAGATACTTAATCCATACGTTCGTGTGTGTGTGTGTGTGTGTGTGTGTGTGTGTGTGTGTGTGTGTGTGTGACAGCGGCTACGTTCTGTGGAACTGATTCTACGAGCCACTGAAAGCGTTAAGGGGCAGTCCTGACACATGAACTCTCAACTGTCACCTCGACAGACATTGATCGGAATCGAGTCGAAGACAGTGACGGCGACCCAGATGTGCTCAGCGGTATCGAGGTCAAGTGGCTCACAGTCTGATTCAAAGTAGCTGTTATTGACAGCTAGCGCGCCTGACTGCCCCCACCAGTAACACGGCAGTGTCGGCACCCACTCTGTTTCATTTTCGCAGCGCAAAGGCTTGTGCCTGCCTGTTCTCAGTAACCCTTTGCAGCAGGAGATTGGTGTCATTTACATGACGATGTAGACTAAGAGAGACGCATAGCGGAGACACTTTGTACATCTTGACCACGCGTGAATTTCAGATCTTCTAGGTGAGATTTGTATGAGACAGTCTTTAAAGAGATTTTCTCTCGCTGCGAAAAGCTCTGGTCGCTGTCTTAAGGCGGTACTTCTCTAGGCGCGGATCCAGAGAGGGACGGGGCCGTAGGGGACAAGACTCCCCCATCCACAAAAAGCACAACAAGCACCGATGCAAACAAATTACACTACTGGCCATCAAAATTGCTACACCACGAAGATGGCGTGCTACAGACGCGATATTTAACCGACAGGAAGATGATGCTGTGATATGCAAATGATTAGCTTTTCAGTGCATTCACACAAGGTTGGCGCCGGTGGCGACACCTACAACGTGCTGACATGAGGAAAGTTTTCAACCGATTTCTCGTACACAAACAGCAGTTGACCGGCGTTGCCCGGTGAAACGTTGTTGTGATGCCTCGTGTAAGGAGGATAAATGCGTACCATCACGTTTCCGACTTTGATAAAGGTCGGATTGTAGCCTATCGCGATTGCGGTTTATCGTATCGCGACATTGCTGCTCGCGTTGGTCGAGATCCAATGACTGTTGGCAGAACATGGAATCGGTGGGTTCAGGAGGGTAATACGGAACGCCGTGCTGGATCCCAACGGCCTCGTATCACTGGCAGTCGAGATGACAGGCATCTTATCCGCATGGCTGTAACGGATCTTGCAGCCACGTCTCGATCCCTGAGTCAACAGATGGGGACATTTGCAAGACAACAACCATCTCCACGAACAGTTCGACGGCGTTTGCAGCAGCATGGACTATCAGCTCGGAGACCATGGCCGCGGTTACCCTTGACGCTGCATCACAGGCAGGAGCGCCTGCGATGGTGTACTCAACGACGAACCCGGGTGCACGCATGGCAAAACGTCATTTTTCGGATGAATCAAGATTCTGTTCACAGCATCATGATGGTGGCATCCGTGTTTGGTGTCATCGCGGTGAACGCACACTGGAAGCGTGTATTTGTCATCGCCATACTGGCGTATCAGCCGGCGTGATGGTATGGGGTGCCATTGGTTACATGTGTCGATCAGCTCTTGCTCGCATTGACGGCACTTTGAACCGTGGGCGTTACATTTGAGATGTGTTACGACCCGTGGCTCTACCCTTCATTCGATCCCTGCGAAACCCTACATTTCAGCAGGATAATGCACTACTGCATGTTGCAGGACCTTTCTGGATACAGAAAATGTTCCACTGCTGCCCTGGCCAGCACACTCTCTAGATCTCTCACCAATTGAAAACGTCTGGTCAATGGTGGCCGAGCAACTGGTTTGTCACAATACGCCAATTACTACTCTTGATGAACTGTGGTATCGTGTTGAAGCTGCATAGGTAACTGTGCCTGTACGCGCCATTCAAGCTCTGTTTGACTCAATGCCCAGGCGTTACAAGACCGTTATTACTGCGAGAGGTGGTTGTTCTGGGTACTGATTTCTCAGGATCTATGCACCCAAATTGCGTGGAAATGTAATCACATGTCAGTTCTAGTATAATATATTTGTCCAATGAATACCCGTTTATCATCTGCATTTATTCTTCGTGTAGCATTTTTAATGGCCTGTAGTGTGTTATGATTATATTGAACCACTGCATACTGGTACACACTGCCTAGAGAAAACAGTGGGCACTCAGAAGGGAAGATGGAAACGAAATTAAACTTTACAGGCTCAGAGTCTATGTGATGTTATTTCAGTGATCACAGTAGCGAATCAAATTTACAGAAAACTTTGCACTATGATCCCACTTATGAGTATGACGTTGCAACCAATCTCGCCTGCATGCTTGCACTGATTCGACCGGGAAGGATCTCGTAAAGCCGTTGTAACCTCTCCTGCAACAAACTAGCCCACAACCTTCGTAACTGCTCCTTGATATTGAGTATACTGGCCCTGGGATAGAGTTGATGTTCGAGCTGGTCCCCCAAATGTTCCATCGGTGCCAGATGTGAGGATCTTGCTGGCCACAGCAGTGTATCAATATCATGCACAGACAGTTCGTAGAGACACGTGCGATATGTGAACGAGCAATGTTCTGTTGAAAAATGGCGCCAAGGTACTGTCGCGTAGAAGGAAACATAAGAGGATGCAGGATCCCAGTGACGTACTGTTGCGCTATCAGTTCCCTCAGTCACTACCAATCATGACCCGAAGTCAGCTCGATGGTATACGGATGTCTCTTTTTCTCTTGATCCCGGCTTCTTGAGATCTCTTGTGAAGAGTCACGATAAAAGTTTAGTAGTGGCGTGGGACAATCTGTTGTGGGTGAATTTGTTTCCGACTAATAATCTGTCCAGTTAATGTGAAATAATGATGTATGATAGAAGTGTTCATATAAGCCTCATTATACTTGCACAAGATTTTAATAATTCCATCTGTTACAGTTACTCCTAGAACTGGAAGCTGATTGCTCTGTTTTAATGAAGTAATGCCCTTTCAGTTATACTGGCATTTATTACTGGCGTCCGAGAGCACGCGCAGCAGAGCAGCAGCAGCAACACTTGTTTGATAAACTGTAAATTAATTTAGTCTTTGTTTTTTGTTCACGTGCTTCTGCAAAGAAGTGAACTGAACTGTACGTGTGTATTTTACTGTGTAGACTAGTGGTTACAAAATTAATCGTAGTTTTTGTCTTTGCGTAAGTCTTTGTGCAAGGCGGCTTCCTAGTGTAAATTTTCCCGTCGCCAGAAACTCCGTCACGCCACTAATTTTTAATTTTTTGCTGGGAGCTCCAATGTTAGGCGGATGATGGAGCCCCTCAGGGAGACAGCAGGTAAGGTGGGAAAGAATTCCAGTGTGCATTCGGTATGTTTGCCAGGAGGTCTCATCCGTGATGTGGAGGAGGCCCTGCCGGCGGCTATCGAGCGTACTGGGTGCAACCGGCTGCATGTAGTGGCGCATGTCGGCACGAATGACGCCTGCCACTTGAATTCTGAGGCCATCCTCGGCTCCTTTCGGCGGCTGGCTGATTTGGTGAAGGCAACTAGCAACGCACGCGGGGTGCAGGCTAAGCTGTCTATTTGTAGCATCGTACCCAGAGTTGATCGCGGTCCTCTGGTTTGGAGCAGAGTGGAAGGTCTAAACCAGAGTCTCAAGACGTGGATTCGAATTTCTCGACCTCCGCTATCGCGTGCAGAATTTTAGGGTTCCCCTTAATGGGTCAGGCGTGCACTACACGCAGGAAGCGGCTACTAGGGTAGCGGAGTACAAGTGGCGTGCACATGGGGCTTTTTTAGCTTAGAGAAAAGACGATTTGCCTGTTAAATCAGCCACAGCGATCTCAGAGAATCTTAGCAAACTGCAGGAGCATCCAAGGAAAGGTCCCAGAATTAGTACCGCTTACTGAAGGTTATAATGCACTGATAGTATTGGGAACAGAATGCTGGATGAAACTAGACGTCATTGATATCGAAATCCTAAGTTCAGATTGGAATGTTTATCGTAAGAATAGGTTAGTCGCCAATGGTGACAGCATGTTTATTGCAATAAAAAATTCGATAAAATGTAGCGAGGTTATCACGGATTTCGAATGTGAATTAATCCGGGTGAAACTGAGTATCAAAGAACGGTCAAAAATGGTGATTGGATGCTTTTATAGACCACCTGGGTCAGGATTTGTAGTTGTAGAGCGCTTCAGACAGAACTTGCAGAATATTATTAGTAATAGGGGGTGACTTCAAATTATCAGGTATAGATTGGGAGTGTTATGCCATCAAGACTGGTGCCAGAGACAGGGAATCGTGTGGCATTGTTCTGGATGTCTTGTCCGAAAATCACCTTGAGCAGATAGTTAGAGAACCGACTCGTGAGGGTAAAGTATTAGACCTCCTGGCGACAGAGAGACCTGAACGTATCGAATCAGTTAACGTAGAGGAAGGTATCAGTGATCATAAGGCTATGACAGTATCTATGACGACGGATCCTACAAGGAATGTTAAGAAAGGTAGGAAGATATATTTGCTCAGCAAGGGTGACAGGATACAAATTTCAGAATATTGCAACAGTCAGCATCAAACATTCGGTGATGAGAACGAGGATGTGGAGAACAAAAGAAAAAAAATTAAAAGGCATCGTTCAATATGGACGACGGTGCTCAGGCTGATGCCGTGTTCCTTGATTTCAGGCATTTGACACCCTCCCGCATTGCCGTTTAATCAAAAAAATACAAACTTACGGAGTATCGGAGCAGACCTGCGACTTTCTTGCAGATAGAACTCAACACGTCGCTCTTAACCGAAATAAATCGACGGATGTAATGGTAATATCCGGAGTACCACAGGTAATGTGATAGGACAGTTGCTGTTTACAATATACACTACTGGTCATTAAAATTGCTACACCACGAAAATGACGTGCTACTGACGCGAAATGTAACCGACAGGAAGATGTTGTGATACGCAAATGATTAGCTTTTCAGAGCATTCACACAAGGTTGGCGCCGGTGGCAGCGCCTACAACGTGCTGACATGAGAAAAGTTTCCAACCGATTTCTCATATACAAACAGCAGTTGACCGGCGTTGCCTGGTGAAACATTGTCGTGGTGCCTCGTGTAAGGAGAAGAAATGTGTACCATCACGTTTCCGACTTTGATAAAGGTCGGATTGTAGCCTATCGCGATTGCGGTTTATCGTAACGCGACATTGCTGCTCACGTAGGTCGAGATCCAATGACTGTTAGCAGAATATAGAATCGGTGGGTTGAGGAGGGTAATACGGAACGCCGTGCTGGATCCCAACGGCCTCGTATCACTAGCAGTCGAGATGACAGGCATCTTATCCGCATGGTTGTAACGGATCGTGCAGCCACGTCTCGATCCCTGAGTCAACAGATGGGGACGTTTGCAAGACGACAACCATCTGCACGAACAGTTCGACGATGTTTGCAGCAGCATGGACTATCAGCGCGGAGACCACGGCAGCGGTTACCCTTGACGCTGGATCACAGACAGGAGGGCATGCGATGGTGTACTCAACGACGAACCTGGGTGCAAGAATGGCAAAACGTCATTTTTTCGGATGAATCCAGGTTGTATTTATAGCATCATGATTGTCGCATCCATGTTTGGCGACATCGCGGTGAACGCACATTGGAAGCGTGTATTCGTCATCGCCATATTGGTGTATCACCCGGCGTGATGATATGGGGTGCCATTGGTTACACGTCTCGGTCACCTCTTGTTCGCATTGACGACACTTTGGACAGTGGACGTTACATTTCAGATGCGTTACGACCCGTGTCTCTACCCTTCATTCGATCCCTGCGAAACCCTAAATTGCAGCAGGATAATGCACGACCGCATGTTGCAGGCCCTGTACGGGCCTTTCTGGATACGAGAAATGTTAGACTGCTGCCCTGGCCAGCACATTCTCCAGATCTCTCACCAATTGAAAACGTCTGGTCAATGGTGGCCGACAAACTGGTTCGTCACAATACGCCAGTTACTACTCTTGATGAACTGTGATATCATGTTGAAGCCGCATGGACAGCTGTACCTGTACACGCCATCCAAGCTCTGTTTGACTCAATGCCGAGGCGTATCAAGGCCGTTATTACGGCCAGAGGTGGTTGTTCTGGGTACTGATTTCTCAGGATCTATGCACCCAAATTGCGTGAAAATGTCATCACATGTCAGTTCTAGTATAATATGTTTGTCCAATGAATGCCCGTTTATCATCTGCATTTCTTCTTGGTGTAGCAATTTTAATGGCCAGTAGTGTATACAAATGATCTAGTAGAAAGTATCGGATGCTCTTTAAGGCTATTCGCAGATGATGCAGTTGTCTATACCAAAGTAGCAACGCCAGAAGATTGTAAGAATTTGCCGAACGACCTGCAGAAGAATGGTGCAGGCTCTGGCAGTTGACCCCGAACGTAAATAAATTTAACATATTGCGCATTCATTGGAAAAGAAATCCACTACTGTACAGCTACATTATTGTTGACGAACAGCTGGAGACAGCGTCTGCCGTAAAATGTCTAGGCGTAACTCTCCAGAGCGACCTAAGTGGAATGACCATATAAAACAGATAGTGGAGAAAGCAGACACAAGACTCAGTTTCATCGGAAAAATCTTAAGGAAATGTAACTCATCCCTAAAAGTAGTTGCTTACAAGGCGCTTGTTCGCCCGATTCTTGAGTATTGTTCATCTGTCTGGGATCCCTGTCAGATAGGACTGACAGAGGAGGTAGAGAAGGTCCAACGAAGAGCGGCGCGTTTCGTCACGGGATCGTTTAGTTGGCGAGAGAGCGTTACGGAGATGCTAAACAAACTCCACTGGCAGACGCTACAAGAGAAGGGTTGTACATCACGGAGAGATTTACTACTGAAATATCGGGATAGCACTGTTCAGGAGGAGTCGGACAACATATTACTTCCCCTCCCCCACAATCATCTCGCGTACTGACCACGAGGAGAAAATTCGAGAAATTAGAGCCAATACAGAGGCTTACCGACAATCATTCTTCCCACCCTCTGTCCGCGAGTGTTACAGGGTTGAAGGGTTCAGATAGTGGTACCGAAAGTACCCTCCGCCACACACAATTAGGTGGCTTGCGGAGTATGATGTAGATTGAGAATTCATCCCACGATATTTCGACTTGGCACCTGAAGATGGCTGGCAGGTGCCCAGTCGAAAAATAGTCGGCTGAATTAGATGACGACCGGCAGCAAGCCCGAAATTTGTTTAACATTGTATGGATGTTTAACGCTGAAGCTCCGATTGTAGATTGGCACCAGGCCTGAATTTTCGTCTCCTGGAGGCATATCTCGTAATTTACATCTCATAGACCAAGAGACGGATGACCACCACATTCTAATACTACACAGAAGGGTCGTATTTAGATCTACAAGCCAGTATGTGGACTGATAATGAGTGAGCCGGTTCTCTACAGGTTAGTCGAAGAGAGGAACATATGGAGAACATTGGTAAGAAGAAAGGACAGCATGATATGACATGTTTTAAGACATTAGGAAATTACTACCATGGTACTAGAGGGAACTCTAAAGGATAAAAAATGTAGGTCAAGACAAAGATTGGCATAAATCAGACAAACAGTTGAAGACGTAGGGTGTAAGAGCTACGCTGAGCTGCAGAGATTGGCACAAGAGAGGAATTCGTGGCGGATCTCATCGAAACGGTGAAAAGAGTAATGACTCAACGAAATAATACCATTAAGGCTGAAACCGTGGAGCACTGCCTCTCACAGGGGTTATTTTGTGGTAACTAACTCGTATTAGTAGAATTCTAGAGCAATTTTCGAATTAAATGCATATAACGGAGCATTTAATGTTATAGAGTCTACTGTGCAAATTGTGATTTAATTATTGGGTGAGATTATAAAAATGAAATGTGTTGAGCTTCGCGTCCATGCAAAAGTCGGTTTCCAATTTTAAAAATTATGTCTCGTGACTATGAAGAAACATGTTTGCGAGACAGATGTTAGATGACAAAAGGACTGTAACAACCAAGATAAATTTACTTATATTTAATTCACATACGGCACTTTCCCAAAGGACCAGTCTTAAAATGAATCTTATTGACGAATTGGTTCGGGCCTATACTCGATACTACTGAAGGAACTTGTAATATACAGGGTATATCAAAAGAATCATCCGATTTTTAAAAAATCGTAACTATTATGTTTGAGATATGTGCCTGAACAACGTACTGCTGGAAAGAGCGAACTCTCGAGTTTTACATGGTTTCCGTTGGGTAACAGCAGCTTGTGCCCACTTCAGTTCTAGTAAAAATTGTGTCCGGAGAACAGAAAGCGTTTTGTGATCTACGTTTTGTGCAGTGCGGGGCAGTAACAACTGTTCAGCATAACTTTCGTACTAGGTATGATGTGAATCCTCCTACATCAAAGAGCATTAGACGATGGGATGAAAAATTCCGAGAAACAGGTTGTTTGTGCAAAGGCAAAACGCCGGGCAGTCGCAGAGTGTCTGACACAGACGTCGAACGAATCCGCCATAGTTTCACAAGGAGTCCACAGAAATCATTTCGCTGTGCAGCTCGATAGCTCAACATGACCCCGATGTCCGTCTGATGTGTGTTCCGTCGACGTTTACACATGAAATCCAGCTACTGCAAGCTCTTCTGTGAATGTGATAAACAGCAACGTGTGTTCTGTAATTTCGTTTTTGGCAAAATGGAGGATGACGGTTTTCTTCTAATACCTTAGTGTTTAGTGACGAGGCAACATTCCACTTTAGTGGAAAGTTGAACCGTCATAATGTGAGAATATGGGGTTCGGAACGACCACATGAAGCTGTACAACATGAGAGGGACTCTCCAAAATTTGATGTGTTTTGTGCAGTTTCACGGAAAAAGTTATGGTCCAGATTTCTTTGCCAAGGACACTGTTACTGGAAGCACATATCTCGATATGCTTAAGACCTTTCTTCCCACAGTTGGAGAGTGATTCGGACGATTTCATTTACCGACAGGATGGGGCACCACCACACTGGCATGTGGGAGTGCGGGGATTGTTAAATCAAATGATTACCAAACGATGGTTCAGCCTTACATTACTGGCCTCCAAAGTCACCGGACCTGGCTGTATGTGATTATTTCTTGTGGGATTTTATAAAAAGCACTGTTTATGTGCCTCTGTTATCAACAACAATGAATGAACTGAGACATCGCATAACAGCGGCTGTGGAAGTTGTTACTCAAGACATGCTCGTTGCAGTGTAAGAACCATCTGAATACTGCATCGGCATATGCCATACATCTCAAGGGAGCTTACTGAACACCTATGAAACGGTATGGAAAAAAAATTGAAGTTTCCCATTCATCAAAAAACAAAATTGATTGTAAATGTTTATTAGTTTCAGAAATATAGATGTGCCAAATCGGATGATTCTTTTTGATACACCCTGTAGTTTGCAAGTAGCAAACGAGCGAATACGAAAATCTCGCGCATAGTTTTTGAAGGTGTTGTGGGTTGCATAAGGTGGGTAGGGGCAGTAGAATGACCCTGTGTAAGAGCCAGCTCTCATCAGTTGGCTTCTTTACTTTTGTGACTTCAGTCTGATTACAAAACAAAAAGTGAAATTGATTTTAGTGTAACAGCCAGCTGCGACATTTACTATATATTCTTACTTACCTCAAATATTTGGCCGTTTTTCCAAAGATGCGATTTCCGAGGATGTGGCTAGGCAGGAACCTAAGAGTACAGCTTAACTGCTGCGAGTGAAAGTAGCAGCAGTGACGTTTGTATCCTTGCTGGTCACAAATGTTTAGCTGCAGTCGAATCCTTAACAATGATTTCGTAAATTCGCCAGTCAAGATAACAAAGATCGCACCACACAGCAAGACAGATGCGTCATGTGATCCGAATGCAGTTGTGGAGTCTTTATTTTAGATGGCCATATCTCGCAGCCACTTGCCACTCTGATGCAGGGAAGACATATGGGGAGCGGAGTTTTAGTGTATTCATAACCATTTGTGCGCAAATTCATATTTCAGAAACTTTTTGGTGCCACGTCATACAGCTAACGAGGAGAACACGTTAAGTGCAATAACCCGGTTTCTCAGAAACTTTGCTCAATGGAAAATGGATCAAAATAAGCGAGCACGTTTCTCGGCTAATCCATAGATCGTTTCTGAAAAAACGGCGGTCAAAGCTTCCCAGATACTTTCCACGTACTTTATGCGCCTTTTAAGCGCGCGGTACCCTAAACAGGTGCCTCAATGGTTTGAGTCGCGGCTTATTAATTTTGCGCCCCGTGTTCGAAAACCGATTATTACTTTTATTTTTGTTTTTCACTTACATACACATGTCTGTAGATCACTAAATGAATGTTTTCCAGTGTATATTGATATAGCGTTGTCCTTATTCATCTGCTAATTGTACGTCAGATGAATGAAATTAAAAAAAGTGAGAAAATTGTCTGAAATTGAATAAATTACAAGCGCCAGCTTTCGGGAAAATTATCCATTATGCCAACGCGCGAAATTTCCAGCAATAATAACGACCTTTCCTTCCCAGTGAGAATAATACAAAGAGATGTCACTGTGGCAAAGCTCGGTGTTCGGAATATCTGTGTTCGAATGTTTCTACGACCGTTATCATCCAAGGGGATGCACCAAATCTTCCTGAAGAATAAACATACGAATAAAATATAAGAATTAATATAAGAATTATCATAGAAAATTGGTGGTGAGGTAGCTTAGAACCAGGAGACGGACATAGGATACTTTTTATCCCGTTCGACCGCTATAAAATGTGGCATAACAAAAACGCATCTAGCATGGAATAACAAAACGCAAATGTCAGCTAAACGTCACGCGTTTGGTGGTAAGTAAATTTATGAACACTGTTATTTACGCGACGATACTCAAAGTAAAATTCGAAGTTCTCATTCCGAGGATTCCGATGATCCCAACTTATATGCCGTTTGAGCTTAAAAGACTTCAATTTCCGATCGGTCTTGCATTGCCATGACCATTAACAAATCACAAGGCCAGTCCTTGAAACTTTGTGGTTTAAATCTGGAATATCCATGTTTTTGACATGGTCAAATTATATGTCGCATGTTCACGGGTCGGAAGACCATCTGTGTTGTTTGTTCTTGCACCTGATAATAAAACAAATGTCGTTTATCACAAGGTACTTAATTGAAGAGTGGAAGCTATGCACCAAAAAACATAAAGAATAAAGAATCATTAAAATACTTAATTTTTTATTTGTATTTCCTAATAAAAAATTGAACTTAACATCCAAAATCTGATTATTTATTGGCTTTAAGGCGGAACAGAGTTCGCCGGGTCAGCTAGTTACATAATAAATGTACGACACTTATTGTGAAACTCAGTTGTAATTTTACAATTAATATAATGCCCTTGTATCCCCTAATTTGATAAGAAATATTCGTATAGTAACATTCAACGAACAAGGGTAGATAAATGAAAACAATTAAAATAAAATAAAAACAATCGGTTTCGAACACGGGGTGCAAAATTAATAAGCCGCGATGCTAACCAACATTTTTTCTGAGGACATTGCGCTGTAAAAGGCTCATAAAGCACTTCGGAAATACCTCAAAAACTTTGGCTGTCGTTATTACAGAAACGCTCGAGTAGCTGCGGATAAACCGAGACACGTGTTCGCTTATTTTGAGTCCTCTTCCACTGAGTGAAGTTTCTGGGGAAATTGGACGATGGCACTTGCTATATTCTCCTCAAGCTACTGCAACGCTCCCTGCCTCAGCGAGGAAACAGTTGATTTCTCTTAATAATTGACAGTGACGATGCTATAGCAGATGTAGCTGATGCGACAAAGTGAAACTGGTGGCCTTTTGTGCTATGGAGTGTAGTTTTGTGTGCAATGCGTTCTACCCGCTGCTGCAGGGGCGACGCGGCAGGTGGGCGGCGTGTCGTTCGCGCCTCCTCCATCGCCGCTGCTGACGCAGCCCGAGGACGTGCCTACGGAGGCGGTGTGCGCCGCAGACGTCGACAGCAGTGCGACTCTGGCGACACCAGCGCCGCGCAGCGGCTGCCCTCAGGACCAGCCGTGCCGCTGCGTGCACGTGCGCCGGGTCCCGCTCGGCAGTGCCCTCGAGGTTGTCCTCGTCAACCAGGGTAAGCTGTAGTCCTATCCACATGTGCCGGCAACCTGGAAACGCCACACAGTAACATCACACCTCTGTTCTCTGGCTTCCTGTTTTTGAGATGCCAGAGAAATGCTCGACGAGAAACAATTGGTGTCAATAGAAAAGATTCTTGCATTAAGCTGTCCGTCGTCATCGAAGTGAAACTAATTACCGATACATGTGGTGTCCCACAAGGTTCCTTTTTAGGACACATCTTCTTGTGTTAGATACCAAGCATTTTTTTTTTTTTTTTTCAGATGACAGAAACATTGCAATAAATACCCGCCAGCACAGCCGAAAGCGCTTCCTGGACTCGGGTAGGCGCACCGGCCCCGGATCGAATCTGCCCGGCGGATTAACGACGACGGCCGGTGTGCCGGCCAGCCTGGATGTGGTTTTTAGGCGGTTTTCCACATCCCTACTAGGTGAATACCGGGCTGGTCCCCACGTCCCGCCTCAGTTACACGACTCGCAGACATTTGAAACACATTCACACTATTTCACGATTTACACTGGACGCAGACAACTGGGGTACACTAATTCCGTCCCGGGGTGTATGGGGTGGCGGCAGGAAGGATATCCGGCCACCCCTAAACATTAACCATCCCAATTCCGTCCTTAACCCTGCCGACCCTGCGCACAATGCGGGATAAAAGCAGTAGGAAAAGAAAAAAAAACATTGCAATAAATAATGAATGAAGTATAGTTTCAGAAAAATTGATTCGTAAAATTTTCATGGACATTCGTATATGTTTGCTAGACAATTCACTAAATTCTGAAAAGGCACAGTTTGCACTGCAGAAATTGTGAGAGGTTTCCTCCCCGGAGATGTTCAAAATATGGCGACCAGCAGACGGAAGAGGCCTACAGTGTTAAATTCTTGGGATTCAAAATGGTTCGAATGGCTCTGAGCACTATGGGACTTAACTTCTGAGGTCATCAGTCCCCTAGAACTTAGAACTACTTAAACCTAACTAACCTAAGGACATCACACACATCCATGCCCGAGGCAGGATTCGAACCCGCGACCGTAGTGCTTGGGACGCCATCCTGACAAAAAATTCATCTAGGAGGAGCATAGCACAGAACTAGTGATGCGTCTAAACAGATCTTTATTCGCAATGCGGGTGTTATCGGACACGCGTGGTGCAAAAATAAAGAATCTAGCATATGTCATTGACTTTAATTACATGTCAAACGGATTCAGTTTCTGGGGCAGCTCATTAAACCAAGATAAAGTTTTCCGTCTCCAATGTGAATTCCCTGTGGTGCTAACTCAAGGGCGTTGTGCAGAGGCCTATTCAACGATGTGGTGATACTAGCTACTACTTCAGAATTCATTCCTTAATTGACATTTGTCGTAAATAATACCGGGATGTTATAATTACGCTGGTAAACAGATCCGTTCCAATTGTAGCCACCAGGTGTAAATCTAGCGCCTATGCAGTGTTTGTAGAACGGTATGACATCCACGCTATCATTTGACAAGTCATAATGTGAGTGAACAGTATGGCTATCGAAAAGTGGTGCCGGGTACTTTTTAGCTGCCTTTTTAAATAAATGTATTTTTGCAGTTTCTTTAATCTCTTTTGGTAATTTATTGTACAGTTTTATTCCTTGGTGGAAAATGCTATTTTGAGTTATGTTTATTTTTTCTTGGTAAAAGTAAGTTGATTCTATTTCTTGTTGCATGGTCATGGACAGAGCTGTTTGTGCAGTAATTATCAATGTTATTTTTTATGTGTACAACTGACTGGTAAATGTATTCACATGGAGCAGTTAAAATCCCCAGTGTTTTGAATAAATCTTTACAATGAGCTCGACTAGTGTTTTTGGTTATTATTCCATGGCTCTTTTCAGGAGTTTCAAAATTGTGTTCATATTTTGTGCGTTTGTTCCCCAAAAAAGAATGCCATAGCTAAGAACTTGAGTGTACATATGAATAATATGTAACTAAAAGACAGTGCATGTTACACACTGATGATAGGATTCTAAGGGTATAACATGCTGATGACATTCTGTTTGCAAGTACCTTTGTGTGTTCACACCACTTCAACTGAGAATCAATATTCATTCCTAGAAATTTACAACACAGTATATAGAGGCGCCATCTACATTTAGTTTAACATTGTCATTTTTCCTCTTCAAACTGAAATTCATGGCATTAGTTTTCTTTATGTTCAATGTCACTTTATTGCTTATTGACCAATCATAAACTTCCTTGATAGTTTCATTTGCTTTCTCGGCAAGTAGTTCTCTTGTTTTCTCAGTGACTATAATATTGCTGTCATCAGCGAAGAGAATTTTTTCACCATGAGTGACACTACTGGGAAAGTCATTAATGTATATCAGGAAAAGTATTGGTCCTAATATGCTACCTTGCGGAACCCCTATATTAATATATTTTGATTCTGGTAACTGTTTTACTAAATGTTTTGGATCTATTTGAAGTATGTGTTAACTCTACTCTTTGTACCCTATCTGTTAGATATGATCGAAACCAGTCATTAGCTACGCCTCGTACTCCGAATGCTTCTAATTTATTTAATAGAATATTGTGGTCGACTGTATCAAACGTCTTAGAAAGATCCAAAAATATGCCTGTGACACACTCATTTCTGCGAATATCTAAAAGAACCTGTTTGCAAGGGACACCTTTGGTCTCTACCTGACCTGAAGGCCAGTATACAGGAACACACTGCTCAGATTTCACCGGAACTGCTGCGGGCAACTGTTGTTGATCACGTCGTTTTAAGGATACAACATCTTGTCGACGTCTCCGGTGCTCATACTGAACAAACTGTGTAAGCGGCAGATAATAACCAGGTCAACATTATGCCTTTGTCTCTTGTTTGACTTTTCTACCCACGTACCGTTCCCAATCCATTACACATGGAAACATTTCCATACGTCTTTCTGGCACACACAGCGCCATGTTTACACCTGGTGACCACAGTTGGAACTTTTTTTTTCAGCGGCTCCTTATTAACGCTGCCATTTGTTAATTACAGCCCACACTGAACCTCTGTGAGTAACTGCACTTCAGTTATAATCAGCCGGTATTTATCTTTTTGAAACCAACATATCATTTGATGGAATGAAAACTAGAAATAAGAATAATATTCATAGACATTTTAAGTCGCTTACTTTGGTCCAGAAGGGTGTCCATCATACAGGAACGCACATTTTAAATAATTTACCAGCAGCCAAAGAAAGTTTGTTAGTAGTTTAAGTTCAGTTTAAGAGAAGTTTAAAAGATTTTACGGAGCCAACTTCTTCTACTGCCTCGACGAATTTCTTAGTGGAGCGTCCCTCAGAAGTTAGCTATCATGCTAAGACCTTTAAATGTGTTTCATTTGGCTACCCTCTCAGCTTGGGTTGCAAGAGGCACTCGTGTCGTTTGGGCCTTAAACCGGTCACAGTTCGTAGTAATAGATGGAAAGTCATCGAGTAAAACAGAAGTAATATCCGCAGTTCCCCAAGGAAGTGCTATAGGCCCTCTGCTGGTCCTGACCTATATTAATGACAGGAGACAATCTGAGTAGCCACCTAAGATTGTTTGCAGATGATGCTGTCATTTACCGTCTTGTAAAGTCATCATATGATCAAAACGAATTGCAAAATGATTTAGATAAGATATCTTTATGGTGCAAAAAGTGGCGCAGAAAGTGTCATCAGTGATTAAAGATGTGGTTGCGCCGGTGTCCAGTTGGAACATTCACAAAGTGGCTGAACAGCGTCAAAGCTTAAAGTGAGCTTCCACGGTGGCAAGGTAACAGCCAGTTCCGCAGCCGTCACTGTATGTACCACAGCAGTGTTCTCACGCTGCCGCTGAGCAGGTGGCCGGCGGGCCACTTGTTGACAGACGATGGAGAGATGATCGCCCTTTCCTCAGGCACAGCAGTTTTTTGCACGATGCGAGCATCGGCTTCTGGTATGTTGGCTGCTACACTCCAGAAAGAACTAAAGGTTCATTGACGTGCGTGACATACGTTGCAACGCCAAGAAGCGAGGGCGTTTCTGACCCACCTGAACACTGCGAAGAGGGTATGCGATGCTGAGGGGTACCAGAATCATCTCTCGCGAGACACCGGCGATCTGGATGGCCGTGAACTCAGATGACACACAGGGGCAGAAATAAGAGATGATGAGCAGGAATCATCAGTAGACTGGCGCTTTCGACAATGACACTCAACTTTTATTTTATCCATACTGGATGAGAGGTCGTGATTGTGAATGTCAATGTTAAAAAAATATATCGGCTCAAGTTGTACATTACAAATGCTATGTAGATGATACGCTGCTTCTTATTGATGGACAATAAAAAGAAGTTGCAGAAATAGTAAATAAATTTAACGAGTTACACGGTGAAATTGAATTCAATGTGGAAGAAGAGAAAAATGGTGAACTGCAATTTCTCGACCTAAGTATTAGGAAACAAAATGGTAGGCACGTTTTTAAAATATTTAGGAAACCAACCACAATTGATGTGTTGATACAAAATAATTCCTGCCATCCTAATAGCCAGAAACTTTCTGCTTTTAGATCTTTAATAGATAGAGCCTTTAGAGTCACTATGAATGAGGAAGACAGAATGACTGCGCTGAACATCGTGAAACAACTAGCCAGAGCTAATAGGTATCACCAAAACGTTGTCAATAAATTAATACGACAGTAACAGCGCGCGAATGCAAGGAAGAATACCGCAAATAATATTACGAGAGTCAGACTTCGGTGATATTTCGCAAAAAGTGGCTAACATTTTCAAACCTTTTAAAGTTGATACCGCTTTTCAAACCAATAATACGCTGCGGTTTAAACTAAGAAATAATTTGTAGCAGGAAAGCGATAAATATGAGAGAGCTGGGGTCAATAAAATTCAGTGTAACACGTGCAAGGCAAGCTATGTCGGCCAAACTGGTAGGTCCTTTAAAGTATGTTACAAAGAACATAGCGATGCTTTCCGGCTCAATAATTTCGAAAAGTCAGTTGTAGCCACGCATATTTGGGAAACGGGACACCCCATGTTGGGAATAGATCAGGATCTCGTCATTTTACATACACAGGACAAAGGCAAAAATCTGGATTTACTAGAACAGCTGGAAATTACGATACATAGCGTGGATAATCAGAACACACTTAATGAACAGCTAACTGGGGATACAAATAACTTTTTCAAACATTTCAATGGTTTCTTTTAGTAACTACATTTTTAGCAATTAGCAGGATACCATCATTTCATGAGGTCCTTGGAACATGTATACGTTATCTGTTTGTATAGACATATCTGTGACTTCCTTGTTTACTTACGCATGAGCTCACTCGCGTTTCAGTGTCGTGTTTGGCTACGTGGTGTGTGGTATCAAAGAAGACGCACGGGCGGTTTACGACGATAGAGGAGAGAGCCATGTGGTTAGATGTTGAACACCATAGGCGATACCATTTTAGAGTTTTTCATATTTTGACGACTATGTGGAGATGCACCTTGGAAGAACGGCTGCAACAAGGGAAGTAGCCACGAAGTTTTAATTATATTATCAATTTTATTGTGCCTGGTGCATGTTCCATTTTAGCGAGTTTTAACAGGTTCTTTTACTTTTTATTATTGTGATGATGGAAGCTTGACTTCGAAACGCGTCAATGTTAGTGTTTTACACTGTAAACAAGTGGCTGAGCCGATATATTTTTTAACAATGACACTCAACTTAGGGAACCGGAGAGTCGTTGGTAAAAAGCTTCAAGAGAAATCTCCAGAATTTTAAGAATTTGAAGTACGTTACCAAGACTAGGACTTAGCTAAAATTTTCGGATCGATCTCTCTGTCAGGAGTAAGGCGCAAAATCACATCTCGAATCAATGATTCCGCTTAGGAGACCTTACATTTCTGACACGTGAAGTTGCGCCTGCCAGTGAGACACTGCAAGTCTGACTTTCCATGTGGCCGGCCGCGGTGGTCTAGCGGTTCTGGCGCTGCAGTCCGGAACCGCGGGACTGCTACGGTCGCAGGTTCGAATCCTGCCTCGGGCATGGGTGTGTGTGTGATGTCCTTAGGTTAGTTAGGTTTAAGTAGTTCTAAGTTCTAGGGGACTTATGACCTAAGATGTTGAGTCCCATAGTGCTCAGAGCCATTTGAACCATTTGAACTTCCCATGTTGTTTATAACACTGATTAAACTCAAGCCTAGCCGCAGCAAGGTGTGTCTGCTACCTTAGCGTCCCATTAACAGAGCACACAGTTCATTAAAAGACGATTCATTAGAGTGCAAGAGAGGTTTTAGTTTTTGCACCACTCCGTATAAACGATTACTAGAAGACAAACGCAAAGCGCTTTGCTGCCTACCAGAAATGTTAGAAGCAAAACAATGGATTTTGAAACGACGGGGTTAGCTTCCCAGTGTTCCAACAACTCGTCGAATGCAGCTAACTGCAGTGGAACGTGTTTGTTGCTGCTGAGGCCCGACCTAGAGAAGAGGGGCCTGTTGCTCTCCGTGCCGTTGCTTTTGAGCGGCAAACTGTAATTGTAACTGCTGCTGCTGTAGTGACTTACGTTGCTGCAGAAGTTCCATAATTTTGGTGTCCATAACAAAGGAACACGTCGCCGTAAACACGATAGAGTCAGAAATCATCATCACTAAAGCGTCCGTGCCTGATACAAAAACGTAATCCGTAGACAAGACCGAGGGCGTCGTGAACGGCGCACTGAATAAAATTGAAGAACGCAAGCCAGCAGCTCAGAGTCCAAAGTAGGGACGTTTTACTTACATCAACCAGGCGAGAATCGAAAGAATTCATACGGCGCCCTATAGAAGACAGACCTGCGGTCGTTCGCGGAGTTTCGTGCTGCTATCGGGTCAGCACACGTGATCCTGTGATCGCTCCTGGGGCCGAACAGATGCTAACTGTAGTGCCTCAGATGTGCTATGAACATCGTTTCCTGGTGTGGATATTAAAAGCGCCACAAACCACTGTCCCACAAATATACTATGTGATCGAAAGTATCCGGACACCTGGCTGAAAATGACTTAAAAGTTCGTGGCGTCCTCCATCAGTAATGCTGGAATTCAGTGTGGTGTTGGCGCACCCTTAGCCTTGATGACGGCTTCAACTCTCGCAGGCATACGTTCAGTCAGGTGCTAGAAGGTTTCTTGGGGAATGGCAGCCCATTCTTTACGGAAGTGCTGCACTGAGGAGAGGTATCGATGTCGGTCGGTGAGGCCTGGCACGAAGTCGGCGTTCCAAAACATCTCAAAGGTGTTCTGTAGGATTCGGGTCAGGACTCTAAGCAGGTCAGTCCATTACAGGGATGTTATTGTCGTGTAACCACTCCGTCCCAGGCCGTGCATTATGAACAGGTTCTAGATCGTGCTGAAAGATGCAATCGCCATCCCCGAATTGCTGTTCAACAATGGAAAGCAAGAAGGTGCTTAAAACATCAATGTAGGCCAGTGGTGTGATAGTGCAAGCTCCACCCCCCCCCCCCCCCCCCTCTCCATGAAAAGCACGACTACACCGTAACACCACCGCCTCCGAATTTTACTGTTGGCACTACACACGCTGGCAGATGACGGTCACCGGGCATTTGCCATACCCACACCCTGACATCGGATCGCCACATTGTGTACCGTGATTCGTCACCGCATACAACGCTTTTCCATTGTTCAATGTTTACGCTCCTTACCCCAAGCGAGGCGTCGTTTGGCATTCACCGGCGTAATGTGTGTCTTATGAGCAACCGCTCGACCACGAGGTCCAAGTGTTCTCACCTCCCGCCTAGCTGTCATAGTACTTGCAGTGGATCCTGATGCAGTTTGGAATTCCTGTGTGATGGTCAAGATAGATGTCTGCATATTACACATTACGACCCTCTTCAACTGTCGGCGGTCTCTGTCAGTCAACAGACGAGGTTGGCCAGTACGCTTTTGCGCTGTACGTGTCCCTTCACGTTTCCACTTCACTATCACATTGAAAACAGTGAACTAGGGATGTTTAGGAGTGTGGAAATCTCGCATATAGACGCATGACACATGTGACACCCAATCACCTGACCACGTTCAAAGTCCGTGAGTTCCGCGGAGCGCCCCATTCTGCTCTCTGACGATATCTAATGACTACTGAGGTCGCTGATATGGAGTACCTGGCCCAGTAGGTGACAGCACAAGGCACCTAATATGAAAAACGTATGTTTTTTGGGGTGTCCGGATACTTTTGATCACATAGTGTATCTGGCCCTCAATTCCAATAATGTAAGGAAACATATAACTCCGGTAAGGTTCGTATGTTATTACTGTGACTGTGATACGCTGTAGTCTTTTACGGCCGGTGTTTGTGATATTGCTGATACATGAATTATGAGAAAAAGGCCAGGTACAAACCACAATCATTGATGATGATCAGAATATCTGTGTTTACACAGTGTCTGTATCTTCACATTACTATGTCCTCCGAGATTGTGGACTCTGTGACGTATGGAAGTTTAGGCCACTCCTGGAGGCGTGTTTGGATAGCCAAAGTAGTTAAGTCGACCACCTGCGATAAATGGGAAACTGGGTTTGACTCACGGTCTGCTTAATTTTCATCTGTCAGAAACAGCTGATGTCAATCCGGATTCGCTAAATGTGAGTCAGTTTCGTAGTCTGCCTAACGTTTCCTCTTCCACTGCTGGAGACATATCAGAGGCTTTAACAGCTCAGACAGCTGTTACAGACTCTAAACAAGCTTGTTGAGCTTGTTTTGAGTCTGCAGCTCTTTCCTGACCCGTTAAAACGTTTGATGAATTTTCCGGCAGCAGAAGATGAAACGTTAGGCAGAGAATCATGTCTTGGACCACAGTCTTATGTGAATAGATCAGATATTGGCAATGTCATTGTGACTGTCATATCAAGTGCTCAAAGTGTTGACCTCGGGCATTGATACATGCTGTAAAATGGTACAGTACAGACAACAAATTTCATCAGGACGTATCATAGCACTGGTGTATGTCACACGGCGTTTCATTTTTTTGAGAGGGCGATGTTTACTTCTAGAACTGTTGTTTTAATTTACCCCACAGGTAAAAAAATTGTGAGGCGTTAAGCGTGGTGATCGTACAGAACATTTTGTGCTTCCCAAATGAGCGATCCAACCATCTCAAGAAGTTCTGTTAAGCAGGTCTATAACTATCTGTGTGAGCATCTATCATGTTGCTACTACACACGTCAAAACATGTTTTGCATCACCTCGGTTCCGAGAGTTCCGCACTCTGTACAGAAAATTGGAATAGATAAAAAAATGGTTCAAATGGCTCTGAGCACTATGGGACTTAACATCTATGGCCATCAGTCCCCTACAACTTAGAACTACTTAAACCTAACTAACCAAAGGACATCACACAACACCCAGTCATCACGAGGCAGAGAAAATCCCTGACCCCGCCGGGAATCGAACCCGGGAACCCGGGCGCGGGAAGCGAGAACGCTACCGCACGACCACGAGCTGCGGATGGAATAGATATAACATGAACATCATTTCCGCCCTTTTTATTGCTCATGAAAACCACACATTGCAAGTCGTACCATCATACAGCGAGACCTTCAGAGATGGTGGTCCAGATTGCTGCACACCGGTACCTCTAATACCCAGTAGCACATCCTCTTGCATTGATGCATGCCTGCATTCGTCGTGGCACACTTTCCACAAGGTCATCAAGGCGCTTTGGTCCAAATTGTCCCACTCCTCAACGGCGATTCGGTGTAGATCCCTCAGAGTGGATGGTGGGTCACGTCATCCATAAACAGTCCTTTTCAGTCTATCCCGGGCATGTGCGATTGGGATCATGTCTGGAGAACATGCTAGCCACTCTAGTCGAGCGATGTCGTTATCGTGAAGGAAGTCATTCACAAGATGTGCACGATTGGGGGAGGGGGGGGGGGCGAATTGTCGTCCACGAAGACGAATGCCTCGCCAATATGGTGCCGATATGGTTGCACTATCGTTCGAAAGATGGCATTCACGTACCGCACAGCCGTTACGCCGCCTTCCATGACCACCAGCGGCGTACGTAGGCCCCACATAATGCCACCCCAAAACAGCAGGGAACCTCCACCTTGCTGCACTCGCTGGACAGTGCGTCTAAGGCGTTCAGCCTGACTGGGTTGCGTCCAAACACGTCTCCGACGATAGTCTGGTTGAAGGCATGCGCGATACTCATCGGAGAAGCGAACGTGATGCCAATCCTGAGCGGTCCATTCGGCATGTTGTTGGGTCCATCTGTACCAAGCTGCATGGTGTCGTGGTTGCAAAGATGGACACGGGAGTGAAGTTGCGCATCAAGCAGCCTATTGCGCACAGTCTGAGTCGTAACAAGACCTCCTGTGACTGCACGGAAAGTATTATTCAACATGTTGGCGTTGGTGTCAGGGTTCCTCCGAGCCATAATCGGTAGGTAGCGGTCATCCACTGCAGTAGTAGCCCTTGGGCGGCCTGAGCGAGGCATGCCATCGACAGTTCCTGTCTCTCTGTATCTCCTCCATGTCTGAACAACACCGCTTTGGTTCACTCCAAGACGCCTGGACACTTCCCTTGTTGAGAGCCCTTCCTGGCACAAAGTAACAATGCGGACGCAATCGAATCGCGGTATTGACCGTCTAGGAATGGTTGAACTACAGACAACATGAGCCGTGTACCTCCTCCCTGGTGGAATGACTGGAATTGATTAGCTGTCGGACTCCCTCCGTCTAATAGGTGCTGCTCATGCATGGTTGTTTGCATCTTTGGGCAGGTTTAGTGACATCTCTGAACAGTCAAAGGGACTGTGTCTGTGATACAATATCCACAGTCAACGTCTATCTTCAGGAGTTCTGGGAACCGGGGTGATGCAAAAATTTTTGGTGTGTGTACGAGGACAGATGTCCAACAGGATGTCACCCAATAACTGTGGAAGCATATTTGTTGTGACTGTTTAGTACGACCAATAAAACAAAGACCAACGATGCTTTTTCTTGAATAGTCCACAACACACGTTGACGGAGCAATATAGCTATTTACCTAGTTCTTTTAGTCGGTATGGATTTCCAGCTGACTAGTAATGGCTATCGCGTACATTGATACGAGCATGGTACTCGTATGTAAATGGTGCTGCGTCCGCAAGCAAAATCTTACTTAGTAATGTCATACCACTACGCAGTTTTTCGAAGACACAAATCGGGGAACTTCAACAGATTTTGAGAGTCACTACGTTGAAGCTACTGATGATGGAAACGTGGGGAAGACGAAATGCGTCGGAGAGTGCATAGTACTGGCAGCATACTCATAAATTCAAGCTGTCTTGTAGTGACATGTGGATTGTGTGTTACACTGCTAAAATGTAAGTTGCATTCCTTCATGAGTTGCTCTTCTTTTTTGTTCGCGTGCTTTATTCTTCACATTTCCAGTTTATTGAAACGTTCTCACACGTTTGCAACGACATATTGTATGGGCTTAGCACGATCAGCGTACCTTTAGGCATAAAACTACACCGCTGCTCTAACAGTTTGTCGAACCTCGCCATAACCGGAAATCATATCCACATTTTCGATTGTTGTACACTATTTAAATGTGTAAGTAGCTTCACGAGCAAGTTGTTTGATAGCTACAACAGCAGAGTACAATCTGGTGAACTTCAAGCGTACGGATATAAAAAACTAACCATACTTGAATTGTGTTTGCTTTCATATACGGAACCTCTTCTGCTAATGCCGCGACAATGGTTTCTGGCGCTGTTATTTTGTTATTATTTGACAAAGTTTTGCACATATTAAGTGGTTAAAGTCCTTGCCGGAGGTTCTTCCCTATACCATAGAAAAAAGTATATAGTGGTATTTAAAAAAACGCTTTGTCATAGTTTGGCAGCTATCAACGTTAAAAAGTACAGGGTGTTTCAAAAAGAATGACCTGATTTCAAAACTCCGTGTTTATTGATACATATATACTAGAAGCTTGGGATGAATCGCAAAATACTCACAAAATCTTAAAGTTTTAACTATGCTATTACAAATGCTCTATGTGTCCACCGGCAGCAGCACGATCATCTAGACTACAGCTAAATTCATTATAAACTTTACACAATGTATCTGCTTTCACAGAAGTTATGGCGGCTTCTTCTGTGTCATGAGCTATCTTCAACTGCAGATTGTCTTTTCCCGCGACTCCGATGACTTCATTTTCCAACAGGATTGAGCTCTACCACTCTGGCACAACGTAGTTAGTTTCTCAATGACGCTCGAGTCACTGCACTGCATTCTTGCCCTCCCAGATCGCCATTCATGACCCCATGCGATTTTTTCTTGTGGAGGGTATGTGAAAGGAAGTGTGTTCATCTCCCTTTTACCTCGTGAAACAGAAGAAGTGAACGGCAGGATAACTTCCGTAAAAGCAGGTACAATGCGTAAAGTTTAAGATGGATTTGTGTATAGTCTAGATGTTCGTGCTGCTGGCCGTGGACACACAGAGAATTTATCCTGCTGAAATGTAGGGTTTCGCAGGGATCGAATGAAGGGCAGAGGCACGGGTCGTAACACATCTGAAATGTAACGTCCACTGTTCAAAGTGCCATCAATGCGAACAAGAGGTGACCGAGAGCTGTAACCAATGGCACCCCATACCATCACGCCGGGAGATACGCTAGTATGGCTACGACGAATACACGCTTCCGGTGTGCGTTCACCGCGATGTCGCCAAACACGGATGCGACCATCATGATGCTGTAAACGGAACCTGGATTCGTCCAAAAAATGACGTTTTGCCATTCGTGCACCCATGTTCGTCGTTAAGTGCACCATCGCAGGCGCTCCTGTCTTTGATGCAGCGTCAAGGGTAACCGCAGTCATGGTTTCCGAGCTGATAATCCATGCTGCTGCAGACGTCGTCGAACTGTTCGTGCAGATGGTTGTAGTCTTGCAAAGGTCCTCATCTGTTGACTCAGGGATCGAGACGTGACTACACGATCCGTTACAGCCATGCGGATAAGATGCCTGTCATCTCGACTGCTAGTGATACGAGGCTGTTGGGATCCAGCACGGCGTTCCGGATTACCCTCGTGAATCCACCGATTCCATATTCTGCTAACGGTCATTGAATCTCGACCAACGCGAGCAGCAATGTCGCGATACGATAAACCGCAGTCGCGATAGGCTACAATCCGACCTTTATCAAAGTCGAAACGTGATGGTACGCATTTCTCCTCCTTACACGAGGCATCACAACAACGTTTGACCAGGCAACGCCGGTCAACTGCTGTTTGTGTATGAGAAATCGGTTGGAAACTTTCCTCGTGTCAGCACGTTGTAGGTGTCGCCACCGGCGCCAACCTTGTGTGAATGCTCTGTAAAACTAATCATTTGCATATCACAGCATCTTCTTCCTGTCAGTTAAATTTCGCCGGCCGGAGTAGCCGAGCGGTTCTAGGCGCTAAAGTCTGGAACCGCGTGACTGCTACGGTCGCAGGTTGGAATCCTGCCTCGGGCATGGATGTGTGTGATGTCCATGGGTTAGTTAGGTTTAAGTAGTTCTAAGTTTAGGGGACTGATGATCTCAGCAGTTAAGTCCCATAGTGCTCAGAGCCATTTGAACCATTTGTGTTAAATTTCGCGTCTGTAGCACGTCATCTTTGTGAAGTAGAAATTTTAATGGCCAATAGTGTATGTAGTTTTGAAATTAGGTCATTCTTTTTGAAACACTCTGTACTTGCGTGTGTCAGAAAATTCGCTCATTTAGCAAAACCAGCACGTAGATATACAGGGTGTTACAAAAACGTACGGCCAAACTTTCAGGAAACATTCCTCACACACAAAGAAAGAAAATATGTTATGTGGACATGTATCCAGAAACGCTTACTTTCCATGTTAGAGCTCATTTTATTACTTCTCTTCAAATCACATTAACCATGGAATGGAAGCACACAGCAACAGAACGTACTGGCGTGACTTCAAACACTTTGTTACAGGAAATGTTCAAAATGTCCTCCGTTAGCGAGGATACATGCATCCACCCTCGGTCGCATGGAATCCCTGATGCGCTGATGCAGCCCTGGAGAATGGCGTATTGTATCACAGCCGTCCACAACACGAGCACGAAGAGTCTCTACATTTGGTACCGGGGTTTCGTAGACAAGAGCTTTCAAATGCCCCCATAAATGAAAGTGAAGAGGGTTGAGGTCAGGAGAGTGTACTGGCCATGGAATTGGTCCGCCTCTACCAATCCATCGGTCACCGAATCTGTTGTTGAGAAGCATACGAACACTTTGACTGAAATGTGCAGGAGCTCCATCGTGCATGAACCAAATGTTGTGTCGTACTTGTAAAGGCACATGTTCTAGCAGCACAGGTAGAGTATCCCGTATGAAATCATGATAACGTGCTCCATTGAGCGTAGGTGGAAGAAAATGGGGCCCAATCAAGAAATCACCAACAATGCCTGCCCAAACGTTCACAGAAAATCTGTGTTGATGACGTGATTGCACAATGGCGTGCGGATTCTCGTCAGCCCACATATGTTGATTGTGAAAATTTACAATTTGATCACGTTGGAATGAAGCCTCATCCGTAAAGAGAACATTTGCACTGAAATGAGGATTGACACATTGTTAGATGAACCATTCGCAGAAGTGTACCCGTGGAGGCCAATTAGCTCTTGATAGTGCCTGCACCCGCTGTACATGGTACGGAAACAACTGGTTCTCCCGTAGCACTCTCCATACAGTGACGTGGTCAACGTTACCTTGTACAGCAGCAACTTCTCTGACGCTGACATTAGGGTTATCGTCAACTGCACGAAGAATTGCCTCGTCCATTGCAGGTGTCCTCGTCGTTCTAGGTCTTCCCCAGTCGCGAGTCATACGCTGGAATGTTCCGTGCTCCCTAAGACGCCGATCAATTGCTTCGAACGTCTTCCTGTCGGGACACCTTCGCTCTGGAAATCTGTCTTGATACAAACGTAACGCGCCACGGCTATTGCCCCGTGCTAATCCATACATCAAATGGGCATCTGCCAACTCCGCATTTGTAAACATTGCACTGCACTGACTGCAAAACCACGTTCGTGATGAACGCTAACCTGTTGATGCTACGTACTGATGTGCTTCATGCTAGTACTGTAGAGCAATGAGTCGCATGTCAACACAAGCACCGAAGTCAACATTACCTTCCTTCAATTGGGCCAACTGGCGGAGAATCGAGGAAGTACAGTACATACTGATGAAACTAAAATGAGCTCTAACATGGAAATGAAGCGTTTCCGGACACATGTCCACATAACATTTTTTCTTTATTTGTGTGTGAGGAATGTTTCCTGAAAGTTTGGCCGTACCTTTTTGTAACAACCTGTATTTACTTACTCTGTACACGTTTGGCGAAGCATGTCTTAGCTGCTTCACCCCGTATAGTGTGGAATTAAGTGTAGGCCACAATTCCTGCATGCTTTTCTAATGTGCGAGTTGTTCGACGTCCACGTAATTTTTGTTGTAAAACAGGCTTTTATTGGTTCAGAGCCCACTTACAGGTCTTCAAAAAATTAACAAAGATACTGAGTACGTTTCTGGTTGAGCTAGGCAGTCCGACGGGAGTTACCCACGGACCCATCCTGGCTTTCCATAGATCTGGATGAACAGTGACTATCGAATGCCCTCTTGTGTCTGCAGACGACTCGGACAGCACGATCCACGTGCACGGGAACCCCGGGTACGTGGTGGGGACGGCCGAGGTGCCTGTGGGCACTCCCGTTGAGTCGGTGCCGGAGTTGCTGAAGCCACGCCTGCAGCTGCGGCAGCCGCCGCTCAAGGACACCGTGCACGTGCCGGCCAGGAGCGCAGTCGCCCTGCGACTCGTCGCCGACAACCCAGGTAGCCTAACAGTAGCAAGCAGCAGCAGCAGCAGTAGTAGTAGTAGTAGTAGTAGTAGTAGTAGTAGTCGGAGAAGAAGAAGCAACAGTTATTTGCAACATGAAATAAAAGTCAATAAGTTCACAATAAAATAAAGTAACTATCCAGAGCCACAGGAAAATTACAGTGTGTAAACTTTTAGATGGCGGACCTCTCCCTAGTCCTGAATCGGTAAAAGTCGGTAAACATCGGGAGGCTTCGGTAGGCAAGCAGTTTCGACTGCTGCCAACATTACGTAGCTGACTGTGTGGTACAAGGTAGCCATTGTCGTCTGCTTCGTTATTGTTTTGCGCTGTACTGTTCTGCGTGTTTTTATTGTGCAGTTGTGCTAAACATTATCAAAATGAGTCAAGAGGCAGTTGCTGGCCCATCTCGGGAGTCGCCAACAATCCCTACCGGTAGGCCTACGGTTAGAAGGAAACCAGTATTACGTAGCGATGCTCGCAAAATTATATTGCGTGTGATTGAATGCAACGAAAGGGAAAGCGAGCAGAAAAAATTGCTTCACCCCATTTACAAATCTTCAGTGAGAGCTGCTACATACATAGGACAAAGCATGCACAGCATTGGAAGATTCAAACAGTTTTCCAAGAATCATCCTGGCGTATCACCACAATCGCCTGGCAAGAAAAGGTGAGTTTCCATTTCAGATATTTCGTTCGCGATCACTTTGAAGGAGCCCCCTATTTCGTCCGAATTACCTTATATTTCATTTTTTCTTGCTACCGTATTGCTTTGTATGGAAACACCACTGGTTACTGTATTATTTCGAAACACATTCATATATATATATGACGATTTCAGTTTCGTTTACGAACAACATTTAAAGCGAGTTTTACTTCCAAGCCCCTCGCCAGCCAATGCTTGCTTCCTCCTCTCCCCGCACTCCCCTCACAACTCTGCCGTCTTACAGTGAACACACTGTAAATGGATTGGCTCGACTAACGCACTGTGCTCTAGGATAACCAACTCTCCGGTATTTCCCGGGACCTCTCGTTTTATACCAACTTTTTAAAAATCATCCAGTCTCCCTTAATGACCTCCTGTTTCTCCTGTATATTTTGTCAATGTTAACCCTGCGAAGCACTATCAGAAGTTAAAATTCCCTGAGTGGTAGATCCCGAAAGGTCTTCGTATATCAGGGCCACTCCAAAAGAAATGCACACTATTTTTGTAAAAATAAAGTTTTCATTCTGCATGTGTGAAAGTTTTACAGTGTGTAGATACATCCTTCCCGCTTGTTTTCAAACTTAGTTCAACCTGTTCCCGTGAGTGGCGCCGTCACAGCATGTCTTCAAGATGGCTGCTACACTTGACGTTCGTCAGAAGCGACGTGCTGTCATAGAATTCCTGTGCTGTGGAAACGAGACAGTGGGAAACATCCACCAGAGGTTGAAAAAGGTGTTTGGAGATGCTGCTGTCGATCGCAGTATAGTTAGTCGGTGGGTAAGCAGGTTACGTGATGAAAGCGGGCACGGCAATATTGAGGATTGTCCTCGCAGCAGCAGGCCTCGTACTGCACACACTCCAGACAATGTGCGGAGAGTTAACGAATTGGTGACTGCTGACAGACACATCACAGTGAACGAATTGTCACGCTACATTGGGATAAGGGAAGGAAGTGTATGCAGAATACTGAAAGTGTTGGCGTTAAAAATGGTTTGTGCCAGGTGGGTTCCCAGGATGTTGACAGTGGCACACAAAGAAACAAGAAACTCGGTATACAGCGAACTTTTGGAACAGTATGAGAATGGTGGAGATGAATTTCTTGAAAAAATTGACAAGTGATGAAACATGGCTCCATCATTTTTCACCAGAGACGAAGAGGCAATCACTGGAGTGGCATCGTGCAAATTCACCCAAGGAAAAAAAATCAAATCCATAGCTTCTGCTGGAAAAGTCATGGCTACGGTGTTTTTAGATTCTGAAGATTCAAATGGCTCTGAGCACTATGGGACTTCACATCTAAGGTCATCAGTCCCCTAGAACTTAGAACTACTTAAACCTCACTAACCTGAGGACATAACACACATCCATTCCCGAGGCAGGATTCGAACCTGCGAACTTAGCAGTTGCGCGGTTCCACACTGAAGCGCCTAGAACCGCTCGGCCACTCCAGCTGGCGATTCTGAAGAACTCTTGCTTGTGGGCATCATGCCAAGTGGAACCACCATAAATTCTGATGCATATGTGACGACACTGAACAAACTTCAGGCTTGACTTAGTCATGTTCGACCACATCGGCAAAAGCATGATGTTTTGATGTTGCACGCCAATGCACGGCCACATGTCAGTCAAAAAACCATGGAAGCGATCACAAAACTCGGATGGACAACACTGAAACACCTGCCTTACAGTCCTGACCTGGCTTCATGTGACTATCATCTCTTTGGGAAACTGAAAGACTCTCTTCATGGAACAAGGTTTGAAGATGACTGTTCTTTTGTGCAAGCTGCCAAACAATGGCTCCAACAGGTTGGTCCAGAATTTTACCTTGCAAGTATACAGGCGCTGGTTCCAAGATGGCGTAAGGCAGTTGAGAGGGATAGAAATTATGTGGAGAAATGAAAATATTGTTCCTAAAGGATGTATCTACACACTGTAAAACTTTCAAACATGTAGAATAAAAGATGGATTAAAAAAATAGAGTGCATTTCTTTTGGAGTGACCCTCATAATAATCAACACTACTGTCGACATAAAGTCTTTCTACTCATGCGGCTCCAGAAAGAAGGTCGGTTTGATTCAAGGGAATGCGGAGAATGGAGAAAGAACAACATAGTATAAGTGTCAGAGGGGTCACGAGAGGAGGAATGTTTATTATTCATGGAAACTAAGTTGACGTTCGGTGCAATGACATGGTGGCGACCGTAAAAGGCATTTCCTATTTACCGTCGCTGCCATCAGCCACCACCATGAGAGTCAACTTAGTTTACGTGAATAGTGCCTGTTTCTCGCTGGTAACTGACGGAGGCACTCACCTCATACCAATCAGCAACCAAAGTATAAATAACACACGTAAGTAACAAAGAGTCACGAAAGTGGATCACATAGACGTTCATGTTTAATTATTCTCGTTACGTCATTTATTTCCTATCTGATTCACACAAGAACATTTTACAGTGCTTCGAAAGATACAGTAGTGATAGATCGCATAAGTTGGCACCAATGGAAAACAGAGGACAGTCAACACAAAATGCTCCAGTCTGCGTAGTCTTCTTGCTATAAGAGTACTTACTACACTATTCAGCGTTCATATGTGTATTCATTTGCTTCTAAAGTGAATAAATTTTCATCATGTTCACCTGAAGTCAAGATGGAGATGAAATGAAATGAAATGTCATGTGGCTAGGACATCTCGTCGGGTAGGCCAGTCGCCTCGAGCAAGTCTTTAGAGATAATGCCACTTCGGCGACTTGCGTGTGTCTGGGGATGAGATGATGTGATGATGAAATGATGATGAAATGATGATGATGATGATGATGATTAGGACAACACAACACCCAATCCCTAAGTGGAGAAAAGCTCCGACCCAGCCAGGAATCGAACCTGGGCCCCTTGGCATGATAGTCTGTGGTGCTGACCACTCAGCTATCAGGGCGGACAGGATGGAGATGTAAAAAGCGGAATATGTCGGTTTATTTAGATCTCCATTGTCACTCATCCCAAGAAAATGCGATATAATTATACAGTTGAAATTTATTGTGACTAAATCTCCCTTAGAACCTTGATCAAATGTTGGTCACCCTAATATGCTTGCAGGTTAAACTGAATACAAGCAAGTTGTCGGATAGTAACACACATGTGACGATGTTGGTACATGGTGGCAGAAAACACCGTCGCTGGGATGAATAAGTAGATGGTGAAGTCGAAATTTGGCGTAAGCAGCAGCAGCAAAACCAGTCCAATTCCTTACAAGGCAGAGTCCGTAAATAAAGCAATGTCATCTAGGGAAGCACCAGTAAGACCAGAAAATTTCGTTGGCTGACTTATAAAGAATGAAGGAGACCTTGTGACCACCCGAACTAGTATCAGTTGGCTAGCTGATCTCACGTGACTGGTTGGCAGGAGCTGCTGTATTTTCCTTGTGAGCAGTGCCCCCGCCAGTTGTAGACTTAATGTCACTTGTTAATAGTTCTGTGCCCTTATCAATACGTCCTGCAGGGTACAAGTAGCCTCCTCCCACAAATCGGCACACAAGGACAAAACTGGTAAGGCCAGTGTGGCGACAACACAAAGTTGCTTGAAGAAGTCACTGTGGTCAGTTCTGGGACAACACACTGCTCCCTTCCTCCCTCGCCCCCTCCTCCTCATCCTCCTATGATGATGCTGGAACAAGAGCTAGAGGCTCCAGATGCAATGTGGGAACTTTGGAAGCAAAATGCATCAATGTGGGTACCAGCAGCCCTTTCGGTTCTTCCAAAGGAGGAGATGGATCAGTGTACTTGGGGTCTCCTGTAGAAGGGGGGATGAAAGAACCACATGCTCATTTCCTATGGTGAGCTGAGGGACGGTTTTGGGAGGTTGTTGCTGTTGTGGTGGCCTTCCAGATTATAGAAACATCTGGCCAGGGTTCTGTAAAAGATGTTAGTTGTGGTATCTGCACAGCATCCCACACTCAATCATTTCAAGGACAACCTGGCATCGCTGTTGCGATGGGATTGCATCTGAATCCAGCCAAAGATATACCTCAAAGGGCGCAAGCACTAGGGGGCGACCATACCTCATAATCTTCTCACGCAAATGGTGGAAAGAGAAGTTCCAGCAATGTCCAATGAGGATGTCCATGCAATTCTTCTACTCGACTTCAACCATGTGTGAGAAGTGATGAAGGTATTGAGATTTGAATGTGATATACCTGACCCCACAGCTTTTGCTACTTGCATTTTAAAAGTGTGAACAATATTTTCCATTAAGTCATTAGAAGCTGGATGAATAGGTGGGGTGCACAATTGCCAGAACTCGGCTGCCATGGACTGATGTCCAGTATCCAAGACCAAGGTGCAGGAGAAGGTTCAGAGAAAAAGACTGAGGGCAGCCATAGGCATATTGGCAGAGTGTACAGTGATGGATTATCCGTGTTACATTGTCATCCATGATAGCTGTGCCTGCTTCGTCCAGGTGGTCCCTCAGTGTGACTGGTAGAGTATCAGAATACCTGTTGCTGCAGGGATTTCAGCACCACTGCCTGGCAGTTGTCATCTTCTTGTGTTGGTAGCAGGATGCCACGATGAATTTGAAATTGATGTCATCAGATAAAGAAGCAGTGAAGATCTGGTGGTGCTGTGACCAACAGCTCAATAGCCTACTCCATGCAGACATGTTGGAGGACCAGCTCAAGAAGTGGGTCACTGCTGCAACTTCTCTACAATTGATTGAAAAATCTTCTAAGGATTGAGCAATTTGGGTGTCCACCCAGAAAAACTGTTTCTCATCTGTTGAGGTCCAGGGATTGGCCCATGGGAAGTTGAGACAAGGCATCCACATCTGAATGTTAAGTGGATGGCCACTATTGTGTAAAACAGTGATAGTTTGATTAATACAAGGCCCACCAGTGCAGGCAATGGACAGTGTGTTATGGAAGCTTACCCTTGGGCTCAAACAGTGATGATAATGGCTTCTGGCAATACAAAAAATACAACATTTCTACACACCAGAAATGGTTGCCAGTGCCTCTTTTTCAATTTGGGAGTAATGTTCCTGTGCCTTACTTAATCGTTTTGGACGCACACTGTATAGATTTTTCAGCACAATTTGCAAGCTTATGAGACAGGACAGTCCTGATGCTATGCAGTTGGCATCCATTGCTAGAATTAATGGTAAGTAAGGCTGCTATGTCATTAAACAGGTTGCAGGGCAAGTGTCTGGCCAATGAAAAGAAATATTCTTTCAACATAACTGATTCAGTGAATAGACAAGAGAAGCTGCCTGTGGGATGTGCTGGGCATAGCAGCTACCCTAGCCAAAAAATGCTTGGAGATCTTTTATTGACTTGGGGACCAGCATTTTGTGTCACTGCAACATACTCTTGTGCACACTGAAGGCCTTCTTTACTGAGAACACAGCCAAACAGAAAGCTGGAGAAAGGAAAAGGAAAAATTACACTTGAGAATTTTGTTTGTGTTACCATAAAAATTAGATACAAACTATATAAGTATTCTTCACTAATACATTGTGTTACCAAAATGTGGGCCTGGTAGTTTATACAGTAGCATATGCACGTGGCAACTTGTTCAAAAAATCTTTGAAATATGGCCAGAGCACCAGTGACTTCAAATGGTAATCTGTTGTTCTGATAGAGGCCAAAGACGGTGTCCAACACCAAAGTTTTCCTCAACTTGTTGCCTAAAATAAGCTGAAAATAAGCTTCTATGAGAGATATTTTTGAAAACGTTGAACCTCTTTCAATTTAGAAAAGCACTCTGCATTTGTTTGTGCATTGACTGTGAATTTAAAATTGACACACAAGTGAAGGGAACTACCTAGCTTTTGTATTAGCACCAAAGATGAGGTCCATTGACTAAAAAGGATGGGGGCAGTTGCTGCTGTTGCAACCTGTCCAATTCCTACTTAACTTCATCTCAGTATATGAGTGGAATTTGACACACAATACACAACTGCCAAATTTTTTGACACTTTGTGTGTGTAAGTGCATGTAAGCTTAAAGCCGTTACTGTTTTGCACTACATAACACAATTGAGATTTGGATGACAGCCTACACACTTAATATTATTTGCCTGAAATGCAACACTAACAGTTTCTGATACCCCTCCCAGTCTCTCAGTGGGTCATTGAACATTTGAAAGGCTGGAATAGCCAGCAAGGCATAAGATTGTTGGAGCATTGAAATAGTTAAAGGCTTTACAAGTTCCTGATGACTTGAGTTGCTACTGCCACAATTCAAAAACTTTGCAACCATGCTATTATGCTTTGCTATGAAACTTCCTCATCACCAATTCCGTGTCTTGCTCTCCTATGACAACAGTTATTTATTACACTTACGTCAGTAGCCTCCTATATGAAACAAAAGTCATAAAGTTCAATATAAAATAACAGTCCTGAGCCACAATAAAATCCAGAGAACTTGCAGAACTAATTCACTGTTCACACATGTTAAACTGAATGCTTGCAAGTTGCTGGATAGTAACAGGGGAGTGACAGTATTGACAGACTGTGGTGGAAGTCACTGCAGTAGTTTGTTCCCTGGGCTGTATAAGTATATTAGTCCGAAGTCATCAAAGCAGAACTTCACTCTAGAAATGTAACACACAGGCATGGTTCACTTGCAGAACAATTTGTTCTCCAGCAGATTCCGTAAATAGTCGTCATTTACGGAAGTTTCAGTTATTTATTACACAGAACATCTTGTTGACTGACGCAGGGAATGAGAGGCAGCTTGTGTTCACTTGGGTTGAAATTGGCTGGCTAGTTTTTTAGGTTAGAGGGACCCCCCCTTGGGCGAAACGATAAAATACCTGACGGCTTACCAGAGAGGACATTATCATCGTTGATAAAGAACGTCCGTCCTCAGAGACCAAAAACAGGAAAAGTTAACGTAATATTGGTAAACTGCAGGAGTATCCAGGGCAAGGTTCCTGAATTAGTATCACTTATTGAAGGAAATAGTGCGCATATAGTATTAGGAACGGAAAGTTGGTTAAAACCGGAAGTGAACAGTAACGAAATCCTAGACACAGAGTGGAATATATACCGCAAGGATAGGATAAACGCCAATGGTGGAGGAGTATTTATAGCAGTAAAGAATTCAATAATATCCAGTGAAGTTATTAGCGAATGCGAATGTGAAATAATCTGGGTTAAGTTAAGTATCAAAGGTGGGTCAGATATGATAGTCGGATGCTTCTATAGACCACCTGCATCAGCAACCGTAGTAGTTGAGCGCCTCAGAGAGAACCTGCAGAACGTCGTGAAGAAATTTCGTGATCATACTATTGTAATAGGGGGAGACTTCAATCTACCAGGTATAGAATGGGATAGTCACACAATCAGAACTGGAGCCAGGGACAGAGACTCTTGTGACATTATCCTGACTGCCTTGTCCGAGAATTACTTCGAGCAGATAGTTAGAGAACCAACTCGTGAAGCTAACGTTTTAGACCTCATAGCAACAAATAGACCGGAACTTTTCGACTCCGTGAATGTAGAAGACGGTATCAGTGATCATAAGTCAGTGGTTGCATCAATGACTACAAGTGTAATAAGAAATGCCAAGAAAGGAAGGAAAATATATTTGCTTAACAAGAGTGATAGGGCACAAATCGCAGAATATCTGAGTGACCACCATCAAACGTTCATTTCTGAGGAAGAGGATGTGGAACAAAAATGGAAAAAATTCAGAAACATCGTCCAGTACGCCTTAGATAAGTTCGTACCGACTAAGGTCCAAAGCGAGGGGAAAGATCCACCGTGGTATAACAATCATGTACGAAAGGTACTACGGAAACAAAGAAAGCTTCATCATAGGTTTAAGAGTAGTCGAATCATAGCTGATAAGGAAAAGCTGAACGAAGCGAAAAAGAGCGTAAAGAGAGCAATGAGAGAAGCATTCAACGAATTCGAACATAAAACATTGGCAAACAATCTAAACAAGAACCCTAAAAAGTTTTGGTCATATGTAAAATCGGTAAGCGGATCTAAATCCCCTATTCAGTCACTCGTTGACCACGATGGCACCGAAACAGAGGACGACCGAAGAAAGGCAGAAATACTGAATTCAGTGTTCCGAAACTGTTTCACTGCGGAAAATCGTAACACGGTCCCTGACTTCAGCCGTCGCACGGACGCCAAAATGGAAAATATTGAAATAAACGATATCGGAATTGAAAAACAACTGCTATCACTTAGTAGCGGAAAAGCATCCGGACCAGACGAGATACCCTTAAGATACTACAGTGATTATGCTAAAGAACTTGCCTCCTTTCTATCAGCAATTTATCGTAGATCGCTGGAAGAACGTAAAGTACCTAGCGACTGGAAGAAAGCGCAGGTCGTTCCCATTTTCAAGAAGGGTCATAAATCAAATGCGAATAATTATAGGCCTATTTCGCTTACGTCAATCTGTTGTAGAATAATGGAACATGTTTTGTGTTCTCGTATTATGACGTTCTTAGATAATACAAATCTCCTTCATCATAACCAACATGGATTCCGCAAACAGAGATCATGTGAAACTCAGCTCGCCCTATTTGCCCAAGAAATTCACAGAGCCGTAGACACTGGCGAGCAGATTGATGCCGTATTCCTGGACTTCAGGAAGGCATTTGATACGGTTCCGCACTTACGTTTAGTGAAAAAAATACGAGCTTACGGAATATCGGACCAGGTTTGTGATTGGATTCAGGATTTCCTAGAAGAAAGAACACAACATGTCATTCTTAACGGTTCAAAATCTGCAGATGTAGAGGTAATTTCGGGAGTACCGCAGGGAAGCGTGATAGGACCTTTATTGTTTACAATATACATAAATGACTTAGTTGACAACATCGGTAGCTCCGTGAGGCTATTTGCAGATGACACGGTTGTCTACAAGAAAGTAGCAACATCAGAAGACTCGTACGTACTCCAGGAGGACCTGCAGAGGATTAATGCATGGTGCGACAGCTGGCAGCTTTCCCTAAACATAGATAAATGTAATATAATGCGCATACATAGGGGCAGAAATCCATTCCAGTACGATTATGCCATAGGTGGTAAATCATTGGAAGCGGTAACGACCGTAAAATACTTAGGAGTTACTATCCGGAGCGATCTGAAGTGGAATGATCACATAAAACAAATAGTGGGAAAAGCAGGCGCCAGGTTGAGATTCATAGGAAGAATTCTAAGAAAATGTGACTCATCGACGAAAGAAGTAGCTTACAAAACGCTTGTTCGTCCGATTCTTGAGTATTGCTCATCAGTATGGGACCCTTACCAGGTTGGATTAATAGAAGAGATAGACATGATCCAGCGAAAAGCAGCGCGATTCGTCATGGGGACATTTAGTCAGCGCGAGAGCGTTACGGAGATGCTGAACAAGCTCCAGTGGCGGACACTTCAAGAAAGGCGTTACGCAATACGGAGAGGTTTATTATCGAAATTACGAGAGAGCACATTCCGGGAAGAGATGGGCAACATATTACTACCGTCCACATATATCTCGCGTAATGATCACAACGAAAAGATCCGAGAAATTAGAGCAAATACGGAGACTTACAAGCAGTCGTTCTTCCCACGCACAATTCGTGAATGGAACAGGGAAGGGGGGATCAGATAGTGGTACAATAAGTACCCTCCGCCACACACCGTAAGGTGGCTCGCGGAGTATAGATGTAGATGTAGATGTATTGGCTGGTGATGCAGTGTTTTTCTAGCTGGCAGTGCCCTTATTGGATGTAGATGTAATGACAGTTGCTGATAGTTCCACATCTTCCATCAATAGTCTGGGGGGGTTACAGCATCATGATATCACAGTTTGTGTAATAAAAAAAAAAACACACACACACACACACACACACACACAATTCATATACACACTGTTTACATAATTTATAGATCTAGTTGGATGAGGATGGGACAGGTAATCGGTGGTGTCTGATGTTTGCCTGAAGTAATTAAGTAATTTCACAAAACTACAGAAAATCTAATAATGATGGCCAAATGGAGATTAGAAACTCCATCCTCCAAAATATTACGTTCTGTTTAAAACACCACAGCTTCATTCAGTTTACATCTTACAATACTGTTCTATAAACAAGTCATTTAGTAATGTTAAAGCTAGTGCTACATTGTTCCTTATTTCTCAAAATTTATCATGCGCACACCTGACCTTAGATTATTTTGAAATGTATTGCTACACAAACCACCAGCTGATGTCAAGACCATGGTGATCGTGTTTGTCTTCAATTTTACGTGCCATAACTTCCTATTTTCTTTTCTGAATAACTGAGTCATCATCTCTCCATAATGAATCAAGTATTGAGTTCAGAAAGAGGTTTCCATTTCAGAACTGTGGAGTAAGGATTTATAAGGAAAATAATGTATTTCATAAGTGTGCTTTCTAAGTAAATTTGTCTCAGTGTTCTGTTTAATCTCCTTGGGCAGTTTATTGTACATTTTGTTTCAGGGTAGAAAATTCTGTTTGGGATTTTACATTTATTCTATGTAGGTTAATGTAACTTCAGCCTTGACCTAATTCCATGGTATTGGACTGAGCTGTTTGTGCAGCACTTATCAATTGACTGGTAAATGTACTCACATTGTTTGATTAAAATTCCCTATGTTTTGAACAGGTATTTACAACCTAAGTTTTCATCTCGAACAGATCATGCAACATGAGCAAAGGTTCCCATATTTTTCATCCTACCCTCATCTGCAATAACTGAGTCAAGTGGTGTAGAGCTTAAGTCACATGACCAGCTTTCAGGAAGAGGTGAACTCCAACTGAGTGGGTTGAACCTACCAATATAGGACACAAACTTTGATCTGTGACATAATTTTGCTGTGACATGTGACTTCATATGGCAGAACAGAACAACAGAATAATTTATTTTTCTTTCATATTATTTTTGGCATGTAGGTTGGACTGTATTTTGTGGCAGTGTGGTTCAGTGGTTACCTGCCAAGTCTGTTTTGATCCACAGTCAGTCACAGAAGTTTTACTTGTCACTTACTGCTTCTTACACCCCTGGAAATTTTTGTTAATGTGAGAAGAGTTGAGATGCACAATGGTTAAGAGTCCATGTTTAACATTAGATCTCCCTACAACTAGCTAAGTCAGTGAGTTAGGGATGGAGTGAGTCAAGGGCATACCACATCCAATAGGACTAAACCTAGTCAAACACTCTAGTGTTCCAGCCATCCTTTGAGTTGATGACTGCTTTACGTTTTCAGCTTTGGTCACATACTGTTTAGTAATGAACCCCTAGGTCTAGTTTAGGTTGAAAGATGATAATCTGGCTATGAGTAAGAAAAGTCAACAATTGTGAACACAAACTCTTAATTGTGACGTACTGGCCTGTAACGTAGTCCAAGGTCTAGATCCCACATCTGCATTTATGTCTATGCTCCTCAAACCACTGTAAAGTGCATGTCAGAGGGTACTTCCCATGTACTACATATGAATGTTTCTTTCCATTCCATCCATGTGTGGAGCACAGGAAGTATGACTGTTTAAACACCTCATGCACTCGTTAAATATCACCTGTGTGCCTCTTAGGTCATTTAGCATTTCTAAGATACCCTACAGTTGATCAACCAAATGAATTATCGTTTGTGTCCCCCTTCTTACTCCAAAAGGTAACAGTTTGGTTTTGAGTACAAAATCTCAGTTGTCATGGTATACTGATCTGTAGGGTTGGGTTGGGTTGTAAGGTGATAATTTTGTTTTGACCTGCTGAAACCAACTAAGTTCATGTAATGAGAAGAACAATAATTTTTATTATTGTGTGTATTTTGAAATTTTTCATTTTGGTGATCATTTTATGTTTATCATTTTGATGATTTCATGAGACAAATCAAAAAGATTATATCAGTATGATCAGTATTTACATTCAAACTCTATTTGGCCATTCAAATTTAAATTTTCCTTGGGTTCCCTAAACTGATTAAAGATAATTCTGGGATGGTTTCTTTGAACAGGATATGACCCAATTTTGTTACTCAGCTAGTCCAATTTAAGTCTGTGACTTGGTCACTTGTCATACATCGAACACCATATTCGAAACATTTTTGCTCTCTGGTGTTCCACATTGCTTCCACTGTTCCACTTTACTGATGATTTATACAAACACTCATTGCCTTTACTCTCTGAAAGGCAGTCCTTCATTTACCAGCAAAAATGATATCGATTTTAGATTGTGGCAGGATGTGTGTGCATCATGCTTTTTAAAGATTTGTCTTATGGGGCCTTGTATTTAAATTATCAGTGCTAAAATATTATGTACAAAGCATGCAAATGGCATAAAACCCACAGGACAATCAAAGCAACGTATTCAATCAAAATGACACTCTTGTTAACTCATCAACACTACCTGAATGATCATGCACTCGTTAAATATCACCTGTGTGCCACTTAGGTCTAACACCTATTGAACATTTTATTTAGATATTTTGAACTGCTTGTCAGGTATACTACTTGTACATAAAAATGAACATCTCTTTTAAGATAAAACATAGAAATGGAGCACTGATGAAGAAAAATGAAGAAAATAAATTTAGCCTCCATATGGTGAACAGAGAATGAAGCACTTGATGCAAGGGGTTTGGTGTACTGTGTCGTGCATCTTGCTGGGCTTGCAGATTTTACAGTCATTCCAGGACAGCTTGACTGAGCACCATACATGCAATTAAATGAATTTCTGTCCCAATCTGTGGGAGGTTGAATACTATATCTGAAGGACTATCCAGTATGTTTTGTGCAAGGTAAAAGCAATGAATTAGTGCTGGTGCTGTTGGTCCATATAAGGTGCATATGTTCATTGTCCTGTTTCTAGATGACAGCAGAATAGTAATTTATCTCTGGACTCTTGTTTCAAATGAGCAGTCTTTGATCATTGTGCCACCACCGCAGAACAAATGCCAGCCCCCTCTTGCCTCTGGGTGTGTTTTCTTGGATTTGTGTTGCATAAATGAGACTATGAAATAGACTCTCATTGTTCAAAGCTGTCTTTGGTCTCTAAGACATGTGAATAAACAGCATTCTTCCAGAGACCATTGCTTCATGTTTCTCATTAGTCTTTTCCACTCCTCAGTGTGTATATCTTTGGAACAGACAAAGTACACGAATAATGGCCATGGTATTTTGTCATCTATTGGTAGTTAATAACTCTTCGATGCTAAGCTACACCACACAGCTTAATTGTCATTATTAATGGGTTGACTTTCTTTAATAGGGATTGTTTATCAAAAATTGAAATCTACCAATCACATAAAAAATGTTGGAGTGCAATTACATGTCAGAGTAGTATCATGGACTGTATGAACTTATTTTTAAGTGCTCGGTACCCCTGACAGCAGATGGAAGCTGTGAGTGATAATAAGCACATCTACATAGACTGTGGCATGTTGATTTAAAACAAACTTATAAGTATTACTTCCATTTGGAGTACAATGATTGTCAATTTCATGCAGTGTGCTCCAAAAATGAAAACAATCTCCCAGAGTACATCATCCAATGTCAAAAAATCTGTAAGAGATGATGGAATTTCATTACATCTAACAAAGCATGTGAATGAGGAAATAACTTGACCACTATATGAGACAGTGAGCTACTAAACTCAGAGGAGGTGTATTTCAAGAGAAATTAAAAATAGGCACAGTATTACCAATCTACAAGAAAAATAATAGGGATGACCCAAACAACTACAGACCAGAATAAGTAATACCTAATTCCACAAAAATATTAGAGATGCTTAAACATACAAGGGCACGTTGAAAAGTTATGCCTGTAAATATTATATGTGAAAATTTTGAAAGATTTTTAAATAAAATGAGCATTATTAACATTCTACATCTTTATTCTTCATGTCTACATATTTATTTCTCAACTTAGTTCCTCTGGCAATGAGTACATTTTTCCCAAAAAGAGAGCAGTTTGTTGCTATCATCACTGTAGAATGTTTGATTTTGTAGATGGAGTCACAAGTTTTGTGAACAGATGAAAATCAGATGGAGCTAAGTTGGGACTGTATAGAGGATGATTAGTGACAGTGAACACAAGGTTTATATTGTAGCAGATGTCACAGTGCTCGTGTGTGGTATGTCATTGTCAGGATGACGGAGAGGGTGCTCCATGTGTGGACAAACTCTTCAGATTCATGTTTTCAATTTTCTGAGGGTCTCTACCGTAGCTTTATAGTTACATTTCACATCACCACATATGTTACAATTTGGAGCCCTCTAGTGGCAGAGGGTTGCAACTAGTGTTAGCAAAGTGGGAAAGTCGACTAAGTAATAAGCTTTACGTGTAACGCCTATACCAATATCGAGAACCGAATAAAAAATTCAGAAGCATTAGTTTTCAGCACACCCTCATAGTAAATTGATTAAATTTCTGAAAAAACATAGTATTCTAATTCTGGAATAACACAAGTTTCAAAAGTGAAATCTACATATTTCCAGCCTAAGAGAATCTATTATAAAGGCATTAGGCAAAAAACTTGGTATCTTCTATGTTTCCGGATGTATCTAAAGCTTTTGACACAATCACCCATGCATCACCGACAGAAAAATGTGAAATCTACAGCATCCACGTGAAGAGCGATGACTGAAATGATAATTTGGCAATACAAAACAGTATGTTACTGTTTAATCTGGATGTAGATTTGAAATGAAGTTAGTTACACATGATGTGCCTCAGGCATTTATATTTTATCATCTATTACTGAACCTCTTCATAAACAATGTATCAAACAATGGAAAATCTGTGCAGAAATAACAACAAAATGAATTACGATATATGTCCATTCTTTATTTTATTTTACTTTTTTATTTTTTTCTTCCTTCATCTGATGAAGGACTTCATGTGACAGCTTAATAATATTCACTTTTAAATGTGCCTGTCTGCTGCTGAATGCCTCTTATATGTGGTGATTAGTAATCTATCCTAATTCATATTGTTGTTGTTGTTGTTGTTGTTGCAGGTATCATACATTTCTGTGCTGAAATCACACAAGTGAAAAAGTATCTAATTAACAATAAGATCTATTATAAATCTGTAGATCTGATTTATATTACAGTACAAGTACACACTCAGTCAGATTGGAGCGAATAAAGATCAGTGAATCAACACAGGACAAACACCTGAGATGATGGTCTGGTATTTGGCATGGCATGGTATCACAGACAGTTCTGACAGATCCTGAATGCAAATAATGAACCTTAACTGCTACATCTGGGAAGTGGTTCCCTTCCTTCATAATATTCCTGTGGCTGTCTTTAAAGAGGACAAGGCTCAGCCACAAGTTTCGTGGAGTACTGGAATGGCAACCTATGTGTAATAGATATTTCTTCTTCTCTGTCAAGTCCATTTGTTTGGCATATGAACCACTAAATATCTGCGGTGTCAACAACATAGTTTCTCAGAGCCTCCAGGAACTATAATTTGGGATTTTTAAAAAGAAAAGTCACATGTTCCGACATGATATAGTATTGCTCAAAACTAGAAGGAAAGTTCTTATAATATGTCCCTTAACAAATATTTGTTGACATGAAGATCAGTCTGTCCTCTTATTCTCATCCACTTGTTACATAGAAGTAGACAATATAGGTAGTACTGCATGTTGTTTCCATGAATCCTGACACATCCTTCAGCCTCTCTTCACACTGAATCACACACTTTCAGTTCACTTGAGCCCTTTTAGGTTGTGTCACATGCACCTCGGTAACATCTGCACATTGTCAATATGTTAGGCATACACCAATGCCTTTAAGTGCCCTCGTAGTCAGAAATCCAATGGATTCAGGTCCAGTGAATGGGAGGCCATGCTGCCAATCTCCAAACCATCCTTCACCCATGAAGTGTTGCAGTAAGGTACTGTCACTTGATCCATAGAAAATGTGGTGGTGCTCCATTGTGCATAAACCATAGTCGCCTTTCTACAATGGTAATGTTCTCCAAGAGTGCTGATAATTTACCACACAGAAATCAGTGATACATAGCAGCTGTTAATGCATTTCATAAAGTGTATGGCCCTGTGGGTCTGTCACCAACGATTCTGCACATACATTGATACTGAAGTCATCCTGGTGGCTTGAGGATTTGCGTCTGCCCACATGTGCATATTGTGGAAATTTACCATGCCATCTCTTGTGGTTCTGGCCTCATATCTAAATAAAATGCAGGCTGTGAACTGCGGACCTTCAGAAATCTGCTGTAGAAGCCGATGGTAGAATTGCAATTAGGCATGGCGGCCTGCTGGCCAAAGATCTTGCACACTGCTATATCTGCAAGTCATTGGATACTGGTGTATATGTCAGCAAACAGGTGAGAAACAATGATGACGCAAGGCGCAAAGACCACCTACAGTTGGGACTCAAACCTACACTGGAGCTGAGCAACAGGGCAAATGAATGGTAGACCCAACACAATGAGAGCAAAGCAGCCTAGCCTACAACAAGGTGTGATGAACCTTCAACACAATGCTGCTGACAGATCAAGTACAACCACAATCCAAAATGAGACCAGAGAGAAAAACCAAAATCAAAGCGAAGTCTTTGGCGAGCAGTCAGTAGTACAGTGGAGATAGAAAGCAAATGCTATCAGACGAAATACACAACTGGCTGAGTGGTTGAGATGCAGCAGTATTGATGCCAGTTGCGAGGGACACTGTTGGTTGGTGTATTCAAATGGCAATACACTGGCACTTTCGCTAGGCGAGTGCAGCACTGTGGCAATATTGCCCTCTATCAGCCACCAAGATCCATTTGTTCTAGCGGGCATTCAACTTCCGCACAACCCGATACCAGACACACATTGCTTATGAAACGGATAAAGCAACTGCTCATGCAAAATTGACCACACAGCACCAATCCCTCACACACAGCAGGATCATTTTCTGCATGTTAAAACGTCTGCTCCTCCATCTTCATTGTGGAAACTATGCAAAGCCTACCATTTTGTCTGCTGTAAATAAGCAAGTTGCTAGAACAGCCTGCTGAGCATTATTGCAGATGGAATGTGGCATTGTGGGTGTGATTTGATATACAGTTCATGGGCTTGGTAATTATTGCAATTGGTTAACTCATAACAGAATAGACTGTCTGCCACTTTTCGGTAGAATGATATGCCTCCATTTCATTGTTTACAGTATAGTTTGTTCACATTGCATGGAACCACTAATCTTGCTCTGCTAACATAGTGCATCAGCAGTACTACCTAAACTGGCTGAAGTAGCAGATTGTTGCACTACTATGACATATAAGCATATAAATGTCTTGCAAATTACAACAATTCAGATCTGTACAGGGCATTTCAAAATTAATATACCAATTCTAAGGCTTTGTAGCATTTATTACATTCAACTTACAGTTATAAATAATACACCAAATGAAAAATCATCTGAAACAGTTTTTCTTACAAGTGTTCATGTAGGTGAAATGTCAAGTCATCACCGAAGACGACACAATCCAGAATATCTTCATCATTATGCAACAATGTTTCATTTGCAAAGTTGCCACATAAACCATATGCTGTAGGCTCTTTACAGCTTGTAACAACTGCAGATGATAAGGATGTAGTTGTAAGTGTCTCCTTAAAGGTCTCCACAGAGACATCACTGGAAATACTAAATCACAACTAGCCATCCGAACTGATTTCTTGGTGCTACGCGTGAAAGGCTCTTACTTGTTCAGCATGTTCTTCTGTAACTCTTGGTCATTCCAGTCTCTTCCCATTGCTTACAGGTATACAAACAAAACTGTTTAAATTGCTCTTTCATTTGATTTATTATTTATATTTGTAAGGTGAACGTAATAAATGCTACAAAGCCTTAAAACTCGTATATTCATTTTGAAACACCTCATATAATGAACTGTACAGTAAGACAGTTTACATCAACAAATACTAGACATTACTCAACATAGATGAAACAGCCCATAATTCATCAGGTATTGTTTTTCAGACAAGTAGTTATAGAAGCTTTTCTTCTACTTTTGACCAAGAGTATCTCCTGTAGGAGACATGATACTTAAAAAAAACAGTCTGTATATTTGAACTTTGATCTCAAACAAAACTATCTCAAACAGCATTGCTGTGACCCATATACATTTGAATGTTAGAGTAATAGAGATATTCATAACACTAGAAGGAAAAATGATCTGTGTTATCCTTTAACTTCTCTATCTTTGGCATAGAAATGGGTGAAATATGCAGCTATAAAACGTTTTGGAAATAAAAGGTCTGACAGATAGTACACTCTTTTCAAATTTAGAGAACGGAAGTTTCTACTTAATATCTCCTTGTATACCAGGGATGAGTTCTTGAATAGAAATACTTAGACATTTATATAGAAAAAAATCTTTAGATGTACAATGCACAGACATTCCATTTTCTAAAAATATGTGCTATGTGTTTGTTCACTTGATGCTTTCCACATCATGACACTTCTCATCAATACGATCAAGGAACAGAAAACTAATTAACAAATTTCATAGACAGCTTGAATACATGATGTCCTCTTGTTCCTGCACATAATATACCAGAGAACACTACTGTTCTCCAGTACATTAGTACAGCAAAGTTTTATTTCTCTTGACATTTGATTGTTTCTTTGATATTACTGTAGGTCATATGAGGGTTAAATTTCATCCATTTCATTTCAATAATTTATGGTGATGCAATTATCACAGATATTACTGTACAATGAATCCTTAAGATCTGTTGCTGATAATACTTACATTTGTCTACATATTTGTCCTGGTAATATATATGTAGGGCATAAGTCAGATGCAGACATCCACTGTTTCTACTTTCTAACTTATTGCAAATATAAATCTTTGGTTCATGCACTACTATTTAATCCCATTATGCCCCCCCCCCCCCATTTTCCCACAACATAGGAAAACATTCATTACTGCAGAGATGGCCAACTGTGGGACTATAAATTTGGTTTAGAGACTAATCTACAACTCCTGTTCATTATTCAGTGACAACTATCAGTAAACTCTAAGAATATAAATGGCTTACAATGTCTTACTAACTGCACTGTTAAATCTCATGATGGGATATGACCAGTTCTTTCACACTCCTTTCAGTCAAAACTAGTGTTATCTTCATGCACTAATACCTGACTCTGACTGCATATCTGGAGAGCAGTGACCTTTACTGGGATGGGTAGTGCATTTACAGAAGAGACTAGTGCTGCCCATGAGTGCAAGTAGGGCTGTGACAGTTGTGCAGGCAGTATATCAATATGTACTAACAGAGACATTAAAACCCAATGAATAATGGGTTCTCCAGCAGTGACTGAGTAGTACTGCTGGCAGACACAATCAGTCTCTGCCACAGTGGTGCTGTTGCTGCTGGAGTACTGGATACTTTTCATATTTTACTGTCTCTGTTAATATATATTGATAAAATTAACAACACACTAGACTAATTTTGGAGACACTGAGCAGCTGAGCAGTATTTGTTTGGGTTGACTTCAGCTACACTTTGCTATAACAAAATTGCAAATATCTGCTGAAACATCAGAGAAAATTCCCTTTTGACTCTTAAGAGAGAGCCCATATATGTATATGGTACTTACTTAAACTCAGTCTTCTCTTCTCTGTGTTCTCTCTCTCTCTCTCTCTCTCTCTCTCTCTCTCTCTCTCTCTCTCTCTCTCTCTCTATTTGCCTACAGAACTTGTAACTTCATAATTTGCCACAAACCACTCCATAAGCAAAAACTTTGCATTACCCCAAACTACTGCAACTCAAAAATAATACTACTTAGTTTCTGTATTTATTCAGAATGATTTTCATTCTTTGTGTTTAACTATAGTCCTTTTCTGTGCAAATGTCTCTAAATGACAAGAATGACCTATAGGTTGTTGGTATTGTAAGAAATAATTTTCACTCAATGTCTTTTTCATGGTAATTTTTTTAGTTATCATCTGCATGATACAGTACACATTTGACTGTTCTCTGTATTGTATATCAATTACATTTACTCTCCATGAGCTTTCTCAAAGAACCAGAGTAGAATAGAATATTTATTGTCACATGGCTTGTTATATACAATCATTTGATTGAAACATTGGTGACTCGTCAGTGAATAATTCTATGCCTGCCTAAGATACCTAAAACAAGATACATTAAAATAATGCATATGGATGTTCCCAGAAGCACATTACCACATGAAAAGATAATTACATGTTAGATTTCTTCCTTTTTCTTAAAATTTCCACAGTGGTTTGAAAAAATTCTTTTAAAGTATTTTTCGTGTTTATTTCTGTAATTTATAAATGTGGACCATACTTCAAAGACCACATACTTTCAAAGACTACTACTTTACATCAAAGAACCGCTGCTTTACAAACTTGCATTTGCCAAAGATAGCACGAGACTGATTTAGTAACCGACTTAATTTTATAACACAGTGTTTGATATTTGCAATATATAGTTTCTGACAAAAATTCTTTGGTAAATTATAACATCTGTTTTTAAATAATAACATCTGTTTTATATTGTTCTTATACAATTTTTGTGAAATGTTAAATTGATCTCTATACACTCCATACTGCTAAACAGTTCAAATTGTCACCAAGTTCCAGTTGCAGTTTGCCTATCTAAAGGTTCAGAGTGGCAACAAAAATTTGATTTTCAGTATTTCATACAATTATTGACCGAATTTAAAAATTAAAAATGCTGTCATAATCTACTCATTAGGGTGTATAGTTGTAAGCTAAAGATTTCACACAATAAGTTAGGTATTAAAGCTAGTTTGTGTGTCCTGAGGCTACATAACTCATGGTGCACAAATTATCCAGACTTCACTCATGCAGTGCTTAATAATGAGAGCACATAATGATTTCCAGCAAACTTTATACATAATTTTAAACTTTTTTGAAATTTTTTCTTGCTGATACCTCCAAAAATAATAATAGGAAAAACGTTTATCGCTTACTATCTTTTCACTAACATGCAGTGTAACTTCAGAAACAGACATGATGTTTTAATTTAGTGTTCTTTTACCCCTAACTCCCTCCACAGCAAATTTTTGTGTACTATCCACATGTAGCCTACAATGGAATGTACCTGCAAAATTATGATTGTGCAACATACAGTTCAGGGGATGTGATGCTATAAACATTGGGATGCTTGAAAAACTAGCTTTCTTTAAAACATAGTAAAAATTACCCAGACGGTACTCATCCAGTGTTTTAGTCTGTTTTACACATCGGAGTTTAATTCTGTAAGGAATCAGGTGTGGGAGGGTTACTGTTGAAGTATATAAAATTAACACATTCTTTAATAAAATTTAATGGAAGAGTTATAGTTTGACATAAACATTATCCAAAGCTTCACAGTACGTCTCACAGGACCCAGCACCTACAATCAAAGACTATGTTATGACAAAACTTGCAAAGAGAGACAGAATCATTCTCATATATGAAATATGGAATAGGGACGTACCTAAGTCTCCACCACAATAAATGAACTGCTTCAAACTTTGTGTCTAAACGAAGTACAACAGTCTTGATGACTTAGGCTGAACTGTTTCCTACCTTGCATCTCTCATATCTATCCTGAACCATCTAACACCTCTCATTATATTACAAGCTAAATCTGGTAACCATACATTGTTATCTTTTTCTGAATGGCTTTATGCTTTTAATTTTATTTTTTACTAACTGAGAAACCCAGCATTACCCAGGTATTCATTTTGTGTGTTTTCAATTAGAAACAAAAACAAAAAGTGAACTTTGTTTGTACTGTAATATAAAAAAAAAAATCTGAAATTATAATGTGCCTCTGTAACTGAGGTTGCTAACACATGCTTGTGCAGTGGTGCTGGACCCTGGGGTAAGCCAGTTTGTATCCTGATGGTGAAAAAAATTTTCACTGCCATTATTTGGCCAGCAATGGGAGGAGATGTGGTGGTATAAAGTTCCTGATCACTACACTTTGCACCAATATCCTGGTTTAGACACCACAGCTCTCCACATTCTCACCCTCTCCCTTCTGTCATCATCATCATCATCATCATCATCATCCAACACAAACATTACACACATACATGCAGGCACACGTGCGCGCGTGCGCGCGCGCCCACACACACACACACACACACACACACATGAACTACAAATATTGCAATGGAGCATGTAGCAAACAAACACACAAACCTACCTCTGAAATTATGAAACAGTATCTGTATGCTGTGCACAGCAACTTTTCCGTGTCTACGAAGCAATTTTATAAATGTCTCCATGGCAACACCTCTTCATAACTCTAGTGACAGCTATTGTTATCACCCACAGCCATTTGCACTTTGCAGTTTAAAACTATCAAAAGTGCTGCCAGGTGTCAGGGATATCTGTAAGTTGACTCAACTAGGAATGCCTTAATAGTAAAGAATAAATGTATTAAACTTCACGCTTGATGTATTTTTTGATGCATCTCAGTTTTTATGATGTCATATCTCTTAACCTATGTTTCATATAATGATATATTCATGTAAGTATATTCAGCAGCATATGAGGATATCGCCTGTGAAATATGTTGTGGATAGCATAAGTAGCAAAGAAGTACTACATTTAAATTTCATGCATGATGCTGCAGTTTTTGACGCATCTCAGGGTTTATGACATCATATCTCCTCATCTATGTATCATATCATCATATAATTTTGCAGATACATTTATGTCATATGTGAGTACTGTCTGTGGAATTTATTGTGAATAGAGTTATTTGCAGAGAAGTAATCAATTTAAACATCATGCAGAATGTGGCAGTTTTTCATACATCTCACTGTTTATGATACCATATATCCTGAACCACAACAGGTACATGGTTCTTACCTGACAGTGATTGTTGCTTGATAATAATAGATATGTGAACCAAGTTTTGTTGAAATTGGTTGAGTGGTTTAGAAGGACATTTGGAACACACACACAGTTTTACAATGTATACTGGCTAGGTAGCCAGGCACTGTGGCCGAGCGGCTCTAGGCACTTCAGTCCGGAATTGCACTGCTGCTACCGTCGCAGATTCGAATCCTGCCTCAGGCATGGATGTATGTGATGTCTTTAGGTTAGTTAGGTTTCAGTAGTTCTAAGTCTACAGGACTGATGACCTCAGATATTAAGCCCATAGTGCTTAGAGCCATACCGGCAAGGATTTTGTGTTTTCATTTTGTAATGTAAAGATTTTATTTTTGTTCAGAAATATTTGTAAAGGAATTAATTTATTTTAATGTGAGAGAGTAATAGCTTGTATCTTGTTAACTAGTAGAATGTTAGTAACTATGTATCTGCATGCAGGTTACTGGCTCATCCACGACCAACGACCATCCCACTGGACAGCAGGTCTTGCAGTCCTCCTGCAAGTTGGATCATCATCAGATGTCACAAATGTCCCCTCAGATTTTCCTCGTTGTGGTAGCTGGGTTGGACCAGAGTTCCTGCTTATATAAAGTAATAGGCTGCAGAAGGTAACTGTTGTGTACCTGTAAAATTACATGAAGAACATCCACCAACAACATGAAGCAGTTGCCTTTTACATATCCTTTTAAGGATGTTGAATCTGAAACTTAGTGTTTTGAGCAGCTTAGCCCATGACCATTAAAGTTTACGCTATAATATTGAGTCAACATGTTCTCTTTGAAAGGCCATACCTCAGATTCTATAAATATTCCTTTTTTGTTGATTTTATGTTAAATGATTAAAAGCTTTGATGGAATTTAATTAGAAATGAATGAGAAACTTGTCCTTGCATAATGAAGTCTGAGTCATTTCTAACTTATATCTATAAGATATGCTGTTTATCTGCTTCTTGTTAAAATGGCTTCCAAAATCATCATTAAATTTTTTAAATGTCTGGGAACAGGAGACAATGATGAACATAGGTCATTTTATAACAGAAATACACCAACAGCTTCAGTGAAGTGATAACATTTCAGTTATTACAGCTAAATGGTCTTTACTAGTAGCCACAATGTGCTATAAGTGCAGATATGATTTTTCCCTAGAAGTACTCACTGCAGGCCAGTATGTTTATAAAGAAATAACATTTTAATGTCAAAACAGCTGCAATTTTAATGCACTTGAAGTGTCTTGGTGTTTTGAGGCATTGTGACTAATATGCCACTGTCTTGCCCTGCTCATGATGTTAGTGGATAATCTGTGGAATGATACATAATAGTACATAGGATATTATTCTATGAAATTTGTGATTATTTGTCAGTCATTGCTCAATCACATAATGATGTTTTTGTAAGCCAAATTGAACCATTGCATATGAATAATGAAAGTTGTTGTTGAAGATAGTAACTGCAATGAAATACATTTTTTGGATCAGAATGTATATAAATGTGAAATGTAACTGTGATGACAATGTAGAGAGAACTGCAGTTGTGATTGCTCATGCTTATTATGGAAGACCAATAAGAATTTTATGTATTTTCCATATGGGAAATTTTAAACTATCTTTGTTGTAACAGAAACTAACATCACATTTTATTCCTATACAAATTATATATTGTATATTACAACAAAAAAGTCTGTGATAGCTATTGTTAATGTGTTTGTGCGTTATTTGTGTGTTCAGTGCTTCCAAGGTAGCATAGTAGATTACAATAATAAGTTTCATTGAAGTGTTTTAAGTTATTTATATTATGAAAACTGTACTTTTGTTAAACTTTATAGAAATAAATTGAAACTGTTGCCTTGTAAATATATCACGCAAATGTATGACAACAGAATAATATGCAGCCAAATCAAATAAAGTCAGTTAAAGACTAAGCTGAAAACAAAAACAAAAACTTTTATTTGAGTACTATCAAAATTTGGAAAAAAAGGACACTTTTGGAATCTACTGAGAATGTAACTCCTTCCCCGTTAACTCACATTGCCTCATACCCAAAGTGGTAATATGGACTTCCAAATGATTACTTGCCCGTATCTGTAGTCACTGTTCATTAACAGGAATAATTTTTTATCCGGTCTCCTTAATTTTACCATTGTTACATATTACAGTTGCGCGTGTGCATGTGTTTTCTAGGAGAGGAATATGTTGCAAAATGACCAGAGAGGGAAAGACAAAAAGGAATTGTGGCAAGGGGAGTGGAGGGACCTGATGAAGAATGGTGTAAGTGACGTTTCAGTCCTGGAGGATTGTGCAAATGGAAGATGCTCTTGAGTAGCAGTACATAGCTTTTTGTTTCACATGGGTTTTGATATTCTCTTTGACAGCTGATCGAATTCACGCACAGTTTAGACACTGCTTTCCCCTCATACATTGGTATTACTAGTTGATTCCTTCAAAAAACACCCAGTATTCTTGCTACCTTTTTTTGAAACGCTTCTTTTTCACATTCATTGCAGAGATTTCCTTTGGATACTTATAGGTGTACACTAAGTGATCAAAAGTATCTGGACACCCCCAAAAACATATGTTTTTCATATTAGGTGCACTGTGCTGCCACCTACTGCCAGGTACTCCACATCAGCAACCTCAGTAGTCATTAGAGATCATAAGAGAGCAGAATGGGATGCTCTGTGGAACTCACGGACTTTGAACGTGGTCAGGTGATTGGGTGTCAGTTGTGTCATGCATCAATGGCAGGGTGTGGGTATGGCAAATGCCCAGTGAATGTCATCTGTGACGCCAACAGTAAAATTCAGAGGTGGTGGTGTTATGGTGAGGTTGTGTTTTTCATGGAGGGGGCTTGAACACCTTGTTGTTTTGCGTGGCACTATCACAGCACATGTTTTAAGCACCTTTTTGCTTCCCACTGTTGAAGAACAATTTGGGGATGGCAAATGCACGGCCTGTGGTGGAGTGGTTACATGACAATAACATCCCTGTAATGGACTGGCCTGCACAGAGTCCTGACCTGAATCCTACAGAACAGCTTTGTGATGTTTTGGAATGCCGACTTCATGTCAGACCTCACCAACTGACATTGATACCTCTCCACAGTGCAGCACTCCATGGAAAATGGACTGCCATTCCCCAAGAAACCTTCCTGCACCTGACTGAAAGTATGCCTGTGAGAATGGAAGCTGTCATCAAGGCTAAGGGTGGGCCAACACCATATTGAATTTCAGCATTACCGATGGAGTGCGCCACGAGCTTTTAAGTAATTTTCAGTCAGGTGTCCGGATACTTTTGATCACATAGTGTATGTTTTGCAGGACATAAATATGAAATGTGAATAAATGTGTTGTTGCTATAATAAGAGGGCATCCAGCATGAAGGCCTTTGATCAGTTCCTTAATTAGACACTATTCTGCACTGACATTTAACTATTAAATCATTTTTTAAATCACTTTGCTTTATGAAATTCCATGTGATGGACACACATTTCAGTACCAGAGTAACCTTTAAATTATGTACAGAGAGAAATTCAAATTTTAATTTATCTGGAGTTTTATGGTACACCAATATCAAATGGTATTTACTGGTTTTGTAAGTGCTGGTTTTACTAGTAAGTTTCTGAAACAAAATCATTAGTTTAATTTTGGTGATATTTAGTCAAGTTTCTTGAAGCATTTTTACATTAATTCTCACAATAATTATGGGAATGTAATTAAATTTAGTCATACTGCATTTTATATTACTCAAAAAAGAAATGATCTGTCTGCATATACCACACTTGACTGCAGTATTAATATGTTACATTCCCCTTTATTGTTGTTAAAAAACTGATATTAGTTAATTTTGTTAATAAAATATCAACTTTGGCATACTGAGCTATCTTTGACAGCAAAAATCAGTCACCACGTCAGTAATTTAATTTCTAAAACTAGGCGTATAGCTGTGGATGCTTAGATAGTAAGTCCCATTTTTTTTAATGCAAGACACAACATATCACATCATGCTCCACATTACACAAAACTGCATTATATTCTGGAATGTACTAGCAGGTGTGAAATAAATATATTAATTCTTTATAAAAGACAATAAAACCACTCACTGTTTGGCTTTAGGATGAGCATTTGGAACAGATACAGTTTTCTACCCACCATCCGCAAATCCTCAACCTGTAAGTCATATAAGGCTGAAATTATACTACATCATCATTATTCCAGAAGATTTATTTTTTATTTATTTATCTATCTGAAGACAATTTGAATTGTATGGTGGTGTCCGTAATGTTAACAGAGAATCTTGCCCCGCTAGAGAGGATGCTAGAAATGGAGGAAACAGGGTACATAATGGATATTATCATAACAATTCAGGAAATAGATACAGAAAAGGCAACAATAACAGCAATTATGACAATAACACATTTATCAGTACTACTACCATGGAGGGGGAAAACTAATGTGCTTCTGGGAAGAGTTTCAGTCTTCTGAAACAATACAAAGCGAGCCACAACAAATCTCTTCTAGCTTAATTAGGTATGCTTACAACCAAGTTTTACAGATGTCTCAATACATGAAGATAATGAACAAACAAAAGAATATATGAAACCAAAACTGACATGTACAGTAAGTAGTGTAACTATATAAGTTATTTTAGACTCTGATAGTGACACAATAATACCACTGCTTGTTCAAGAGAAATAATTTGTTGGATGCATTCCCTCAGATGCCAGTCACATGAATACAGATAACAGGGGTAACAGGCATGACAGGCAGACTTGTATATGCAGAGTTGTACATTAAATTAAGATTAAACACAAACACATTACAACAAGCAATGTTTTTAGTGGAAGGTTTAAATGTACCTATGATTTTAGGCATAGACTGGTTGTTGGGCAATAATGTATCTTTATACATCTAAACTGGGACAACGACATTCACATATCGACCTCAAGAAGAACTGGCTGTTATGTTCCAAGCAAAGCAACATAGCCAGATTAGGACTAACTTTAATGACAGAAGCTACTAGAGCAGGACGACAGGCACCAATAAGGTGCAGACATCCAACAAGTGAATGAAACAGAAATTGTTGACAAAATTAACAGATCAAATAATCTAAGCATTAATGAAAAGAAGGATTTGATTTCTTTGTTATGTAGACTTATAAAAAGTATTTTCAACATGGCCAGGCATTATTAAGACTTTGTTTTTAGATATAAGATTAAAGAACACAGTCCATCTTATGTCAGACCCTACTGCCTATCAGTAGCTATGAAGCCATCAGTACAAAAAGAAATTGTAGGCCATTATAATGGAATATTATAGAAATTATGATATCTGTTGTAATAAGCCAGTAGTGATTGTTGGATGGGGATATATGTACAGTGCTGGATGCATGAACTGTAAATAGAATAATAGAGCCAGGGAGGGATAGGCCCTGTATAATAGAGGAAATGGTAGCGAAGCTTGGGGGAGTAACATATGTCAGCACAATACACCTGGCAGGAAGTTATGGGGCAGATTGCCTTATATGAAGATTCACAGAAGTATATGGCATTCCTGTTTGATGGAAGGTCATATCAGTTCCAAGTGCTGCCATTCAGCATAAACATGTAAGTCTCACTTTTCATAAGAGCTTTGGATAAAAAAATAGCAACAAGTTACGAAATAAAGTATTGTTATATGTCAGCAGTATAGTAGTAATATCCACAAGATGGGAGAACATCTGCAAACATTGGATGAATTTTTCATGGGATTAGAGTCCCAAGGTGTCACCATTACATTGTCAAAATCACAATTTGTGAGAAATGAGGTTAAATTCTTGGGATGTATTGTAAATACTTTGGGCATTCAGCCTGACCCACACAGACTGCATGCTGCCTTATGCACCACATTTGATAATGTTTTAAAACAGGCTATAAAGATAGATATAAAGAATTTTCAAAAATAAAAAAGGCATTTGCAGCATGGCAACTATTGGTTCACCTGAATTTCGCTATTCCTTTTCATAAGGTGTTGGACATTGGATTATGGCATGGGCTGTCACATGTTCCAGGAGTACATGATTGACTGCAAATTGGAGAAAAAACCAGTAGGTTTCACCAGTAGAATGCTTGCACAGCATAAACAAATTTATAGAATTATAGAAAGGGAAACATTATCAGTAGTGTGGGCATTCAAGAAATTTAAATACCTACTAGTGGGACACAAGATGATAATACTTATGGTCCATAGCATGTTTGCATTTCTACTACAGAGCAAATTTCAACACAGTATGCTAACAAGATGGGCTCTCTTTCTACAGAAATTTCACTGTACTATTAAATACGTAAAGGGGCAATATAATATAATATAATACTCAATGCACTGTCTTGACTACCAGTAGGTCTTAACTTGAACCAAAAAGTAAAGGAAAAAGGCAAATTTGCTGTTTATTTTCTTAAGGTAAATATATATGAGAAAGACAGAAAACTTTTGTAGAAACTTGGGTGAACAAAACAAAGACAGATACTTATCAGAATAAGATTTTCATCCTGCAGTGGAGGGTGCACTGGTATGATACTTCCTGGCAGATAAAAGCTGAGTGCCAGACTGAGACTCAAACTTACAACCTTTGTCAGTCGTGGGCAAGTGCTCTAACAACTGAGCTACCCAAGCACAACTCATGACCCATCCTCACAGCTTCACTTTCACCAGTACCTCGTCTCCTACCTTCCAGACTTCACAGAAGAGTGAAAGGCAAAGAACTGGAATTCGAGTCTCAGTCCAGCACACAGTTTTAATCTGCCAGGAAGTTTCACATCAGTGCACACTCCACTGCAAGATGAAAATCTCATTCTGGAAACATCCTCCAGGTACTCATGTATTCGCAATATCCTTTCTTCCAGGAGTATTAGTCACTTGTCTTGCACATTTTGTTGGAGAGCTTCTCTGATGTTTGGATTAGATTAGATATACTTTTTGTTCCCATTGACCCATTGTGAGGATATCCTCTGGGATGTGGAACATATCAGAAACAAGAATACAATAAATATTTGCAAAATCAGAACAGATATGCTAATATTCTTCCATAAATACCAAATGAAATTTAAAAAACTAAATCTTAAGTGAATTTACATTTAAAAGGATATAAAACTTATCACCAAATATTAAACGTTCAATACACTTAGGTGCATATGATAATTCTTAGGCTATTGTAGCCATACATTGTCATTGTCAAATAAAAAAGATAAAATAAAAACAATTTTAAACAGCACCTATTTACAATGATCACATTACTGCATAAAATTTGTACAAATATCAAGTTAGACTCTATGCATTATTCATGTTATGTGAAATCATTAATACCATACATGCATCAATTGGTTCTGCTAAGAAATTCATCAATGGAGTAGAAGGACTTGGTGACCAATAAATCCTTTAGACTCTTCTCAAACTGTATTGGTTAAACTCTTTATGGCTGCTGGTGTATTACCAAATAATGTGTATTGCTGAGTAGTGGACACCTTCCTGAACCAAAGTAAGTCACTTTAGATCTTTGTAAAAGTTATTCTTATTTCTAGTATTGATTCCATGAACTTAGCTGTCGGTCTGAGGAAAAAATATGTGTTAATGACATTTCATTAAGGGATAACTATATGAGGAAGAAGTAGTTAGCATCCCCTGTTCCTTACACATCCTCTGCAGGACGTTATTGAATTCACACCACAAATAATTTGTATTGTGCATTTCTGGGAGTGGAAAACTTTAGCTTGGTTGATGAGTTACTCTAGAAAATATTCCTATATGACCTTAGGAAATGAAAGTAAGCACAGTATGCTAGCTTTTTTATTTTTATATTACCTACGTCTGACAAAATTCACATAATAGAGATTTGTTTAGGCACTTCAGCAGTTGTGTGGTATACTCCTTCCAATTAAATTTATTATCAAGCTGTAATTTAACACTGTCAACTTGTTCTGTCTGCTTGTTGTCATACAGACCCATTTCAATAGTACCGATCATATCCAAGTTAGTAGAAAATTGTGTGCATTAGCAGATATACAGGTATTTTGAAACCAACAAAATTTTAAATAAACAACAGTTTGGCTTCAGGTCACACCAGTCAACTGTAAAAGCAGTAGGAGCTTTGGTAAGTAATGTTTATGAAGAGTATGAAAAAAGGGTATCCATGTCTGGAACACTTATTGACCTAAGTAAAGATTTTGACTCGGTGTCACATGAAATACTCATCAAAAAGTTAAAATACTATGGCATTGAAGATGACACACTCCAACTATTCAGATCTTATCGAAGCAATAGGTTACAACTTGTATATGCAAATAAGCAGAGGTCAGAAATACTCCCTATAGAAAGAGTAGTACCCCAAGGCTCTGTTCTTGGACCTTTTCTGTTCATTGTCTATGCTAATGACTTCTCGAATTACATACCGTGTAAGGACATACTATATGCTGACGATATGACAGTAATAAGTACAGGAGAGAACTTACAGAGTGTACTGGACAAAAATAGCGAAATGATGCAAATGGCTAATTACTGGTGTCAGGCTAACCAACTGTGCATAAATCAAACAAAAACAGAAGAAATAATATTTAATCTCAAAGTAACTAAAAATGAAAACAAAACAGTGAAATTACTTGGACTAATCATAGACCAAAAGCTCTCATGGGAAGGACACACCAATTATCTATGTAGTAAACTAGCACAAGTACTTTTCTTACTGTATAAATTAAGAAACAGTGTGAGCAAGCAATTGCTACTCGACTCATACTATGCTTTTTTTCATTCCCAACTGCAATATGGAATATTGCTTTGGGGTAACTCCCCAGGGGCTGAATGTATTTTCAGATGGCAGAAGAAAGCAATCAGGTGCATGGAGGGGTTAGCACCCAGAGAGTCCTGCAGAAATTATTTTAAATCTCTTGGCGTAATGACAGTGCCAAGCATGTACATATATAACTGTCAAATATATGCCAGAGAAAATCTGAAAAAATTGAACACGAGATGTGATGTGCATGCACACAATACAAGAAACAGTCACCTGCTGGACTTGCCTTCCACAAGACTTGCTGTAGTCCATAATAACTATAAGTACTTAAGCATAAAATTTTTCAATAAGTTACCATGCTCAGCTCGTACAGTACTACTAAATAAATATAAGAATACATTGCAAACCTGGCTAAAAAACAACGAATTCTATACAACTGAAGAATTCTTAGAAACTAATCATCAAAATATATGTTTTACCTAAGTTATGAAGAAAATGTTTTGATACTATATAAGCTAGTTATTTACTGTGATTCTTTTCTTATGTGTTTATTTAATTACTGTATAAAACATTGTTTTACATAATGCTGAAGAATAGGTCTTTAGATCCTTTTCTCCCCTTTCTGTAACTATTTGAATATCGTACCGAAACTAAAATCCTCTGTAAACTCTGATGAAGCCAATTGTATGAAAAATACTGAAAGGCTAAAAAAAATTCTAAAAAATATATATTCTAAAAAATATTCTATTTTTAGCATATGCCTGCAGGAAACCTATTGCAAGCTCTGAACTACATATAGTTTTTTCAAGGTTTAGTGACAAATAATTGGCTAGGAACCATTTATAAACATCCATGAAATTTCATTATGTGGCCCTCCTAAGGCTATACTTGATTTATTGTTTATTGTAATGTTTGTATCATCTGCAAACAAAACAGCCTTGTCATCTGGTAATGTTAATGATGAATGATCATTGATACACACAAGACAAAGTAAAGGCCCTAAGGCGGAACCTTAGTGGACACTGTATGTTATTTTTCAATGTCAATAAACTTTACTGACAGCTGTACACTTTAAAATATTTTATTTTATTCTGAAAACTACCTCATTTTGCCATCTTCAGGCCCCTGCACAACAAAAGAGTATACATGTAGTGATATAAGGATGTACAAATCAAGCTTACAGGAAGTGACAGATAATCATAATACTGCTTACATCCAGCACAATAGACTAAAACATATGTATATATATTTGTTAGTATCATTAAACCAAATCTCTGCATAGATCCAGCACAATAAACTAAACCATGTGTACATATTTGTTAGTCATAAAAGTATTTAACATCACAGATTTACAAGGGATCATGTAAATTCATTAAAAAGATCAGCGCTAGACAGTGTACAATCAAGAGCTCCATTGAAACAAAGCTCATTCTAATGTACTTAAAAGAATACTGTGACTTACACAGTCAAATGCCTTTGACAGATCACAAAAAATATCAGTAGCCCCTAATCTATTGTCTAATGTATTAAGTACTTTCTCACTGTATGTGTAGATAGCCTTATCAATATCAGAACCCTTTAGAAATCTGAATTGTGACTTGGATGATATTTTATTTGAAGTCAGATGGTTAAGAGGGCAACTGTATATTAACTTTCCCAAAATTTTTGAGAATGCAGGCACAAGTGAAACTGAATGGAAATGTGATGGTATCTCTCTGTCTTCTTTCTCATACAAAGGCTTTACTTCAACATATTTCAACCATTCAGGACATGTTCCACTACAAAAGACTGGTTACACAAGTAACTTAAAATGTCACTAAACTGAGAGGCACACTATTTAATTAATTATGTTGATATATTATCATAGCCACTAGAATTTTTGGTTTTAAGGATTTTATGATGGACATTACTTCTACTGTAGTTACTTGTAGTGACTAGTCTGAGATATTACGTGGCAGCATCTACTGAAAATGACGCCCCGTGAGGTAGCCGCACGGTCTGAGGCGCCTTGCCATGATGCACGCGACTACCTCGTTGGAGGTTCGAGTCCTCCCTCAGGCGTGGGTGTGTGTGTGTGTTGTCCTAAGCATAAGTTAGTTTAAGTTAGGTTAAGTAGTGTGTAAACCTAGGGACCAATGATCTCAGCAGTTTGGTCCCATAGGAACAAAACCACTACTGAAAATGACAACTCCAACTTTTTGGTAACAGTCATGAAGTGCTTATTGAAAAGTTCAGCAACACTGCACACATCTGTTACCCTTGTATCATTTTCTCTTAATGCCATCTGCTCCTCTTCATATCTGGTTATTTCAGTCTCTTACCCTGTTACCCTTGTATCATTTTCTCTTAATACCATCTGCTCCTCTTCATATCTGGTTCTATCAGTCTCTTCCTTCATTATATCCAATATTATCTTTATTTTGTTATCTGATGTGACTATCCTTTTCTAACAATGCATTTGCTTTGATGTCTGTATTACTACCTTCAATATTTTGAACTGTAGGATTTACATCAGAGCTGTTTCTGATAGATACAGTTTTCTTTTTATCTTACAGGGTACCTTTATTCCTTGACTAATCCATGGCTTTTTTTATAGACTTTGGTCTAATCTTAGTTAGTTTGGGGGAAAACAGTTTTCAAAAAAGTTAAGGACATTATTAATAAAGGTGTTGTATTTCTCATTCATGCTATGAGCATTATACAGATCACTCCAATTCACATCTTTGAGGAGTTTCCTAAAACAAGCAGTTCCTAAAACAATTAATTGGAAGATATGCGACAAGATGCTGCTGGAAGCAAAGCTGTGAGGACATGTCATGAGTTGTGTTTGGTAGCTCAGTCAGTAGAGAACTTGCTCACGAAAGGCAAAGGCCTAGAGTTAGAGTCTCAGTCCGGCACACAGTTTTAATCCTATTGAAAGCTTCCTATCAGTGCACACTCCACTGCAGAGTGAAAACCTCATTCTGAGAACATAAAACATCTACAGGCTGTGGCTAAGCCATGTATCCACAATATCATTTCTTCAAGAAGTGCTAGTCTTGCAAGTTTCACAGGAGAGCTTCTGTGAAGTTTGTTAGGAAGGAGATGAGGTGCTGGCAGAAGTAAAGTTGTGAGGATAGGTCATGAGTAAAGCTTGGGTAGCCCAGTCAATAGAGCACTTGCCCATGATAGGCAAAGGTCCTGAGTTCAAGTCTCAGTCCAGCACACAGTTTTAATCTGCCAGAAAGTTTTACAGTCACTTATGTTTACATATCGATGCTTGCATCAACATCATACTGATACTACTGAGAATTGGAAATTGTTCAAATCAATATTCTTTCATAGTAGGATTAGTAGAGGGTTTTTTTGGGCGCACGGCAGTAAGGTCTTCAGCGGCCGCTCAGTAACATAGGGAGACAGGTGTCAAGAAAATACTCAGAACAGTAAGATAAAACAGAATGCAAAACACAGGTAACAAGCTGTGAAAAATATGTGCCTACCCACACTTAAGTGTGGGACGAAGCATGTCGTCAGCAGTAAAACATGGACAGCACAGGAAGAAAGTGGTAGAGGGAACTAAAACAATATAGCAGATAGAAGTGGCTGGTTGACCACAAGGAAAAATGGAGGAGTCAGCCACTCTGCAGTACACTAAAACCTTCAGCCTAAAAGTTTAGGCCAGAGTCCAGACACATCACAAAACTTTAAAACCCTAGACACACACGTCTCATCATTAGCTAAAGCACAAGGCAGATACCCATCAACTTGTGCTTCTGCCCTTGCATCACGGTATAAAATGCAGACTGTTAAAATGTGCCAGACAGAGATGTGCACACCACAAGCATCACAAAACGGAGGATCCTCCTGCCATAATAAAAAGCTATGTGTGAGAGGACAGTGTCCGATCCGAAGACGTGTGAGGGTCACTTCTTCCCGCCTGAGCAACCGGCAGGAGGAACACCATGGCCAAGTTGTTGACTTCACCAACCATAGTTTATTGGCCATAATCACCAGCCATTCTTCATTCCACAATTGTTTCATAGGAAACTCAACTCTCAAAGATGGTTACTAGGCATCCCACAACCAAAATGGGCCCCATTTTGGCCCAAAAAAGTGTATCATGCACATGAACAAATTTTACTACTTGTGGAATATGACTCATCTAGTTAGAAAAATCCTGAGATGCTATGAGATTTTGTGACAAAGCAAGCTGGGATATTTTTACTTCCTCTCTTGTTTTGCCATCTGTCTCCTTAAATTCATTACGATTAACATACATGAGTATAATCTGCATTTCCAGAAAAGAGAAAGGTTGGCCCTCAGTTTTAAAGAATATAACACCAGATCTAATTTTGTGCTTAGTTTTATGTATGTAATTGATTTTTTAATTTATTTTGACTGTTCCTAGTTAATATCTTTTGTTATAGGGTGAAATGAGTGATTGTTTTGTAACTTAAATTCTGTTGTTGACTTATAAACAATTATAAATTCTGTACTAATTATAAGCATTTGGAGTAACAACTAAAAGTATTCCTAAAAGATCTACTTGGCTCTATTCGAAAACATGTTATCAAAGACAGCCCTTAATTAATTCCAAAGTAATTACCAGTTTTGTAAAAAATATTGTTTGTGTAAGCATATCTGTTAATTTCATCATTTAAACAAATAATTTGGCTTAGCTCTTCTAGTCGAAGAAATTGTTAAAAATAAGGAAGTTTTCGATGTATTCAGTTAATTTAATGAGTTAGGTTTTAATTGTAATTTCTGTAACTTAACTTCCTCAAGAGACACCGCCTTAATGTAGTACTGTCTGTGTAGGCAAGAAGGTTTGTGTGCTCTGGATCTAGAGGGCTATGCCGGCGGTAGCCTAGCTACCAGTAGGAACATCTATGCCGGACAGGCCGAAGGGGAGGAAACAGACAAAGTGTATCCCACAACGGCCTATTGAAAACCTATCCTTTTTCTATCCCTAGCCCATTCTTTCTCTTTTCCTTTCCATCTCCCTCACTTAACTGATGCTGGCAGTTAAACCACATATAGGGGTGCAGAGGAAATTCCAAGCCCATATGCAGAGTATCTGGTAAATCATCAGTGCCTAGGTGATAAGGTGGCAGCCCCACCAATGCAATCAGAAGTGGTGGGCCAATCACCTGCCCTTCTTAAATAACCCAATTACTGAAACCAAGATGAGAATACAAAACCAGATGGATAAACTGGCAATGACCTTTTGCACAAAAAGGAAAACGAAAATTGGCTTTTGGAATATACGGACCCTGAGGGAAAGTAGCAAGCTGAAACAAATGATCAGAGAAATGAATAACTATAAGCTTGATATCCTGGGATTGAGTGAAGTGAGGTGGCCAGAATTTGGTGAAATGCAAACATCAGACGGAATTACGTTTTTACACTCAGGTTGTGAAGAGGAAGAGGAACACTGGAATGGAGTTGGGCTATTGTTGACCAAGGCAGCAAAGAAGAGCATTATAGAATGGAGAGCTGTGTCCAGTAGGATCATGACTGCCAGATTTAGGATGAAGGTCCGAAATGTGTTGCTCATCCAATGCTATGCCCCCACAGAGACATCAGAGATTGAGAAGAAGGAGGAGTTCTATTATCTGGTATGAGAGACTGTAAAGAAAGTGAGCAAGAAAGATATCCTTATTGTTATGGGAGACATAAACGCCAAGGTGGGAGATAACAAAGATGGGTTGGAACATATAATGGGGGTACATGGCTTGGGTGAAATGAATGATAATGGGGAAAGATTTAGCGACTTCTGCAGAAGCCATGACCTTGTAATAGGAGGGACCTTGTTTCCCCATTGGAGATGTCATAAGATAACATGGGTATCCCCGGATCATATTACAGAAAATCAAATTGACCACTTCGCAGTATCCAGAAATTTCAGGAGGAGACTGGAAGATGTGAGGAATAGAGGAGGAGCAGATGCAAGTAGTAACCACCATCTTGTTACTGCCAGTTTCCAAATGAAGATTGTGACATCCAGAAAGAAATTCGAGCCAAGTAATAGAAGATTCGATTAGGTAAACTGAAAGATCCACAGATAGCTGAGGAGTTCCAGCTGGAAGTCCAGAATAGATTCCAGGCAACGGAACTGGAGATGATGGAGGATAAGGACATGGAGGAAATGTGTACAGAAGTTAAGAATACTTTTGAGCAAGTGAATGAGAGACAACTTGGCTTTAAAAATTGCCTGTTGAGAGATTGGATGTCGGAACATACCTGGAGGAAGATCACCCATAGAAAGGAGGCCAAGGGAAGAGTAAACCAGAGCAGGACCAGGCAACAAAAAGCATAGGCACAAGCTGATTATAGGGCAGCAGATAAGGAAGTGAAAAGGAGTGTGAGAAGAGACCACATAAAATGGATAGATGAACAGGCTGATAGAGCAGAACAGGCACCATGGAGGGAGAATGTGAAAGATCTATATGATATCACTAAGATGCTCTCAAAGAAAAGCTTCCAGAGGAACTAAATCAGTAAGGAATAAGAAAGGGGAGATACCAGCTACACATGAAGAACAATAACACAGGTCGAAGGAACACTTTAATGAAGTTCTAAATAGAGACCTTGGTGGTGAGGCAGAAGAACAAGAACAAACAAAATACAATGATCCTAGTCCCTGCACTGGTGTAAATGCACCCACAAAAGCAGAAATTTCGATAGTGCTGAAGCAGATCAAGAATGGGAAAGCACCAGAACCAGATAATATAACATCTGAGATGCTGAAAACAGACTTGAACACCACTGGCAGGTTATTGTTCATCCTCTTAGAGAAGACATGGAGAGAGGAGGAACTGCCAACAGATTGGAAACGAGGTATTATCATGAAAATACTCCAAAAAGGAGATGTTACTAACTGCAACAACTGGCGGGACATTACCCTATTGTCAGTACCAAATAAGGTACTTTCGAGTATCATTTTAAACTGCATTAAGGATTCTGTAGAAGCACAACTGAGGAGAGAGCATGTGGGTTTTAGCAGACATCGAAGCCGTGTGGACCTTATCAATACTCTCAGAATTATTCTGAAACAAAGTGCAGAATGGCAACACACCCTCTACCTTACCTTCATTGACTTTGAAATTTCGACTCTGTCAATCGAAGAGTCACGTGGGATACACTTTCAAAATATGGCATTCCAACAGAGATTATTAACATCATCACGGAAATGTATGAAGACTATGAATGCCAAGTACTACATAATGGAGAACTAACAGACCCTTTCCAAGTTAATTTGGGAGTACGACAAGGGTGTATTCTTTCACCAGCACTATTTCTTTTGGTGTTGGACCATCTGATGAAGAGAGTGATGGGGGGCAGAAGAGAGGTGTGCAATGGGGGATGTGGGATAGGCTCAAAGGTCTAGATTTTGCAGACGACATCTGCTTAATGGCACAATGATATCGAGACATTGAAGAGAAACTGGGCAGGTTACAGAGAGAGGCAGAAGTTGCAGGCCTCAAGATAAATGTTCGCAAAACCAAAGAAATGCAGATAAATTTGACCATCATGACTAGGCTGGCCATTAATGGAGAGGATGTAGAACAGGTCCAATCTTTCCTCTATCTCGGAAGTATAGTCACGACTACAGGAGCTGATGAGGAGGATGCCTGTAGTCACATACAGAAAGCAAATGGTGCATTTGTACAACTGTACCATTTGAAGAAATAGGAACGTCTCAAAGAAGACCAAATTCTGGCTTTTCAATAGCAATGTGAAACTTGGAAGGTGACGAACCACATCAAAAATCAGCTCCAAGTTTTTATCAACTCCTGTCTCCAGTGTATTTTAAATGTGAGATGGCCAGATATAATGACAAATGAAGATCTTTGGAGGGAGACAAATCAGCAACCAATCAATATACAAATCAAGGAAAGAAAATGGAACTGGTTTGGGAATACATTGAGGAAACCAGATGGAGCTGTTGAAAGGGTGGCGTTGGACTGGAACCCTCTAGGAGTTATAAAACGTGGTCATCCCAAACAGACCTGGAAAATGACGATCAAGAGAGAAGCTGCAGAGGATGGGAAAACCTGGAGTGCAGTGAAGAGACTTGCTAGAAATCATACCAGGTGGAGGAATTTCATCACGGCTCTTTGTTCCAGAGGGAAAAACAGGAACTAAGTCAAGTAAGTCTGAAAATTAAACATCAAACAGTGAGTAGTTTCAGTACCTATTATTGTGATGATATATAAGGGCCCAAGACAGTCAGTCCAAGGCCAATTTTCAGACGAGAAACCCGTATTGATGAGATCAACAACAATGCATCCGTGAAATAAGTGTATACAATTAGGCCATGTGTTAAAACAATGATATTGTCTGTTCAATACGTACCTTATTATTCTGCCAGAGCTGTGAACTGTGTGGTTAGGTTTTTACTGCTCGTAGATGTTCAACAGTAAACTATTGTAGCAGTATGCTGACGTATGCCTATAAACTATTAATTAGGCTTATCGAGTTAACCAATAGTGCACTGGCCATATTAACTGTGTATATTGGGGGTTGTGAACAATGAAAGTAGAGAACTATGAAATGCAACTGTGTAACTGTCAGCTACACCAGTTAAAGAAATCAGTGTTGAACTTCCACCCCCCTATTTTATAGCCAGTATAGCAATGCAGTACATTGACACCGAGGACCATCAAGGAAGAAATAAAGCAGGCAAACGGCACAGTGTGTCAGTAAGTTAAGGTACATGCTACTGGTGGCACACTACATTACATCCACTCATTCCATGTAATTTGTGGGCTTCATCAGCGCCAACATAGTAAAATTACATCCATTAGAGAAGGCAACATCTCATAACATTATAATGAAATCAAGAGATCATTTTAAAAATGTAGATAAACTGAAAAATTTGCTGTCAGATAAGGGAAAACAGTTTCTAGCCAAACAGTTTAAAGAATTTTTGGCATGGGAAGGTGTGAACCATATCTTAATTTCTAAATTCCACTCTTAAAGTAAGGTAGCAGCACAAGTCATGTGTGAAGTGGGCAGGCCTTGTTGGACTTACTGCGCAGATAGACATTCAAATTGGAGAGACATGGAGATAGAATTTGAAAAGGTATTCAACAAGTTGTCACATTCAGTTGCAAAAGTTTCCCCAACGGAGGTGATAGGAGAGTGAATTGAAGAAGTATTACTCTTGAAGTCGGGTGAATGGCCACAGGAGAATGTTGGTGCACAGATGTTATTGATGTGAATAATTTGCTAATGAGAGAGACTGTGAGAAGAAACAAAGAGATAGGAGAAAGGTATACCCATATAGTACAAGGTAGGGGATGTAGTTTTAGTTAAGAGTCACAAAAAGAATGAAAAAAGTGAAAAAATTATAAACAAATTCACTCTTTATATGAGGTGCCATTTTTAATAAATAAGATGCCATATTAACTGAACTGGAGTGGCAAGGACAAAGGTATGTACAGAGTTCAAGACTCAAGACCATTTATTAGAGAACAGTAATAATAATTCACATGTTTGAGAATTGTCTAGTATAATTAGTATGTTGCAAAGCATCAGAAATTTATTAATTTATTAATTATGGGAGAATGTATTTACTTTTCAGCTGAGTCAAAAGAATGTGCAAGATCATAAATATTCTCATGTTGTACAGTGTGGAAGTATAAGAGGAAAAATAGCCGTAGGGAAGAGTTAATATCTAAAATCATCACCACTGTAGGGATACGAAGAAGGAGAATGTTTTGAAAGTGAGGCCCTTGGAAGGGATGGCATGTGATGTAAATTTACAGTATTAAAGGTGTTAATTTGGGTGTTCATAGGCAACTTTTGAATGTTATGTTGTGCTGGGGAGTGAACTAATCACATTTATTTTAAAGATTGGTTTGAAGGGATTGATGTACCTGAAAAGTAATGGTTGGGTATAAGACAAGTGCACATGGAGATAACAATACTTGGGAGAGAGGCTGTCCATGATGTTGAGTAAGGATCCTGGTAACAAGAAATGCCAGTGTTGTTGTAAGAATTGTGAGCAATGGATATGGATAAAACTTTAATCATTCCGTGGTCTCTTATCTATGTAGGTCTTGCCCTAGCTGGTGAGATAATCTAAAATATTAGGCTACAACTAATAAAGGATTACCAGAAAAGATAAATTTATTTGTAGCTTTGAAGTTTGTAAAATGTTGTAATTTATATGGGGTTGTTTTACCCTTTCTTGAATCTTGGGGAAGGATTTGTATATTTTCCACAGCGAGGTAATTTGAATTTGAATAAACTTTGTAGGGGAAAGTACAGTATCTTGTGCTTATTCATATAAAATTTGCCAGTCTGATTTCTCTTTTGAGAGAGGGGAATGGTATTAATGAAACTTACAAGACCAAGTGTGGTAACGTGTCTTCTGATATACACTGAATAGCCAAAAAACTGGTACACCTGCCTAATATCGTGTAGGGCCCCCGCAAGCATGCAGAAGTGCTACAACACAACATGGCATGGACTCAACTAATGTCTGAAATAGTGCTGGAGGGAATTGACACCATGAATCCTGGAGGGCTGTCCATGAATCTGTAAGAGTATGAGAGGGTTGAAATCTCTTCCGAGCAGCACGTTGCAAAGCATCCCAGATATGCTCAATAATGTTCATGTCTGGGGAATTTGGTGGCCAGCAGAAATGTTTAAACTCAGAAGCATGTTCCTGGAGCCACTCTGTAGGAATTCTCGATGTGTAGGATGTCGCATTGTCCTGCTGGAATTGCCCAAGTCCTTCAGAATGCACAATGAACATGAATGGATGCTGATGATCAGACAGGATGCTTACGTACATGTCACCTGTCAGAACCGTGTCTATGCCTATCAGGGATCACATATCACTCCAACTGCAGATGCCCCACACCATTACAGAGCCTCCATGAGCTTGAACTGTCCCCTGCTGACATGCAGGGTCCATGGATTCATGAGGTTCTCTCCATACCCGTACACATCCATCCACTCAATACAATTTGAATTTGATACTCATCCAACCAGGGACCAGGCAACATGTTTCCTGTCATCAGCACTCCAATGTTGGTGTTGATGGGCCCAGGCGAGGTGTAATGCTTTGTGTCATGCAGTCATCAAGGGTACACAAGTGGACCGTTGACTCCGAAAGCCCATATTGATGATGTTTCGTTGAATGGTTAGCGCGCTGACACTTTTCGATGGCCCAGCTTTGAAATTATTGGTCCTTTCTTCTTGGATCTTTTTCCAGCCACAGTGATGTTGGAGATTTGATGGTTTTCTGGACTCCTGATATTCACAGTACACATGTGAAATGGTTGTATGGGAGAATCCCCACTTCATTGCTACCTTGGAGGTGCTGTGTCCCATTGTTCATGCACCGACTTTAACACTACATGCAAATTCACTTAAATCTTCATAACCTGCCATTCTACCAGCAGTAACTAATCTAACAACTGCACCAGATACTTGTTGTCTTATATAGGCATTGCTGATCGCAGTGCCGTATTCTGCCTGTTTACATACAGGCTGTTTCAAAAATGACCGGTATATTTGAAACGGCAATAAAAACTAAACGAGCAGCGATAGAAATACACCATTTGTTGCAATATGCTTGGGACAACAGTACATTTTCAGGCAGACAAACTTTCGAAATTACAGTAGTTACAATTTTCAACAACAGATAGTGCTGCGGTCTGGGAAACTCTATAGTACGATATTTTCCACATATCCACCATGCGCAGCAATAATATGGCGTAGTCTCTGAATGAAATTACCCGAAACCTTTGACAACGTGTCTGGCGGAATGGCTTCACATGCAGATGAGATGTGCTGCTTCAGATGTTCAATTGTTTCTGGATTCTGGCGGTACACCTGGTCTTTCAAGTGTCCCCACAGAAAGAAGTCACAGGGGTTCATGTCTGGTGAATAGGGAGGCCAATCCACGCCACCTCCTGTATGTTTCGGATAGCCCAAAGCAATCACACGATCATCGAAATATTCATGCAGGGACGATGGGACTGCAACATGGGGCTTTTCGGTTCCCCATATGCGCCAGTTCTGTTTATTGACGAAGCTGTCCAGGTAAAAATAAGCTTCGTCAGTAAACCAAATGCTGCCCACATGCATATCGCCATCATCAATCCTGTGCACTATATCGTTAACGAATGTCTCTCGTGCAGCAATGGTAGCGGCGCTGAGGGGTTGCCGTGTTTGAATTTTGTATGGATAGAGGTGTAAACTCTGGCGCATGAGACGATACGTGGACGTTGGCATCATTTGGAAACCCGAGGCCGCTGTTGGATCACCTGCTGCACTAGCTGCACGTTGCCTTCTCTGGTTGCCGTACGCGGTCGCCCTACCTTTCCAGCATGTTCATCCGTCACGTTCCCAGTCCGTTGAAATTTTTCAAACAGATCCTTTATTGTATCGCTTTTCGGTCCTTTGGTTACATTAAACCTCCGTTGAAAATTTCGTCTTGTTGCAACAACACTGTGTTCTAGGCGGTGGAATTCCAACACCAGATCAATCCTCTGTTCTAAGGAATAAACCATGTTGTCTACAGCACACTTGCACGTTGTGAACAGCACACGCTTACAGCAGAAAGACGACGTACAGAATGGCGCACCCACAGACTACGTTGTCTTCTATATCTTTCACATCACTTGCAGCGCCATCTGTTGTTGAAAATTGTAACTACTGTAATTTCGAAAGTTTGTCCGCCTGAAAATGTACTGTTGTCCCAAGCATATTGCAACAAACGGTGTATTTCTATCGCTGCTCGTTTAGTTTTTATTGCCGTTTCAAATATACCGGTCATTTTTGAAACACCCTGTATCTCTGTATTTGAATACACATGCCTATACCAGTTTCTTTGGCACTTCAGTGTAGTATAGAATTACTACAGTACACTGGACAAAAAGGACAACATGTTTTATTGATGATTTAGCTGGTTCATTTGGTGATACTAGACATTAATAAAACCACTTAAGGTTATACATGATTTTGTATATGCTGCATACAGACCTTTGATTCATCTGAAAAGGAAAATGAAAGAGGTATTGGCTGGGACACAATTTATAACATATAATATATTTACTGAAATTAATCTTCTCATTCTAGCACCTAAGGTTTTTGGAAATAGATAAATTCAGTGACTAAGGGTGAAATTTGTACTAATTTGGAATATAAATGAACATGCTTTATTAGCAGAAGATCTGTTCATTTGTCATCCTGAAAAATCATCCAGAACTTAGAAGTTTAATTATTATATAAGAGGATTTATTAAGGAGCAAATCTTGTTTCTTATATTCCATTTTTTGTCTGAAGTATTCTATATTCTGGATGGTCTCCTTCTTGTCCGAAGAGCATTAAAGCTGTATTTGTCAGTATGGTGTGCAGAGTCCTCAGACGCAGCAAAGAATGTTCTGTGCAAACCATAGGGTCAAGGAGTCCAATGACTGGAAGATTATAACAATAATGTATATACTGATGTAATGAAACTCTTGTTGTTTTTATGGGGTTGGGAGTCTGTTCAAAATGAGTTGCAACTAGATAATTTACCTCTGATCATATTTTGTAATCAGAAGCACAATAAAAATCTTCCTACACTTCAGAGTTAATGAATACTGGTTTTGGTAGAAGTTGAGCTCTTCTAGAGACATAAGAAGAATTATCAACGAGTCAGGGGTTCGTAGACCTCTCATCATTCTTGCAGTATGGCATGATAAACATGACATGCCATTTGCTGGGAGAGATTCTGCAGTAACACATCATCATTTTTTTTCATCTCATTCAGTGCAGCTCTACGTGAAAGTAAATGATACCAAGTTTGACTAATTTTCAAAGGATTCTTTGAAGTATTTATTTTTTTCATCTATTTTTGGGCCCCTGCAAGCAATTGTTACAGATATGAAATATGCACAACGTGAGTGTTTTAACAAGAAAATATCATCCTAAAAATCATTTATGAATATCTACAGTATTTTCTGAGTCATTTTAGTGTATGTAGCTGAGCAAATCAAAAAGTTGTACCAACTTCTACAGTTTTATCTTTAATATTTTGGATAAAGTGAATTTTAACCACATTCTGTTTAATGTGATTGGCTATTATTTAGCACTCATTTTGTTTTATATTAATAAAAGGTTATTTAACTGTAAGGATGGTACTTCTTTAGATTAAATAAGAAATAGGTATCTTTCTGAAAAAAAGTATGTCACTTTAATAAAATCCCAAATGTAAAAGCCATAAGAAATTTTTTTCTACATCCATACTCCGCAAGCCACCTGATGGTGTGTGGCGGAGGGTACCCTGAGTATCTCCATCGGTTCTCCCTTCTATTCCAGTCTCATATTGTTTGTGGAAAGAAGGATTGTCAGTATGCTTCTGTGTGGGCTCTAATCTCTCTGATCTCATGGTCTCTTCGCGAGATATATGTAGGAGGGAGCAATATACTGCTTGACTCTTCGGTGAAGGCATGTTCTCGAAACTTTAACAAAAGCCCGTACCGAGCTACTGAGCGTCTCTCCTGCAGAGTCTTCCACTGGAGTTTATCTATCATCTCCATAACGCTTTCACAATTACTAAATGATCCTGTAACGAAGCGCGCTGCTCTCCGTTGGATCTTCTCTATCTCTTCTATCAACCCTATGTGGTATGGATCCCACACTGCTGAGCAGTATTCAAGCAGTGGGTGAACAAGTGTACTGTAACCTACTTCCTTTGTTTTCGGATTGCATTTCCTTAGGATTCTTCCAATGAATCTCAGTCTGGCATCTGCTTTACCGACGATCAACTTTATATGATCATTCCACTTTAAATCACTCCTACTGCGTACTCCCAGACAATTTATGGAATTAACTGCTTCCAGTTGCTGACCTGCTATTTTGTAGTTAAATGATAAGGGTTCTATCTTTCTATGTATTCGCAGCACATTACACTTGTCTACATTGAGATTCAATTTCCATTCCCTGCACCATGCGTCAATTCACTGCAGATCCTCCTGCATTTCAGTACAATTTTCCATTGTTACAACCTCTCGATACACCACAGCATCATCTGCAAAAAGCCTCGGTGAACTTCCGATGTCATCCACCAGGTCATTTATGTATATTGTGAATAGCAACGGTCCTATGACACTCCCCTGCGGCACACCTGAAATCGCTCTTACTTCGGAAGACTTCTCTCCATTGAGAATGACATGCTGCGTTCTGTTATCTAGGAACTCTTCAATCCAATCACACAATTGGTCTGATAGTCCACATGCTCTTACTTTGTTCATTAAACGACTGTGGGGAACTGTATTGAACACCTTGCGGAAGTCAAGAAACACAGCATCTACCTGTGAACCCGTGTCTATGGCCCTCTGAGTGTCGTGGACGAATAGCGCGAGCTGGGTTTCACACGATCGTCTTTTTCAAAACCCATGCTGATTCCTACAGAGCAGATTTCTAGTCTCCAGAAAAGTCATTATACTCGAACATAATATGTGTTCCAAAATTCTACAACTGATCGACGTTAAGAGATATAGGTCTATAGTTCTGCACATCTGTTCGACATCCCTTCTTGAAAACAGGGATGACCTGTGCCCTTTTCCAATCCTTTGGAACGCTAAGCTCTTCTAGAGACCTATGGTACACCGCTGCAAGAAGGGGAGCAAGTTCCTTCACGTACTCTGTGTAAATATCGAACAAACTACTGCAGAACAAAATATATGTTATGGAATTAATTAAAATGCACTCACTGTGTTACCCCAAAGCTCCAGATTCACGCTTAAAATTGCAACACCATGAATATAAGTCACATGCATTTGAAAATGGTATAACAGTTTACCAGATATAAAATCCTAGTCACATGATGAACAACAGCCATATAAATAGCAATGTAACATTAGTACACGCTCTTTAAAACTGTTATACTGTGGGGCACAAATATTTTTTCTAACTTATTTTGTGATACATAAAATCCAGGGCTGTTGCATGGAGGAGTACTAACATAAATATGAAATACATATTATTTACACAGGTCAGGCAAGAGAAGATGAGGAAACTTAAAATCAAACAAAAGCTACTAGAAGACAACATTAAAGGAAATGTTCTAAGAGATGAACAACTAAATGACTTGGGAGTGCAGGAAGTAAAAGGTATTGAAATCTGCAAATTTACCATACAATGGGTACATACATTTACGGCATAGTTATGAAGCATTTTTTAAGTTGCATCGTAACATGAAGAGATTTATGCAGCACTCTAATATATAGAGCCTTTCACGAGTTTAATGGCTATGCATCATTATAATACGGTGTGTGTAGAGTTTTATCATTGTGCAATGCACCACTCCTCGGTGTTTTACTACCGACCTACAAACATCAGTGACTAACAAACAAAAATGTACATAAAAAAGAAATATTTGAACTGAAAACAACAGTGATATAAAGAACTGTAATGGACCATTTTTAATCTCTCTTTCCTTCAGTGGTTATGCTATGCCTGCAAACTAAATACAATCTTCCTAACATAATGTACTCTCACTCACACACACACACACACACACACACACACACACACACACACACTTTCACTAACCACACCTGCCCCTTTGAAAATCAAAGTGAAAGGTGGCTCTCTCAAGCACTTTTGATGCCTCCAACTTCTGTCATTCTTTGACAAAAAGGAAGGCAGTGACAAAGTTGCTTTAGATTGTGCATACAGAAAGACGTTCCCTTCTATTTTTCTGATGGAAAGTTTTCATGATAAACAGTTTTCATGATAAACAGACAGCCCCTGCCAATATGCTTCATCTTTCAATATAGCAATTTCAAACACTACGCAAAAGATAGCTTAAGACTGAATCTCATACATAAATGCACTTTACTTTTCAAATTTTGTTGTGTAGCTAAGGAATGTAGCACACACAATTATAGCAGAAATATCTCAAAATAGGAGTATAATTGAGTCAAATTAAGTAAAGAATTACAGGCATTTTGTAGCTGCTATATCAGTGGTGTCAAACTGCGTTCTGTGAGCCACAGGCAGCCCAAATCAAATATTCATGCAGCCCATGGTTCTCGGCCATATTTTATAGTAATGTTAGTGACCTGCCCTGGCTTCACATGGGTAGCAGTAGTTGTAAGTGTCTACTGCCAGGTGACTTGTCTGCCATAACAGTAATTTTGTTTCCAGGATACTGCATAAAGCTATGGTTAAAAAGTGGAGATCATTAGGCAAATGAATATTATCACTTTCACATAAATTAACAATATAAGCAGTAACACCAGGTGCCAGCATACTGTAGTGGCTTAAGATGTGAGCAGACTGCCCAACCATGACCCTCAAACAATGTAAGCTGTGCGTCAAAGGTGCTGTGTCTATTCATCCACTCACTTATTGGCAGGGTGGTGATGCCAGTCTGCCCTGAGTATCAATACTCTTACAGTAGTTCATGAGATTAGTCAGAATATACAGACAGAAGTGAGCAAGGAACTTCAATTTTTATACATACAGAAGAGAAGAGATGGGTATAGCAACTAGCAACTAAACCCAAACACTTATAGACAGAAAAATGTGGTGGCTAACTTTAACATGTGTAGAAGAATAATGCATGTACATAAATTGAGATTTTGGTAATAATAATAATAATAATTTTGTGTGGCTCAATGTCCTGGTGCAGATCTTTCAATCGGGTATCACTTCAATGACTTGCACCTCTCTGCCCAGTTAGCCAACCAGGAAAAGGCTACCTATAACTGTACGTGGATCCAAAACACTTTTAGATCCTGGTAAATCTCCAGTGTCATTGAGTGGTATTGCTAGTTCACTAAACAGAGACAGAAGTCCATGATCTGACCAGGATTTGACCCCACAACCTTTTGGTTGTCAGGCATGGGCTAGACCAGCAGGTCCAACTAAGATTCAGCTCAAGTTTCACTGCAGTAGTTGGGAGTTCCACTGGCTGTACCGCTAGATGGCAAAGTGATCATTTTCATGGTGATGGTGGGATTTAGTTTATCATAGATCATCCAAATTCCATGAAATCCTCACATTTATAAAATACATAAAAGAACCTTTTTCGTGCCTCAATCTATCAATCTATCGGTCAAAACCAGATCAAAATCCCTACAGTAGTTTCCGAGATTAGCCCATACATACAGACAGAAGCAAGGAAGGAACATTATAGATATATATGCTACTCAGTAACGAACAAAAACACTTACAGACTGTAATATTTGAAGATGTGCTTAATTGTAACTGACACTGGTGCATTCAGCCGTGAACTAAGTAAAGTTGGCTGGTTACCTCATGGACAGAGGGGTAAGTAGCATGGTCATGCCAGGATTGAAGCATATGATAGGCAGAATATTTTATTGTTTGTTTTCCAATACTGACAACTCAGGGGCATGTGATACTTGTACGGGTGAGCTGTTGTGATACAAATTTTAACATGGCTGCAACATGGATTTGTGAATGCACATTAAAGATGACGATGACGGTGATGTTTGGTGTGTGGGGCGCTAACCTTTGTGGTCATCAGTGCCCATACAATGTCCCAATTTTTACACAGTTACATCTTTTTACACAGTCCAATCTAGCCACTGTCATGAATGATGCTACTGATGATGAAATGATGAGGACAACACAAATACCCAGCCCCCAGGCAGAGAAAATCCCCAACCTGGCTGGGAATCAAACCCGGGATCCTGTGATCCAGAAGCAGCAACATTAGCCACTGGACCAGAGCTGCAGATGCACATTATAGAGATGGTTAGCTTCAAATGTGGTACATATTTATAGCAAGAAATTACGGCTGTTGTACAGTGATGCAAAACACGGATTCAGAACTGGCAGATCAACAGTCAGCTATTTATACCCTCTTAAATGAAATTCTAACTGCAGTAGATAATAAGCAACATGTGTCTGGCATATTTCTTGACCTTAGTAAAGCCTTCAATGTAATTGATCATAATACTCTGTTGCAGAAGCTAGGTAATTATGGAATACGAGGCCTGCCAAACAAGTGGATACATTCCTACCTTCATGACCGTCAACAGATCACTCAAATAAAATACAAAGACATAAAAACACAAAAAATTTGTAATTTTTACAGTAATGCACAAAAAATTACATATGGAGTTCTTCAAGGGTCAGTCCTTGGGCCAATTCTTTTCATTCTTTATGTTAATGATTTGTCAGAAAAAATAACTAAAGGGACAACAGTACTTTTTGCAGATGACACAAATATCCTAATCAAATCACGTGATGAGGAAAGCCTACAAAAAACTGCTACAGGTACAATACAAAATTTGACACAATGGTTCAAAACAAACAAGCTAATAATAAATAATGAAAAAAACAGTGACAGTCAATTTCCACAATTCACAGAAACTACATCCTGCAAGACCAATTTTTAAAATTGATGGAAAAACTGTCTCATCTGTGAGCGACACAAAATTTTCAGGTATACATATACACCAAAACCTAATATGGGAGACACATCTTAACCATGTAAATAAAAAGCTAAACACACTTACGTACGCAGTAAGAATCCTCGCACAAAATACAAGCCGTGCGTCTGTGATCACAATGTATCATGGCAGTATTCAGTCACTGCTGATGTACGGCATTATTTTTTGGGGGAACTCCATAGGTACAAACAAAACATTTAGGCTACAGAAAAAGATTGTTAGAATAATAAACCATGCTAAGTACAGAGACTCCTGTAGACCAATATTTAAAAATCTCAGTATACTGCCTCTTCCTTGCTTATATATGTATGAAATATTAAATTTCACAAAGGGAAGTATTTTAAAAGATGGAAATATCTTCAAGTATAACTGTGATTACCACCCTCATGATACTAGGCAGAAACATTACTTGCATGTCAATACAGTAAGTACAAACATTTGTAAGAGAGGAGTGTATCATACTGGCATAATGCTGTACAATCACATGCCATCGTATTTGAAACATACGCAGAATTTACAAAAGTTTAAAGTGAAACTGAAAGAGTACTTGCTTGACCACTGCTTCTATTCTGTTTCCGAGTTTTTAGAGTACCAGGAAAGTGAAGTGTAATTGCTCAAATATTCTTAATAAGTCTATCATTTTATTTTATTATATTAAATTTGTCATCAATACTCAAAATGTATTGAATAATTTTTAATTATTTATCCTTTCAAAATAACAATGTGTATGATGATGTATATACTGTACCAACCTGACTTGTCCTACATCATTTGTGCAAAATATGTACCTAAATACGATTTACAGGACCAATAAAGAAATACAAATACAAATGCAATGAGTAGAAGAAAAAATGGCATTCAAATATTTAGAGAATGTTTTTTATTGTGTCTCATGTTGCGTACTGCAATTAAATATAAGTACAGTTGCTGTTACTAATGAAATAATCATCCACTCAGAAAAACAATGCTTGATCAGGCAATTACAGTGTAACAATTTTGAGATCAGTCAGGGAGGCAGTAATCTAAAGCACAGAACACTGTTCCAAAAGGTGTTGACTTATAATTATTAGAACCTGTATGTTAGCTATAGCTAGTCTATTGAGGGCTCATAATATACTAATTTATGTAGGTTAGCTATTAATAATAAGATTGGTACATATGTGGCCAGAAGTGCTGCTCCATAATGTCAATATCTCCTCTTGAGCAAAAATGTTTGACAGCCACTGCAAAAGATGAATTCTTGCTGAGTGAACTTTTGTTACCTTCATGTTCTGTGGATTTTAATTGTGATCTGCCACTATGATATGGAACTCATAATTTTTACAATTATAATTCACCTGCTCTCTCTCTCTCTCTCTCTCTCTCTCTCTCTCTCTCTCTCTCTCTCTCTCTCTCTCTCTTAAAAACAAACACACAAACATCATTTTATTACACCCCCAGAATTTTTTCTGTGGAGTAGAAGGAACTGAGTAAACATTGCTCATTTTATTGCCTATTAAATGTTTTATATAACTGAATAGGTGGCCAAAGACTTTCATAGTTTAATATATCATTCCATTTTGTGCCACATTATAGCCGAGAGTATGTCATTTCTCCTTCTAGTATTACTAGTATCTTATTTACAAATGTTACTGTTGTTTTTGAACTGTAACTGATTGTTAACAACAAACTTCATAAGGGAGTAAATATACTGTGAACACATTGTCAGTATGTCCAACTGTTTAAAGAGCTGTCTACAATAGGCTCTGGAGTGGACATCATACATTATCATTATTACACCTTTCTGTGAAACAGGCACTTTCTTCCCCAGTCATGAATTACCCCAGAATATGACACTATAAGATAGTACTGAATGAAAACAGGAAAAGTAAGTTGTGCGTGTCACTTTTTCATCTCCAAAATCAGAAATTTCAGGGCTTAGCTGTTTCAGAAGATTTAAAAAACATGTGGTTTCCAATTCAGGTTCTTATCAATGTAAGCATGTAAGGGCATAGGATATTCCGTTTGATTTACTGATTTACCCTCCAGAATTATTTCCAATGTTATCGTTAGACCTTGTGCAGTACACTCAATTTGCAAAGGACCAGTTGTAATGATCAAGATTTTTTTTTATTTTTAGGGACATCATATGATTAAAGACCATTTCTTTCAAAATTGCAATTTTGGCGTACGTTGTGGTTGATGGCTCTGTCTTTGGGAGTGCTCACACCTGTAACATGTCATGTCAGTAGATAGAATATGTTACCTATTGCCTACCCCATTCGCTATATCTAACTTCTCCTGTTCTGTAGCCATTCTAATAGCAGCATTTAAGGGGCTCCGGAACGCCCTATACTTGCAATGTTAAAATAACGCTTATAAATTACATCTTTCCTCACAAAGTATTTGAGGTAGGAAGTTGAACTTTTTACAGATTATTTATTGGAATATGGGCTACAACTTAACACAGGGATTTTACAAAATTTTAGTTCAGTTATTAAAGATGATTTTTTTCAATTGTAATGAAAATTCACAACTTTTTTTGCAATTTTTTATTTATATATTCAAAAATATACAGTTTTTTGGAAAAAGGCTGTGTTAAATTATGCAGAAGGTACTGTGTAACATTTACTGAAAGTTTGAAACAAATATGTTTGGAAGATCCTTAGAAAACATGTAATTAGTATGAGAAAATAAAAGTTTTGGGAATCGAGCGGCAAAGATTGGATTAACTTTTTAGTGCATTCCAGGTCCATAGGATGGATTATCTTCATCCTCTGCAAACTCCTCCTCCAGCTTCCTCTTGTTCTTCCTCCTGTTTACTCTTGCTTGTATTTCTAGACTCTTTACAGCCCTGTCTGCAGCCCGAAGGCGTTCCTTGTCTAAAGCAAGCATCGCTCGTACCATGTTAGAACCTATCTTCATTCCCATATTTCTAAATACCTTGCACCTTACAATGTTGCCATCATTGAAAGTCGCAGCAGCATCATACACACCAAAGTGAAATGTTTCTATTCCAACAAATACAGTCTTGGGGATTCTCGACCATATAACACTATTTACACTTTCATTGGGGTTTTGAGTTTTTCCGTGAATACACATTTTCAACAGTTCAGGTGCTGCTAAGTCTCTGAAAATAGGTTTCATCACCTCCGTACTTTATCTCACATCACTAAAATGTACCTGATAAACACGGACGTTAATAATAACACCATTTGACAGCAGTTTAACAGCGCCACAGTGGGTCATGCCCATGTAGAACACATTTCAAAAAAAATTTAAAAATAGTTGTAGTCTTCGGAATTGAATAAATTATATATCTATTAAAAGGTAATAGTCTGCAGATTCAGAAAACGTAAAAAAGTAAAAATTGAACTTTTCATGATTTTGAGCCCCTTAAGTCTTTGTAGATACCTGCCTAAACCCTCTTAGACATATTGGGTGGGGGTGAGGTGGGGTTGGGAGGGGGTGGGGTATCACCACTCAGGAAAGATTCTAGAGCCCATTAGCTTGTAAGTATACCCATTGAATTTTCTTATTTTTTCACTGAAACCTTCTATTTATTTATTTATATACTTATATATTTAGTTATTTATTTAGCATATCTGTCATTGTACAAATGGCACCGGACTTGTCATACACAGAAATTAAAAATATGGAATGTACAAAATGGAACTGCCTACAACATATACCAGTAAATTTACAGTTTCTTTGCATACGAATGATGTATAATAATTTATTTACCAGTAATAACTACTCTGAAAATAAATAGTAATGTAGCTCACAGGATTTGTCACACACTGCATTACACATACTGGAGATTAGTTTATAAAATCATTTTCTTAATCTTCAATATATTCATTTTCTGAGTAGCAACATCTATCACCTAAAAATTTTCTAACTTCTAATTTAAAATTTATAACATCCTTTAAGTCTTTAATGTCCTGAGGCAATGTGATTAGAGCTTAATACAATGTAACTTACATGCTTTGTGTCATCTGCATATAATACAACATTGGTTGTTGTAACTGTAAATCATTCACATATATGAGAACGAGTAGTGGACCTAACTTGCTGCTCTGATGTACTCCTGAGGGAACTTCTTTTGCTTTTCAGAACTATATTTTTTTCTTTATTTGAATTAACAGTGATGAGCTCTACAATCTGAGATCTATTTTTGAGATATGACTGAAACCACATTTTAGCTCTTCCTCTAGTACCTATAGCTTATCAAGGAGGGTTTCACTGCAGACAGTACAGGAGATTTTAGACAGATATAAATTGATTCCTACTACATTTTCATTCTTCTCTTAATTTTTGATTATTTCTTGGGTGTAGTCTATGACTGCAATTTCTGTGCTGCATTTTGCACAAAAACCGTGTTGATTATGATTCCAAAGTTCATTGTTGCCTAGGTTCCTAGTGACTATCAATTTCATCAGTTTCTCTAATATTTTGGAGAATGCAGAAAGACGTGATGTGGAAGAAGTTTTCTATTTAATGTCTGTCTCCATTTTTAAATAGTTGTCTCGCATTTGAGACATTTAGCTAGTGAGGAAACAACCCTTCACTAAAGGATAAATTTGTAATATGTACTAGAGGTTTTGTAATATGCAGACTTTATTATGATTGGAACTGTACTTCATCTAAACCTTTTACCATTTTTTATTTTAAACTTATAGTCAGCCTAATTACTTCCTGTTCATTTGTGGAAGATATGTTCATGCTACAGGCAACCCTTGGAGCCTGTATTATTTCTGGTTTCTAAATTTAAAGTTTAGTGAATGTGGTGCATTTAAAAATTGTTATTAATATAATTTGCCATTTCCTGCTTTCCTCTTCTCAAATGATACTAGTTTCATTTCTTAAAATTTTCCATATGGTTTTTAATTTGTTGTCTGAGTTATTGATTAAACTGTCATTACACAGCAACTTTGCCTTCAATATTGACTCATGTACTTCTGTGACATTCCACTCAACTGCTCCCATTGAAACCTCACACTATTCTGTTTGCTATAGAATTGCTTGAGCCCTTGCCCAAACTGCTCAAATGTCATTATATTATTCAACTCCTCATTGTACATCACGAATGCTTTTGTCTTCTCCAAAAATGGCAACTTATCCATTTGTAACAAATAACTATTTGTCAAAACCCAATCTTCACTGCTCCCTTCAGATCATTCAGGAAGAACAATAGATCTCCAGCTGGCTTGCTAGAAAAGGGAGTAATCAAATTAGCAATGGCTGAACCCACTGATGGATTAGATAAACTGGACAATGCCTCACCACCTCTCATAATAATCATCTGCTTATGGATCTCTGCTTCGATGGCACTGTGAGCACCTTATTGGTTGCAAGCAGTGATTCATAGAATTGCCATGAAATTGTTATAAATCAGCTGGTTCCTTCCACTTTGTAAAAGCTACTCTCAAGTTACAATGACACTCCCACCTACGCCCTATCCTCTGCACACAAAAGTAGGAGTAGAAACAAAACAGTTCATCCATTCACCCCACTGCAATTCTCGCTGCTGACTACGTGCCTGCTACTTGGTGCTGTGCTTGGCTGCCAGTGTTGTAAAATCCAAGTATGATTCTAGTATCAATATTAAGTGCATTTTGATTTATGACATAGTTTAAATATTTTACGATTGAATGGAACTCAACTAAGCATGTCTAACAAAATTTAAAATGCATTGTAAATACATCATCCTCTGATATTTCTGATGAACTATAACTTCTCAAAAGTTAATGAGTGTTTATAAATATGTGGATTTTGAAGCTAAGAATTTAATTACATTGCATACCATTTTAAATTTTGCACCAGTTTACATGGCTTTTCAGTTTCTTATACAAGCTGTGGTCATTTTGAAAGCTCAAGTAATATTTGTATCTAAACTGGTTTGTAATCTATTAAGTTTAGATATTTGCATGTTGCAAAGATAATCTAACTATGGTTCATGAAACAATCATTCTTTCTTTATTAATCATTGGAATACAAGTTGGACGCTACAAAATTATACAAGTATAGACATTAAAGATAGTATACTGATGTTTAGTATTTAATTTACAAGTTTTATATGCCAACAATGGAGCTTGCAAAGTTTTAGTGGGGAGCCTGATCAATGGCAAAAGGTGTTATGCTACCCAATACGTGACTTGATTCAGTCTTGAAATACCTGATGCACATCTAAAACATTGTAGGTTACAGACTTATCATCTATTAAGTATTGCATTCCTATGTGGTTCTGCTGGTGAAATTAATAACAGAATTCAGGTGTTACATAATATTTCTAAATTATTTCTTTTACCCGAATCTTTCAGAAAATTAATATTAATCTCATTTTTAAAGCTGTGTTCAGCCTTATTCCATTCCATGCTACAGAAAAATTAGTTTTTGTCAGTGCAATACCTGAGATGCCAGGAAGTGAACAGTAGAGAGCAGGTAATACATTTTTGGCTATTTTCTAGTCACCATCAAAAGTGTTCTTTTTCCCCTTATTAAATGAGCAACAAAATATTGAATTCTATGAATGTTAGCAATTAATGATGCAAGTGAGTGAAATGATTTCAAAGTTGCTGATACTGCTTCATGAACTGTCACTGATAGAATATAAAGGATGACAATAATACTTTCATATTAAAAAAATGGGATATTTATATGCAGTCTAATGTTTTCCTGGCATACTTCTAACTTGTAGAATTCTCAGATATTTCCTCATGGTAATGTTATAAGTTCTCCACTATATTTTGGCAAACAGCCTCACTGCCATCTTCAGGCGGTTACTAATGACTGCTGCTTAACTCCCATATATATACAGGGTGTTACAAAAAGGTACGGCCAAACTTTCAGGAAACATTCCTGTGCTACTCTTTTCCTTCTTGCTGTTATCTAGGTACAATCTGTTTCAATGCAAGCATTAGCTGCTTACTTCGAAATGTTGTCTCCAAGTGCCTGAGCTCAGTTTGAAGACTGTCTTCATTACAGATGGATCACACCCTGTGAACTACTTTGTATAAAATGCCTTCGCACTGCAGTTTTGGTGACTGCTGGAGACATATAAATATAGATCACTGTAATGTAGGCTTTCTGTAATCACTGTGTCCCAGTTTGTCATCTGGTTCCAGTTCCCTGGAATGTCAAGAAACAAGAGTTTCTGTTCCACTTCCATAATAAACTATGTGGTAGGGTGAAGTGAGTTGAGATGATGGAGAAATTCACCTAAGCTATCTCACCCATGTGGCCGAATGACAAATGTGTCATCCAAGCCATGATAGGAAGAACTTGGTTGTAGTTGCGCTTGCTACAGGGCTTCCTCCTCAAAATCTTCCATGAACAAGTCTGTCACAACTGGTGACAGAGGGCACCCCTGTTTGTAATAATCCCATCAAACAGAATTTAATCTGAGGTAAACACAGCCAGCATCACCATGGTATGCCCCCATCACCATTTGAGGTGAATTTGTCCACAGAAGATTTTGAGAAGATGATCCTGGAGCAATCGCAATGAAAACCAACTTGTTTCTACTGTTACATCACTGTCATTTCACTATTTGGCCACATGGATGGGACAGCTTAGTTGAATTTCTCCATCACTTGAACTTGTTTCACAACAAAATACAGTTTCCTACTGAGGTGCAACAGGATGGTGCACTCCTGTCTTTTTGACATCTCAGTGAACTGGAAACAGATGACAATCTGGGGCACAGTGTCTACAGGTAGCCTGCACTAGAGTTATGTATATGTGCCTCCAGTAGTCACCACAATACTCAGTATGATGGCATTTTATACACAATGGTTCACAGGTGTGATCCATCAATGTTCAGGACAGCCTTCAAATTGAGCTCAGGCACTTGGAGATAACATTTTGAAGAAATAGGTAGAACTGCAAGCAGCTAATACTTGCATTTAGACAGATTGTACCTAGACAATCGCAGGAAGAGACAGAGTAGTACAAATCACTAGTGTGCATCCCACTTGTCAGCAATACCTCCAGAAAAGTCAGCAGAACCTTGGAGTAACACGATGTTAAATATGTATTTTACCCACACCCAAGACATTGACACTACTAAGTTCAGTAACCAGGTGTCTACCAAATACCCTGCCAGTGCAGCAAAGCATACACAGGGGAAATGTACCAACAGTAGAAGAGAGATCCATGAACATAGATGCCACATAGAATTATGCCAGACTACCACATAAGCCATGGCTGACAATACTATTAAAACTAGCCATACTATGGATCACAACAAAACCAAGATACTTAGGCAGTCTTCCTTCTTCTAGAATTGCATGATTAAATAGGCCATTGAAATTAGAGTTAAGGATGGTCTAATTAAACCAGATATTGGCCTACAATTGAGACAGGTTTGGAACCCTGCACTGAGCCTAGAAAAAAAAAATCACTTCCACACTCCGACCTTTGCACCCAACAACAATGGTGCATACACCGGAGATCAGAGTCCACAGCCATACCCACTACCTACTGCAGCAGCTGCATTGATACCGACAGGAGTGGAGTGGTGGAGCGGGAACAGCCAATGTTTATAGGACATTAACAAGAGTGGTGCCACCTGAAGGCGGCAATGAGCTTCCCAAAATATCATGGAGAACTTACTATGTGACACGGATGGGCACTCAAGAATTCTAAAAGAATATTTACATGTCCAAACAAATTACTCACTCCACCCTTAGGATAAGATACAACTATAGTTATGGTGAAGCGGTTGGTATGTAAAACTATCATTAACATATAAGTGCATCTGTGTGTTTTAGTTACAGATATTAAACTCACTAATCTTCAGCACTGCTATGCTACTGATAACAGCTTTTACTCAAAAAGTGTAACACTACAACATATTTGTTTTAAAAGTTGTTATTGTGAAAAATTTTACCCTATAACATGTTTATAACATTGCCAAAATAACTTCAATGATTTCTACACTTCCCCTGTAGACTCAAAATTCATCTTGTAAATGTCATGGGAAAATATTATGCTGTCATTGCTACCTTCTTTTGCAACATGTTAATGAGTTACTTTATCAAATCTATGATTTAATCAGTCACACCCTAAAATAAGGTTTCTTTCTTCAACAATCCATCTCACTCCGCCCAGGAACACTTATCACCTATGTGGCCTTTGTAGTGAATTTACAATTATAAAAATAAGAAGAAGAAGAAGAACAACAACAACAACAATAATACTTTATTTAATAATGAATAATGCTTGCATATGTACAAGAACAGTGAAGGTTTCCTGATCCACAACAAAGTAATTGCCTGTAACAATGACAGTCTTCTAGTGAGTAGAAATGGTTTTGTAAAAGGAATTTCTTAAGCTTAAATTTAGACTTCACTGTGGGACGAGTCATAATACTGGGCAGTGCAAAGGCTAATTTTAATTCCATATGTTGCAGACCCTTTTCATACAGTGCTGTTCTATGGCTGCAGATGTAAAAATTTTCTTTATTTATAGTACTGTACTGCTGCAAATCAGAATAATGGTGAGATGCAGTCTCTTGACAAGCAGTATGGCTTTTAGAAGAAGTTTACTATGGTCAGCACACCCGTTTTTGGAAAGAGGCCTCAACATCATTCATTATATACAGCTCCACAGATGATGTCTATAGTGCTTTTCTGAAGAATAAGTAATTTGCTTAGATTTGCTTTGGTTATTGCTCACCAAATTTCTATCCCATAGTTCAGTGCGAGAAAAAGAAAACATCGCATGCAGTCTTTAGCACAACAGTATCTTTCAAAACTTGCTAATCATACTGGATACAAATGTATCCTTAAATAAACTGCATGCTAGAGAGTTAACATGTAAGTCCCATTTCAGATTGCTTTGAATGAATAAATGGAGGAATTTTATACTAAACTCTTTTTTTTAGCTTTACACAACTTATGTACAGATTAATTACACCATTGAAACTACTGTTTTGTTGAACTTCATCAGACATTTCTTACTGGTGCCTACATTTAGGTGGCTTTCATTCAAATATTTAACCATTACATTAAACCCAATAGCACCATTAGAGCAACCTCTGTTTGATGTGATGCCAACTTATGTTGTCAAACTCATAGAAAATCATCTCAGTGCAGCCTATAACTTTGCTTACGAGGGATAGTCACAAAGTTTCAATTATCATATCTAAAAAATAAAGTTAGGTACCATTATTAATGTTTTGTCTGTTTTGAGGGTACATGTCTGCAGCCCTCATACACAATTAAATTCCCATGCCACATTACTATAGCATGGTGCTAGAGGAGTCAAAACAAAATGGTACAGTCCATCTCTGTGGAGGACTGTAGAACATGGATTTCTGTGTGTACCAAGACTGCAGAAATGTACCTGCAAGAAAAAGACATTGTTGTTGTTGTTGTTGTTGTGGTCTCCATGCTACTCTATCCTGTGCAAGCTCCTTCATCTCCCAGTACCTACTGCAATCTACATCCTTCTGAATCTGTTTAGTGTATCCATCTCTTGGTCTCCCTCTACGATTTTTACCCTCTGTGCTGCCCTTCAGTACTAAATTGGTGATCCCTTGATGCCTCAGAATATGTCCTACCAACAAATCCCTTCTTCTAGTAAAGTTGTGCCACAAATTTCTCTTCTCCCCAATTCCATTCAATACTTCCTCATTAGTTATGTGGCCTACCCATCTAATCTTCAGCATTCTTCTGTAGCACCACATTTCGAAAGCTTCTATTCTCTTCTTGTCTAAACTATTTATCATCCACGTTTCACTTCCATACATGTCTACATTCCATACAAATACTTTCAGAATCAACTTCCTGACACTTGAATCTATACTTGATATTAAATTTCTCTTCTTCAGAAACGCTTACCTTGCCATTGCCAGTCTACATTTTATATCCTCTCTACTTCAACCATCATTAGTTGCTCCCCAAATAGCAAAACTCATTTACTAGTTTAAGTGTCTCATTTCCTAATCTAATTCCCTCAGCATCAGCCGATTTAATTCGACTACATTCCATTATCCTCGGTTTGCTTTTATTGATGTTCATCTTATATCCTCCTTTCAAGACACTGTCCATTCCGTTCTACTTCTCTTTCAAGTCCTTTGCTGTCTCTGACAGAATTACAATGTCATCGGCGAACCTCAGAGTTTTTATTTGTTCTCCATGGATTCTAATTCCTACTCCGAATTTTTCTTTTGTTTCCTTTAGTGCTTGCTCAATATACAGATTGAATAACATTGGGGATAGGCTACATTATGTAACTTTATTTTTGAAAGGTGATAATTAAACTTAACGTCTACTTCTCATATTCAGGTCCCAGAACTTTCAGAGTTTGCTCATAAAAGGCAAAGTTATTTACAAAAGTTTCAAAGTAACTGAATATATAAGGTGGTTGAATAATTCAATTCAGTTTCTTTATTCATTTTCTAACAATATAAAATGTATGGATGCAGTCAATTCTTAGCCAGGGCTAGTTGCAATAAAATATCTTACATAAAAATACGATCATCTTACATCAGTATATGGAAAGAATTTTACTTTTTATATTAAGATTTTTTCAATGTTATAAAAGACATGCATTATTAAAAATTCAAGCTCTATTTTGAATTTATGAAATTCTTTCATTTTCTTTATTGTAGTAGGCAAAGGTCTAAAAAGTATTTTGGGTATATAATGTACAGTTTTTTGGTAAAGAGCTTTTTTGTGAGAGTCTGTGAAAGTCACCTCTGTTTCATGTTTTGTATTTATGAACCTGATTATTCAAAGTTGAAAATTCAATCATTTTGACATATAATTGTGGTTCATAGGAATTGTGGAAGAAGAAATGTCTTGCTCTGGTACACAACATTATGCTAGCTATACTATAAAATTTACTCTTGTTTCCCATTTCAATTGAGGTTGTAACATATGTTTACAAAAGGTTTGGATCCAAACCTGTTCTATATCTCCTGGCTACATTAGCATTCAGCTTCCTATGATGAAGCTTCTAAGCTTGAAGGAGCATATGTGCTGCAGGCAAAAAAAGACATAAGCTAGGTGATGAGTCAGCCAACCCATTCAGCCACTTCATCTTCGAGAAAGCTGGTTTTGATGTGAACATGCTGGATCGCAAAGGCTCATTCCACACCACTGAGTGACTAAAGTTTGCTATTGTCAAACCTCTCTCTAAAAAAGGCAATAAAGCCAACGTTACCAACTATCGGCCTATCTCCCTTTTAACAACCTTTTCTAAAATTCTTGAAAAATTGGTTCAGAAAAGCTTTATTGAACACCTCAAGCATTATAAGGTATTAAACAGTAGCCAGTTCGGATTTCAACAGGGTGTATCAACAGAACAAGCTATTTTTTCATTCACCCATCAAATCTTAGAGTCTTTTAATAATAAATTGTCTCCTGTTGGTATCTTCTGTGACCTTTCTAAGGCCTTTGATAGTCTTAATCATAAAATCCTCTTAGCAAAGGCTGAATATTATGGTATAAGTGGCTCAGTTGGCTCATGGATTAAATCCTACCTAGCTGGAAGAAAGCAGAACGTCATGTTGAACGACTCTGAGGGGTACTCTGTGTCATCTAGCTGGGACTCTATTGGCTGTGGTGTTCCTCAGGGCTCTGTACTTGGCTCCCTTCTCTTCCTCATCTTTATCAATGACCTTCCCTTACATACTAGCTTTAAAACTCACTTTACTCTTTTTGCTGATGACACCTCTAACCTCATCAACAAAATTCCCAACCTCAATCTTGAGGAATCGGCCAATATTGTCTTTAATGAAGTATGTAATTGGTTTGTAAATAATGGGTTGAAATTTCCTGGCAGATTAAAACTGTGTGCCGGACCGAGACTCGAACTCGGGACCTTTGCCTTTCGCGGGCAAGTGCTCTACCAATTGAGCTACCCAAGCACGACTCACGCCCCGTCCTCACAGCTTTACTTCTGCCAGTACCTCGTCTCCTACCTTCCAAACTTAACAGAAGCTCTCCTCTGTTAAGTGATATCAGTGCACACTCCACTGCAGAGTGAAAATCTCATTCTGGAAATAATGGGTTATCACTAAATGTTAATAAGACCCAGTTTGTACATTTCCAAGTAAGGAAAAAAGTTGAGGATCAATTAAGTATTACATTGAATGGTAGTGAGTTACTACAAGTTGAGTCAACCAAGTTTCTGGGTGTACACATTGACAACACTCTAAAATGGTCTGAATATATTTTGCACCTCCACAAAAAACTCAGCTCAGCAACATTTGCTGTTCATATTATTTCCACTGTATGTGACCGAGACACCACAAAAACTGCTTATTTTAGTTATTTCCATGCACTAGTGCTGTATGGCATAGTTTTCTGGGGTAATCAGCCACTATCCAAAAAAATATTCATTGCCCAAAAGAGAGTTATTAGGATAATGAGTGGAGTCCAACCCAGACATTCTTGTAGGAACCGTTCCAGAAAATTAGGGATACTGACAACTACATGCCAATATATCTACTCCTTGTTATGTTTCATTGGTAAAAATGGACAATCGTACAAAACAAATGATTCATACCATACCCACAATACCAGGAGGAAGATGGACCTCCATTATGAATCAAAAAACCTTACTATTGCACAAAAAGGAGTCCATTACATGAGTTGCAAGGTGTTCAATGCTCTCCCATCACTGAAATTACTTATCCATGAGCTTCCCAAATTTAAACAACAGCTCAAACAGTATATATTAGAGGATTCCTTCTATTCGGTAGAAGAATATTTAGGTAGAGTTAACTGTAATTGATTTTTTCATTTACTAATTTGATGTGCTATTGTGCATTACGATACTCACAATCACTGTTAACATTACTGTGTCTTTCATTTAGCTATTAAGATCTACCATTTTTAATGTAATTTTTTCTATACCTATTAATGTGTAATGTCTTATGCCAGATATCCTCTTGCAAGAGGTACTTTTATGTATTCCTTTTGTATTATTTGAAATAATTCTGACATGTCCTACATCCATGCGAATGCCTCGCAGTATTGGATTTATGGGATATAAATAAATAAAAATAAAATGAAGGCCATCACCTCCGAGATACTGTGACCAGTGACAATCAAGAACTTCTCATGAAAGTCACCTCAGTATCAGACATAACTGGCAAAGTTGGCACTGTTTAAGTTGAGTAGTTTCTCTCACCACCCAGTGAAGGATTAAAAACTCTAAAATTGTTTGCCTTAAATATCAGATCTGCACAGGATATCATTCCATTTGCTTTTGATATTGCCTGATTGCATGCAAATAACACACATTCATCATCAGTACTTGGTTGGAGTGGATTCACGGAACTGAGGACTTAAGGAGAGAAATAAGAATGCTCCAAAACTGTCTGGCTGCTATTCATCAATACATCTGTCAGTGATTGCAATACATACATACATCCTCACTGCAATTGAAGGTTGTAAGTGAATTAACCAGGAAACACATGCCATCACTTTTGACCAGCCAAGGCTCGTGATGTGGTTGCCTTCATTCCAGAGTTGAGCAACGTCGTCATTGTGAGACTAGGAGATTTCCACCTCCTGTCATTCATGGCTGCCATAGGAACGATTATGGCTGGGAGTTGTTTGTAAGAGCTGTTAAGTGAGACTTTTTCAGCCAAAAGTATTGATAAGATACTATCTGTACATACTTACGCCAGAGCTGTACATTAACACAGCCTTGCTTTCATTGCTTTGTGCGGACTGATCATTGAACTCTTGGGATAAAAAGAAGAAAAGTTGTTCACACTTGACACAATTATTGATTCTTCTTACCAATACAAGATACATTCTGAGGATCCAGCATTTTATGATGTGAAAGTCAAATTCAAGAAAGTGATGAAGGAAATTGAATGTCGGGAGCCAACTGCTCCACTATGGATGTAGTACTTTCACATGCATACACTAATGAAAAAGTTCATCAGAACTAAACGTTCTGATTTCTGGACCTCCACCTCAACTCAGTCAAGAAATTATCCCCTACTTCCATGCAGCAAGCTATTTAAACTATGGCAAGAGCAGACACTTGTACTATCAGGATATAATGACCTTAAAAGACAAAATGGATTCTCAAGCACATGGAAACTTCAGCACTAAGGGCCACTTCACTGTTAACAGCACTGACACATTCCAGTGAGGAATCTGGTCAGACATGACCATAGAGCAGGTTCTCATGCAAACCACACTTGTCCGCCCTCTTCTGGGGTGTTACTGTGTAATGTGGGACCAGCATCTGATGGGACTGACTGATAACATCGAGAAAGTTCAAAGAAGGGCAGTTCATTTTACATTACTGCAAAATAAGGGAGAGAGTACCACCTACATAATATGTCAATCGGGGTGGCAGTTATTAAAAGAAAGGCATTTTTCACTGCTGCAGAGTCTTGCTGTGAAATTTCAATCACCAACCTTCTCCTCCAATTGCGAAAATATTCTGTTGGCGCCCACGTACATAGGGAGAAATGATCATCATCATAACGTAAGAGAAACCAGAGGTCACACAAAAAGATTTAAGTGTTTGTTTGTCCCATGCACCTTTCGAGAGTGGAACGATGGAGAAACAAATTCTCCATGTGTGGCCATGTTGTCCATAGTTACTTTACAATTTTTGAGAGTATTTTTGTTCCATCACTGGAAAGTTATAGTTGCAACGATAGAACAAAAATGCCACCAAGAAGGGTAGAGAAATAACTTGAAGGTGGTTTGATGATCCCTCTACCGAGCACTTAATTGTGAACTGCAGAGTAATCATGTATATGTCGATGGGCTCTCTTGTGGGGCCACGAGGTCAGTGATGCTATGCTATCTTGATGGACTGTTACTACATGTTGATATTCATGGGCATCTAACAAAATATTCACAGTAATGTCGACAAATTAAAGTTGTATTTTTAAGCGACTGTATCTCGGTAACTACTGTGTCAAAAAATACTTTTGAAGAGTGTAATGTGCAAGAAATTTAATGCTCTTCAGCTTTGTAAATAGGTCTGAAAACACAAGGTTTAGAAGTTGTAAGCAAAATAATGAAAAATAGGTAGAAAATTTCGAGGTTTTTCGGCTCCTCCAAGTTAGCAAAAGGTCCTCAACGTCGGAAACTCAAATTCTACTCCACAGTGTACCCACAAACAACAAACCAAAATATCATTACTTTCGAAACACTTTGCAGGTACAAAGTACCTGACTGCTGGACAAGTTATTCTGACATAGTGCTTAGAGCACGTCCAGGTTTTGTTCCACCACCTCAAACTTCTCTCCTTGAGCTGTGGTCGCCAGATAGTCGGCATACGCGAAGTGAGACGTGTAATTTGGTGTTGGTTGGTCATTGGCATACAGTTTGAATACAGGTGGGGTCAGGTCACAACCATGGCCAACCCATTTTTCTGCCGATGCGATCGACACGTCCTATCTTACAAAACATTCATCTTGCGGCAGGGATTTAATAATTTTTACAAGCTGGTCTATGCAGAACAGAACAACCAAGGCTACTCCCGTTATTTTTCACAAAATTTATTGTCGTCATACGAACCCAGTCTTCTCGGCCAATGTCTGTACAGGGAAATGCACACAAAGCATTTCAGTTTCACACTCCGCCCTCTTAAAAAATGTGATTGGTATCATACTAGGACCTGTGACGGCCTCCACAATAAAAAGGACTAATAAAGTGATGAAATATTATTATTCCTCCTGATACAAAAGCGACAGTATTTGTTTCTCTCGCATAGCAGAGATTTGACAAAATAATTTCTTACGAAACCTCTGAGGAATGACAGCGAATAACGCAATAAAGTAATGCAATTCAAAATTGACGTCACAGCACCCATTAATGTTACGTCACTAGTCAAAGCCTACGGCTCGTACCGCAAATCCCTCTTGCACCTAATTCCTTCCAATGACTGTTGCTTTGCTGTAGCCGGTTTCGCAGTGGGTAGGAACCCAAGCTTAAAGTTTTCACCTCCCCATAGATTCCACCAAATATGGCGGGTTGCTGAAGGGCGGGGAACACTAATTTAACGGGGTGAGAACATTAATTTAACGTCAGCATATCACCAACACACGGGTACGGGTAATGCAATGTTACTTATTAACGCAAGACCACACATGTCAACGAATCACAGCGACTGGTAACGTACAATGCTCGTTCGACCCCGTAACCCAAAAAATTCAGAATGCTTAGAGCGGTGCGCTTTGATTGTGACTTCGATAGTAAAGCCGTTATTAAACAACGTGACTGTTTTTAAGTCCATTTGGTTTGATAACAATGAATCTTCTCCCGTTATTTCTTTATAATTTCCAGTTTATTTCTTTATGACGGCTGACTTCTTTCGGGACTACCAATCTCTTAGGCATAGAGGTGGCGTCTATTGTTTTATGCGCTTCTGAGTACGAAATACACTGCCGGAAAAAAATTAATATACCCTTTCAGAGGTTTCCACTTCACTCAAGATTTATTGTTGCAACAGTGCATATGGAGTACAATCGATTCTGAGGAACCAGGTATTGACCCAAACTGAAATACCCATACATAGCGTAGTCTCCATGGGCGATAACGCAGGCGCTGACTCTAGCATTCAGTCGATCGTGTAGATGGAGAATACTGTCCTGGGATACGTTACGCCATGCCTGCTCGACCTGTTTACACTACTGGCCATTAAAATTGCTGCACCACGAAGATGACGTGCTACAGACGCGAAATTTAACCGACAGGAAGAAGGTGCTGTGATATGCAAATGATTAGCTTTTCAGAGCATTCACACAAGGTTGGCGTCGGTGGCGACACCTACAACATGCTGACATGAGGAAAGTTGCCAACCCATTTATCATACACAAACAGCAGTTGACAAGCGTTGCCTGGTGAAACGTTGTTGTGATGCCTCGTGTAAGGAGGAGAAATGCGTACCATCACGTTTCCGACTTTGATAAAGGTCGGATTGTAGCCTATCGCGATTGCGGTTTATCATATCGCGACACTGCTGCCCGCGTTGGTCGAGACAGAATGACTGTTAGCAGAATATGGAATCGGTGGGTTCAGGAGGGCAATACGGAGCGCCGTGCTGGATCCCAACGGCCTCGTATCATTAGCAGTCGAGATGACAGGCATCTTATCCGCATGGCTGTAACGGATCGCGCAGCCACGTCTCGATCCCTGAGTCAACAGATGGGGACGTTTGCAAGACAACAACCATCTGCACGAACAGTTCGACGACGTTTGCAGCAGCATGGACTATCAGCTCGGAGACCACGGCTGAGGTTACCCTTGACGCTGCATCACAGACAGGAGCGCCTGCGATGCTGTACTCAACGACGAACCTGGGTGCACGAATTGCAAAACGTCATTTTTTGTCATGAATTCAGGTTCTGTTTACAGCATCATGATGGTCACATCCGTGTTTGGTGACATGGAGGTGAACGCACATTGGAAGCGTGTATTCGTCATCGCCATACTGGCGTATCACCCGGCGTGATGGTATGGGGTGCCATTGGTTACACGTCTCGATCACCTCTTGTTCGCATTGACGGCACTTTGAACAGTGGACGTTACATTTCAGATTTGTTACGACCCATGGCTCTACCCTTCATTCTATCCCTGCGAAACCCTACATTTCAGCAGGATAATGCACGACCGCATGTTGCAGGTCCTGTATGAGCCTTTCTGGATACAGAAAATGTTCGACTGCTGCTCTGGCCAGCACGTTCTTCAAATCTCTCACCAATTGAAAACTTCTGGCCAATGGTGGCCGAGCAGCTGGCTCGTCACAATACGCCAGTCACTACTCTTGATGAACTGTGGTATCGTGTTGAAGCTGCATGGGCAGCTGTACCTGTACACGCCGTCCAAGCTGTTTGACTCTGTCCGGGCGTATCAAGGCCGTTATTACGGCCAGAGGTGGTTGTTCTGGGTACTGATTTCTCTGGACCTATGCACCCAAATTGCGTGAAAATGTAAACACATGTCAGTTCTAGTATATTATATTTGTCCAATGAATACCCGTTTATCATCTACATTTCTTCTTGATGTAGCAATTTTAATGGCCAGTAGTGTATATAGTTCTGTAAGAGTTGTCGGCTGGCGAGGTACACGAGTCACTTCTCGTCGTATCATATCCCAGACACGCTCGACTGCAGACAAGTCTGGAGATCGTGCTGGCCAGGGAAGTTGCTGCACGTCCTGCAGAGCACATTGAATTTCACAGGCAGTGTGTGGGCAAGCAACAACACATCACCTTCCTGTTGCAAGAACGGCAAAAGAACGAACGGGTCTAACAATATTCTGCAAGTACCGAGTGCTGGTTACCGACCTCTCCAGAAACACCAAAGGTGAATGAGAGTTGCAGGTTATCGCAGCCCAGACCATAAGGCCTGGGATGGGGCCAGTCTGTCTTGGCCGAATACACTCTAGGAGACAGCGCGTAAACGACGATCACCGGCATGCAGGCAGAATCTGCTTCCATCGCTGAAGACCATAGCGCACCATTCCATCTTCCAAGTGATCCTCTGAGGGCACCAATCGAGCCATGCACGTTGATGCTGTGGCGTGAGTGGAAGACGGGGTAGAGGCTGCATGCTCAGAGCGTCATTTCTAATACTGGTTCGCAACAGAACGTTGTGACACGTATGGGCTCACAAGTCCTCGTACCTGTGCTGTGGTAGCTGTATGATCTGCCACGGCTGACCTTACAATACGAAGATCTGTACTGCTTGGACGACCAGAACGTTGTCTACAGGTACGAGAATGAAATGAGAATTAAATGGACACCCTAGCTGCAAACAGGCATTGATGTACTTCATTGGGGATCACTTATCATTTCATTTCTAACAAAGCTGCATGGTCATCTACGGTAACTGTTCTTTCGGGAACAGGTACTACCGTCACATATAGTTAAAATATGGCTTCCCGGCCATTGACCTTGTGCAAACGCGCACGCTATGCCAGAACTCGTACGGGACTTGGTAAATTAATCTGCTACGAGTAATGAGTGTGATGGGCAAACATCTATTAGGCGCACTACGAATGTAGTGGTGTGGACATGTTGGGAATGTGGGTCTCACGGGGAGCGTGCAAGGGATAAGTCCCTGCAGGCGCACTATCCTCGGCTACGTGGGGTTTCCTACCGTGGGGTTTCCTACAAGGGTGCAGCAGGTAGCGAAGCTGTCCCGAGCAGCCGGTTCCCTAACGAGGTGTTTGCGAACTGAGCCTCCCCCACTGCTTGCCGGCCGGAGTGGCCGAGCGGTTCTAGGTGCCACAGTCTGGAGACCGCGCGACCGCTACGGTCGCAGGTTCGAATCGTGCCTCCGGCATGGATGCGTGTGATGTCCTTAGGTTAGTTAGGTTTAAGTAGTTCTAAGTTCTAGAGGACTGATGACCTCAGAAGTTAAGTCCCATACTGCTCAGAGCCATTTTTTCCCCCACTGCTTGTCTACTCCAGTCGCTCACTCTCAGTGCAGGTGTTGTCACCGTTCTCAGACAGTGTTGTTTCTCGTTTCGTGCGTTATCCTATACGACTTCTGTTCTATGCAGTGTACACGATGGAAGTGATAACAACAACGAAAGGGAGGACGTGTCTTATGAAGGATGGTCATCGCTACCGTATTTATAGGAAAAATGAAGAATATACGAACGGGATGTGCGTCAATTATGAAAGGAGTAGGTGCAAAGGCCGTTTGAAAATTGAAAATGGTGAATTCGTTGCTCAACAGCAACATTCTTGTCCACCTGACAAAAAGATAAAGAAAAGACTACATAATTGCAGAAAAAGAGTTCGTGAAGTAAAGACAGTGCCTATAGCCCAAATTTTTAAGCAGGAAATCGTTTTTGAAAGTATTTGTATGGAGTGTAGCCATGTATGGAAGTGAAACATGGACAATAAATAGTTTGGACAGGAAGAGAATAGAAGCTTTCGAAATGTGGTGCTACAGAAGAATGTTGAAGATTATGTGGGTAGATCACGTAACTAATGAGGAGGTATTGAATAGGATTGGGGAGAAGAGAAGTTTGTGGCACAACTTGACTAGAAGAAGGGATCGGTTGGTAGGACATGTCCTGAGGCATCAAGGGATCACCAATTTAGTATTGGAGGGCAGCGTGGAGGGTAAAAATCGTAGAGGGAGACCAAGAGATGAATACACTAAGTAGATTCAGAAGGATGTAGGTTGCAGTAGGTACTGGGAGATGAAGAAGCTTGCGCAGGATAGATCAGCATGGAGAGCTGCATCAAACCAGTCTCGGGACTGAAGACCACAACAACAACAAGATAAAGGATTAGAATTCGTGTCATATATTCCGAATTATGACAGCTCCAAGACTCCAAGAGGAGCTATTGAGACAACCCAGAACCTTGGCTCCAGTTCGGAAATTCACCTTAGCGAAGACCTTTTGAAATTAACGGAAGGTAATAGTTTTTTGAAGATTGATGATGGCTCTGTTCCAGGCAAGAGACATCTAGTATTTGCTTGTGAAGAAGCAGATAAAATCATTTGTGACAATGGGACTGTGCTTATGGATGGGACAATTGACAGCTGTTCGAAACAGTTCAAACAATTGTACACAATCCATGTCGACATCGGAACTACAGAAGAGGCAACTAAAATATTTCCTGTTTTATTTGCTTTGCTGTCAGACAAAAGTCAAAATTCGTACGAAAGACTTTTTTCTGGATTGCAATCTGAGATGGAAATGGCTACAATTAAAGCAATGAATTCAGTGTTCCCTGAAACACAGCTTTCCGGTTGTAATTTTCACTTTAACCAGTGTAAGACTACAGGGATAGGGAGGAAGTGCGATTGTTTTGTCACATGTGCGCAGCAGTGAAACGTCTTCCACTTAACACTGTCGATGAAGTGTGGATTTTAATAATGGAACAAATGCCCAGTGGAGAGAAGATCACAGCATTTGCAGACTATGTGGTTGATCAGTGGATGGAAAATCCTAATATACCTATTGAAATGTGGAATGTTTTTAACCAACGACACAGAACGACGAATGCTGTCGAAGGTTGGCAAAGAAAACTGAACTCCTCAATAAATCAGAAACATCCAAATGTGTACTTTCTGATTCAAAAGCTGAAGCAGGAGGCAGTGAATGCTTTTATTGACATTAAAAAAGATTCCATTGACCTACCTCTTCAAAAAAGAAAGAAGAGGTACATAGATCTCGACAAAAGATTAAAAGACATTATGAAAACATTTGAAGACTCTGGAGATTTAAAAAGGTGTTTAAAATCTCGAGCCTTTTTACAAAAAATTGAATAAGAAATTACGATTGATAAGAAAAAAAAGGTTATCAATTTGCTACTGTAATGTTGTACAACAACAACAATAACAACAAAAACAACAACAAAAAATAAAAAATACAATGAAAAAATGAAAAAAATTAAATATGCCTATGTACTATGTGCATAGCCGTCCTAAGCCTGTATAAAATGTGAAGGGATGTTCTTATTTTCATGTCAGTCGGAAAGTTCACGGTTACGATATTTATTTTTAGACGGAAACACGAGCGTCACCACGTGGGGGGTCTAGAGATTGGAGAAGTTGGATGAAAAAAAATTACCGTGATGTTCTGTATGAAAAATTCTGGGATTTGCTGTGGGCCTTAAAAATATTGTTGTTTCATAACGGTATGTGTAAATAAAAAATGGTTCAAATGGCTCTGAGCACTATGGGACTCAACTGCTGAGGTCATTAGTCCCCTAGAACTTAGAACTAGTTAAACCTAACTAACCTAAGGACATCACAAACATCCATGCCCGAGGCAGGATTCGAACCTGCGACCGTATCGGTCTTGCGGTTCCAGACTGCAGCGCCTTTAACCGCACGGCCACTTCGGCCGGCGGGACTTAACATCTGAGGTCATCAGTCCCCTAGAACTTAGAACTACTTAAACCTAACTAACCTAAGGACATCACACACATCCACACCCGAGGCAGGATTCGAACTTGCGACCGTAGCAGCAGCGCGGTTCCACACTGAAGCACCTAGAACCGCTCGGCCACACCGGCCGGCAGATGCTGTCAGTTTGATTGGTGTTTCAGATCTCGTCGTTACGGTGTGGTAGTTTACATCTCTCGCGGCTGAATCGCCAGGGTCTCCCCATGGGGAGACCCTGGCGACTCAGCCGCGAGAGATGTCACGTGACTTAAAGTGTCTCCTGGAGGTTTTTCTACTAGTGTGAACAATCATAATCAATAAAAAGCATTTGCTGTTGGTCATTCGTACATTATAATGCTAAAACGATTTCCATTTTTTGTCCTATACATTTACAAATACTAAGACAAACTGACGCGGAACCTAAACAGCGTCTTCCCGAGAAATGAAGTTAATTTTTCCAGAATGAGATTTTCACTCTGCAGCGGAGTGTGCGCTGATATGAAACTTCCTGGCAGATTAAAACTGTGTGCCCGATCGAGACTCGAACTCGGGACCTTTGCGTTTCGCGGGCAAGTGCTCTACCATCTTTTTTTTTACGTATATAGACTTTTATTTACAAAATAACAATTTTCATTTTACAAATCAGTTTGCATTTTACTTGTAAAGACGAGACAATCCATTCTTTGCTTTTATTTTTCTGTTACTGTACTGTCCAGGTAATGATTTCGTTTGGTGATTTTTTTATGTATTTTTCGAGAGTCTGTCAGTTTCTTGCACTGTTTATTGTTGCAGTTTAGCTTTTTGTGAGTCTTTGTATACTACATTTGTACGTGTGGCAGAATGAATTTGGAATAATCATTGATTGTACGATCTAGTTATTTACAGAGAATAATTAGTAAAAAAAGTTATTTTATGGGAATTTTACTTAATACTAGTTATGGTATTATTATTATTGTTATTATTTTTGTAGATATTTTGAGTTGTGGATGTGCTCTATTCCTTTTAAAATAATGTTGAGTTATTACTATCTTCTTATTAAATCTTGTGTTAGAAAACAAGGGGGAGGCATTTTACGTTGGGTCTTGAAAATGAGACCTTAGTGGGACATGCTCTGGGCATGAAATCAGTTTGACAGAAATATTAACGAGTGTATCAATTGTCAGTTGTTGTTTGATGAGTAAAGTGGTATCCAAAGGGGGAACACTCATGAAAAACTATCTTAACAAATTAAACAAACCATGACAAAAGAAAAGGACATTAATATTTTAGCGAATTATTAAACCTATTTTTTCCGATTGAGCAAAGAGCAATACACTAGGAAGCATTATATAGTGCAATTGTAGAGCTAGTTTAACAATAGGTGTAGCGTGAGAGCATGTGAATCACTAGTTTGTTGTACTGATAGAACTGTAATAGTTTTGTGGTACTGACAGTTGCGCACACCTCTCGATTGCACACGATGGAGGGTAGAAAACAAAAAACACTCGGAGCTATGGTTATATTGATACGATATTGGAAACTTTTACGTGTTAAATTACTTTTCACTGTCACATTAAGAAAAAAACACTTTAGCACTTTAACACACGTATCACTGTTGGTGCTTTTGGGGTGTGGGTGGGCATCTGCGACTGCGGCAAGGGCGCGGGGGGGGGGGGGGGGGGGAGGGGGTTGTGGCGGTGGGCGGCGGCGGCGGCGGCGACGGCGACGGCGACGGCGGTGGCGGACACGTCACGTGGCGGCAGACAGGGCGTCCCTGAAGGCGGCGGTCAGCGGGATCTCCAGGAAGTTGTGAAACTTCCTGGCAGATTAAAAGTTTTAATCTGCCATTAAGTTTTATATCAGCGCACACTCCGCTGCAGAGTGAAAATCTCATTCTGGAAACACCCCCCAGGCTGTGGCTAAGCCATGTCTCCGCAGTATCCTTTCTTTCAGGAGTGCTAGTTCTGCAAGGTTCGCAGGAGAGCTTCTGTAAAGTTTGGAAGGTAGGAGACGAGATACTGGCAGAAGTAAAGCTCTGAGGACCGGGCGTGAGTCGTGCTTCGGCAGCTCAGGTGGTATGCCGGCACGGTAGCTCAGCGTGTTTGATCAGACGGTTAGCTGCCCTCTGTAATAAAAAAAACTGAGTTAATGGATCAACAACGAACTGAAACGGGTGTCTTTGGCCGTCCGCCCAGAGCAGATACAACGAACGAAAAAAAAGGACAAAAAAAATGGTAGAGCACTTGCCCGCGAAAGGCAAAGGTCCCGAGTTCGAGTCTCGGTCGGGCACACAGTTTTAATCTGCCAGGAAGTTTCGAAGTTAATTTTGTTGGCTTGTGAAAATGTACACACATTCCAGACAACCAGGCCCGATAATTGGTTATCTAACTATGCTCTGTATATTTGTAATTTTAGTTCTTGAACCCAGAAATCGATTACACGAACTGCTAAACAGCGATGCTGACAGTTCTAATGTAGACTATATCTTGCTGGTACTCTATGTTGCACATTTAGGTCATGTCTATTCATCGTAAGCAAATGACACGTCAACATCAGGTTTTTTGCCACTGATAAGAATATGGAAAATTCTAGTGGCATTAAGTCTGAGAATGCAAAGAACAGCTAGAAATATATAGAGGCTCTGACTGTCTTGCTAACAATGATATTGAGTAAATTATACCTTCCTGATATGTAAGACAGTCAGTGTGTCGAGTAGACTTACGCCACTATGTTTTACCATTTTCGTATATTTAGACCTAACATCGTTCTGCAATTCTATCTGCTGGGAAGTAATACGAGCTTATACGTTGATCGCCTGACCATGAAGTCTTTTTCCTGTTATGATTTCTAAAATTGTAATACATAAGAGTTATATTTTAGCTGGATGAGTACATGTGGAAGTCTTTAGTCTTAATGGAATACACCGTAATGGCAGGATGCTAACCCATACCTCGATACACCGCTTAAAAACGATCAGGACCGAGACTTGGTTATAAAACTATGGCTATAGTTTTAATTGTATATCGTGGAAATCGATTACTCTAGCAGTGTTACTGACAGTTGTTTTGTAGATTAAATTCAATGTTACTCTGCCGTACGATTGAAATCACTTAGTCAGCCACATTAATGGAGTTGGTTACTTCCTACAGAACGAAAACTGAGAAACAAGCAACTATGACAGGCAGAAACATCATCTTCCCTGGTATGTTGCTAAATTAATGATCTAATGCCGCTACAGCAGATAGCTGCACATGTAAAAATGTCTCATAGCTCCACCATGTGGTGCTAATGTCAGTATGGCGTCGTAAATAAAGTTCTATGATTACTCATAGAATGTATAATTATTTATCACATGCATAACATGTTTAGGACTTCCGTGGCGTGTTACGAAAAAATGCGGGATTTTCTCGTCAGTCTAGGACATTTACCAGATTGGATTAACAGATGTGTGCTATAATTATTCCGAGAACTATGTTGTAGCTCTTCCATAGAAGTCTATTTCACTGCCATACCAGTGTTTACATATTTATGTACTTTCCCAGACAAATACAGACAAACGCTTACTCACAGATTCATCACGTTTTTTAATGCTTGTCCAATTTTAGGTTGCTTCTTGCTTATAAGAGGGTCGCGTGATCATGGCATCTGTCCATAAACTTTTTTAAAACACGTATACTCGCAAAAACGAAGCTAGATAGGAAATGGTCTATCTGCACAAGACCTAATTTCTCTTATCTTATGCAGTTTGTATGTCGACTGCGAATGTCAGTTGTCAAAAGTGTTATCGCGGAAAGAGCGTTGCCCAGTTTGAGTTTATGTAATACTAGCGTGTGGATAGACACTACCAGTAACAAGTCCAGCATTAGGTTATTGGTTTTGGAAAAAGCCTACCTAGAAATGGTTGTGTTACAGCCTTTCCGCAAGCAATAAAAGATTCATTGCTACGAGATACAGCGACCAACCTTATAAACGTCGTAGATTGACTATAACTTTTTTATTTCTAACTTCGTTTTTCTCCTTCGTAGGAAGCAGACTGTAGACCTGTCCTGTTATTCACCAGTTGAAGTTCACCAAAACGCATATTTACTCTCCCCATGGCGTTGGCGAATATGACATAGGTTACCACATATTCGCTTCAGAACGTTTCTTGTAGTACAATCGACTTAATACAAAGTAAATTCATGTTGCAAGATAAAACTCTGTTACCGTTAGTAGTATGTCATTACTTGCGTTTTCTGGGTATTTACATAGCGGCCGTCTGTGTTCTGGACGTTTGCAATCGAAGGTAGGGACAGGTGGGGAAAGGCACAGTTTTGCACAGGATTTTATCCAGCAGTTACTGTCAACCAATGTCGACACGTAGAGGCAGAGGCGGTTCTTCCCCGACTAAACGGCTAATATAATTGTGCGTACGTTGTTTGCAAGCTGAATCCACTTGGTGGTAAGTTAATTATTGCTATTATGGGATTGTCTTTGGAGAATCATCTAAAATCTAAATTGTTATTAGCAATGGAGGGATGAGATCTTCGTCGGTGTGCTTACAGAACATACATACAAGAATGCACTTTGTTCTTAATTTAACGGCTGTAGTTTCCCCTTGCTTTCAGCCGTAATTTTTCCCGAGGGCATGCAGCTTTACTGTATGGTTAAATGATGATGGCGTCCTCTTGGATAAAATATTCCGGAAGTAAAATAGTCCCCCATTCGGATCTCCGGGCGGGGACTACTCAAAGAGGACTTCGTTATCAGCAGAAAGAAAACTGGCATTCTACGGATCGGAGCGTGGAATGTCAGATCCCTTAATCAGGCAGGTAGGTTAGAAAATTTAAAAGGAAAATGGATAGGTTAAAGTTAGATATAGTGGGTATTAGTGAAGTTCGGTGGCAGGAGGAACAAGACTTCTGGTCAGGTGAATACAGGGTTATAAATACAAAGTCAACGCTCTATATAAAATCGTCGTATTTTCTTATAATATCGATAAGGTTTATTTGTATAAATACAGTGTTGTGGCAAGTTAGCAGTAAATCATATATATATATATATATATATATATATATATATATATATATATATATATATATATATATATGTATTGTTGTGGTCTTCAGTCCTGAGACTGGTTTGATGCAGCTCTCCATGCTAATCTATCCTGTGCAAACTCCTTCATTTCCCAGTACCTACTGCAACCTACATCCTTCTGAATCTGCTTAGTGTATTCATCTCTTGGTCTCCCTCTACGATTTTTACCCTCCACGCTGCCCTAAAATGCTAAATTTGTGATCCCTCGATGCCTCAGGACATGTCCTACCAACCGATCCCTTCTTCTAGTCAAGTTGTGTCACAAACTTCTCTTCTCTCCAATCCTATTCAATACCTCCTCATTAGTTACGAGATCTACCCACCTAATCTTCAACATTCTTCTGTAGCACCACATTTCGAAAGCTTCCATTCTCTTCTTGTCCAAACTACTTATTGTCCATGTTTCACTTCCATAGATGGCTACACTCCATACAAATACTTTCAGAAACGACTTCCTGACACTTAAATCTATACTCGATGTTAACAAATTTCTCTTCTTCAGAAACGCTTTCCTTGCCATTGCCAGTCTACATTTTATATCCTCTCTACTTCGACCATCATCAGTTATTTTGCTCCCCAAATAGTAAAACTCCTTTACTACTTTAAGTGTCTCATTTCCAAATCTAATTCCCTCAGCATCACCCGACTTAATTCGACAACATTCCGTTATCCTTGTTTTGCTTTTGTTGATCTTACATCCTCCTTTCAAGACACTGTCCATTCCGTTCAACTGCTCTTCCAAGTCCTTTGCTGTCTCTGACAGAATTACAATGTCATCGGCGAACCTCAAAGTTTTTATTTCTTCTCCCTGGATTTTAATACCTACTCAAAATGTTTCTTTTGTTTCCTTTACTGCTTGCTCTATATACAGACTGAATAACATCGGGGAGAGGCTGCAACCCTGTCTCACTCCCTTCCCAACCACTGCTTCCCTTTCATGCCCCTCGACTCTTATAACTGCCATCTGGTTTCTGTACAAATTGTAAATAGCCTTTCGCTCCCTGTATTTTACCCCTACCACCTTTAGAATTTGAAAGAGAGTATTCCAGTCAACATTGCCAAAAGCTTTCTCTAAGTCTACAAGTGCTAGAAACGTAGATTTGTCTTTCCTTAATTTTTCTTCTAAGATAAGTCGTAAGGTCAGTATTGCCTCACGTGTTCCAACATTTCTACGGAATCCAAACTAATCTTCCCCGAGGTCGGCTTCTACCAGTTTTTCCATTCGTCTGTAAATAATTCGTGTTAGTATTTTGCAGCTGTGACTTATTAAACTGATAGTTCGGTAATTTTCACATCTGTCAACACCTGCTTTCTTTGAGATTTGAATTATTATATTCTTCTTGAAGTCTGAGGGTATTTCGCTTGTCTCGTACATCTTGCTCACCAGATGGTAGAGTTTTGTCAGGACTGGCTCTCCCAAGGCCGTCAGTAGTTCTAATGGAATGTTGTCTACTCCCGGGGCCTTGTTTCGACTCAGATCTTTCAGTGCTGTGTCAAACTATTCACGCAGTATCGTATCTCCCATTTCATCTTCATCTACATCCTCTTCCATTTCCATCTGCCACTGGAAATGTCCTGCAATTTAAAACCTGGTTCCTAAATCTCTGTCTTACCATTATATAATCTATCTGATAACTTTTAGTATCTCCAGGATTCTTCCATGTATACAACCTTCTTTTATGATTCTTGAACCAAGTGTTAGCTATGATTAAGTTATGCTCTGTGCAAAATCCTACCAGGCGGTTTCCTCTTTCATTTCTTAGCCCCAATCCATATTCACCTACTTCGTTTCCTTCTCTCCCGTTTCCTACTACCGAATTCCACCCACCCATGACTATTAAATTTTCGTCTCCCTTCACTATCTGAATAATTTCTTTTATTTCATCATACATTTCTTCAATTTATTCGTCATCTGCAGAGCTAGTTGGCATATAAACTTGTACTACTGTAGAAGGCGTGGGCTTCGTGTCTATCTTGGCCACTATAATACGTTCACTATGCTGTTTGTAGTAGCTTACCCGCACTCCTGTTTTTTTTTTTATTCATTATTAAACCTAATCCTGCATTACCCCTATTTAATTTTGTATTTATAACCCTGTATTCACCTGACCAGAAGTCTTGTTGCTCCTGCCACCGAACTTCACTAATACCCACTATATCTAATTTTAACCTATCCATTTTCCTGTTTAAATTTTCTAACCTACCTGCCCGATTAAGGGATCTGACATTCCACGCTCCGATCCGTAGAACGCCAGTTTTCTTTCTCCTGATAACGACGTCCTCTTGAGTAGTCCCCGCCCGGAGATCCGAATGGGGCACTATTTTACCTCCGGAATATCTTACCCAAGAAGACGCCAACATCATTTAACCATACAGTAAAGCTGCATGCCCTCGGGAAAAATTACGGCTGTAGTTTCCCCTTGCTTTCAGCCGTTCGCAGTACCAGCACAGCAAGGCCGTTTTGGTTAATGTTACAAGGCCAGATCACTCAATCATCCTGACTGTTGCCCCTGCAACTACTGAAAAGGCTGCTGCCCCTCTTCAGGAACCACACGTTTGTCTGGCCTCTCAACAGATACCCCCCCCCCCCCCCCCCCCCGTTGTGGTTGCACCTACGGTCCGGCTATTGTATTGTTGAGGCACGCAAGCCTCCCCACCAACGGCAAGGTCTATGGTTCATGGGGGATATATATATAATTATTAATGCACGTAAGTTTTTATAGCAATATTTTTTAATTTTTTAAAAATAATGCAATGTGCAACCTGTCCAGCCTGTGTCTTTGGAATTCTATGGATCGGTGGAAATTACGTGAATAGCGAGCATGCGAAATCTCAGGCCATGACTGATTAGCAGCCGAATTGCAACACCTACAGGATATGTTCCGTATGAACAGTTACAGGAACTGCGAGATACTACATGCCTAAATACAGAAGAAGCCTGGACCATAGCCCGCTAAACTGAGGACGAAGAGAAACCTGTTGCGATGGTAGTTACTCATAAATCGGAAACACTTCAGCAAAATCGGGAGAATACTCCGGAAACATAACGTCAATGTGTGTCCCGCACACAGTCAAGATGAGGGTGGCCGAGCGGTTCTAGGCGCTCCAGTCTGGAACCGCGCGACCGCTACGGTCGCGGGTTCGACTCCTGCCTCGGGCATGGATGTGTGTGATGTCCTTAGGTTAGTTAGGTTTAAGTAGTTCTAAGTTCTAGGGGACTGATGACCTTAGAAGTTGAGTCCCATAGTGCTCAGAGCCATTTGAACCATTTGAACCACAGTCAAGATGAAAGCCTTGTTGGGATCAGTCAAAGATGGCCTACTTCTCCGCAAACCGAGAGTTTATCACATCCTTTGCCAATGCGGTAAAATGTATGTAAGCCAGGCTATCCGTGCAGTTCAGGAGACATGCACTGTACACAAACGCCACACAGACAACGAACAGCCGACAAAGTCAGCTATGGCAGAGAACTGCATCTCATACGGGCATGCCATGAATTACGATGGCACCAAATTGTTGCAACAGTTCAAGGCCTTCTGGGACTGTATTCCAGAAGATGCTTTGGAGATCCGACTATATGACAAACTAATAAATAAAGACAGTGGCTTTCAATTATAGACACCCTGTTACCCAGACTAGAGCATGGTCAAAGAACAGTGGTAATCTGCTTAGAAATCCGATCCCATTATGACAACTGAAAAAGACATTGACGAATTGTCTCCATGCTGGTATAAACCCACGATCAGCCTTGGCTACAGTGCCACTCAAGACTCTGGACCGTACCCCGACGGCGTGTTTCCTCCAATACCGCACCTGGCCTGCGCCCAGAATGGAGATCAGAAACAAACTTCGTATACTCTCTATAAACTCGCTAGTGGCTCCTATGACATCATCTCCGATCTTGCGAGTCTCTTCCATCACCCATTTATAACTGTAGACTCGTTGCTTTGGGCCTTGTTGGATACAAGTGAACTCTACCATTGTTGAAAGGAGAGCGAGTGCATGGGTTTGCAGCTATAACTGAGGACTCACTTCATTGCCGCTTCGTAAGCAGTGAATATTGTTTTGCTTATAGATATAATTATTATTATTATTATTATTGTTATTATTATTTCTTCCCTTTCTCAGTCGTTACGTCTGGTTAAAAATGGAAAGTGACGCGGACCTTGATCAAGCGTGACTTTCTTTTAACTGTACGGTATATGTTACATTGCATTTAGGAACTTTCGGGTAATTGAACATGTATCAATAATTACAGATTTCTGTAGTTGTATATATACGTTTGGATGTAGCTGTATTGCGTTGATGTACTGGTGGATATTGTGTGGTATGTCTCCTGTAGTTGATAGTATAATTGGTATAATGTCAACTTTATCCTGATGCCACATGTCCTTGACTTCCTCAGCCAGTTGGATGTACACTGCTGGCCACCGTAAATGCAACACCCTGAAGGAAGCATCCGAATCAAGTGAAATTTACACCATGGGTTTGCAGCGATGAGATATGCAACTGATTAGAATTTCAGCGCAGACGCACATCACGCGCGCCTGTGGCGCCACCTCATAGCGCCATTTAACGCTTGGCGATTTCGACGAGTGTACGTTCGGCACGTGTGTTTACCTTGTGGTTGTTTCACAAGACGATCAGTTATGCCTCGTAGACAACAGCGAACATCTTTTGATCAAGTATCCGAGTTCGACAGAGGAAGGATAGTGGCTTACCGAGATTGTGGATTATCATACAGAGAAATCGCTAGTCGTGTTGGACGAAACCAAACAACTGTAATGCGGATATGTGACCGTTGGATGCAGGAGGGTACGACGGACCGACGTGGTCGATCGCATTCACCTCGGTGCACCACTGCACGTGCTGATAGGCAAATTGTGCGCATGGCAGTGATGGATCGCTCAGTGACATCCCGAACCATAGCACAGCATATTGCGTCTGTAACGCATCATCCAGTGTCTGCGCGTACCATTCGACGCCGTTTACAGCAGAGTGGTCTGTCCGCAAGACGTCCATTGCTTCGTCTACCATTGACGCAGAACCACAGACGTCTCCGTCGCCAGTGGTGTGATGACAGACGGATGTGGACGGCAGAATGGAATGACGTTGTCTTTACTGACGAGGCACGCTTCTGTCTGCAGCACCACGATGGTCGGATTCGAGTGTGGAGACATCGTGGAGAGACGATGCTCGACAGCTGCATTATGCACCCCCACACTGGTCTTGCACCGGGTATTTTGGTATGGGGCGGTATTGGATATTACTCTCGCACGCCCCTAGTACTCATTGCCGGTACTTTAAATAGCCGGCGCTACATGTCCGAGGTGCTGGAGCCAGTTGTCCTTCCTTACCTTCAGGGCTCGGCCACAGCCATATTTCAACAGGATAATGCGCGACCACACGTGGCACGCATTGTCCAAAGGTTCTTCGTCAATAACCAGATTGAATTGCTTCCCTGGCCGTCTCGCTCTCCGGATCTTTCGCCGATAGAAAACATGTGGTCCATGGTTGCTCAACGAGTGACCCAGATTACATCCCCAGCTGCCACACCAGATAATCTTTGGCAACGTGTGGAAGCTGCTTGGGCTGCTGTACCCCAGGAACACATCCAACGTCTCTTTGACTCAATGCCGAGACGTGTGGCAGCGGTGATCTCCAACAATGGCGGCTACTCTGGCTACTGATTCTGGCAGGAACCACATGTCACAGACGTCTGTAAACGTAATCATTTGATACTTGGTCAACATGTTATCTACAAAACAAATCTTGTTGTGCTACCTCTTGTCTTTCTTGGCGTTGCATTTACGGTGGCCAGCAGTGTATTTTTCAATTTTTTCTCCTGTTTTCTTTTGTATATTAGTTGTATTGGGTATGGATATTTCGATTAGTTGTGTTAATTTCTTCTTTTCATTGGTGAGTATGATGTCAGGTTTGTTATGTGGTGTTGTTTTATCTGTTATAATGGTACTGTTCCAGTATAATTTGTGTTCATAATTCTCCAGTACATTTTGTAGTGCATACTTGTATGTGGGAACGTGTTGTGTTATTAGTTTATGTTGTATGGAAAGTTGTTGATGTATTATTTTTGCTACATTGTCATGTCTTCTGGCGTATTCTGTATTTGCTAGTATTGTACATCCGCTTGTGATGTGATCTACTGTTTCTATTTGTTGTTCGCAAAGTCTGCATTTATCTCTTGTGGTATTGGGATCTTTGATAATATGCTTGCTGTAATATCTGGTGTTTATTGTTTGATCCTGTATTGCAATCATGAATCCTTCCGTCTCACTGTATATATTGCCTTTTCTTAGCCATGTGTTGGATGCGTCTTGATCGATGTGTGGCTGTGTTAGATGATACGGGTGCATGCAATGTAGTGTTTTCTTTGTCCAATTTACTTTCTTTGTATCTGTTGATGTTACGGGATCTAAAGGGTTGTAGAAGAGGTTATGAAACTACAATGGTGTAGCCGATGTTTATATGAGTGACTGCTTTGTGTATTTTGCTAGTTTCTGCTCGTTCTATAAAGAATTTTCTTAAATTGTCTACCTGTCCATAATGTAGGTTTTTTATGTCGATAAATCCCCTTCCTCCTTCCTTTCTGCTTAATGTGAATCTTTCTGTTGCTGAATGTATGTGATGTATTCTACACTCCTGGAAATGGAAAAAAGAACACATTGACACCGGTGTGTCAGACCCACCATACTTGCTCCGGACACTGCGAGAGGGCTGTACAAGCAATGATCACACGCACGGCACAGCGGACACACCAGGAACCGCGGTGTTGGCCGTCGAATGGCGCCAGCTGCGCAACATTTGTGCACCGCCGCCGTCAGTGTCAGCCAGTTTGCCGTGGCATACGGAGCTCCATCGCAGTCTTTAACACTGGTAGCATGCCGCGACAGCGTGGACGTGAACCGTATGTGCAGTTGACGGACTTTGAGCGAGGGCGTATAGTGGGCATGCGGGAGGCCGGGTGGACGTACCGCCGAATTGCTCAACACGTGGGGCGTGAGGTCTCCACAGTACATCGATGTTGTCGCCAGTGGTCGGCGGAAGGTGCACGTGCCCGTCGACCTGGGACCGGACCGCAGCGACGCACGGATGCACGCCAAGACCGTAGGATCCTACGCAGTGCCGTAGGGGACCGCACCGCCACTTCCCAGCAAATTAGGGACATTGTTGCTCCTGGGGTATCGGCGAGGACCATTCGCAACCGTCTCCATGAAGCTGGGCTACGGTCCCGCACACCGTTAGGCCGTCTTCCGCTCACGCCCCAACATCGTGCAGCCCGCCTCCAGTGGTGTCGCGACAGGCGTGAATGGAGGGACGAATGGAGACGTGTCGTCTTCAGCGATGAGAGTCGCTTCTGCCTTGGTGCCAATGATGGTCGTATGCGTGTTTGGCGCCGTGCAGGTGAGCGCCACAATCAGGACTGCATACGACCGAGGCACACAGGGCCAACACCCGGCATCATGGTGTGGGGAGCGATCTCCTACACTGGCCGTACACCACTGGTGATCGTCGAGGGGACACTGAATAGTGCACGGTACATCCAAACCGTCATCGAACCCATCGTTCAACCATTCCTAGACCGGCAAGGGAACTTGCTGTTCCAACAGGACAATGCACGGCCGCATGTATCCTGTGGCACCCAACGTGCTCTAGAAGGTGTAAGTCAACTACCCTGGCCAGCAAGATCTCCGGATCTGTCCCCCATTGAGCATGTTTGGGACTGGATGAAGCGTCGTCTCACGCGGTCTGCACGTCCAGCACGAATGCTGGTCCAACTGAGGCGCCAGGTGGAAATGGCATGCAAGCCGTTCCACAGGACTACATCCAGCATCTCTACGATCGTCTCCATGGGAGAATAGCAGCCTGCATTGCTGCGAAAGGTGGATATACACTGTACTAGTGCCGACATTGTGCATGCTCTGTTGCCTGTGTCTATGTGCCTGTGGTTCTGTCAGTGTGATCATGTGATGTATCTGACCCCAGGAATGTGTCAATAAAGTTTCCCCTTCCTGGGACAATGAATTCACGGTGTTCTTATTTCAATTTCCAGGAGTGTATATTTGTGGCATTGTGATCGTGTAAGTGTATTGAGTGCTTCTAGTTCTGTGTTACTCCATTTCACTACTCCAAATGAATAGGTCACTATTGGTATAGCATAAGTATTTATAGCTTTTGTCTTGTTTCTTGCTGTCAATTCTGTTTTCAGTATTTTTGTTGGTCTTTGTCTATATTTTTCTTTCAGTTCTTCTTTAATATTTGTATTATCTATTCCTATTTTTTGCCTGTATCCTGGATATTTATAGGCATCTGTTTTTTCCATCGCTTCTATGCAGTCGCTGTGGTTATCCAATAAGTAATCTTCTTGTTTAGTGTGTTTTCCCTTGACTATACTATTTTTCTTACATTTGTCTGTTCCAAAAGCAATATTTATATCATTGCTGAATACTTCTGTTATCTTTAGTAATTGGTTGAGTTGTTGATTTGTTGCTGCCAGTAGTTTTAGATCATCCATGTATAGCAAATGTGTGATTTTGTGTTGGTATGCTCCAGTAATATTATATCCATAATGTGTATTCTTTAGCATGTTGGATAGGGGGTTCACAGCAAGGCAGAACCAGAAAGGACTTAATGAGTCTCCTTGGTATATTCCACACTTAATCTGTATTGGCTGTGATGTGATATTATTTGAATTTGTTTGGATATTAAGTGTGGTTTTCCAATTTTTCATTACTGTGTTTAGGAACTGTATCAATTTAGGATCTACTTTGTATATTTCCAATATCTGTAGTAACCATGAGTGGGGTACACTATCAAAAGCTTTTTGGTAATCAATGTATGCGTAGTGTAGCGACCTTTGTTTAGTTTTAGCCTGATATGTCACCTCTGCATCTATTATCAGTTGCTCTTTACATCCTCGTGCTCCTTTGCAGCAGCCTTTTTGTTCTTCATTTATAATTTTGTTCTGTGTTGTATGAGTCATTAATTTCTGTGTAATGACTGAAGTTAATATTTTGTATATTGTTGGTAGGCATGTTATGGGGCGATATTTTGCTAGGTTTGCTGTGTCTGCTTGATCTTTAGGTTTCAGATAAGTTATTCCTTGTGTAAGTGTATCAGGGACTGTGTATGGGTCTGCAATGTAACTGTTAAATAATTTAGTTAGATTTGAATGTGTTGAGGTGAACTACTTTAGCCAGGAATTTGCTATTTTATCTTTTCCAGGGGCTTTCCAATTGTGCGTAGAATTAATTGCTCGGGTGACTTCATGTTGCAAAATTATCACTTCAGGCATTTGTGGTATCATCTTGTATGTGTCTGTTTCTGCTTTTATCCACCATGCATGTCTGTTATGTTGTACTGGGTTTGACCATATGTTGCTCCAGAAGTGTTCCATGTCTGTTATGTTTGGTGGATTGTCTATTTTAATGTGTGTGTTATCTATTGTCTTATAACATTTCTTTTGGTTTGTGTTGAATGTTTGGTTAGTTTCCTTCTATTTTCATTTTTTTTTTTTATCTTCTAAGTCGTTTGGCCAATGCTTGTAATTTCTGCTTCTTTTCATCTAATTGCTCTATCGCTTCTTGTTGTGAGATTTTACCTAACCTTTTTCGTTTTTTGTTTGATATTTCATTTCTTATAAACTGTGTTAGCTGTCCTATATCTTTTCTCAGTTTTTCTATTCTGATCTGTAGCCTGTGTTGCCATGCTGGTTTTGTGAGTTTCTTCTGTGTGTTGGGTGGTTCTGATCTCTGCCTAGTGTGTATATTTAGTGTAGTGAGTGCTCCTATGTAAACCAGTAGTTGTAACTCTTCCATACTTGTATTTTCATTTAGTTTGTTGTGTATGACTGTGTTGATAGTTGTTATTGTTGTTTCGACTTGTGGGTTATTTGGGGATCTATGCAAGAATGGTCTAATGTCTGTGTTTGTGTCTTTGTATTCTATATATGTCAGCTGAAATTTTTCTTCTATATCTAACATGTGTGTCACTTCGTGTTCTATTTGTGCTTGTTCTGGTGCCTGTCTTAAGATTTCGTTTTCCTCTGATTGTTTAATTGATGCGTGTTGTTCTTTGTTTGTTTGCTCTGGGATGTTTGAGTCCATTACTGTATTTTCTTCTTCTTCTGATTGCACATTATTTTGTTCCAGTATTTGTAGTACTAACTGGGGTATCCTGTTATTTTTGAGGTTCCCGGGTTCGATTCCCGGTGGGGTCAGGGATTTTCTCCGCCTCGTGATGACTGGGTGTTGTGTGGTGTCCTTAGGTTAGTTAGGTTTAAGTAGTTCTAAGTTATAGGGGACTGATGACCATAGATGTTAAGTCCCACAGTGCTCAGAGCCATTTTTTGTTATTTTTGATTGTTACACAGATCTGATCAGCTAGTCGTTGTTCTGTTAAAAATTTTAATTCTGGGTATCTAGTAATAAATGTTGTGTATATTTGTGATCTGTATCCGGTTATGTTGGTTGCTAAGTTTGTTGCTTGGTAATAACAGAACATGAGGTTTCGGTTAACTTCATCTGACCACCTTATCCTCTGTCTTTGTTTTCCTTCTTGAGTGGTTGCAGGAAGCATATCCTGCAAAACACCTCTATTTGGATTTAAATCATTTTCCGTGTGGCTAGCAGTGTCGTTACCATTGTGGACGGGCATAGAGTTCAAGCGTCGTCCCCGACCATGACAGCGCTTGTCCGAGGCTTCACCAGTTGTATCCTGAACCAACTAATCACACTAAAAGAAGGGTTAGCCCTATTAGTGGTTTGTTCTTTTCGTCGCCTTTTACGACTGGCAGAACATACCGGAGGCCTATTCTTTTCCCGGGCCTCCACGGGGTTTATTATTACTATTATTATGTGCAGTTAGACCCCATCAGATCATGAAAGCTGTTATGTTTTAATCTTAGCAGTTTTAAAACAGCTCTCTAATTTTTTCTCGGTGGAATTTTTGCCACTGTCTCCGCTCTGGCGCTGACTTCATTCGGTGACAGTACTAGCCATTTGATAATTTTTTTATCTGCATGAGATTTTGTTGAAAATTTCTGATAGACTTCTATCAGCCTTTCCTAAATACTTTTTAACCTGGTGTATCCAGGGTATAGTTTTAAGTTGTTGTCTCATATAGGTACGCGTGATGTGTACAAGTATATTTATGTATTTAAGTGTGTGTGTGTGTGTGTGTGTGTGTGTGTGTGATGTGTGTGTGTGTGTGTGTACATATGTGTATATGTAAATACATGTATATGTGTACATGAATACATATTACCTTCGAATGTAACTGTGTCCAAAATGAGCATTCTGGATCTCATCCTGTGAGACGGACTCTTTTAATTCAGATCCACACAACGTTAGCGTACAAAGTCGATGGTGCTTGTGTGGGTGGTCTTTGTACAAGTCAGTTCCTTGCATTCTGAGTTGCTGACATACTGAGGGAACGAGTCTGCCACGGAATGAGCGTGTAAAGGGCACCAGCATTTCGGTTGGTGCTCAGCAGCTATCAGGTATACTGGTTATAAAACAAAAAGTGAAGCAGCCAGAAGGGGAAGAGGAAGCGAAGTGAAACTTGACATGCTGAAAGGATATGTGATGTTATCTGACTGATTACAATGTTGTGTCAAATTTTCAAAGACCTTGTCAGAATGAGCAAACCAATCAGTATGACAGTGCAGCAATTCAGGCCTGGATGCGTGCATTTATTGGTGTGGGCAGGTTTTATAAATTTGTTGTATGTTCACCTGAGGCAAGTTGGCCCACAATTACTGTAATTGGTCCTTGATATTGGTTACTGTCACAGGGATGGAGATCACATTCGAGCTGGTCTCACATATCAGGGAATCTTGTTGGCCACAAGAGAAGCGCAACATCACGCAGACAGTTCATAATGACACATGCTGTGTGTGGAGGGGCGTTGTCCTGCTGAAAAAAGGGCACCACAATAGTGTCACATGAGAGGTAACACATGATGTTGGTGAGGTGTTGTTTTAACATCACAGTTCGTTCAATTACTACCAGCTGTGATCTGAAGTCATACCCAATGGCTCCCCACAAAATAACACCAGGACCAGCGTTGCTGTGACCCTGCAAAACAATGGAAGAATGGGACCTTTACCCAGGTCCCCAACGTACTCGCCGACCATGGTCACCCAGGTTAGAGCAGAACTGCAGTTCATCTCTGAACACAGTGCGATGCGATTCATTAGCAGTCCATGTTTCCCAGTCATAACATGACTCGGGGTGCAGCTGTTTGTGTGATTGTGTTAACAGCACCCTACGCATCGATGGTACTTCCCTAGTCCAGCTCAGCTGCTGCCAGTCTTCTATCAATGGTGTGAGATGTTGCAGATATTCCATTACCTGATTCTGGAAGACAGATGCAGATGTGATCGGGTTATGATGTGTTTGATGGACTATATGGCGATCTTCCCTTTTAGTGGGCAGACATGGTCGACCAGAAACTTTAACAGGCGTATGGCTGCCATCACATTCCCATTTAGTCCAACACCAGGTCACTGTCAAATACAAATGCTCCACAAATCTGGATATTGCACGATTCGATCAGCCTGCCAAATGAAGAGGCAAAGTGAGACCTCTTTCAAACTCAGGTGCTGATAACGCTGTCTCACACGAGTGCGCAGCATATCCGTGTCCTTCACAGTGATCACTCAAAATCTTTCACTGTTTACGTCAGTAGGGGGACAAATCAGGTGTCAGTGTATTTTGTTAGTGCAGTTTGCCTACATCAGGGACAGATATGCACTCAGGGGCAAATCTATTGTTCTCCTTTGATTGACAGGTACTTAATCTATTGTTCTCCTTTGTTTGACAGGTTCTTAACCTATTGTTCCTGAGAGTGCGGCAGACTTACTTGCACACCAGTCAATTTTTGGGTGTTCTTATTACCCCAGTAGACAAATTGCAGAACTTTGTTAAACACCACACAGCAACTGTTCTATAAATTATTAGTTAGCTGACACCACATGGACGAAATTGGCATAGAGTAAAGTGGAGCACATTGTAAATACTGCTTGTTGGTGTCTAATACACTTAAACAGCTTTGCACTGGGTCGAACACACGATCCATTCTGTAGTTGTGTATAGTCGCCTCCAGCCTGGTAATGCTATGCTCCTTAGCCAAAGAAGACGTAAAGGTTTCTCTTAGACGCGTGTCTGGACACTTTATAGCGTCTATAAGATGGTTACCGATAACTTTGTTAACTCCTGGACTTGTGATTTGACATATAAATTTGTTATATACCTTTACAATTGGACCTCATCCACGTTAAACAGTCTGTTCAAGCTGTCTTATCGTTGTCCACAATCACATTGCTGCTTCCCTGACGGTCTCCTTCCATGCAGAAGTCGTGGGTTGACATTAGATAGTCGCACATCTCCATTTTATCAAAAATTCCGGCAAAGTTTTGCCTTATGTCTAAATCCGAAAGGTAATAATCGTCTACAAGTAGCTGCTGAAATATTCCAGGCAACACTTCCACTAAAACATCCAATTTAACGTCGGCTAATTCCACTTTATATGGTACAGTCACAGGATTTTTATATTTCTTCGAAATGGTTTCCAGTGCTTCCTTGTCGATTTTACCCAATATTCCTCTTGCTGTCACACTGTCGCTTTCACCTAGGAGAAATGGTAGCTTCGCCTTGACACCATGTCTTTCAGTGACGAACTTAGAGAATTTACGCCGGCCGGCGTCGCCGAGCGGTTCTAGGCGCTTCAGTCTGGAACCTCACGACTGCTATGGTCGCAGGTTCGAATCCTGCCTTGGACATGGATGTGTGTGATGTCCTTAGGTTAGTTAGGTTTAAGTAGTTCTAAGTTCTAGGGGACTGATGACCTCAGATGTTAAGTCCCATAGTGCTCAGAGCGATTTGAACCATTTGGAGAATTTACTACGTAGATAATAGTTAAATGAGCCACACATCTCCTTCTTTAACATTACACATCGTCCCTTCTCTAACTACTCCTGACAGTCCCCTTCATCACAGATTTTAACTACCAAAATGTTATCGCAAAAAGGTTCTATAATAGGAGTAAGCACATTTAAATTCTTCTTGCTAAGGAGCGTACCATTTTCGGTGTAATTTATGTTGCCAATGTCAGAAACAAGACAGTCCAGGTTCTCCAGCAGTAACCACAAACCAAAGCGTTCGTCGGTTGATCGCGTCCTCCTCCCTAATAGCTGAGCCATTTTAAGCACTTCGGAGGAATCCGTGTTGACACTTTCAACTACCACAGAAGACAGATCGGTTGCGGCTGTCATGCATCCTTTTATACCTTAAATATCGGCACTTCCGGTCACGTGATTTCCGGTCATACATTCCTCCTAGCTGAATTGCGCTATTATGTGTGCAAGGTGTCCGTAAGACAGAAGGCGACTGCCCCTCGTGAGCCGAACCGCACAATAACCCTGGGTAAGTGGCGGTGGGGTAAGTGGACTGCGGTAGCCTGTTGTGGGGTTGTGAACCAGTGAGGGCTACGGCGGGGACGAAGCCTCTCCGTCGTTTCTAGGTCCCCGGTTCAATACACAATTCACACACAAATACACGGGGTGGATACAGTTAGCTTTCGCTACTTGAGTCGATGTAGACGGAAAAAACTATTTTTCATATAGATACCCAACTTTACAGAAATGATGTTAAGGCTGTGCACTGCAGGAACTGCGCTGTTAGTAGTGGCTTAAATGGTTCAAATGGCTCTGAGCACTATGGGACTTAACGACTGAGGTCATCAGTCCCCTAGAACTTAGAACTACTTAAAGCTAACTAACCTAAGGACATCACACACATCCATGCCCGAGGCAGGATTCGAACCTGCGACCGTAGCGTCACGCGGTTCCAAACTGACGCGCTTAGAACCGCACAGCCACACCGGCCGGCTTGTTAGTAGTGTTAGTGCGATGACTTGCCGATAGGCGTCAGTACTAGCGACTAACTCAGGCTCCAAGGAACGAGGGCGTGCAAGCACGAACGGTAAACGTTAGTGTGAACTGCTTCGCCAACACGTGATCTCTGCTCAATGGGAGAGAGGTGATTCGGATTCGACTGTTTTGATCCACGGTGGAGCTCCACCACAAATTGCTCATGAGGACACTCTGTTACTTCGTAATACATTTGGAGAGAACCGGAAAATCGGCCGATCGTTCCAAACTGCGTTGCCACTAAGATTACCAGATTTGAACACTTATGATTTCTGGCTGTGAGTTACCTTACCTGAGGGATTCAGTTTATCGACGGGACACTAACACACTTTAAAGGTTGAAGAAAAGCATAGCGAGGGTGGTAGCCAACATCGCACCTGAGATGCTTCGGGCATCAGTAGAGCAATCTCTAAAGCTGTTCCAGGCTGTCGTAGATGCAGATGGTCGTCACATTGAGCAAAATTCGTAACCTGGAGCGTAAACTTAGTATGCAATCAACAAATGTTACACTCTCGTGTGAAAATTAAAATGTGTTTATTTCAATAGCACATTCCTCACTTCTTTTCTGCATGTCCTAACAAACGTTTCCACAAGGTTTCATTGTCTTACAATCACTCGGGTTACGTGGGTACCCCTAAAGTAGCGAAACTTTAATTGTAATCACCCTTATGTATGAATATGAGTGCAAAACTGTTACCTATAACGGTAGAAAACGTGTCAAGTAATGTCAGTAAAACAGGACAAGCTAATACATCCTGCAGCACGTATTTTATTTTCAAAAATTTAATCGTAACTTTCTTTCGATGATGTTGGTGTTGAGCAGGTCCGGCACGGGTACGGAAATGATTGTTTAGGTGTGAGCTTGACCGTTGCTTTTCTTATTCTTACTGGTCCCGAATAGATATCCAGCCTGTAAGAGCTTCAATGCCGTAGAGGCAAACACTGATCCTACCTCACCCGCTTCTGGGAAGATGTTTTTGTAAAGCCGCATGATTAGAAGATAATTAGCTGTCACAGAGGCAGACCGAGATACGTTATCTGCCGGAGCAGCTCAGAGGCCATAAATGGTTTTAGATAACCCAAGAGCAAGTCTGTCACGTTATAAACGCCTTGTCATGTGAACCACTTGTTATGACCCTGAGCTTTTGCACGCTCACGAGTCACGGGGCATGTCACGTGCTACCACATATACCGCGTGACAGTAAAATGACGATCCTTAAATAAAACTGTTTGCCCCTTCCTCCAGCAAAAAATTAGATTCGTACGTGATGGAAGAAGAAACTCGACAGCACTTGACACAGACTAGATATTTTATTAAATACCATGGACAAAAACCTTGAAATGTAGTAATGTCTCACTTACAGCTCTGATTGAAGTTAACGCCATATACTTGCAGATAAACCTTCTTTTTTCTAAAGTTTATTTACTCGTACTGGATTCGCTGTGTTCGAGATTTGCAAAATTCATTTTAATTTTGAGGTCGGACGCCCTTCCTTTCGCCACAAACGTGTGCGCCATTTGTCTTGTATCGTGTCAATTTCGTTCCGTGAGCTATCGTATTTTAACTGCTTGTGTGCTGTATTTTCTGAGGCGATGACGGGACATAAGCACAGTATCTGTATTAGCCTTAACAATCGTGGCAGACTGCCTAAAATCCACACTCAGGGGAGTCATCAGATCAGCGGTAGTCAATCCGCTATGCAGATTCGATTATGTTTTGGCTCACGTCCCTGTCTTAAAAACTAGCGCGCTGGGCTGTAAGTTCTATGAACAGATATATACGTGAATAGTATGGCTTCGCATAACAATCATCGCAGACATGCGACAAGTGAATTGGCTCAAAGAATGTTTTGTCATAAATTCAGCCAGCTGCATTCCGCAGTCTTCGTTTGAAAAAAATCATAGCACGAGATTTGGCACGAGAAACTTATTTTAAATCTATATGCTCAAATATAGAAGACTATTAAATACGTCTGATGGATAGTTTCCTCATCGTTTGGTAAATGCTGGTGGTGTGAGACATTACTTGACACCACCACAATTAAATCTGCCACGGTACAAATCATTGTAAAGTGCGCATCGAAAGCTATTTTTTGTTGTAGCAAGTAGGGAAGAATCTTTCTGATCCATTCACACACGCAATGTGATCAGGTACTTCTGCGTGAGGCGTGACATATCTAACTTTAGCACTACATTACCACACTGGAAGACCATGAAGCAAGTGCTCGGATTAGGAAGGGTATGAGACACACATGTGGTGTTTCGACCCAACTGTTCAACCTATACGTCGAAAAAGCATTGACGCAAATAAAGGAAAGGTTCAAGAGTGTGATTAAAAATCAGGGTGAAAGATTCGCTGATGGCATTGCTATCCTCAGGGAAAATGAGAAAGAAATGGAGGACCCAATGACTGGAACGAACAATGCAGTGAGCACATACTGCAGACTGGGGGAGGTGGCACAGTGGTTAGCTGACTGGACTTGCATTTGGGAGGACGACGGTTCAGCCCTGCGTCCCGCCATTCAGATTTAGGTTTTCCGTGATTTCCCTAAAACAATCCAGGCAAATGTCGGGATGGTTCCTTTGAAAGGGCACGGCCGATTTCCTTCCCTACCCATGACACAATCCGAACTTGTGCTCCGTCTCTGATCTCAATGTCAACGGTACATTACACCCAATCTTCCTTCCTTCTTCCACACTGCAGATTGAGGGTAAACTGAAAAATGATGCCGGCCGCGGTGGATGAGCGGTTCTAGGCGCTTCAGTCCGGAACCGCGCGACTGGTACGGTCGCAGGTTCGAATCCTGCCTCGGGCATGGATGTGTGTGATGTCCTTAGGTTAGGTAGGTTTAAGTAGTTCTAAGTTCTAGGGGACTGATGACCTCAGGTGTTAAGTCCCATAGTGCTCAGAGCCATTTGAACCATTTGAAGAACGACGAAAGTAATGAGGACTAGCAGAAATGAGATTAGGAATAAAACTGCGGATCAAAAGTAGACGAAGTGAAGGAATTATGCTTCGTTTGATGTAAAATAAATCATGACGGAAGAAGCAAGGGCACCATACGTAGCAAAATACCACAAGAAAAGAGGGCATTAATGGCCGAAAGAATTGTATTAGCAACAAACATCGGCCTCAATTTGAGGAAGAAACACCTGAGAATGTATGTTTGGTGCACAGCATTGTACGATGTACGGAAGAAAATCGCAGACTACGCGGAAGCTGGTAAAAAAGAGGATAATCGAAGCGTTTGGGCAATATATCGAAAATTATAAGGGCACTCAAATTAAAACAAGACAGAAGCAAGAAAATACGATATTGCAGTGCCTGTGTTGTTCACAAGTACGATGCAATGTTCCTACAGAGATGCATCCATTTCCGAAGGAGCAGGCACTGTGGCGACTACAGCAATTATGAAATACATGAAATGTATTCGCAGTTTCGGATACGAACAACTATCAGCTGTGTAAGGAAAAGACGCCAATGAAAATTTGTGCCGGACCGGCACTCGAATCCGGATTTCCAGCTTGAGTGGTAGCCTTACCATAACGCTACTCGAGCGCACTTCATGGCCAAGCCCAAACCTCCGTATGCCGTCAACCACGTGTCTACAACCTGCACTCTTGCATCTATTAGTTATGGATATTTTCGTACAGGGGAGACATTTTGAACTGAAAGTCGCTTGCCTGATGTCGGCAGATAGATACGATATTGCAGTGCCTGTGTTGTTCACAAGTACGATGCAATGTTCCTACAGAGATGCATGCATTTCCGAAGGAGCAGGTACTGTGGCGACTACAGCAATTATGAAATACATGAAATGTATTCGCAGTTTCGGATACGAACAACTATCAGCTGTGTAAGGAAAAGACGCCAATGAAAATTTGTGCCGGACCGGCACTCGAATCCGGATTTCCAGCTTGAGTGGTAGCCTTACCATAACGCTACTCGAGCGCACTTCATGGCCAAGCCCAAACCTCCGTATGCCGTCAACCACGTGTCTACAACCTGCACTCTTGCATCTATTAGTTATGGATATTTTCGTACAGGGGAGACATTTTGAACTGAAAGTCGCTTGCCTGATGTCGGCAGATAGATACGATATTGCAGTGCCTGTGTTGTTCACAAGTACGATGCAATGTTCCTACAGAGATGCATGCATTTCCGAAGGAGTAGGCACTGTGGCGACTACAGCAATTATGAAATACATGAAATGTATTCGCAGTTTCGGATACGAACAACTATCAGCTGTGTAAGGAAAAGACGCCAATGAAAATTTGTGCCGGACCGGCACTCGAATCCGGATTTCCAGCTTGAGTGGTAGCCTTACCATAACGCTACTCGAGCGCACTTCATGGCCAAGCCCAAACCTCCGTATGCCGTCAACCACGTGTCTACAACCTGCACTCTTGCATCTATTAGTTATGGATATTTTCGTACAGGGGAGACATTTTGAACTGAAAGTCGCTTGCCTGATGTCGGCAGATAGATACGATATTGCAGTGCCTGTGTTGTTCACAAGTACGATGCAATGTTCCTACAGAGATGCATGCATTTCCGAAGGAGCAGGCACTGTGGCGACTACAGCAATTATGAAATACATGAAATGTATTCGCAGTTTCGGATACGAACAACTATCAGCTGTGTAAGGAAAAGACGCCAATGAAAATTTGTGCCGGCCGGCACTCGAATCCGGATTTCCAGCTTGAGTGGTAGCCTTACCATAACGCTACTCGAGCGCACTTCATGGCCAAGCCCAAACCTCCGTATGCCGTCAACCACGTGTCTACAACCTGCACTCTTGCATCTATTAGTTATGGATATTTTCGTACAGGGGAGACATTTTGAACTGAAAGTCGCTTGCCTGATGTCGGCAGATAGATACGATATTGCAGTGCCTGTGTTGTTCACAAGTACGATGCAATGTTCCTACAGAGATGCATGCATTTCCGAAGGAGTAGGCACTGTGGCGACTACAGCAATTATGAAATACATGAAATGTATTCGCAGTTTCGGATACGAACAACTATCAGCTGTGTAAGGAAAAGACGCCAATGAAAATTTGTGCCGGCCGGCACTCGAATCCGGATTTCCAGCTTGAGTGGTAGCCTTACCATAACGCTACTCGAGCGCACTTCATGGCCAAGCCCAAACCTCCGTATGCCGTCAACCACGTGTCTACAACCTGCACTCTTGCATCTATTAGTTATGGATATTTTCGTACAGGGGAGACATTTTGAACTGAAAGTCGCTTGCCTGATGTCGGCAGATAGATACGATATTGCAGTGCCTGTGTTGTTCACAAGTACGATGCAATGTTCCTACAGAGATGCATGCATTTCCGAAGGAGCAGGTACTGTGGCGACTACAGCAATTATGAAATACATGAAATGTATTCGCAGTTTCGGATACGAACAACTATCAGCTGTGTAAGGAAAAGACGCCAATGAAAATTTGTGCCGGACCGGCACTCGAATCCGGATTTCCAGCTTGAGTGGTAGCCTTACCATAACGCTACTCGAGCGCACTTCATGGCCAAGCCCAAACCTCCGTATGCCGTCAACCACGTGTCTACAACCTGCACTCTTGCATCTATTAGTTATGGATATTTTCGTACAGGGGAGACATTTTGAACTGAAAGTCGCTTGCCTGATGTCGGCAGATAGATACGATATTGCAGTGCCTGTGTTGTTCACAAGTACGATGCAATGTTCCTACAGAGATGCATGCATTTCCGAAGGAGCAGGTACTGTGGCGACTACAGCAATTATGAAATACATGAAATGTATTCGCAGTTTCGGATACGAACAACTATCAGCTGTGTAAGGAAAAGACGCCAATGAAAATTTGTGCCGGACCGGCACTCGAATCCGGATTTCCAGCTTGAGTGGTAGCCTTACCATAACGCTACTCGAGCGCACTTCATGGCCAAGCCCAAACCTCCGTATGCCGTCAACCACGTGTCTACAACCTGCACTCTTGCATCTATTAGTTATGGATATTTTCGTACAGGGGAGACATTTTTAACTGAAAGTCGCTTGCCTGATGTCGGCAGATAGATACGATATTGCAGTGCCTGTGTTGTTCACAAGTACGATGCAATGTTCCTACAGAGATGCATGCATTTCCGAAGGAGCAGGCACTGTGGCGACTACAGCAATTATGAAATACATGAAATGTATTCGCAGTTTCGGATACGAACAACTATCAGCTGTGTAAGGAAAAGACGCCAATGAAAATTTGTGCCGGACCGGCACTCGAATCCGGATTTCCAGCTTGAGTGGTAGCCTTACCATAACGCTACTCGAGCGCACTTCATGGCCAAGCCCAAACCGCCGTATGCCGTCAACCACGTGTCTACAACCTGCACTCTTGCATCTATTAGTTATGGATATTTTCGTACAGGGGAGACATTTTGAACTGAAAGTCGCTTGCCTGATGTCGGCAGATAGATACGATATTGCAGTGCACGTGTTGCTCAGATGTACGAAGCTATGTTCCTTACGACATGTGTGCACGGCTGGAGGCATGCCGCACGGGGTAGCCGCGTGGTCTCAGGAGCCTCGTCACGGTCCGCGCGGCTTCCCCCGTCGGAGGTCCGAGTCCTCCCTCGGGCATGGGCGTGTGTGTGTTGTCCTTAGCGTAAGTTAGTTTAACTTAGATTAAATAGTGTGTTGGCTTAGGGACCGATGACCTAAGTAGTTTAGTTCCATAAGACCTTACCACAAATTTCCAATTCTGGAGGCACAGGCGATGCAATATCATACGCTACTGGCCATTAAAATTGCTACACCACAAAGATGACGAGCTACAGACGCGAAATTTAACCGACGGGAATAAGATGCTGTGATATGCAAATGATTAGCTTTTCAGAGCATTCACACAAGGTTGGTGCCGGTGGCGACACCTACAACGTGCTGACATGAGGAAAGTTTCCATCCGATTTCTCATACACAAACAGCAGTTGACCGGCGTTGCCTGGTGAAACGTTGTTGTGATCCCACGTCTAAGGAGGAGAAATGCGTACCATCACGTTGCCGACTTTGATATAGGTCGGATTGTAGCCTATCGCGATTGCGGTTTATCGTATCGCGACGTTGCTGGCTCGCGTTGGTCGAGATCCAATGACTGTTAGCAGAATATGGAATCGGTGGGTTCAGGAGGGTAATACGGAACCCCGTGCTGGATCCCAACGACCTCTTATCACTATCAGTCGAGATGACAGGCATCTCATCCGCATCGCTGTAACGGATCGTGCAGCCACGTCTCGATCCCTAAGTCAACAGATGGCGACGTTTGCAAGACAACAACCATCTGCACGAACAGTTCGACGACGTTTGCAGCACCATGGGCTATCAGCTCAGAGACCATGGCTGCGGTTACCCTTGACGCTGCATCACAGACAGGAGCGCCTGCGATTGTGTACTCAACGACGAACCTGGGTGCTAGAATAGCAAAACGTCATTTTTTTCGGATGAATCCAGGTTCTGTTTACAGCATCATGATGGTCGCATCCGTGATTGGCGACATCGCGGTGAACGCACATTGGAAGCGTGTATTCGTCATCGCCATACTGGCGTATCACCCAACGTGTTGGTAAGGGGTGTCATTGGTTACACGTCTCGGTCACCTCTTGTTCCCTTTGACGGCACTTTGAACAGTGGACGTTACATTTCAGATGTGTTACGACCCGTGGCTCTACCCTTCATTCTATCCCTGCGAAACCCTACATTTCAGCAGGATAACGCACGACCGCATGTTGCAGGTCCTGTGCGGGCCTTTCTGGATACAGAAAATGTTCGACTGCTGCCCTGACCAGCACATTCTGCAGATCTCTCATTAACTGAAAACGTCTGGTCAATGGTGGCCGGGCAACTGGCTCGTCACAATACGCCAGTCACTACTCTTGATGAACTGTGGTATCGTGTTGAAGATGCATGGGCAGCTGTACCTGTACACGCCGTCCAAGCTCTATTTCACCCAATGCCCAGGCGTATCAAGGCCGTTATTACGGCCAGAGGTGGTTGTTCTGGGTACTGATTTCTCAGGATCTATGCACCTAAATTGCGTGAAAATGTAATGACATGTCAGTTCTAGTATAAAATTTTTTTTCAATGAATACCCGTTTATCATCTGAATTTCTTGTTGGTGTAGCAATTTTAATGGCCAGTAGTGTATTTATCCGCCGACACCGGGCAAGCAACTTTCATTTAAAAATGTCTCCCCTGTACAAGAATATACACAATGAATGTGCAAATGTGGGTTGTAGATATATGGTTCACTGCTTATGGAAGTTATGGGTCTGGCTGTGAAGCGTGCTTGGATAGCCAAATGGTAAGGTGACCGCTCTCGATAAGTGGGAAATCTGGATTCGAGTCCCTGTTCGGGACCAATTTTCATTCCGTTATACAGCTGACGTTCGTAATCCCAGCTGTGAATATCTTTCATGTAGATGGAAATAGTAAGCAAACTCTTTTTTATTTCGAAAATAATCGCCATAACGGTTAATACACAGTCGTCACACTGTGAGACAAGGTGGTCAATGTAATGAAAAAATATTTGCGGTTACTTATGGAACCATGATTGTATCCAGGCGAGCACTTCTTCGTCTGAAACAAACCGAGAGCCATGAATGTCATTCTGCAGGGCCCCCAAATATCTAAATCTCACCTAGGACGAGATCGGGACTGTATGAAGGACGTATAAGGGCTCTCCAGCGAAGGTTTTGACCCTATTGTCTTAGAGTGGGATAAATATATTAATAGAAATTGCGATTACTTTTGAAATAATAAACAGTTCACTTACTTTCCCCCCCCCCCCCCCCAATCAGCCTCCTTTTCATTTGACTGCCCCTTATGGGTGGACTGATAAGGTAAAAAATATGAATGTTCTCCGGAGAAATTGTGAGGAGGGGAATATGGAAAATTGGAAATTTGTGGTAAGGTCTTATGAGACCAAACTGCTGAGATCATCGGTCCCTAAGCTTACCCGCTATTTAATCTAACTTAAACTAACTTACGCTAACGACAACACACACACCCATGCCCGAGGGAGGACTCAAACCTCCGACGGGGGCAGGCGCTCTGACAGTGGCAGGGGGAATATGAGGAAGACATTGACAAGAAGAAAGGATAGGATGTTAGGGCATATATTACGACATCAAGGAATAACTTTCATGATACTCGAGGGAGCTGTAAACTGTAGAAGAAGACAGAAACAGGAATACACTCTGATGACGTTGAGTCCAAGTGCTACTCTGAGAAGAAGTTGCCACAGGAGAGGAATCCCTTGTGAGCCTCAGTGGCGCGGCGGCTAAAATAATCTCACTGGTCTCTATTTCATTATGTCGTTATGAAAAGACACTTAAATCGTCTGTGCGTGCTTCACACCTGCCTTCGCCATTTACAACGGCCTGAAAACTTTTTTGCAGTCATCCAGAAAGTGGTGGAGAATATACTGACCATAATATCTAGTCTGCAAGTTTGTATTACTCAATGTACTCACCGCAAGAAAATGTTCCTACTTGCTATTTATTCAGTGCGATCAGGAAAAATGATTATAAATAAAAGTTTTGAGTTTTAACTCGTCGGTATATTAAGTAAAAGTTCACATGCACAAAATATAATAATATTCCTAATAATAATAATAGTAATAATTATGTCCCTATCGGAAACAGTCCGCAGCTCGTGGTCTCGCGGTAGCGTTCTCGCTTCCCGAGCACGGGGTCCCGGGTTCGATTCCCGGCGGGGTCAGGGATTTTTTCCTGCCTTGAGATGACTGGGTGTTGTTGTGTCGTCTTCATCATCATCATTCATTGCTATTACGGTCGGAGGAAGGCAATGGCAAACCACCTCCACTAGGACCTTGCCTAGTAAGGCGGCGCGGGTCTCCCGCGTCGCTCCCCTACGCTCTGTAAAGGAGTATGGGACTAATCATCGTCATCGGAAACAGGACTATAAACAGTACCGAGGCGACCTTTACGGAAAGTTCCAAGTAAAATGGTCCATCGCCCTAACTTGTAATAACCAAAGATTCATTGCTCACCTAAAAAGTGGAAAATCATCTCGCCACTTGCCACGCAGTTTTGTCAACATTACGGGCAGCACACAAACAGTTACTTCATAAAATCTAAGAAATCCAGGACGATGTACAGTCCTCTCGAGTTCACTTCCTACTTTTCCGAAAACACTTTTGGTAGCTGCCTGGCTGTGACGTCATCCGTGGCACAGCGCACGAGAAAGACAGGCCGCGGCGTGTACGTGACGAAGGTTCAAATCAAATGGCTCTGAGCACTATGGGACTCAACTGCTGTGGTCATAAGTCCCCTAGAACTTAGAGCTACTTAAACCTAACTAACCTAAGGACATCACACACATCCATGCCCGAGGCAGGATTCGAACCTGCGACCGTAGTGGTCTTGCGGTTCCAGACTGTAGCGCCTTTAACCGATCGGCCACTACGGCCGGCGTGACGAAGGTAGTCCTGAACCAAAGCCTTCTAGATACAAGGCCTACGCACAGCGGCCATATTGGCACGTGACGTCACAAACTGTTGGCCATCTTATCTTTAGTCGGCAGTCCTGTTGGCGTGTTGAAAGTGTGTGCCACGTGAAACTGGTATATATTTCATACAGTATTCGCCTACAGTTCTTCGTAGTATGGGATACAAGTGTTGCGTTCCCTTTTGCCAGGGAAATTATAAATCCCAAAAAGGCATGAAAGTGCAAATGTTTCGGTTTCCCAAATGTGCGAAGTTGAGAAATCGCTGGATTGCAGCTATTCCCAGACAGGAATTTGTGTCCACGCATCATTCAAGGGTAAGTAAATGACAAAAAATTTGTAGCGTGTTATTTGTTTCCATTGCACCACATTTGCCAATTGTTTTTAAAAGCAGTTATGTATCATGTACCAGTATAATTTGTTTCTTAATACTGAACCATTGTTGCGAGGTTAATACGAAGCTGGCTGTAAAATGTCTCTCATATTTGCAACTATTGTCACACAGAATAATTATATTAATTAGTGTGGCTCGAAAATGTTTAGTATTCCTCTCGATTATTGATTATTGAGTTTCCAGTACTTTTATTTGGAAGATCTACAGAATGATTTTGTTCAGTTTTAAATATACAGCTATTCGGAAATATTTCCAGAATGAGATTTTCACTCTGCAGCGGAGTGTGCGCTGAATTGAAACTTCCTGGCAGATTAAAACTGTGTGCCCGACCGAGACTCGAACTCGGGCAAAAGGTCCCGAGTTCGAGTCTCGGTCGGGCACACAGTTTTAATCTGCCAGGAAGTTTCTATTCGGAAATAATTTCAATTTGAGTAAACCAACTTAGAAAATTGCTTTAATGACTTCAGTGTTCGTCACATTAAGCAGTATATAAAGCAGAATTTCGAGGTAACTGCATTGTGATTAAATTAAGAGCACTCTGTGACACGAATTTCAGTCAAGGATATAGGAGAAACAATCTTTTCATGTTTAAGGTTCTAAAGTTCTGGAGAAACAGGGAAATAAATTGTTTTTCGGGTTTTTTGATTTATTAAACATTATGTGAGGAGGTGCTAAATTTCGTCGAATGATTTGAGTTTCGTCTGAGGTCAGCAAATTTTGAAGTGGAGAGTAAAATTTACGAAAATAACCGGGGAAACAAATTTTTAAGTTCTGAAGGGTCTCCAGCTGCTTTATTTAAAACCGAAAACGTCTGCATGTTGTTGCATATTGCAGATTTTTTACTGTAAGAAAACGTAGCTCCGGAGGTAAAAGATAGGATTTAAAATTACAGTTTGTATTCCAGCCTAGAAACGCGTATTTAAGGCAGATCGTCAAAATACACTCCTGGAAATTGAAATAAGAACACCGTGAATTCATTGTCCCAGGAAGGGGAAACTTTATTGACACATTCCTGGGGTCAGATACATCACATGATCACACTGACAGAACCACAGGCACATAGACACAGGCAACAGAGCATGCACAATGTCGGCACTAGTACAGTGTATATCCACCTTTCGCAGCAATGCAGGCTGCTATTCTTCCATGGAGACGATCGTAGAGATGCTGGATGTAGTCCTGTGGAACGGCTTGCCATGCCATTTCCACCTGGCGCCTCAGTTGGACCAGCGTTCGTGCTGGACGTGCAGACCGCGTGAGACGACGCTTCATCCAGTCCCAAACATGCTCAATGGGGGACAGATCCGGAGATCTTGCTGGCCAGGGTAGTTGACTTACACCTTCTAGAGCACGTTGGGTGGCACGGGATACATGCGGACGTGCATTGGCCTGTTGGAACAGCAAGTTCCCTTGCCGGTCTAGGAATGGTAGAACGATGGGTTCGATGACGGTTTGGATGTACCGTGCACTATTCAGTGTCCCCTCGACGATCACCAGTGGTGTACGGCCAGTGTAGGAGATCGCTCCCCACACCATGATGCCGGGTGTTGGCCCTGTGTGCCTCGGTCGTATGCAGTCCTGATTGTGGCGCTCACCTGCACGGCGCCAAACACGCATACGACCATCACTGGCACCAAGGCAGAAGCGACTGTCATCGCTGAAGACGACACGTCTCCATTCGTCCCTCCATTCACGCCTGTCGCGACACCACTGGAGGCGGGCTGCACGATGTTGGGGCGTGAGCGGAAGACGGCCTAACGGTGTGCGGGACCGTAGCCCAGCTTCATGGAGACGGTTGCGAATGGTCCTCGCCGATACCCCAGGAGCAACAGTGTCCCTAATTTGCTGGGAAGTGGCGGTGCGGTCCCCTACGGCACTGCGTAGGATCCTACGGTCTTGGCGTGCATCCGTGCGTCGCTGCGGTCCGGTCCCAGGTCGACGGGCACGTGCACCTTCCGTCGACCACTGGCGACAACATCGATGTACTGTGGAGACCTCACGCCCCACGTGTTGAGCAATTCGGCGGTACGTCCACCCGGCCTCCCGCATGCCCACTATATGCCCTCGCTCAAAGTCCGTCAACTGCACATACGGTTCACGTCCACGCTGTCGCGGCATGCTACCAGTGTTAAAGACTGCGATGGAGCTCCGTATGCCACGGCAAACTGGCTGACACTGACGGCGGCGGTGCACAAATGCTGCGCAGCTAGCGCCATTCGACGGCCAACACCGCGGTTCCTGGTGTGTCCGCTGTGCCGTGCGTGTGATCATTGCTTGTACAGCCCTCTCGCAGTGTCCGGAGCAAGTATGGTGGGTCTGACACACCGGTGTCAATGTGTTCTTTTTTTCCATATCCAGGAGTGTATTTTCGCATTCGGAGGAGACAGTTGGTGATTGGAATTCAATGATCATCTTTAACCCCAGAACACTAAAGGGGAGGAAATGTTAACAAAGCCGCTAAAATTTTTACTACTCCATTGTTTATTCAAACGAAGCGATAATTTATAGGTTTTGCAGTAAATTACAATTATTGTATCTCCAATGGCCTGTTCCATATCACACGAAGTAGAAAATGTACTGTCTTATACCGTAATGCAATCGCCAATTTTATGAGGCTTTAGTAATATAGGGTTAATGTCATGTAACGCAGGATTCCACTTTCACGTAAAGATGTCTTGTCTCCGTTTACAATGCTGTGCGCTGGTCTACTTTCGGTTGATTTCCGTAAGAGACGGTCCCAAAAATGGTTGAAATGGCTCTGAGCACTATGGGACTCAACTTCTGAGGTCATCAGTCCCCTAGAACTTAGGTTAGTTAGGCTTAAGTAGTTCTAAGGACATCACACATCGATGCCCGAGGCAGGATTCGAACCTGCGACCGTAGCGGTCGCGCGGTTCCAGATTGTAGCGCCTAGAACCGATCGGTCACCCAGGCCGGCGTACGCCAGTACAGCCATAACAAATTATAAGTAGGCCCATGGACTTCCCATCATTATAGAACTAGGTGGCACGGACACGCCGAGTTACGAGTTAACAGTTGTAGAAACGTAGTTTGTCTCGTGTTGAGCAAGCGAGCGAGCGCAAGACTACCTTCGTGACGTACGCGCCGCAGCCTGCCTTTCTCGTAGGCCTCGGGCGTTTGACTAACGCGGACAGATTGATATCTCGGTGCGAAGTCTCTCTCCTTAATGGCTCTCTGGCTGTGTTTATACAGGGTGTTACAAAAAGGTACCGCCAAACATTCAGGAAACATTCCTCACACACAAAGAAAGAAAATATGTTATGTGGACATGTGTCCGGAAACGCTTACTTTCCATGTTAGAGCTCATTTTATTACTTCTCTTCAAATCACATTAATCATGGAATGGAAACACACAGCAACTGAACGTACCAGCGTGACTTCAAAGACTTCGTTACAGAAAATGTTCAAAATGTCCTCCGTTAGCGAGAATACATGCATCCACCCTCCGTCGCATGGAATCCCTGATGCGCTGATGCAGCCCCGGAGAATGGCGTATTGTATCACAGCCGTCCACAATACGAGCACGAATAGTCTCTACATTTGGTACCGGGGTTTCGTAGACAAGAGCTTTCAAATGCCCCCATAAATGAAAGTCAAGAGGGTTGTGGTCAGGAGAACGTGGAGGCCATGGAATTGGTCCGCCTCTACCAATCCATCGGTCACCGAATCTGTTGTTGAGAAGCGTACGAACACTTCGACTGAAATGTGCAGGAGCTCCATCGTGCATGAATCACATGTTGTGTCGCACTTGTAAAGGCACATGTTCTAGCAGCACAGGTAGAGTATCCCGTATGAAATCATGATAACATGCTCCATTGAGCGTAGGTGGAACGAAACTAAAATGAGCTCTAACATGGAAATTAAGCGTTTGCGGACACATCTCCACATAACATATTTTCTTTCTTTGTGTGTGAGGAATGTTTCCTGAAAGTTAGGCCGTAACTTTTTGTAACACCCTGTATATGGACGCACTGGGCCGCCAAATGGAATATCTGCTCTCAACCGCCCTAGGCACAGGTAGCACCATCTAATGGCCACTTCTCAGACACATAGTAATTGATATCTCTGTCGTTTATTAATTTACCATCTTCTTAATTTTTATATGTGTAGAGTTAAGTTTGCTTTAGTTATTGAAAAAGGTTTAGCTCGACTGCATTTAAACTTTGCGGGCTAGAATTTTTAGAACGGAACTGACAGTAGAGCATGACCTCTGAACTGCAAAAACTGTTCAAATGTGTGTGAAATATTATGGGACATAACTGCTAAGGTCAAGAGTCCCTAAGCTTACACACTACTTAACCTAAATTACCCTAAGGACAAACACACACAAACACCCATGCCCGAGGGAGGATTCGAATCTCCGCCGGGACCAGCCGCACAGTCCATGACTGCAGCGCCCAAGGCCGCTCGGCTAATCCCGCGCGGCCTCTGAACTGCTTCTAAGATCCCTTGTAATGGTTGTTATTTATAATAAAGTCTTGAAACTTGGTATAGCTGGATTATTTCATCAATATAAAGAGGTGATGTAATTAGAACTTTCTGTAACAAACACAAATGATACTTAATCTACTATGAATAAGGACGTTTTCGTTCCAAATTTGGTTTTTAGTAAATAACTTGAAATGTAATAGAGGTAGCTTCTTGGTGGCAAAATATAAGGTTTTTAGATGAAGCTAAGGCTACATACTGTGCGAATTTTCATCTTTATGAGTCTAATATTTAGCGCCTTCAACTCCTCGTAAAAACGCCGATTTTGACCAAAATATGGCTCCCATCAAGTCGAGACTTGTAGATTGTAATTATGACACACATTTGCATATTCTGAACGGGTTTTAACTTTCCAGCTTCATTATTTTTTCTTAAAATAATATATTTAACAAAATATATTAACTTGATCATTCTGAAACGTCACAATGTTAACATTAATATACCGAAGCATACACTGACAAAATTTGGAAAATTTATTTTAATTTTTAATTTCACTCTTAGATTAAAGTGCAATCCTTTGTGTAGTACGCAGAGGTGTGGTATGATGACGTGGCGCAAATATTAGTAAACTAGTGTAAGTCCCGCGCATTCGCTTGCTTCTGTATGTCTTACAATGATACAGCTCTTGTTTCGCCGCATCGCATCAAACAGTCAGAAAAGTGATGTGACACACACACACACACACACACACACACACACACATACACACACACACTCGCGCGCGCGCGACGCTACTATAATTTTTATCTGATAATACTATGAAACGTCCCCTTTGAACAATTATACATGACTGTGCTTAAACTGACACACAATATTTTGTTAGCGCAACGCAATCTGACTTTCAAAATTCCCTACAAAAGAATGGCCCTGACTAACATTAAACTATACCTTTCACAAATCACTTACCTCACAAAAATCTTCGCTGCTCAAGCTACTGCAATACAGCGAGCGCCACTACTGCCAGCTAAATAAAAGATTCAAACAATGGAAGGCACTAACTACTGATAGGGATAGTTAGCAAATGAAAGATATTAATAGAGAACAAACAATGTATTTACCTTGATATCATCATATATAAATATAGCAGTTCATGACAAATTTCAAAACTCCGCCATCTCTCACCCCACATCCACCACTGCTGGCGGCTCACCTCCAACTGCGCAACGCTACGCGCTGTTCACATCCAGCTGCCGCTGCCCAACACTACAATGGCGAGTATTACAACAATGCAAAGCAGCCACAGACTGTACACAGCACAGCAAGTGATTTTCATACAGAGGTGGCGTTACCAATAAAGAAACCTAACCAGCCTACTTACATAGCCCCCATGCTCCCCACAAAAAATTATACAAATTGGATTGGGCAGTGGCGAATACAGATTTGAAAAAAAATTTTCATAATTACAATAACAAAGAAATCAAATGCACACACTTATTGATACAATGTTGGTCAAAAGCTAAAAATTTCTCACAGTCCATAAAGACAGTCCAGATTGTTCATCACAGTAAAAATGCAGAGTTTTTCTCAAAGTCTGAGCAGCAAAAGAAAACGCAAACAGAAGTAGTGGATTTCCATGCAGTCTTGAAGAAGTAGTGTTGTCCTTCCAACGGAAAGACAGTGCTGACTCTTGACATGCATACAGGTAATGGGCCACAACAGAGCAAACCCACAGCAGAGTCAGTCGAAATTTTGAAGAGTATTGGTAGGTAGGTCATCACAGAGCAGACCCACTGTAGTCCTGGTAGAGATTACAGTATTGGTGGGCCACCAGAGGTGCAGACCCACTGCAGTCCTTGTAGAAATAATGGTATTGATGGATCATCAAAGATGTAGACCCACTGTAGTCCTTGTAGAGACGGCCAGCAGCCATCTGTTGCGACTGTGCAGGTGCACAATCACCATCGAAGAGTCTTGCGGATAATATAGCAAGTCCATAACCAACACATGTGCACTCACAAAGTTTTTGGAATTGTCCTTAGAACCAGCAATGCTGTTATCCAGTCCCTTGCTGAATTATTAACACACGTGCAAACACTAACAGTCCCTACTTCTCACATATTGTCCATATACTATGACCAACAGAAACGTGTGCAGTGAAATGTAACTTACAAGTTAATAATAAGATGAACTGGTGTCAATTACAATTTTATAACACGAGAATACAATTACAAAGGTACAAAATACATCATTAAAGAACATAACAATACAGATAACATTTGTAGTAAAACAGGCGTTACAAAAGAATAGAAATAGACATATACGTCAGTGTTACAGGAATTATGACATGAGTACATACATAAAAGATCAGAATAACTTTCGAAACATCAACTTCACACATGAGCAGTAACACAAAACAGAATAAATAATGTCTAAACATCTTTACAAAGTAAATAACACATTATTAATGCCAATTGTATTTGAGGATAACAGTATTCCTCATCATAGTGAATGTAACTTAGTATTAGAAGAGAAAAAAGTTCTATGAAACAGTACACAGAGACAGGAAGAAAACAAATACACAAGGGTACACAAACATATAGTGGGATAACACAAAAGGGAAAGGACAGGGTTTGTTTTACTGCAGTATTTTGCATGGAGATCTCCCTTTGTTCATCATTATTCCCAAAAAGTCCTATCTAAGCCTGCTTTCTGTATTCTGTTCATATTTCTTTCAAAATAATTATTTCTGATTGTACAATACTCATTTGGGCCCAAATCTTTTTCATATAACTTCGCAATGCATTCTTTACCTATTCTCCATAGTCAGATTCTTATATAGTCTACCCCCTCTTAAGCTAACTTAAATCTACTGAGCTCAGATGCTAAACTAAGGGACGAGGCAATGCAGCAGCACATAAAACAATTAATATAAACAGCAATGAAAAAAAATGGAAAATCGCAAAGCAAGCTACAGTAAATCTAAATTACCAAGCAATTCAACATTACAATTAATATGAGGCAATGCACAGCAAACAAAAAAATAAATCTGGCTTAGCAGAGTAACACAAATTAAAGTTCAGTAGCACTATGCCTGGCACACAGCAGCTTATATCTAAACATGACATAGCTCAAGCAGAAAAAATAGTACACTAAAGATAACAATGCAGATAAGGGAAATGTATAATCACATCTTAATGTCTAAGTAATTAAAGTGGTGCACCACAACAACTTATTGTAAAAGAAATATTACCATGTACTTGAAAAGAATATTATGTATGCAGTTACTGTTACTAGTCCCTTCCTATTGTTCTTTCCTTTCCAAGTGCTCCTTTTTGAAGAATGTGGATCACAAAATTATTATTTAATAGATCTGTTGACAGAATGTGTTCACATTAGCAAATGCATTTAATTTTATTTTATGAAACCAATGCTGCAACACAGCTGGAAAACAGATGTCAAATGAAATAAGCAATTACGCAAACCAAAGCATAAAAACATCATTCAATAGCTATGTGGCATTTCGTAAGTCAGTAGCTCTCAACTCTCGTAGAAAGACACTTGTCATTATCAGGTTTGCAGATGTAAGAATATTTCCCATCAGTTCATAAGCATATCAGTAAATATCATAAATTATGAAACGTCCCCTTTTTTTTTTCTACCTGTGCCGCTGAAAGGCTAATGGCTTTTTTTCGGGCGGCTGTCGCCCAGGTGGGTGCCCGCGACGCATTACGTGCAGGTGGTCACTTAACTTTCTTACGGAAATATTTACGACAGCAGTTTCCGCTACAGTGACAGTCTCACATAAAAATATTTCACAGGTCAAGAATTAGCGTTGCAAATCTGTAGAAAGAAAATCCTATAAATATAAGTGTCCAAATAAAATATTCGTCAGCATTGTGATACAGTCACGCATTTACGCACATTTCATAACTCTTAAAGTACGATTCTTGGTTTCCAACATACTTCTTATTCCTCATATACGGTAGCATCATCTTATTGATCATAAACATATCTCAACAGCATAGTACACATCGTCGTCATAATAATATCATCATAACACCTCAGTCAAATCTCAAAAACGTCGTAGCTTCCTCCAATAGTGTCAAAACCTAAAAAAAATTCTCTGCTCATGTCAGTAGTGTCATTTACCTCAAACTTACTTTAAAAATCATGATCCCATACCAAATACATCATTCAAAGCTCTCATAGTATCACAATGGTTCCGAAAAAATATGAACAGTTCACAAAGTACAGACAAAATACAATTTCATAAGTGTGAAGTTACCCAACTGTGTATTGCGTAAACATGTGTCACTGATGTAGTAAAAAAATGTTTATCTCTCAGTTAAATGATCAGATAGCTGTGTAATTTGTGTGTTAGAGAAATATGGTACCGATGTGTAAAGTTGTATAAGCAAATACCATATTAGCTAGGGTTCCTTGTGGTTGCCACACACATGGTACACAAAGTAAGCGTGTACCCCCCTGAGGATTAATGTAATTATACCCTCAGGTGTTACAGATTACAGCAATGGAATGAAATGTATCACGGAAAAGTTTCTTTGTAATTCAAAAATCTTTAAAAATAAATGTTTTAAGTACAAAATTAATCACTCAAATACGTCTACTGTAGCGCTAAATGTGCGTCTTGTTGCAACATAATCTGTGTGGAAGTGTCGTAGTTATCGTCCTCCGAAAGCTAAGTTCTGCAGAAGTCAATGTACTTACCTCATAATACACAAAAGTGAAATGCTTTGCGTATAAATGTCTTAGTTATTACGCTTATTGCCGTGATGAGGAAAGTACTGTGCTGTAACGTATTGTTGTGCTACGGAAAAGGCAGTCTCATTGTAGCTATACCACAAAAGTTACTACTAAAACCTGTTTTACTTTCCAGACTAAAACAGAAAACAGTGCAGATATAAAACAGAAACACTGCAAAAGCAACATTGTAAATTGTCACTCATTAGTAGCGTCGTGATAAAATCGTGTAGCTGTCACATAAACTAACCACTGTGCCGTCTGGTATCTCACTGAAAGTACTTTAAATCCAGAATATATTTTCGAGTAAACCAAAATGTTGCATTAAAATCTCATTAGCAGTACTGGTAAATGTTCTAAGTATGTAAGCCTTATAGTCGTTCCATAATCGTGCAACTAACAAGCAAGAATGTACACACACAATAACACTGTGACGTCTGTTCACTATAACAATGCATTCGTCATTTCTGTTTCAACAAGTTCTCTTGGTTCTTGACTGGATATTTAACTTCAAACATTGTTGCATGTTAACAGATTCTAAGTCTGGCAAGCATACTAGTAATGTAAAGTGAAAAGTTTTATGGCAATGACAAAGTTAAAAAGCAGATTATCTTTCAATAAACGGTTTTACATGTGAAATGTGGTGTAAACCTTTACTCTTCCTAGTACGCAGAGTTTCAACTTCAACGCAATTATCATGTGGTATACGTCGGATTCTGTAAGGTCCATTGTAAACTAGAAAGAATTTGTGACTCAAGTGTTTCTTCTTATGTGACAATGAATGAGCTTTAATGAGAACTTTCTGACCAATATATAATTTCTTTGCATTTGCTTTACCGTGTAGTTCTCTCCTGTTGTGCGCTGCAGATTTTATATTTTTAAGAGCCAAATCAATTATGTCTTTGTGTCAAAGTTTACGTGTATTCGGGAAAGGAACAAGCTCTCTGATTCTGTTCGGTGGTTCTTCATTCTTCAGTACAAGAGTCGGTGGTAAAGCAGTGGAATCATGAGGCATTTCATTCAGCACATTTTGAAATAATTGTAGATATCTGTCCCAATGCTAATGCTTTCTGTGACAATAAAGTCTGCAAAGCTTATTGATTTCTTTCATAATCCGGTCAGACGGGTTGCAATGTGGTGAGTACAATGAAATAAAAACAGGTTTGATTTTATGATTCCGAAGCGTGCGTGACCAAACAGCAGATCTAAATTGTGGTCCGTTATCTGAAATGACTTTAGCAACGTGGCCAACTTCACGTAAGAAATTTTTAACAAAGGCGTTGGATACAGATCGTCCAGTGGCTTTACGTAACGGAGTGAAAGAAACATTTTGAAGTAAGTTCAACAGCGACTAGAACGTACGAAAATCCATTGGATGTTCTGACAAGCGGTCCCAAGAGATCAACAGCAGCAAATTCTTTTAATTTAGAAGGAATAATAGGAAACAACGGAGCACGATGTGAGACAGTAGATGGTTTCGCCTTTTGACAAAGTTTACAAATAGACAAGACTCTTCGAATTCTTTTTTCCATATTGTTAAAATAACTAGTCGTTCGAAGAATATGATAACATTTTCGTGGACCAAAATGTGCGTAGCTGAAATGAATGTACCAAATGAGCTTATTAACAAAATCGTCAGGAATGCAAAGTACCCATAGCTTGTCATCAACAGTGCAGCATTTGAACAGTATGTTGTTTCTAACCAGATAATAATGCCGAATCTGTGAGTGTGTGTCTTTTCATGCCATTTGCTCTTGATGTCTTTCCAAATCGGATCTTTATCTTGTTCATGAGCAATGTCCTTTAAAGATGTGGTGATGAAGTTTTCAAAGGCGACTTTCTGAATGTAAAGAATACTGAAATTTTTCTCGAGGTTGCCTTCTGTGGTACTTTTCTCAAGCCCAGCCGGTGCGCGTGACAGTGCGTCCGCAACAATGTTCTCCTTGCCGGGAATGTAGACTATTGTGAAGCGGAATTCTTGCAGAAACAATGCCCAACGTTTTAACCTGTTATGATTTAATTTTGAAGACATAAGAAATTGTAATGCACGATGATCACTGTATACTTTTACGTGCTTACCAGAAAGAAAGAAACGGAATTTGTTAAATGCCCAAACGATAGCTAAAGCTTCTAATTCAGTAACGGAATAATTTTTTTCAGATTTTGTTAGCACTCGGCTAGCAAAAGCAATGGTTTTCTGAATGGTAGTGTCATTTTCTATGGCTTCTTGAAATAAATGGGCACCAAGACCGACTTTAGAAGAATCCGTGCTAAGGCAGAAATCTTGTGACAGATCTGGATGAGCTAAGATTGGCGCGTGAAGTAACGCTTCTTTCAAAGAATTGAATTCCAATTGTGCTTGTTCGTCCCAGTTCCAAATAGTATTTTTTCCAGTGAGAGAACAAAGTTTTGGTGTAACAAGAATTTGCATATTCAGAAAACGACGGTAAAAATTTACGAGACCTAGAAAACTGCGGACTTGTCTTTTTGTGGATGGAACTGGAATGGTTCTGATTGCTTCTAACTTTTCAGGATCCGGCTGAATGCCTTCAGAAGAAATAATATGTCCCAAAAACTTCACCTTTGTCCTACCGAATTCAGACTTTTCCAAGTTAACTGTAATTCCAGATTCTGCAAAAATACGTAACAAACTGTTGAGGATGCGATTATGTAGTTCCCATGAAGCTTCTGCTATTAGAATATCGTCCATATATAAGGTGATGTGACGTTTTAAGAACTCAGGTAATATGGAATTTAGCCCGCGAATGAATGCTGCTGAAGAAATGTTCAAACCAAAGGGAAGTTTTCGAAACTGATAACAAACGCCGAAACAAAGGAAAGCTGTGTATTTTCTACATTCTGCATGAAGTTCGATCTGATAAAAGCTGGATCTGAGATCAATGGAAGACAACACTTTTACACCATTAAAATTTTGAAGAAGTTCTTCCAACGTTTGCGGCCTGTCTGTTTCCGGAATAATGATCGTATTGATTTGTCTCGAATCTAAGACAAGCCTGATCGATCCATTTTTCTTCTCAACAACATGTAATGGATTGTTGTATGAGCTTACTGCAGGCTCAATAATGCCCTCGTCAAGCATAGATTGTATTTCTGTTCTAACACGGTCCCTATAATGTGCTGGAATTACATATGGTCTAACACAAAATTTAGTATGCTCACGAACACGAAATTGGTATTGAAATCCCTTGATTGTTCCTGTTTTATGAGTAAAAACTGTGGAATGTTCTTGTAAAATCTCAAAAAGGTCCTGCCTATCAGTGTCATTACAATTCTCAATTGTTTGAATTTTATTCTGAATTAACTCATTAATTTCAAATATGCCGCCGATATCATCCCTGTCAGTTCTTGCAGAGTGATTGTTAGTGTCTAGTTCCGTAGAAAATTCCGAACTGTTGTCCAACAGAAGGTAAAGCCGATTGATTTCTTCGTCATGGTTTGAGAGCCAATCTTCAAATTTCAAAGCTATTGACTTACCTTCCTTCTCTAAACTTATTTCAGCATCGTGAAAGTTTAAGATTGCTTTGAATTCATTCAAAAAGTCTACTCCCAATATAATTTCCGTCGACAATAATGGAACAATAAGAAAGTTCGTAGAGAAGCTGTGGCTTTGACAAAAGAATTCTAAGTTGGTTTGTTGGCGTACATCTACACTTTATCCAAAGATTGCACCTTGTAATTTAATCTTACGTAACGGAAGTGTGGGGCAATCGTTCGATTTGTTGCATTTACTAAAGGCTGTTTCACTGATTACTGAAATGGGACTGCCAGAGTCAAGTACTGCCGTAAATTTTACGTCATTTACAGTAATATGTAATGTTGTTAAGTTTTACGTCGTGTTCCTGGAGTAAGATGTCCCAAATGTCTTCCATTTTTACGTCATTACGGCAGCTGCGTCATCAGTTTCATAAGTACGTTTTGTGGCTGCCAGCGGTGTGAGTCATTGCCTATTGTCTCTTTGTTGGCGCGCGTCGTTATTGGGATTTGGAGACCTAACTTCTACAAATTCACCGTGACGAGAGGGCCCTGCTCTGTTTTAATCCCGCCAGTTCTGATGCAATTCAGGTCTGTCGTTACGATCGTATCGTCTGTCGTCATGTCGGTAGATTCCATAGTTTCTTTCATGTCGGTCACATGGTGGAGAATTTCTCCCTGAATCGTAACTGCGCGCTGGTCCGTTGCGTCTAAAGTTATTCTGTCTCCCTTGATAGTATTTATTTTGGTTCCCATATTGTCTGTTTCTCTTATTGTCTCTGTGATAGTCATTACCACGGAGAGGTGATCTTTCCCTGTAGTTATTACTACTCTGCCAACGGTTGTCATACGGGTGGTGTCTGTTTTTGTCACGATTTGTGTTGTGAGAATAGCCTTGTCGTGTCAAGTTATTACTTCTTTCATCGCGCAATTGCGACGGATGTGACCTGTAATTGTTGTGTTCCTGGTTTCGCGTTCCGCGATTGTCAGTGTCAATTTCTAATTCTTGTAAGAGTCCCTGAAATGCTTCAATGTCGTCTTTGCAACGTCCTGCCAAAATAATATGTCGTAAATGTTCAGGCAGTTTGATTAAGCAAATGCGGATGAGTTCTGAGGGGCTGTATGGGTTTGAAAGATACTGATTCTTATGCTACATGTCTTCAAAATATTTCATAAGACTGGAAAATTCAGATTGTTCGAAATGTTTCATCATTATGATGCTATGTTTCACTCGGTCTTGTGTGGCTTGAGACCAATATGCTGAGAGGAAGGCATGGTAAAACTCTCCTTCACTGTGGCAATCGTGAATTACCGATCGCATTCTTACAGCTGGTTCATTCTCCAAGTAGCCGCACATAAATTCTAATCTGTGTTCTAACGACCAGTTGGGAGGAAAACAATGCGAGAATTGATGGAGCCATGCTTGTGGATGAATGTCGTTGCCAGAATTCTCAAATGTTTTGAATTTACGTGTAGTAATGAACAGCTTATAGTCAAAATCATCATGTCGGCGAGTCGCATATCGGTCATTGTTAGGTCGTGTCGGCCATTCCATCTCAAAATTCGGTGCACATTGCCAATTTCTTTCATAACTTCCGAAATGCCCTGTGTTATTATTTTGTGGCTGTTCCGTATTTCTGTGTCCCTCTTCCCGTATTGGGGCGCGTGTATCCTCTGAAATACGTAATTCTTGTATTACCTGTGTCAGCTGATCTTGTACTTCCCGGATTTCTCTTTTGTACTGTGTATTGATTTGATTTTGATTCTGTTTGAATTTTCTAATTTGTTCATACTCTTCTGTGTCAGTGAAGGCTACAGGTCTTGTGTCATTCAGATCATCATCTACCTTTGTAGATAAGTTAGTGACCTGATCCGAAAGTTCGGCTACTTTCTCCGATAGTGAACACATTTCCTCAGTGTGTTTTTCTGAACCAAGTTTCAGAGTGTCCATTTGTGTTGAAATCGAATCTACTGTGTCCTTTAAGTTTTCCTGAGTTTTTGCAAGTTGCGTAACCGAATCGGTAGATGCAACTGAGTCAAATTTAGCTTGCAAGGTCTCATGATTTTCATGAACAATGGTTTGCAGTTCTTTTATTGCTGCTTCGTGATTCTGTAATGCATTTTCATGCCGCGAAAAAATAGGTTGAAAATGCTCACAAATTTGTGTTTTTACGTCATTACAGACTTTTTGACATTTCGATTCAATGTTATGTAACTCGGTAGTTAAATCTTCACGTGTTTGTTCAAGTGTGGTGTCTAACTTTTTAAGATTTTGTTCCATTGTGTCTAACTTTTTAAGATTTTGTCCCATTTGTCTCTGATTTTGTTCCATTTGTTGCATTAATTGCAATAATAATGTATTAGTGTCTGGAATCTGTTTCTCTACGCTTTTCGGCAGTGCATTTGCACCGGCAACATTCACATTTTGACAAGCAGAAAATGTGTCTTGACTTATTTGAGAAAATGGTGATGACCCAAAACCTGAATCTACAGTATTTGCGGAATTGTGTCCTGTCATTTCGGATTCCTGAGGCGAGCTGTTGCCGACCGATCGATCGATAATGCTTCCCTGTTCACTACCTGTTTCACTGTCTAACCATTGTTTGCAGCCCGCTCCATTTCCCTATGCACAATTACCAAATTACTACTTTGAACATCAGTTACTTCATTACTCGGTGGCGCTAACACACTGCTTTCATTTTCACTGTCATTTCTCAGTTTACTTTGGAGCCAAGTATTACGTTTTTCACACGCCATTATTGTCACAGTATTTCACACGACAACACAGAAAAACACAATTTGAAGATCAAAAATAAGAGAACACATTAATATAGCACTGAAAATAATATCTAGTTAATTGCAGCTGCGAAATACTAGGTGCAAATCTACATGCATGCCACAACTGTTTTCCTGTACAACAATGAAAGACTGCAACTACAAAGGAGATTTTCTCTACAATTACGCGCTAGCAATAAACAATAGCTACACTAATTACACAAACTACAAGAAAAAATCAGAAGATTCCAGTGAGGTATCCTCGGCTAAGGGTCGACATATGAAACGTCCCCTTTGAACAATTATACATGACTGTGCTTAAACTGACACACAATATTTTGTTAGCGCAACGCAATCTGACTTTCAAAATTCCCTACAAAAGAATGGCCCTGACTAACATTAAACTATACCTTTCACAAATCACTTACCTCACAAAAATCTTCACTGCTCAAGCTACTGCAATACAGCGAGCGGCACTACTGCCAGCTAAATAAAAGATTCAAACTATGGAAGGCACTAACTACTGATAGGGATAGTTAGCAAATGAAAGATATTAATAGAGAACAAACAATGTACTTACCTTGATATCATCATATATAAATATAGCAGTTCATGACAAATTTCAAAACTCCGCCATCTCTCTCCCCACATCCACCACTGCTGGCGGCTCACCTCCAACTGCGCAACGCTACGCGCTGTTCACATCCAGCTGCCGCTGCCCAACACTACAATGGCGAGTATTACAACAATGCAAAGCAGCCACAGACTGCACACAGCACAGCAAGTGATTTTCATACAGAGGTGGCGTTACCAATAAAGAAACCTAACCAGCCTACTTACAATACTTCCTCATCTACGAAAAGATTAGAAATACAAAAAAAAGCATAATAATATGACATGGATAGTAGTAGCACTACCTCACTTTCCTTTTCACTCTATAAATTACTTCTGTGTTCCAAAAAATAGAGGATAGCATGCTCCGTTTTACATTTCAAGAGGCCCTCGATCCAGATCCATAACCTGACCTGATGTCCTATATGAATGTACTTTCTGTAGCTTGTATTGATGCGATACTGAATTTGAAGCTTTTAGAATGTCTAGAAACAGCGAATCCCCCTGGTTACCTCTATCAGTGGGCTTTTGAGACCTCGTACTAAAAGCACAAATTGAATTTCCCATGGTACGTTCTCTCGGGATCCACGCTGGTTAGCACGGAAACATTTGTTTCTGCTGTATACAGAGACGAGAGGCCTAGGAGACGGATCTATGGCTGAGTTCTTATCTCATTTGTAGTAGGGGCTATCTGCGATGTCTATCAAATACTGGAAAACATATTTCTGTTCAAAGAATGTGTGATACTGGACCAGTATTTCTGATCCGACAAAAAACAGAGATTTTATGCAATGGTTACAAGGATGGTAGTGCAACATATCCTCGAGTACTGCTCGATGTTTGGGACCCGCATCAGGTCAGATTAAAGGAAGACATTGAAGTAATTCCGAGGCGGGCTACTTAGATTTGTTACTCGTAGGTTCAAACAACACGCAAGTATAACAGAGATGCTTCAGGAACTCAACCGGGAATCCCTGGAGCGACGTACTTTTCGAGGAACGCTTCTGATAAAATTTAGAGAACTGGCATTTGAAGCTGACTGCAGAACGATTCTAATGACGCCAACATACACGTACATTTCGAATAAGGGCCACGAAGACAAGATACGAAAAATTATGGCCCATACTGAGGCATATAGATAGTCGTTTTTCACTGGTTCTATTTGCGAGTGGAACAGGAAAGGAAATAACTAGTAGTGTTACAGGGTACCCTCCGCCACGCACCGTACAATGGCTTGCGGAGTGTGTATGTAGATGTGCAAGTAGAATGTCTTTAACATTTTGGAGGAATTCCAGATCTTGTGTTCCGTAATACAGTTTTCACACCACATGATGAACAGTCAGTTAGAACTTCAACATCGTGCCATCTTTTCAAATTTTGGTTCCCTGTGCCTTCCCCTACAAGTGTTCCCACCATAATCTTTTTCATTAGGGATGTTTTTAACTTCATGTTGCTTTGTTTTTTCTTGTTTCTGTTTTTATGTTTTTTATTGCATATTGGCCCTTGCAGTACGGTTTCCCTTATCAGCCTACCTTTTTACGTATTTGTACTTTTTATGACTAATAATTATTTTATGTCGCTGGAATACTTATTTGTCACCTTGCAACATGTTTCTTTAAGAATTCCCATCGTCGTTTTTAATAATTTTAATAACCTTTAATAATTTTTAATAAATGCAAGTAGCCGTACTTTACAGTCATTTTGTAGTTTTGACGTTATTGGTGTTTCACCAAAACAATTTTTCAGATTATTTTATCTTAGTAATTCTTAGAGTATTTGCCGTAATTTCATCCTTTTTTATATAATGGTTCTTGTTCCTATATTACCTGTTCTGTATTCTTTTATCTATACATGCTGGTTTATGTAACGGCTCACAACCTTTGCTTTAAAAACATAGCAACGTAACTTCCTCGCCACATCTGTGCCTTCTGTCGACCCATTTCACATCTCCTTAATTGCCATTTCGCGGCGCATTGCCCAACATCAGTTTCCCACATTACTTGTTCGTGTCTACACCTGTTTTCAGCGACACTACCTTTCCGCTGCAGACATAGCCATGGCCACTCCACGTGAATTCTCGCTGGTTACACAGGTTTTGCAGCACTGGTGAGCCATTATTGCTTTACTTTAGAGCAAGTTAATTTCCCCGCAGTTTTTGGGGTTCTTAAGCTATGCCCCTTCTTTTAGGTCTACAAACGCACTTGCGGTGTTCAGTTACATAGCCTACAATCACTAATTTTTGGTTTTCTTCTTTTTCAGGTTTGCTTACCATCCAATCAGGTGGCAATGCTAATGTCAAGTGCCATCCAAAAGATGAGACAGTCCCGTTTCGCTGTCCTAATGTTAAATTAGCTATGTGAGATTTTTTCTCCCTTATTTTGGTTCATGTAACTCACATTAGTGTTATTAATTTTCTCTTGATCCGTACTGTATGTGATTGTAGATTTTGAAAGATTCGTGTAAGGAGAAAGCCACCTACTTTGTAAGACAGGAAAATTTTATAGATCAATCTGACTTGTGTTATAGAAGAATTTTAGAGAAACATATTGTCTGCCACTCGTATCATGAAGAAATTTTGTGTTGTGGATTGGCAAGAGAGCCAACCCACTATGAGAGGAAGCCGAAAGGCACGCGTTTTAGCTCACGCAGGCTGGCGTGAGGTCTGGAACAGGACAAGGAAGTTAGACTTTAGCAAAAAAGGACGTAGCTGTTGGAATACTTAACTTTAATCCGTAAATGGTGAACATCGCTCTTGACGGTACATGTTTTACAGCATCAATAGTAACTGGTAATGGCGCTTTGCTAGGTCGTAGCAAATGACGTAGCTGAAGGCTATGCTAACTATCGTCTCGGCAGATGAGAGCGTAATTTGTCAGTGAACCATCGCTAGCAAAGTCGGCTGTACAACTGGGGCGAGTGCTAGGAAGTCTCTCTAGACCTGCCGAGTGGCGGCGCTCGGTCTGCAATCACTGAGAGTGGCGACACGCGGGTCCGACGTATACTAACGGACCGCGGGCGATTTAAAGGCTACCACCTGGCAAGTGTGCTGTCTGGCGGTGACACCACATTTTATTTATAAAAATAGTTTGTGATGTATCAGTTTACTGAAACAATTGTCCATAGCACGAGTTTATCAGTCAGTTATGTAACAAATCGACTGCAAAAACGTAAACTTCAAGAGATAAATTTGTAAAGCTTGGACACAGTAAAAGCTACATGGTCGTTGACTATTAAGAAAAGCATTATTGAGCAAAACAGCGTGTGATAAGCAGAACAGCAGTAGCCGGGGGGAGGGGGGGGGGGGTGAGGGGGGGGGGGGGGAGCTAATCGTAATCGAGTCTTGGGCGACGTGTGAGGGTGATCGGTTAGCTTAGGTGGAGCTCTGGGCCAGAGCAAGCGGTTCCCATTTGAAGGAGAGAAATTTTGAGAAGTGGGGAATACCTAAAAATACAATATTATTGGAGGAAACAGTTTTTTTTTTTAATTTGATTGTGTCGCTGATACAACTCAGCAACCAAAAGCTACTTGTCGCATTGCTTTACATGCATTAAGCAATTATTGTAGTCAGTTAATTTTCATTGTTCAGTGATTTTCAGTTTAGGTAAAGGAGATGATTTATCAGTCATATGTCGAAGGTTTCCAGAATGAGATTTTCACTCTGCAGCGGAGTGTGCGCTGATATGAAACTTCCTGGTAGATTAAAACTGTTTTAATCTGCCAGGAAGTTTCATATCAGCGCACACTCCGCTGCAGAGTGAAAATCTCATTCTGGAAATCTCCCCCAGGCTGTGGCTAAGCCATGTCTCCGCAGTATCCTTTCTTTCAGGAGTGCTAGTTCTACAAGGTTCGCAGGAGAGCTTCTGTAAAGTTTGGAAGGTAGGAGACGATATACTGGCAGAAGTAAAGCTGTGAGACCGGGCGTCAGTCGTGCTTCGGTAGCTCAGATGGTAGAGCACTTGCCCGCGAAAGGCAAAGGTCCCGAGTTCGAGTCTCGGTCGGGCACACAGTTTTAATCTGCCAGGAAGTTTCATATGTCGAAGGTGTTAAGAAATTGCATCAACTGTTAGTTGAGAGGCGATTTTGATTTAATAATTTATAAGTACAACTAATAGCAATTTTGCACTTCAGTAATGCTTGGTGGTTCTGATTCTGAATAGAACACCCAGGAATCCTGTCAAGCCTTGGAGCTTGTCCATTTTTAGCTGTTGTATCTGCTTTTACTGACACCTATGTCACTATCCTCACTAGTGGTGCTGCAATGGCCACTGAACAGGGGCAGCAATCCTCGATTACACGTTATTAAGGATCTTCCGAATGCAGAATTTAGCATTTCAGCTTCGGCTTCTTGTTGTCGATTCTGGCCCACATGTCATCAAGCGTCTAGATACTAATCTGGGCCACTCTTGAAAAATGAAACTGCGTTCCCAGTTGGGTGCCTCGGGAAGGAGCTCACATTACACAACATCCTGCCCTGACTGAGCCTAAATCATCGAATCCATCTCCTACCACAGGCATGAATCGACCTTGTCTGCACAATCACAGTAGAAAGATTAAGGACAGAAGGGGATGGCACAATTCTGCTTCAATAAGAATCGACAACAGACTCAGTTAAATATGTAGAGTATAGTAAAGTCCCACAAAACTACTGACAATCAAGCTCACAGTTTGAACAACGTAAAAAGGTACAGAAATATGTGGCAAAAGGGCCTGGATATTACTGGAGTGGCAGACAAGGCGTAGGAAATAAAATGAAGAAATCAAACACACAGCTGAGGGCGAGTAAAAGACTAGCGACAGCACATAGCAAATAACGTTAGCTGCGGCACGAAGGCGGTGGTGGTCCAGATGCGAGTTGCCACCATAACTCTATATTATCTGATTGCCGCTACTAGCAAGCAACAAGATCGTTAGCACCAAGGCCTCTGGCAATCCCTTATCGAACTTTTTGGTGACTGTGGACTCAACTGAACTGTCTCATCATGGCGCCTGAACGGTAGGACAATGCGGTCTGGAGACTGTAGCAGCCACGAAGAACTCGGCTCCCAGTGAGCTCACGCTGTGGAGGTTATTTAACCCTCCGTTACTCGCGCGAAAATTCATGACAAGATCACTCGCGCGGATGACAGGTGTCATCCACAAAGCAAGCGGTCTATTTGTATACTCTGAACGGTCTTTATGACTGATTTTATGATTTTTTATTAAATATTCGTATTTATTAATATTCGTACACCGCGTAATATATTCTAACGTTCGAAATAGTTCGACCATTCGAAGAACAATATCTTCAGCTGCATTACTGACTTTACATGGTCTCTCTGGTTGCTTACCGACGTACGGTTCTAAATTCAAAGTGTAAGCTGTTTTTACATCAACCAAAGCAAATACTTTTAATCCATACTTTGCTGGTTTGTCTGAATGGAATGGGCAGTTTCCTCAAAGGTGCCAAAAGCTGTTCGTCAACAGTAATATTTTTGGCAAATGTTCGTGAATAGTTCAAGTACCTCTCTGACAGGAGGCAACTCGTCAATCTCTCTGCGAACACCTCTATCACGTATATTACCAAACCTAAGACATCTCAACAGAAACCTGAAGCGGTTTTCACTTATGCATAAATAACATGATTCAAGTCCGTTTCCGTTTGAGTTATCCCACAATTTTGATATACTCTTCCTAGAACATCTCAAAGATCCACACGGATATAACAAACCAATGAAAGCTCTTATCTCTATCGCATCTCTTTCTTTAGCATCCCTTTCCCTAGAGAAGTTACCATGAACTTCACTGATGGATATATTATAATGCATGTTGCGATAATGCTTATTATGTTTTCATCCAAGAACCAATTCAGAATTTCTATTTGTCTTTTTTATACGAGCTTGATTTTTTCGTCCAGGCAAATGCGTAATAATATTACAAGATCTGCTTCTAACAATGGTAGGATATTTATTTTTCTCCTTTTAGTTATTCCATACTTCCCTAAAAGAAATGCATCCTCTTGAGTCACTTCTTCCTGTGACTCATATTCATCATTCTCTGGCACTTCTTGTTCTGTTCCTGAATCATGACCGCTTCCATGAACAGTCCTCAGTCTCTGAGTCAGCGCCATCACTGTGAGCATCTTCATCACTCAGCTCATTGAACCATTCCGACCACGCATTAGGATCTCTACTAAACTCTGTCCGAGGTTTTTTTGCTTTTGACATTTCTTCCACAATCTAAAAATAAAGAGAATACTACGTAACAAGGAAAGTAACTGCAGTCAGTTTCAGTAAGTCCAAAATTACGCACATAAAAGATCGGGTGAATCTAGGAAAACAATAAAGTAATACAGACTTTCTTTGTCTCAGATTGCGGCAGCAGAGCTCGCGCGGATGACTGGTGTCCTCCAGACTATAATAATGTTTCATAAACAATGTATCTTTCGTAACTGAAAGCCAACAATGATTGGAGCTAACTGCTGGAGAGTTAACAGAAAGGTACTGAAAGTGGCACGATCTCAGTACTGCCCTGTCAGGCAAAATTGAGCTGGAAAGTCAATTGGATGACGAGTGTCATCCGCTCGAGCGACGGAGGGTTAAAAACCTGGCGGGGCATCGAAGAAAACAGCCACTTGCGCAGAAGGCTCTACTGTTCTTTGCATTCCTTAAAGCGACCTACATACGCACCGAGCGGCCGCCAATTGAACGTATGTAGGCATTTTGCCCGACCGTCTTACTATGCTGTTCTGCAAAGTGCGAGGCAGACGAATCTTTGACAGGGCTTCTGAAGAAATCTAAAGACTGGAGATGTTGGTGGGACACGTCGTACGAGGAGTATAGAAATAGAGATTCTAGAAATGAAGACTTGTTTATTTTTTAACGAATCCTTAATGGTTTTATGCGGCACATACAGTAAAAGCTATAAATTATATGGAAAATGTTCGTAGACTTTCAGTATTTCGTTTTTTTATGTTTTATTTCCGATATGTATCAGAAGTAATACACGACTCCACCGCTTTTAAGCAGTTCTTCAAACCATGTCTGTATCGCGAATAGTTGTACAGCGGATTAATTACAGTTACTTGATAGTTGACATTTACGCGTTGGAACTGGTTTTCCCCAGACAGAGCGCTCAACGTCACGCCCAAACTGTTCACAACGACAATTGGCCAGTTTATTTCCAATTCCTTGTCCGACATTCTTTCTTGACGTGTTTCTATTCCGAACCATGGGTCTGCTCTTTTATTTCGTATTTCATCACACACGATAATCACAAGAAAAACAACACAAATACACAACGATGCTTATGAAATGCACACGTTTTATACACAGCGCTAACCAAACACTACAAGATACTTCCACACAAGACGCAATACAGCGTAATATATGCATTTATCATACTCACAAAAATTAGCTTACATCAGGTAACTTTGGGTGACATGGAATTTTCGAATGCTGCAATTCATCGTTGAGACTGGGTCACCACAGTCGTAAACCTGTTCACCTTTGTGTTACGGTGTAGCGCAATGGTTAGTGTAAAAATCTGACATGTTGAAGGTCGTAGGTTCGAGTCACGAAAAATCTTCCGACCTTTTTCTAAATTCTAAATGTAATCAAGAATTTGATTCTTATTTTTATTCATTTAATTGGTTTCAATGTTTTTTTGTTTATAATTCTTCGCTGTGTCATTTTCATCATCATACTGACTTTTTATCTGCTCTTATTTTTCTTCTTATAATTCTTTTTTCGTTTGAAATCTGCCTATGTCGTCTACCGAATGCCAACCAGATCTGTTCACCGGTTGGTAACGCGGCAGCTCGTGTACCCAGTGTGAGTTAGTTTTAGGTAACCAATGATAGTGAGAAATTGCACTTTGCTTTTAGCGCTGAAAATGAATTCCTTCTGTCTTGAGTTTGCCTCTAGAAGTTAGCTTTAATCGCCGTGGACAAAGCGATCGTCATTTTAGTTCTGCCGCAGTTTGCTGACCGCAGCTTTCTCGGGTATATTGCACATCACGAGGCTGATGCTAGGTTAGGACACGAGTTTCAAAATTCGAGGCTACAAAAAAACGGAAAAAAGGGGGTTTGTGACATTTGCATGGAGTAAAAGTTGTACGGAGAGGGAATGTGTTGATATCTGCATGGAGCCCAGGACAGTGCAGGTAGCGGACAGAAGTAGGGTGTTCCAGAAGTAGGATACCCTGGCTTGTCCGCCACTACTTGTGACGTATTCTGGGGAAGGCCAAAGCCCATTGCTGCACAAAGTTGCCTGTCCCCCTCATCTGTTCATTGTGTGCGTAGCTTTCTCCCAGAGTTCAGTACTGCAGTTGACCTCTAACAGGCAAATAGTGTTCTGTGTTGAGATGATGGAGCTCACTGAGACCACTAAAGAGAAACCTTTACTGATTGACAACGGGTATCTACATCTACATTTACACTCCGCAAGTCACTCAACGGTGTGTGGCGGAGGGCACTTTACGTCCCACTGTCATTACCTCTCTTTCCTGTTCCAGTCGCGTATGGTTCGCGGGAAGAACGACTGCCGGAAAGCCTCCGTGCGCGCTCGAATCTCTCTAATTTTACATTCGCGATCTCCTCGGGAGGTATAAGTAGGGAGAAGCAATACATTCGATACCTCATCCAGAAACGCACCCTCTCGAATCCTGGCCAGCGAGCTACACCGCGATGCAGAGCGCCTCTCCTGCAGGCTGCCACTTGAGTTTGCTAAACATCTCCGTAACGCTATCACGCTTACCAAATATCCCTGTGACGAAACGCGTCGCTCTTCTTTGGATCTTCTCTATCTCCTCCGTCAACCCGACCTGGTACGGATCCCACACTGATGAGTAATACTCAAGTATAGGTCGAACGAGTGTTTTGTAAGCCACCTCCTTTGTTGATGGACTACATTTTCTAAGGACTCTTCCAATGAATCTCAACCTGGCACTCGCTTTACCAACAATTAATTTGATATGATCATTCCACTTCAAATCGTTCTGTACGCATACTCCTAGATATGTAACTGCTACTAGTGTTTGTTCCGCTATCATATAATCATACCATAAAGGATCCTTCTTTCTATGTATTCGCAATACATTACATTTGTCTATGTTAAGGGTCAGTTGCCACTCCCTGCACCAAGTGCCTATCCGCTGCAGATCTTCCTGCATTTCGCTGCAATTTTCTAATGCTGCAACTTCTCTGTATACTACAGCATCATCCGCGAAAAGCCGTATGGAACTTCCAACACTATCTACTAGGTCATTTATATATATTGTGAAAAGCAATGGTCTCATAACACTCCCCTGTGGCACGCCAGAGGTTACTTTAACGTCTGTAGACGTCTCTCCATTGAGAACAACGTGCTGTGTTCTGTTTGCTAAAAACTCTTCAATCCAGCCACACAGCTGGCCTGGTACTCTTACTTTGTTTATAAGGCGACAGTGCGAACGCCTTCCGGAAGTCAAGGAAAATGGCATCTACCTGGGAGCCTGTATCTAATATTTTCTGGGTCTCATGAACAAATAAAGCGATTTGGATCTCACACGATCTCTGTTTCCGGAATCCATGTTGATTCCTACCGAGTAGATTCTGGGTTTCCAGAAATGACATGATACACAAGCAAAAAACATGTTCTAAAATTCTACAACAGATCGATGTCAGAGATATGGGCCTATAGTTTTGCGCACCTGCTCGACGACCCTTCCTGAAAACGGGGACTACCTGTGCTCTTTTCCAATCATTTGGAACCTCCCGTTCCATCAGTATATAGTGGACTACACAAACAAACAGGAAGTGACTTATTGGCATCGTGTAAATTTTAAAAAGAGTAAATGCAGAGGAAGACTAACCACAAAAGATAAGTTTTAGAGGAAGGTAGCCATATTAGTATTCCAGATGAAGCAGCAAATGAAGGGTCAAAACATTTTGTCAGAGCAAAGAAGCGAGCAAAAGAAACAGATGCTACAGTTTCATCAGTTTATCTTGAACTAGGGCAGCTCTTCATTCGAGGTTACGGCTTAATAACATCTTTACCATCACACAGAAGTGCGAAACAATCGTTACTTCGCATTAGGTGAAAATATAGGGGAATTATACGAGATCCCACCGATTATGGAGGAATATTCTTGCAAGAAAATAATTTTGTAATGAATGATGGTAGCAATTTTTTACTTGCAGACGATAACGGGGGACTCGGTAACAGAATACTGATGTTTGCCAGCGATAAGGGAAAGCCGTGTGTATCAAACTGCGAATCATTCTTTGTGAATGGAATGTTCAAGAATTCGAGCAAGTAGTTTGGTTGTTTATACTCCATGCCGTCCTTATAGTTCTTGGGAGGAAACAAACACCATTCCAGTTGTTTACGTTTTGCAGGAAAATAAAAAGCGAGAAACATATGAACGTTTTTTAAAGCTTTAATTAAAGCTGAGGTGCCTGGATGGAACCCTGCATCTCTGTTGATGGACTTCGAAACTGCCATTGTCAAAGCAGCTGATAGTTTGTTTCCTGGACAGAGATTACTGGCTGCAGTTAACATTTTAGTGAACGTTTATGAAAAGAAGTTCATTGTTGCGGCCTCCTTCCAGCGTCTAAGGAAAACGAGAAAATATGCTGTCAGATAAAAATGTGTTTCGTTTTAGCACATCTTCCGTAGAAACGTTGGGTGATAGTTCACAGTGTATTCAGAAGAGCATGCCTGAAAACCAAACGCTTCGAGACTTTTATGACTAATTTTTTGGGCCAGTGGCTCGATGAGGGGCATATGCCAAGAGAGATGTGGAATTGCAGTGGAAGGCGCCACGCACTAATAACGGCTCAGAAGGATGGAACCGAAGAATAAACACGTTAATATCAAAAGCTCATCCGAATGTGTAATCATTAGCGAAAAATCTTCGAGAAGATGCAGAGTACAACGGCCACCAGTTTGAGCGACTAATTTTAAAATTTTATGGGAAAACAAGAAAAAACCTGCATGAAGACTGACGAAACGATTGCGAATGGCTTAAAGAAATTCCGAACTAATGCAAACTTAAAATCATTTCTGAGTTATGTGGCCTATGCACAGAAGTTAAAATGACGAAGAAAACGTCAGAATCATTGAAAAACATGTAAATATTGAAAATAGTTTAATGTAATCATTGAAAATCTTTTAAATGTTGTAAATAAATTTTATAGGGAACTGAAAGAGACAGGGGCGTAGCTACCGCCGTATCTTGCCATATCAATGCTAAGGCGCCCCCGGGCTACAGTCGCCCCGACATGTGTTAGCAGAAATTCGTAAAATGTTTTCCGCAATTTCACTCAAGGTGAACGCTCAAGTCAGTTAAGGCCGTCCCCTAAACTCTTAATTAACCGGGCGCCAAATGTTGGCAACACTGAATGTCTCAGATTTACCGCGGCGCACGTCAGCAGACAACAATGATTACGATAGTTCTTCTTTTCAGTTGAATGAGAACACACTATAGTCTTTTATTTCAGTCTTTGCACGCGGTTTATTACGTTCTAACGCTGTAAATCTAGTGATTATATGTTCGTTAATAGGTCTTTGATGGAAGAGAGATTACCCCAGCGGAGCTATGAAAGGAAGAAGGAAGTTATATAGGAAGTGCCTAAAATTTCTTCATTTTTTTCAGCAGATTCTTTGGCTGATTTACTTTGCAATAGTAAGTATTAAAACTTATCTACCTCCACGGAAAAAATACTTCTTGCTTATAATTTAGGTCACGTTACGTAGCGTTCTACTCTGTGTAACGTAGGACTCATAAGAATCATTACACGTCGTCGCGGAAATTTCATCGTACGGAGTTAACAAGATGGTGATAAATTACATATCTTTACAACAGTGAGCTTATATCAGACATAGATTTCTTCCAGCCAATACATCGGGTATGGAAAGGGCGATGAAAAATAAAATCAATCTATGTAGATATTATGAAGTACATATTTAATAAAATAAACTTTTCATCAATATAGTACGGCATTACTGTTTATCCTCGTTAGCGCGAAATCGCTCAAAACGAACTAAAGGTCAACGTGAAAAAAATTTAGTTCAGGCAGAAATACATTAGTTCTACTAGTATTTTACCGGTTAACACGAATTTCGGTTACGGCGAAATACGAACCCTCTTTCAGTCCCAAGCGTAATTAAATTTCATTTTAACACGAACTTTCTATGCTACAGTAAATTTTCCCCTAAATGAATGCAAGAATTGTAACTACAGATCTAACTACCCATTGTTGACTCGTTTATAATGTATTTTAGGTCGGGAGACGTGATTATCAGCATGTACTGTACATTAAACCAAAGATTATAAAATATGTTTTGTAGGTATGTGGGCATCGTCACTCGCAATGAAAACAAAATAACACCTGATACCTCCAACAGCAGAAATATATTTCCTTGGGAGAAATGGCTCTATGGAAAGTAAGGACGATAATCGAATTTTTCGAGTAATATCGATGAATTTATGGACTATAGATTAGACGAAAACGTATTAATCAGCGATATAAGTTACAGGATGGTATGTTGACTTTGCCGGTTATATATCCCCCAAGACCATTAATTTCGTCTTAGAACTGCTACAAATATTTGTTTCTATCTTGATGTGCCTTGGAAAACATCACAGGTCAATATGTTCACTTAGTATTTATTACAACATTCATTTGCCACGAAAGGAGAGTATGAAAAAAAGCTCACCAAAGGAAAGAAAGGCACATTTTATATTAAACAAAAAACAGGAGCACTACAGTATACGTACGTAAGTAACACTTCCCAAAAGTGTAACGTGAACGAACAGAAATATCTCTCGATGCATCTAAACTCACAGACTATTACAAATGGGAAGAGCACAAACATAAAGGGGTCACTCTTTGAATGATTTCTTGAAGCCTTCAGCTGCCATTTTCTTTATTTCCTGTACGATTGTACAATTTCGGCCTTAGGCCATTTTCAAGTATTTTATGGCTGATTTTTTAGTAACAGATTATGTCATATACGTCGCTGCTCCTATGAAATCATGTTATGCTTATAATTATGCTCTTATATGTAAGAGCTTTGCAACAACTGGTCGAAAGTAACGTGCTCCTAAAATAGCGTGAACACCTCGAACTAATTTATGAGCATAACATGATGTCAGGAGCAACGACGTATATCACAGAATCAGTTACCAAAAAATCATCCATAAAATAACTGATAATGGCCCAAGGCTGAAATTGTACAATCGTACAGGAAATAAAGAAAATGGCAGCCGAAGGCTTCAAGAAATCATTCAAAAAATTCATCGCTGCTGCCGACCCTATCGCACTGAATATATATGAATATAAATTTTAAATAACTGCATATATATTTATATATATATATATATATATTCGGAGCTGACGAAACGCCATTCCGGCACAAATTAAGCCCTGTACTCCGCTATTTTATTCAGATTTTCATGATCCTCCAATGTTTTGAAGGAATCTCGCCCGTGATGCTTAGAACTTTCCGTGCTGCTAGAAACATGATGTATGTATGCAGTGATTATTTATGTTGCGCTGCAGTATCAGCTACGCCGTGATGTTTTATTGTTACTTTCGCATTGTCGAGCGTAAAGTTGAATTTCTAATATTACTAGATGGGCAAACTGAAACACCTAACTGTTTCGAAACAAATGAAACAGTACAATGTAATGTTTCGAAACGCTGTTTCGAAACAGTGAAACAGTTTGTGTCTTATAATAGTATAGGCAGTCACATTATATAATCTTGAGTGTCTACTGTATAAATATTGTCATAAAAACACAAATGAGGTGCGAGACCGCCAATCATATCGCAGAAAGTGTGAAACTTTCACTTAGGCTTCTTTGCAGTTCCATATTTCGTGTAGCAGCAAATGCACTGCTTTCGTGTCATGTGACTTTCATACTTTCCAATTGGCCGAGGTCAGACTTAATATGTTTGACATAACAGATTTTGCCAAACTCGTTTCCTTGTATTCTAGTGCATAATTTTGATAGGTTTTATGAGTGATAATCTGTATGTGCTCTTGAAAAGGCATATCATGAGATATAATTTATTGAGATAACATCCTGGAAGCGAGGCACTGAATTAGCTTTTATGACAGTCGTTCTTCCCGCGAACCATACGCGACTGGAACAGGAAAGGGAGGTAATGACAGTAGCACGTAAAGTGCCCTCCGCCACACACCGTTGGGTGGCTTGCGGAGTATAAATGTAGATGTAGATGTAGATGAGTATGCCACTCACACTTTTACTACCCGCAGATAAATTTTCCATTGTTTGTCACACAGAGCAGGATGCAAAGTGACTGATGCACACAGATCAAAAAATTACCGTAAGAGACTGGAGGATATAGCGCAATGGTCAAGTATGGCAGTTTCACATCAAACATTCACAAGTTAGCTGGATACATCTCATAGTAAGTACACTTGATAGAATAGGAAAACATTTCAAGGTAACTGAAATGCAGAGATTCGTATGTTTCTTTGAAGTATAAAATCCAGACGAAAATTTAAAGCAGTTCCTACAGTGTAATGCCTTTGTGATACCTGTATCATGGCAAATTTGCCTCTACACCACTTATAGTTCTTGCTAAAGAAGTTTGTTTGAGGTACAGGTACATGGAGTTCCCTCAAGTAGTCACAGCAAGCAGATGTATTACCATTTTATTATATACTTGCCCAGGAAATCAGAGATGAAATTACGTTGTTGTAGAAATGCAATTTTTATCATAGTATCTGAACGCCAAAAACAAAAGTATCGAAGTACAATTGTTGATTTGCCTGAGAATTTTTTATCATACACAAGTATCAAGATGCCTATAGTGTAATAACCAAAAACAGCACATTTACAAAAATATACACAAAAACATATACATACACAAATCAGATAATTATTCTCAAACACATAAATGAATAAATAAATACTAAAAAAAATTAAACTCACTGAATGGTGAGCAAAAACGTGTCTTCTGTGTGCAACAAATTTGAGAAAAATGTTCTTGTAAGGTAGCTACATGCAAAGTTTAGTGGACTAAACAAAATACAATCAATTATAAATTCAGTGCACTCTGTCCAGAGAAGAACAAAATGAATTGAAATTTTCCTGTTTCATTTCTAAGTAGATCTGCTGTGCCTATTCTAAGTTGTAGTTTTGAAATATCATTTTTGATACTTTTTCGCTTGAAAGACGGGATCATCTGTCCGTTATTGTTTGCCCCTGCTTTGAAAATATGCGTTCACATGGAGCAGAGGTGGCCATAATACAAAGACGTCGTTTCATTATTTCAAACAGTGTAGGAAACAACACATGATTTTCTTTCCACCACAGCAATGGATCTTGTGATCTGTGTATCAGTGGCATCTTCATATATTTATCAAGCTCGACTATACTTGCAGCACGTTGATTGTCTACACTTTGGATCAAGCCACTTACAGCTTGGTCAAAATCTTGCCAAATGTTGCCACTGCTAGAAGTGAATGTGCTCACCTCAACTGGCTTGGCTGGTGGCGGATTTTCTGTAGAACACCGAGTGAGTTTTTGTCTTATTGCACAGCACTTGTTAATTATGGCATCTTTTGTTTCTTTTAATCGATGCCCAGTTTTTGGAAAACCATGCTCCCTGAAGCGAGGATCCAGTAATGTTGCCTCACAAACAATTGCTTTATCTGCAGCCTTTTGAACGAGGCGGGTACAGATTCCGTCCTCAAGTTTAGCAATTACTGTATTAGTGGCTTCATTGCTGTGATCTGGGGTTTTTAGTCTCAGACAATGACTTTGTAAACCTTTGCTTAATAAGACAACTTTTGACAAGGTTACATTTCTTTCACTGCTAATTTCTGTTGTGACTTGTTCAAAAGGAGATAGTATTTCACAAGATTTTTCAATAACTAACCAGTCTTCATTGGACAGTTTTGTTTGTGAATCCACACTGAGGATGGCAAGGGTGCTTTGCAAAGGCTCTTTGATTTTCAAAAGCCTGTCAAACATTTCATATGTAGAATTCCATCTCGTAGGGCAATCTTGGTTCGGTGTTAAAATAGGAACGCCCATTTGCTTCTGAATATTTTGTAATTTCTCAAGTGCTTGAGGACTTCTTTTGAAAAATTCCACTATTGATTTCACCTTTGCCCTTGTGTCTGTAATTGGTTCAAGGCTTGTTTGCACGATTAAATTCAGTGTATGTGCAAAACAAGGTACATGCCACCATTTGCGCATCATCACTGCCTTCACCATATTAGGTGCGTTATCAGTAGTGCAAGCTACAATTTTATTGGTGATACCCCAAGTTGAAGTCACATTTTGTAACTCATTGGAAATGTTTTCTGCGGTATGCTTGTCATGGAATTTAAATCTAGATAACAAATATGACTTCAGATTGCAGTTTTCATCAATGAAGTGAGCAGTCACTGCAATAAAATTCTCATTTTTCACAGATGTCCATCCATCAGTTGTAATGCAGATGTAGGATGCAGCTTGCACTGCAGATCTTACTCGCACTAGTGTGCTGTCGAACACTTGAGAGAGTAAACTGTGGGAGAGTGTTTTTCTACTTGGTGGTACATAGTTTTCATTTAATAAATAAGTCATTTTTCTAAACTCTACACTCTCAACTACATTAAATGGAAGGTATTATTTAACAACAAGTCTTAAAATCTGCTCGTCTACTTTGGCTCGTTTGGATGAAGGCACTGGTCTTGATGCAAATCCAGTAATCTTTGTTTGTCTGCCACACCTACCCAGAACTGAACTGGTGGAAGTGCTGGGTATTTCTTGCACAGATTGTTCATCTTGACGCACAGGCACTGGAATGGCAGATTCCTGAACAGTTGCTGTGGAAACTGAACTGGTTTCATCACTGCCCAGATTCATAAAGACTGATTTCGAACGAGTTTCACTTAAATTAACTATTGGATGCTTATGTCGGAAGTGTCTGTTTAAGCAAGAAGTTGAACTACTTTTAAACGACAACACTGCCGAGCACAAGTTACATTTAATTTTCTCAGGATTTATCTTCATAAAATAATCCCACACCGGACTTCGTAACGCCATAGCTGAAGACAGAAGAACCAACACGAACTGTACTGGAGGCGGGAAGAAACTGCAGAAACAATGGATACGCTACTGGGATTCCCACATTTCGTTAGTATGGATAATATATACCCGGCCTGCTAATATCCATGCACACGAAAGAAATCATTGTGGAGAATAGGCACATTGACTATAGACTCACAAATAAAGCCACATAATTCGAATAAATGACAAAATATAAGAGAAAAAAATTTTTGTCCCTTAAGGTGTTTCGAATCATTACTATAAATCCACCATGCTTCTCAGCCCTTCCCGTTCACCATTACATCATCAATGATCCGTCAATCATATTGCTTTTCAAGTGCATCCAATTTACGTATATGTCTAAAAATTGCCACTCTACGCCTTTTCTAATGCAAAATGTTGTAGGTTTACTTGAGTTTTTTAATATGATTACTGTACATCAACAGATAAGCATATGTTATAGGAGATGTGTAATTTAACTGAATGTTTTTCACACTTTTACTGTTTTGAATGCGAATAGTGTGCGTTATTTTATTGTTTGTTAGTGTTTATAAAGTATATATTACGCCATTTCGGAACAGAGCAATCAATTAGAAACGAAGCTTTATTTTCGGAAATCTTAAGCTTCATGCTGTTGTGTGTCCAAAGGATTTCGACACTCTTGAAAGATTTCGATGAAGTAGTATATAAAACGTATTTCCGTATCTGTGCCGTGCCCGAATCTCGTCCGAGACAAAGCGAAATGAAACATCACTGTTTCGATACAGTTAGTGCGTTCCAAGCACAAGTGGACTGAAACAGCGTTATTTTGAAACAAAGATACAGTTTCTGTGGCTAGCTCGAGATCGAATCAGGTCCCGTTACCCGACACAGAGCGGAATGAAACACCACTGTTTCGAAACAGTGAAACATAGCCGTTTCGAAACACTGAAACAGTTCCACGTATCGATACATTGTTCCGAAACATGGAAACAGTAGCCAAGTCTACTAGATGGGTGAGGAAAGTTTTGCTCCACCCGTCGGAGGTTCGAGTCCTTCCTCGGGCATGGGTCTGTGTGTTGTCCTTTGCGTAAGTTAGTTTAAGTTAGACTAAGCAGTGCGGAAGCTTAGGGACCGATGACCTCAGAAGTTTGGTCCCATAAGATCTTACCACAAATTTCCAAAGTTTTCCTGGCACATTATCTATTACTTTTTCAACGCCTCAAGGGCACGCAAAAGGATCGTGTTAGTTTAATAAGTACCGTATTTTAAATGTCAGTCTTCTCTTACTCATGAAATATCTGTATCAGAACCGGCTTACTTTGTCATCTTCTTTGGTAGAAAAATGTTTCACATACGAATATAAATGACTTTGCAAAGAAAGTGCTTCCACGAAATTTATCATTTGTATTCGTCGAATCTCCACCATAGCAGTCGTGCGGCACGGCAGAAAAATGGTTGTGTGTGTGTGTGTGTGTGTGTGTGTGTGTTTCTTGCACTGAATAAGATGGCGCAAATTAGGTCTATTTATTTCAATCCTTCCACCGTGCCGTTGTACATCCGCCTTCTGCACCTCTCAAGGAGTCCAGTGGAACAATTTGGGTTCGCCGGGCCTGGTTTAAAGATTAATTAAAAACTGAAAGATTTAACATTTTTAACCCTACAGTTTTTATAATTTTCAAAAATTCTCAGTATTAATTTTACTTAATTTTATTTTTAGATTCATCTGGAGCAAATTGTCTGCCAGAGGTTCGGGAAATAAAAGAAACCCATACCGAAGTTCTTATTAACTCTGAGGAATTTCATAAAAGCGATGTTTTTCAACCTGTAATTACTCATATTTCAGAGAGACTGGTATAAAAATATCAAGGCCATGGCTATGTTATTCTAATATTTTAAACAAATCGTATTGTCACCTCTGTTGGTTGTTAGCAAATGGTCAAAGCAAATCATACTCCTCCGCATGGGTTAACGGTGTTTCAGCTAGAAGCAATTTTACACAATATACATCTGACAATGAAAACTCACATTAGCATATTAACGCTGTTCTATCTTTTAATAATTGGTTGCAGGTAACACCATCGACACTTTACAGCAAAATGAAATCAATAGAAAAATTTCTTTCTGGCGAGATGTATTGCATCCTGTTATTAATGTCATACTTCCTTTAGCTTCACGCAATGTACCTATAAGAGGCCATAATTTTGAATCTGGAAATTTCTGTCGCATTTACTGAAATAAACTACTTAAGCTCAACGATTCAAAATGAGATCATTAACTTACTTTCTACCGCAGTTAGAGGAAATATTGTTTTAGAAATTTAAAAAGCTCCATTTTTGTATACAATTCAAGACTTGTCAAAAACTGAGCAACGTTCTGTAGTTTTTCGATACTCCTCGATAACAGAAAAAAGCTTAAGGAAATAAAAATCTGCGAGTCCTTTTTGTGATTAATATCAGTAGCTGATTGTAGTGCAGAAGGAAATTTTTAATAGTATAAAAGAATGTGGAACTGATTTGCCCAAATGTAGAGGGTAGCGTTACGATGGAACATATGTTATGTCGAGTGCGTATAGAGGATTACAAGCCTTTATAAAACAAAGTGTTCTAAATGCCGCTTATATTCATCGCACGGCACACTCATTAAATTTATTTTTAAATGATTCTGCGAAAAATGTTCCTGAAGTGTCAATTTTTTCGATAATTTGGAAAAAAAATTTAAACTTTTTTGGCAATAGCATAAAACGCTAGGCAATGGTGAGTAACGATAAATATTTAAAATATAGAGTTACCCTTAAGAAGATGTGCCCCACTAGACGGTCTCAAGACACGGCGCTTTATCGGCTATAAGGAAAAATTATTCATTAGTAATGAAGACTTTGTACCAGATAGAATTTATATTCTCTAAACAAGACGAGCGTGACGAACGTAAAAGTATAATATTTTAGAGTACTTCTATTTTATAGTGCTTGTTGCCTTTTTTAATTCATTAATCCAGTTTCTAAGGCTCTGCAGTATGAAAATAATTACCTACAGAAAGCTAGTACTTTACTAAGTAATGTTTTGAATAAACTGAGCGCAATAAGAAATCAAAACTCATTTCACGGTTTGCTAAACGAGTCCAGGGACCTAGCAAAAGAGTGTGGGAGGGGGGGGGGGGGGGCGGGGGCAACTGTATTCAAAATAAGATTTCAATGCCTTTGTGACCATAGTAATACATTCGAAGTGCTACAACTGGAGAAACTCATCATTTTCAAGTAAAATAATAAAAAAGGGAGCGAGAAAATTGACTGCTAAATACGGTAAAGACATGTCATTTGATTTGTATGAACTGTTGATTTCTTGGAAAATGAGCTTAAAAACTGAAATTCAGAAAATCCATTAATTAAAGAACTCGCGTAATTATTAAAGATTAAATTTAATAGCACCCAGTTTTCCGGAGGTAATAACAGCATGTTTCCTATTTTTGACCTTTCCTGTAACAACTGTAGCAGCTGAATTAAGTTTTTCTAAATTAAAACTGATTAAGAACTACCTTTGTACTTTTGTGAGGCAAGAGCGGCTTTTCAGACTTGTCAGTGCTGTCTATAGAGGCAGAACATCCCGAAAAACTAAAATCGTCTTCAGCTATGAATCATTTAATAAGTAAGTTTGCCGAAAAAAGGCGAGTAAAGTATTTATTTGAATATCCTGGCTAGCTTAGCGCCTAAGAGCATTAATAGTAAACAATTACATACCTATTCAACCTACACTTAATCAGTTCGGTTTCATTCAAAATGAGAATTTTTGGTTCTTTTGTGAAAAATCTTTACTCTCCATTTGAGCATCGCCACAGTTGGGTAAAAGGGCCCCGTGACAAATCTCGATACAGGCCCGTTTAAGGCAAGCTACGCCACTGGAAACAAGACTACCTCCCCGTGCTGTTCTCTGGAAACGATACAAAGTCGGCTAAATGTCTCTTGATCATAATTTGTTTCGTGGTAGTCTTAGATACGAACATGCAGTATTTACAGTGCAGTGCCACTTAAGGGAACACTTCACCCAAAAATTTAACTTTTCTTCTACTTTGCTGATAGCAACGAAACTTTAAATCGTGTCTGATATATAAAGATGTAGCAATAACTTCATTAGTTTTCGAATTTTGAATTTTTGATATGATTTTAATGGTATTCTTGAAAACCAACTTTTGGAACTCGCACCACAATTTTCACATGCCAGATTTTATAGGTACGTTCACAAAACATAGTTCAATGGTTCTGTGCATTTATTTTATGAGAAATATTGGTAAGTTGTTTACAGTGTTTGTCTAAAATTTCATTCTGAAATTTTCTTTAATTATCGCTACATAAATGTGAGGATAAAATAAACTAATTACATTTTCGATGATATTAATGCACAGAAGCATGCAAACGCATCAAGACTACTTCCTGCAAACATTTCATTCTGATTGGTTAATATTTATGATAAAAAATTTGCACTGAGCTTACAGAAACAAACTTGTGGGAAAATGGATTTTAAGATTTTATCAAAAAATGAATGTTACTGAAAGACAAATACCCACTAAAATTCACCGGCACCATAACGTTTTCGTTTCCTGCTTATATGAGGCTGCTTCTTGTAATTTCAAGATCAGGGTAGCCTTTTTCTCGAATTTTCTGTGTAAAAATACCCTCACACTCTTCTTGAGGAGGTGCAGTGGTAAGTATATTTGATTGTAAGCAAGTGGCTATTTCCTTGGAGCTTGTTGATTGTACTATACAGGATTTCAGTGTATTCCATAAATTTATATTTACACAGTCAACAGGCAACGTAATTGATTTACAGTTTCCCTGGAAATTTGCAACTTGATTTTCCCAGTTTGAGTTTATGTCGAGTTCGGAGTAAAGATGGTTCTGTTTGATGGTGATAGAAATAAAAAAGTATCTTTGACATCTTTCGGTGCGTCACAGCCCCTTACAAATACTGTATTTCAATTATTTGTTAGACGTACTTGTAATTCGAATACAGCCAAATCGCTTTGGAATCTAAAAGTAAACGCTCTAAAAGATGCGAAATAGCCATTAACTTTTTTTTAAATTAAAATTTTGGGGTGGTGAATCCCTTTAGCAGTTTTTAAAGGGATGAAAAGTAGCATGATGGTCAGTTTAAGAAATTCATAGCTCTCAGACACAACAACATCAACATATCAGTGCAGAATGCTTAGTCTATATGCTTATGGTTTCTTGATGCGCGTAGTGTTTTATTAATGAGGTTCAAAACTTTGAACACAACAAAAATTCAGTTTACGACGGCATTACAATAAATTCCATGAGAGAGATTATGGACACTTTGAAGGTGAACAGCGAGGAGCCGATGTGGGCAAAAAAAGAAATGCTTTTAGCGACATGATTGAAGAAAGTATTCAGCATAAGGGAGCAGAGACATAAACGTCTCAACAATTCTCCAGTTTTCAGCATGAAAATATATTTGTGGAGGTGTGTACCGTCTGTGCAACTAAATGAAGGCAGTTTGTTGTTGTTTGACACACACACACACACACACACACACACACACACTCATACACACACACACACACACAAAACAAATGAAAAACATCAAACACAACAGAAACAAAAGACAGGCAACCACAGAAAAGTGGCAACACTACACACCGAAAACACACATATGTTGATCACCAAATGGAAGTGAAAGTGAAACATGCGATGTGACAAGTGCGTATGAAACAACGCCAGAAATCGGCCAGCTGGAGTATGAAGAACAACAAATACATCTCCAGGAACACACACACGTGTTCACAGCGCTGGAAATCGTGAGTAACACCGAACGATACGTTCACAATACGAAACTTGTGCTACAAAAGTTGCTTCTAACCTAAAAAGCAAGAGAAAAACATGACAAAATGTAATATATCAGCATATTATATCTATCACGTTCGTTTATTGTATGTATAAAAAGAAACATGTATTTCAGGCCACCGATGATTATTTCCAAATAAATGAAGCGAAACGTGTATGGCAACAAACTGCCTTCATTTAGTTGCATAGACTGTACACACCTCCACGAATTTAGAGCAACTAATGAAAAGACGAAAAACAGATAAAAATGGCGAAGAAAATATATTTTAATGTAGGTTATTTTCAGGAGGAACATTCAATGAATGATTCTGCAGTTAGATCAAGTTACCATACTGCTTTTCAGCTTGCAAAGGGTTTGCGCAGTTTCACTGATTTTCGGGTTATATTGACAATGTCCAGACTCTGTTACAGTTAGAACTTATACACCTACTGTGACTTTGCGTGATAAGTTTTATAGCAAAATTAGTCTCGTAGATTTCTGTTTCCTCAACGTAAATTTTCACGACTTCACAAGTCTGCTGCTACGACCATGTCAGTGCTTACGCATACACGTGCATTCTGCATTTTTACGCAATGACGAGAACGAAATCCACTCACAGAAGCTCACTGGCAGACTTCTTAAGAGCTTGTTTTCGAATTAGCATTATTCGATAAGTGGCACCAGACACTTATCCTTAAGTGAAACGCAAAGTAAATAATATTCAACGACATTCTGTGTTTTTAAGTTTATGTTTAAATAAAGTGGGCCGGCCGCGGTGGTCTCGCGGTTCTAGGCGCGCAGTCTGGAACCGCGCGACTGCTACGGTCGCAGGTTCGAATCCTGCCTCGGGCATGGATGTGTGTGATGTCCTTAGGTTAGTTAGGTTTAACTAGTTCTAAGTTCTAGGGGACTGATGACCTAAGATGTTAAGTCCCATAGTACTCAGAGCCATTTGAACCATTTTTAAATAAAGTGGTAACGAAATATAAATTTGTCAATTTAAATTTCGTCCAAAAGCGGCAGTTCATTAGGTTGCCACAGTCGGAAGAAATACAATGTTTCTTACTTAGCTGCCCTCTGTTCTTTGCATCATCAGAATATTAAGAGGTGTTGAATTTCATTGCCAGTTCTCATTAATATATGTCTTAAAAATAAATTTGCCACGAAACGCGTTAATGAGACGCCCTGAAGCGATACATAGTTACTTACTGCTGTGGTGTGAGTTCGAGCTAACAGGCATGAGCAGATGTGTGACTGTACCCGTGAAAGTCGGTTAGCCCTATAAGAGACTCAGGCTCCGTGCAAGTGTCACCCCGTGCATAATGTTCCAACCCCACAAAACGCGTCGGCTGCCGCAGTTCAGTCATCGATCACTTAAAATCAGCTGTCGACAGAGCATCTCGTACTTCCGACATACTTCGCAGCGGCGACTTCCAACACTGTTCCGTGTTACGCATTAACAGGATTTGTGAAGTGCGCGCCGCGTTTTCTGCGTGTCACCTGTAACAGAGCGGTAGCCGGCAACCAATTTGGCAACACTGTAGTGGCAAGCGACAGTCGTTAACTGCCAAGTAATATTATTCGCACTATAGTAATCTTGCTGTATAGCGCATACCTAGGCCGTTTGGGACCTCTCTGCAACTCTTGCGTCATTTCACACTTGTCCAGCTGTCGTTTAAACAGCACCGGTACGTGGTTGCCGGGAGGCACACTGTATGAGACATTTCATATTTGCGCGCCAGGTTATAAGGCACACGGCAGCCGTGCAGCTGTAGTGGGAAGCCGGGAAACCCCACTGCCACAGCCGAGGAGGACAGGCCGTGGCAAATACGTCACAGATCGGGACACTGCAGTTCTTATGTGTTAGCAGCCGAACCGTGTCCGACGGGGAGCAAGTGACTATTTCAGACGAGCTTAATAATTCTTGATTGCGCGTTTAAATTCGCGCAAGCTCTCAATAGCACATGACAAAGTTAAGACCTTTAGTGGGTACGTTTTCAATTACGTATTGATTTCTCGTCAGCACAGTACGGAGCCGTGCATTCGCAAAGTGTGACGGGCAAGCCACAAGTGGTGTAAAGTCGCAAGCTCGTTGCGCGCGGGTGGGGGATGTATTTCTCTTGAGCCCTGAGCCGGTTACCGGTGACGGCAACATGTAAATGAGTTCTTTGAACGGTTCGTACCTGTTCTATCGCGTTGGAAGTAGGTGTGGAGGTACTAATTACATTAAAAACCAGCGCTAATCAAACCGAGAAAAGGATCCAAACCCAGTTGAATTAGCACCATGAGAAGTAGTTAGGGTTGCCATACGTCCCGATCAATCGTCAACGTCTCGTTTTTTCACTCTTTGTCCCAGTGTCCCAAAAGAGCTCAATTGGGAAGCTAAATATCCCGATTTTAAAGCACGAGTTTCGAAGATCTATATTCTACTGGTTCAATATATTAACATTTATTAATATATAACATATAACAAGCGCCAGCGACCTACTCTTATACTATTTCTAATTTATTTGATTGCAATTGGTAACGCTGTATAACAACCATTACTCAGTTGTTCGTATTGTTGGGTAACTTGAGTTCCATAAATTCGTTTATCATTGCAGTGCCGTATAGAGTTACCATTGTTTTGTGATGTCAAAAGCGAAACGTACCCGCTGTTTCGGTGACGGATAAACAGAAATATGGCATTTCGTTAAAAGAGGAAACACCTATGGCGAAGCATTCTGCAAACTTTGTTGGAGACCGAAAAGCACAAAAAAAAAAAAAAATACTGCGGGAGAATAAAACCGACTACAAGACAGGAAATGTTCGGGTCTAGTGTAGCAGGGGATACAACCCGTCGGCTTTGGACAATGACGTCACAAGTCGCTAGAGAGCAGTTTACCATTTTCGCTTTTGCTGTTATGTTTCAGTTTCGTTTTTTTACTGATTGCTTAATAAAGTGGATCTGTTTATTCTATCTCGTGAGATTTTTTTTTAAAGCCAAAAAACACTTATCAGCTACTGAAGGGAGCTACAACACTAAGAAGAATCGCTTCTCGTTTGGCGACTTGTGACGTCATTGTCCAAAGCCGACGGGTTGTATCCCCTGCTACACTAGTTTTGTCCCAAATGTTCATTGCTACCGCTGAATTTACAACAGCATATAGAACTGTAAGACATCACCTTTCAATTTCTAACGTACCTCCACTTCTACTGGCTATCGATCGCGTAGATTTGCCATGAGTACGTACAAGTGATAATTTGCGCAGTGAATATTTTAACGCTACTGAAGTCGCCCAGACACTTACTTGTCCCCCAGTACGAGTGCGTTATTCTCATTAATTTTGTAAATTACCGTGTGATAACCTACCCGTTTCGTAATCTTATCCTGTGGATACGATAGAATGTCAGGATAAGCTGACTAAATTCAGTCCCCCTTTTAACGAATAAGTTATAAAATGTACACAAGCGACAAGATTAATTGGTACAAGAAAATACTATCTACTAAAGGATAAATGCCTTAATTTTAACACATTTGTTCACCATAAAAACAATTTAAAGGCATTAAATAATGATTACAAATCTCAGGTTCTTCCTGTATTAATACTGGCCCTTGAACTGTCTGGCTCTGTCCTATAATGTACTCGCGATCTGTGATTAGGCACGGAGTAACTGACATCCGCCGTTGTACTAAATAGCAAGAAGGAACTACTGTCTCAATGACCAGTGTGAAACCTCAGTGCAGAAAGGAGTGGAACACGTGATTCTCCAATGTAAATTCACTTTCCTACACGCCGGTGCATAAGCAACATCACCGTAATGATCAGAAGCTATAACCGCATAACTTCTCGCCTCAGTGAGATAATAGCAAAATTGTACTTCGCCAAAATTACAGCCGAAGACATCTGTCGACTGCCGTGGGCCTCCAAGACGACTCATCTGTAAACTTCTCTCCTCTTTTCGCTGCTGAGTCTTTTTCTCCGCCTTAAAGTTGGGTGGCGAATCATCTTTCCGGAAGGCTCTCGTTTGTGAACGCCGACCAATTGCAGTTTGGAATCCATATAGAAGTTTCTGGAACTTCTTTCTACGTCCGTAGGAAATTATGCGAATATCTGCTGTCATGTGTTTTTGGCTGACCAGACTGTTTTCTCACGCCTGCGTGCCGGCCACGTGTTCCTGTTTTGCAAGTGGTCCAGCTCAGCCGGCTGGTGTGGCCGTGCGGTTCTAGGCGCTTCAGTCTGGAACCGCGTGACCGCTACGGTCGCAGGTTCGAATCCTGCCTCGGGCATGGATGTGTGTGATGTCCTTAGGTTAGTTAGGTTTAAGTAGTTCTAAGTTCTAGGGGACTGATGACCACAGATGTTAAGTCCCATAGTGCTCAGAGCCATGTTTTGGTCCAGCTCACGGACGAGTTCCAGGATTAGCGCCAGAAGCGGCTGTGCCATCCTATTGCCCGAAGGAATTTGTGAGCTCCCTGTGTCCTTCCGTTCTACCACTAGTTTCACAGCTCTGCTTGTCCCCCCCGTCACCTAGCATGCAGACATTATACAATATATTAAGTGTACTAGACGATGTCAGTCTGTCAGTCATATTCATGTTTTTAACGAACGATCACAAACCTGTCTGTTCTATAATTAAAGGGGCTTACTTATGTCGTATTGAATGTAAACGCTGTTTGTAAGTTGTAAAATAACGCCACCTTACAATACCTTCCCGTTCCCCGCAATTTTGTACTAGTATGAGCTCTTACAGTGTCATCTCATGCAGTACAATTTCTTTTCGTGCCCTTATCAATTTATCAATCTACGGAGAGCAGAGGGACAGATAAACACCAATATGCCTTTACCCATTCACCAAACATTCAGTTTTGGGATGCTACCAACTTTAAACATGGTAATTATTTACTACTTTGATCATCGGTGCCTTATAGTCTGAATTATTTTTTGTTTGTAGCACGACTAATACAATGTGTAAACGTACTGTCATATCGCTGGCTTAGTTGTGGAGTATCTTGGGAAAGTGCGTCAAGAAGTAATTTAAAAATGAGCAGTGCTGCTGATAACGCATTTGTGTATCCTCTCGATGCGTGTCGTATCGTACTGTATCAATCATCCGGACCGTGTTCGGTCTCCCAGAATGAACTAATGTGAATCAGTAATACTATTTTTTACAAAAGAGAGCATGTAAGTGCCAGTGTCTTGTAGCGAGCGTGAGAACGTGCGTTCGATCATCGCGTTCCGCATTGTCAACAATCAGCCGCGCCGCGGCGGTTACGCGCACGCTCGTACAACTGAAGAACTGTGATCTGTAAATTTAACCTTGTGAACAGTGATAAAATTTATTACTAGTGTCAAGGAGGACTGGTACCAAATATCTGTGTATGCGTGACGAGCGTAAGAACTTTCGTGCGACCATTCGGCTTCCGCGTCATCAACAATCATCCGCGCCGTGTTCGGTACGTGTACGCTCGTCCAAGTGGACAGATAATCATCAAGACAGTCAGTTGGGATTAACATTTACGACTTATAGAGTAAACAGTGCAACCTGTGATTTCCATATCGTCTCAGAATATAGATGTTCATACCAGACGTAGAACAGTGTTGTGCTTAACGTTGAGTGGCTCCCTTTATTCGCTAGCATATTTCGATAAATAATTTCAGGCAAGCCAGCAGCAGTGTGGAGCAGAACAGTGACCGCCGCGGGATTACCAGGTACGTGGTGTGGACAGGGCGCACGGTCAAGAAAAAGCAGAAACGACAACCAGTTTAAGGTACCACCCCACCCATTTGTACTCCTGGGCGTGTTACAAATGTTCAGGTGGAAAATAACACATGTCGGCCAAAGAGACAATATAATTTATCTAGTTAATTATGACAAACGGTACTCCCTCTATTTAATTATACTCCCTTCATATAATCTCTCATCCTTCCCTAACTGAATCTATAGTAATACAACATATATAAAAAAAGAAAAGAAATCATTTGATACATATGGTCGTCCAGCATTAAAATTTCATGTATTAGAAGAGGGCAGTCTCGTCTTTATCAATTCAACAGATATAACTTTGTCATTTTATCATTTCAGCCAATTAGTATTCGTTACATATAAGAATTTTCAGGTGAAATTGTATCTGGAAGTGTTTCTGTCCCTGGTGCATAAGTCAGTTATCTTTACATAATTTATAAACGGCCTGGGTAAGACCAGTGCTTACTTTTAGTGTAAATTCAATAGAGATATGGTTGTAATCATTTTGTTCCTTTTGACGATCTGCATTTAAAAGAAAATTACAAATGTTCGTTTTCGAATCGACCTTTCAATGTTAGAGTAACAAAGAGAAGTGTACAAATATTCAGTGTGTTCGCTTACAAGAAACATGTAGAAACTACGTAGATTAGTATGATACATTTTGAATTGATACAGTTTACAAAAAATGTTTCAGAAAAGCATCGATTAATTTTGTCTGTGGGTGTTAAGAGTCTATCAGATGTGGCACTACTGTTTGTATGATCCTAATACTATGCACTGATTGACACTTCACTGACACTATTGATGATAGTTTACATACAGAAGGACACTGTAAGCTGTGTGTGATGGTACGTGGTGTGAATTAACTGTAGTGCGTTTGCAATAAGATCCATGGGCGCTCAGCTTTCTCGTTGATTGGCACTGATCGCCGAGGTACAGTGACGTCGGTGTATGGCGTCTGTTCATAAGGTGTGCAGCAATGCAGTGTTGCATTGATGGGCAGTCTCGTCTGGTGTTCTTCGCCGAGAGAGATAATTGTTCGATAGAGAGGTACACAGGTTTTATGTGGTGCAGGCAGTGGATATTAGGAAACCTATACTTCTTCTGCGTTGACTAAGAGCATGTGTAGCTATCCCTATTTCACTCTTCGTGTATTTCAGCTTTAGTCATTAATTTTAGCGTTCCTAATCTTCTTGCTTCGTTATCTTCTGTCTCTTGTAAACTATTGTAATTAGGTAAGGAACATAGGGCGTTGTAAGTTAATTTGACTTTTAGGATTGGTTTAGGTTTTGCTTCGAAACGCGAATTTTTGTAGTTGCCTCGATTCCCGTTAGACTGTGTCAGAAGACACGAAACTGTTGGGTTCGTGACATGAAAGTCACTCTTTAAGCTTTGATGGTGACATAAGGTAGCGATAATGGTTCCTTTTGCAGTACACAAACCTCATCTCTGGAGGGCCTGCCTGTGGCGACAGTGATCCTATCAGTTTATCTGCCATGTCATCTGCTGTCGAAGCCTTGTTGAACATGCCACCACTCTGTAGATCATTAGTAAGTTGCGCGGGCCCAGTTGATATCTGGGAGTGCGACGGCGTGTGTCCGCTGTAGTCACCTTTTGTCCGTGAGGCGCTAGGCAGGAGCGGTTTTACCGTCTGCATCCACACCAGCAGTTCGGCCACCCCAGCAGCTGGCTCCTTTTGTCCAGTGTTACCTCGAACAGCTCGTCGTACTAGTGCCGGTCATATGAATACCTGCACCCACTAATGCACACAGTCTAAATCATCGATACCTGTACATGGATTTTAACATATACATAAACATCGTACATTACATTATCTATTGAGGATGGACGGCAGTGACTTTTAAGGCAGATGTTCTATGTACATTATTACTTTAGTTCTAATTTTATAAGTACATGTACTTAATGAAGCTCTCCTTTCCACCGGTCCTATTTTATGTGGGAGAAATATTTTCATTAGGACATAGTGTACTCGAACACCAAGGCCCATGACATTTAGTAAATATCTTTCTACGCTATTTGTCCCCCCCCCCCCCCCCCCCCCCATGAACCATGGACCTTGCCGTTGGTGGGGAGGCTTGCGTGCCTCAGCGATACAGATAGCCGTACCGTAGGTGCAACCACAACGGAGGGGTATCTGTTGAGAGGCCAGACAAACGTGTGGTTCCTGAAGAGGGGCAGCAGCCTTTTCAGTAGTTGCAAGGGCAACAGTCTGGATGATTGACTGATCTGGCCTTGTAACAATAACCAAAACGGCCTTGCCGTGCCGGTACTGCGAACGGCTGAAAGCAAGGGGAAACTACAGCCGTAATTTTTCCCGAGGGCATGAAGCTTTACTGTATGATTACATGATGATGGCGTCCTCTTGGGTAAAATATTCCGGAGGTAAAATAGTCCCCCATTCGGATCTCCGGGCGGGGACTACTCAAGAGGATGTCGTTATCAGGAGAAAGAAAACTGGCGTTCTACGGATCGGAGCGTGGAATGTCAGATCCCTTAATCGGGCAGGTAGGTTAGAAAATTTAAAAAGGGAAATGGATAGGTTGAAGTTAGATATAGTGGGAATTAGTGAAGTTCGGTGGCAGGAGGAACAAGACTTCTGGTCAGGTGACTACAGGGTTATAAACACAAAATCAAATAGGGGTAATGCAGGAGTAGGTTTAATAATGAATAGGAAAATAGGAATGCGGGTAAGCTACTACAAACAGCATAGTGAACGCATTATTGTGGCCAAGATAGATACGAAGCCCACGCCTACTACAGTAGTACAAGTTTATATGCCAACTAGCTCTGCAGATGACGAAGAAATTGAAGAAATGTATGATGAAATAAAAGAAATTATTCAGATTGTGAAGGGACACGAAAATTTAATAGTCATGGGTGACTGGAATTCGAGTGTTGGAAAAGGGAGAGAAGGAAACATAGTAGGTGAATATGGATTGGGGGACAGAAATGAAAGAGGAAGCCGCCTGGTCGAATTTTGCACAGAGCACAACATAATCATAACTAATACTTGGTTTAAGAATCATGAAAGAAGGTTGTATACATGGAAGAACCCTGGAGATACTAAAAGGTATCAGATAGATTATATAATGGTAAGACAGAGATTTAGGAACCAGGTTTTAAATTGTAAGACATATCCAGGGGCAGATGTGGACTCTGACCACAATCTATTGGTTATGACCTGTAGATTAAAACTGAAGAAACTGCAAAAAGGTGGGAATTTAAGGAGATGGGACCTGGATAAACTAAAAGAACCAGAGGTTGTACAGAGATTCAGGGAGAGCATAAGGGAGCAATTGACAGGAATGGGGGAAATAAATACAGTAGAAGAAGAATGGGTAGCTTTGAGGGATGAAGTAGTGAAGGCAGCAGAGGATCAAGTATGTAAAAAGACGAGGGCTAGTAGAAATCCTTGGGTAACAGAAGAAATATTGAATTTAATTGATGAAAGGAGAAAATATAAAAATGCAGTAAGTGAAACAGGCAAAAAGGAATACAAACGTCTCAAAAATGAGATCGACAGGAAGTGCAAAATGGCTAAGCAGGGATGGCTAGAGGACAAATGTAAGGATGTAGAGGCCTATCTCACTAGGGGTAAGATAGATACCGCCTACAGGAAAATTAGAGAGACCTTTGGAAATAAGAGAACGACTTGTATGAATATCAAGAGCTCAGATGGAAACCCAGTTCTAAGCAAAGAAGGGAAAGCAGAAAGGTGGAAGGAGTATATAGAGGGTCTATACAAGGGCGATGTACTTGAGGACAATATTACGGAAATGGAAGAGGATGTAGATGAAGATGAAATGGGAGATATGATACTGCGTGAAGAGTTTGACAGAGCACTGAAAGACCTGAGTCGAAACAAAGCCCCCGGAGTAGACAATATTCCATTGGAACTACTGACGGCCGTGGGAGAGCCAGTCCTGACAAAACTCTACCATCTGGTGAGGAAGATGTATGAGACAGGCGAAATACCCTCAGACTTCAAGAAGAATATAATAATTCCAATCCCAAAGAAAGCAGGTGTTGACAGATGTGAAAATTACCGAACTATCAGCTTAATAAGTCACAGCTGCAAAATACTAACACGAATTCTTTACAGACGAATGGAAAAACTAGTAGAAGCCAACCTCGGGGAAGATCAGTTTGGATTCCGTAGAAACACTGGAACACGTGAGGCAATACTGACCTTACGACTTATCTTAGAAGAAAGATTAAGGAAAGGCAAACCTACGTTTCTAGCATTTGTAGACTTAGAGAAAGCTTTTGACAATGTTGACTGGAATACTCTCTTTCAAATTCTAAAGGTGGCAGGGGTAAAATACAGGGAGCGAAAGGCTATTTACAATTTGTACAGAAACCAGATGGCAGTTATAAGAGTCGAGGGACATGAAAGGGAAGCAGTGGTTGGGAAGGGAGTAAGACAGGGTTGTAGCCTCTCCCCGATGTTGTTCAATCTGTATATTGAGCAAGCAGTAAAGGAAACAAAAGAAAAATTCGGAGTAGGTATTAAAATTCATGGAGAAGAAATAAAAACTTTGAGGTTCGCCGATGACATTGTAATTCTGTCAGAGACAGCAAAGGACTTGGAAGAGCAGTTGAACGGAATGGACAGTGTCTTGAAAGGAGGATATAAGATGAACATCAACAAAAGCAAAACAAGGATAATGGAATGTAGTCTAATTAAGTCGGGTGATGCTGAGGGAATTAGATTAGGAAATGAGGCACTTAAAGTAGTAAAGGAGGTTTGCTATTTGGGGAGCAAAATAACTGATGATGGTCGAAGTAGAGAGGATATAAAATGTAGGCTGGCAATGGCAAGGAAAGCGTTTCTGAAGAAGAGAAATTTGTTAACATCCAGTATAGATGTAAGTGTCAGGAAATCATTTCTGAAAGTATTCGTATGGAGTGTAGCCATGTATGGAAGTGAAACATGGACGATAAATAGTTTGGACAAGAAGAGAATAGAAGCTTTCGAAATGTGGTGCTACAGAAGAATGCTGAAGATTAGATGGGTAGATCACATAACTAATGAGGAAGTATTGAATAGGATTGGGGAGAAGAGAAGTTTGTGGCACAACTTGACCAGAAGAAGGGATCGGTTGGTAGGACATGTTCTGAGGCATCAAGGGATCACCAATTTAGTATTGGAGGGCAGCGTGGAGGGTAAAAATCGTAGAGGGAGACCAAGAGATGAATACACTAAGCAGATTCAGAAGGATGTAGGTTGCAGTAGGTACTGGGAGATGAAAAAGCTTGCACAGGATAGAGTAGCATGGAGAGCTGCATCAAACCAGTCTCAGGACTGAAGACCACAACAACGCTATTTGTCAACAAAAAAAAAAAAAAAAAACAGTGTGTCTACTCTACTCTTATTCTACTATACTCCCTTTTTTGTTTCCATGATCCCAGAAGCATTCTCCCGCGCCGTTGTTCTCTGGTTGTGAAAGCTGTGTGGGTTTCCCTGTGAACATAAGAACAGAATGCGCCACGGCGCGTAATTATGGTTAGCCATATTTTCTCAGTAATCCAGCCCTTTCTTGTTTGTATTTGATCTTACATAATCAAGTAACTACACTTAACATTCTGATGTCAACTTCCCGCAAACTTTTCAGATTTTAGTGCGTTCATACGCCATCGCGCAGATCAGGCCACCATTATTAATCTCTTGTCTCACTAAACATAATTGTTTCGCTCTACATTTTCACGGTGCGCTCTTACGTACCTTACGCCGAGCAGGCCACCAAATTATATTAACATCAACACTTCTAAATAACACGGGAGGCATACACATTTGTCTCCATAAATAATGCCTATCAAATCACTCACTGTTGACATCCTGTACTCACACAAATTAAATATTTCTTACAGTTTGTCGTTCTGAAAATTTCATCCCATTTGTACAGGCAATCCTTTTATCACGCGTCTATATTACTATGAACATATTTAAAGAAAGATAACTTTCCTCAAATAAACTCAATGGGATTCTTATATCTTTCCCAGGCACAGATAATATGGAATCATCAAATGGTTTTGTACTTGCTGGTTATCAATTTAACTATTGTTCTTTCTACTACAGCTTAATTCTAATCATTTTCTACCAGATTACTACATCTACTTAATCTCTGAACTTATAAATAGCCTAATTTATACAATGAACATCCCATTCTCCATTTACTAGTTTACCATCCCTTGTTTTACTCCACAAAGTTTCTGATAAGGCTTACGTGATGTAAGCCAAGTGATTTACCCGTTTTAACGGACTCCAGTTCCACTGCGTTTGCGTGTGCTAATCGCCTAATCCGTACAGGTCTGTCACAGGCAGCGATGAATATGTGACGTAGCTTCTTTTGTTTATTGGACAAACGGTGGGATGTTACCAACACTCATTGGCCAAAAACAAATTCTCGCTCATTTGCTTTGGTATCTGCACGTGTCTTGCGCTTCTCTCCTGCCACACGAATGTTACATAGCGTCTCTGCTATGAGGGCTCTATGCTGTTGTCGTTTCCTTGGCGGGAAGTCGACTAGTTCCCTTATTCTATCCAGAGCTGGTCTATTTTTCAGTATGGAGTTTGGCGGTATCAAAGTGGTGCTATGATGGAGTTCATTGATGACATCCTGAAACTCTTTCAGGAAGACATCACATGTCACATGCCTTTTGCCACAGTACAGACGGCAAAGGTTCCCTTGGCTCTTCATCGTTCTCTCAGAAAGATTCGAACTGGGCCTAAATCTAGAGAAGAAGACAGGTTTGATCTTATGTCTCTTTAATGTTCTCTTCCAAATCTCTGATTTATATTGGGCTCCATTATTTGAGAGAACCACATCGACCGATCCGACCTAAGTTAGGAAGTCTTTGCAGAATGCTTTGCTTACAGTGACATCCATGGCTCTCCGAAGTGGTGTCAGCGTCACAAACTTAGATGTGAGTTCTAACACCACTAGAATGTACTTATATCCCCTTGGCGTTGTCAGAAAAGGACCCATTAAATCTGTGGCCGCGATATGACGCAATTTTTTGGCTACTTAGAATACATCGGGCCTTGCAATGCTACAGTTGGTCGTTTTTGCCTTTTGGCACCTTCTGCAGACAGCCAATATTTTTCTTATCCTCCTTTCCATCTTTTTGAAATAACATATCCGCCTCAGTTTCAAAAGACATTTACGAGCACCAAAGTATGTGTAGCTTAAGTGTATGTACCAAATGAGTGTATTGATAACTTCTTCTGACATACATACCACCCAAAATGACTCATCCACGTTTGTTCTGTAAAAGAGAATTCCCTTTCTAAGAAGGTAATGTTGGTATATATTTGCCTGGGCTCGATTCCTCCATTTTCTCTTTATCTCCAGTAACTTGGGGTCTTTGTCCCGCTCTGTCATATTTTGCATCATGGCAGTGATTTTTTCGAACGCCACCTTTCGGAGTTAAACAACGAAAAATATTCGTGTTCTAGTTCTTCTGCTTCCTGCTCTCTGTTATACCTATGGGTGAACGCGAAAGTGTATCGGCAATGACGTTAGTGGATCCTGGCATGTGCACGATTGTGAGTTCATACTCTTGTAGTCCAGTATCCAGCTTGTCAGTCTTCCATAAGTGAGTTTGGCGGTCAGCGGGAATTCAAGGGCTTTATGATCAGTATAGACTTTAGTTTTCCTACCTACCTAAATTTTTGAAAGCCCCGGACTATGAATAATGCCTCGAGTTCCGTTACAGAATAATTTCTTTCGCCCTTCGTCAGAACTCTGCTCCCGACTGAGCGAGGTGGCGCAGTGGTAGCACACTGGACTCACATTCGGGAGGACGACGGTTCAATCCCGCGTCCGGCCATCCTGATTTAGGTTTTCCGTGATTTCCCTACATCGCACCAGGCAAATGCTGGGATGGTTCCTTTGAAAGGGCACGGCCGACTTCCTTCCCCATCCTTCCCTAATCCGATGAGACCGATGACCTCGATGTTTAGTCTCTTCCCCCAAACAATCCAAATCTGCTCCCGAACGCGATAGTTTTATGCACTCTCTTTCCGTCTTGCTTGTACTCCTGCAAAATCATCACCCCTAATCCCGTCTTTGTGCCATCTGTCGCCATGCAAAAGTCCTGAGACAAATCCGGATGCTCTCGCGTCCGGCCATCTTGATTTAGGTTTTCCATGATTTCCCTAAACCACTCCAGGCAAATGCCGGGATGGTTCCTCTGAAAGGACACGACCCACTTCCTTCCCCATCCTTCCAAAAAATGGTTCTGAGCACTATGGGACTCAACTGCTGAGGTCATTAGTCCCCTAGAACTTAGAACTACTTAAACCTAACTAACCTAAGGACATCACAAACATCCATGCCCGAGGCAGGATTCGAACCTGCGACCGTAGCGGTCTTGCGGTTCCAGACTGCAGCGCCTTTAACCGCACGGCCACTTCGGCCGGCTCCCCATCCTTCCCTAATCCGATGAGACCGATGACCTCGCTGTCTGGTCTCCCTCCCCAAACAACCCAACCCCAACAAATCCGGGTGCGACAGTATAGGAGCAGCAACAAGTGTTGACTTACTGTGTGCGCATTCATCCCATACCAGGACGTCTTGTCGTTTGTCAACTGACAGAGGAGAGGTGTAGCCGAAGAAGACATACATGAATTGTTTGTAAAAATTGGTTACTCCTAAGGCTCCTCTTACTTGTTTTCTAGTTCTTGGAGTTGCAAATTCCGCAATAGCTGCCATGCTTTCTGGAACGGGAGAGATCCCTTCACTAGTTATAATGTGACCAAGAAAGTGCACCTGACTGCCCCCAAAACACGATTTACTAATATTTACCGTCGCACCATGTTGTTTCAGTCTGCCCAGCATTTCTCCCGGTAGTTTAGTTATGTCATCTTCCGTAGATCATTTTCACGATTAGTTTATCGATATAATGTGGAAAAGTCAGATTACAACATATATAGATACACACACATGAATAGTGCTAATATTAATATTACTGAAATTTTTAGTTCTACGCATGCAACTACATTTAGAGGTACAATTTTTTTTTTCCACGTGCTCTGAGCTATGAGTATGTCGTCGACATAATATGTTGATTCTTTCTTTCAGCTTACAACTTCATATGCTACTAAAACCTCTGATGAATGCTGCAGATGAAATACTTAATCCAAATGGCAACCTTCAGAATTGGAAGCACTGCACAAATGCAATAAATGCAGTATATTTGCGGCCTGCAGTATCGAGTTCTATTTGCCAAAAGTTAGAGCTCATATCCAATGAGGTAAAAACCGTAATCCAATGGAATTTTTGGAGCAGTTCCTCTAACCGCTCAGGGCGATCTGTTTCTGGCACAATAATTGTGTTTATTTGATGCGAGTCAAAAACAAGTCAGATACCACTCCTAATGGGCTGTTGTATTCTGGTGTTGCCGGTTCAATGACGCCGTCGTCATAATTTTCTGTAATTCTACTAAAACCCTACCGGGTATGACCATGGAATGACATTGGGTGGAATACGAAAAGGTCTATGTTTCCTCACATTAATTCAGTATTGGTATCCTTTTATTTCCCCTGTTGTAGGCGAAAAGACTTCTGCATTATTGTGCAGTGTCAATTCTAATTGTTAATTAACCCCTTCCCAGATCTATTATCGCCTTTTGAGCAGAGAGAAAGCAATCCCCGACAATTATGTCTTGTGTTAATTTTGGTATAACAAACAGATTTGCCATGAGTTCATGTTCCTGGCATTCAGATTCGATTTGTGTCTGTTGTGAAATCTCTGTGCCCTTTCCCATTAGTGCGCCTCTCACCTTCGACTTCTGTACCGCTAGTGTTGGTGGATTCACAGAGTCCCTGCATATGTTATAGAGAGAGTCTGATATCGCCAACTGTTCACTCCCACTGTCTATTATTGCAGTGCGGTTAATGTTGCCTATTTTTATTGTGCCCCTTGGGTAAATTTCCGCTTTGCCTTCTGCCTCCTTCTCTTCTAACAGCAATTTTCCTACATTTTCATATTCTAAAATATTTACCTGACCGAATCCGATTTTGTTTTCGGGCTGTTTCTGTGTCTTGCCCGATCTCTAGCCTAGTCAGTCATCGTTTCCTACTTCTGCCACCTGTACACGTCCAGGATTTCCCCCCTGCAGGTCTTGGAGTTAGAATAGGCCCGAGGTATTCCAACCCGTCGCTTCGGCCTTCATGTGATGGTCCTCTGTAGGGTTTGACCTCCATTTTCCAAAATTTTCCCGAAGCGCGAGCCAATTGGGGAAGAGCGCCTTAAATGGTGCATAGTGTCCGTCATGCGCTGAGACCTCTCGCATCCTTTGTCAACATGGATCTGCACTTCCGCTCATTCTCCAGCTGTTGGGCGAGGTCACCTTCCTGGGTGCGTATTTTTCCATCAACAGTGCAGTATCGTTTTCTACACTGATGATGATAGTGGACTTGTTTGCTTGGTTGCACCTGATATCCAGCACGGTAGCCAGTATGTTGTGGTTGGGCCGCCATGTACGCTGTTGGTTGCAGCACCCTGACCACACAGGGATCGCTCTGATGATGCCTGCGCCGTTAACTCCCCATGTATGCCAAAGAGTAGATGTCCATCACCATGGAGCATCGGGACTCCCAGCAATGGCCATCCTGCCAGGTGGCCTTTGCTGTGGCTGGGTGGCACCTGTGGGGAGGGCCCTGGTCAGAGTGGGTGGTATCAGGGCAGATGACATGCAATGAAGCATAGTACATCATCTCTTGCTGGTGGTCAAACACCAGCAATCTCTTAAGTGTTCACGGTCTCAATTCAATGCACACAATAAGACCCCAAATCGTTCCCCTCCCTGGCCACACCATGGGAGGAACATCAGGCTAAGGATGGCAGCGGCTCTTATTTGCCCCAGTACTTGTATGTTTGAGAGCTGATAGTGAATCTTTCATGACAGTGAATCCTCAGTTTTTTCTTGAGCATTTAGAGGACAGGTTTGGAGAGGTGAAGGGCTTGTCCAAAATTAGATCTGGGTCAGTCTTGATGAAAACAGCATGCTCTGCAGAGTCACGGGCGTTACTAGCTTGTGACAAGCTGGGGGATGTATCTGTAACCATCATGCTCCATAAGACCTTAAATATGGTCCAGCGAATCATATTTCACAGGGGCCTTCTTTTGCAGTCTGACGATGAGCTGCACTCCAATTTAGAGCGGCGAGGTGTACATTTCTTTTGGTGTGTCCACTGGCGTCCAAGGGATAATCAGGTTGCACCAGTGCCTTCATCTTGGCCTTCGAGGGTGATACATTACCCAAGAAGGTCAAGGTGATGGTCTACTGCTGTGATGTAAAGACCTATATCCCTCCTCCAATGTGGTGCTTTAAACGCTGGAAGTTCGGCCATATGTCTTCCCACTGTACTTCCAGCGCCACATGTTGAGATTGTGGACGCCCATCACATCCCAATACTGCATGTGCCCTGCCTTCCATCTGTGTCAACTGCGGAGGGTACCATTTGCCTAGCTCGCTTGACTGACTGCAGAATTCTACAGAAAGAAAGGAAAATCATGGAGTACAAGACCCTGGACCGACTGACCTACACTGAGGCTAACAGGAAATTTGAACACCTACATCCTGTACGTATGACATCGTCTTACGCAACTGCTACAATAGTTCTAGCCCCATCAGCTGCACCAACCCCAGTCACCTCTCAGAGCCGGAAGACTACACCTGCCCCTTTATGGTGGGGGGCACTTTCCTCCCTGTTGCCCCTGCACCACCTACTTCAGGACCAACACCCCCCCCCCCCCAACCATGGGATATCAGTCCCCACTTATGCGCTGGAGAAGCTTAAGTTTTCTTCGGCTCCTCTCGCTAGGAAAGGGTCCCTTGGGTCACTCCTTTCCCAGGTTTCTGCTAGTGGGAAAAATGACACCCACCAGTTGCTGAAGAGCCCAAAAGCAGCTGACCATAGGGCTTCATGCTCATCCTCAGTCCCGGAGACTGAATCAGTGAAGTCCTCTCAGCCAGGGAAACACAAGGAGCAGTGAGAGAAATCCAAAAAGAAGATCCCCAAGACCAAGGGAATTGCAGTGGAACCCACACCACCGCTACCTACAAGCTCTGCGTCTGCGGATGAGGACCTAGACCTCGCTGGACCCTCAGACACAATGGATATAGACTGCTCAGGCAATAAGTCGGTGGCACCAGGTGACCCTGAGGCGTAGCCACATTGAATGTTCCATGCTTTCCCAGTCTCACGATGACATCATCCTCCAGTGGAGACTATAATAGTGTGTCAGATGGAATTTGCGTTTATGTGCTAAACTCAATCTGTAGTGAGACTGTACCCCTTTAAACCTTTCTTGAAGATGTGGCTGTCAGGATATGGACGACACAGGAAATAACTGTCTGTGCAATGTATATCTTCCTCCAGATGGTGCAGTAACCCCGAATGTATTAGCTGCACTGATTGATCAACTCCCTAAACCTTTCTTACTTGTGGGAAATTTTAACGTCCATAACCCCTTGTGGGGTGGCATTGTGCCTACTGGCCAAGGCAGAGAAGTCAAAACTTGACTGTCTCAATTCGACCTCTGCCTCTTAAATACTGGGGCCGCCACACATTTCAGTGTGGCTCATGGTAGTTACTCTGCCATTGATTTATCAATTTGAGCCCAGGACTTCTCCCATATATCCACTGGAGAGCACATCATGACCTGTGTGGTAGTGACCATTCCCCATCGTCCTGTCACTGCCCTGACGTCAGGCCCACGGACGCCTGCCCAGATGGGCTTTAAACAAGGCAGACTGCGAAACTTTCACATCCGCTGTCACCATTGAATCTCCCCCATAGGAGAACATGGGTGTGACGGTTGAGCAGGTGACTACAACAATCCTTTCTGCGGCAGAAAACACTATCCCTCGCTCTTTAGGTTGCCTCCGATCAAAGGCAGTCCCTTGGTGGTCGCCGGAAGTCGCTGAAGCAATTAAGGAGTGTCGGCGAGCTCTACAGCGGCATAAGTGGCACCCTTCCCGGAAGCACCGCTTAGCCTTTAAACGGCTCCATGCGCGCGCTCGCCAACTTATCAAACGACGGAAGCAGTAGTGTTGGGAGAGATATGTCCCGACAACTGGGTGCCATACGTCACCTGCACAAGTCTGGGCAAGAATCAAACGTGTTTTCGGGCACCAGGCCCCAACAAAAAATTGCTCTGAGCACTATGGGACTTAACATCTGTGGTCATTAGTCCCCTAGAACTTAGAACTATTTAAACCTAACTAACCTAAGGACATCACACACATCCATGCCCGAGGTAGGATTCGAACCTGCGACTGTAGCATTCGCGCGGTTCCAGACTGAAGGGCCCCAACAGGTTTTCCCGGTGTTACCATAAGTGGCGTATTATCTACGACGCAATCGCGATTGCTGAGCACTTCACTGAGCACTATGCTCGAGCCTCTGCGTCGGAGAATTACCCCCCCCCCCCCCAGCCTTTCTCACTCCCACATGGCAGCCGGAAGGGAAAGTCATATTGTTCACTACATGCTTCCTATAACGCCCCATTTACAGAATGTGAGCTCCTCAGTCCCCTTGCACATTGCCCCGACCCTGCTCCTGGGCCAGATCGGATCCATAGTCAGATGATCAATAAACATCTCTCGTCTGACTAAAAGTGACACCGCATCTTCAACCAGATCTGGTGCGATGGCGTCTTTCTATCGCAGTGGCGGGAGAGCACCATCATTCCGGTGCTCAAACCCAGTAAAAACCTACTTGATGTGGATAGCTATCAGCCCATCAGCCCCACCGACGTTCTTTGTAAACTGCTGGAACGTATGGTGTGTCAGTGGTTGGGTTGGGTCCTGGAGTCACGTAGCCTATTGTCTTCATGTCAGGGTGGCTTCCGCCAGGGTCTCTCTGCCACCGATAATCTTGTGTACCTATAGTCTGCGATCCGAACACCTGGTTGCCGTCTTTTTTTATTTACAAAAAGCATATGACACGACCTGGCGACATCATACCCTTGCCACATCATACAAGTTGGGTCTCCAAGGCCAGCTCCCTATTTTTATCCAAAATTTCCAGTCGCTTCTTACTTTCCATGTCAGAGTTGGTGCTTTCCATAGTTCGCCCCATATCCAGGAGAATGGGGTCCTGCAGGGTTCTGTATTGAGTGTATATTTTTAGTGGCCATTAATGGTCCAGCAGGAGCTGTAGGGCCGTCTGTCTCACCTTCTCTGTATGCAGACGACTTCTGCATGTCGTACTGCTCCTCCAGTACTGGTGTTGCAGAGCGGCGCCTACAGGGAGCCATCCACAAGGTGCAGTCATGGGCTCTGGCCCACGGTTTCCAGTTCATGGCAGCAAAGTCGTGTGTTATGCACTTCTGGCGGCGTCATACCATTCATCCGGAACCAGAACTTTACCTTAATGACGATACTTTCACTGTAGTGCAGACATATCGATTTTTAGGACTGGTTTTCGACGCCTGATTGACTTGGCTTCCTCATCTTGTCAGCTTAAGCGGAAGTGCTAGCAGCACCTCAATGCCCTCCACAGCCTTAGCAAGACCAACTGGGGTGCAGATCGCTCTATGCTGCAACAGCTCTACAGAGCCCTTGACTATGGGAGTCTGGTTTATGGTTCAGCGGCGCCCTCAGCGTTGCGTTTGCTCGACCCAGTGCACCACTGTTGCGTTCGCCTAGTGACAGGAGCTTTTAGGATGAGTTCGGTGACCAGCGTCCTGGTGGAGGCCGGAGTCCCTCCTTTGCAGGTTGGGTGTGCACAACTGCTAGCTAATTAACGTTGCATACGTTCATACTTCTGCGCATCCGAATTACCGTCTCCTTTTCCCACCCACGGTGGTTCATCTCCCACATCGGCGGCCCAGGTCAGGGATTCCAATTGCAGTTTGTGTCCGATGTCCGATTCCTTCCTTCCAAACTGGAGTCCTTGCCTTTACCACCTATACTTGAGGTCCATTCAATTACACCACCATAGTGTACACCTAGGCCGCAGCTTCGCCTGGACCTTTCACTTGGCCCTAAGGACTCAGTTAACCCTGCGGCTCTCCAGTGCCACTTCCTCTCGATTCTTGACATGTACTGAGGCCATGAAGTGGCTTACACTTACGGCTCGATGGCTGATGATCACATCGGCTTCGTGTATGCCAGTACAGGACGTATTGAACAGCATTCCTTGCCTGACAGCTGCAGTGTTTTCACTGCTGAGCTGGTGGCTACATCTCGTGCTCTTGAGCACATGCGTTCATGCCCTGGGGAGTCGTTTCTTCTGAGTACTGACTCCTTGAGCAGCCTACAAGCTATCGACCAGTGCTACCCTCATCATCCTTTGGTAGCGATCATTCAGGAGTTCATCTACGCCCTAGAACAGTCCATTCGTTCAGTGGTGTTTTTGTGGACCCCAGGTCACGTCGGAATCCCAGGCACGAACTTGCCAACAGGCTGGTCAAACAGGCTACGTGGAAACCGCGTAAGGAGATCGGATTCTCTGCAACTGACCTGCGTTCAGTACTACGCCGCAAGGTTTTGCGGCTTTGGGACACGGAAGGCATGACCTCAGCACGAGACAACGAATGTGCGGCAGTCCTCCGTGTGGGCCTCTCGCAGGGACTCTGTGGTTCTCTGCCGGCTCTGCATTGGCCGCACTTGGGTGACACACGGCTACCTCCTGCGCCGTGATGACCCACCTCAGTGCCTGTGCGGCGCCCGACTGATAGTGGTCCATATCTTGGTGAGCTGTCCTTCTTCGGCTGCACTGCGACGGACTCTTCAGTTACGCCTCATCGGCTAATTTAGTTTTACGTTTTATACGTGACGATGGGTTTTATCATTCTGGATAAGTTTTCGCACATCTACTTTGTTACTTTGTATTCTGCACTCTAACGCTTCTAGGCTGGATGTTCTAATGTGTCGCAGAGTGGTTGGCTTTTCCTTTTTACTCTCGTAGTCGGCCAGCCACGGTCATCTGCTTTCTTGTTTTTATCCCTTCTACCTGTTTCTTGCTTCTCTGTGGTTTTCTTTTCCTGTTTTGTCTTTAGTAGTGTTGGTTGTCCTGTCGTTCTTCTTGTTCTTCCATTCTCCTGTAATTATTTTACTTGAAACAAGGGACTGATGACCTCGCAGTTTGGTCCTTTCCTCCCCCCCCCCCCCTCCTTCAAACCAACCAGCATACCAATCCAGGATTGGTATGTCGACTTCTTGCCCATTCTCAGCGCGACCATTTCCTTGCCATACCTGATCGGTACGTGTGCGGTTGTTGTTTCTGCTATTGTTCCACGTGTTCCCTCTCAGTTCATGTGGCTGTCTACTATCTCTATTATTTTCCCAAGTGGGATTGCTCCTGGCTTGATTGTTTTATTGGAAATTTTGTTGTTGTCTGTACCCTTCATTGTTCCAATCCTGGCCTCTATTGATTATGCTTTGATTATCCCGATTCGGATTCTGGTTTTCTCTTTGATTCCTTTTGTCCCTGTTCTGCTGTTCGTTAAAGGCAAATTCTAATTCTCTGACCGTGCCTTTAAACAACTCCATATTGTCGCCGCGCCTACTGGATAGCATTTGCTGGTATGTTATTGGTAACTTGGTGTGACATAGCCGAAGAATCTGCCGGACTGCATGGTTCATCTAAGTATTGGTTCTATTTCGTCATGTTTACAAAAAAACTTGACCGGACTGCGGTACCCTGAATTTTCGATATTCCTCTTCTTCATCATCTCTTGCTTAATTCGGTCTTGTTTCTGTAGACCAGTACTTCCTGAGAAACTCTGTGTGGAACTCTTCATATGTTTTACAAGTTTCTCATCAATTCGGCGGTTGCACCTTCCATGTGCGAGCAGACAAAATCTAATTGGTATCTGAGAGAGCAATGGGGTGGTAAACTCAGATCAAATTGTCCTATAAACTTCTTGGGGTGTAAAATATTTCCGTCATCTTTATAGTGTTAGAACCTTCTGACTGAAATGAAGTGATTGAAGTCAGAATTTTCTTCAGAGCTTTTAACTGCTCTCATTGGTGGGACTTCGCATCTTCCTCAGGTGCGCTGTTCCGGCTATGTTCGCTCATCATTTCTACAGCGCACTCAGTATTATTCGACAGGTGTGCGGTAGTACGAATTAACTGGCTGCAGTTGTCCATATCGAATATAGCGTTATTATTCGCGTGGTTTGCGACATGCGATGCTGTTGCATTTTGTCTGGTTGTATGTTCCATGCAGCTTTACTGTATGGTTAAATGATGATGGCGTCCTCTTGGGTGAAATATTCCGGAGGTAAAATAGTCCTCCATTCGGATCTCCGGGCGGGGGCTACTCAAGAGGACATCGTTATCAGGAGAAAGAAAACTGGCGCTCTACGGATCGGAGCGTGGAATGTCAGATCCCTTAATCGGGCTGGTAGATTAGAAAAATTAGAAAAAGGAAATGGATAGGTTAAAGTTAGATATAGTGGGAATTAGTGAAGTTCGGTGGCAGGAGGAACAAGACTTTTGGTCAGGCGAATACAGGGTTGTAAATACAAAATCAAATAGGAATAATGCAGGAGTAGGTTTAATAATGAATAAAAAAATAGGAGTGCGGGTAAGCTACTAAAACAGCATGGTGAACGCATTATTGTGGCCAAGATAGACACGAAGCCCACGCCTACTACAGTAGTACAAGTTTCGATGCCAACTAGCTCTTCAGATGATGAAGAAATTGGTGAAATGTATGATGAGATAAAAGAAAATATTTAGGTAGTGAAGGGAGACGAAAATTTAATAGTCATGGGTGAGTGGAATTCGAGAGTAGGAAAAGGCAGAGAAGGAAACATATTGCGTCAATATGGATTGGGGGTGAGAAATGAAAGAGGAAGCCGTCTGGTAGAATTTTGTGCAGAGCATAACTTAATCATAGCTAACACTTGGTTCAAGAATCATAAAAGAAGGTTGTATACATGGAAGAATCCTGGAGACACTAGAAGGTATCAGATAGATTATATACCAGGAACCAGGTTTTAAATTGTAAGACATTTCCAGGGGCAGATGTGGACTCTGACCACAATCTATTGGTTATAAACTGTAGATTAAAACTGAAGAAACTGCAAAAAGGTGGGAATCTAAGGAGATGGGGCCTGGATAAACTGACTAAACGAGAGGTGGTACAGAGTTTCAGGGAGAGCATAAGGGAACAATTGAAAGGAATGGGGGAAAGAAATACAGTAGAAGAAGAATGGGTAGCTTTGAGGGATGAAGTAGTGAAGGCAGCAAAGGATGAAGTAGGTAAAGAGACGAGGGCTAGTAGAAATCCTTGGGTAACAGAAGAAATATTGAATTTAATTGATGAAAGGAGAAAATATAAAAACGCAGTAAATGAAGCAGGCAAAAAGAAATGCAAATGTCTCAAAAATGAGATCGACAGGAAGTGCAAAATGGCTAAGCAGGGATGGCTAGAGGAAATGGAAATGAGCGTTTGGCGTCATTGGCCGGGAGGCCCCTCGCGGGGCAGGTCCGGCCGCCATATCGCAGGTCTTATTACATTCGGCGCCACATTGGGCGACCTGCACGCCGGATGGGGATGAAATGATGATGAACACAACACAACACCCAGTCCCTGAGCGGAGAAAATCTCCGACCCAGCCGGGAATCGAACCCGGGCCCAGAGGACGGCAATCCGTCACGCTGACCACTTTTTTTTTTTTTTTTTTTTTTTTTTTTTTTTTTTTTTTTTTTTTTTTTTTTTTTTTTTTTTTTTAAACCACTCAGCTACTGGGGCGGACATGGCTAGAGGACAAATGTAAGGATGTAGAGGCTTATCTCACTAGGGGTAAGATAGATACTGCCTACAGGAAAATTAGAGGCCTTTGGAGAAAAGAGAGCCAGTTGTATGAATATAAAGAGCTCCGGGAAAGCAGAAAGGTGGAAGAAGTATATAGAGGGTCTATACAAGGGCGATGCACTTGAGGACAATATTATGGAAATGGAAGAGGATGTAGATGAAGATGAAATGGGAAATACTGCGTGAAGAGTTTGACAGAGCACTGAAAGACCTGAGTCGAAACAAGGCCCCGGGAGTAGACAACATTCCATTGGAACTACTGACGGCCTTGGGAGAGCCAGTCCTGACAAAACTCTACCATCTCGTGAGCAAGATGTATGAGACAGGCGAAATACCCTCAGACTTCAAGAAGAATATAATAATTCCAATCCCAAAGAAAGCAGGTGTTGACAGATCTGAAAATTACCGAACTATCAGTTTAATAAGTCACAGCTGCAAAATACTAACGCGAATTCTTTGCAGACGAATGGAAAAACTGGTAGAAGCAGACCTCGGGAAAGATCAGTTTGCATTCCGTAGAAATGTTGGAACACGTGAGGCAATACTTGCCCTACGACTTATCTTAGAAAATAGATTAAGGAAAGGCAAATCTACGTTTCTAGCACTTGTAGACTTAGAGAAAGCTTTTGACAATGTTGACTGGAATACTCTCTTTCAAAATCTAAAGGTGGCAGGGGTAAAATACAGGGAGCGAAAGGGTATTTACAATTTGTACAGAAACCAGATGGCAGTTATAAGAGTCGAGGGGCATGAAAGGGAAGCAGTGTTTGGGAAGGGAGTGAGACAGGGTTGTACCCTGTCCCCGATGTTATTCAATCTGTATATTGAGCAAGCAGTGAAGGAAACAAAAGAAAAATTCGGTGTAGGTATTAAAATCCATGGAGAATGAATAAAAACCTTGAGGTTCGCAGATGACATTGTAATTCTGTTAGAGACAGCAAAGGACTTGGAAGAGTAGTTGAACGGAATGGAAAGTGACTTGAAAGGAGGATACAAGATAAACATCAACAAAAGCAAAACGAGGATAATGGAATGTAGTCGAATTAAGTTGGGTGATTATGCGGGAATTAGATTAGGAAATAAAGCACTTAAAGTAGTAAAGGAGTTTTGCTATTTGGGGAGCAAAATAACTGATGATTGTCGAAGTAGAGAGGATATAAAATGTAGACTGGCAATGGCAAGGAAAGCGTTTCTGAAGAAGAGAAATTTGTTAACATCGAGTATGGATTTAAGTGTCAGGAAGACGTTTCTGAAAGTATTTGTATGGAGTGTAGCCATGTATGGAAGTGAAACATGGACGATAAATAGTTTGTACAAGAAGAGAATAGAAGCTTTCGAAATGTGGTGCTACAGAAGAATGCTGAAGATTAGATGGGTAGATCACATAACTAATGAGGAGGTGTTGAATAGAATTGGGGAGAAGAGGAGTTTGTGACACAACTTGACAAGAAGAAGGGACCGGTTGGTAGGACATGATCTGGGGCATCAAGGGATCACAAATTTAGCATTGGAGGGCAGCGTGGAGGATAAAAATCGTAGAAGGAGACCAAGAGATGAATACACTAAGCAGTTTCAGAAGGAAGTAGGCTGCAGTAGGTACTGGGAGATGAAGAAGCTTGCCCAGGATAGAGTAGCATGGAGAGCTGCATCAAACCAGTCTCAGGACTGAAGACCGCAACAACAACAACATGTTCCATGCCAAAGTTGGCCACACAGTATTCCTTTACTGTGTTTACGCTGTGTATCACACTACTGTCAGACACGCTACTTTCTGTTTGTACAAGGTTGTGTGTACCGAATTTGATCTTGTTTCTATCGTTCTCGCTGGTCTTGCTCTACTATCAGTCTGGGTTTCCGTATTTTCTGAACATTTGTATTGAGACTTTGTTTGTTCGACTAGTTGTTTGATTCCCCTTTTCATGCTTATTCGGAGTTGCTCAAATTCCACATTAGGTACTTCATTCGACGGTGTCTCTTTCGTTCGCAATTGCGTCTCTTCGTCGCGCCTTATTCTACTCTGCAATTTATGTATTGCCCCTTTTCCTGCTTTTGCTGTTTGTAGTGTCTCCTCCTTAGTAACACGAGCAATACGTTTCACGTTTCTTGCTATTAATTAAGCTTCATTAACAGTTCTTATCTCACCAGTTCCCTGCGCACGGACCAATCTCAATTCTGTCTCGTCCCCAGGGCCGGCGCAAGGCACTTTCCGAGGGGCGGCAAATCTGTCCCCGTCCTCCCCCCCCCCCTCTCCAAACTCAACGTTCATACCCAACCCAAGACGGGATTCGAAACCAAACCTCGTAGGGAGCGGCTTCAGTAACTGTGGTATGGCGCCTCGACTACCTGCCGACCGCCCCTGTTGAACAAGGGAAGGGAGGAGGACTAATTTCTTCCTTGCCACTGTGACAGTGTGTTTACGCTGGAGGGACAGAGAGGGGGAAGCAAAAAAAAATGGTTCAAATGGCTCTGAGCACTATGGGACTCAACTGCTGAGGTCATTAGTCCCCTAGAACTTAGAATTAGTTAAACCTAACTAACCTGAGGACATCACAAACATCCATGCCCGAGGCAGGATTCGAGCCTGCGACCGTAGCGGTCTTGCGGTTCCAGACTGCAGCGCCTTTAACCGCACGGCCACTTCGGTCGGCAGAGGGGGAAGCAGTCTGGCGTACACGCCAGTATTCTTATGAGTGGTGCGCTGCCAGCCTGTTACGCGCCGTGCGTTTACTCACAACTAATTTTGCACAAGACAATCTAATTTGGAAATTCAAATGCAATGTTCGATACTGCGGTTACATGTTAAGCCTGAAGCAATTTTGCTAAGCCCTTCAATGGCAGTTTCCGAGTGTTTCATTCTTCCCGCATTATGGAAAAAATGGTTGAACATTACTACAGTCAAACATGTCCAACACCTACAATGGCTAGAAGTATTCCGAATGGGTGTTACAAGGGATTAAGACGTTGCTAATAAGCCTGGAATAAGTTGGCTTTCGACGTATTTTTGAAAATTTTTGCTATCCGTTTCTGAGTGATAGCCGGACGTTTTGGTTTCTGAGCCATGAAACACCTGTCTCCGCCTGCATGAATAACAATTAAACTCTGACCGGCACTTTTGTTTGACAATACTACTCGCACACTATTATTTTGCCAAGATTAGTTTACTGTATAATGCATGTGAAACCATGTTTAATCTTAGTAAACTACTAGTAGCTTTGATTCTGATGAAAACCTGAGAAAGTATGGTCTTCTGGCAACAATGCCCTCTCGCCCGCACAAAACAAATCGTTGAATTTGATACCTTCTAAAACGAAAATCCATAGACAGAACATTGCTTCTAAGGGTTTCCTTGTTAGCTTTGAAGCTCATTTCTGTGTGACAAAAGTGTAGTTTTCGAAAAGTTCGTATTTCTTTCTATTGTTCGTAATGCCATACAAATTTGTGCCTGATAATACATTTATCCATATCATCGGTCACATACTTATTGCGAGCTTCTTGCTTCTTCTTCTTGGTCGCTAGTTTAACCGTAGCCTCGCTGTACCTCGTCACGTGACCTAGTTCCTGGCACTGCCGCGTCATCACTTTGCCTTTCCAGGCGATAGGTATTGTTGCGTTCTCTACAACGAAAACTCCAGAATTCGTTTCGGTAGTTGGCCGAGGGAGTCAAGATTGGTCAGAAGCGCTTTCGTTGCGATTCGTAAGAACAGAAGAATTGGTGCGTCCGAATTTCTTGCAACTTGGGATGTAGTAGGTAAGCGCTTTTCATATAAAGTACAATTAGTATTGCGCATGCACGTTACTCATAAGTTAGAATTTTTCTCCTTCAAGATTGCAGAATAGGAAAATTTATTTTTATTATGATCTGTTACTTCAAAAATTGGCAAGTCGGCAAATAAGCACGCGTCGTCCCAACAGCTAGAATGAATATAAAGTGGAGGAAAGTGAAGTGATACGGCGATGACTAATCTGTTACCCCTTATTCCATAATAAGACACGAAAGAAGTGGCACATGGAAAATACGACAGATGTCGAGTGTCCGTTCTTTGAAGTGAACAACGGCAGTGCAGTGAGTTAATATATTTCGACTAGCATTAGTACCCGTCGATGCCCGTGTGTGTATTTATTGCATTATTATGTACTTCATCTCCTTATTCTTCCTATCTCATTGTCTTCCGCCCCACTCTTTGACCGTTTCACCTGCGTCTGTAGTGAAATTCGGCCTGAAATTCAATTTCACGCTGCTCAATTCTTATGACTTCATTTCCTGAACAGGGTATCCTACAATGATATAATTTTCCGTTTACGTGCAGTGGAATATCAGGAAATTGTCTGCGAAATGTGTTGCAAATAAAGTTAGTACACTGATATCAACATTTAGTTTCGCGTAATCGTTCTTTACAAGCTGGATCAAAACATACCCGACGGCAGAATAAGACTGTCTGGCAGTGAATATAGGAAAAGACGGGCGCCGAAGGACGATGACGATAAGAAGCAAAAGGATGCACTACAACGATATTTCAAGCCAAAGAGAGAACGACCTAGCAGCGGCGAGAGTGGAAAAATAGATCCTGAAAGTATTGAAACTAGTGGAGCTACTGCAGCTACATCTTTATCTTCAGGACATGACCAGAAAGTTGACGAACATAGTACTGCGACCACCGCATACACTATCAATACTGATGGTGGGCCATCCACAACATGTTCAACAGACCTCGTCTGGACTCAAGACCTGCTTTGTGACGAAAGCTCCGAGAGTGAAACATCAGGCAGAACTGAAATGAGGCAACCGATTCGGAAAATACCGGAAGAACATCAGCCGAGGTACTCACCACCGGAGAAGGGATTGAAGGCGAGCCTAAACTGGAAGACACAGTTGACTCAGATCCCGGAGGATGGCCGGAAATTATTAGCGACTGCATTCGAACGACTTTGGGTCCTGCGAGGTCCTCCCGAGCGCATTAAGGAAGCTGAAGAATGTCCTACAAACGCGGACAACCGGTGTTTCAGCCCTGTGCACTACAGTTATTCCTTGAAGAATTTAGAAGAAGCGCATAGACATTGGATGGGGTACTCAAAGAGTAAGGATGCTGTGTTCTGCTTTTGTTGCAAACTTTTTTCATCATCTACAGTAAAAATTGCAAAGAACGGTATAAGCGACTGGCGACACCTTGCTTCTTATCTCGAAAGTCACGGGAAGTCTAATGAGCATTTGAATTCACATAAAAAGTGGATCGTGTTTTCCGAAGGACTGAAAAAGTCACGAACTGTCGACGCCCATCATCAAAGGCTTCTGAACACTGAAAGCGAACATTGGAAAAATGTTCTTGAGCGCTTAATGGCAATAATTCATTTCATGGGTCGGCAATTCTGCCTTTGAGAGGAAGTACAGTTACACTCTTTTCAGCCTGACAACGGAAACTTCTTGAAATCCGTTGAATTAATCGGAAAGTTCGACACTGTGATGATGGAGCACCTGCACAGAACAAAGCAAGGTGAGAACAAGGGTCACCATTATCCTGGAAAAGAAACACAGAATGAAATAATTTATCTTATTGGATCATCTATAATCAACAACATTCTATTAATGATGAAATCCTGCAAAGTGTTACAGTATAATTCTGGACTGCACACCAGATATTTCAAAAGTTGAGCTGATGACAGTTGTGGTACGTTTCGTCCAGGAGACAAGACTCGACGGAGTATACGATGTCCGAATTCGGGAGCATTTCCTGGGATTTCTTCCAGTGCCCGATTCTTCAAACTCCACTTTGACGTAGGTCGTACTCAAGTTCTTGGATGATAAAAAAAATCCTATTGTAATATGAGAGAGCAAGGATACGACAGCCGGCCGGAGTGGCCGTGCGGTTCTAGGCGCTACAGTCTGGAACCGCGAGACCGCTACGCTCGCAGGTTCGAATCCTGCCTCGGGCATGGATGTGTGTGATGTACTTAGGTTAGTTAGGTTTAAGTAGTTCTAAGTTATAGGGGACTGATGACCTCAGTAGTTAAGTGCCATAGTGCTCAGAGCCATTTGAACCATTTTGAAGGATACGACAATGGAGCAAACATGAAAGGAAAGAAGTCTGGTCTCCAGAAAAGAACTTCAGATACGAACAAGAGAGCATTTTATGTACCACGTAGCAGTAACTCATTGAATATCGTTGTAAACGATGCCGCTATGTCTTCTAAATATGCTGTTTCCATGTTTTCGACAGTGAAAAGCTTGTATGACTTCTTCTCGTTGGGACGTTTTGAAGAAGTATCTGCCTAACCTGTCGCTGAAGCCACTGAACGATACTAGGTAGGAAAGTCGCATCGATGCACTTACTCCCCTGGGGTTTCAAGTTGGAGGCGTTTATGATGTACTCGTTCAGATATCAGGAGAATTCGATGGCACGACCGCTCACGAAGCAACGTCACTTGCGAACCAAATAAAAAATTAACACCTTTCTCACTTCTCTGGTAATCTGGTACGACATTCTGCTTCACATCAGTGTAGTCAGTAAGACCATCCAGGCCATTGACATAAATGTTTCTGAAGCCGTGGAAATGATTGAAAAACGAAAGCGTATTTGGAGCCCTGCAGAACAGAAGAAAAGTTTGTGTCTTCTCTTGACGGATTCCAAAGAATTGGCTACAGAATTAGAGCTAGAATATCTAACGTTACCACTTAGAAGTGTTTGCCGGCGACGAAGTAAGAAGCCAATACACTTTACCTATGAAGGGAGGGATGAGACAATAGATGACCCAAAAAAAAGTTACAAGATTGAATTCTACTATATCTTTTAGATATAATAACCACATCTTTGGACGAGAGATTCAATCAACTGAAATCTCATTGTGATTATTTTGATTTTCTCTACGACATCGTCGAGCTGAAGAAAGCACCTCCTGACAGCCTGAACACAAAGTGTAGAAACTCGCAGCGATTTTGCAAGATCATGAGTCAAGCGACATTGATGCACTGGAGTTGAGGGAAGAACTAAAAGTTCTTTCAACATTCTTGAAACCTGGAAAGGTCCAAAAGAGACTCTGAAGTTTATAGGAAGACATAATTTTTTCCCTAATGTTAACATTGCTCTGAAAATTCACCTAACTCTCCCAGTCACAGCTGCGAGTGGAGAGAGGAGTTTCTCAAAACTGAAATTGATAAAGACATACCTCCGATCAGCGATGAGCCAAACTCGTTTGAATGATCTTGCAACAATATCGATTGAGCACGAGCTTGCAGAGGACTTAAATTACACAGATCGTGTGAAAGCGTTCGCACAAGCAAAGCCAGGGATGTTCGATTTGCCTAGTATTTTTTTAAAATTTTTATATTATGATCAGTGTCTTGGTTATTTACTGTGTTGTTTCTTATTTTGTTCAAACCAGAGTATCGTTAAATTGTAAATATATTATATTTTTCGTTGAATACATTATCTTTTCACAACCATTGAAAAATGTTTATTTACGTTAACTGTAAGTTCATGCCGCGCGGGATTAGCCGAGCGGCGTAAGGCGCAGCAGTCAATGACTGTGCGGCTGGTCCCGGCGGAGGTTCGAGTCCTCCCTCGGGCATGGGTGTGTGTGTTTGTCCTTAGGATAATTTAGGTAAAGTAGTGTGTAAGCTTAGGGACTGATGACCTTAGCAGTTAAGTCCCATAAGATTTTACACACATTTGAACATTTTTGTAAATTCACAAGGCTTATTAAAATTAGCTAGATTTCTTCAACCAGGTTTGACTCCGTTTTTGAGCTGGTGCCCAGCGACTGTTTTGTACAAATCTGTAGAGAATGTCGCCAATCAGTCGCAATTTTTGTTTTTATTTTCATAGATTTACATAGATTTCGGGCACAGTGTGGTTATTCTCAATGCTTTGAGTTATGTTTACATCTATACCGTCTTGCTGAACGTAACTGTCAACATGAAGTTTTAGATGTAAGCACATATTAAAAGCTTTGAGTCTGGCCACTCAGTGGCCGAAACCTAGGTAGATCTGAAAAAAGCAAAAACAAAAATTTCAATTGATTGCTGACATTTCCTACAGCTTTGTTTAAAAAATTCCACAAACGTTTTGTACAAAAAAAAAAAAAAACGGAGGGGGGGCGGCGGCAATTTAGCAGCTCGCACGGGGCGGCACTTGGGCTTGCGCCGGCCCCGCTTGTCCCACAGATTTTCGTTACTCCCATGTGCCTCCGCCATTTCACTATTAATTCTGTCTACAGTATTTGCTTGTTTCTCTAAACGAGCTTCAGCTCTCGTTAGCGTGAGGAGTAGGACTACTCGATATTCTCCCTCACGTGCAAAGTTCCCTCACACAAATAGTTACTAAATTGTCACTAACACACATACCGTACAAGAAAATAATTTAATAATCACTTAATTTTCCTAAGACAACGTCGTGATTGGGCAGTGATCTGTACAAGCACATACAGGGTGTCCCAGCTATCTTGTCCACCCAAATTATCTCTGGAACAATAACAGCTATTGGAAAACGGCTTTCACCGGTATCAATGAGGGGCTGGGGCCCATGAATGTACATATTTGGAAACATTCTAAAACGAAAGCATATGTGTTTTTTAACACAAACTTATGTTTTTTTAAATGGACCTCCTATATTTTTTCTTCAGCAATCCATAGCATTACATCCCGACATATTAAGACGCGAAGTTGACGCTTGAAACACCCGACATGCGCTGCTAGCGCACGTCCTGAGGCTCAGGCGTGAACCCCATGCTGCCCGTAATCGCGTTGTGATTGACATGTGTAATCACACCTCCATACTTATCAAGAGGTCCGAAACAATGGTTATTTATTTCTCGTTCAGCTACAGGCAAAGCGTGATACACTTACAAACATCAACATAAAAATTTAAATTAACATTAACAATGATTTACAATAAAATTTTCAGGGTTTCCAGCCACAAAAGTGCTTGGTCACTTATCACATGTATGTCCATCAGATTTCCTCCCTTAAGTCCGTGTACGTCGCACTCAACTATATGCTGCATGGTTTGACTCTCTCCGCACTCACAATTGGGGTCCTGGGAGAAACCCCACTTTTTCAACAAATATCCGCACCGACCAACACCTGTCCGCAGACGATTTAGAGTTACCCACACTCTACGTTGGAGTTGGAAGCCTGGAACTCGTTGAGATGGGTCCTCAATAAGGAAACTGTTATTCACTTTGCTTTCCTGCCATTGCTGTTTCCACAGGTTATCGATATCAATCTGTTGTTTGAGTTCTTTCCAGAAGGGATTTCTTGACATCAATCTGTCAGGGGGAGGAGGTAGGTCCCTGAACTTTTCTTTGTACCTCTGGATTGCTCTTTCACGTCTAATCGAGGGTGGTTCGATATTGGCAAGGACGGGCAGCCAAGGTTTCGGGGTGGGTCTTACTGTTCCTGTTATGAGCCTCATTGTCTCGTTAAGTTGCACATCAATATATCTGACATGCCTACTGCGGGCCCAGACGGGTGCGCAATATTCCGCTACACTATACAGAAGTGCCAGTGCTGATGTGCGTAGAGTTTCAGTGGAACATCCCCAGGTTGTTCCTGCCAGTTTCATTATGATGTTGTTTCTTGTTTTCATTTTTTGGGCGACTTCGTACAGGTGGCTCTTATATGTGAGAGTGCGATCTAGCTTAACACCCAGATATTTTGGCGTTCTATCGTTTTTCAACAATTTACCTTTTATTTGCACTTTTAGCTCACTATTTGCATCTTTGTTACACAAGTGCATTATTGATGCCACGGATTTAGTCGGATTTACTTTGAGGTGCCAGTTGTCATAATATTGTTGTAGTCGTTCCAGATCCCTGTTTAAAATTTCTTCCAGTTCTTCGAAAGTGTTGGCGTGAGCCGCGATAGCGATGTCATCTGCATACATAAAAGAACGAGATTCCAGGTTTGGGATGTCCGCTATGTATAAATTGAAAAGGCATGGAGCCAGCACAGACCCTTGGGGGAGACCATTTTGTAGTGTCCTGTAGCTGCTTGTTTTCCCATTCAGAGATACCTTGACTCTCCTGTTTATCAACATATTTCTGACTAGATCTATGATCTTCTTGCATTTCACGACTTTTGACAGTTTATACAGTATCCCTTTTGTCCATACGGTGTCGTATGCTGAGGTGAGATCTAATAATACCATGCCCGTTTTCTTTTTGTTTTGGTAACCTCTTTCAATGAAAGTGGTTAGGGCGAGAACTTGGTCGCAACAATCTCTTCCTTTTCGAAAACCGCCTTGCTCTGGGGGAAGAGCAGCTTCTATTTTACTTTCTATTCTGCCTAGGATGACTCGTTCAAACAGCTTGTAAGTGGTGCACAATAAAGATATCGGTCTATAATCTTTAGCATTCTCTCCTGTTTTCCCTGGTTTCTGGATGGCTATGACTTGTGCGTTTTTCCATTGCTTTGGTAACCGGCTGGTATCTATGATATTAGAGAAAAGAGAACACAACCATGCTCTTCCCTTTGGCCCGAGGTTCTTCAAGAATTCTGGAAGAAGGCCGTCACAGCCAGCTGCTTTACCAGGTGACATTTTCTTTAGTGCTATATTTATCTCTTCTTGTGTTACCCAGTTCGCTAAACCTGCTTCCTCCTCGCTTGCATCTAGCTCTTCGTTCATCAGTTGGTGCAGTTCTTTTTTCTTCGAGGCGGAGGCATGGATTCTGGATGTTTGTAGTATAGAAGAGCATATCTTGTTAGGGGTCATTTTATTATTGATGTTCCGTCCCTTGAATTGTGCTCCGCCAAGTTTCCTCAGTAGACTCCAGCTCTTCTGTGAGGAGTGCGTAAAGTCCACTTGTTCCATCCGCTTTTGCCATCTCTGTTTGCGTTCCTCGTCCATAGCTCTTATGAGCTGTTCTCCTAGTTCTGGATTCTCTGTTTTGTTATATTCATCGAGTAGTTGTTCGCACTCCTTTGTCCAGCATGGGATGTATTCTTTCCGCGCTCCTCTTGGTATTGAGTTATGCGCCGCTTTAATAATTAACTTCGTAAATCTGTCGTAATTTTCTGGAATTGGGGGAATTCTGTTTACATTATTTTCAATGGTATCTTTAAACTTAACCCAGTTAGCCTTCCTGAGGTTCCAGCGGGCTATAGGGGGGCTCTTTATTACTGGTATTTGGATCCCAAGGTCTATAATAACTGGTCTGTGTTGGCTCCGAGGAATACGGGTCAGTACAGTTCTCTTGGACGGAAGTGCTATTCCAGTTTCTCCAGATGAGACAAAACAAAGATCGGGCGTTGATGTTGTGCCCCACGCTCCTGAACAGAAGGTGGGGGTATCTTTTGCATCGTATATTAATGTATAATTATTTATATCTGCCCAGTCTGCCAGCATGAGTCCTTCTTTGTCGCAAGACTGATAGCCCCATCTGGGGTGGTGGGAGTTAAAATCGCCAATTATGACTGCAGGGTGTTGTGGGTTAGGTAAAACAGGTTGTTCCCATTTTTCTGAAGGTGGCTTGTACACGTTATACACAGTCATATCGTTTAGTTTGATTCCCACGGCAAATTCGTGGTGCATAGTTTCCTCAATATTATCAACCAGTTCTTTCTTGATCAGTGTTGCAATACCGTATTTATTATGGGCTTTATAGCCCACAATTTCATAGCCTGGTATTAGAAGTCTCGAGATATTTTCTTCTGATAGATGTGTTTCCTGCAAGGTCAGCACATCAATTTTTTCTTCTGTTAGTAGCTTTGTGAGGATGTCTCCTTTTGTCCTCGTGTATCCTTCTATGTTAACTTGGCATATACGTATTCGTCGACGCACTTGGCTCCGGGGGGGAAACTGAGGCATTTGTCTCGCTCTCTTGCGTAACTTCGCCTGTGAGGGCCGGGAGGTATTACTACGTCCGGCCGCCGTTTGGTGGTGACATTTGCTTCTCGTGTCGCAGCTCGTTCTGAGCATTTCGATTTTCTTCTCGCAATGCGATCGTTGTGCGGCACGATACTGGGGGGGGGGGGGGGGGGGGGGGGGGGGTAGGCCACGTCGAGGCTGTCACTTTTTAGTCCACTTGCTCGTTTCACTAAAACCATCAACATGAGTTTTACTATTACGAGTGAATGATTAACTGTCACTTGCGCTAGATCTACAGTAAAGTAAAGTTTTAACGTTGAACGGCATTACCTTTTTAGTAACGGATTAACGATAAGCGAAGTTAACTTTGTGACTAACGTTGCGGTACACATATATGTTACAGAACCGCATCACCCCTAGCCTATGGGATAAATAATACCTGCTGGAATGTACGACGTTAATGCAGGATGGCAGCAGACCGTATTATTCGTTTCGGACCTCTTGATAAGTATGGAAGTGTGATTACGCATGTCAATCACATCGCGATTACGGGCAGCATGGGGTTCACGCCTGAGCCTCAGGACGTGCGCTAGCAGCGCATGTCGGGTTTTTCAAGCGTCAACTTCGCGTCTTAATATGTCGGGATGTAATGGGAATATTGCGATGCAATCAACGCCATTGTGTATGTGCTTTGTCATGCTATGGATTGCTGGAGAAAAAATATAGGAGGTCCATTTAAAAAACATAAGTTTGTGTTAAAAAACACATACGCTTTCGTTTTAGAATGTTTCCAAATATGTAAATTCATGGGCCCCAGCCCTACATTGATACCGGTGAAAGTCGTTTTCCAATATCTGTTATTGTTCCAGAGATATTTTGGGTGGACAAGATAGCTAGCTGGGACACCCTGTATATAAAACACTCCTTAACGACTATAGCCAGAGAACAGACGCTCAAGCACGGCACTATTTCAAACGAACTAAAGCACTGAAGCCAGTGAGCAGACGCTCAAGCGTGACAGCAGATGCAATTATAACTAAATTACCTATAATAAAACGCGTGACTCTGCGCTTGTGTGCATAAATTACTCAACCAAGGTGAAATCACAATTAATCTGCAAATATTTTGTTCACACTCTGATTTCAAATTACTACATCTACAAATTTTGCTTGACTGTTTCTCGGGATTCACAGAAACTCACCTTTGCAGGGTCAGCCATATCTAACGTACCTCCATTTCTTCTACTGGCTATTGATGGCGGAGACTTGCAATGAGTACGTACAAGTGATAATTTGCGCAGTGGATATTTTAACGCTACTGAAGTCGCCCTGACACTTATACGTCCCCCAGAAGGAGTACGTTATCCTAATTAATTACGTAAATTGTCAGGTGATTACCTACCAGTGTCCTAATCTTATCCTGTGGATACGATAGATGCCAGGATAAGCCGACAAAATGTAGTCCCCCTTTTAACAAATAAGTTATAAAATGTACACAAGTGACAAGATTAATTGGTACAGGAAAATACCATCTACTAAAGGATAAATCCCTTGATTTTAACACATTTATTTACCATAAAAACAATTTAAAGACACTAAATAATGGTTACAAATCTCAGGTTCTCGCTGTATTAATACTGGCCCTTAAACTATCTGGCTCTGCCCTATAATGTACTTGCGATCTGTGATGAGGTGCAGAGTAACTGACATTCCCCGCTGTACTAAATAGCAAGAAGGAACTACTATCTCAATGACCAGTGTGAAACCTCAGTGCAGAAAGGGATGGAACACATGATTCTCCAATGTAAATTCACTTTCCTACACGCTGGAACATAAGCAACATCACCGTAATGATCAGAAGCTATAACCGAATAACTTCTAGCCTCAGCGAGATAATAGCAAAATTGTACTTCCCGCGTCCAAGACGACTCTCCTTTAAACTTCTCTTTTCGCTGCTCAGTCTTTAACTCCGCCTTAAATTTGGGTGGTGCATCATCTTCCCGGAAGGCGCTCGTTTCTGAACGCCGACCAATTACAGTTCGGAATCCAGATCGAAGTTTCTGGAACTTCTTTCTACGTCCGTAGGAAAGTATGCGAATACCTGCTGTCATGTGTTTTTGGATGACCAGGCCGTTTTCTCACGCCTGCATGCTGGCCACGTGTTCCTGTTTTGCAGGTGGTCCAGGTCACGGGAGGTTCCTGGGATTAGCGCCGGAAGCGGCTGTGCCGTCCTATTGTCCGAAGGAATGTGTGGGCTTCCTGTGTCCTTCCGCACTACCACGAGTTTCACAGTTCTGCTTGTTCCCCCGTCACCCAACATGCAGACATTATACAATAAATTAAGTATACTAGATGGTGTCAGTCATATACATCTTTTTAATGAACGGGCAAAAACCTGTCTGTTCTATCATTGAAGGGGCTTATTTACGTCGTATTGGATGTAAATGCGGTTTGTAAGTTGTAAAATAACGCCACCTTACAAATTAAGTCACGTGATTGTACAGCGAAACTGTGTTCAGTTGTATATCTTGATTCTGTGGTTGCAAAAAAGCAGTGTTGCAAGACCAAGAGCCATAACATTAATCAAACATGTTCTTTCTCCTCATTCTTATCCATTTCGATTTTGGACTTACTGAGCATAATACTTGTATGAATATATTTGAAAAGAACGGAAAACAGAAAGTTACTTATATACACAATTTTACACAGACTATTTTATGGACCAGCCACACTCCTCAGATTATTTGAGAGCTTTTAGAAGATCAGTTTGTTTACTTGCTTATAAAACTCTACAAAGCTCATTTGGAAGTTTTACAGACTAGCAGCTGATTGCGGCAATCACAGAGCACTGAAATTATTTCGTGCAGTTGTTCAGTGTTCTGACGCAGGTGAAGAGATACAAAATAGACTAAGTAAGCTGGAGAATTTCAGCACTCACAGATGTTAAAATTAATTTAAAACATTGTGTAGCATTTTGCGGCGACATCTTCAACACCAATTTCGGGGGGATTGAACTGTGGAGGTGAAGACAACAAACATTTTAAGTCTCGTAAAAACAAAACTTGGGAAGGACTTGGAAGAAGTGGGCTATCCATCAAACATTTAAAAAATACTTTTTCAACTGCCACAGGCGTTTTACCCGTTAATTTTGGATCAACTTTTTAATTACTTTTCCGTCTTAACAATCAGAACCTCAAAACTTGCTCTCTTTTGTGAATTTGCGGATAGCTTCTAGAGAACTTTTGTCACTCTTTAAAACTAAAAGTATGTCTTTAATACCTGCAGTGGAGCGTGTATTTTACAACTGGGGAAGCTCTGAAATATTTTTCCTTGTCAGAAGAAAAGCCATCAGAGATCTTGGTAGAATTTTTCTCTGCTCCTTTAAACGACACTTCCTTTTGATTTATTCACCATGAGCTGAGTTTTGGTCGTAGTAACATATTTGTGATCTAAGTAAAGCTAATTATTGACAATACAATAGTTTCATTACAAAAAAAGAAAACTGTTGTTATTTGGGTATGAAAACTAAAGAAATTTTTTTAAAAAATGCATGAAATCATTGCTGTAACGAATCATGGGAAACTTTCAATGACATAAGTGTTTTATGAAACTGTCAATTCTTATCGTACGAAATGGTCTCATCGGCTATCAGGTTTTGACATTTTGGAATGGATGTCTTTTACTAAATTGGTGGAATGAGAAGACAATGCTTAAGCACATTGGTTTATTTAAAAGGAATGCAAGTAGATATTTGTGAGTCATCAAGGTTTGATCAGTATGTACACTTGAAGAATTTTCTGGTTTCAAAAGTTTCTAAGGATAATTGGAAGTCAGTATTACTTGCCTGGAACAAATGGCTGGAAATTTTTCACAAATACAGAGTTCATCGTTCAGAAGTCAGAATTGGTAAAGATATTTCTTTTCAATTACAGCACGTAATTCTAAAATGGAGAAAATTTTCTTCATTAATGAGAGCTCAGTGGATTGAGGAACGGAGTCGTTTGGATGTATCAGCAACTCAGCAACTGAGAGCATCTTACAGTGTACTTAAAACTTCCAAATGAGATTTTTGTAGAGTTTTATAAGCATGTAAACAAACTGATCTTCTAAAAGCTCTCAAATAATCTGAGGAGTGTGACTGGTCCATAAAATAGTCTGTGTAAAATTGTGTATGTAAGTAACTTGCTGTTTTTCGTTCTTTTCAAACATATTTATACAAGTATTATGCTCAGTAGTGACGCGTAGGTTCATTTTTCCAGGCGTCTTATGACTGGATTTCTGTGGATTTTCTTCAGATTTTGATACCAACATTTATTTTTATAGAAATAGTGGAATTCCAGTTTATAGTGTTAAAAATCGTTTCTGAAATTAAAAAAGGAAAAGAGAAAAAGCGAGAAAGGATCAGAAAATCCTCATCCATAAGACACTTCGGATTTTTGTAACGACCACGGGGAATAAACAGAGAACTGTTTCGTTGTCAGCAAACTATACATTGCTCAAAAATTATCATAAGAACTGTGCCACAGCAATTGTTATAAAATATTTAAATATAACTTTGTAAAGTGCCTTGGCCTTGATTTTCTTTCCTCTTCTAGTCACATCTGCGGCAGTTTAGCTATCGATATAAATTACTATTTGTTCAAAAATGGTGCAAATGGCTCTGAGCACTATGGGACTTAACATCTGAGGTCATCAGTCCCCTTTAACATCTGAGGTCATCAGTCCCCTAGAACTCAGAACTACTTAAACCTAACTAACCTAAGGAGGTCACACACATCCATGCCCGAGGCAGGATTCTAACCTACGACCGTAGCTGTCTCTCGGTTCCGGACTGAAGCGCCTAGAACCGCACGGCCACCGCGGCCGGCTGCTATTTCTTCAAGAAATTAACTATTTGAGACAGTATTGGTATGGTTAATTGCTTATATTCGCGTGCCTGCACTTCGTAGAACAGCGCTACGTCCTCTTGTCACGGCTGCGTCTATTTATTCGCCGATTCGGCACTAGGCAGGAAGGGCTGTACAAACCGCTGTTGCAAGCTGTTCGTGCTGCAAAAATGAGTAACTTTAAGATTATTTTTTAAATACTTGTAGTGTTCCTCGGCACCTAAAATTTTGACAGTGCATTTCTTTTGCTGTAATATTGCTGCGTAAAAAATGTCAGGGTGAGTTTCGATATGTTAAAATTGGACGATTCCCTTGTAAGTTTGACCTTGGAGCCCAAGCGATTGGTTTCACGCCCTGTACGTTGTAACTACCGACCAATAAAGGATCCTTCATTCTGCATTTGGTTAACCATAGTACAGAATGTCGCAAATTTAAAAATCACGCAAGTAAAATTAATGTGAAAGTTGATGACGAACTGTTGCCCTTAAATATCGATGTAAAAATAATTGTCAGAAGTGGGATTCGAACCCACGCCCACAGAAGTGGACTGCGACCTGAACGCAGCGCCTTAGACCGCTCGGCCATCCTGACAGATGGAGGACATGTCTCGAGATCTTACACTTATAGTTGTAATATTTTATTTTTATTTATTTCTTGTACGTTATTGCCAGTGAGATCTTAATAATGTAGAATATCCGCACAACACAATTTGAAGACGGCACACCTATTTTTAGCAGTGATAGGCATCATTAGATTAACACAAGCAGACTCAGAGATCGTCAGATCAAGTTGTGCAGAAAAAACAGCTGGAAAAAACACCACTAAAAACAACGGTTGCGTTTTGGCAGGCAAACGGCCGCATGTATCTAACGCCTCTATGGTTTCGTTACTTTACTTAAGGTTAATGCCAGAAATGTTCCACAAACATGACAGTACCACTCTCTTCCCCCATGCCTGGCCAGTCTGAGCCCGTGCTTCATTTCCAATGCCATCAATGTCGATAGGACATTAAACACTTCCTTTCCTTTTAACAGTACAGTTTACATCCACCATCGCTAGCCCTATGGTACCGTTCCTATTTCGAAAAACAGAGGTCGTTGCTCACATCCAGTCAGCAGTATGCGCGTGGGTTCTAATGGGCCTTAGTTGAGCATTTCCTGTAAATTAATCAGACTGCAATTTTAGACTCTACGTTATCTTCGACCTTTCTGTGCGTGGCTTGATTGGAGCATACTATAACTTGTTAAATACATTAGCGCTTGTGAAAATTGTAATACCAATGCGACTGAAATAGATGCCATACAACACAGTAGGTATTTGACAATACACAAATATCCTCTGACTTTGAGAGTTACACAACGAGTAAAGGAGACACTTGATGAGAACTCAGAGATGAAGAGATGGAGACGCAATAAGATAACGGATAACTACCCGCCCCGGTGTTCAGTAATTGCTGCAGTAATATCTTGGCGTGATACTTTCTTTTTCAAAAGAATGGCGCCGTGTCATTCTTAATCAAAATACTGCTAAATGAAAGTCATGGATGTAATGTCACAAAATGCACGTTAAGCTGACGGTGCTCACTTGAACTGGTCTAATGATGATGAGCGTTTTTCTGGACCCATCCGCAGCTGGACTGCCGAGTCAGCACGACATGTTGCAAGTTGGCGCCATTTCCAATGCACTGGAGAAATGTCAACTCTTCTGACAAGACCTGGTAATCTGCAGTTCTCATCTCGTGGTGTCTGTGAAGAGATATTTACCAGTAACTGAAAGGTTGGGACTAGATGGAAAAACCTTAATGAACACTATTTCTTTTTTTGTTTGTGCCAATCCTTTCGGGTTCTGGTGAGACAGCTGTGTAGATGAACACAAAGTACCTTGACGAAGAGGTATTTTGTCTTCACTTAAAAATACTTTCATGTACACCTTTTAAGGAGCAATGATTTGCATACTGTCGCCAATCACCGACAATCCCGCTAACCTATGAATTGCTTCTTTATTATCCTCGTCCCTTCCGACATGACCAGCCTATTATATTCTAGGGCCAATAAAATTTGACAGACTGATCCTCTGCAATAAATAGAGCCACCTTCACTCCACCAAAACCAGTCTTGTCCTGAGGAAAGCCGTTGTAAATTCGGTCGAAACGTTTGTTTTATAGTTTATAGTATATCATACAACGACACGGTGCAAACCCATAAGAATTTCAATCATCGTGACACAGACTGCGGAAGCAAACGTAATTATGTTCTTTGTTGCTAGGTATTGATCGCGCAGAGCTTAGATCCTCATCCTCTTAGATAAGCATTATCGATTATTTGACAAGGGCTTCAACTGTATTAGATAAGTGAAAATATGGCATTTAAATGTTGGTGTCATTGTTAATTGGTGGTGATCTACATTAGAGATTATGTTGCAGACACGAGACGGTGAAATAGATGATGAAATATCTGCTGGACATGTCGGAAACACTTTGGTGTCAGGAAGAAAAAGGCACACTGTGTCAACAGCCCTTGAGTCACATGCGGCTTGAACCTTGGCCACTTGATTAGCGACTTATTTGTGAGGCGCAGCGTGTAGTTCGTGGATGAGGTTCCTGGGAAAACTTCACGTTTTCACGAGATGTATCTGCTTGATTTATGAAAGATTTTACCCATGAATTTTCAGTACCTATAACTGCAATCAAACGTTCTGCTGATAAAAAAAATGATTCCCTAGTAATGCAGTAGTTGTGGTTTGCAGTCCAAAGATTGGGTTGATGCAGCTCTCCACGATATTCTGTCTTGTCTAAGTATCTTCATCTCTGCATAACTGATGTAATCCACATCGATTTGAAACAGTTTCCTATATTCGAACCTTGGTCTCCTGCTTTAGTCTCCCCACCACCACCACCACACACATATGTGCGTCCATATTTTTTGTGCGTACACAATTTTTTCCCTAATTCTATTAGGTACCTCTTCATTCGTCATACGATATACCGATCTAATCTTTAGCATTCTTCCGTAGCACCACATTTCAAATGCTTCTATTCTCTTTTGGTCTTAACTGCTTGTCGTCCACGTTTCACTTCCGCGCAAGGTAGCACTCCAAAAAAAAAGTATCCAGAAAAGACTACCAAACATTTACATTTTTATTCAACTTCAGCAAATTCCTCTTCTTCAGAAACGTATTTCTTGATATTACTAGTATCCATTTTATATCCTCTCTACTTCGGCCATCGTAAAATATTTTGCTGCACGAATATCGGAACTCCTCTACTTCTTTCAGTGTATGATTTCCTAATTTCATACTAAGTCCTCTGGAAGAGCAGTTGAACGAAATGTATTGGATCTTGCAAAGAGACAATAAGATGAACGTCAACAAAAATAAAACGCAAGTGAGGATTATATCTTCTTTCGTAATCTAGCTGCCTCAGCCTGGTCTGATTTATTAGACTACATTCCATTATCGTGGTTTTACTTTTATTGGTATGCATCTTATAAACTCTTTGCAAGGCACTATCCATTTCACCATCTGATTTTCCAAGTCTATTTACGTCTCTGACACAATTACAGTAATCGAGCGGGGTGGCGCAGTGATTAGCACACTGGACTCGCATTCGGGAGGACGACGGTTCAATCCCGCGTCCGGCCATCCTGATTTAGGTTTTCCGTGATTTCCCTAAATCGCTCCATGCAAATACCGGGATGGTTCCTTTCAAAAGACACGGCCGACTTCCTTCCCCTTCCTTCCCTAATCCGACGAGACCGATGACCTCGCTGTCTGGTCTCCTCCCCCCGCCCCCAAAAAACAACAACAACAATTACAGTGTCATCAGCAAACCTCCAAATTTTTATTTCTGTTTCCTGCACCTTAATTCCCTTTCCAAATTTCTCTTCGGTTTTTCCCTCTCAGCTTCATCAGTGCACATACTTAATAAGTGAGATAGCTTACAACCATATATCACTCCTTTCTCAGCCACTGCTACCCTGTCGTGTCATGTCCTTCAACTCTTATTGCCGTCTGGTTTCTGCACAAGTAGTGAGTAACGTTTCGCTCCCTGTATTTTATCTTGCTACTTTCAGAATTTAAAAGTGTGTAATTCAAGTCAGCATTGTTAAACAGTTTCTCTAAATCTACAAATGCTATAAGCGTAAATTTTCCTTTCTTCAACTTATATCTGCAGATAAGTCTTAAGGTCAGCCAGAATTCGCGTTTTCTTACGTTTTTCCGGATCCCAAATTGATCCCACTCGAGGTCGACTACTACTAGTTTCTCCATTCTTCTGTAAATAATTCGCGTCACTATTTTGCAACCATGCCTCGTTAAACTGATAGTTCAGCAAAACTTGTCAGCACTTTCCTTTTGTGAAATCTGAGTTATTACAACCTTTGTGACGTCTGAGGGTATTTTGCCTGTCTGATATCTTTCAGGCCAGGTGGAATGGTTTTGTCATGGATGTTGCTATCGCAGTAGTTACTGGCATATTGCAGAAGTACTGCATGTGCCATTAGAAAGCGCTTCGAAATGTCACTGAAAGAACAATGGTTCAAATAGATCTGAGCACTATGGGGCTTAACATCTGAGGTCATCAGTCCCCTAGAACTTAGAACTACTTAAACCTAACTAACCTAAGGACATCACACACATCCATGCCCGAGGCAGGATTCGAACCTGTAGCGTAGCGGTTGCGCGGTTCCAGACTGTAGCGCCTAGAACCGCTCGACCACCCCGGCCGGCTACTGAAAGAACAGATTTCGATGTTTATTACTGTTTTGAGTTATTAATGCTGAACATTTTAATCGTGTCATCCGGTACTGCAGTTACACTGCTGTGAAGACGTAGAGCCTAAACTGTCATAGACCGAACCTGTCATAAACGGAACTGTAGAGAAATTGGAAAGTTATTAACTTCGCGGTCTTAATATCATGATCGAGCCTTCTAAGGTTGTGAGGGAAATTAGAGAGTTGAAAAACGGTTTCAAGGCAGCAAGAAATGAGGTGAAAGTAATTGTGGGATTAAACGAAATAGGTTCAGATGGCTCTGAGCACTATGGGACTTAACATCTATGGTCATCAGTCAACGAAATAGGTATTACCGGCAATATCAGGTGGAGTGAACGGAGCAGTTGTGACAAGTAGTTAAGCGAAAACTTTTATCGAAGAAGTTCGAGCATATAAGCGCTTACACAAGAGCCAGGACAAACATAAAAATTTGTAGAACTTGAAAAAACAATAAATAAAAACAACGTATTCACTGAATAGTTAAGTAATTGCAAACTGTTTGACTCTCGCCTCTAATATTTTGTAACAATATGGAAAACATAAAAAATCGAAAGAAAAATAGTTCTTACAACCAGTTGAAAACAATTTGTATAACTTAATTTTAGTTAGTTGTTCACATGCAGCAGCCCAGTCACATTAACGGGTTGTAATTCATACCTTTCGTCTATTACATGTTTTCTCAACATATTGAAATACAGGATGTTTCAAAAATAATTTGTGTGTTACAAACTAGTATGTTGTCAAAACTATCGATCGCCGCGCTACGGCTCGGTTATTGAATGAAGGAATACATTACTGCTAGATGTCGGTTGCTTTCTGTTTGCTTTGTTATACTGTCACATATTCCAAAGTAGCTTCTCCGCAGCAGAAATCATCTTGTGTTCACGGGTTTGCGAAGTGTAATTCTGTAATTACACTGAAAAGACGTTAAGACGTTTCAGGTTGAGGTACCAAACCGATCTTCCAAGTGGAAGGAAGTCTCACTGATGGTATCGACAGATTGTAGGCACAGGATGTGTTTGCAAAGGAGAGTCCTGGCCGCTCTCGTGTTTCAGACGAAAATGACAACTGTCTACAGTAACAGTTTGGCTTGTTTTGAGACGTCGGTTAGTTTTGAAATCATACTAGTTGCAGCTGTTACATGCTCTCCGTAATGACGACAAAGCCAATCGTGTGGCATTTTCTGACGAGCTTGAGAATGCTATTGACACTTTCGCAAAACACATCTCGTTTAGTGATGAAGCGACTTTCCGCCTTAGTGGAAAAGTAAAGAAACACAATGTTCGAAATTCGGGCCTACAGAACCCACATACAGACACTGATCGTGTACGAGATTCACGCAAAGTGTGTTCGTTATTCCACTCAGTTGTTTATGGTCCAACCTTCTTTCATTCAAACACGGTTAACGGTCAGCAGTATCTTGCTATGTTACAAATCTGGTCATTTTTTAGGCTGAACGAGGACACCTTCATTTTTCAACAAAACGGGGCACCCCCTCGCTGCAGCCGCCAAGTGCGTGAATGTCTGAACGAAACTCTTGAGAGAGAGTGTGTTTTGACTTTATGGGCATCCAAAGGCGAGAATATCAGCGCGCAAGGAAACTCTACCGAGCGGTTGGATTGGTCATCAAATAGCCGGCGACTTAGTACTTCTCAGCTGGCCTCCACGGTCATTGAATTTGACATGCTGTGACTTCTTCCTGTGGGGGTTTCATTAAGGACAAAGTTTACGCACCAATATTACCGCAGAACCTAGAAGAGTTGAAGAATCGGATCCGTACGGCGATAACATCAGTGATGATGGGCATTCTTACGTGAGTATGGGAGGATTTAGAGTATCAATGTGATATTGTTCATGTCGCTGGTGGAGGATATATTGACCATCTGTCAACTAAACTTGAAAAGATTAGTAATTGTGTGTCCCAAGCTTCATAGCTGTATGTCTTACAGTTATAATAAATATAAGCGCTCGACATACATACATACATTCTTTTTGAAACGCCGTGTGTGTAATGTGGCGAAAGAACTCATATCACTTTGCAAAGCACTGTACTTGTACAGGGTTGTCGGTAATTCCCGTTACAAACTTCTAGGACTGGTAGAGGAGAGTGAGAATATATCATCTTGAATAGGGACTCATGTCCGGAAACGTACCGTTTAAACACATGTTTGCTAGGTAGGTATGCAACAAAGTAGTCATGCTGGGGGACGGGGGTGTTATGTCGGATCGACTGACGTCATTTGACGACTATCCTATCTATTTGACCTGGTTCCAGCCTCATTCACATGCCTGTGAGTGTGGGCAATATGGTTCAGTACACGTTTGCAGAATACACCGACATGCTCCTTCTGAATGCCGAAGCTCTAAAATGTAAAAAAAAATCTACGTGATTATTCTGCTATTCAGAATAAAGTGCCTGGCAGAGGGTTCAATGAACTACCTTCAAGCTGTCTCTCTACCGTTCCACTCTCGAACGGCACGCGGGAAAAACGAGTACTTAAATTTTTCTGTGCGAGCCCTGATTTCCCTTATTTTATCGTTATGATCATTTCTCCCTATGTAGGTTGGTGCCAACAGAATGTTTTCGCAATCGGAGGAGAAAACTGGTGATTGAAGTTTCATGAGAAGATCCTGTCGCAACGAAAAACGCTTTTGTTTTAATGATTGCCACTCCAATTCACGTATCATGTCTGTGACACTATCTACCCTATTTCGCGATAATACAAAACGAGCTGCCCTTATTTGTATTTTTTCGATGTCATCTGTCAGTCCCACCTGATGCTTATCCCACACCGCACAGCAATACTCCAGAGTAGGGCGGACAAGCGTGGTGTAAGCAGTCTCTTTAGTAGACCTGTTGCACCTTTTAAGTGTTCTGCCAATAAATTGCAGTCTTTGGTTTGCTCTACCCACAATATTATCTATGTGATCGTTCCAATTTAGGTTATTTCTAATAGTAATCCCTAAGTATTTAGTTGAATTTACAGCCCTCAGATTTGTGTGACTTATCGCGTAATCGAAATTTAGCTGATTTCTTTTAGTACTCATGGGAATAACTTCAACTTTTCCATTCCAATCGCCGACGAAGAGCAGACTACATGATACAGTACTTCCAATTGCTGAGTTTCATATTGACGTGTGAAATGACAGCTGCAAGCTTTGGATGAACTGTAATAATTCGGCACGGTAATGTTTCATCTTCTAACATGACGACTGTTGTTCAGCGAAACAGCAGCCTAGCTTCAACTTTGATATGACCTTGGTCTAATAGATAAACGCTAATCGGTTTCTGCTGCGTCGGGGGTCGTTTCTAACGAGGGTGGACTGTTCAACAAAATTCTCACAATGATAAAGGGTTTTGCAATAACCAATGCCAAGATGTTTCGCAGTGTTTGACATCTATTCTGTTTGGACGCAATATGACACACAGTACTTTCGGCTCACACAGGTTAGAATTTTTAGTACTCCATCACATGCTGTAACCTTGGTCATCACACACAATCCTCGCTGCCGTCCAAAACGGGGCCGGCGCGGTTGACGCGAACGCGAATATACGGCACACTTAAAACTCTTTGTAAAACACTTGTCAAGAATATCATACGTCACGAATCGGTATTGTTTCGCTGAGGGTCAGCCCATGGCGGTGGTGACTCACTCAGCCGGTAAGAGGCGTAAAATTCCGACCGCAATCAACAGACTTCAAACTCTAACTGTTCAAACACTTCAATCACTAAGCGCCAGCGGCGCTTGACAATCGATTTTGCCAACTATCAGCCAGTGTGATGCCAAAAATATGTATCGTTGGCTAAGGAATCGCGGACCCCTTAGGGTTCCAATCCAAAATGTTATCTACTCAATCCACTCTAAAAGTTCTAGAAGTTTGTAAAGGGAATTTCCGATCACCCTGTATAGTTGCAAGTACTAGTCCCCGTCTCATGAATCCATCACACAGACCCATATCCTTATGGCACCGAAAGTTCGTAGACTTAGATACACCATGGTTATTATGGCAAATTAGATGTTTCAAATGTCTTCAAATGGGTCTGAGCACTATGGGACTTAACATCTGAGGTCATCAGTCCCCTAGAACTTAGAACTACTTAAACCTAACTAACTTAAGGACATCACACACATCCATGCCTGAGGCAGGATTCGAACCTGCGACCGTAGCGGTCGCGCGGTTCCAGACTGAAGCGCCTAGAACCGCTCTGCCACACCGGGCGGCTTTGATGTTTCAACCTTTTATAAATGGTCAATACAGCATACTCTCAAAGAATAATATAAGAACATCATTTCGATTTTTCGTATCTCACGCACTTACTTGCGTTTGTCCGCAGCTCGTGGTCGTGCGGTAGCGTTCTCGCTTCCCACGCCCGGGTTCCCGGGTTCGATTCCCGGCGGGGTCAGGGATTTTCTCTGCCTCGTGATGACTGGGTGTTGTGTGCTGTCCTTAGGTTAGTTAGGTTTAAGTAGTTCTAAGTTCTAGGGGACTGATGACCATAGCTGTTAAGTCCCATAGTGCTCAGAACCATTTTTTTTTACTTGCGTTTATTCTTAACATAGAAACAACAGCCTTCCTGGAAAGGAGATAGAAGTTCCTTCATCTTTCAGGCGTTCATCCGGGATATTAATTCTTGTCCCGATTGTTTCGCCTGACAGTGTTTCAGCCGTTCTCAAAGTGAGTCGCCTGCGAGATTTTTAAATCGCTTTACACAATACTGAGTAATCGCGCATTTGTCAAGAGATAACACTGTTGGTTAGAAGATCGTCAGTTACAGATAAAACTTCCTGTGTAAGCACATAGTCAACGAATCTTACAGTCGTTGCAAAATATTTGGCAGATTATTATGGATAACATATGTTGGAATTCCGGGCATGAAAGATTTAAAACAATATTTTCTTTGAGAGCATAGACGTGAAATATTGGCGAACTGTTCACTGCCTGGGATTCAAACATGTGCCATCCATAAGAACCAGTCAAATATTTCTTAAGCCCTGTGGATTCGCTGACGTCAGCTTGCTTTGTTTTACTCTTGGAAGCGCAAAGTTTTATCTGTGACTGACTCTCTTCTTCGTGGAAGTACAATACGTCCTTGCTCTTGTTACCAACAGTCTTATCTCTGACACATGCGCAGTTACTCCACAGTGTTGTGTAAAGTAATTTAAAAACCTTGCAAGCGACTCACCTTGAGAATGGCTGAAAGGTTGACATTGGAAACAGACTTAAGATAATGGAATATTCAAGCCGCCGGAAAAACTTAAAGAAACAAAAGATAGGAGTTGCCTCCAAGGTATACTCTCCCACATCAAAGTGATATTCCAAAATGTTGGATTGTCAACGAAACAACAAATATCTAAGAAAGCAGACACTCAACAAGGGCACAGAGAAATCCTAGTACAGTACCTGACATTAAGAAGAAGCCGTTCAAATCAATTAGTTTCGCAAGTATGGTTGAAAAGAATTTAGCGGTACGCCAACGTCGCTATAATTACGGAGCACACCTGGCTCTTACTGTAAGGAAGAGAAATGCAACTAGGGAGACTGATCAGATGCCCAGACAACGAGGAGACTTCAGACTTACAGCCGTAGGTGGTTTTATGATCACAAAGTGGAAACCAGTCAGCGGGTAGGGGATAAGAACTGGTAAAGAGATTTTTGGCGCATGGACACTACGTGGCCCAAATACGAACTGTGGCAGAGTAGAAAAAGCTGCAACAGTGTGGTGAGAAGTTACGCGTAGTTACCTCACGTTTTAGTGTTTAGTTGTTATCTTTTCTTCATCCTTACTTCTTTTCTCTTTGTCTCTTTCTTTCCTATTATTTCGTTAATTCTTTTTCCACTAGTAGCATGTATTGTAGCGCAATGAATTTTTTAGCGCGGTAAATTGTTTCAGCAATGTAAATAAAGTGCTATTATTCAGTTCTGTTGCAGTCTGTTTATTATAAAGAAACAGATCTATTTAATGCTAAGCTACTAATAAATAGGTGAAATATGACCTGAGATTGTTTTCCACATTATATACGGTGAGACAGTTATAAAGAAATGACGAATTTACATGTATCGAGGTGTGCTCTTCGTAAAGTTTTAGAAGTCAGTGTGGGGAATTTTGTGATTATGCAGGTAGTTTTTAACGTTTATTGGTGCCAAATTATGAAGCAGTCTTTTTAATGACACTGTACGCTTTTTCTGCAGCATTGGAAGGAGCTTTCGAAGACGACGTCAACAACATAATACAGGGCAACTATAAACAATTAATTCGTTTTCAGAGTTCTATACCTTCTTAATTATTACATGCACAAATATGACTGATGCATGAATAGAATCGTAAACTCAACGAGCTTGCATTTTGAATTCTACAGCTTTTCTATGAGTGCCCCTCTGTGCACATGACATATGTCCAAGTGGCACAAGTTCGTAGCGACATCCTGTCAGCGGTTATCACATGAGCACTGGTGCATGCTCTGAGCTGTTCCAATGTTGTGGGGTACGTACACAAGGTCCTTAATGTACTCCCCAAAGGAAGCAAGGTGTTAGGGCAGGCGATCTGGGGGGCGAGGGAGGCAAGGGAAAAGAGTCACATCTTCATCATCACCTCCAATCCAGTGGTGCCAAAGTTCGTCGTTTAGGTAGCGACGAACATTGATGATGCTCCAATGAGCGGGTGCCCCGTCTTGTCGGCAGAATTAATTGGTTCAAATGGCTCTGAGCACTATGGGACTTAACATCTATGGTCATCAGTCCCCTAGAACTTAGAACTACTTAAACCTAACTAACCTAAGGACATCACACAACACCCAGTCATCACCAGAATTAATTCTCTCAATCAGCATCTGTTGTGGAAGCAATCATAACATATGAAGGTAAGAAGAACCTTTCACCGTCTCCCCAGAGAGAAAAAAAAAATAAAGGCCCGTGTAGCGTCGTCTGTAACATTACACAGAAAACATTAACCTTCAGCGAATCTGATTCAGGCGCCACAATTTCATGCGGATTTTCAGTGCCTCAGATTCTCACATTGTGGCGATTAACTTTTCCAGATACAGGGTGCAGTTATTGAACTATATGAAATAAAATCGTCATTAATTCTAAACTGCTTGAGTTAGGAAGTTCAAACTGCACGGTTGGCTGCGGGGCATGATGGGAATTAGTATGCGCATGGCTTGATTTAGCTACGAATCCCACTTTCATTAGGATGGGTTCGTCAATAAGCAAAACTGACGCATTTGGAAGATTGAGAATCTCTATTTCGCGATCGACTGTGTGATGTCCAGTCACGGAATAATCGGTGCGATACTGCTTGATGGCACCGATCGGTACATGAAGGTTTCTGAAGATGATTTCATCCCCATTATCCAAAGTGACCCTGATTTAGACATGGGGTTCGCGCAAGACGGAGCTCGACCCCATCGAAGCAGGTGTGTTTGATGTCCTGGAGGAGCGCTTTGGGGATTGCATTGCAGTCTGACTCTGGGGTACACAGAGGCCACTGGCCTGGGCCTCAATAGGTCGCCATATTCTTCCGATCCGAACACTTGCGGCTCCTTTTTGTGGGGCCGTATTAAAGAGAAGGTGTACAGTAATAACCCCAAAACCATTTCTGAGCTGAAAACAGCCATTCGGGAAGCCATCGATGTTCCGACACTTCAGCGGGCCATGCAGAATTTCGCTATTCATCTGCGCCACATCATCGCCAATAAAGGCAGGCATATCGAACATGTCATAACCTAAATCCGTTTACATGTTGAATAAAATGTGTGCACGCCGCAGTTTGTAACAGATTTACGTTTTTTTTTGTTTTTTTTTTTTTAATTATATATGCAGGGTGGTCCACTGATCGTGACCGGGCCAAATATCTCACGAAATAAGCGTCAAACGAAAAAACTACAAAGAACGAAACTTGTCTAGCTTGAAGGGGGAAACCAGATGGCGCTATGGTAGGCCCGCTAGATGGCGCTGCCATAGGCCAAATGGATATCAACTGCGTTTTTTAAAATAGGAACCCACATTTTTATTACATATTCGTGTAGTACGTAAAGAAATATGAATATTTTAGTTGGACCACTTTTTACGCTTTGTGATAGATGGCGCTGTAATAGTCACAAACGTATGGCTGACAATTTTAGATGAACTGTTCGTAACAGGTAGGTTTTTTAAATTAAAATACGGAACGTAGGTACGTTTGAAAGTTTTATTTCGGTTGTTCCAATGTGATACATGTACCTTTGTGAACTTATCATTTCTGAGAACGCATGCTGTTACAGCGTGATTACCTGTAAATACCACATTATTGCAATAAACGCTCAAAATGATGTCCGTCAACCTCAATGCATCTGGCAATACGTGTAACGACATTCCTCTCAACAGCGAGTTGTTCGCCTTCCGTAATGTTCGCACATGCATTGACAATGCGCTGACGCATGTTGTTAGGCGTTGTCGGTGGATCACTATAGCAAATATCCTTCAACTTTCCCCACGGAAAGAAATCCGGGGACGTCAGATCCGGTGAACGTGCGGGCCATGGTATGGTGCTTCGACGACCAATCCACCTGTCATGATATATGCTAGTCAATACCGCTTCAACCGCACGCGAGCTATGTGCCGGACATCCATCATGTTGGAAGTACATCGCCATTTTGTCATGCAGTGAAACATCTTGTAGTAGCATCGATAGAACATTACGTAGGAAATCAGCATACATTGCACCATTTAGATTGCCATCGATAAAATGGGGGCCAATTATCCTTCCTCCGATAATGCCGCACTATACATTAACCCGCCAAGGTCTCTGATGTTCCACTTGTCGCAGCCATCGTGGATTTTCCGTTGCCCAATAGTGCATATTATGCCGGTTTACGTTACCGCTGTTGATGAATGACGCTTCGTCGCTAAATAGAACGCGTGTAAAAAATCTGTCATCGTCCCGTAATTTCTCTTGTGCCCAGTGGCAGAACTGTACACGACGTTCAAAGTCATCACCATCCACTTCATGGTGCATAGAAATATGGTACGGGTGCAATCGATGTTGATGTAGCATTCTCAACACCGACGTTTTTGAGATTCCCGATTCTTGCGCAATTTGACTGCTACTGATGTGCGGATTAGCCGCAGCAGCAGCTAAAACACTTACTTGGGCATCATCATTTGTTGCAGGTCGTGGTTGACGTTTCACATGTGGCTGAACACTTCCTGTTTCCTTAAGGGTATACGGAACGCCCTATGCTTACAGTGTTAAATTGACCTAAAAGTTAGGAACACTTTCTCATTTGTTATTTGGACGATACTCTTGGTTTTTTCACAGAACGCAGAGATATGTTCTGCTTTTATGCTGAATTATAAATTTTGAAAACATTATGTATAGTTTTTCAGATATTTCATTTTTTGTAAATGTTAAAAAAGTTATACATTTTAACAAGTATTTTAAAATTTACATCCATTAATACAAAATAATTCCACATATCTTTTAATTCAGATATATTAGAAGGTCTTAAGGGACAACTACAGAAAATTTCATCTTTTTACTATAAATAGGCCCTGAGAAAATGTACCTTATACACAAAAAACTAAAGTTACGGGAAATTAGCTTCAAAGTTTTTACTTCAGTACAAGCCTGCTCCATAGCTTTTATCATCAGAATCGTCCAACAGCTTCCTCTTGATGGCTCTGCTACGCTGTCTAGTCATCTTTGAATATACTTTTATGGCATTATCTGAAGACCTGAGCCGTTCCTTGTCCAAACAAAGCATAGCTGCGGCAGTTCGTAGTCCTACACAGAGCCCCAACTTCTGCAGAACTTTGCACTTTGTTATATTGCCCTGATTGAATGATGCTGTTTCATCATAAACGCCAAAGTGAAGTGTGTTTGTACCCACAAACACAGTTTTAGGCAGTCTATTCCATATCACATGGTTCACACACTCATTTGGATTTTGAGTCCGGCCATGAAGACATTTCTTTAGTAGACTAATATCTGCGAGGTCTCGGAATATTGGTTTTATTTCATCCATTATGGCAGGTAATGATGGTGATTGTATTGGTTTCTTAGTTACCTTGCCTCTGTTGTACTTGCACCAACTATCGTCTCCTTTTGGACATAGCCCATGTTGGGGATTCTCATTGTTTGAAGCTGTATGAATGAACAGAGCCCAGACTGCTCTTCTCATTAATTCTGCATCTGCTATATTCTGTCTTATTGCTAGACCATAGCACTTCTGAATATGATCCATTGTAGCATCTGTCAGTCTATTTTTCCCATCTAAAGTTTTTCCATCGCTCAATTTCTTGCCTTTCATGCTAGCCTTGAGCCGTCGAAGTCTTGATCCCATCCTTTTCTGAACATGGCCAACACACACTCCAGTTTGGAAATTTTCACATCGTTACCATAGGGTCTCAGTTCCTCAATTTCTTTGAAAGCCTTTGAGTCACCATCTCCAAGATAATTTATGTATTTAACGTTGTATCATTTTACTGAGCGTTGATAAATACTTCTTACACCAACAACTTCCATACCACCACTTGACCCATAGTAATTTGCCATGCACTCCTCTTCATGTTTATTTTTCATTTTCTCCTTGCATCTGCAATGCTTGGAAAGTATTGCCACATCAATTACCTTACCAGTGTCCACACTTGTAGCTGTTACTACGCCATTCAGAGATGTGTGGCCTCTCTTCTGCCAGCTTCCATCAAAAGCTATGGACAAGTCTCTGCTATTATTATTTTCAACAACTGCTTCCTCAACAGCATCTTTCATGTTTTCCTGTGCCACATCTTCTACAGCAGAGGCTATTGCATTTATGTGTGTGTTAAATTTTGAAGGTGGAGGAGGAGGGAGGTTCATCACACCACACAACATGGCACCTGCAGCCCTGCCCTTTCCTATACACCGTAATCGATAAACCAGTCTAATGTTCATATCGTATAGTTTACCTGTATCTGCAGTAACATGTGATGAATTGAAGAAAGTAACACTGTGTTTGCAATAACTGCACATCAACTCTAATTCACAAGCAAGTCCTACATGTAAGTTTGTTTTCAATGAAACACCACATTTTCCACATTGTTTGCAGCACACATTGTTCTCCAAAACGTCTGATAATAAAGAGACGTTAATTACCTCATATTTTGCAGTCCCAGCATTTAGTTTCTTGTATTCTTCTTCAATTCCAGCTAGTTTTCTTCTTGAAGCACTTTCCGGTGTAGTGGCAGCAGCATCACTCAATGTATCACTACCAGTGTTGAGGTTAGTCGCTACTGGGACATCAGATACTGATGAAGATGAATCAGACGAATTTTTAGTACACTTTACTTTCTTGCACCAATGTACAAGCTTTCTAAATACCTTCAGACTAGGTCTTGGCATGTTGAAAGAAAGAAAACTCAATGACTTCTCCACATACGACTTTCACAACAATGACATGGATGTACTCACAAAGGAAACAATACAAATGGTCCTGAATCTATTGTCAACTGTCTAGCAGTGTAGCCAACAGAAAAGCTAACTCTCTTGTGCTCAATTATATCTCTGGCAAGGCTGTCTACGTCAGGTATATTTCGCGTCTCATATACAAGGTGCGGAACATCGTGTGTCGAAATTATTTTAAAAAATTATTTAAAATAGTTCTATTCACGTCATCCAAATATTTTATACATGGTATTAAACGGGAGAGTCTAAATTTTTCGAAAACGCATTTATCCAAAAATTGATTTTTTCATCGAAAAACTCATTCCGTATACCCTTAAATAACGTAACTATCCGGCGAACGACCCGGACACTTGGATGATGTCGTCCTGGATACCGAGCAGTATACATAGCACACGCCCGTTGGGCATTTTGATTACAATAGCCATATATCAACACGATATCGACCTTTTCGGCAATTGGTAAACGGTCCATTTTAAGCAGATGCCATCCGCACTGGTGGAATGTTACTGTGATACCTCGAACTTACACGTTTGTGACTATTACAGCGCCACCTATCACAAAGCGAAAAAAGTGGTCCAACCAAAACATTCATATTTCTTTACGTACTACACGAATATATAATAGAAAATGGGGGTTCCTATTTTAAAAAACGCAGTTGTTATCCATTTGACCTATGGCAGCGCCATCTAGCGGGCCAACCATAGCGCCATCTGGTTTCCCCCTTCAAGCTAGACGAGTTTCGTTCTTTGTAGTTTTTTCGTTTGATGTTTATTTCGTGAGACATTTGGCCCGGTCACTAACAATGGATTCCCTGTAGTTCAATAATTGTCGCCCTGTAAATGGAATGTCTTTTCGGTGCGGAATATCAGGTTGAAGATGAAATGCTCATCTGTTTGCTTTGTCACAATTTTGTGAAGGCGCAGCATTCGTAACGCTAACTGCTGCGCACAATGCAAAATGTGAGTTTGTTTTCATTCGCGTATCTATCATATCTGTTCATGTAATACTTTGGAAAATATAGAATTCTGAAAATGAGTGAATCATTTGTAGTAGCTCTGTATGTGTGGAACTTAATCTGAAGGTAAATAAATGGAAATGTCGTGTGGCTACTGGCTAGGGCCTCCCGTTGGGTAGACCGTTCGCCTGGTGCAGGTCTTTCGATTTGACGCCACTTCGGCGACCTGCGGTCGATGGGGATGAAATGATGATGATTAGGACAACACAACACCCAGTCCCTGAGCGGAGAAAATCTCCGGCTCAGACGGAAATCGAACCCGGGCTCTTAGGATTGACACTCTGTTACGCTGACCACTCAGCTAAGAAAGTAAGAACGCCGCAAACCACTAGCCGCCGACAATCACTCTTCCCACGCGCTATTGGCGAGTGGGTCGGGGAAGGGAGGGCCAGTCAGTCACTGGTACCAGAATTACCCTCTGACACACTAGGTAATGTGGCATGCGGAATATGAAGTAGATTTAGATGAAGACAGTTGAAGAGGACGCTCGAACGTCTGGCCTACCGTATTATACTCCGTTCATAGTTCATTGTAACACAGAAGCAAACAGCGTTTCTTGTTACTGCATTGGTGTATGCTCACAGCGGAAAGTACATCATACGCTGTCGAGTGTATTCAAATTACTTACAAGTATTACGGTCAGCTGCGCTGTCCTCGCTGCCGCGAGGAGCATTAATCTAATATAATCCATTATTGAGTCGAGGTAGCAGTTGTCGTTATACTGGTTATCACCGTTAGCATTCAACCGCGATTCTTATACAAATATTTTAACAACGCGTTTCAAGACACAATGCTCTCATCATCAGGTTGTAAAGTCTATGTCATGAAATTAAACGGACTAAAAAGACAAAATACCATCACAAATAGTTGGGAAGTCCATAGAGTAAAACAGAATTAAAAGTATATTGGACTGTGGGTCCTCGTCTTACATTGAAGTTGTTGACACAAGTCGATGGCCGTCCCATAGCTACCGAGTATGCTGTCGCACTGTGCCGGCTCGGGAGCTGTTGTGGACTGTGCCTAGGTGTTGTGGCGTGGTTACAGCCGTGTGCTTGACGGTAACGCTATGCTATTGGGCGCCTTATTTCCTTATTGCATTGGTCTGCCATCGTTAGCCTCTCGCAACTCCGTCGGTGACATGCTACAAGTTTAAAATCGCATACCTACCCTAAAATAATTCCAAAAACCCGCTAAAAAATCCCATTTCTTTAAAATTATCTTGTGCATTTAGAATATTGCTTTGTTTCTTTTCATGGATAGCTATCTCGAATTCCTCTAGTAAATCAAGTTTCCTCCCTTTCTTTTCTACATGCAATATTTCTACGTTATCTTCTATCCTATTAAGGGGATGGCCTGTTTCATATATATGGTTCGGAACAGCTGATTTGTCATAATTTCCTAACCTGAACGCATCTTTATGTTCTTTATACCGGATCGCAAATGATCTTCCTGTCTGCCCTATATATTTTGCGTCACAAGTTCTGCACTGAATCTTATAAACTCCAAACTTATTTCTCTTCTTGCCAATATCGTGCTTAAGGCTATACCTCACTAGGTTATTAGTCTGAAAAGCTATTTTAACATCGTATGGCTTAAAAATATTTGCTATCTTTTGTGAGACTGTTCCGTAGTATGGCGTCGTGATAATTTTCTCTTTCTCTCCATCAGGTTTTTTCTTTTTGCGCTTATTACTTTTCCGTAACAGTTTTTTAACCATATCTATTCTGTAGCCGCTATTCATCGCTATGTAAGACGAGGACCCACAGTCCAATATGCTTTTAATTCTGTTTTACTCTATGGACTTCCCAACTATTTGTGATGGTATTTTGTCTTTTTAGTCCGTTTAATTTCATGACATAGACTTTACAACCTGATGATGAGAGCATTGTCTCTTGAAACGCGTTGTTAAAATATATGTATAAGAATCGCGGTTGAATGCTAACAGTGATAACCAGCATTAATCTAATTTCAAGTTTCCTGTATATGAAATCCGTAAAAACGATGAATACTAGCAAACAGTATAAGTTCAAATTCTGTTTCTACACCTACACGTTTACTCTGCAATTTACACTTCGGTGTTTGGCGAACGTTCCAAAAACCATTATAAGAATACCGGTATTTCTCTACCGTTTCAATCTAGAATAGAACGTGGAAAAAAATGGCTGTGTCTTTAGATACGAGCACTCATTTCTCTTAGTTTATGACTATGGTCACTTGGTACAATTTAGAAAATTCTATGATATTTCCTGATTTCCAAATATGTGTACTTCACGTATAGCATCACATCATGTTCGTGTTTAAATGCCTTTCTGAAGCAGATGCGGCGCGTGAATGCCTAGCTGCCACGCTACTATCAAACACAAAACCTTGCCTATTTATATACCGACTCATTTGTCTGATTTCCTTGAAGAAAATATCGACTGTACTATGCCCAGGGATTTATTGCAGCCGGCCTTTCTGTCGACACAAAACGTAAGACATTGTGTTTTTCGCGTGCGTTCGTGTTGTAAACCAATTGTGACTGCGCATTTCAATCATTTTTATCGTAAAACGCCAACGACGAACTAGTTTATTGCAGTCGTAAATTTTATTGTAACAACACCAGCGTATTATTGGGTATCGTAAAATGAAGAAATTATGACACAGTGAAATGAGGTTAAGCCTCAAAGTCCGCCAGGCAATATGCAAGTTGAAACATCTTACGGAAAATGAACAAGATGTTGGTTTTGTAAACAGGAAGTTAGCGGTTACATTTTAATTAATAAGTGCAAGCTTTCAGAACTACTTTTGTCTGTTGATTAATGTAAATACTGTAACAGTGAAAAATCCCTTGCGTTTAATGAGGACATAAGTAAAAGAAGAGATAGTTCCAGCAAAATTGTAGTGGAATTTCAAGTGTTGAAAATAGTGAGTCATACAGTGAAATCACCTATAACATGCACAAAAAAGATAGTGAAGTGAATATTCACATTGCTTATGCCATGAGGTATATTGGGAGGGAAGAAAAGCAGCGCAATATTTTGTGATATGATGAATCTACTACCGCCACCTGCTAAATTTGGGTATTGTAAAGGTTTGCATTATGAAGTAACAAGTCAGTGAAGCATCTGTGCAGAGAGCAGCGAAAGAAACTGTAGGTATTTGTCAATGAACTGACATTGTTGCTGTGTTGGACGGTTCTTGGCAGAAGAGTGGCCTTATTATCACTGAATGGAGTTTTCACAGTTCTTTCTGTAGATAGAAGCAAGGTACTGGACTACGAATGTCTGACAAAACACTGCCAGTTTTGTGCCAATAAGGTAAATGAATACAAATGTGAAGGTTTTTGAGGTGGTAGGGAAAGCAAGGGGCAGTCTAGACTTTTGTAGTCAGCTGGTAGATGTGGTGTGCGATACACTGACTACTATGGTGATGGTAACTCCTAAGGCTTCAGTAGTGTTGCGGCTGTTAAACCATGTGGTGAAACTGAAATTAAGAAGGTGAAATGAGTAGGACATGTGCAGAAGAGAATGGGGGCAAACCTTAGCAAACTCTACTAAGACATTAAAGGAAAAAACCACTCTGAGGGCAAAGCAGTTAGTGGATGAGGCAGACTCACCAAATCAAAAATAGAAAACCTCGAAGTATATTATGGTCTAGTCATCGAGGGAAACGGGGAAAATTAAGAGAGATGAGAAAAGCAATTTGGACAACTCGATATCACAGAATATCCACTGACGAGGATTCACAGCATGGACTCAGCCCAAAAGGAAACACTTCGTGGTGCAAGTCTAACAGATGAGAAGGAAATGGACGGAAAGACACACATGCACAGCCCATGCCAGAAACTGTTATAGTAGAACAAAACCCAGTATATAGAGAGTTTGCAGATTCTATCTCCTGGAAAAATGTTTACATGGCAAAACATAGAATCCAAATAAAAACTTCAATAGTTACATTTGGAATACTTGCCAAATACTGTTTTTGTTGCCATGTCATCTTTTCAGATTGGCGTGATGAATGTCATATGTTTTAATATTGGTGTAACAAATATTAAAAACCATGAGCAGACCAAGCTTCAACACTGGGGACAACATAGAAAGTGGGCTGCTGTAAATGAACAGGCAACGTGTCATTGAAACTGGAAAAATTGGCGAAAGAGCAACATGACGCCAGAATAACAAAGAAAAGAAACAAAACTAAAGAAGTTGACAAAGACATTCGGAATCAACAAGATTATGGAGATGGAGCGTTTTTATGTTATCACTCAGGAAAAAATTGTATGCAAATCTTTACTTCCAATTTCCCGTACTCAACGTTTTCGCACACTTGAGTGTCATTATCTCATCCATTATTTGACACAAAAACAAAATTTTTCGTGAATACTAATAACAGTGCTTGCTTACAGTGAACAGCATTATTCAACTCTCTATTAAATGTTTTAAGCAGGAGCATGTAATATGTTCTTAAATTATTACGAGAAAAAAGTGACTTTTACAAAACGCTTTTTAAATACGATGAAACAACAAATTGGTAAACATTTCTGGTTTACTGTTTCAACAAGTTAATGATCATAAGAATAAAATTTGTTTTGGCCTTTTATTTTGAATAATGTGGAAGTACTGTGTACCCAAAATAAAAATCACACATAATTCAGTGCTGGCCAAGAGAAGTCCACTGGTATCAAACACAGTTCTTAATTTGAGAAAGAAATTTCTAAGAATGTGCGTTTGGAGCACAGCATTGTACGGCAGTGAGACATGGACTGTGAGAAACCCGGAACAGAACGGCATTGAAGCATCTCAGATGTGGTGCTACAGACGAATGTTGAAAATTAGATGTACTGATAACGTAAGGAATGAAGATGTTCTCCACAGAATCGGCAGGAACGGTATACATGGAAAACACTGACAAGATGAAGGGACAGGATGATAGGACGTCTCTTAAGAGAATCTATTCCATGGTACTACAGGGAGCCGTAGAGAGTAAAAACTGTAAAGGAAGACAGAGATTGGGACACGTCCAGCAAATAATTGAGGACGTAGGTTGCAAGTGCTATTGTGAGACGAAAAGTGGGCGCAGGAGAGGAATGCGTGGCGGGCCGCATCAAACCAGCCAGAAGATTGATGGCTCAAAGAGAAGACAAAAATCAGTATTCACTGCAGTGTATATTCCAAGGTTTTAATTTTTTCACATATAGGTCGCAATATATTAGCTATTTGGTTAAAGTTTTATTCCAGTGTCTGTTAAACTTTTGAATTACTAAACTTCAAAATACTAATAAAAACTTAAGGCTGTAACAAAGGGCCACTTAAGTTTTGTAAAGATAAAAATCGGATGGGGCACGTCAGGGCGGCTTGGAGGATGATAGATGACAATGAACTCAAGGAGTAGGAGGACTGTTGTAGATGTCGCGACATTCATATGTGGTCTGTCATGCTGAAGGAGAGGATAGTTTATATGTAGATGAACTCTTCGAATTCCAAATTCGACTACAGCCCGCTGTATCTCACGCACCGACATAGTTACGTTACTCACCGCCATGTTATACGGTAATGTGCGGTGCCCTGTAACAGCAGAGAACTGCAGATATGTAGACTTGTAAACCAAATAGGTAAATATGAATGACGTTTGTTTTATTTAAAAAACATGAACAGTTTTCGCATTGAAAACTCGGAGGCGTTAATTTTCAGCACGCCCTCATAACACGAGTTACGCATTTAACACGGAGACTGGCAAAAACACTACAGATTTCCAGTGTTTTAACGTGCCTCGGCGTATCAGTCACGCTATAATAACAACGAAATAACCGACGCCCTGCGCCGGACGATTCGTCGATGCGTGTGCGTTAGTTTACATTAGCTTTGAACTTATAGTGAAAAAAAGTACGTATGTAAGCAAAACTTAGACAATGGCTAGGAATGCATGTAACAAGGCCATTATCATATGTATATATTTCAAATGACAGAATCTAGACGATGAAAGTATCGGCAGCAATTCTTGCGCCATATCGAGGAAACAGCGCGAAAGTACGACTCTCATTTGTCACGAAGTAACTCTTCTACTTTCACAAGACAGGTTTCTCTGAAGGGAAGACCGTAGAGGCGTAGACTGTCGGTCTCTTACTTATGGTTGGTAGAATGTGACCAAGAACCCGAGTACATTGAGTGACGGAATTCTGTTTTTGCAGTGACTATGCTGTTTTCTGTGCTCAGTCAACGAATTCACTGTTAGGCTTCGCTTTTTGTCTTAGATAAATGTCATCCAGTGGACATTTCATGCAAAATAAATAAACCATTTCCTTCATCCTGCAGCGTTATGATGATGAAGAAGAAGAATGTATTTAAGAAGCACGTTATCTCGCTGATGGCCAGTGGTATGTCTCAGTTACGTGTACATGTAATGGTTGTGGCGAAATAAATAAAAAACATTTTACATTTTAAATTCCACGTCATTGTTGATTTAATCAGAGTTCTCACCTTAGACGTAGAATTAGTCCTTCTGCCACAATATTAATTCATTAGTCGCCATCGATGTTCTTCTCTTTGTTGACCGTGTGTACCATCATGAGTCGGCATCGGTTCACTTCACGAAGACGGTGGAAACCAAGGAATACTATGCTACGTCGCTATAAATAATTTTCGTAACACTTCGATACTTTTCACTATTTTTTTTATTCACAACACAATAAGACTTGCTGTGCTCGTCGCACAAACCATAATTACCAGCCATATGGCTGCCTTTCCGCACAGTCCAAAAATCACGTCCATCCTCCACAAGGCAACAATCGAAAGTGTCCCTTAGCTCCTTGGAGTATCAAACAAAAGAGAATCCAATGTGAACTTTACAAAGATTATAATATACATGCCTCTCAATTTATCTTTGGCGCAGCTTTTAAGATATGGTATGTCTCTGCATAGGAATGTGTCATTACAACTGCCCCCCTACTGTATACTGTCACTACAAAATTTTATTTGATTGACAGGATACAGTAGTCGACCTTGCAATTGATAGGTTTGGGGGTCTTTTATTTACACACTTCATTTTTATTGTCTCATTTTTATGACACTGTGAATTCTTTGGTATTTCTGAGTGTGTGTCAGTTTTTTGGTATACTTATGCTAATATTTACAAACCTTAATCCTAATATACAAAGTTCTGGTTAATACTGAGAAAATGACATCATGTAGTAAAGTTTGTACAATAAAATATACACTGAATACAACGTTACATACAAATGTTTCCTTCCTCATCAGAGGTGAAAATTAAGTCCTTGTATTGCCTTCTGTATTTATTCTGGGGCGACGAGCTTTGTTCGCTAGCCCGTGTTGAATATGGGCGGGTGATACGCGCGCCTGATTGGTCGTCCGTTAGCGGGCGACGTTGGTTGAATGCGCGCGACAGTGCACTGAATATACACCGACGTGCGGGTACCGTCGAGACTTCCGAACCTCAGTATGCGTGTGCTTTTTGTAGTTCCTTCCAGTACTTAGACTGGATACGACGAGGTACATTGGAATATGTGCCCCGAAGAACACACCACACTATGTGCGAGGCGGAGGACGATCCCGTCGATGCAGCTCCTGGTAAGAAGCGTACCATGTCAAACTTGTTTGGCATTGTCCTTTCCTACTGTGACGCCATGGGTCGTTTGACGATACAAGCTTCAATTTTCGATGTCACTTGTTTAGGCTTGCTGACACTTGCAACGTAGCACTACTTTGCACAATTTTAATTTCTACACACACACCACTTTAACCGCGAGTATTGCGATCGAAACTTCCTTTTCAGTACACTTTTTTTTTTTCGCATTAACCCCTTTTACCTATTGTACTGAGATTCATTCCCCTCAATACTTCTGGTCAATGTACATAATTTGTAAGTCACGGGACTTGGCTTGAAATACAAAATACATCACATACAATGGAATAACATATAATACATACAATACATTGTTTACATTAACTGCAGGAAAAAACTATCGACTAAAATTGAAAAAATTTTTGACCACTCATAGTGGCTTCTTCGTCTTGGATTTTACTGACACACACACACACACTCGCCTTTTTCCATTAATCTGTTAGAAGGAACAAGTCCTTTGTTTTCCTTCTTGAACTCGAGTATAAGTTAAGGTTTACCTCCGTTACGTATTCTTCATACGCAACGACATGCATCAGCATGCAGAGAATACACCTGTAGCCGCTCCACTGAAGCTTGGGAAGGGAATTTTCTACCTTCTACTTAGGGTAGTGGCAACGACTACGTGTATGCTACGGTTTTTTGCGTATAAAATCTGAAAATGCACGAAATAATCATTTATATGCAGCATAACCCTAATATGTACAGTGTTTTGTGCTTAAGCACGTTCTGGTGTGCTTATAAATCGTTAACCCTAATAAAACTTCCTACCTTAACATGGACATATAAACATAAAATTTTGAAGTTCAGGGTGTAGCTACTATTAATATGTACAGTGTTTCACAATAGCGGCACGCCCTTGTGTGCGTGTATCATTTTCAATTAAAGTGCGCTTATAGGCGTCTTGTGTTATCATGGGAGAAAAAATACAGACATTTTAATGCATCGGTTGTCATAAAAATCTATGTACACGAACAATCAGACTTTCATAGCTTCAGTGCAGCATGAAATTCTTTATGACGTTTTGTTCATAATTCATTTTATAGGCGATTCCTTTGCTTACAGGTCGTCGATCACACTACTTACCTGTTTCTCGTATAGCGGCGATATCATTTTCATTCCTTGTGACTGTAAATTGTTATATGTGTGAAAGATATAATTTTAACATGATTTTTCCTTTCATGTTTCAAGTGGGTAAAGTAATTCATACCTTCCTTTTGCATACATGAGTGAAGCATCGCTAATGTTGCACTTTGTATCAGGGTTTTCGCATTTTCTCGTAAACTCGTAGAGTCTTACGGTTTTAATTAAGTTGTTTCTTGACGTTAGGTATACCTGTTTATACGAGGTTGTCTTACAGTTTAATTTTCCTTATACACTTCTACGTTGTTTAAGTTCAGTACATGTACAGGGCTTCTTTCGCCTTTCACACATTCATACATACGTTTATACACAAAAAATATCTACCACTATAATATACAATTGCTGGTGGGGCCCTTTTTCGGTACCCTGCACCATTCCTTCAATATTCCAAAATAATTCAGGGTGTGCTGAGCATCGTCCCTTATACTAATAATACTTACAACTAAATATTTCTTCTTACATACATAACTGCCTTACAGTCCATTAATGTGCAACATTCCCTATTTTCCTCCTTTACACTTTAGCTTTCGTACATGTATCCTCGTGTATAGCTTATATATTCTACAAAGCTGTTTGCTGAGTGCTTCAGGTGTTTCCTAACGTTAATGTGTTTCTCCCTCTATAAACCCTAGGTATTTGTTTTGAGAGCGATTCAGTTCATTACTCACGCTGCATAGGTCTGTTTATTATTACCCTATTTTAAAGCTTGTGTCACTCTTTTCCTTAGTCACAAAAATTCCCGCGTTTACCTTGTTGTTCATTCTGAAAATCGCTAGCTACTGTGTAATGTAAATGTATGCGTTATCTCTTTGATTTCCTCTTTGCTGCTTTTTCCCTCTATGTAATTGTGTGCTGTTCTCGTGTACATAGCCTTTCTTCCGGTTATATATCTGCATTATTTATTTATTTATTTATTTTTCTATTTTCTTTCTCCTTCCGTACAAGCTAAGATTTTACTCAGTATAATATAATATTACAATACCGTCCATGACCAGTATGTACTTGTATGTTCACTTTTATTACGTAATACCAGCTTATAATTAAATTTTCTAAGTTACTATTTACAAGACTTGTGTACCCTTTTCTTTCTTGTTTTTGAATGACTTTCGTATCTGTGTCTCATAGTAAGAGTGGTCTCAAAACTTTTAAACTTTCCGCGCATGCGCGCTTACGTACCACGACTGGACTGTAGGTGCGGGGAAAACTCTGCATTGTTGGTGAACATTATTCGTGATAGCCACCATCGTGTAATAGTCACGTGACACCTGGACTCGACCGCGCATGCGCCTTTGCGCTTTGTATACGCTCAGCTGATCGGACATGGAAGGGGGGAAGATTTCTCCCCGGCTCGCTGCCTACAGCGCGGCCAATGGCCTCGTCTTGACATGCAGCTATCGCGTGCTCCTGAGCTGAGCGTTGGATTGCAACTTCGACGTGTGGTTTGTTGCTCGTCTCAAGCGAACAAACTCTGACCTTCGCGCTAATTTGTCTTTGTTCCCCTCTCTTAAATAACTGAGTTAAACTACAAAGTACCGTATGGTTTATTTTATAGTGTTAAAGACTCACAGTAACACATGTTTCATTAGGTTTGGTTAAATATGCGTTTTTATGCTGGCATATGCCCCCAGTCGTTCGCAAGTTTCTTAGGTTAATGACAGCAATTTTACTATGTGATCCAGGGTTGTACAATTTCAATTTTGCTAAAATAACATATAACCTTTAATGAAAAAATTCCTTGATGTCCTTGTGGGGGTATAACCCTTTCACCTTGCTCGTTCGTGTGTTACCTAACAGATAACATCCTGGGTGAGGTTTGTCTATTATAATGAAAGGGCCATCATACAACAACTGCCACTTTTTGTTTAATGCCTTAATTTTAGAGGATTTTGGGTGGGTACGTAATAGTACTTCCTGTCCAATGTTAAATTCTGTAACCTTTCTTATCTTTTTGTTGTTATTACAGCCTGCACGAGGTCACTTACCTTGTCCGGTGCTTTCATCTCTTCTTCACATAGATCATCTTCCACGGTCGCATCCTGATCATATCTTAAAAATAATTGTCTAAGATGTAATGTGTGCTTGTTTGTGCCCCCTGTTGTCAAATCGGTCGGCCGGTGGGGGCTCATTACGACCGATTGTTGTTTACCGGGGGAGACAAAGGCGTTGCTTCAGTACTGTCCGTTACATCTACAAAGTGTACTGAGTGGTTATTCTGTCGCCAATTAGTTTCCGGACCGCTGCGTGCAACATTTTCTTGCGACCGGCCGTCGCTATTCCTCCTTGGTCTGTCATTCCTATTACTGTAACTATTGTAATTTTCATTTGTGTGCCGCCTTTCATCACGCGGGCCTGACCAATCATTCACGTGATTTCTATCATTTCTATACCGCCGTGGACCGTAATCTGTACTATACCTTCGGTCTTCACGTCTCTGTGGCGCCGAATTCCTCCGATTCCCGTAATTCCAGGTTCCATTATTTGGCCTTGTCGCATACGGATGCCAACTGTGTGGGTTTTGTCCACTGCCATTAAAATGATATCCGTTACCGTTGTTTTGATTGGTTCCGGAATATTCATTCCGATTACTTGTGCTCGGATCTTCGTACATTAGATCAATTGAGTCAAGCACGGAAAGAAAGTAGTCAAGGTCGTTTTCCGGTATGGTTACCAATTTTTCGCGTAAATTCGCGGGTAGTCTGTTTTTCAGAATTTTGAGAACGTCTACGTGCGGTATTGGATTGTTCCAATAGCGCGTCTTATTCAAGTACTTTTCGAAATACTTTCTCAACCCGCCGTTTTTTAGGTTGAACGGTTGTGGGTTGAATACCTCACGTCGCAGTCCTTCTTGGACCCCAGCAGACCAATATTTCTCCAAGAAAGCCCGTTCAAATTGTTCGTAGGTGACGCACTGTTCAGCCATGTCTGTGGCCCACAAAAGTGCGTCGCCTTGTGTGAAGCCTACTACATATCTAATCTTCTGTGCCTCAGTCCAGTTTCTTGGTAATACATTTTTAAATGCTCTTACAAATACGACTGGATGAGTTTTTCTGGATTCTGTGGAGAAAACTGGAAACTGTCTATGTTTCAACAGGCTCTCATCGACTAGAATCGTCGAGATGCAAGGCGACACGCCTACTGCCTGTTGCAGCACCGCGTTTGGCGAATAGCCATTGTTTGCCTGTGCAGGTGCGTGCACATACGCCGGACTGGGCGCCTGATGTTCTGCGTTATTGACATCGTAATCTGGTACGGGCGAATAAGTGTCGCGCTGCCTGCTGCTTGACGTAGGCAAGTCATTTGAAACATTCAGTCTACCAGCAATTTCCTTACGTATTCTGTCCTCGGCTACTTTGATTTCATTACCTAATTTTTCAAAAAGTTTTGTTTCCCGGTCAGTTATTGATTCATTTACATTACCGTTTTCTAAAGTTTCATTTATTTTGATAATGTCGGCGTTGATACGTCGAGTCTCCTGTTTCAGAAAACCGACTTCTTCGTTAACTTTATTAACTTGGTCAGGTATTTCTTCACATGCGGACTGTACTCTTGTTAAATTTAATTGAATAGCCTGTACGTTTTCATGTATTTCTTTTTGTACGGTTTGTGTTTGATTGTGTGTTTCTACTATTTCTGACAGTTCCTGTTCCTGTTTGTTTGTAAGATCTGACAATTTCTTTTCTAAATCATTTGCCAATACATTGTATACACTATTGACGGTTTTGATGACTTTGTCTTCGATCTTTTGATCGATTTCATTGGTGAGTTTATTTAAGCGTTGATCGAAATGTCTGTGCATGTTCGCCAGTTTTGTGTTCGTTGTGTTGTGGCTGACTTCTAGATTCGCCAGTTTTGTGTTCGTTGTGTTGTGACTCATCTTTAAATCAGATAATTGCTCGCTCACGTTTGACATCAGACTATATAATGCCTCAAGCGTAACTGACGAAGCTTGTGTGTTTGTATTTATGCCATTATTTGTTGCCATTGTTTCTCTGCCACGGTCTGATTGAATCGAAACCGGGCTAGGTTCACTGATTTCACGCGAAATATTTTCATCTGATCTGGTAATCGATGCTTCATCGACAGTGCACAAGGTTTCATTTGCAAGTGGTTCATTATTGTTAATCCCTGTGGAGTGCAATTGAATCGTATTTACTTCTACATTATGTTGTGCTGAAAAACTAATTGCGTCATCATTTACGTCACTATTGTCAGAATCGGTGACATGTCCATGAACATTTGTTAAATTAAAGTTCTCCGATTCCATTGTGAAGATATTATTTTTATCTGTACTTTACTGTTAATCTAAATCTTTAAATTCTCTCGCAGTTGAATTAATAAAATATCTCGCGATTGTTATTTGTTGCGCGTCGGAAATTTACAAGATGGCGCACTACGTCTTTTAATTCTGCGATTGTTGAACATAAAAAGTAATTATCAAAATGTAATTGTGTGTTGCCACAAACACTACCAGGATTTTAATATGGACAGGAAATGGTTCTGCTTTAAGTGGAGCTAAGCCAAGGTGCAGCCACTGCATGCGTTTGCGCTTTCCTACCTTAATTCGGACTGAGCTGCGTCACTCACGATTACGTTAGTTTTGTAAATCCTTGTCCTTGTTCCTTCTGGTTATTGTGCCATCCGTTTATACAGTTAATACTGTTTCACTTTATTCGTCATTTTCCATGTGCGTCATGTAACAGAGAAACAGTAATTAGTACAAGTACATTTGTAGCACAACAATGAAGTACTTACTCTTTGTTCCACCAGCACTGTCCTGTCACGGTCGCCAGTGTGGCGAAATAAATAAAAAACATTTTACATTTTAAATTCCGCGTCATTGTTGATTTAATCAGAGTTCTCACCTTAGACGTAGAATTAGTCCTTCTGCCACAATATTAATTCATTAGTCGCCATCGATGTTCTTCTCTTTGTTGACCGTGTGTACCATCATGAGTCGGCATCGGTTCACTTCACGAAGACGGTGGAAACCAAGGAATACTATGCTACGTCGCTATAAATAATTTTCGTAACACTTCGATACTTTTCACTATTTTTTTTATTCACAACACAATAAGACTTGCTGTGCTCGTCGCACAAACCATAATTACCAGCCATATGGCTGCCTTTCCGCACAGTCCAAAAATCACGTCCATCCTCCACAAGGCAACAATCGAAAGTGTCCCTTAGCTCCTTGGAGTATCAAACAAAAGAGAATCCAATGTGAACTTTACAAAGATTATAATATACATGCCTCTCAATTTATCTTTGGCGCAGCTTTTAAGATATTGTATGTCTCTGCATAGGAATGTGTCATTACATGGTCTTGTGAATTTCGTAAGCCTCATAACGTCTTTTAGTTATGTAATAGGGCGGATCAACAGGAGCTCATCTTACACCCAGGAAACTCGCAGATAGTGCTGATTGTTTCAGATATTGACCATGTTGTCCGAAATCATCATCATCAGTTATCTGCTGTATTAGCAGGTCCTTTGCCTCTCCATTTTCTGCGATCCATTGCTTCCTTCGTAAAGTTGCTGTATGCTGTACCGTCCATCAGCCAGTATCTGGAATCTCTTCCTTCCTCGCTTCCTTTTCCCTCTACATAACCTTCTAAAACTGTTTTTATCAGTCCGTCATTCTTTCTTAATATATGCCCAATACAATTTCTTTTTCTTCTCTTTATCACATCTAGTAACTGTCTTTTCTCTCCCACTCTTCTCAGTACCTCTTCATTTTTTACTCTGTCCATCCACCTTATTCTTTCCATCCTCCGCCATGTCCAGATATCAAAAGCCTCCAGCCTTTCTCTGTCTTTCTTCCTCATAGTCCATGTTACAGCGCCATATAGAAGAACACTCCATACAAGACATTTTATGAGTCTCTTCCTGAGTTCTCTGTCCAGACCGCTGCAGAAAATTCTCCTTTTATTATCCAATGCCTCTTTTGCCATTGCTATCCTTGTTTTAATTTCTGTGGTGCACTTCCAGTCGGTGTCTGTCCTGCTTCCGGAATACTCTCATTCAAATTCTGAAGGTGGCAGGTGTAAAATCAGGAAGCGAAAGGCTGTTCACAATTTGTACAGAAACCAGACGGCAGTTACAAGAGTCGAAGGTCAAGAAAGGGAAGCAGTGGTTGGGAAGGGAGTAAGACAGGATTGTAGCCTACCCCCGATGTTATTCAATCTGTATATTGAGCAAGCAGTAAAGGAAACAAAAGAAAATTTTGGAGTAGGAATTTAAATCCGTGGAGAAGAAATAAAAACTTTGAGGTTTGGCGACGACATTGTAGTTCTGTCAGAGACAGCAAAGGACCTGGAAGAGCAGTTGAACAGAATGGGAATGTGTTGAAAGGAAGATACAAGATGAACATCAACAAAAGCAAAACGAAGATAATGGAATGTAATCGAATTAAATCAGGCCATGCCGAGGAAATTAGATTAGGAAATGAGACACACAAAGTAGATGAGTTTCGCTATTTGGGAAGCAAAATAACTGATGATGGTCGAAGTAGAGAGGATATAAAGTGTAAACTGGCGATGGCAAGGAAAGCGTGTCTGATGAAGAGAAATTTAACATCGAGAACAGATTTAAGTCTCAAGAAGTCCTTTCTGAAAGTATTTGTATGGAGTGTAGTCATGTACGGAAGTGAAACATGGACGATAACTATTTTAGACAAGAAGAGAGTAGAAACTTTCGAAATGAAGAATGCTGAAGATTAGATGGGTAGATCACGTAATTTATAGAATTGGGGAGAAGAGGAATTCGTACGCACAAAGTGACTAAAAGAAGGGATCGGTTGGTAGGACACGTTCTGAGGCGTCAAGAAATCACCAATTTAGTATTGGAGGGAAACTTGAAGGGCAAAAATCGTAAAGGGAGACCAAGAGATAAATACACTAAGCAGATTCAGAAGGATAAAGGGTGCAGTAGTTAATCGGAGATGAAGAGGCTTTCACAGGATAGAGTAGCGTGGAGAGGTGCATCAAACCAGTCTCTGGACCGAAGACGACAACTCTTATCATTACCATTAGCTGCACGTGTATAGGTACGGAGATAAACGGTTTTCTTCCAAAAGTCCTACAGGACTGGTTTTAACACCACACAGTCGTGGTCATCAAATTGCGGCCCGCGGGCCTCATGCAGCCAAGTCATTCAAACATTTAATAAGCATTTGAATATTGGAACTGCGAAAGGTTCTAAGTGCCAAATCTCACATTTGTCAGGAGAATAAAAAAAGCAATGTAGCACTTTTGGTAAATGAATTATTTATATTCAAAAAAGAGAGAAGGTATTCTGATACCACAAAAGTATGTTGTTCATTTCATTACTGCAAAAAAATGAAACAAATGAAGAAATAAATAATTAATAACACTCAAAGTGTCACACCAGGAAACTTCTTGGCTCGTAAGATCCAATAGGAAAGTTTTTGTATCAACTGTTAGCAATACAGAAGCTCTACGTTTTATTTGTGATAATAAAGGTACAGAAATGCAGCAGTAACTTTAACTAGTGAAACTGTACTCAACAAAAACCAGTTGTCATTTATTGTACATTTTTATAAATGAATAACATAATTAAATTCAAGAAAAAATTCTCTTAGTGTTGAGTTTTGTTTCTTCGCGAAAAACGTGCGCGATCTCTCTTCAAACCATTCTAGGCTTCATGATGGAGGAGACCTGTATGTATGGCACTTTGGAATATATGGGGAAGCATTGCTTGGGAAAAGACCATGCCATCCAGTAATGGATGTTTGAAACATTTCTTCCGTGATTTGATAGTTGAAACAAGTGTAGAGACATGCAACAGATTACACAATAGCACTGAAAACGCTTTTCGTGGGAAAAGTCACTAACAAGGGAATGGTCAGACTTGTCATGCCGAAACATGTATTGCTTTTTTTAGCACTGTTATTTAACTGTGCAAAAGGTCCGTATGCAAAATTGTAGCTGCTGACATGAACTGGACGTAACCTAAAAAAAATCACGGACATGGCTGTTTTTCCTGCTTGGCGCTTGCAGTGACGGCTGGCCACCCCTGGAAATGCGGCCGTCTTATCTCGGCGTTCACTAAAGAGGAATACCGCTGCAGGATTTTGGTGGAAAGGGGAAACGAATATTCGTTTCTGTCGCATGCACGTCCTTTTAATTTCTGGTACGTATTTCGAAACATACCGTCCTGAAACTGGTTAGATACGTGAAAGATGTTCTGTACATATTCATCTATACTCCGCAAGCCACTTTACCGTGAACATTCAATCTCCCCTCACAGGTGATGGCGAACCCTGTAAATGTTTTGCTGCTTGCCATAGGGATATACCACAGACGCCAAATGAAGCAATCAACAGAAAACACGCGTGAAGACTATGTGTTGTGCGACATGGTTGTTAAACTTCTAGACGAGCATGTAAATGGCGCAGACATGTGGCTAGAAGCAACTGAAACACTCGATGTTGCAGACTGTGAATCTACAGACGGCGAAGACACCGACGGAAGTTGCACTCATGAAGACTCTTCGAGTGATAGTGCCACGTACCATCATCAATTATCTCCGAAAGTAACACCAGCAACTACAATTACCTTATCAGACAAAGAAAAAGCGGTGACGTATTGGTTGAACGAAAGTGATAAGAAACGCCTACGTGTCAGTACTGTTCAAAATAAGTATCACTTTATCCGTTCTGAATGTGAATTGTATAGATGGAAAAAGGAAGTCGCTGGACGACGTAAGAGTCAACTGGAAATTATGACGGAGACAAATGCGCGACTTTTTGAGGTATTTACCGACGCCAGACAACATTCATTTAGTGTCAGCGATACAACTTTGCGTGACTGGGCGTTAGAGATTGCCAACGCGATAGGCGCTAAAGAATTTACAGCTTCTCAAAGTTGGATTAGTCGCGTCACAAGATCACATAAAATTGTGGCAATAAAAATAAAAATATTTGTATCGAGAAACAGATCGGAAAATGAAGTGACACAAACCGAAATGATAGAAGCTTTTCTTACGAATGCAAAAAATAAGATCGCTAGTTTTAGTGAATCGTACGTGTACAATGCAGATCAGTCAGGTTTTCAAAAAGAAATGCGTGCGAAAAGAGCACTGTCATTCAGAGGGGAAAAACATATTGAGGCGATTGCGCAATCCACGACTGCACTCACCCATTCATACACTATAATGCCCATAATTAGTCTGGATGGTTCATTGCTGCCTAAATTATAAGTGTGTCTTCACGAACCAACTGAACGTTTTGGACCACGTGTCAAAAGAACAATGTTCTACGCAAACTATCTTCTCTAGACGCATCGAAATCTGGAAAAATGGGAAATGAAAACGTTCCACTTTTCATGCGTCATGCTTTTCTTCCGTTCTGCGGGAACAAATCCCTTCTCCTTCTAGACTCGTGGTCAGGTCATAAAAGGTCTGATTCATTAAAAGCTGTATTTCGAGCCCACCCTGACAAAGAAGTAGAGATACTTCAGATTCCATCCGGCAGGACGAACGTAATTCAACCTTTAGACAGAGTATTTTTTCCGTCAGTGGAAGGCATTTTACAGAAAACTAACAGAGAAAAGTATTGTGTGCAGATCACTGCAATTTCCTGTCTATCAACGTGTCAATATTCTCAAGCTGCAATCAGTAGTACATTATCATTTTTCCTCCCCACGGTTTCAGAATTTGATTAAATATGCGTGGCACTCCTCGAAATTTACTGATACTAGGCCTGATTCATTCCTAACACCAGCCCAGTTTTGTCACGGACATCTAACAACGTCTGTGATTCGCAGAGCTGTCATATGTCGTCTTTGCTTGTATGTTCTTTGTGCACAAAAAACCTATGTTTTGAACACTGTATCAATATTTCGCATTTTTGCGGTAATTACAAGAAATAAAATTTGGACGTGTTGTAAATCGTATATTTATTTGTGTCAATTTCATAGCTATTTGAAAAGAATGTTGTAGATAACATATCGGTCATATTTGTCAACAAATGTTGAATTATCATACGATCGCTTTCACTGGGGAATCAGCTCTCTCACTGCTGTGGCAAGAGAGCGGCGCATAGCTAACGCCACCTTGTCCCTAGATGGCGTTGGTATAACGTAGCGAGAGAGGTCAGGGTTGTACAAGAGGCAGTTATAAGCTCGGAAACCATGCGACAATAATGTCTTACTTCATAAAATTGTTTACAGACTTCCAGGTCATGTCAGCAGCTAAAATTCTTCATACAGACTTCTTGCAATGTTAACTCACAGTGGTAAAAAAAGCAACACAGGTTTCGACATGACAAGTCTGACCATTCCCTTGTAAGAGCGTTTTACATTCACACATTTCAGAATGCATTTAAATACAAGTGGAATTACTGCTATTAATTAATCGGCTGCTCGCACAGACAACACATCACTTCGTAAGACAATTGCAATGTCACATCTTTGTGCTCGAATGGTACCGACTTTTAACGATCAGTGGTTGGGGGACGGCGGACAGATTACTATAGCTATACTCTTTCATCCTGGCCAGGCGGCTCAAGTTTGCCTCGCTTTATCCCCACTCCACACGCTCTCCCGAACCACATTACACGGTCAACAGCTATTGCCGCTTAAACAAGGTACTGTACGAACGATAATAAGCATTGTCGGTTTTAGAATTAATTTATTACACTTTAATGAGCTTTGTTTTGCACTTTGCAATATGTTTATTCACGACTCTTGAGATTATTAAGTTAAAATAATTATTAGAGAGGGTAGACATCGTCTTCACTGCCTTCGTCGTCACTATCTTCACGCAGATCTATTACAATGTTCTGAATGCGCTCATCTCAGAGTCTTTCCTTCGCGAAGTCTTCTTCCTGCAGTCGCTCCGCATGGGCAAAGTGTCTCTGCCAGTCTTTTGTCGTCTCGTGTTTAATGGCATCCTCATTAATTTTCTCGCGTCTATAATTTTAAATCTATATTTCTTGTCTGCTACCGCTCGCTTTATCTGAGCCCATATCCGTTGCATGGGATTATACTGATAGTGATATGGAGGAGGCCGTATTATTTCATGTCTCATTTCTGCAGCTGCATCATCAAGTTCATATCGCCTATAATTGGCTAATTACTGCTGTGTTGCCTGAAAGTGCATTGCAGTTCAGCTATCGGCGGATCATGAGGTATGCTTTTGCTTTGCAGCCGTTCTAAAATGTCAGCTTTTTTTGGAATTTGTATTGGAAATTTTTTCGTTAAGCATGGAATGATAGCTTGCATTCTTCATGACTATCACACATCCGTCTTCCAGGCTTCGCAGCAGATTGGTAAACCATTCCGTAATCACTACATTATTCATCTACATCTACATTTATACTCCGCAAGCCACCCAACGGTGTGTGGTGGAGGGCACTTTACGTGCCACTGTCATTACCTCCCTTTCCTGTTCCAGTCACATATGGTTCGCGGGAAGAACGTCTGCCGGAAAGTCTCCGTGCGCCCTCGAATCTCTCTAATTTTACATTCATGATCTCCGCGGGAGGTATAAGTAGGGGGAAGCAATATATTCGATACCTCATCCAGAAACGCACCCTCTCGAAACCTGGGCAGCAAGCTACACCTCGATACAGAGCTCTCTCTTGCAGTCTTCCACTTGAGTTTGCTAAACATCTCCGTAATGCTATCACTCTTACCAAATAACCCTGTGACGAAACGCGCCGCTCTTCTTTGGATCTTCTCTATCTCATCTGTCAACCATGGTACGTATCCCACACTGATGAGCAATACTCAAGTACGAGGTGCATTCAAGTTCTAAGGCCTCCGATTTTTTTTATAAGTAACTACTCACCCGAAATCGATGAAACTGGCGTTACTTCTCGACGTAATCGCCCTACAGACGTACACATTTTTCACAACACTGACGCCATGGTTCCATGGCAGCGGCGAAGGCTTCTTTAGGAGTCCGTTTTGACCACTGGAAAATCGCTGAGGCAATAGCAGCACGGCTGGTGAATGTGCGGCCACAGACAGTGTCATTCATTGTTGGAAAAAGCCAAAAGTCACTAGGAGCCAGGTCAGGTGAGTAGGGAGCATGAGGAAGCACTTCAAAGTTTTTATCACGAAGAAACTGTTGCGTAATGTTAGCTCGATGTGCGGGTGCGTTGTCTTGGTGAAACAGCACACGCGGAGCCCTTCCCGGACGTTTTTGTTGCAGTGCAGGAAGGAATTTGTTCTTCAAAACATTTTCGTAGGATGCACCTGTTACCGTAGTGCCCTTTGGAATGCAATGGGTAAGGATTAGGCCCTCGCTGTCCCAGAACATGGACACCATCATTTTTTCAGCACTGGCGGTTACCCGAAATTTTTTTGGTGGCGGTGAATCTGTGTGCTTCCATTGAGCTGACTGGCGCTTTGTTTCTGGATTGAAAAATGGCATCCACGTCTCATCCATTGTCACAAGCGACGAAAAGAAAGTCCCATTCATGCTGTCGTTGCGCGTCAACATTGCTTGGCAACGTGCCACACGGGCAGCCATGTGGTCGTCTGTCAGCATTCGTGGCACCCACCTGGATGACACTTTTCGCATTTTGAGGTCATCATGCAGGATTGTGTGCACAGAACCCACAGAAATGCCAACTCTGGAGGCGATCTGTTCAACAGTCATTCGGCGATCCCCCAAAACAATTCTCTCCAATTTCTCGATCATGTCGTCAGACCGGCTTGTGCGAGCCCGAGGTTGTTTCGGTTTGTTGTCACACGATGCTCTGCCTTCATTAAACTGTCGCACCCACGAACGTACTTTCGACACATTCATAACTCCATCACCACATGTCTCCTCCAATTTCGATGAATTTCAATTGGTTTCACACCACGCAAGAAAACGAATGATTGCACGCTGTTCAAGTAAGGAAAACGTCGCCATTTTAAGTATTTAAAACAGTTCTCATTCTCGCCGCTGGCGGTAAAATTCCATCTGCCGTACGGTGCTGCCATCTCTGTGACGTATTGACAATGAACGCGGCCTCATTTTAAAACAATTCGTATGTTTCTATCTCTTTCCAGTCCGGAGAATGCACCTCGTATAGTGTTTTGTAAGCCACCTCCTTTGTTGATGGACTACATTTTCTAAGGACTCTCCCAATGAATCTCAACCTGGCACCTGCCTTACCAACAATTAATTTTATATGATCATTCCACTTCAAATCGTTCTGTACGCATACTCCCAGATATTTTACAGAAGTAACTGCTACCAGTGTTTGTTCCGCTATCATATAATCATACAATAAAGGATCCTTCTTTCTATGTATTCGCAATACATCTCTTGATGATTATCAACGCTGCATTTAAACACCAATTCTGCCCCCTCTGTGAAATCATTTTTGACCCATCCTGCATGGGAGATTATCTGACGTGGTCCTTTACCTTACGGGAATTTAGACCACCGATTCTCTTAGAATCCTGCCAGATAAAACTTTTAGAGCAGATTTGAGTGACAAGTTCCATATATGTGAATAATATGACGAAGATGATCATTCCTTATCTCATGCGTTCTTCTTGAAAATGAGGCTCTTGCGGCTACAATATCTTTTCTCTCCCACAAAAATTTCCGAGTGTCACTAACTTTTCGATATCTAAAGCTAAGTTTTCTTAAAATTATATACAAAGAAATAATACCTCCTGCGCAATCTGTTTTAACTTTTAAAACAGATTTAAGTCTTTTTAAGTGTTGGGAATTCATCATTAACATAAAATTCATGAACTGAACGACGGATTATGTCTTTCTGGAAATCACCTAACCCTGTGACAGGTCTTTAGCTTGTAGTGTTTCTCTTTTCTTTTTTCTTGGAGAGGAAACGCTTGGCGCTATGGCATCTTCATTTTGGATTTCACTTGTATTGGATTCCTCAGAGATGCGTTTCACTGTTCTTACCCCGACATGATATGCTTCTGCGCTTGTATTTTTTTGCGTATCTCTGAAAAAATCACAAACCTTTTCTTGGCAGTTTTCCAGCGCTTTGAAAAAATTATACACTTTATACACAATATCCTTAGAGTGACGCCTAAAGTTTGTACAATTTAAACGTACAAGGCATAGACGTACCTCGCACTTTAGTTGTAAAACTGCAGAAGGGATGGATATTGCACTGGGAGAGAGGGGAAAAGCCATTGTTGAAGGAATGGTCACGTGAGGTGTGGAGTGGAGTGAAAAGTCTATTGGAGCTTTAACATAATGTTCAAATGCGTGTGAAATCTTATGGGACTTAACTGCTAAGGTCATTACATTACGCGGGACTGCTACGGTCGCAGGTTCGAATCCTGCCTCGGGCATGGGTGTGTGTGATGTCCTTAGGTTAGTTAGGTTTAAGTAGTTCTAAGTTCTCGGGGACTTATGACCTAAGATGTTGAGTCCCATAGTGCTCAGAGCCATTTTTTTTTCATTACATTAGTCCCTAAGCGTACACACTACTTAACCTAAATTATCCTAAGAACACACACACACACCCATGCCAGAAGGAGGACTCGAACCACCGCCGGGACCAGCCATACAGTCCATGACTGTAGCGCCGTAGACCGCTCGGCTAATCCCGCGCGGCGCTTTAACATAGTAAGGTCACTAATTAATAATGAGATTGGTGCATATGCGGCCCGACATATCGCCTTACAGTCTTAGTATTGGTTCTTGAGCAAATTGTCTGACGACCGGTGCCATAGAGCATTACAGAGAAATCGCGACTGGAACAGGAAAGGAGTGTGTGCGTCAAAAAGTTTACGGCGTTCGAATACAAGGTTTCCTACGAGTCTGCTCCAGTGACTGTCTCCACTTTTTAACCACTGCGTCGACGGCTACCCTCGAACGCACGAATAGCCGAACTCGATTCCCGCGGCTGCGGTTTGACCCTCGGGCTGAGCGCGAGACTGGCAGACGCTTTCTCCGCTTTCGCACACGCTGGTCGCCGTCTGGCCGACGTCACGCTACGCAGAAACGCTGCGTCAGTGGCGACACCTTCGGAGCTGACGACGTCCGATAGCGAACAACACTCGTCATTCCTGCCCTCTGCGGGCACTCGCGGCGTTTGATAAGAAACGGCTGTCTTCGCAGAGGCGACAGCTATCGACCAGCCCGTTTATCTCATTCACCCCGAGATATGCACGACATTACAGATAAACGGGCGTGGGAATTTCTTACTACGCATCGATTAATGTATCACTGGAGCTTCACATACATTGCTGAAGTAGTAACAGGGAATTGATCTGATTAACCTCTACGTTAGTACACTACTGGCCATTAAAATTGCTACACCACGAAGATGATGTGCTACAGACGCGAAATTTATCCGACAGGAAGAATATGCTGTGATATGCAAATGATTAACTTTTCAGAGCATTCAAACAAGGTTGGCGCCGGTGGCGACACCTACAGCGTGCTGACATGAGGAAAGTTTCCAACCGATTTCTCATACACAAACAGCAGTTGACCAGCGTTGTCTGGTGAAACGTTGTTGTGATGCTTCGTGGAAGGAGGAGAAATGCGTACCATCACGTTTCCGACTTTGCTAAAGGTCGGATTGTAGCCTTTCACGATTGCGGTTTATCGTATCGCGACATTGCTGCTCCCGTTGGTCGAGATTCAATGACTGTTAGCAGAATATGGAATCGGTGGGCTCAGGAAGGTCATAAGGAACGCCGTGCTGGATCACAACGGCCTCGTATCACTAGCAGTCGAGATGATGGTAAATGGCTCTGAGCACTATGGGACTTAACTTCTGAGGTCATCAGTCCCCTAGAACTTAGAACTACTTAAACCTAACTAACCTAAAGACATCATATACATCCATGCCCGAGACAGGATTCGAACCTGCGACCGTAGCGGTCGCGCGGTTCCGGACTGTAGCGCCTAGAACCGCTCGGCCACAGTCAAGATGACAGGCATCTTATCCGCATGGCTGTAACGGATAGTGCAGCCACGTCTCGATCCCTGAGTCAACAGATGGGGACGTTTGCAAGACAACAACCATCTGCACGAACAGTTCGACGACGTTTGCAGCAGCATGGACTATCAGCTCGGAGGCCATGGCTGCGCTTACCCTTCACGCTGCATCACAGACAGGAGCGCCTGCGATGGTGTACTCAACGACGAACCTGGGTGCACGAATGGCAAAACGTCATTTTTTCGGATGAATCCAGGTTCTGTTTATAGCATCATGATGGTCGCATCCGTGTTTGGCGACATCGCGGTGAATGCACATTGGAAGCGAGTATTCGTCATCGCCATACTGGCGTGATGGTATGGGTTGCCATTGGTTACACGTCTCGGTCACCTGTTGTTCGCATTGACGGCTCTTTGAACAGTGGACGTTACATTTCAGATGTGTTACGACCCGTGGCTCCACCCTTCATTCGATCCCCGCGAAACCCTACATTTCAGCAGGAAAATGCAGGACCGCATGTTGCAGGTCCTGTACGGGCCTTTCTGGATACAGAAAATGTTCGACTGTTGCCCTGGCCAGCACATTCTCCAGATCTCTCACCAACTGAAAATGTGTGGTCAATGGTGGCCGAGCAATTGGCTTGTCACAATACGCCAGTCAGTACTCTTGATGAACTGTGGTATCGTGTTGAAGCTGCATGGGCAGCTGTACCTGTACACGCCATCTAAGCTCTGTTTGACTCAATGCCCAGGCGTATCAAGGCCGTTATTAAGGCCAGAGGTGAGGTTCTGGGTACTGATTTCTCAGGATCTATGCACCCAAGTTGCGTGAAAATGTAATCACATGTCAGTTCTAGTATAATATATTTGTCCAATGAATACCCGTTTATCATCTTCATTTCTTCTTGGTGTAGCAATTTTAATGGCCAGCAGTGTATTTGGGAACTTTTGACTGGCACAACCACCAGGAATCTGAAACTGCGCGCGCACCCTCGGCCATCCGACCCCCTCCCTCCCCTACACACACACACACACACACACACACACACACACACACATGGGCGCGCGCCTTCGCGAGCACATAGAATTCCCACTATTAATAAACTGAAAATTCCTTATATACATCTTTTTCCTATATTTAGACAGTTTATTCGGCGTTGACGTATATCTAATTTTAGTGTCACTGATTAGATTTTCTGATGAACGACTGGGTTGAGCTGACAAGAAAATGATCCAATAAGACATGTTAAAACCTACCTGAAACTTATTTACACAGGAAGAAGACAACGAAAGAAAGGCACTGTCAAAATTGTAGCTGCTAAGAGGCACTGCAAGTATTTAAAAAATAGTTGAAAATTACCAAATTCGTAGACCCCTCAGGCGGCGGTAGAAATGCACATCCCTACTGGTGCTGTAGCAACTACGCATGCGCAACTAGGTGCGCGCACTTGCGAGCGCTCTCTCTCTCTCTCTCTCTCTCTCTCTCTCTCTCTCACACACACACAGCCGAAGTCAGGGTTACATTTGTAAACAGGAAACACGACACAGCCTGATCGTAATTTGTAAAGGACTTTTCAGGTTACCGTTCATTGACACTACAGTACAGTTATTATTCTCTCGAGTTAACCACTCAAGTAACATCTATTACAAATTGTCAGTTGCTCTTTGCAGTATTGGTAAGTATTGACAATACAGCTAAAGCTGAATTAATATTTATTGTGCTTTCGTAAGACATGTCTGCTAATAACACCTTTTTTTTCTTCCAGTTTCACAGTAATGTGGAATACAATTAACGTTCTCATTTGGGCAATGATGAAATAGGAAGAAAGTAGTTTCCAGCCGAAATCACCTACTTCTCCTGAGGACGTACATATGTCTCGTATGATAGTTGACTTCCTTGACGTTCATTCGAATGATATCGACGTTTCGTTTGAAATTGTGGATACGTTAGAAGAAATAGGAAATAACTGTGAGAATTCCATGAATTGGGGTTCGGACGGCGTCAGTTCTGCTAGTAACAGTTCTGAAGAAGAATACCTTCCAAGCCTAAAAAGAGAAGGAAATAACAGAACCACGCACTGCAACAGCTTTCAGCGGGGAAAAGGCAGTGAAGAATTGGTTAAACGAAGGAGGGAAAAACGCTTGAAGTTACGCAGTGTGCAAAGGCGTTTTCGTTTCGTAAAATCAGAGCGTGAACTGTACAAATGGAAGAATGAATTATGCGCCAAACGGAAAACCGAAACCATCTGAATGAAAAACTGTTCGAAAGATTTAGAACTGCTCGTTAGAGGCTATGCACCGTTACCAATGGAGATAGAGACTGGGCCCTTCGAATTGCATCTGACATGAACATTGCTAATATCCAGACTGCGTCGACTTGGCTACGCAAGTTCAAGAAATCGTACATAGTAGGAAGTCCCAAAATTATCAAGTTTACGTCACATAAACGTGTAGAGCAGCTGCCAGTGATAGACAGTGCTACGTAGAAATTCATAGCTGACGTAAAGACGAAACTTGCTGTCATCCCCGCAACTGCTGTTTATAACGCTGATCAGTCAGGTTTCGTGATAAGAACTGCGTGCACACCGCACTTCATCATTTCGGGATGAAAAAAAAAGACGGAGTCGGTTGCCCAATCAGTGATCGCAATGACACATTCGTATATGATAATGTCAGTGATAAGTATGAGTGGTTTGCTGTTTCCTGAGCTGTATACCTATCTTCATGAACCGCAAGGTAAATTAGGACCAAAAATAAAAAAATGGACTATTTAGTTGAAAAAATCTTGTAATGGTTCAAATGGCTCTAAGCACTATGGGACTTAACTGCTTAGGTCATCATCCCCCTAGAACTTAGAACTACTTAAACCTAACTAACCTAAGAACATCACAAACATCCATGCGCCGGCCTGTGTGGCCGAGCGGTTCTAGGCGCTTCGGTCTGGAACCGCGCGACCGCTACGTCGCAGGTTCGAATTCTGCCTCGGGCATGGATGTGTGTGATGTCCTTAGGTTAGTTAGGTTTAAGTAGTTCTAAGTCCCAGGCGACTGATAACCTCAGAAGTTAAGTCGCATAGTGCTCAGCGCCACACATCTATGCTCGAGGCAGGATTCGAACCTGCGACCGTAGCGGTCGCGCGGTTCCAGACTGTAGCGCCTAGAACCGCTTGGCCACCCGGCCGGCATGGAGATGCAATTCCGTGTAAAGCACACGTTCTCCACGCTTGTCACGCTTCCTTATAAACTGAGACACTTAAATTCTTCCTTCCGTGCGCCATTTTGCATACTCCGTCAAGAACAATGCGCTCGCCATGCAAAATAATCCTCACGCAATAGCAAAGTTTCGCATTGTGGCTCTAACAAGATAGCGTTGTATCCTGTATGCCGAATATTAATCCCAAAAACTAAGAACACAGCGTTCATAAGCAATGTTCGCTACCTCGTGTTATTTCCCGTTCCCTCTAGTATAAACGATTCCACGCATATACAAGAAAATGGTAGTGACTTTACTGCAAATGCTTATTGGCACATGATTCGCTTCCACTGCAAACCAGGTTTTAAGTGCTTAAAATTGGTGTCTGTGAATTCCCGGTAATTACGCTACGCGGCGCTGCGTGAGTGATTCGCCGAGTCGCGCGCTAGGCGGGCAGGGCCGCACAAACCGCTGTTATAAGCTGTTCTTCGCGCCGCAAAAATGTGTAACTTCAACATATTTTACAAAATGCTTGCAGTGTCTCTTAGCAGCGATTTTTTTAAATTCTCATATAAAAGGGGAGGAACTGGCAGTTAGTAGCCTACAGAGGTTCTTTATTAATCGAGTTACACTATAACATCTCTGTAATACTGATAGATTGTACCGTTATGCAGTCCATGTATTGGTGTCTGTCCAACCTTGCTTGGATTTGGTCAGATGCTCATCATCGATGCTTTTAAAAGACAACATACTGTATAAATTGCATAATTATTTAGAAACAAGCAACTTAGTAAGGCAACAAGTGTATAAAATAAGCTCTGACTTGCACTAGCAATGGTTCAACTCTTGAAGAAATAGTCACAGCTGTAGGGCGGTCGCCATCTAAGCCCAAGTACTTCTATTTAGAGAAATAACATCTATAAGATTTTTCGCTATTTGTAGAAGACGTTGTAAAAGAAAACATGGCTTATCTTTTTTTATTTTCCTTCGTTCTTTGCTCTTTCTTCGATATACATATGCCAGACAGTTTCTTTTTCTTTGACATAATTTGTTAGATGGTTTGGCGTCATGAAGGCACTAAAATATACAATAACTTCACAAAAATGTAGGACAAGCGTATATGGAATAATGTACTAGCACTGAGCAAGAACGCTCTAGCAGACCAATCTAACCCCGGTCGGGACTCAAGCAGCTGGTTAGGGTGAGTGATTCTGTTTCACAAACGTTTTATTGCTCATCACTGAGCCTTAGCGATGGTTTTACTGCGACGATTAAATGCAGGTTACTATGCAAAATGCCCTCAGGTTAACAATATTGATTTAGAAGCATTTTACATATGTAATCGATAGAGATCGGATTATATACATCATAAAAATGTTAAAATATGCAGGCAAATATGCATGAAAAATGCTTACAATGTATGAAAAGTGTGGAAATATACAAAAGCAAACAATAATAATAAAAAAAAAAACATGGTAGTTACTGCCCCTCTGCGTGCGATATATCTCAAAGTCGAACCTGTACATATCAGTTACGAGGAAGAGAGCCGGTCACTAGAAAAATCGGTACATTTAGAACGCTTGTATCATTTTCTGAATACTTTCTGGTAGAGGTTAGGAAAGGGGCCTTTTTGGGATTATTTTCTAAAAATTTGCAAAATGGGGACGCATATTGTGTTTCAAGAATTGTTCCTTCTTTGTATTGTCGTCGGTAGCAAGCGGATGCGATGCGAGTGAGACGCAGCGAAACAATCGATACGTACAGGACCAACTGCGAGATACACCGCACGCAGAAGGTCACACTCAAAAACTCCGTAATATTTTACTAAAAAAAAAAAACAACATAGTCATGATGTTTTTGAACAGCATCAACTTTTAATTCATACTATTGGACCAAAGCATTATTAACCATTTATTTTACATTTTTCTACTATTGTAAACATAAACGACCAAGTACTGTTCCAAATTTTTGGTAGGAAGATTGTGTCTTCGATCACTCAAAACATTTTTATAAACAGAAAAGGACGGATATACATCACCTGAGATTGGGCAGTATTTAAATTTGGATGTTATGTTGGCACTTATTGTTTCTGGTAAAAGTTCACCCGACCCGTTTAATGAAACTATTAATTTGGCATTAGGGTTTAAAGCCTTGGTTATTGTTTAAATGGTTTTCAAACTTTTCTTTAAGTTTTCTCCGGAATACCTCCGGCAGTGAGGAGTTCACTAGAATAATTTTGTTCATTAACTGAATAGATTCATTCATCGCCAGACTTGAGTTTCAGGATTAATACTGGCAAGTATATGGGAGAAATGACTGCTAATCACGGCAATGTCTTTTTTACTACCGGAATCATTAAAAGCTTCCTTGCACTGGCTAACTGCCAATGCCTCTGCACTACCGAAGTCGTTTACTACCCCTCTAACGGCCTCGAAATACTCGGTGTAAACAACAAAACTTCGACCCACATACCTCAACGAGTTACCAATGGTCCGGGAGGTAAAAGCTTATTTGGTAGTTCCTCTTTGTAGGTCTTGATGTGAGCAGGGTACTTTAGAAACACTTTCTTTGGGGATGAAATCACTTATTTACATTCACAATTGCGGAACTCACTTCTTCAGCAAGGCGATCTACTCCATGAGCAAAGCACGTCACAAGAATCAAATTGGGATAAAATACTCGGAGGGCTTTTCCTGCTTTGATAATATAGGGAGCAGCATACGCAAACACCCTTTCATCTGCAGATGATTTTGGAAATATTTTTCTAATGGCCTCATTCACAAATCTGGCGATCGTAGAATGATTTAATTTTTCAAGTTCTTTGCAGGCCGCTAAATAGGCAGAAGCACCAAAGCACCAACAATTAAATTTTCAATGTAACGTCCACAAGTGTTTGTGGTTTCGTTCTAAAAATGGGTTCAAATGGCTCTGAGCACTATGGGGGACTTAACATCTGAGGTCATCAGTCCCATAGAACTTAGAACTACTTAAACCTAACTAACCTAAGGACATCACACACATCCATGCCCGAGGCAGGATACGAATCTGCGACCGTAGCGGTCGCGCGGTTCCAGACTGTAGCGCCTAGAACTGGCCGGATGTGGTTTCGTCAACTGAAATCCAGATAATGCTGTCCTTGAGTTCATTGCGTATTTCTTCCAGAACATTTACGTAAGTTGTCGGTATGTAAATTTTACGCAACGTTGATTCATCTGGTATATTTTGATTTAAGCAATATTTGCGTAGGAAGCCTTTGAAGATAGGGTTTGTAAGTTTGTGAAGAGGAATATTGATTGCAATGAATGCTTCACATAGATCCATGTTAAACAGACTTTTTTGGTTACCTTTGGACAAATTCCTGCCACTGCAACTTGTCAGAAGTTGTCGTGGTCCTTTCTTCTGCATTCTACGATATGAAGATTTGTCTCGACTTGCTGATCTATTTGAAACTTTTTTTTGCACGAAACGTTTTTCTCGCAAACTCGACAATATAAAACAATTCTGTTGTACGTAAATGTTCCAGGATGGTCAACCATGCACGAAACGACGTTTCTTTTTTCAGGCGGCATGGCGCACAACACGTTGCACACTACATGTCGTAAACACGTTCAACTGTGTACAAGTAAATAGAAAGCTAATTTGAAAGAATGGACGTGCAACTAAAAGCTTTCGTAGTTTAATTTGATGCCGACGCGTACGGTATGGCAGCGGAGGGGATTAACCGGGAGCGCGGGCGCAGAAGCATTGACCCCGTTTGCCTCTTCCTCTTATGTAATGATTTCACTAGGCAGTGGCCTCTCAGTTAGCGTTAGCTCGCAGTTGTAGGTCGCGGTCAATCTGTGAGACATCAAAACTAGATCGAGATAGAGACCGCCCGTCTAAATTTTTAAAATATTGTAAACATAGAGCGAAAATATGCATCGTCACTAGATTTTAGTTAAGATATGCAGTAACTATACATGGAAGAAGCCGGGAGATACTGACAGGTTTCAGATAGATTATATGATGGTAAGACAGAGATTTAGGAACCAGGTTTTAAATTGTAAGACATTTCCAGGGGCAGATGTGGACTCTGACCACAATCTATTGGTTATGAACAGTAGATTAAAACTGAAGAAACTGCAAAAAGGTGGGAATTTAAGGAGATGGGACCTGGATAAACTGAAAGAACCAGAGGTTGTAGAGAGTTTCAGGGAGAGCATAAGGGAACAATTGAAAGGAATGGGGGAAAGAAATACAGTAGAAGAAGGGTGGGTAGCTTCGAGAGATGAAGTAGTGAAGGCAGCAGAGGATCAAGAAGGTAAAAAGACAAGGGCTAGTAGAAATCCTTGGGTAACAGAAGAAATATTGAATTTAATTGACGAAAGGAGAAAATATAAAAATGCAGTAAATGAAGCAGGGAAAAAGGAATACAAACGTCTCAAAAATGAGATCGACAGGAAGTGCAAAATGGCTAAGCAGGGATGACTAGAGGACAAATGTAAGGATGTAGAGGCTTATCTCACTAGGGGTAAGATAGATACTGCCTACAGGAAAATTAAAGAGACCTTTGGGGAAAAGAGACCCACTTGTATGAATATCAAGAGCTCAGATGGAAACCCAGTTCTAAGCAAAGAAGGGAAAGCAGAAAGGTGGAAGGAGTATGTAGAGGGTCTATACAAAGGCGATGTATTTGAGGACAATATTATGGAAATGGAAGAGGATGTAGATGAAGATGAAACGGGAGATAAGATACTGCGTGAAGAATTTGACAGAGCACTGAAAGACCTGAGTCGAAACAAGGCCCCGGGAGTAGATAACATTCCACTAGAACTACTGACAGCCTTGGGAGAGCCAGTCCTGACAAAACTCTACCATCTGGTGAGCAAGATGTATGAGACAGGCGAAATACCCTCAGACTTCAAGAAGAATATAATATATTCCAATCCCAAAGAAAGCAGGTGTTGACAGATGTGAAAATTACCGAACTATCAGTTTAATAAGTCACGGCTGCAAAATACTAACGCGAATTCTTTACAGACGAATGGAAAAACTAGTAGAAGCCGACCTCGGAAAAGATCAGTTTGGATTCCGTAGAAATATTGGAACACGTGAGGCAATACTGACCCTATGACTTATCTTAGAAGCTAGAGTAAGGAAAGGCAAACCTACGTTTCTAGCATTTGTAGACTTAGAGAAAGCTTTTGACAATGTTGACTGTAATACTCTCTTTCAGATTGTGAAGGTGGCAGGGGTAAAATACAGGGAACGAAGGGCTATTTACAATTTGTACAGAAACCAAATGGCAGTTATAAGAGTTGAGGGGCATGAAAGGGAAGCAGTGGTTGGGAAGGGAGTGAGACAGGGTTGTAGCCTCTCCCCGATGTTATTCAATCTGTATATTGAGCAAGCAGTGAAGGAAACAAAAGAAAAATTCGGAGTAGGTATTAAAATCCATGGAGAAGAAATAAAAACTTGGAGGTTCGCCGATGACATTGTAATTCTGTCAGAGACAGCAAAGGACTTGGAAGAGCAGTTGAACGGAATGAATAGTGTCTTGAAAGGAAGATATAAGATGAACATCAACAAAAGCAAAACGAGGATAATGGAATGTAGTCGAATTAAGTCGGGAGATGCTGAGGGTATTAGATTAGGAAATTAGACACTTAAAGTAGTAAAGGAGTTTTGCTATTTGGGGAGCAAAATAACTGATGATGGTCGAAGTAGAGAGAATATAAAATGTAGACTGGCAATGGGAAGGAAAGCGTTTCTGAAGAAGAGAAATTTGTTTACATCGAGTATAGATTTAAGTGTCAGGAAGTCATTTCTGAAAGTATTTGTATGGAGTGTAGCCATGTATGGAAGTGAAACATGGACGATAAATAGTTTAGACAAGAAGAGAATAGAAGCTTTCGAAATGTGGTGCTACAGAAGAATGCTGATGATTAGATGGGTAGATCACATAACTAATGAGTAGGTATTGAATAGGATTGGGGAGAAGAGAAGTTTGTGGCACAACTTGACTAGAAGAAGGGATCGATTGGTAGGACATGTTCTGAGGCATCAAGGGATCACCAATTTAGCATTGGAGGGCAGCGTAGAGGGTAAAAATCGTAGAGGGAGACCAAGAGATGAATACACCAAGCAGATTCAGAAGGATGTAGGTTGCAGCAGGTACTGGGAGATGAAGAAGCTTGCACAGGATAGAGAAGCATGGAGAGCTGCATCAAACCAGTCTCAGGACTGAAGGCCACAACAACATGCAGTAACTGATGAAAACGCGCCAAATACGCAAATGGATATAATCTGGCCTCTACTAATAAATGTTATAATGTGATATGATGGTCACGCAAATAAACTTACTATAGTCCCTCTCTGCAGCTAAATGTTAGCTTTTCCGCGGTTGATCTGGGTTCGATTAAAAGTGACTGAAACTCCCATTACTGAAATAGCGTCAGCAAAATCTATTTTCGTCTAGTTGTGAGTCACATGACATTTTTTATTTATTTTTATCTGTAAGTATTGTAATAAACATTTTCTTATTACATACGTGGTGTTCCAGGAGGAATGGTCATTATTCCAGGATACGATAGGAACGATCGTATGAAGCAATAATCATGGGTTCTAAAATGTATGTCTTCGAAGAGCTAAGAGCCCTTCTTCATCTTCGATGCTGTGAAAAACTTTTATTCTAGTGTAGACTCTGCTTTCCATATTTTAGGAGGAGGTAGTATGGACCAAAACAAGAAAAAATTGTCTAGTAATCATGGGTTCTGAAACGCATACCTTAAGAGCTATGAGCACTCGTTCAGTAGAAGAAATGTTTCACAGTAGCGAAGATGAAAAAGTGTTCATAGCTTTTGAGATATGCATTTTAGAGTCCATGTGTACTGGACGTTTTTTCTTGTTTTGGTCCATACTACCACCTCTCAGTGTATGGAAAATATTACAGGGCAGGTTTTTTTTCCAAGACTGTCACGTAGCCTAATTAAAACTAACTATTCAAATTACACCGCTTAATCAATTCAGATTACCAGCGACGCATGAATGTGCAAATGCGACGGAAACAAGTACTAATTATTCCATTTCTGTGTGGGAAAGATATGTGTAATCTTTTTCTGTGGTTCCGCTGACTGACTGTGGGAGAGTGGGGACAGCAGAAGTGTAACTGTGAGTCGTCAAAGTTCCTGAAAGGCAGAATCCCGGCATCGTACACACTGCACAGATGGGCGCTGACAGAAACGGACTCCCACATTCCGGTAAGAGCCTCTCAGAGAGCTGGAGGCGGCATGTGGCCGGTTGTATATTTTCGTTGCGTTAAGCAGCATAATTAATGCTTTTCTAAAAAGATAAAGATCTAAAAGGCTGTGGGGAAACATGAAGCACTCAGTGAGAAAAACTTCTTGGTCTCAAGCAGCCCAGCAGTAAATGATGTTTAAATTTTGTAAGGGAGTTCCAGATTGGTTGACCAAACCTATTTTTGTAGTGGCGATGAAGATTCGCGAGTACATACATGCAACCACTATCATTGGCTGAAATGTGAAGCCACTCCCACAGTGGGAGAGAATTTCTGCTTTCTGCCCCACTCTAAGGGAGGAATGTGTATTACTAGTTGTTTTAATTTTTCATTGGTCAGATCTCGGAAGGGTTTCATCGACTGGTTAATGAGAATCCGGTGCTGGCAGACACAGCAAGATTTTGAGTAGGAGAGTTCATGTAAACTTCGTCTTCGAATCCCAGAGGGGAACTACTGCTTCGTCTTGGACCGCCAGAGGGGGAGATGCCATCACCTTAGAGCTAGAGAGAGAGGGAGAGAGAGAGAGAGAGAGAGGGAGGGAGGGAGAGAGAAAGAGAGAGTTTGTCCCAGAGCTGATCAGACATGCCGGGCCTGAAATTGTAACTCTCAGCTGTCACTGCAGCCATCCTCTGCACCTGCGAAGCATGAGCAACATTTGTGAGCATCATGACGGAGGGGCGATGAGGTCGTATTTTTCGAGCCCGAGTTTTACTTTTCAAAATTAATTCACGCACTCAGCTAGTCGCACTCAACATGCGCTTATGCAAGGAAGCTGGTGCATGTATGTATTTTTCTGGGCATTTTCTTTAATCTGTTGACTGATTTAGCAGTTGTTGGGGGGTTCACATGGATTTTTCTAATGGTACCATTCCGTTTCCAATTCCACTCACATGTTCCAAGGTATTATTATATTTGTTTAAAATAGAGCAATTCATTTGAATCTCTGTGCACTTCATAATTATTTTTTTGCCTGCTCAATAATTGGAATCAAGTTTATGCATCTTAGTGTCATTTAGTAGTCCGATGAAACCCCTTCTCATTGCATCTATGTGAGCTTGGTACCCATATTTCATATCTAGTAGAGCCATCCCAGTTTAAATTCAGATGTTCAATACTGTCAGTTGTAACTTTCATTAAAATTTCACATGATCTTAATTGGAGCGGTCTGTTCACTGTATAGGTCACCGGGTTCAGAACTTGTTAGTAACACAGGGGTATGCTAAATGCTTAGCTGTGATCTCACAAGTTTACCGTTTCATTTTACATTCCAAGGCCAGAAAAAGAACATGATGCCATCCACTATAACAACAAAGCTGTGTTATTAAAATATTAAATTGCTACCACTATGCTAATTAGTACTTTTCTTGCTGTAATGAGGAGGAAGTAAGGCTACTCAGTCGTTGAGCTGAGTCTAAACGTTGAACTTCTGGGGGATTTATTTATTTGTGTTTGCACTTTTGGAATGGTTTGTGCTATCTTACTTACGTGGAGTTAGAAATTTCGTGGTAGACGAGAAGTGTTTGGTTGTTTATGTCAGTGTCAAGGCACGTCAATGTTATCCCAAGCTTGTGCACGCGGTTTAGGGTGAACGAGGTAGACAAAGTTGTATCCGGCCATTCAGAAACTGCGAGTAGTGAGTTAGCTATGGATTTCCAGCAAGACAGTACACAACAGAGCGATGCTAGTGAAATTCAGAATGACAATGTACGGGGAACAGTTGTTATTAAAAGTGAACCGAGTAACATGCAGGATAGTGGGGACCAATTAGCAACTGACTCTAAGAGTGAGAAATGACAACTTCTCCCACCATGGGCGCTGCTCGCTTTTCTGTTCAGACATACCGTACCTCCCCAGCATTCCCTGTCTAGTTGTCTCGTGTGACTGAGCAAAATAACTTCACTGAGTTAGTGTTGTTATAGTTGAGTTGGTTTCAGTTTACTACAGATTGCAGTTGCTAAGTGAGCTATTATTAAACCCGCTCCACAGCTGGTGCTGTCAACTGAAGAGTATTTCTCAAATGTAACATGCTGGCAAAAGTGTAATCAACAAAGTTGATTTCATTGTCTCCAATTTCAATGGTTCAAATGGCTCTGAGCACTATGGGACTTAACATCTGAGGTCATCAGCCCCCTAGAACTTAGAACTACTTAAACCTAACTAACCTAAGGACATCACACACATCCATGCCCGAGGCAGGATTCGAACCTGCAACCGTAGCGGTCGCGCGGTTCCAGACTGAAGCGCCTAGAACCGCTCGGCCACACCGGCCGCCCCAATATCAGTGGGAGGAATACTCTTCACAGCATAAGGGACATCAAATGCAGCACCCCAGCTCCAGCTTTCGCAACATCTGAAAAGACCAAGAGGCTTAAATTGGCTCCCTCTGTAACAGGAGTAGATCACGTAGGTATTATACTATTTCAACATAAGTCAAGCAATGCATTACAGCAGATTACGGTTGTAGATGTGAACTTGGTCCATGACAGATATTGAAATCAACCTTGGAAGATAGATTCTGGAGGTATGGTAAGGGGCTCCACTCAGTGCAGCTCACTCTACAGGCACCAGCAGTTCCCGGTCTAAAGAAATTAGTAAGGAAATGTTAGAGTAATTTTTTTTCTAATTTCGAACAGCCGTCTTTAGTCAATCATTCATAAGAGTCGACAGCCGCCAGACGAGAAGCGTAAATGATTTCAACACAATTACTGGGTGAGGAAGGTGCTACCTAGACACTCTTAAGAGAGACTGCAAGCAACTCAACAGACCGAATTCCCTTCGTTACTCCCATAACACTATATAAGAGACACTAGACAGGACGCAACAACGTCTAACAGGAGTTTGACTAAACAATAAAGACCTTGTAATAAATTTGTTAAGTAAATGCAGGGGAACTGAAGACGCTGACTCCATCAGTAGAATCGATGACGTTCATGTTGTTCGCACTCGGTTCTCTGGGTATGGCATGGTAACATCGTATATGTGAGATTGTTTTGGTATTGCTGCCCTGTGAGACGATCTGTGATCCGAAGCTACTGCTCATGGAGTCCAGCATCCAGTACTGATGCCAACACAGCAGCCAGCAGTGATGGGTAATCCAAAGGCCTACCGACACACTCCGGCTGAATATTATTTTATTGCGTCTAACGATGCCGCTAGGTCCTTGGTCTGCATCCTAACGAATTAATAGCTGTTTCCAGCCCGGAATAGGGCAGCCCTTACAGCATTATACTAGTAACACAATTAATGGTGACGGAAATGCAGTAACTTCCTGGCTATTCATTAATTCACCATCAAGCCACTGCAACACGTTTGCACGGATTTACAATATACTGTCAACGACAGACAGCAGTTCTCACATTTACCAAACCAGGTCACTGACAACACATGACAAAAATTAAGCTCCCCTCACCCATTGTTTTTATGAACGTATTTTATATAAAAGCGTACTTAACAACCGCAAATAAGGACGCACTCAATAAACTGAAAGTAGCTCCACTATATAAACACAAGCTCAGTGAAGTCAGCCGGCCGGGGTGGCCATGCGGTTCTAGGCGCTTCAGTCCGGAACCGCGCGACTGCTACGATCGCAGGTTCGAATCCTGCCTCGGGCATGGATGTGTGTGATGTTCTTAGGTTAGTTAGGTTTAAGTAGTTCTAAGTTCTAGGGGACTGATGACCTCAGATGTTAAGTCCCATAGTGCTCAGAACCATTTGAACCATTTCAGTGAAGTCATTTCGTCTACTTATAAGATAACTGGACAGGAAATGCTGGAGACGTTCAGTCTGTTGTAAATTGAACAGCGAACAGTGCTCGTGGTGGGAGAAGTCGTTTTTCCCGGAAGAACACTCCAGCTGCCGAACGGGATGACTGTTAGTCCGTTTCTCCTATAACAGTGTAGAGCAGTGCGAAGAGGTAGAATCTGTTGATATTCTTTTCTTGCGTTAGTATTATAACACCACTTAGCAACTCATACCTGTGTCGAACGTAGTGCTAAAACACTTCGTGGAAGAGGAACGTGCCCCGGGAGTGTGTGCGCACTGCGTCCCTATTAGTGATTCACAAGGCGAGCTGTCGAAGGATCGGTAAGATACTATGTAGTGGCTTTTTGTGGCGTAGTGTGTTGGAGAAAGTGGCAAATCGCATGCTCGCTCTTCATTGGCAGACTTACAAAGGAGGAAACTGCATGACCACAATGTAGAAACATGCCTTCCGTCAAGCGTCTATACTCTCCATCTTCCCCATCCCCTCCAGCCCCTCATACTCCGTGAACACAGTTTATCCATTAATACGATGTGGTGCACACAGCTAATATTTGTTCTTAACCCACTTAATTTAACAACAAACATTAATTTTATAACACTAAAACACTAGTTTTAATAATATGGTATTTTTCCATCCACGGCGACGGGGAAACAAGGTGTCCTGGAGAAAAGCTGAATAGGATATTTTAGTAGGAAATTTAATTTGTACTGGGAAACGTTTTCGCAATAAGGCGCGGTTTTCGAAGTACTCAAGAATAATATAACAACGTGGTCTTTAAGGACACCCCTCCCATCCACACGGACATGATTTTTAGTATGTTGTTCATGAGACTCCCCACCTCCCTCCCGCCACAACTGTGCAAAAATTTGCGATTACACTAATTTGTTGCAACAGTCGACCTTATCTGGCCGAGCGGTTCTAAGCGCTACAGTGTGGGACCGCGCGACAGCTACGGTCGCAGGTTCGAATCCTGCCTCGGGCATGGATGTGTGTGATGTTCTTAGGTTAGTTAGGTGTAAGTAGTTCTAAGTTCTAGGGGACTGATGACCTCAGAAGTTGAGTCCCATAGTGCTAAGAACCATTTGAACCATCCTTTTTTCTCGTCTTCGCACATAGGACTAAATACATTCTACGTCGAAAAAAAAAGCGCTGTACCAATGGCACAAAAAACGGTAGTGTGATATTCATGTACAGACAAACAAATGATTACAGTTTCAGAAAAATTGTATGATTGTTTAAAGAGAAACACCTCTACAAATTGAGAAAATCAATAACATGTTGGTCTACCTCTGGCTCTTATGCAAGCAGTTATTTGAGTTTGGCATCGATTGTCAGAATTGTTCAATGTTCTCCTGAGATATATCGTGCTAAATTCTGTCCGACTGGCGCTTTTGAACGCCAAAATCCCGAAGTGTTTTGAGGGCCGTACCCATAAAGCTCCACACGTTCGGAAGTGGGTAGAGATCCGGCCAACTTGCTGGCCGAGGTAGGGTTCGGCAAGCACGAAGACAAGCAGTGGAAACTTTTGTCTTCTGTAGGTGGACGTTATCTTGCTGAAATATAAGCCTAGGATGGCTTGCCATAAATGGCAACAGAATGGGGCGTAGAATATAGTCGAATGTGCTGTAAGGGTACCGCGCATCACAACCAACGGCGTTCTGCCATGGAAAGAGATGACATCCCAGACTACAGCTCATGGTTGTTGGGTCGTATGATGGGCGACAGTCAGGTTGGTATACCACCGCTGTCCAGGGCGTGTCCAGACATGTCTTCGGCCAGTAATATATTGACTGGAGTAGAACTGTCTTTAGCGATGAGTACCGATCGAACTGAGCCCTAATTACCAGTCTGTTTGCATAATAAATGAAATTTAAACTGATCTTTGCTTAAACTGAACCTAATAACAGTCTTGAAATGCAACTAGTGACTGTGAATGTTTTAACTGTGTCCTGGCTGTAATTTTAAACTCGCTTTAACAAATTTATGTGGCTTACCTACGCAAATTCTTTACAGACGAATGGAAAAACTGGTAGAAGCCGACGTCGGGGAAGATCAGTTTGAATTCCGTAGAAATATTGGAACACGTGAGGCAATACTGACCTTACGACTTATCTTACAAGAAAGATTAAGGAAAGGCAAACCTACGTTTCTAGCATTTGTAGACTTAGAGAAAGCTTTTGACAATGTTGGCTGGAATACTCTCTTTCAAATTCTAAGGGTGGCAGGGGTAAAATACAGGGAGCGAAAGGCTATTTACAATTTGTACAGAAACCAGATGGCAGTTATAAGAGTCGAGGGGCATGAAAGGGAAGCAGTGGTTGGGAAGGGGATGAGACAGGGTTGTAGCCTCTCCCCGATGTTATTCAATCTGTGTATTGAGAAAGCAGTAGAGGAAACAAAAGAAAAATTCGGAGTAGGAATTGAAATCCATGGAGAAGAAATAAAAACATTGAGGTTCGCCGATGACATTGTAATTCTGTCAGAGACAGCAAAGGACTTGGAAGAGCAATTGAACGGAATGGACAGTGTCTTGAAAGGAGGATATAAGATGAACATCAACAAAAGCAAAACGAGGAAATGGTATGTGGTCGAATTAAGTCGGGTGATGCTGAGGGAATTAGTTTAGGAAATGAGACACTTAAAGGAGTAAAGGAATTTTGCTATTTGGGGAGCAAAGTAACTGATGATGGGCGAAGTAGAGAAGATATAAAATGTAGACTGGCAATGGCAAGGAAAGCGTTTCTGAAGAAGAGAAATCTGTTTACATCGAGTATAGATTTAAATGTCAGGAAGTCGTTTCTGAAAGTATTTGTATGGAGTGTAGCCATGGACGATAAATAGTTTGGACAAGAAGAGAATAGAAGCTTTCGAAATGTGGTGCTACAGAAGAATGCTGAAGACTAGATGGGTAGATCACATAACTAATGATGAAGTATTGAATAGAATTGGAGAGAAGAGGAGCATGTGGCACAACTTGACAAAAAGAAGGGACTGGTTAGTAGGACATGTTCTGAGGCATCAAGTGATCACAACTTTAGCATTGGAGTGCAGCGTCGAGGGTAAAAATCGTAGAGGGAGACCAAGAGATGAATACACTAAGCAGATTCAGAAGGATGTGGGTTGCAGGAAGTACTGGGAGATGAAGAAGCTTGCACAGGATAGGGTAGCATAGAGAGCTGCATCAAACCAGTCTCAGGACTGAAGACCACAACAACAACAACCTATGGCAACGGAAAGTATGTACTGCTCAAAGTGATCAACATGAAAATACAGTGCTGCAGCAAACCAGCTAAAAGAAAGTCTTGCACAGTGAAATACAAGGACATGTAACTATTGTAAGCAGCTCATGGTTTAGCTTTAGCTACAGTGTTCCGCAGATTGCAGTGCGGCGACACATATTTTTAAAACCAAATGTTCGTGAGGAGGCGGTGCATTTACTAAATGATCTAAGAGAGACTAGCATTCAAAAACTGTACTGAAATACTGTTACCTTCCTTAACAGTAACAACAATCTTCGCAAAACTTTTTATTAATATGACTGTGCCATGAAATTAATTATTTTAAAGGGTTGGTAAATCCATAACTTCTTAGTGCAAGCCATGTGAACAGATACTTTACTTACTCACGTCTGAAAAGTGAAACTAACCAGAACCAATAAAGAAAAATCCCACTATAACTTTCCGTTTTCCAAGCACATTTTACATCATAAGCAGGTAACTAATGCACCAACAGCATTACCTGTAACTCTTCATACGCCACTGGCCATTAAAATTGCTACACCACGAAGATAACGTACTACAGATACGAAGTTTGACTGACAGGAAGAAGATCCTGTGATATGCAAATGAGTAGCTTTTCAGAACATTCACACAAGGTTGGCGCCGGTGGCGACACCTGAATCGTGCTGACACGAGGAAAGTTTCCAACTGATTTCTCATACACAAACAGCAGTTGACCGGCGTTGCTTGGTGAAACGTTGTTGTGATGCCTCGTGTAAGGAGGAGAAACGCGTACCATCACGTTTCCGACTTTGATAAAGATCGGATTGTAGCCTATCGCGATTGCGGTTTATCGTATCGCGACATTTCTGCTCGCGTTGCTCGAGATCCAATGACTGTTAGCAGAATATGGAATCGGTGGGTTCAGGAGGGTAATACGGAACGCCGTGCTGGATCCCAACGGCCTCGTATCACTAGCAGTCGAGATGACAGACATTTTATTCGCATGGCTGTAACAGATCGTGCAGCCACGTCTTGATCCATAAGTCAACAGATGGGGACGTTTGCAAGACAACAACCATCTGCACGAACAGTTCGACGACGTGTGCAGCAGCATGGACTATCAGCTCGGAGACCACGGCTGCGGTTACCCTTGACGCTGCATCACAGGCAGGAGCGCCTGCGATGGTGTACTCAACGACGAACCTGGGTGCACGAATGGCAAAACGTCACTTTTTCGGATGAATCCAGGTTCTGTTCACAGCATCATGATGGTCGCATCCGTGTTTGGCGACATCGCGGTGAACGCACATTGGAAGCGTGCAATCGTCATCGCCATACTGACGTATAACCCGGCGTGATGGTATGGGGTGCCATTGGTTACACGTCTCGGTCACCTCTTGTTCCCATTGACGGCACTTTGAACAGTGGACGTTACATTTTAGATGTGTTACGACCCGTGGCTCTATCCTTCATTCGATCCCTGCGAAACCCTACATTCCAGCAGGATGATGTACGACCGCATGTTACAGGTCCTGCACGGGCCTTTCTGGATACAGAAAATGTTCGACCGCTGCCCTGGCCAGCACATTCTCCAGATCTCTCACTGATTGAAAACGTCTGGTCAATGGTGGCCGAGCAACTGGCTCGTCACAATACGTCAGTCACTACTCTTGATGAACTGTGGTATCGTGTTGAAGCTGCATGGGCAGCTGTACCTGTACACACCATCCAAGCTCTGTTTGACTCAGTGCCCAGGCGTATCAAGGCCGTTATTACGGCCCGAGGTGGTTGTTCTGGGTACTGATTTCTCAGGATCTATGCACCCAAATTGCGTGAAAATGTAATGACATGTCAGTTCTAGTATAACATTTTTTTCCCAATGAATACCCGTTTATCATCTGCATTTCTTCTTGGTGTAGTAATTTTAATGGCCAGTTGTGTACTTCTCAAATTAATATTTGCCAGATGATACTTCCAAAATCCAACGTGCTCTGTATCCTTATCTCTATGCTTTGCAAGCTATTTCCAGACCGGTTAGTAGTTTGCCTAACATCTGACTCACTTACTTCTCACAGAATGCCCTGGCAACCACAATGTTAGTGGCAACCAAAGATGACAGTGCTTGTACTCAGAACCTCTGGGGCGTAACAGATCGACTGTTGAAGACTTACTTATACTGGCCACACAAAACGCAGAAGGTCCTTGGCCTCACTCAGTCCAGCCTTCCACACTTTCCTGCCATCCACATCTTCATCTTCCAGACCCAATATCTACATATCTCCTGTGATATTATCCTTCCATCTCATTGTCGACCGTCCCAGTGGTCTCTTTCCTTCAGCTTCTCCATCTATTACAGCCTTTATTACCAAGTTCTCCCCTCTCCTCACATGTCCGTACCATCTTAGTCTCTTAATTTTCACACTCGCTACGACTTCAGGCGGTGTGTATAATTATCTGAGTTCTCTGTTTTTCCTAATTCTCCATTGTTCATTTCCTTTCACTGGTCCGTATATTTTTCTCAGTGATTTATTTTCAAAAGTGATGAGTTTTCCTCTGTTTTCTTTGTCAGAGTCCATGTCTCACATGCATAGCACACTATTGGCTTGATGATGGTCTGATATGTTCTTATTTTTCCTGCCTAGATAGTAACTTCGATCTTACGATGTTGTGCTTAACTCCTATACATCTTCCCCCAGCTTGAATTCCTGTTACTATCTCTTGTTCTATAAGGTTTTGGTGCTTGATGTTGACACCGAAGTACGTGAATGTGTCTGTTTGAAAAATGTCGAATGTACACATATGAAGTACGACACATCGAATGAAAATGCAGAGGAACTTGAAAACTTACACAGTGTGCGACAGCATCGAACAGTGCAGGTGGAAGAGATGGTGGAACGATACATTATTCGGCGAATCGACTGGCCTGCCCATGTCCCTGACCTCAATCCCATTGAGCACGTGTGGTATGCGTTGGGGAGGCGTATTGCACCACGTTCACATTCACCGACGACCACCCAGTATTTGCGAAGCACGCTAGTAGAGAAATGGAACGCCCTACCACAAGAACTCCTTACCATCCTTACGACAGGATGAGAGAACGGACAGAGTATGCATTACCGTCCGTGGTGATCACACACCCTGCTAAGAACCTTGTTCCCCCTTTGGTAATGTCCAGGGTACCGATATAAAGCGCGGTGACTTACACTATGTGATCAAAAGTATCCAGACGCCTAGCTGAAAATGACTTGCAAGTTCGTGGCGCTGTCCATCGGTAATGCTGAAATTCAACATGGTGTTGGCCCACTCTTAGCCTTGGTGACAGCTTCCACTCTCGCAGTCATACGTTCAATCGGGTGCTGGAACGTTTCTTGGGGAATGGCAGCCCATTCTTCACGGAGTGGTGCATTGAGGAGAGGTATTGATGTCGGTCGGTGAGGCATGGCACGAAGTCGGCGTTCCAAAACATTCCTAAGGTCTTCTGTAGGATTCAGGTCAAGACTCTGTGAAGGCCAGTCCATTACAATGATGTCATTGTCGTGTAACCACTCCGCCACAGGCCGTGTATTATGAACAGGTGCTCGATCGTGTTGAAAGATTCAATCGCCATCTCTGAATTCCTCTTCAACAGTGGGAAGCGAGAAGGTGCTTAAAACATCAGTGTAGGCCTGTACTGTGTTAGTGCCGCGAAAAACAACGAGGGGTGAAAGCCCGCTCCATGAAAAACACGACCGCACCATAACACCACCGCCTCTGAATTTTACTGTAGGCACTACACACGCTGGCAGATGGCGTTCACCGGGCATTCACCATACCCACATCCTGCCATCGGATCGCCACTTTGTGTACCATGATTCACCACTCCACACAACGTTTTTACACGGTTCAGTCGTCCAAAGTTTACGCTCCTTACACCAAGCGAGGCGTCATTTGGCATTTAACAGCGTGATGTGTGGCTTATGAGCAGCCGCTCGACCGTGAAATCAAAGTTTTCTCACCTCTCGCCTATCTTTCATAGTACTTGCAGTGGATCCTGTTGCAGTTTGGAATTCCTGTGCGATTGTCTGGATAGGTGTCTGCCTATTACACATTACGACCCTCTTGAATTGTCGGCGGTCTCTGTCAGTCAACAGACGAGGTCGACCTGTACGCTTTTGTGCTATACGTGTCCCTTCACGTTTCCACTTCAGTATCACCTCGGAAACAGTGGACCTAGGGATGTTTAAGAGTGTGGAAATCTCGCGTACAGACGTATGACACAAGTGACACCCAATCACCTGACCACGTTTCAAGTCCATGAGTGCCGCGGAGCGCCCCATTCTGCTCTCTCACGATGTCTAATGACTACTGAGGTCGCTGATACGGAGTACCTGGCAGTAGGTGGCAGCACAATACACCTAAATGAAAAACGTATGTTTTTGGGGGTGTCCGGTTACTTTTGATCACATAGTGTAAGTGTAGTTTTCGCCTTGGCCAAAAGTGTCATTTCTGTTCGTTTCATTGTGTATTTCTTTCAGTTGAGATCTGTACTATACTGTAGCAGTTCTTACTATGTGTGATCCAAGTTGCATCGAGATACGTAAGTTGGCAGTGACACTTAATGCTAAACTCGCGTTCGTCCTCAGGTTTTGCACATCCGTGTATAATGAAAATACATTGGCCAGTCACAGTAACGTGACCAACTGGCAAAAGCATGAATAACCACCTTGTGCAACGCTAGACCTGCAGGAAGAGGATCAGTGAGATTCTGGAAGGTACCGACATGGATGTGGAGCCATGCTGATTCCAGTGCCGTGGCCAGCTGCACTAGGATTCTCAGTTGAGGTTTCATGGCACGAACAGCCCGATCGAGGTAGTCCCACATATTCTCGATTGGGTTTTAATCCAGAGGGGGGGGGGGGGGGGGAGGAGGATTGCTGGCTAGCAGACTACTGTTAACTCATCTTGGCGCTCTATGAACCACGCACGTACACTGCGAACTTTATGACACGTTGCATTGTCCTGCTGGTAGATGCCATCTTGTCAAAGAAAAACAAACTGCATTTAGGTGTGGACATGATCCCTAAGGATAGATGCATACATGTGTTGACCGGCATTGCCTTCCATAATGACGATATCAACCATGAAATGTCACAAAAACATTCCCCAGACTGTAATACTTCCTCCTGGTTGCAGGGTGTCAGTATTCAGACTTCCACGTTGTGCACGCTGATGGCCATCTGTCTAATGGAGCATAAGACGTGATACATCTGAAAAGGCCACCTGGCGCCACTCAGTGGACGTGCAATTGTGGTACTGGCGTGCAAATTCCAGAATTCGTCGTCGGTGAACAGCAGGCGGGATAACTGTATGAACCAGACGCCTACTGGAGAGATCCACGCACAGCATCGATCGCTCAGTGGTCATTGAGGAGACACTGATGGTAGCCCCTCGGTTCATCTGGGTGGTCAGTTCCACAGTTGTTGCACGTCAGCTATCATTCACCCCTGTCATCTATGGCTTGTGCTGCACCACAATTGCTTCAGCGCCTGTTTTGGATAGCGCCATTATCCCATGTACGTAATACTTTTAGCCAAGGCAGCAAGCGAACAGTTTACAAACTTAGCCAGTTCAGAAATGACTCCTCCCTGGTACGAAAGTCAATGTTTAAGTCCTGTTGTATGTCAGACAGGTTGCTCCATTTCCGCATTACAACGACTGCACTATTTTCCGCGTCCTCCCGAAACGCTTTACACAAACATCAAAAAACGTTTCGCATCACCCCGGTTCCCAGAACTCCTGAAGATAGACTTTGACTGTGGATATTGTATCACAGACACAGTCCCTTTGACTGTTCAGAGATGTCACTAAACCCGCCCAAAGATGTAAACAACTATGCATGAGCACCGCGTATTAGACGAAGGGCGTACGACAGCCGATCAGTTCCAGTCATTCCACCAGGAAGGAGGTACACGGCAACGGCTCGTGTTGTCTGTAGTTAACCATGCCTAGAGGGTCAACACAGCGGTTCGATCGCGTCCGTATTGTTACTTTGTGGCAGGAAGTGCTCTCAACAAGGGCAGTGTCCAGGCGTCTCGGAGTGAACCAAACCAAAGTTTTTCGGACATGGAAGAGACACAGAGAGAGAGGAACTGTCGATGACATGCCTCGCTCTGGCCGCCCAAGGGCTACTACTGCAGTGGATGACCGATGCGTGCGGATTATGGCTCGGAGCAACCCTGACAGCAACACCACCATGTTGAATAATGCTTTTCGTGCAGCCACAGGACGTCGTGCTACGACTCAGTATGCGCAATAGGATGCATGATGCGCAACTTCACTCCCGACGTCCATGTCGAGGTACACCTTTGCAACCATGACGCCACGCATCGCGGTACAGATGCGCTCAACAACATGTCGAATGGACCGCTCAGGATTGGCATCACATTCTCTTCACCGATGAGTGTCGCAATTGGCTTCAACCAGAAAATCGTCGGAGACGTCTTTCGAGGTAACCTGGTCATGCTGAACGCCTTAGACACACTATCCAGCGAGTGCAGAAAGGTGGGGGTTCTCTGCTGTCTCGGGGTGACATTATGTGGGGCCGACGTACGCCGCTGGTGGTCATGGAAGGCGCCGTAACGGCTGTACGATACGTGAATGCCATCCTCCGACCGATAGTGCAACCATTGGTTGGTTGGTTGGTTTGGGGGAAGAGACCAAACAGCGAGGTCATCGGTCTCATCGGGTTAGGGAAGGACGGAGAAGGAAGTCGGCCGTGCCCTTTCAAAGGAACCATCCCGGCATTTGCCTGGAGTGATTTAGGGAAATCACGGAAAACCTAAATCAGGATGGCCGGACGCGGGATTGAACCGTCGTCCTCCCGAATGCGAGTCCAGTGTGATGGTGCAACCATATCGGCACCATACTGGCGGGGTATTCGTCTTCATGGACGAAACTTCGCGCCACCATCGTGCACATCTTTTGAATAACTTCCTTCAGGATAACAACATCGCTCGACTAGAGTGGCCAGAATGTTCTCCAGCCATGAACCTTATCGAACATGCTTGGGTTAGATTGAAAAAGTCTGTTTATGGGGCGACGTGACCCACCAACCATTCTCAGGGATCTAAGCCGAATCGCCGTTGAGGAGTGGGACAATGTGGACCAACAGTGCCTTGATGAACTTGTGGAGAGTATGCCACGACGAATACAGGCATGCATCAATGCAAGAGAATGTGCTACTTGGTATTAGAGGTACCGGTGTGTACTGCAATGTGGACCACCACCTCTGTAGGTCTCGCTGTATGGTGTTAGAACATGCAATGTGTGGTTTTCATGAGCAATAAAAAGGGCGGAAATGATGTTTATGTTGATCTCTCTTCCAAAATTCTGTAAAGGTTTGGAACTCTTGGAACCGAGGTGATGCAAAACTTCTTTTGATGTGTGCATATACTCCACTCCTTAGCGCTGCCACCTGCCGTGGTGAGTTGTTAAGACGTCGAACATATGCGGAGATCACATTAATGTGACTAGACCGTGTACTGAGCTACCTTGACGGACATAATTTTTTGCTGGTTACGGGGCATGACCAGTTAAGTGATACGTAACACCACTGAACAGGACCGGTTTACCTCGAACCTAGCGTCACTACACAGGCTTGCGTTGCCGTCCTCGGCTACGGAGGCGACCCATTTTGAGGCCTAAAGAAGCGTCATATCAACCTAATCCTTCTCTTAGCCAAGGTGTGCCATAATTTTCCTCCCTCCCTGATTAGAGTCAGTACTTCTTAATTAGTTACCCGATCTACACATCTAATAAAGATGATTGGTATATATAATCCTTTTTGTTGATGGCGGTCAGTTGTCGAACGGCTTCAACCGAGCGGGGTAGCACAGTGATTAGCAGGCTGGACTTGCATTCGGGAGGAAGACTGTTCAAACCCACGTCCAGCCATCCTAATTTAGATCTTCCGTGATTCAAGGCAAGTGATGGGATGCTTCCCTAATCCCAGCTTGTGCTCGGTCGCTAATAACCTCGATGTCGACGGGACGTTAAACACTAATCTCCTCTTCCACCTCCAGCCGCTCAAACGTTCTCGAGCGTCATCGTAGACCAAACAGAATGGAGCTCCAACAGATAAGATCCCTCATGGGCTAAATAAAATACGACGACAAAAACGCTACCCAGACGGCTAGCCGCCATTGGTAATAGTTTGTTGATAAAGACGGCGCTGCCTTAGAACAGACACCACGCATTCATATAATTGATTCGTCCCGCCACCTTCTTCAATGCGGATGCACAATTACGTCCGATCGCCTGCGGGAATCTGAATAGCGAGCATGGACGATATGGACAAGGACTGCGGATACGTGGCGCTAGATGAGAGTGCAGGTCAGCCGAGAGGCATTCTCAAATAGTTCACACAGTGGCGATAAACACTATGTGTAGGTGGTGCAGTGGTTACCCCAACTGCCTCGTAAGCAGGAGATACTGGGTCCAAATCCCAGCCCATCACATATTTTCACTCATCGCCGCTGACTCCGCGTAATTTCCTGATGCACTTGACATCATTAATCCCGTTAACAACTTAGCTCTAGCACCACTCAAAACACACACACACACACACACACACACACACACACACACACACACACACACACACATACATATATATATATATATATATATATATATATATATATATATATATACAGGGTGATTCAAAAATGCATGTAAATATTTCAAGGGTGTATTTGTGAGGTAAATATAAGACAAAAATGTTCTATACAATTTTTTCCATACTTGGCTTATTACAGAGTTATGAACAAAACAGGATAATACATTCAATACAACGCAAGGTATTTAATTCCCAGAGTTCACAGTTTAATTACAGTGCATTTGGACTAACAACGCAAACTGATAAATAAACGTGACGTAACAAACTGAAACAATTCCTCGCGAACACTGTATTAATTTAGGTCCTGTTGATTGAACTACAGCAATGCACAATAACTAAGGAAAATTGAAGCATTTTACAGACTGTACTGTACTGTACTGTATTTGCACAAATCTTAATGCAATGCATGTTCAAAATGCTGTCCCTGAACTTGCAGACAGACCCGTGCTCGTCGCATCAATGATCTCTGCACATTACACAGTCCGTTCAACTCTCCACGAATAATTTCACAACCACCTTCAATTCTTTGTTGTAGCACTTCTCTGTTCGGTACTGCAGAAGAATACACCAATGTCTTTAGTCGGCCCCATAAATAAAAGTCTAAAGGGTTCAGGTCAGGTGATCTGGCTGGCCAAGCAATTGGTCCTCCGCGACCTATCCATCGATGTGGATACGCAGAATTGAGGTACGCCCTTACGTTGCGGCTGTAATGGGCGGGAGCACCATCGTGCATAAACCACATGGTGGCTCGTGTTGCAAGAGGGACATCCTGTAACAATCCAGGCAATTCTCCCTCCAAAAATTCGCAGTACGCGTGCCCATTCAGCCTTGGAGGCAGAACATGAGGTCCGAGTAAGTAATTCCCCACAATACCACACCAAATGTTTATGGAGAATTGATGTTGATATCCACGCACAATTCTCGCGCCAGGATTCTCGACAGCCCACTGGTGCATATTATGCGAATTGATTACACCCGCACGAGTAAACATGGCCTCATCTGTGAATAATATCCGCCGAATGAACATTGGATCATTCAAATGACGCTCTTGTAACCACTGGCAGAATTGCTGACGGCGAGGATAGTCTTCAGGTGTCAATTCGTGCACTTTTTGCAGGTGAAATGGATGCAACTGTTGTCTCCGAAGCAGCCGCCATACAGTAGATTGTGGAAGTCGTACAGCTGCACTAATTTGTCTCGTACTGATAGATGGATCTTGGTCTACCAGGTCCAAAACATGTTCCTCGACGTTCACTGCATGCTCAAGTGGTCGACCTGAATGTGGCCCAGGACGAATGCCATACTCCCGCATACGTCTGTCCACAGATACAAACGTCTGATGACTTGGTAACCGTCTTCCTGGAAACAGCTCACTGTACCTTCGTCTTGCTGCAAGTGCATTTCCATCTGCTGCACCATACACAAGGTGCATATCAGCATACTCACTGTTTGAGTACATCATGTGCACGAAACCTTTAGCCTTCCGACGATGAATGAACGACAGGACGTACTTTTCCGTTACCAACAACATCAGCGCCATCTTCCGTACAGTAGGAGTAAACATCACGTGCAAACAAAAACAAACACTATTCATGCAGTTTCGAATCAACTGTTGGGAGATACGTATGTGAATTACGTACCAGAATATGGCATCCTGCTGCTTGCACTGCCGTCGTTTTGATACGGACATGACTTTCGTATTTAACGATAACTCTGGAATTAAACGTTTATGGAAAAACATTTATAGAACATTTTTGTCTTATATTTACCTCACAAATACACCCTTAAAATATTTACATGCATTTTTGAATCACCCTATATATATATATATATATATATATATATATATATATATATATATATTCATTAGGTATTATTAAAAAAATGGATGGACTTATATATGTTCCAGAACTCCTTCTAAATGACTGAACTGATTTTAACCAAACTTGGTACACATATCACTTAGTGTCTGAAAATAATCGCTGTGGGTATGAGAACCACCTACCTTCCAAAGGGGTGTGGATGGAAGTGTAACTTTAGTTATTCAGGATTAGCGGCTTGGAATAAACTTTGCACATAATTTCGAATCTTGACGTAAATTTGGGTTAGGGATTTTCACCTGGCTCGAGATGACTGGGTGTTTGTGTTGTCTTCAACATTTCATCATCATCATGAAAGTGGCGAGATTGGTCTGAGCAAAGGTTCGGAATTTGTACGGGCGCTGATAACCGCGCAGTTGAGCGCCCCACAAATCAAACATCATCATCATCATCATTGACATAAATTTTTCTCGCTAACAACCTCCACAAAATGATGAAAGGAAACAAATGTTTATCCCATACTACATTTTAGATATTTATGCATTAAAACTGCCGCATGAAGCATGACGTTTTAATTTCGTACTTCTTTGCTACTAACAGTATTTTCAACAATTTTTTCAGTCAGTATTCACATCTGAATGTACCAGCAAAATTATATCATTGTACGACACATAGTTCAGGAGACATCACTTCATAAACACTGAGATGCATGAAAAGCTGCTGCATCATCCAAGACGTTTAAATTTATTGGTTATTTGGTACCACCTCTAGTCATAATACATTTCGCAGACAGTAGCTGCATACACTACCTGATGACCGGCAAAATTTTCATGGTTCAGAAGGTGGAACGTCATGAACATTAAGCTGCGTGAAAACGTTACAGCAGGGCGAAATTCGGTAGAGATATAAAATATATTAACAAAGATGTGTGAAATATGTTAAATATATGTGAAATATATTTAACATGTGCGTACACGGGCAAAGCCACAGATAAAAATCAGCCTAAACCCCTCGAATGATTTCAAGCGAATATGGGGCAATTATTAGTAACAATCTGGAGAGAAATACTGCAGGCGTGAAAACCACCAGCATCCTATTGCGGAGATGGACAGACAGCGAAGAGGAAGGAGGTGATGGACACAGATGAGGGGAGGAGGAGTTGGGCAGATATAGGGCGAGGGGCAAATTCAAAGAGAGAGGAGATGGGCTGGGAGAGGAAAGAGATGGACAGAGATGGAAGGGAGAGAAGAGTGTACAGAGATGTGATAGGGGGAGATGAACAGAGAGAGGGGAGAGGAGGAGATGAACAGAAAGATGGGAGAGGAGGAGATGAACAGAGAGAGGAGGAGATGAACAGAGAGAGGGGAGAGGAGGAGATGGAGAGAGAGGGGAGGAGGAAATGGACAGAGAGGGTGGGAGGAGGAAATGGACAGAGAGAGGGGAAGGAGGAAATAGAGGAGAGAGGAGGAAATGGACAGAGAGAGGGGAGAGGAGTGTGTAAGGCTGGGAAAGGAAAGAGGAGGAGATACACAGGGAGAGGGGGGAGGAGGAGGTGGACAGAGATAGGCTGAAGGATGAGCTGGACAGACAGAGAGGGAAAGAGGAGTTGGACTAATAGATGGCAGGAATAGATACCTGAGCAACGCCTGGTATTTAGCTACTTACTAGATGAACGACTGAAATCTCTGTTCAGTCTTTGCGATGTAAATCATCAACGCCAACTGTCCGGATGATGTCTTAAGCAACACCAAACCAATGCTCTCTGCTATATCTATCGAGCCGACCGAGTGCTTTATTGTGTAATAATACTATTGCCCACACAATTTTATACTCTAATATTTAGTTTTACTATTGGGCTATAATAAGACGCAGATTAGTTATATAATAATTTTTGATTCTTTGTCCCTCTTGAGTAAATTTCTGCGGACGCCATTTGTCTTCACTACCATGAATTTATATGATGACTGCTGTTAAGGTCTTTTGCAGTTATTTTGATCATAAATCACCTGTTTCTGTGTTTGAACAGCAAAATACTGCCCAAAGCTGTACTGAGGTGATCTTGCCCCACTGGCAGAGTTAATAAAGCTGACACCCCCCCCCCCCCCAGTAAATTATATAGTATTTAATAAAAATGAAACAGTATTGAAAAACATCACTTAAATGAACCATAATTATGGAAAATATTTCACACAACAAATTAAATGTTTAATTCTAGCAAATAAGTCACACATGTCTTTCTAAAAAAATCGAAAGTTAAAAGTAATCTATATCTTCTTGCTTGTGGCATTACTGTACATTGGTTTTTATGTGAGAAAGAACAGATTTTATGTGGTCCTGATAAATTACGAGACCCTTTCGATAAATAATGCCCCACTATTTGTTTCTCAGAACTTATTTATTTTTAAGAGTTAAAATATGGTGACAGTATCAGTCAACGTTTCTTTTGCATGTGCTCTTTTTCTGCCAGTCACCATCATAGTCTTTGGCCTTGCGCCAGTGTTGTGAAATAGCGTTTATTCCCTGTTGGTAAAATTGATGCACCAGGTTTTGTCACCTTTAATGGTACGTGGCAGAATGGCCTTTCCATTGGCCTGAAATCTCTCCAACAGGTCGGATGAAAAGGCTTTTCTCTGAATATCGTGATCAGTTGTTAGAATGCGTGGAACGGGTTTAGAGCTCACCTTTGAGTATCCAAGAGTGTGTCATTCCATTCTAGTTCTTACCGAGATTGCACAGCGAATTGTCGGGTTGTGATATGCCTGTCTGCAAGAATAATGGCATCTGCGCGATTCATCATGGCTGGAGCTGGAGCCGTAAAGGACGTCCCAACGTGGTCGATCAGGGAACTCAGCTTCTGCACTTCCTGACCATTTAACTCTCTTTACCTATCACGCAAAAGCACTCATGTACCTCATTATCACACACTGCCACAGACATTCGTAAATGCTCACCACAGTTTCTTTGTACTCAAACAAGATTTCAATTACAGAACACTACTTGTAACGCGTGTCTTGCTTAGAGATCGAAATTTCGCAAACATGTAGCAGAAATACCAGTTTAAAATTCGGAACATTATTTATTGAACGATTCTCCTAGTTTCTTTTCATTCCTGCATAATTTATTAATTACACACAACAAAAAGGAATGGCTATAATTAAGAAGTGAGAAAGTATCTCTTTCCAGGAATTATGCTCTTATTATAATTTACTTTGAATTTCCTTACTTTGAGCGAAGCAAGATCATTGATTATGTCACAGAACTCAAGTTTAACATCTGTGTCGTATTCTGTCGACAAGATAGCTAAATTTGACGATCTGCTTTCAGCCATAATCGACCTTATTTGCTGCAATCACTGGTATTATCATAAATATTCTCAAAGCTATTTTGATGTTTGGATAAGGGTCTCTTAACGCACACTTTTAAAAAACACCTTCAAAATATCCAAATGGAACAGGGAGTAAAGTCTCTTGGTCAGCTCTTTCAACTGCAACTTGAGGACAGCTGCTTCGGTAACTAGTTCAACTTTATTAATATGTCTGCTTTGTTACAAAATGAGTTGCATATTTTTCAAAATAAGATATGGAACTTTCATTTAACACTTTGCCGGGATAGCAATTAAAATCAGAGGAAATGATGTGATATAAGCGAGGTGTGTTTTCTGTTTCACTTGCCATCCTATTAAACACTATGAAGCACTTAAACGGCCACGCTCTAGCCCTCAGTCGGCAGAAACCAACAATAGCTAGAAGCATTCGGACAAATAGCATATTCACTTACAGGGTGTTTCAAAAATGACCGGTATATTTGAAACGGCAATAAAAACTAAACGAGCAGCGATAGAAATACACCGTTTGTTGCAATATGCTTGGAACAACAGTACATTTTCAGACGGACAAACTTTCGAAATTACAGTAGTTACAATTTTCAACAACAGATGGCGCTGCAAGTGATGTGAAAGATATAGAAGACAACGCAGTCTGTGGGTGCGCCATTCTGTACGTCGCCTTTCTGCTGTAAGCGTGTGCTGTTCACAACGTGCAAGTGTGCTGTAGACAACATAGTTTATTCCTTAGAACAGAGGATTTTTCTGGTGTTGGAATTCCACCGCCTAGAACACAGTGTTGTTGCAACAAGACGAAGTTTTCAACGGAGGTTTAATGTAACCAAAGGACCGAAAAGTGATACAATAAAGGATCTGTTTGAAAAATTTCAACAGACTGGGAACGTTACGGATGAACGTGCTGGAAAGGTAGGGCGACCGCGTACGGCAACCACAGAAGGCAACGCGCAGCTAGTGCAGCAGGTGATCCAACAGCGGCCTCGGGTTTCCGTTCGCCGTGTTGCAGCTGCGGTCCAAATGACGCCAACGTCCACGTATCGTCTCATGCGCCAGAGTTTACACCTCTATCCATACAAAATTCAAACGCGGCAACCCCTCAGCGCCGCTACCATTGCTGCACGAGAGACATTCGCTAACGATATAGTGCACAGGATTGATGACGGCGATATGCATGTGGGCAGCATTTGGTTTACTGACGAAGCTTATTTTTACCTGGACAGCTTCGTCAATAAACACAACTGGCGCATATGGGGAACCGAAAAGCCCCATGTTGCAGTCCCATCGTCCCTGCATCCTCAAAAAGTACTGGTCTGGGCCGCCATTTCTTCCAAAGGAATCATTGGCCCATTTTTCAGATCCGAAACGATTACTGCATCACGCTATCTGGACATTCTTCGTGAATTTGTGGCGGTACAAACTGCCTTAGACGACACTGCGAACACCTCGTGGTTTATGCAAGATGGTGCCCGGCCACATCGCACGGCCGACGTCTTTAATTTCCTGAATGAATATTTCGATGATCGTGTGATTGCTTTGGGCTATCTGAAACATACAGGAGGCGGCGTGGATTGGCCTCCCTATTCGCCAGACATGAACCCCTGTGACTTCTTTCTGTGGGGACACTTGAAAGACCAGGTGTACCGCCAGAATCCAGAAACAATTGAACAGCTGAAGCAGTACATCTCATCTGGATGTGAAGCCATTCCGCCAGACACGTTGTCAAAGGTTTCGGGTAATTTCATTCAGAGACTACGCCATATTATTGCTACGCATGGTGGATATATGGAAAATATCGTACTATAGATTTTCCCAGACCGCAGCGCCATCTGTTGTTGAAAATTGTAACTACTGTAATTTCGAAAGTTTGTCTGCCTGAAAATGTACTGTTGTCCCAAGCATATTGCAACAAACGGTGTATTTCTATCGCTGCTCGTTTAGTTTTTATTGCCGTTTCAAATATACCGGTCATTTTTGAAACACCCTGTATTTACTTCAGTATACGCTCTCCAACTTCAGAAATCTTACAACACATACACATCTGAATCTATACTCCGAAATCCATTTTATTATGTGTGATGCAGAGTACTTTGAGTACTATTGTCACTTAACCCCTTTCCCGTCCCAGTCGCGAATGGTTAGCGGGAAGAACGATTGTTGCTAAGGCCAAACTAATGTACGATAATATGGTCGGATTGGACTCCATATCCGAACACTGCTACAGTTAAACTGTTCATTTGGTAGAGGATACGCAGACAGACCCGCAACCAGCCGTCCAGTTGCGAGCTGTAAATGTGCACTTGGACAGAGCGCCGTTTTTCAACAAAAAGTTGTCGAGTAGTGCTACTATTATTGTTATTATGCCAATTCTAAGCAATGAAGGGAAAGCAGAAAGGTGGAAGGAGTATATATAGGGTCTATATAGGGGTGATGTTCTTGAGGACAATATTATGTAAATGGAAGAGGATGTAGATGAAGATGAAATCGGAGATACGATACTGCGCGAAGAGTTAGACAGAGCACTGAAAGACCTGAGTCGAAACAAGGCCCCGGGAGTAAATAACATTCCACTAGAACTACTGACAGCCTTGGGAGCGCCAGTCCTGACAAAACTCTACCATCTGGTGAGCAAGGTGTATGAGACAGGCGAAATTCCCTCAGACTTCAAGAAGAATATAATAATTCCAATCCCAAAGAAAGCAGGTGTTAACAGATGTGAAAATTACCGAACTATCAATTTAGTAATTCACAGTTGCAAAATACTAACGCGAATTCTTTACAGACGAATGGAAAAACTGGTAGAAGCCAACCTCGGGGAAGATCAGTTTGGATTCCGTAGAAATGTTGGAACACGTGAGGCAATACTGACCCTACGACTTACCTAAGAAGAGAAATTAAGGCAAGGCAAACGCACGTTTCTAGCATTTGTAGACTTAGAGAAAGCTTTTGACAGTGTTGACTGGAATACTCTCTTTCGAATTCTGAAGGTGGCAGGGGTAAAATACAGGGTGCGAAAGGCTATTTACAATTTGTACAGAAAGCAGATGGCAATTATAAGAATCGAGGGACATGAAAGGGAAGCAGTGGTTGGGAAGGGAGTGAGACAGGGTTGTAGCCTGTCCCCGATGTTATTCAATCTGTATATTGAGCAAGCAGTAAAGGAAACGAAAGAAAAGTTCGGAGTAGGTATTAAAATCCATGGAGCAGAAATAAAAACTTTGAGGTTCGCCGATGACATTGTAATTCTGTCAGAGACAGCAAAGGACTTGGAAGAGCAGTTGAACGGAATGGACAGTGTCTTGAAAGGAGGGTATAAGATGAACATCAACAAAAGCAAAACGAGGATAATGGAATGTAGTCGAATTAAGTCGGGTGATGCTGAGGGAATTAGATTAGGAAATGAGCCACTTAAAGTAGTAAAGGAGTTTTGCTATTTGGGGAGCAAAATAACTGATGATGGTCGAAGTAGAGAGAATATAAAATGTAGACTGGCAATGGCAAGGAAAGAGCTTCTGAAGAAGAGAAATTTGTTAACATCGAGTATAGAATTAAGTGTCAGGAAGTCGTTTCTGAAAGTATTTTTATGGAGTGTATCCATGTATGGAAGTGAAACATGGACAATAAATAGTTTAGACAAGAAGAGAATAGAAGCTTTCGAAATGTGGTGCTACAGAAGAATGCTGAAGTTTAGATGGGTAGATCACATAACTAATGAGGAGTTATTGAATAGAATTGGGGAGAAGAGGAGTTTGTGGCACTACTTGTCTAGAAGAAGGGATCGGTTGGTAGGACATGTTCTGAGGCATCAAGGGATCGCCAATTTACTACTGGAGTGTAAAAATCGTAGATGGAGACCAAGAGATGAATACACTAAGCAGATTCGGAAGGATGTAGGCTGCAGTAGGTACTGGGAGATGAAGAAGCTTGCACAGGATAGGGTAGCATGGAGAGCTGCATCAAACCAGTCTCTGGACTGAAGACCACAACAACGTGCCCGCCCGGTGGCCGTGTGGTCTAACGCACGGCTTTCCGGGCGGGAAGGAGCGCCAGGACCCCGGCACGAATCCGCCCGGCGGATTTGTGTCGGGGTCCGGTGAACCGGCCAGTCTGTGGATGGTTTTTAGGCGGTTTTCCATCTGCCTCAGCGAATGCGGGCTGGTTCCCCTTATTCCGCCTCAGTTACACTGTGTCGGCGATTGCTGCGCAAACAAGTTCTCCACGTGCGCGTACACCACCATTACTCTACCATGCAAACACAGGGGCTACACTCGTTCCCTGGGGCTCCACCGGGGGCCGAACCACACAATAACCCTAGGTTCGGTGTGGGGCGGCGGAGGGATGACGTGGACTGCTGTAGTCGTCGTGGGGTTGTGGACCACTGCAGCTGCGGTGGGGGCGGAGCCTCTCCGTCGTTTCTAGGTCCCCGGTTAACATACAATACAATGCAATTGCTATTGTTCTAAATTGGAGACGTAAAATAATTAAGAATAAACTAAGTCGAGAGTAGTGGGTACATCCAATACACAGTGATGGATTACTAAGAAGAGCGTTTTATACACTGCATTCTAGACTACTACTGTCTTCGAATAAAATTTTCGCTTTTTATAGAATGACCATTGGCAGTTTCAATGAACTTGTTAAAGTAATTGGTCCATTCACAAGAAAACAAGATATAATTTTTAGCTGTAGAAGAGAGACGAAGTATGACTGTAAGGCAAGTAAAACACGTATTTTCTTTTTATAGGTTGTAACCTCCCCACAAAATATATAAAAGGAATGTAAAGACAATACTTAATAGAAATGGGAGCCAAACGTAACCTCCCTGCAATTAAATTTAATGACAATAAAAGTGAGAATCGCAATCTGACTCAAGTATAAGTTTTTCATAAAAAATTAAAGTCCATTCAGTGACAAGAAAATATCAGTGATAATAATGATTCAATTAAACCGGAATATCGGTCTTTGGCCCTGTGTAAATCAATCAGAATTAAAGTCTTACCTCAGAATAACTGAATGTCAAATTTCTGCTCTTATTTCTGCGCACGGCTTGGAGGAACTGCATTGTAAATAATAATATTCCTTTTTTTTTGTAATTTTACTGAAAATTTTCTTTAAAAGAAGTGGAATGAAATGGGAAGTGCAACGAAATCTTTAGTTCAATAAAAAATAAAATTTTTGAAAAAAAAATGCTTTTGAAATTAAAATTATTATTGGGGCACTTGTTGGAGAATAATTACAATAAATAAATTTTTTACCTTATCTAATGATTATATTATTTAACAGTATACCTCATTCAGCATCTTGACCAGTGTTGCCGACCGCCTACATCACACAACCGCACTGGGCTGCTACTACTGACCGACCGCTCTGCATGACGACTACTGACGGAGTACTGCTCTCAACTAGACAGAGCTACAGACTCGCAACGACTGACTGACAGACTGAGAACCGCTCGCAACACTCGCGCGGTCAAGCACATACTCTCTGGTCACAGATGCTACAATGCCTCGCCATCGCTGCTATGTTACATACGTGTTTCATAACCCTCCACTGGGGGGGCAAAAATTTGGCAGCGATGGTGAGTCATTTGGACTTGCCAATCGCGGCAAAATTTTTTAATTAATTAATAAACTTCTACAATTTACAGAATATTTAGATGTAGTACATGAATTAAATGTTGTGCACACGCACTAAGTACAAAATATATAAGACAAAGACAAGATGTGAGTACAAAACATAGTAGCAAATCAGAAAAATGTATATACAAATTATTTGACAGATAACAAAGTGCACAGGCACTGAAAATTCTTTAGCATATTCAGAACAAATAAACAGACTGGCAAAAAATATTATGTTGACAAGTGACATGAGTGCACATGCACTGCAGTTGAGAACATATCAGTAAATGATGAAATGTATATACAATTAGTAACAAATGGCATAAGTGCATTCGCATTAAAGTATTGAATATACAGAATAGTAGAAAACATATTGAAAAATGAGATAAGTGTACAGGCACTGAAGTTCAGTAGAAAACATATTAACACCTAACAGAAGTGCACATGCACTGTAGTTCAGAACATATCATAAAAATAAAAATGTATATACAATATAAAAGACAAGAGTGTACATATGTATACTGTATACTGTACTTCAGAACAAATCGAAAAATGTCTTTAGCATTTTCGCAATAAATAAACATAATGGCAAAAAATCATGTCCAAAGTGCACACGCACTGAAAAATGTCTTTAGCATTTTCACAACAAATAAACATAATGGCAAAAAAATCATGTCCAAAGTGCACACGCACTGAAAAATGTCTTTAGCATTTTCACAACAAATAAACATAATGATGAAAACATCATGTCGACCAGTGACATAAGTGTACTCGCACTGGAGTTCAGCGAATCGAAAAATGTATAACCCACGAACTTAAATGATGTTAGCAAAAAAAATGATTTTCACTATGTGACAAGAATTAGGATAGGAAACGGAAGGATTGCATCATGGTTGTAGCACTTTAGATTGCACACAGCTGTTCTGAAAGTCCATATCTTTCCACAGTAGTACAACACCAAGTGACACAACTTGAAGTTCTTTTCCCCATCAGAATTTATCAGTGTAGCCAAGACACTGAATTGTCGTAGTAATGTTCCATGTTTTCAATTTGGCAGTACATTAGGTACACCAAACAGTGGGACCATAATAACGTCTTCATCGCTCACGGTGGTGGACAGCATGTCGTGTCAACACCACGCTCTTACAAGGCACACCAACGTAGAATTAGTGCAAAACCAAAGATAGTGCTCCATGATCACTAGGATAAACAGGACAAATGGACATTGCAGTAATTCAGGGTAGTTAGCTTATGAGGAGAAGGACATTATGTCACATAATATTGACAATTACAGTCTTCATGAGTAGTTTGTGGCATTCATAGCCTAGTTATTGAACATTTCTGTACCAAGTATGTAGTATTACAGAAAAATGTTCATTAATTGTTTTACATAGAATCAGTAGCCTTCTTTTCCTGGTTACAAAGCATTATGAAATAATCGCATTCTTTTCAGTTACAGAGTATAATTAAGAATCATTAACCTTCTCCTAATTACAGTTAATTAATCATTTGTCATTCCAATAATAATCATTAGCCTTTTCCTAATTACAGTTAATTAATCATTTGTCGTTAATTAATCATTTGTCTAATTACAGTTAATTAATCATTTGTCTAATTACAGTTAATTAATCATTTGTCGTTAATTAATCATTTGTCATTCTAATATAGTAAGAATCATTAGTCTTCTCCTAATTACAAAGCATTATTAAACAGTACCATAGTTAATTAATTATGTGTCATTCCAATCTATTAAGAATCACTAGCTGGCATCATGGGTAATCGTATTACAATAAACAGTGGCGGTCCTTGGCCAGTTACAAAGTATATTTAGTATGACAGAATAATGTTCATCAGAAGTCTTAGTTGAAAAGGAGAGTCAATTATTGGCCTAGCATTAACATAATACATTGAGTGATACAAATTATTGGCACTCATTGGCCATTAACCAAAACATGGAAACTCAACATGGGAAAAAAAGGGCTAATTAATGGCATAATTAATAACAATTCTTCAAGTGACATTAATTATTGGCACTCAGTGGCCAGCAAGTATTGAATAGAATCATCATTCAGTATTATTCAGATTATTACAAAGTCATTATTAAAAATCAGTTAATTACAGTCATAGCATTAATAATCACAGGCATTATAAGTAGTCTCATTACCATAAACAGTGTTCCTCCTTCAGTAGTATTCAGATCACTACAAAGTCATTATTAAAATCAGTTAATTACAGTCAAATCATTAATAATCATGGGCATTATAAGTAGTCTCATTACAATAAAACATTGTTCCTCATTCAGTAGTATTCAGATCATTACAAAGTCATTATTAAAATCAGTTAGTTACAATCAAAGCATTAATAATCATGGGCATTATAAGTAGTATCATTACAATAAACAGTGGCAGTTATTAGCTAGTGACAAAGCATTATTTTATATATATATATATATATATATATATTTTTTGTCTCATTAGGAAGTCATTACTGAAGCGACATACTATTCAGAGCTAATCAGTATTATTCAGAATTATCATAAACTAGTGACATTATGTGGGACTGGTAATACATTTTTTTGGTAGCAATGCATTGCGTTGGGATCGATAATTAATTGCTGAGGCATAACACTATTTGCTTTGACCTATTGCTGCAAATGAGGATAGGTAACGTCATTCGTCATGAGTCAGCTGTAGCAAGATTATGTAACAAGGCAGTACATGTGATCACATTCATAAACGATAAACACAAATGGGTAAAAAAAAAATGCAAGTACAAGAACAGGTATAATAACTAACAGGTTTAGTAAGTATCATGAAAAGCTTCTCTTGGAAAAAATACAAAATGGATTATTGACCTGAAAGAAGAAACGCACACTATGCTGAAAAGTAGTGAACTTCGAATTAACAGGTAGTGAAATGTGTATAAAATGTGTTCCATAGCTGTCCTTTCCAAAACTTTCTGTCATCCTACTATGCAATATAACAGCTGCTGTCAAAGCAAACTGCAACAAATACTTAAATAACTACATAGCACAAATACATAACTTCAACATTATCGTCATCTGTAAAGAAAACTTCATTATCCATATCATCATAACTTCACTATTATCATCACCTGTAAAGAAAAACTTCATTATTCATAATACCATTTCCTTCATCATTATTCATCAGTATTCATTATCATCTGCAAAAAATCACTTCATTACTCATTATACAACTATTCCTTATCTCTAGCATATTTCATCACTAAAACTTAGATGTGTAGTTCTCTCTGACAGCCTGCATCAATCACCTTGTATTCTGAAAGAAAAAATTAGTTAAGACTGCTATTCTGTGATGAGTATAGTATATTCTTGTTAATGTTTGTTAATCCTGATCCATTTACTCTTCCTCATAAAGTTATCGCATCTCCTTTCGTTTATTCCGTAGGTGAAATTCCCATTTCTGTTGAATTTATTTCTTACATACATCATTTCTTTCTGAAATTGATGAACAGAGATTAATGTCTTGCATTTAAATCATATACCCACTAAATAATGACTGGTTTATGGTGACACAATTAACCATACAGCATAACATGACAGAAAACGTAATATGTCAAAGACATTGAGAGTGTTCAGATGCAAAAAATGTACACAGAATAATACAATGCAGCAGCAAAAAGAAAAATGTAAAACAGTCACGATGTTGAGATATCATAGGGCAAAATAAAATGTCAAAGTCAACGGGTGTGTGTTATATCTTAACTATTTCACAGTGCATATAAACAAAACTGGAATACAATCATACACACAAAAAAAATGGAAAATGTGCACGGTCTGATGTGTAACGACAAGGAAAGCGACCTGCTAACCTTACCTTGTCGGGCACTTGCCAAGAAAAAATACGATAATCATCAGTAATTAGTCATGTGAATATAATTGCATTAGTAAATGGCATCATAGTGTGTTGAATCATACAGTGTCTTCATTCAATAAAGGGTTTAATATTTGACCAATGGTGGTTGCCTTTCGATTTTCTGGTTCTCAAAGTTTCGACGTGTACAACATTGGGGTGAGGGATGCTGCGAATCCGATATGGACCTGCATATAGAAGTTCAAATTTACTGCACTTACCTTTTAATTTGCTGGATAAATAGTGTGTACGTACTAATATTTTCTGTCCAACGTGAAAGTCGCGGCGTGTACAAACCTGTTTTTGCTGTCTTCTCCGGCGCTCTGCGGCACGTTTGATGTTGTTCAGCGCAATGTCAATTATTTCGTGGTGTCTTAGTCGACGACAGGTAGGGAACTTTACTAATTCTTTAATTTTGTTTGGTGGTTCAACGTTTTTCAGTATAACAGATGGAGATAGCATAGTGGATTCATTTGGAATGGTATTAATTACATCTTGGAATGAGAGTATGTGTGTATCCCAATCAATATGTCTTTTGTGGCAGTATATTCGGCGCAGCTTACCAATTTCTTTCATTAACCGTTCACAAGGGTTCGAAGAAGCATGGTACTTGGATATATAAATCGGAGAAATGTTTCTAGCTCGTAACATGCGTGTCCATATGCCACAACGAAATTGTGGTCCATTGTCAGAAATTACTTTCATCACATGCCCTACATGAAATAGAAAATGTTTTACAAATGCTTTCGAAACAGTTTTAGCAGTAGCTTTGCGTAACGGAGTGAAAGTAACAAATTTTGAAGTGAGCTCAACAGCGACAAAGATGTAGCAAAAACCTCTGTTAGTTCTCGGAATTGGACCAAATATGTCTACTGCGGCCATATGTCTTAATTTAACAGGTACAATGGGATATAAAGGAGGAATATGTGAAGTGGTGTCTGATTTAGCTTTCTGGCAAATTTTACAAGACGCTGAAACTCGTCGTATACGTTTCTCCATGTTGGTAAAATAACAGTTCTGTCTCAGTATAAGAAAACATTTTCGTGCTCCGTAATGTGCGTAGCTTAAATGAGTGTACCAAATTAATTTGTTAACCAGTTCGTCAGGTATGCATAATAACCAATTGTTGCTGTCAGGATGAGAGCGGCGAAACAGAATGTCATTGCGTACAGTGTAGTGGTTCCTAATCGTAACATTATTCTTATCTAGCCAAAGCTGTTTAATTTCTTTCCACACGTTGTCTTTATTTTGTTCTCGTGCTATGTCCTGTAATGACGATGAAATAAAGTTTTCAAATGCAACTTGCTCAATGTACATGACACTGAAATTTGTTTTGCAGAAGTTGGTTGCTACGTCTTGCTGATTGTTGCCGAGAGAACGCGATAGTGCGTCTGCTATAACATTTTGTGTGCCGGGAATGTGAACAATTGTAAAATTAAATTCCTGTAAATAAAGTTTCCATGTACTTAACCTGTCGTGAGTAAATTTGGCCGAGAGTAAAAATTGTATCGCTCTGTGGTCTGTGTAAACGGTGGTATGTCTGCCATAAAGAAAGTGCCGAAATCTCGTAAAAGCCCATACAACACATAATGTTTCAAGTTCTGTAACGGAGTAATTTCGCTCAGCAGGTGACAGAATGCGGCTTGCAAATGCGATGTTTTTGATTACTATTGAACCATCTTCTTCAATTTCCTGGAAAATATGTACGCCTAAGGCGGTGTTGGAACTGTCGGTGGCAATGGAAAAATTTCTAGTAAGATCTGGGTGCGATAATAGTGGTGCATTCAACAAAGCATGTTTCAGGTTCATGAATTCAGAGTGTGCTTGCTTATCCCAAGACCAAATAGTGTTTTTACCTGTTAATTGGCATAATCTGGGTGTGTCTAAAGCAGAGTGATGAATAAATTTACGAAAAAAGTTAATTAAGCCCAAAAAACTGCGTAATTGCTTTTTTGTTGTAGGAACAGTAATGTCACGTAGAGCTTGAAGTTTTTCTGGATCAGGCGCAATGCCTTCTGCTGAAATCACGTGTCCAAGAAATTTTATAGAAGTTTTACCAAAGTGCGATTTACTGAGGTTAACTGTAAGTCCTTGTGCATGGAAAGTTTGTAACAGTTGTTCAAGAATCAGATTGTGTTCAGACCAGTTAGCTTCTGCGATAAGAATGTCGTCTACATACGTCGTAATTCTGTCCTTAAGTTCTGTCGGAAGTATTGTGTTCAAACCGCGAATAAAAGCTGCAGAAGAAATAGTTAAGCCGAACGGTAATTTGCAAAATTGATAACAGTCACCGAAACAGAGAAAAGCTGTATATTTTCTGCAATTTGGATGAAGTTGAATTTGCCAAAATCCCGATTTCAAATCTAGTGTAGAATAAACAGCTGTACCGTGAAATTTCTGTAAAAGTTCCTCTAGTGTCTGTGGTCGATCTGTTTCGTTAATAATAATGTCATTAATGTGACGTGAATCAAGTACAAGGCGAAGTGAGCCATTTTTTTTCTTAACAATATGCAACGGGTTTATGTATGGACTAACTGCTGGTTCTATAATTCCTTGGTCGAGCATATCCTGCAATTCTTTTTTAACTTGTTCTCTATGAATATACGGAATAGGATAATGCTTAGCTTTAAATGTATCGTGCTGTTTCACTTGAAATTCATACATAAATCCGGACATAGTACCAGGAACATTGTCAAAAACTGGAGCTTGCTGTAAAAGAATTTTGTGTAACTGCGTTCGTTCGTCGTCTGTAGTTGCACTGCTCTCTTTAACCTTATCAGAAATCAATTGCATTACGTCGTAGTCAGCTTCGTCTGGAGTATTATAGTTGTGTACGTACGTATCTGTGAACAATGTGCGATTACAATCTATGTTACGTGTTGCGGAAATGACCTCTGTGCGGTTAATTGTTTGCTCTTCCGCAGACAATGAATGCTGAAACTCTAAAGCCAATTGTACATTTTCGTCCTTTAGCATTAAATAAGAATTTTGAAAATCAACCACTGCATCGTGTTGTACGAGAAAATTAGTACCTAAAATTACGTCTGTTGTCAATAAAGGAACAATCCAAAAATTAGAGTGGAAAGTATGACCTCCAATACAAAATGATAAATGCGTCTGTAATTTAACGTCTACACCTTTACTCGATACTGCTCCCTTCACTTTGGTTTTGCCTAATGGTAATGTCGGATACGTATTCTCTTTGTTGCACTCGTTGAAAGTCTCCTCATTTATTACAGATATAGGTGAGCCGGAATCAATTACTGCTGAGAATTTCGATGAACCAATCTTAATTTCGATAACAGGATGTGAAATGGTTTTCTGAATAGCTGGTCTTTCCTGCAAGAGAGTGTCTCTGATATCGTCAAAAGTAATTACATTTTCGTGAACAACATTTTGCGTGTCTGAAGTAGTGCTTGTATTATTGGAAGATGCGATCTGTACAGTATCTAGTCAGATTCTATCTGACGTGTTATTATTATTAGGAGGATTCTGTGGCATTTCGACTATTTGAACTGTCCTATTACTTCTTCCAGACGTGTTACGCTCTGGATGGTACCTACTGTCGGGTTCATTCATGAGAATATGTTCTTGCGTATGATTTTGCTGTTGGTATGACCGACTGTTGTTAGATGTTCGCTGAAAATTGTCCTCATTATTTTTACGTCTGTCGTAATAGTCATTCCTATACGGTGCATTACGATAGGAATTGAAATATTGTCTTCTTTGTACGTAGTTGTTTCCTTGATGCCGTACGTTACTATTTGTTGGATCTTGGACTATACGCGCACGCGGCGGAACATTAAAGCCTGGTTGACCTTCTGCATTACATTGTTGGTTATGTGTGCTAACCGGCTGGTTTTGATGTTGTTGTTGTGAAAAACCTCCATTGTTACCAAAATGTGTTTCCTGTTGCTGAAAATTTTGACGATATTGATAATTAAAATTTTGGCTATTATTAGAATTTTGGTAGTTGCCGTTCCTAAAGCGTCTGTTATCTTTCCTATTGAAATTACGTGCCTGATCATAATTGCTGTACTTTTGTTGACCTTGGTTATTATAAGAAAAGTTTTTGTTTACAAAAGAATAATCAGATTGCTGTACTTCCAAGAGCTGTAAAAGATCTCTGAACGCTGAAATATTTTCTTTTTGCTGACCTGTTAGAAGTGACACTCGTAATGACCGTGGTAATTTGGAAATGCATAATTGTATAAGTGCGGATTCACTGTACGGCTCACTCAAGTATTGGTTTTGTTGTACCATGTGCTCAAAAAATTGCGTCACACTGGGAAATTTTGAGTTCTCGTAATTCGGCAAACTAATTAACTGATCTTTAATTCCGCGCTGTGTCGTCTTCGACCAGTACGCTGACAGAAAAGCATTCTGAAACTCTTCTACTGAATAGAATTGCCTCGCGATCGGTCTCATACGAGTTGCCGGTTCGCCTTCCAAAAAACTGCAAATAAATTCAAGTTTATGTGTTACAGGCCAAGTCGGTGGAAGAGCAAAGCTAAACTGTTGAATCCAATCCAGTGGGTGAATCTGCGTTCTATCGTTTTTGAAAACCTTAAACTTTCTCACTGACAGAAAATGTTTGTAGTCGAAATTATCATCTCTGTGTGATGGAACAGGTTCAGGATCGTAAGAGAATCTATTGAACTGTGGTTGATCGGAATCTAAGTCCCGTACTCTCTGTAGATTACCCAAATTATACGCGCTGCGTGAGTCTGACACATGTTCATAAAGTGGCGTCTGTTGTGGCATGTTATTAACTGAAATGTTTTTCATCTCTGTTACTTCTTGTTGTAAATTTGACAACTTCCTACGTAACGTGTTGTTAGACGAATCGATCTCATTAATTGCCTGCTGTAAATTTTGAAATTCAGGTGTTTGGTTAAATGAAACCGGTGCAGTATCGTCTGATTTATTGTCATTAGTATTTTCGATAACTTCAATACGACTGGCCAATTCATCACATTTTTCAGTCAGTATTTTAACCTGATCGTCGGTTTTAGAATCAGACGCATTAATCTGTTTTTGCAACTTGCGCGTAGTTTCGCTCAGTTTTTTAACATCAGCTTTGATAACATCACAATCCTGTGTTAGATCTAATTGTTCGAATCTATCTGTCACTGTTTGAATATTTACTGTGTGTGTATCTGTTTTTGATTTAAGGTCAGAAATTTCATCCCGTAATTCCGCGTTCAATTGTTCTATGGTATTAATTTTGTCGGACACTGTAGTAATATTATTGTCTACATACGTCTTCGCTTTCGCGAATATTTTACGTTTGTCCTCTTGTCTTTGTGCAGTGATTGTTTCCATGACTTGTCGTTTTACTTTGTTTTGATCCTGAATAAATCTGCGGAAACGCGTATCACTGTTCTGTATGTGCTGATTAAAGCGCTCGTTAATCTGAGTGTTCTGCTGTTCGAATTTCGCGTCTATCTTTGCGTCCATAGTGCGCGAAAGTTCTACCGTCATTGCTCTAAACTCGTCCCGTAATTGTGCAGCTTTTTCAGAGCATTGTTTAGCGACTCCGCTAATTTCGTCTCTGAGTGTATCTGTTGCGGCTGTTTGCATTTCTCTTAATTCCTGCGCAACAGACTTAATTTCTTCGCTATTTTTTTTTTGAACAAGCCTCAATTTCCACGCGCAACTGTTCCTTAGTGTCATGGCATTGCGCGGCAACGGCTCTAATTTGTTCGCTAAGCTGTTTGAGACTTTCGTCATTATTGTCGAGTTTCTCATTTAAGTGTTTGTTATCTTCCCTAAGTTGTCTAAAATCTTCACTTTGTTTTTCATTCTGTTGTTTGAAATTGTTGTCTATTTTCTCACTTTGCTGCTGTAGCAAACTTCTCATAATTCGTACCAAGTCAAAACTAGCGTTTATATTCTCTGTGCTGTTTAGTGATGGATCTGGAATTGTCTCGTTTTCTGTAACCATTTGGTTATTCTGATATTTACAAAAAGGTTCGCCAGTCGAATTTACACTGTCAGTCACTATTTCGAGATTAAATGAATCCGTCGTACTTTGAATATCCTGGTTATTTTCATTGCAAAAATCTGTCTGTACGTCACTTGAATTTTCCAAATCGGTTATGTGAAGCTCGGCAGCGCTCATTACAATAGAGCGTCCCGCGTCATCAATTGTCGTCAAATTAACAGACGAGACAATTGAGTTCGTTTGTTCATCATTAAGATAAAAGTCATCATCAGTGGTTGTAATGCAGTGATTGTTAGTGAACGCAGGATTGTCATCATTACACTGCGTGTCACATGTCCTATCGGTAAAGTTGTTTGGGTCGGTAATTTCATTCATAATACCTCGCGATACACTATTCACAGTCTTTCGCGGCATTTTAACAATAGTCAAAATTATTCACAAAATAAATAAGCACAATGCAAAAGCAACACACAAATGCAACAAAGCAACAAATTGCCGTTGACCTGTAGAAAGAAAGTCACAATATTATTAAAAGCGTTGCGCTAAATCCTAATTATATCTAAGCAAACAAGAGCAGATATCTGGCTGTTGTTCAAAAGACTCTCAACGAAATACGATCCTGGACTGGGTGTCGCCAAGTGTAACCTCCCCACAAAATATATAAAAGGAATGTAAAGACAATACTTAATAGAAATGGGAGCCAAACGTAACCTCCCTGCAATTAAATTTAATGACAATAAAAGTGAGAATCGCAATCTGACTCAAGTATAAGTTTTTCATAAAAAATTAAAGTCCATTCAGTGACAAGAAAATATCAGTGATAATAATGATTCAATTAAACCGGAATATCGGTCTTTGGCCCTGTGTAAATCAATCAGAATTAAAGTCTTACCTCAGAATAACTGAATGTCAAATTTCTGCTCTTATTTCTGCGCACGGCTTGGAGGAACTGCATTGCAAATAATAATATTCCTTTTTTTTTTGTAATTTTACTGAAAATTTTTTTTAAAAGAAGTGGAATGAAATGGGAAGTGCAACGAAATCTTTAGTTCAATAAAAAATAAAATTTTTGAAAAAAAATGCTTTTGAAATTAAAATTATTATTGGGGCACTTGTTGGAGAATAATTACAATAAATAAATTTTTTACCTTATCTAATGATTATATTATTTAACAGTATACCTCATTCAGCATCTTGACCAGTGTTGCCGACCGCCTACATCACACAACCGCACTGGGCTGCTACTACTGACCGACCGCTCTGCATGACGACTACTGACGGAGTACTGCTCTCAACTAGACAGAGCTACAGACTCGCAACGACTGACTGACAGACTGAGAACCGCTCGCAACACTCGCGCGGTCAAGCGCATACTCTCTGGTCACAGATGCTACAATGCCTCGCCATCGCTGCTATGTTACATACGTGTTTCAAGGTACTTGACTGGAAGAAGGGATCGGTTGGTAAGACATGTTCTGAGGCATCAACGGATCATCACTTTAGTATTGGAGGGCAGCGCGGAGGGTAAAAATCGTAGAGGGAGACTAAGAGATGAATACACTAAGCAGATTCAGTGGTTACTTGGAGGAAGAAGCTTTCACAGGATAGAGTAGCATGGAGAGCTGCATCAAACCAGTCTCTGGACTGAAGACCACCACCACCACCACAACAACAACAACAGGTATATTTATTTTTTAATTAAGTTGCATGTTTCTTACAAATCAGTTAAATTAGAATCATCAGTGAAATTGGAGTAATGTGATTATACTGTGGCGTTGGAGCATTTGGCGATGTAATGTTTTGATTGTCCGACTTCTCAGGCGCTGTCTACAAATTTGCTAATCTATGTCATCACCACGTGAAAAACCAGTTGATCCATTTGTGACCGGTTGCATGAATTGGAGAGGAGGACGACGTTGACGTGAGTTTGTTGTAGCTGCTTGCAGTTGACATAGTTCTGAAGCAGTTTGACGATGATGCTTAGCTAACGTCTGTTAAAAAAAATGCTTATGAAAGTAACCTTAGCATCCAATTCTTTTTTGTGGGGCAAGAGACTGAAGTGAGGGTACAATAGACAATGCGAAGTTGGTGTCCTCATAGTTTGGCTCTTTTCATGCCGGTATTAACGCTTTGTCACTATCATCAAGAGCAGTACGATTCTGTCCAAGACTTCTTTACGTCGAGTGTGGGGGATTGAAGTACAAGTAGGAGGTCCAAATTCGCTGTCGCCTTCAGATCATCGTCATCATCGGCATTCTGAGAATATGCTGCTCGTATACTACCTTCTGTTGAACGATTGGCGATGCACGAAACTAAACGTCAAAGTAGACACATTTTCGTCTCTCTCTCGCAGCTTGATCTGACTCTCTACGAAAACAAATCCGTAAATTGTTCCACTTTTTCTGTACTTAGTGAACTGCAGTTACGTAAATACAATTCAGTTGAAAAAATAGTCAGACTTATTAATTATTATTATTATTTTGCAGGTATCTCTGCCTACTGGGTCTAGTTTCTACAAGCTCTCATTTACATATCTGACTGGAGCATATACAATACTAGATACTGTAAAAATATGTGAACAAATATGAAATTTATTTCAACCACTGTATATGGCAAATAAATAAGAAAACTGACTGGTTGCAAATTGCTAGCCAATTTTAGCATCGCACCTATTTTCCAGACGTACCTGGAGCGATAAGCGGCAGGCATATACGGATGGTGCTACCAGAAGATTTCGAATCTTCATATTTTAACTACAAAAAGTTCTTCTCTTGTGATCTCACGGTTTGGGGCGACGCAGATTATAAATTTGTTTACACAGACGTCGGTTCTTGTGGAGCAGTTAATGATTTAGAGTTGTTCGCGCGTAAACGGTTCTCAGGAAACCAACTGAATGTTCCCCCCTGGAAGAAAACGGCGCACTTTTTTGCTGTGGGTAACGCGGCCTTTGGGCTAGGAAATCAAATATTATATCCATATGCGAAAAAAATAAACTACGAGTACACCAAGATAATTTTTAACTAACCACCGCATGGTCAATTTTATTTTCGGTATTATGGCCAATAAATGGGGTATTTTTTCACCGTCCATTAGACGTAAATAGAAATTTTTGCGTTCGCATTAGTCAAGCCTGTTTACGTACAAATAAAAGATGGAGTGAAATTCGCAGATACACTCTACGACTGTCCTAGGAATAATTTGATAGTTAATGAAAACAACCGAGAATGACATAATATTACTGACACAGACAATACTTGAGGTGTATAGTTCAAAAAGTCGACATCTGACATTTTGGCTCGAAATTGAGGTACGGCCATTTCCTGTTTCTTTAACATGAAATGTATCTAAAAAAAAACACCAGTGTACTCTCCGAACCCTTCTCCTATTTATAAAATTAGCATTGAAATTCGGAGTTATTTGCAGAACTAGACGTAATCTCGTGAGGGAACGTTCCAAACTCGACATTTGCAGTTAGTTGCAAAGTCAGACATTTACATTGTGCACCACGATAGCATGTAATGTTCCACAGCCTGACATCTTTTCATACGACGTTTGTTGCATAAGGTAAGTGATACTTGTTTTACACAAGTTTGTAACACTGCATCTTTAATGCGCGCTTTGCACTGGATGGAACGCTGACAATCCAGCACTAATTCAATGTCATATTATTATACTGCATTATCGGCACTTCCGCTCTTCTCTGTCGTTTCTCAAAGTGACTTGTCGTGCTATCCTGAGCTTATAAAATGTAATCTCATGTACTAGATGTCACCAGCAGCGCCAGAATGCGGAAGGAAGTGTGTCCTCTATACCACTAAATGGACAAGCAAATAGAAAGGTGAGTACCAGGTATGTTGTTTACTGTAGTTTTTTAACCTGTTTTCCTAGCCATAAAACAGAAGCTTTCCATTGCAGTCTTTTATCCCTACATGAGAGAAAGCACTGTCATAAAATGTTTCAGAATGCATTCATCCTTAAATACACAGCAGCTGATCATCCAAGTAGACAGAAGAAAATCACAACAGGTAACAAAAAGTAGAAAAACTGTCTCCATTAAATATTTTGTAAAAAGAGCAATGGGATATCCAGGAATGAAATCACTTGTTTTCCTTGTGTGCTGGCAAACTCCTAGGAATCTTGCAAGTCTCAAAGGCTCAGGTACGGCTTGTCTGCAAGCAGCATTTAGAAACTGGGTTACGACCAGTAGAAAAAAGAGGTGATACACTTAGCAAGAAACGTGAGATCAAAAAGGTGGCTATGAAAAATTTCATGGAACAAGTAGGTAATAGAAGTGAACTCCATTACTGCAGAGGTCAGATTAAAGGCCGCCAGTACTTGCAAAGTGATGTGAATGTAATCAAACTCTGGAAAATATTCAATGAGTCGGTCGCACGTGATATTAGAATAAACAAGACTTATTTCCGACATAATTTTTGTACGAATTACAATATAGGCTTTGCAAGCCCATCAACTGATGTTTGTTCCACCTGTCTCATGCTGAAAGAAAAAGCAAAGCACCCTAAAACACCCCAAGACAAGTTAGAGGTGCTGACCTCTGTGAGTAAAAGAGGCCAAGCTTTCTATGACGTCGTGCGAAGGGAAGAGACCGATGAACTCACTCTTAGTTACGACTGCCAAAAACAATTTGGTATTGCCGAAAATTTCTAATCAGGCAGCTTATTACTCTCGGCAATAGTACTTATACAATTTCACTATTCGTATTAGTTCATATCATGATCCCCAAAATAAGGACAGTACTTTCTTGTATGTTTGGCTGGAATCGTGTCGTCCTAAAGGATCCAACGAAATCGCATCGGCACTTTGTGACAGGTTAAACCAGTTTGATCTCTCTGCTATAAAAAATATTAACCTAGTTGCCTATGGCTGCGCAGGACAAAACAAAACCAGCACAATTATTGACATGATTTCCTACTGGATGAGAAATGAGGCGTCACAGAATATCGATGAGGTTCAGTTGGTCGTCCCAGTTGTTGGTCACTCTTTTATCCCGGCTGACCGAGTATTCGGAAGAACTGTGAACGAGATAAAGAGAATTATTAAACTGGAAGAATATTTCAATATATTCAACAAAATGTGACATGTGGTTTTATTATAAGTTCCAAAACACGACAGCTTCATATTTAAGAACCTTATAACCCATAAAATAGGTTCAAAAATGTTCAAATGTGCGTGAAATCTTATGGGACTTAACTGCTAAGTTCATCAGTCCCTAAGCTTACACACTACTTAACCAAAATTATCCTAAGGACAAAAACACACATACATGCCCGAGAGAGGACTCGAACCTCCGCCGGGACCAGCCACACAGTCCATGACTGCAGCGCCCAAGACCGCTCGGCTAGTCCCGCGCGGCATAAAATTGGTACTTATTCTATTCGCGGTTATTTATTTTATACCTAGTTATTTTTAATGAGTAAAGAATATAATTTCCATTCGTATGAGCACTGTTAACATTGGAATCAGTTTCTTTTTTTTTTTTCATTTTTCTAGGAATGACTTAGGAAGCAGATATCGACTTTTGGAACTACACACCCCACTTATTGTCGTGTTTTACTTCCAACACAAAGCTCTGTTTCATTTCCATGCGATGAAGAGTAATGGTGTAAATACTCCTATAACATAAAAACGTAAAACAAAAATATGGGAACATTTATTGTTTTATTTTTCTTTATTGTCACATAGACTCTATCCCGAAACAACTGCATCACGGACTCCCAACCACAGGTATTTTTTTATATTGCTTTAAGCACTTTTTATACAAAGCTGGCAGTTTCTTGATCCCCTTTATTAAAATTTCAATCAGTCGTCTGTTATCAGCATCATTTCACCGCCTCACATTGGGTACCGATAAGAGTGCCAGGCTAAAAACAAAGTAAACAATCGGCGAGTCTCTGCACTCATAATATTATAGTGTGGCTGTTAAAGCTGCCGGCCGATTGTTGGCAAATAATGAAGTTCTAAAGGAACCAACATAGAACAACGATAGTTTAGGTATACATGCCGATGTCGCAAGCAGAAGATGAAGAGACAGAGAAAGTTTATGAGCATGTTGAAAGGGTAATACAGTATGTAAAGGGAGATGAAAGTCCGATAGTCATGGGGGACTGGAATGCAGTTGTAGGGGAAGGAATAGAAGAAAAGATTACAGGCTTTTATTTGAGTTCTGTGATAAAATTCAGCTAGTAGAAGCGAATACTCTGTTCAGTAATCACAAGAAGAGGTGGTATACTTGGGAAAGGCCGGGCAACACAGTAAGATTTCAGTTAGAATACATCATGGTCAGCCAGAGATCCCGAAATCAGATACTGGACTGTAAGGCGTACCCAGGAGCAGATGTAGACTCAGATCAGAATATAGTAGTGATCAAGAGTAGGCTGAAGTTTAAGACACTAGTCAGGAAGAATCAATACGCAAAGAAGTGGGATACGGAAGCACTAAGGAATGACGAGATACGCTTGAAGTTTTCTAAGACTTTAGATACAGCAATAAAGAATAGCTTAGAAGCCAGTACAGTTTTGAAGGGAATGGACATCTCTAAAATGGACCATCACAGAAGTTGGAAAGAAAAACGTAAGTACAAAGAAGGTAACTGCAAAGAAACCACGGGTAACAGAAGAAATACTACAATAGATTGATGAAAAGAGGAAGCACAAAAATTTTCTGGGAAACTCAGGAATACCGAACCCAAGTCACTGAGGAACGAAATAAATAGGAAGTGCAGGGAAGCTAAGACAAAATGGCTGCAGGAAAAATGTGATGACGTTGATAAAGAAGTTGTCAGGAGGACAGACTCAGCATACAGGAAAGTCAAAATAACCTTTGTTGACTTTAAAAGCAACAGTGGTAATATTAAGAGTGCAACAGGAATTCCACTGTTAAATGCAGAGGGGAGAGCGGATAAGTAGAAAGAATACACTGAAAGCCTCTATGAGGGTTTATGTATGTGCTGTCTCTAAGCCTGAGTTTGTGACCTCGAATCTTTCCAATTTTACCTTCATGGTCTTTTCCCAAGATACGTGTAGGAGGGAGCAGTTTATTGATTGGTTTTTCTGGGAATATACTCTCTCGGAATTTTAACAGTAAACCACACAGCGATGCACAGCGCCTCTATTATAATGTCAGCCACTAAAGTTGGATGATCGTCACCGTGATGCTTTTGCGCTTAATAAAACGAATGTATGGCGAAATGCGTTGCTCTTCTTTCGATCTTTTGTGTTGTTTAACAATTCTATTAAGTTTCGTAGACTGACGAGTAATTTTCAATATTAAAGAGACCGTTGGAGAAAAGAGAAGCAGTTGTATGAATATCAAGAGCTCAGATGGAAAACCAGTCCTAAGCTAAGAAGGGAAAGCAGAAAGGTGGAAGGAGTATATAGATGGTCTATACAAGAGCGATGTACTTGAGGACAATATTATGGAAATGGAAGAGGATGTAGATGAAGATGAAATGGGAGATACGATACTGCGCGAAGAGTTTGAAAGAGCACTGAAAGACCTATGTCGAAACAAGGCCCCGGGAGTAGACAACATTCTATTAGAACTACTGACAGCCTTGGGAGAGCCAGTCCTGACAAAACTCTACCATCTGGTGAGCAAAACGTATGAGACAGGCTAAATACCTTTAGACTACAAGAAGAATATAATACAGGGCTATTACAAATGATTGAAGCGGTTTCATAAATTCATTGTAGCTCCATTCATTGACATATGGTTACGACACACTACAGATACGTAGGAAAACTCATAAAGTTTTGTTCGTCTGACGCCGCACTTCAGGTTTCTGCCGCCAGGGCGCTCGAGAGCGCAGTGAGACAAAATGGCGACAGGAGCCGAGAAAGCATATGTCGTGCTTGAAATGCACTCACATCAGTCAGTCATAACAGTGCAACGACACTTCAGGACGAAGTTCAACAAAGATCCACCAACTGCTAACTCCATTCGGCGATGGTATGCGCAGTTTAAAGCTTCTGGATGCCTCTGTAAGGGGAAATCAACGGGTCGCCCTGCAGTGAGCGAAGAAACGGTTGAACGCGTGCGGGCAAGTTTCACGCGTAGCCCGCGGAAGTCGACGAATAAAGCAAGCAGGGAGCTAAACGTACCACAGCCGACGGTTTGGAAAATCTTACGGAAAAGGCTAAAGCAGAAGCCTTACCGTTTACAATTGCTACAAGCCCTGACACCCGATGACAAAGTCAAACGCTTTGAATTTTCAGCGCGGTTGCAACAGCTCATGGAAGAGATGCGTTCAGTGCGAAACTTGTTTTCAGTGATGAAGCAACATTTTTTCTTAATCGTGAACAGACACAATGTGCGAATCTGGGCGGTAGAGAATCCTCACGCATTCGTGCAGCAAATTCGCAATTCACCAAAAGTTAACGTGTTTTGTGCAATCTCACGGTTTAAAGTTTACGGCCCCTTTTCTTCTGCGGAAAAACGTTACAGGACACGTGTATCTGGACATCCTGGAAAATTGGCTCATGCCACAACTGGAGACCGACAGCGCCGACTTCATCTGTTTACAGGATGGTGCTCCACCGCACTTCCATCATGATGTTCGGCATTTCTTAAACAGGAGATTGGAAAACCGATGGGTCGGTCGTGGTGGAGATCATGATCAGCAATTCATGTCACGGCCTCCACTCTCTCCCGACTTAACCCAATGCGATTTCTTTCTGTGGGGTTATGTGAAAGATTCAGTGTTTAAACCTCCTCTACCAAGAAACGTGCCAGAACTGAGTTTTTGTATGTGTGTGCAAAGCATTGTGAAAATATCTCAAATAATAAAGTTATTGTAGAGCTGTGAAATCGCTTCAATCATTTGTAATAACCCTGTAATTCCAATACCAAAGAAACGGGTGTGAAAATTACCGATCTATTTGTTTAATAAGTCACGGTTGCAAAATACTAACACGAATTATTTACAAACGGATGGAAGAACTGGTAGAAGTCGCCCTCGAGGAAGATGAGTTTGGATTCCGCAGAAATATAGGAACACGCGAGGCAGTACTGGCCTTTTGACTTACCTTAGAGGATAGGTTACATTTGTAGACTTAGAAAAAACTTTTGAGTATGTTGACTGGAATACTCTTACTAATTCTGAAGGTGGCAGGGGTAAAATACGGGGAGCGAAAGGCTATTTAAAGTTCGTACGGAAACCAGATGACAGTTACAAGAGCTGAAGGGCATGAAAGGGAAGGAATGATTGAGAAGGGAGTGAGACAAGGTTTTAGCTTATCCCCGATGTTATTCAACCTATATATTGAGCAAGCAGTAAAGGAAACAAAAGAAAAATTTGGAGTAGAGATTAAAATCCGTGGAGAAGAAATAAAAACTTTGAGGTTTGCCGACGACACTCTAATCTTTGAGACGGCAAAGGACCCGGAAGAGCAGTTGAACGGAATGGACAGTGTCTTGAAAGGAGGATATAAGATGAGTGTCAACAAAAGCAAAACGGGGATACTAGAATGTAGTCGAATTAAATCAGATGGTGCTTAGGGTATTGGATTGGGGAATGAGACACTTAAAGTAGTAAATGAGTTTTGCTATTTGGGGAGCAAAATAACTGATGATGGTCGAAGTAGAGAGGATATAAAATGTGGACTGGCTATGGTAAGGAAAGCGTTTCTGAAGAAGAGAAATTTGTTAACATCGAGTATACATTTAAGTGTCAGGAAGTCCTTTCTGAAAGTATTTGTATGGACTATAGCCATGTATGGAAGTGAAACATGGACGATAAACAGTTTAGACAATAAAAGAATAGAAGGTTTTGAAATGTGGTGCTACAAAAAAATGTTGAAGATTAGATGGGTAGATCATGTAACTAATGAGGAGGTACTGAATAGAATTGAGGAGAAGAGAAATTTGTGGCACAACTTGACTAGAAGAAGGGATCGGTTGGTAGGTCACGTTCTGAGGCATCAAGGGATCACCAATTGAGTATGGGTGGGAAGCGTGGAGGGTAAAATTCGTAGAGGGAGACCAAGATATGAATAGACTAAGCAGATTCATTAGTTATTCGGAGATGTAGAGGCTTGCACAAAAGAGTAGCATGGAGAGCTGCATCAAACCGGTCTGAACTGGAGACCACGACAACAACAACACACCTACGTTTGGCTGCTCTCATATTCGCTTTTATTTTCGCTTGCAGACTTGACTGCTAAGCATTCATCTGTTTTTAATACTAATCGTCATCACTCATGTCCATAAAATCATCTAAAAGCTTCTGCAAACGCCTTTCTTCAAGTTCACATCTTCTGCGAGACAATTTCGTGCTTCTTAGTGTCAATAGTTTACAGCACAAACAACAAAAAATGAAGACTGTGACAATAATGAAGGAAAGCAATCATGTGTCTGTCCACAACCGAAATTACTGTCCGCTTAGTAAATGAAACACCTGATGCACCTACTCTAGCACACGTGAGTCATATGTCACTCACACAAAAACTGATATAAGATACTACACTGTAATATTTGCTACTTTTTTTACGAATGTAGTTTATTTACTGCAAAACAACGCAGACAATGAAAAAAAGAAGAAACGTCGCCAGGCATAGGTAACCCAAGTACGAGAGCTATTCGGAACGTAAGGTCAGATCTATCGAGAAATGGAGAGCACATTGTAAATCTGATGAAGCTTTGCATGGATGTGTTGGGCAGTGTGTCTTAATACGTCCGTCGATCGCATCATGTACCTCTCTTCAGCTGTAAGCGGAAAGTGATCACGAGAAGATGCCTAGAAAATAGTCTTCCGGCAAGTAAGGGAGCCTGCGAATGATTTCGCCTGATGTATGCAGCCCACGCAACGTGACTTTCATGCATTTTCTTCAGGACAATGTTCTTGGCCGCACACTGCAGGGTCAATGGAGGACACAACTGCAGCTTTTTCAGTTGTCGGTGTTTGACCGCCCTCCATACAGCCCCGACTTGGCTCTCTGATTTTCATTCCTGCTTACATGAACCGGTGGCTATGAAGACATCGTTTTGGAACAGGTAAAAAGCTGCAGAGAAGCGGCAGAAACCATAGGCAGCTGCCTTGTGCGAAGAGGGTATTGGAAAGTCGGTATTATGTTGACAAGTAACTGGAAGGTGTTACAAATTAAACATTTTTTATTCTAACTGTGCTTTCCATTTCGCGACCGATCGAACCTCACTTTCCGAATAGAAGCGGCAGAAACCATAGGCAGCTGCCTTGTGCGAAGAGGGTATTGGAAAGTCGGTATTATGTTGACAAGTAACTGGAAGGTGCTACAAATTAAACATTTTTTATTCTAACTGTGCTTTCCATTTCGCGACCGATCGAACCTCACTTTCCGAATAGCCCTCATTTGTCATAGCAGCCAAAGTGATAAAGAATCAAGGTTTTACTGTTTTAACAGAGCTTTGCAATTGAAAATGAGCGTGCTGCAAGGCGACAAGTGATTGCATCATGTGCGCAGTTGCCACGTAAAACCATCAAACCCGTGTAAAAAGCTATCGGAGCGTTCTGTTAATTGTTCAGTTCCTCCATGGCGGAAATTCGCTCCTTGGTCTCCAGGTCATTCGAGGTCAGTAGCGTAAACGTCCTCATCGTCGAACTATATGCGACTGCTGCTCGCCTGCCTGGACATTACCGTCTGCGGTCGATGTGGTTGGCCTTCCTTCTGTCTGTGCGCCACTGGTGAAACTGTCAGAGCCATTTCACTACGGCCTAGACGTCTTTTCCGTTTTAGTCGTTTCTCTATTACGCTACTTTGGCAAAATGACACGTGGCAACAGCTTTCGTTTACTATCGCCGGCCGAGTAAAATGCTTCTGCTTGCAGACAGAAGAAGGTACAGACACAGGGGGTAGGAGCAGGCTCGTACTTCCCAAACTTTAATTCTTAAACCGACCCTCTTTCTCGCTTTTCTTTTTCATCATTTAGTTTTTGCAGCCCCTCTGTGCCTGCACGCTTGCTTGGGCCTGTCTCGCCATTCTGGATGCAGCCTGATACTGCGTCTTCTTGCGTTTCGAGGTACCGGGTGATTATAATTAAAGTGTAGCTGATCACAGCTGTCCAGTGTGGGCTGTAATTTCGGTATGGTAGCGAAAATTAGTAGATATTCTAATGCGTTAATGCAGAACCAGTTACGCTGGGAAAAAAATTAATTCCAATTTTGACTACCAGGCGTAAATCTGGAAGTGAATGCAAGAAAGACGGACAGAAATGTTTCCATATATAATGGAGCAGAAACGGGACGTGGGCAGAATACGTCAAACGAGTGTCAAAGGCATAATGTTGATTTTATTACTTCTCGCACAATTTGCTCAATATTAGGACTGGAGTCGTCGAAAAGGTGATACATCCGTAAAACGATGTGATCAACAGGTGCTCGCAGCAGCTCCGGTGGAATTTGACCAACGTGTTCCTGTATACTGCCCTTCATATCAGGTAGAGACCGAACGTGATCCTGGTAAATGCGCTCATTTAGATACCCCTAAAGTCAAATGTGGCACGGACTCAGATCAGGTGATCTCGTAGGCTATGCATCTGGAAAACCTCTGGAGATAACACATTCGTGGAAGGTTGCAATAACCAGTCTTTTACTGGGAGAGCGACGTGAGGTATTGCCCCATCTTACATGAAAACAGTGGTTTCCACACAGATATGCTCTTACAAAGCAAGAATCATGTGCTGGATAAGAAGGTCTCGATAATGGGCGGACGTCACAATACGCCTGACAAGCCCGTTGGATGTATTCTCTTCAAAGAAGACCAGACCCACAATAAAGGTGTTTGTAAGTGCACACCATACAGTCACATACGACGAGTGTAGTGGCTTTTCGTACACAAAACACGGTTTAACGGTACCCCAGATCGGCAGTTATGAGTATTCACTGCATCATGTAGTGTAAATTGCACCCCATCACTCAATAGAATATTGCCCGGTCACATGTCATCAATTTCAGTCTTTCCCAGAAACCGAAGAGCAAATTCAGAACGCTGTTGTGTAACACGAGGTTTCAGTTGCTGCATTGTCTGGAACAATATACACTTTACTGAAAGGATCACTCCAAAGGAATCCTTCGGTTAAAATTGGGGACACAAACATCAAAGGAGCACGCATTACGCGCTATCTTGGTTTACACATAGATGAAAAATTGAATTTCCACGAACACATAAGGCTAACAACAGACAAAGCTGAAAAAATACTACACAAACTGGTGAGGCTAATTTCAAAACAGTACAGACTACCGCTACCAGTCATACGTACATACCACTGTGCGCTCTCCGAATCAGTACTCAGCTTCGCAGCTAGCACGTGGGCACATAGACTGAACGTGGTCACCAATAAAGCATCCGTCAGACGAGGGCAGAGAAGTGTCCTACTTAGGCTATCTGGAGCCTTCGGTACCACCTCAGCGGATGCACTGTGTGTGGTGCTCGGAATATGCCCCATAGATATCACGATCAAATAAAGAGCTGCAAGGTACTGGTTATAGGTGGGGAGACTAGATCAGGTACACACAATAACCGGTGTGCCCATAGAGACGATACGTCGCCTTAAAAGTTGGCGTTTGGATACATGGCAAGGTGAGTGGGATGTGAGTGATAAGGGACGTAGACTGCACGACTTCCTCCCTGACATAAGGGAGCGGTTGAGAATGAGACATATCGATCCCAGCCGCGGTATGGTACATTTCTTAACCGGGGCACGGACCTTATCCCACGTACTTAAACCGCGTGAGTCTGAGGCAGAAACCTACATTCACATGCGGGGAAGAAGGTTCCCCAGAACACACTGTCTTTTTCTGCGGGCAATACGCGAGCAATAGACATACACATAGATTACACAGATACTGACATAGATATATGCACAGCAATAAGAGACGAATAACAATTGGCACAATTAAACGCACTGATAAAGAGTATTTCAAAAACAACACATGAAGAGTATATGTGGACACGACATTACAGACATGCCTATGTGCAGCGTAACAGCAATCTCCAGAGGATGGACAGCGATACCCACAGTGACAACGAAAGTAGTGACAATGAGGAGGAACAGGAGGAGGAAGCTGAGATGTGACAGTAAATAAGCAAAAGTGCTGGCAATCTAGCCAATAAAACACCAAATGCTGTACATGGATGGGCACCTAAAGTAGTTAATACATAGGGTTAGTAATAAATAGGATAAGCGACATTATTTCTCTACTAATAACCATTTGTGTGTGTGTGTGTGTGTGTGTGTGTGTGTGTGTGTGTGTGTGACTGGCGGTCAGCGGCTCGAAGAAACCATTCCGAGGTATTCACCGTCAGTCACATTCGGTGATGGTACTAACAAATCTCTCATCTATCCTATCTTCTTTTTATATTCTTCTTAAAAAACAACAAAATTTTATTTACATTTCAACCTTAAATTATTGTTATTTTGAAAAGTATCATTCTGTGTAAATGTTGTAGATAAAACAAAAGGAAAGAAAACTGTAAAAAGATGAAAAACTAAAATTGTAAGATGTACGACCTGTTTTAAACATCAGGTAACAGGTCTATAATTTGGCAATAAATAAATAAATTGTGTGGATCTTGTACGGATACCAGCGTAACATAGGTTGGTTGGTTGGTTGGTTTGTGGGATTGAAGGGACCAGACTACAAGGGCCATCGGTCCCTATTTCCTCGATCATGAAACACTCACAAAGGAGCGTGACAGACTGCAAAACTTTCTGTGCTGTTCACCGTGGTATGGATAGTTCTGGTGACACTGCACGGGCACTAGAACTACCCGGGGCACGCGCTGCATGCTTCAAATGGCTCTGAGCACTGTGGGACTTAACATCTGAGGTCACCAGTCCCCTAGAACTCAGAACTACTTAAACCTAACTAACCTAAGGACATCACACACATCAGTGCCCGAAGCAGGATTCGAACCTGCGACCGTAGCGGTCGTGCGGTTCCAGATTAAGCGCCTAGAACCGCTCGGTCACACCGGCCGGCTCGTGCTACATGTTCAGCTACAGCAACAATCATCTCGTCAATAAGTTCCACTGGGATAGGATGCCTTCCCCTTCCAGGTACCACACCAAGCTCATCCGTATTATCGAATTTCGTTAACAACTTCTTTAAACCATTCATTGGCATCGGGCCTCTCCTGATATCTTTCAGTCGGCGATATTCTCTCTATGCAGCACTGTAATTGCTGTCGTTCACATACAACAGTTTCACTAACTGCGCACAGCCTCCCTTCTCGATAGCCAAACTGTTCATTCACGCTATGGCTCGTCAAATGACAGCGTGGATGTCATACAGACTGTGTGTAGCGTCAAACTTTCACCTGTTGATCGTAGTCGGAACTAATTTTTTTCCCAGCATAAACTGGTTCCGCATTAACGCATTAGCATACGAGTATCTGCCGAGTTTCGCTGCCATGCGATAATCACAGCCCACACTGGACCCCAGCGAGTAACTGCTTTTTAATTACGAGCAACCGATACTTGTGAAGGTATGCTTCCACGTGGCGAATCACAGCTGACTAGCCGCGTTATCAGACCGCCCGCGCCTCGCGCTTTGCCGGCTGCGTTAAGCAGGCCTTCAGACGGGCACTTAGCTAGCAGGCGGGCGTCGCGTGCTGGCCACGACCAAGGACGATGCCCCGAGGATGCGGCCGACCTCGCCACACACCGGCCCTCGTGCCTTGACACGCATGCAGCCGCCAATCATAGAGCCGTTTCCCTTTAGCAAGTTCCGCCTACTCGCTAGCCGCCTAGCGTGCCGAAGGAGCAGTGACGTCAATTCCATTACCAAAGGTGATTACTTCTTAATAATTATAAACGCTGTAGAACGAACATTAACGCAGATGTTTTGAGTAACTACCCAGATGTCTCCAGGAATCGTCCGAAAACAATGACTGCAGTTTTGACGCCGTGTTCCTTTACTTCCGTCAGCTCGTTCGATTCAGTTCCACAGTATCGCCTAAAAAGCATACGAAATGTCAAAGCAGCTTTGTGGCTGGACTGCAGAGTTCCTAGCACAGCGGTTCAAAACATTTCTGAGACCGTTACCCCTCAGTGCAATCATACGTATACAGTTCTGTGAGAGGGCAACGGCTCCTTGACGTTTCGGATGACCGAGGCGGTTAAGGCAAACGTTCTAGAGAAGGGTTTGAGTCCCGGTTCATCACAAATTTTCAACTTTCGCCACTGCATTATCACAGTGCCCTATACGGCTGGAAATCACGATTTCTCATCCATCCTTCCCCCTTTACTTCCCCACCCTCTATTTCATATGAATCAGATTTTAGCTTCCCCATATACATCAACATTGGCGCCTAACTGAACGTTGGAGTTAAAAATAATTTTCTTTGAAAAAATCATGAACCAATGAGACAATCGTTACTACTTATTTCTAACAATTTTTTTGTGTAGAATGGTGAAGCAATAATTCTCAATACATTGCGTGTGCTATCCGCAACTCCTCCCCAGAGAAGAAAGACAACTATCCACATTGAGGACAGCCAATTGTTACAAAACATGCTTCCTCTGCAACACTCCTCTCCCTAGCGACATTTGCTTCACCCACACCCTGCAGTCCCATTTAAAATCACCCAATTTTATTGTCTGACCACTGCCACTAACAAAAACAATAATAATAATAATACAACTTACTGTTTGTTGTACTGCCAACTTGTTCCTTTATTACTGCGAAGTGAATAATGAAGCAATTTCTGTTCTATTGCCGAAACTACCAACTAGGAGAAGGCATTTTCATATATCAGTATGTATGATATCTGTGTCTCTATTTCACTGTTATAGACGCATAGCACAAAGAACAAAGTATGCGAGTAGTGGGTTGTTCGTACATACGTCCCACAAGCTGTAATCTCCACTACATTGCGTCTCGCGTCAATGCTAGTACTCGAGAAAAAATTTAATTGCTGGTTACTTAAATAATTAGTATTACACTCTCACGAATTAACGATAACAGTAATGATCTTTTAAAAGTAGTTTCATGACCGTGTTTTTACCCCTGAAAAAATTTCATTTTAACCCTCAGGGTGTAATTAGATCCAGGTTTGGAATCACTTTCCCAGCAGATAGAACACAGCATGTAATTCTTAACAGAGAGAAACCTTCAGACAAAACTAGCTTCGATCGTACCCTACATACGTCTATTTTTGTTCGCAATACATATAAATGACGTGGCAGATAACGCCGAAAGCTGCAGGAGGTTGCCGGCCGGAGTGGCCGAACGGTTCTAGGCGCTGCAGTTTGGAACCGCGTGACCGCTACGGTCGCAGATTCGAATCCTGTCTCGGGCATGGATGGATGTGTGTGATGTCCTTAGGTTACTTAGGTTTAAGTAGTTCTAAGTTCTAGGGGACTGATGACCTCAGATGTTAAGTCCCATAGTGCTCAGAGCCATTTGAACCTTTTTTTGAATGAGGTTGGTCGCGTATTGAGACGCAAAGGTAGAAATTTGCAGCAAAATGTAGTAAGACCTGCAGAGGATTGGCGCCCGATGCAGGGATTTATAGTTTACCCTCGACATGAGCAAAGGTTTAAAAATGTCATTGTTCCACCGTCAAAAGCTGCTCCCAAGTACTTCTTCATTAGTATCAGTTCCAAACCTCACATCATAATCACCATCACACCGTCATCATCATCGGCATCAGGATCATAAAGTTATTTTAAACAGTTTACATGGCAACATTAAAGCTCTGACGTCGAATAACAAAAAATCCAACCCACTTCACAGCTGTCACGTAGTACACGGTCCAGTGACGTTAATGTGACCACCGCCTACGTTCGACGACACACCGTTGGGTGGCTTGCGGAGTATCAATGTAGATGTAGATGTAGATGTAGATGTAGGGTACTTAGAATGTGTCAGGAACCCACTGAAAACAGTGCTATCGTTGTAGTACAAAAATGGAGCGATTAATCGGACGTGAAAGGGTGGAAGCGTTTCCGAAACGACTAAGTTAGTAAACTGTTCGTGTGCTGCCGTGGTTAAAGTATACCGCGCATGGCGAAATGGCGCTATTCAAAACTGGCGCCGAGGTAAATGTGATGCATCTAAAATGGTTCAAATGGCTCTGAGCACTATGGGACTTAACAGCTGAGGTCATCAGTCCCCTAGAACTTAGAACTACTTAAACCTAACTAACCTAAGGACATCACACACATCCATCCATGCCCGAGGCAGGATTCGAACCTGCGACCGTAGCAGTCGCGCGGTTCCAGACTGAAGCGCCTAGAACCACTCGGCCACATCGGCCGGCGTGATGCATCACGCGCCATAGATGACAGGGGTGAACGACGGCTGCGAAGATGTGTATGGGCGAATAGACGTGGAACTGTTGAACAAGTCACGACCCAGAGAAATCACGCATCAACCAACAGTGTCTCCTCAACAACTGTTCAGCGAACTTTGCTGCGTATGGGCGCCCGCAGCAGGCGCCGGTCCATGCACCCACGCTGACTCCTGTTCATCGGCAACGAAAGGTGGAATATGCACGCCAGTACCGCAACTGGACAGGTGGCCTTTTCAGATGGATCACGTTTCATGCTCCATCGAACAGCGTGAAACGTCCGAAAGGAAACGGAGCCAGGCCGGAGAAGGGAGTGTTATCGTCTGGGGAATGTTTTCGTGGCATTCCCTGGGTGTTCTCGTGATTACGGAAGGCACAGTGGATTAGCGCAAGTGTGCATCTATCCTTGGCGACCGTGTCAGTGCAGTTTCTTTTTCCCCGGCACGATGGCGTCTACCAGCAGGATAATGCAAAGTGTCCCATTGCCCGTAGTGTACGTGCATGTTCGAAGAGCACCAGGCTGAGTTTACCGTACTTTCCTGGCCACCAAACTTCCCGGATTTAAGTGCAGTCGAGAATCTGTGCCCACCAAGATCGGGCTGTTTGCGACCACGAACCCGCAACAGAGAAACCTAGCTCAGTTGCCCACTGCAATGGAGTCGGCATGGTTCCACATTCCTGTCGGTCATTCCAGAACCTGTTTAACTCGCTTCCTGCACGCCTCGCAGTGGTCTGCCCTGCAAGAGATGGTTGTATTGTATTGTATTGTATTGTATGTTAACAGGGGACCTTGAAACGACGGAGAGGCTCCGTCCCCGCCGCAGCCGCAGTGGTCCACAACCCCACGACGACTACCGCAGTCCACTTCGCCCCTCCGCCGCCCCACACCGAAACCAGGGTTATTGTGCGGTTCGGTCCCCGGTGGAGCCCCAGGGAACGAGTGTAGCCCCTGTGTTTGCGTGGTAGAGTAATGGTGGTGTACGCGCACGTGGAGAACTTGATTGCGCAGCAATCACCGACATAGAGTAACTGAGGTGGAATAAGGGGAACCAGCCCGCATTCTCCGAGGCAGATGGAAAACCGCCTAAAAGCCATCCACAGACTGACCGGTTCATCGGACCTCTACACAAATCCGCCGGGCGGATTCGTGCCGGGGACCAGGCGCTCCTTCCTGCCCGGAAAGCCGTGCGTTAGGCCGCACGGCCAACCGGGCGGGCAAGAGATGGTTACTCTTGCTTGCGACAGGTGGTCACATTAATGTAGCTGGGCAGCGTAAAATACATTACATTGTCAATAAAACAATGTACCAAACACTGTTTACTTTCATTCTATATATACAGTCTTATCCCAGCGCGTTGTGTGGAGGCACAGATCCAAACGGACGGGAGGTGAGGGCAGCCGTACGTTTCACGAATTTTTCCCCTCAAAGGCAATGGCGCTAAACAAACCAACGATATAAAGAATATTACGATATTATTTCTATATAGTTTTTAACGAACTATAGCAGGTGATTTTAGACGTGTTCTGGGCACCGAGTTATTTAGTGAATTTTTATTCCATTTGTTGCGAGTTGTCATCACTGATGGCCTGGTAATAGACGAATTCTACATCAGCAAGCGAGAGACACAATGTGTACGATACACGCTTTCTTCAAGCTCAAAGCACGTGTATGCGCGCACGGCTACTGTCACTTTGAGGCGGAAAAAGTGCGACGCCCGTAAGTGGCTCGGCTTGCACAAAGCGCCATCGGACATGAATCGGATTAAAGGTCGGTCGGCTGGCCAAGGTTAGTGAAGGGCATTGGTCCTGATGTGTTGAATGAATCGCCTGGACATTTGGATGAGATGATTAATGGCCACCGGGAAGCAGTGGCGGATATAGTGGCCCCTTGCGGGGGCTATTCGTTCGTTTCTTTCGTCAGTCGACTCGAAAGAATCGAGTTATCGAGTAGTTGCACTTTCCTATGTAGCACGCGCGTCCGCGTTATCGTATTTTATACATTTGTCTGGCACATGGGTATCGACTCAATGGCTTATCTCTGTTAAACTCTCACCCTGACGTTGATTGTCCTATTGACGATGTAATTAACCAATTTGCCAGAAAGAACAGGCGCATAGAATTCATCATTTAAGGAAGAGAACCACAATTGTAACTTTTTTATATCATAGGATAGTCTTGTATATGTGTATAACCACTTTAAATAAAACATTCTTAAACTTTGCATGTGACTTGATTACTTTTTTATTACGGTAGAGCCGGCCGGGGTGGCCGAGCGGTTCTAGGCGCTACAGTCTGGAACCGCGCGACCGCTACGGTCGCAGGTTCGAATCCTGCCCCGGGCATGGATGTGTGTGACGTTCTTAGGTTCGTTAGGTTTAAGTAGTTCTAAGTTCTAGGGGACTGATGACCTCAGATGTTAAGTCCCATAGTGCTCAGAGCCATTATTACGGTAGATGTAAAGATATGTTTAGCGCCCCCTCCCTGAGTTTTTTCTGTATCCGCCACTGCCGGGTAGGTCTGCATCATTAATGCTGAACGGCGATTTCAATTATTTATTTGTTTATTGGCAGATTTGCCCGCTATTTTAAGTAACATTGAAGCGAATGTGGTTAGAGTTTTAAGTTTTTGTGGTTTCTCCAACTTGTTTCAGAAAATTTTAGGGACATGGTCTTAATGTGTTAACAGGATGACTGGCTCACCCACGTTTTTTGTAAGTGGTCAGCCAGACACATTTCCCTGTGCCTTCCTTTTAACTCTTCTGCGATTTTACTTCTGTTTTAATCCCATGTATAGCATCTTTCAGCATTTGTCAGTTGTCTTAAGGCGTGTGAGAGGAATGCTTGAGTAAATACGAGTGAGTTGGGAGTGAGTGAGTGAATGTTTCTCAGTTTATTTGCATCCTCTACACTGCGTAACAATAATTTCTTTTAATACGTGTGAGGGCGCTGATGACCTTGGTGTTGAGCACCCGTAAGCTCCAAATACATACACACACACACACACACACACACACACACACACGCACACACACACATACATACTCTTTGTTTACTTTGTGTGTGTGTGTGTGTGTGTCTGTCTGTCTGTCTGTGTGGTCAAATGAGACCAGTAGCGGACCTCGCAAACTGCCGACAGCGCGAGGTCATCGACAGCTCATCAGCATGAAGAGACGAAATGTAAAGATTCATTTCTGCTGTTGACATGCCGCTGGAGCGCAACAACAGACGGCCCCTAACTTCTCCGACGTTTGTTGTTTCATGGAGATTGTATATGTGTAGGTTTTTTTTTTTTTTTTTTTTTTTTTTTTTTTTTTTTTTTTTTTTTTTGTCTTGTGATCATCAAGACACTCTCTATCTCTCTATCTCTCTCTCACACACACACACACACACACACACACAAAATCGATGATGAAACATACATCATACATCGAAAACGCTTTGTGGATTGTCGTCTCACCATGATAAGAGTTTTGCGGTTCTTTTCCTGCTCCTTTACATAAACTGTGTATGTTGAAAGACGATTTCTGGCATCTGTGTTATCTCATGCCGTCAAGGACTGCAATGTTACCTTGAAAAAAAAAACGCATGTGTTTCAAAAAAGGCACAATAAGATATGAGGTAATGGTGGGAGAAAGATAAAGTGATAGCTCGATAGTTGCAATTGCGCCAATGATAGAATCTGCGCAGAATATCGTGTCCGGTAGATGCGCAAGCGGCAAGGCACGCGTGTTCAAATGGTTCAAATGGCTCTGAGCACTATGGGACTTAACATCTGAGGTCATCAGTCCCCTAGAACTTAGAACTACTTAAACCGAACTAACCTAAGGACGTCACACACATCCATGCCCGAGGTACGATTCGAACCTGTGACCGTAGCAGTCGCGCGGTTCCGGACTCCAGCGCCTAGAACAAAGTGGCCACCGCGGTCGGCAAGGCACGCGTGTGGGAGAGCGTTAATGCTGAGGGTTGCGGGAAGGCTATATAGGGGAAATGCGGAGAGCTGGGGGGGGGGGGGGGGGGGGGGGGGGGAGTGCGGTTGTAAACCGAAGCCTACATTCGCATTTCTTGTAAATATTAAGTGAGACCCCCCACACCCACACTTGCATTGTGACCATTCAAAAAGGTCTGTCACCTCTGCTTTGGTTAGTGTCTGAAATGAATTCCACCGAAAATGCAACGGTTTATTTTTCGCCTGACTTGTTAACCATTTGTAACTTTCAGAGAAGCATCATGAACGGGGAAATTTGAGTAAAAGCTACACATTTCTCTTGTAGCCTTGTTAAAATTTGCTTCTTTTGCAAAACACAGCGGAATTTACACAGTCCCACGTCACTAATATGTAGTGCAGGCGCAGTTGCGATAGAATCCTGAAAAAGTCATTTTTTAAGTTTGTTAAGTGAGGAACTGAGGAAAAGTAAGGTTAGCATCTTATGATAAAGGTCATCTTCGGTACAAAGTAAATGTGTAATGTCTTCACTTATGCTGTTCGATGGCCCTTCTTTCATCGAAAAAGTCCGTAGTTAGTGAAATAGCACGTTAGATAATGAAGTTTTGCATACTAACCATATGGAAAAATTCTCTCCTCTTTGCATGCTATCATTTGCCAAAATCTCATTTCGATATCTCAGACCGTTTATAAAATACACTACTGGCCATTAAAATTGTTACACCAAGAAGAAATGCAGATGATAAACAGGTATTCATTGAACAAATATATTATACTAGAACTGACATGTGATTACATTTTCACGCAGTTTGGGTGTATAGATCCAGAGAAATCAGTACCCAGAACAACCACCTCTAAGGCGCTGCAGTCATGATCTGTGCGGCTGATCCCGGCGGAGGTTCGAGTCCTCCCTCGGGTATGGGTGTGTCTGTTTGTCCTTAGGATAATGTAGGTTAAGTAGTGTGAAAGCTTAGGGACTGATGACCTTGGCTGCAAAGTCCCATAAAATTTCACACACATTTGAACATTTTGAACAACCACCTCTGGCCGTAATAACGGCCTTAATACGCCTGGGAATTTAGTCAAACAGAGCTTGGATGGCTTGTACAGCTGCCCGTGCAGCTTCAACACGATACCACAGTTCATCAAAAGTAGTGACTGGCGTAATGTGACGAGCCAGTTGCTCGGCCACCATTGACCAGACGTTTTCAGTTGGTGAGAGATCTGGAGAATGTTCTGGCCAGGGCAGCAGTCGAACATTTTCTGTATCCAAAAAGGCCCGTACAGGACCTGCAACATGCGGTCCTGCATTATCCTGCTGAAATGTAGAGTTTCGCAGGGATCGAATGAAGGGTAGTGCCACATCGTAACACATCTGAAAAGTAACGTACACTGTTCAAAGTGCCGTCAATGCGAACAAGAGGTGACCGAGACGTGTAACCAATGGCACCCCATACCATGACGCCGGGTGATACGCCAGTATGGCGATGACGAATACACGCTTCCAATGTGCGTTCACCGCGATGTCGCCAAACACGTATGCGACCATCATGATGCTGTAAACAGAACCTGGATTCATCCGAAAAAATGACGTTTTGCCATTCGTGCACCCAGGTTCGTCGTTGAGTACACCATCGCAGGCTCTCCTGTCTGTGATGCAGCGTCAAGGGTAACCGCAGCCGTGGTCTCCGAGCTGATAGTCCATGCTGCTGCAAACGTCGTCGAACTGTTCGTGCAGATGGTTGTTGTCTTGCAAACGTCCCCATCTGTTGACTTTGGGATCGAGACGTGGCTGCACGATCCGTTAGATCCATGCGAATAAAATGTCTGTCATCTCGACTGCTAGTGATATGAGGGCGTTGGGATCCAGCACGGCGTTCCGTATTACCCTCGTGAACCCACCGATTCCATATTCTGCTAACAGTCATTGGATCTCGAGCAACGCGAGCAGCAATGTCGCGATACGATAAACCGCAATCGCGATAGGCTACAATCCGACATTTATCGAAGTCGAAAACGTGATGGTACGCGTTTCTCCCCCTTACACGAGGCATCACAACAACGTTTCACCAGGCAACGCCGGTCAACTGCTGTTTGTGTATGAGAAATCGGTTGGAAACTTTCCTCATGTCAGCACGTTGTAGATGTCGCCACCGGCGCCAACCTTATGTGAATGCTCTGAAAAGCTAATCATTTGCATATCACAGCATCTTCTTCCTGTCGGTTAAATTTCGCGCCTGTAGAACGCTATCTTCGTGGTGTAGTAATTTTAATGGCCAGTAGTGTATGAGGAATGTTGTGGATATTTCACTCTGGCTTTATCGCTGGCGCGGCGCTATTGCAAATGAGTGCACTATCTCAGGTCAATTTTCTCGAAATTGGTGGCAGATAGACCTCCAACCAAGTCTAAAGAAAATTTCAATATGTTAGCTAAACACTATGACTATTAAGGAAATGATGGGCCCTTCGTGAACCTGACATATAATGCTACAAGTAAAGCAAATATTATTTTTTTTACTGAATAGTCTCTGTAAAATCGTTTGAGAAAAATTGCAGAGCTTGCTTCTCGATACTGTCATCACCGACCGACCGAAAGGTGGCAGTCACTGTCAGCCTACCCTTCCGAACAAACGAATAAACTCGCCCAGCACTTTGGACGAAAATTGGTCACTGCGGATGGGCCACCACACCCAGTGAGGACTCTACAAACAGACCATTTCGCGTGTTTGAAAAGATGGGTAAGCAAGGGAAAATTGTGTGGGGAAGATGAATTCATCGTCATTGTTGTTGTTGTGGTCTTCAGTCCTGAGACTGGTTTGATGCAGCTCTCCATGCTACCCTATCCTGTGCAAGCTTCTTCATCTCCCAGTACCTACTCCAGCCTACATCCTTCCGAATCTGCTTAGTGTATTCATCTCTTGGTCTCCCTCTACGATTTTTACCCCCCACGCTGCCCTCCATTACTAAATTGCCTTGATGCCTCAGAACATATCCTACAAACCGATCCCTTCTTCTAGTCAAGTTGTGCCACAAACTCCTCTTCTCCCCAATCCTATTCAATACCTCCTCATTAGTTATGTGATCTACCCATCTAATCTTCAGCATTCTTCTGTAGCACCACATTTCGAAAGCTTCTATTCTCTTCTTGTCTAAACTATTTATCGTCCATGTTTCACTTCCATACATGGCTACACTCCATACAAATACTTTCAGAAACGACTTCCTGACACTTAGATCAATTCTCGATGTTAACAAATTTCTCTTCTTCAGAAACGCTTTCCTTGCCATTGCCAGTCTACATTTTATATTCTCTCTACTTCGACCATCATCAGTTATTTTGACCCCCAAATAGCAAAACTCCTTTACTACTTTAAGTGTCTCATTTCCTAATCTAATACCCTCAGCATCACCCGACTTAATTCGACTACATTCTATTATCCTCGTTTTGCTTTTGTTAATGTTCATCTTATATCCTCCTTTCAAGACACTATCCATTCCGTTCAACTGCTCTTCCAAGTCCTTTGCTGTCTCTGACAGAATTACATTCTCATCGGCGAACCTTAAAGTTTTTATTCCTTCTCCATGGATTGTAATACCTACTCCGAATTTCTCTTTTTTTTCCTTCACTGCTTGCTCAATATACAGATTGAATAACATCGGGGAGAGGCTACAACCCTGTCTCACTCCCTTCCCAACCACTGCTTCCCTTTCATGCCCCTCGACTGTTATAACTACCATTTGGTTTCTATACAAATTGTAAATAGCCTTTCGCTCCCTGTATTTTACCCCTGCCACCTTCAGAATTTGAAAGAGAGTATTCCAGTCAACATTGTCAAAAGCTTTCTCTAAGTCTACAAATGTTAGAAACGTGCGTTTGCCTTTCCTTAATCTAGCTTCTAAGATAAGTCTTAGGGTCAGTATTGCCTCACGTGTTCCAATATTTCTACGGAATCCAATCTGATCTTCCCCTAGGTCGGCTTCTACTAGTTTTTCCATTCGTCTGTAAAGAATTTTCGTTAGTATTTTGCAGCCGTGAATTATTAAACTGATAGTTCGGTAATTTTCACATCTGTCAACACCTGCTTTCTATAAGGAATTGGAAAACCGGCAACCAGAAGCGGATTTCCAAAATCGATTTTGAAGTGTTTATTTGGCCACCTAGAAGCGGTATTGGGAAATCGGCTTACGAAATCCGGTTTCGGGAGGCCCATGTCAACTGGACTCACATAATGTGGACCAATGGACCAACGTGGAATATAGAGATTACGCAAAGGAAGGTCATGTGATAAAGACAGTAACTGTAGTCACAGTGTTAATAAAACCCAGAATAATAATGAATACAAAGAGAGGTAGGATATGGTATATAGTAATAGGTTTATTCGATCTGGCACCGGCCTTGCCGCAGTGGATACACCGGTTCCCGTCGGATAACCGAAGTTAAGCGCTGTCGGGCGTGGGTGGCAGTTGGATGGGTCACCATCCATGCCACCATGCGCTGTTGTCATTTTTGGGGGTGCAATCAGCCTCGTGATGCCAATTGAGGATCTACTCGACCTAATAGTAGCGGCTCCGGTCAAAGAAAACCATCATAACGACCGGGAGAGCGGTGTGCTGACCACACGCCCCTCCTATCCGCATCCTCAGCAGAGGATGACACGGCGGTCGTATGGTCCCGATGGGCCACTTGTGGCCTGATGACGGAGTGCTTTTTTTTATGTAGCAATCCCCGACATACCACTTCTCTGCTGATTGTAAAAGTAACACAGAATTAAATATAATTCGTGTAGAAACACATAAATAATCGTTCTTCCCATGCATGATACAAAAGATAATATACCCAACCGAGTAACTGTACAACTGTTTATGCGGTACTGTGTTCTCAAGTCATTTTAAGTACTGTCAGACCACAATCTTAGATGTCTGTCTTTTTATGAGGTAGTAATCCATTGTGTAAAATATTTCATTTCACTTTATTGCCTCAAACAACTCTTGCTATTTAACGTCCTTGCTACCAGAAGCTTCGTTATGAATTCCAAAATACATTGGTCCCTACACTGGAGATTTGTTGAAATCTAGAAAATGGCGAATTTTCTACAAAAGCTGACCCTAGTCATTTCAGAAGAACGAAACATTCAGACTCATTACCGAATAGTTTCCTGCACTTCGCTTTAATAGAAGACCAAGGAAAGATACACCAAATTATTACACCTCCAAGTTAAGGACCGTGCTTTTCCGAACAATTTGAGGATGTAGATCTTCGCCGTATACAAAACTGTAATCGATTTTTCGGACTTCCATTCGCTTCAGCGGACTTTTCCATTGATGCGAGTGCAATAAAGTCCGAAGAATCGATCGTGCCTCAGAAACTAGAAATAGAAAAATAAAAGAAAATCGACTAAATAATGGAAACGATATGTTATTATTTCAGATATAATTATCACTAAAGAACAGTCAACAAATGCTGCCACTTTCATCCTGGAAAATTAAAACTGAAACTGTAATCTGAACATTGGTGCAACTACAGAAGTGTTTTACTAAGCATCTTCCTACTTCCTCTCTGATGTTACCTACTTTCTCCTAATAGCTTTCCACAGTTACTTCCAACAAAAGAAATGGGGAGCAATATTTGTATATAATCACACAGATTTCGCCAGTCAGTCAAGAGATCATCTGGCAAGCTAACACAACAGTTCACATTAAACAGAAGTGTGAGAGCTCGATGCGGACGTAATACACATTATATGTAACTTTAAAGCATAGAAAAACTATAATGAGAAGTCAGAATTCTTGTGTTTGACTGAGCTGAGTGACATATTTTAGTGAATATGAACACGACAGAATCAATGTAGGAAAAGCATGATTGGAATAAGGAAAAATCTTCTGGGTTGTAAAGCCTCGACACGATCCTCTTTAAATTTCTTCTTCAGTGATAGATGTTTCGAACACTGCTGCAATCTTGTACAGGACTCTTCCTGCGTCCCCGATTGGCTGAATATCAGCCGACTATTGATCAAGGCTTTTGAAGAGGAACATGGTGCAGATTTACAACCTAGAAGTCTTTACGTTCAACGAGAATGGTCACGAAACCCTGCAGACTGACACTGATGAGCCTAGGCAGTGCAACCACTATCCACCGCGAGATTGAATGCTTCCTGGTAGCGTTGCGGGCCGTTAGGAAAGCGGAGCAGAGACCAGTGGGGAATCGTTCTAGCGAAGATATGGGCTGTAAAGGAGGAAGCTAACAGACATAAGCGACTTTGACAAAGGCCAGATTCATATAGCCCGTACCTGGAAAGAGCATTTCGTGAGCATCTATAGAAGTTGGTTCAAGGACAGTGAAACCAAGACATGGTGAAATGATGTCCAAGCCGGCCGGAGTGGCCGTGCCGTTCTAGGCGCTAGAGTCTGGAACCGCGAGACCGCTACGGTCGCAGGTTCGAGTCCTGCCTCGGGCATGGATGTGTGTGATGTCTTTAAGTTAGTTAGGTTTAAGTAGTTCTAAGTTCTAGGGGGCTGATGGCCTGAGAAGTTGAGTCCCATAGTGCTCAGACCATTTGAACCATTTTTTTGATACAAAATTGTTGTGGCTTTCGTGGCCACTTGTTGACAAACTGCCTGTTGGCTTCTGTCTCGGGTTCTTCGGCCGACGTTCATCTAATGATTTTTCTGACGTTTCGCCAGCACGAGTGGCTGGCATTGTCAAAGCTTCACCCTCCATTGCCGGTGGTGAACTGGAGCTGAGCTCTTTTTTTGCAAAGAGACGGGGCCCCTCCACGCCCGCACCAACGTGGTGACCAAACAAAAAGTTCTACTGTCACCTCCGTAAACATGTTAGTTATCTAGTAGGTGGATCACAGGATGCTGGGCTGTGATGTTGTCCGTGCGTCTGGGTAAGGCTACGCATTATCACGGTCCATCAGGTGATAGATAGTGGACGAAACGCGAGTGAGGGTAGCGATTTGAAGAGCAGAGGGGAAAAAGTGCCATGGCTCGTGCCGTGGGGAAAAAACCTCTGCGACAGTGGGATGGGTAGTAAGAGCAGCAGTGGCTTACTAGCTGCGATAGCTCATGCAAGGTTGGATTTGTTAGTATAGGTATCATGCATCATTACCTTGACAAGCGATGGCGATGTGTCCCAGTTGCTGCAGCTGCTACATTCCTGGAACAATCAAGATCGTTATACAGTAGTGGGAGATCGGCCATAGATCATCTCACTGTGTGGGGGATGTGTGGAGCTTGTTTGCATGCAGTGTACGGTACGGCTTCCCTGCGTGGTGCCAGTTATCCGGCAGTGTATTTCAGCTGGATATCCAGTAAATGCGTCTGATTAACAGGGGTTCGCCTGTGCCGTTATGTTTGCGTATGCTTGGCCATAGATGTTATGTCCTTGCAAGTATGTCTTTTGGTCTTTTATGTTTCCATCTATGGTTGTGGTCGTAGTTCCCCAGATTCAGAATAAACGGGTTCTGTGAATGTCTGGTGTTTCTGTATAGTCTTGTGGTGAGTTTGTGGATTACCTCCGTGAGAGTCTCAAGTCGGTATTCCCGGTGAAGGTCCGCGATGCGTGTGTATCGTGGAGCATTGCTTATGATTTTGAGTACTTTGTTTTGTATGAGCTGCAGACGGCGCAGGCGTGTAGGCGCAGCGTATCCCCAGACAGGAGCTGCGTACGTCATCAGGGGTCGGATAAGTGTCATGTACATGGACCTCGACACCCTTCTGTTCAGTGTGCTACGCCTGTTGAGCATAGGATAGAGCTGTTTGAGCCTCGCGGTAGCTCGGTTGGTCATGTGTTGTATGTGGTCCCCCCAGAGTAATTTCCGGTCCAGCCAGACACCGAGGTATTTGACTTTCTCACGGAAACGTATTGGACGTGCATGTAGAGTTATTGGTCTGCAGTAGCGGTGTTTGCGCAGTTGCTTCGGTCTTTTAGTGAACAGAACGGCTTCGCACTTGTCGACGTTTACTCTAACACGCCATTTCTCCAACCAAGGCTCGGCCACTCTGAGTGCAGTCTGTAGGCGTGACATAATGTTTGATGGTTTCCAATCTTGCGCGAGGATGGCGGTGTCATCCGCGTAGATTGCCATCATTGTGTTGTGTGTGGTTGGGAGATCGTTTATGTAGAGGTTAAACAGTAGGGGCCCTAGGATGCTTCCCTGGGGTACTCCCGCGTGTATACCGTGTCGTGTTGATTGTTTTCCCTGCACGTCAGTGTTGAAGCTCCTGTCTGTGAGGTATGAGTGTATTAGACGCAGCAGCCCGTCGGGGAATCCCGCGTCGCTGAGTTTGCGGATGAGGCCGTTGTGCCACAGACGGTCGAAAGCATCTTTCGATGTCCAGGAACACTGCCCCTGTAGCTTTGTTTATGTTGAAGCCATGTGTTATATGTTCAACGACCCGTAGGAGTTGTTGTGTTGTGGAGTGGTGATTCCTGAAGCCGAATTGCTCCGATCTCAGGATGTCATTTGTTATGCAGTGCCTAGTGATGCGTTTGAGAATCACCTTCTCAACAACCTTACTGAGCGAGCTCAGAAGGCTGATGGGTCGGTAATTTTGTGGGAGGCTGTGGTCTTTCCCCGGCTTCCTGAACATCAGGACCTTGGCCGTCTTCCAAAAGGAGGGGAAGTGTTGGTGTTTTAGTATGGCATTCGTTATGTGTGTTAGGTACTCAGTTGCTTTATCCGTGAACTCCTGGAGGACACGGTTTTGAATGCCATCATGACCAGGGGCTTTCCTAGCAGCGGAATGCATTATAGCCCAGGAGACTTCGGCTGTGCTAGCATGTCGAATGTCGTCGCGCGATGGTTGGGCTAGAATGCGTGTAACCTCTTGGTCAGTAGCAAGTGTGAACGCTGGATCTGATGGTACCAGGTTCGGTGTGAATGACGCTGCGAGTGTTCGGGCCATTAGTTCTGCTTTCTCTTCCGCTTAGTATGCAGGTCCGTCAGGCCCTTGAAGCGTTGGGGTGTATATTTTCTCCCTGGTGAAGTGTCGGGCTAGTTGCCACACGCCAGGTCGTGTGGTGTCCAGCCCTTCGAGTTTTTGGTTCCACTGTTGTGTTCTGTGTGTTTGTATTTTATCGTGTATGATGTCCTGTAGTCTGTTAATGTGCCGTTTGAAGTACGGGCGCCTGGTGCGCTGCCATTGTCTCCTGAGGCGATTCCTCATTGAGATTAGGCCCAGGATTTCCTGGGGCAGGGCCGCACTGCGTTGTTGTGAGGTGCGATCAGGTATGGTGCCTGCCATTGCGTCCTGGACGGCGTTGGTGAGGGTTTCTACTGCCTCGTCAATTTGTGCTGTTTCGTTAATTTCGTGTATAGGTGGGATGTGGCTATCAAGCGTTTGCTTGAACAATTTCCAATTCGCACGCCCGTAGTCCAACATCTTGCGTTGTTCCGTGTGCTGCAGTGTTTCCTCAATGTGTAGTATTACAGGTTGGTGGTTTGAGGGCAGATCGTTTTCAACGGCGACGTTGAGTGTCGCTGTAATGCCCTTGATGAGGGCCATGTCTATCACGTCTGGCCTGTGTCCCCTCTGATAGGGAATGTGCGTCGGTTCAGTCGGCGCTAGTATAATGTAGTTTCTGCCTAGCGAATGTTCGTACAGTTTTTTGCCGTTGGGATTTCGTATGCGTGAATTCCATTCTGGGTGTTTTGCGTTCAGATCTCCAGCGACTATTACTCGCGGTGAAATGTTGAGTAATGTACTGATATCGCGTGTTGAGATGTCTACAGGGCTGTTGTATACCGATATCAGTGTGGTGTAGGCTCCGTTGAACTGACTCTGACGGCCGTAGCCTCGATTTTTTCCAGTTCAGGGAGCTCTATGTTTGTGTGCTCAATGTCTTTGTGTATGACGATTGCAGTTCCACCTGCCACGGCGTCGCCCGGTCGGTCGGTACGATGGACACAATAGCCAGGAAAGTTTAATTGTTTGTGCGGTTTAAGTTTAGTCTCGCTCAGTAGCGCGACAAGGATTCCCTTGCGCTCCATGAACGCGGAAAATTCTGCCCTTTTGTTGTGGGTCGAGTCTGCATTCCAGAACAGGATCTGTGATAGTGTGTGCGGGTCTGCGTTATGGGCCGGGTGTGGCATATTATTCATGTAAGAGTGTGAAAGAGTGTTGTGATGGGAGTGTGTATGACAGCCCAGTATTGCCCGGGTTCAGCGCTCATGAGCTGGGTGATGAGTGTAGCGACGGCCGTCAGCACCTTGGTAAGGATTTGAACGGTCGTGTGTCGGGGGAATAGTGTTTCCAGTATTCCCCCAGGTGGTGTGTTGGTGTTGGGTGTGGCAGCCTGAGGTGCTGTTGTGGAGTTAGCGGCCGCTTGTGCGGGTATTGGCGTGTTGTTAGGAGCGGCATTTGTGCTTTGTGACAGAGGTTGTGGCGCCTGTGTTACTTCTGTGGTGAGGGGGATGGTAGTGTGAGGTACAGTCTCGGTGTCTTGTTGACTGTTTTCCTGTGTGTTGCTGTTCTGTTGTTGCTGCGTGGCCTGTTGTGGCGATTTCGTGTTCCCCGCCCTGTGTTTGCGTGTACGTCTATTCCTCCTCTGGGCTTGGGGTTCGGGGGGTTCTTGTGTGGATGTGTTTTCCTGTAAATGGTGCGTTTCTTCGCAGCACGTGATTTCCGGGAGTGGGGTCGTATTGTTTGGGGGCATAGGTGTTGGTACCGATGTTTGTTGGGCTTCAGGTGTTGTCTGTGGCTGTTGTGTGGCTGTTGCAGCGGTTGTTTCACGTGTGTGTGTAGGGCGCTGAGGTTCCGCAGCCTGTGCCGTTCCGCCAGGGCGTGCAACCGTGGCAAACGTTACGCCGTTCCTTACTGGGTTCGGCGCTGGCCTTGGGCGTGGTATGTCGTACAGTACCCTGCTTTTGTCTTGTTTTCGCTTCGGTTGCCTAGCGAGTTTGGTAGCTCGCTTGTTTGTGCTGGTGTTTTTTTGGGTCTGCATTTTGGGCCCTCCACCTGCCAGGGCTCTGTGTAGTAGTTTTCTGTGTCCACATCCGCCACCGCTGCCTCGGTCTCTTGAGGCTGCGGCGCCGGTGGGAGAATGGTACATGACTGTCCAGTGACAGGTGAGTGTAACGTGATGTTGAGTGTAGCTGTTTTTGTGGGAGAGACGTCCGCCCTGAAAAGTTCGGTGATTAGCCGGCGCGACTCAAGCTGCTTTTGCGCTTTCGCGCCAAGCTGTCGAGCGTCGCCAGCCGCTCCCTTGGAGCCGAGCTCGCGGGCGCAGACTATATGTACCTGGCGCGCCAACGTCCGAGGGCTTCTCCGCGGTCATTTCCGGTGCGGTTCTCCTCTTGCTACCTGCGACGGTCGTTCGCTGCAGTACGGGAAGCCAGGATCCGTTTACCTTAAGGCTTTCCTCTTTCTTGTTCAAACTGTTCGCGTGTTTTTGTATTTCTACAGCTTCTCTGAACAAGCGCGTGTGATAGTGATTCTCTACAGCCAGAACTTCCGTGTCGGCTGTGGCAGAACACGCACTGAATGAGACCGACCACGTAATAAAATTCGCCGACACGGAAGTTCTGGCTGTAGAGAACCACTATCACACGCGCTTGTTCAGAGGAGCTGTAGAAATACAAAAACACGCGAACAGTTTGAACAAGAAAGAGGAAAGCCTAAGGTAAACGGGTCCTGGCTTCCCGTACTGCAGCGAACGACCGTCGCAGGTAGCAAGAGGAGAACCGCACCGGAAATGACCGCGGAGAAGCCCTCGGACGTTGGCGCGCCAGGTACATATAGTCTGCGCCCGCGAGCTCGGCTCCAGTTCACCACCGGCAATGGAGGGTGAAGCTTTGACAATGCCAGCCACTCGTGCTGGCGAAACGTCAGAAAAATCATTAGATGAACGTCGGCCGAAGAACCCGAGACAGAAGCCAACAGGCAGTTTGTCATTTTTTTGATGTCCGACGTCTACTGTACCATCAACACAGACCGTGGAGGTCGGTGGCTTACCCACTCTGTAACGCAGAATAGACATCTGTGACATCTCTGACGACATAGTGGAATGCTGGTGCAGGCACGAGCGTGTGGGAGCACGCCGTTGAGCGTACATTGTTGCACAAGGGGCTAGGCAGTAGATGGTCCCTACTTGTTCCCCTGTTGACATCGTAAATTAGAATTGCAGTGAGCACGAGAGTCTTGGAGATGAAGAGGAGGAGCAACGGAAACATCTCGCGTAGTCTAGATGAATCATGCTGTTGTTACACATAGTGGTTGTGTTGGGATACGCCGTGACCTAGGCGAACGGATACTCGAAACGTGCACTGCGTCACTGACACAGGCCGGTGCGGGAACCATTACACTATGGGAAACATTTACCTTGGCTTCCAAAATGGCCTGTGTGGCAGTAATCGAAAGCACCATGACAGCTATGGATTACGTGTACGTTATTGCGTACCACGTGCACCACTTTATATTTGACGTCTTCCCAGACGCCAATGGAATCTTGCAGCAGGATAATTGAAACAGAATCGTGTTACAGTGATTACAAGAGCTTGATAGTGACCTCACATTGATGTCCTGGTCACCCGACGAAATGCATCTGGGACGCTATAAGGCACCAGGTCGGTATTCATTGGCTACGGTAGTTCAGAATCGTAGCTGCACTGCATTCCAGAGGTAGACCTATACGCTGTTAAGTTGGTGGATATACGAGGGGCGTTTGAAAAGTCCGAGAGATGGCACCACCGGCGCGTATCGAGGTCATGTTTAGTTAGTAGCATCTTTGGAAAGAACGCACACCAAGCTTCAGCCATATTAGTCTATTTCTTTGTGTTTGTCATTCGTGTGAATCAAGGAAGTCGAGTGATTATAAAAAAATGGACGAAGAAGAATTTCGTGTGGTGATTAAACATTACTTTATGAAAGGCAAAACGCCTCAGGAGACTAAAGAGAAGCTTGATAAACATTACGGTGACTCTGCACCTTCGATTAGAACAGTTAATATGTGGTTTAAAAATTTTCGGAATGGCCATATGGGCACAAGTGATGCTGAGCGTTTTTGACGCCCTGTGGAGGTTACGACTCCAGAAATCATTGATAAAATCCATGATGTGGTGATCGATGACAGAAGAGTTAAGGTGCGTGAGATTGCTAGTGCTGTGGGCATCTCGAATGAACGGGTACATAATATTTTGCACAAACACTTGGACATGAGAAAGCTATCCGCAAGATGGGTTCCGCGATTGCTCACGCTTGACCAAAAAAGGAATCGTGTGAAGTGTTGCAAGAATGGTTTGCAGCTGTTCTGGAAGAATCTGCAGGACTTTGAGCATCGATTCGTCAATGTGCATGAAACGTGGATACATTACTATACTCCTGAGACCAAACAACAATCTAAACAATGGGTTAGCAAGGGGGAATCTGCACCAAAAAAAGGCGAAGACCAGTCCTTCGGCCAGAAAGGATGTGCCGACTGTCTTTTGGGATTCGCAAGGGATAATCCTCATCGACTATCTGGCAAAGGGTAAAACTATTACAGGTGCATATTATTCATCGTTACTGGATCGTGTGAAAACTGAGCTGCAAGAAAAAAACCGGCGATTGGACCGCAAAAATGTCCTTTTCCATCATGAGACTGCACCGGCACACGCCTCAGCAGTTGTGATCGCAAAATTAATGGAAATAGGCCTCCAACTCGTTTCACATCCCTCCTATTCTCCAGACTTGGCTCCCACGGACTACTATTTGTTCCCCAATTTGAAGAAATGGCTGGCAGGACAAAGATTTTATTCAAACGAGGAGATGATTGCAGCAACTAAAAGCTATTTTGCAGACTTGGACAATTCCTATTATTCGGAAGGGATCAACAAATTAGAACAGCGTTGGACGAAGTGTATAAGTCTATAAGGAGATTGTCGAAAAATAAAAAAGGTTTTCCCGAAACACGTAAGCAGTTTTTATTTTTGCACGGACTTTTCAAACGTCCCTCGTAGTGCTTTGGCTCCCGAGTGTGTATGCACCTTAGCAAGTGAAACCTAACAGCTCATTTTTCATACGAATTCTAAGCTAATTTGGATCGCATCATTAACTGTTGTGTCATTATGTGGGACCCATATAAGTAATTTCGTCTTTTGGGCTCTGTAGCGTAATTTTTTCACAACTCCATGTCAAAGTACTCACTAATATTACTTCCATCTATTTGTTGGAACTTATATTGTCAGTTCGTTTAGTTGCAATTAGGGCTTTTCAATTATGAACCATCGAGTAACAAAAGAGATAGCAAGTACACAGTAATTATAATGCTTGAAACCAATAACAACTCTATTTATCATACTGTCAGCTTGCTATGCTACTGGCTAACATAAAAATACTTAATTTCCTCGTAGTTACTGTAATTCATAAAACGAAACCAGATTAATGACACGAAGCTTTTATTTGGGTTGCCATATTATAAATTGAAATTCTGTTCACACTAAAGAATAATGTATTCATATTTGAAACAGGAAACGTGGTAGGAATACTTAGGACAGTGCAGTTTCACTTTAATTAAAATCATGTAATTAGCGTTGTTTATTCGTATCATTTCACGTATTTTCCCATGAAAAGAGATATGTAACCATCTTGGTATCACATTCCATGCATTTCAATTGTAACCACCCGATGATAATATTTTTCGTAATTATCTAAAACTCCTGTAATTGTAATTAAGCCGGCCGGTGTGGCCGAGCGGTTCTAGGCACTTCAGTCTGGAACCGCGCAACCGCTACGGTCGCAGGTTCGAATCCTGCCTCGGGCATGGATGTGTGTGATGCCCTTAGGTTAGTTAGGTTTAAGTTCTAGGGGACTGATGACCTCAGATGTTAAGTCCCATAGTGCTCAGAGCCATTTGAACCAATTGTATTTAGCGGATTTACTATACACAACAGTACAGCAATTGTCAGCAAGAGTATATAATAAGACCGCGAGAAATCGAGTGGGAGACCCAATATGATGCAAGATCTTGAGCAACATTCTGTAACGTAATAAATTGTACACATGAAACAATAGCTGACTTTCAACCTTTTTTTAGAAATCATGGTGTTCTCTGTCCCTTTTTCACTTAAACTTTCAGGAAACACCAATTGTAGCGATGCGACGAAATAAAGTTAAGTATTGGTTAACGTTTTTTTTATTATTTTGAACAAACTGAGTTACACCCACCAAATTTCAAGAACATTTAGATCAGTTACCATTGACAAAATTTATATTTCGTAAAGGCGTTTACTCTGAATTATTTTCTGTTGACAAATTTATCCCCAGTAAGGTGGTTACGCCGTACACGTCTGCAACCACAACTGATTTTTTTTGGGAGGGAGAGGGGGAGAGGCTGCAAGGAAAAGCCAAGATGCGTTAATGAGAAATAGGCATGAAATGCCGTTCATCTATAACACACTCATTTGAGGCCTATAAACCACGCGTTTTTTACAAAAATGAGGTAAGAAAACACCCCAAAATCTGAGGTGCCAACCATTGCACGTGTCATAAATCAATCTTTTTTATTTTTTACATTAAGTACCTTGCCCTTGTCCGACCTGAAGAAACGGCTCATTCATTTACAAGAGCCATTGTTAACTACAGGGACAGAAATATGGAAAAATAAAAAACATAACTCATTACCGCGCTTAATACGACGCAGGAAAACCGTTGGCATTCAAAACAGCTTCCAGTCGCCTCGGAATGGGTAAATAATACCTGCCCAGAAACGTTTACAAGGAAATCTTATACTATTCTTCTTTCAAAATTGTGGCATGTTCTGATAACGATGATGGGGGCGGATAGCGATCAAGCACCCTTCTCTCCAAAGTAGACCACAAGCCTCAATAATACTCCGATTTGCTGACTGTAGTGGCCTGGGCAGCTACGAATATTCACCCTCGTGCTTAAAAAATTAGTCCTGTACGATGCGAGCCGTGTAGGCATGGGCCCTGTCGTATTGGAACAACATTGCACTACGGCATGAACTTGATCAGCCAAAATAGTCACTTAACCGTTGGAAGTAATTAACCCTGCAGAGTAATCATGGGGCCCATGGAATACCACGATATGGCTGCTCAAATCATTGCCGAACTCCCAACGTGTTTCACTCTTGGTATTTAAACTCGGACTGCAGTTGGAAACAGTATCCAGCTAAACTCATACGATCAACTGATCTTCTTCCATTGCACCAAAGTCCACATTTTACCGCTTCGGCATCACGTTTTCCAATTACGGCATTTGCATTACAGATGAGTGAGCTTGGACTTCTAGCTCGCCATGCAGTACCCTGGTTATTGAGCTAGCTGCATGTAGTTTTGGTGCTGGCAGAGTTCGCGAAAGCGACACTCAGGTCTGCAGTGACTTTTGTAGCTGTTCTCCTCTTATATTTCGTCACAATCCTCTTCAATGATAGTCGGTCACGATCACTGAACGAACACTTTCGTCTGCGTTGTGACTTAGTGGATGATGTTTTCCCGCTTTTCCTGTTTGCAGTGTATACTTCGATATGATGTCTCTTGAAACACCAGAACTTCGGCTACCTTGGTTACGGGCGCACCCGCCGTATGAGCACCAGCAATTTGCCCACGCTCGAATTCACTTAGCTCTAACATAGCTCACTCGCAGCTAAACAGAACAACAGGGTGAGCACAAAGTCTTGCCCTGATTATAACAATTTATTACAGAATAATCGTTTGACATAATAATTAACATTTGATGCCGTTACGTAGGGTAGTGTTACTTTTTTTTTTTTTTTTTTTTTTTTTTTAAGACCACGTAAGTTAGTAAACCTCAACGAGTTCTCCCTTGGTAGCTCGGAGAATGTCGAGGCGGTTTTCCAGTTCCCACCAGGTATTTCGTAACATGTGTTCTGTCACAGTACCAACAGCAGCTTGTATCCTAGCCTTCAGTTCGTCGAAGTCATCAACTGGTGTGACGAAGACTCTGTCCTTGATATAGCCCCAGAAAAAAAAAGTCAAGGGATGTAATGTCTGGAGAGGGGAGTAATGTCTGGATCAGTGGACTGGAAGGAAGGGTTCAACACCCTGGCCACCCCTCTCCAGACATTATGCCCCTTGACTTTTTTTCTGGGGCTATATCAAGGACAGAGTCTTCGTCACACCAGTTGCTGACGTTGACGAACTGAAGGCTAGTATACAAGCTACTGTGGGTACTGTGACAGAAGACATGTTACAAAACACCATGGGGGAACTGGAATACCGCCTCGACATTCTCCGAGCTACCAAGGGAGCACACGTTGAGGTTTACTAACGTAAGTGGTCTTTAAAAAAAATAGTAATATTAGCCAATGTAACGGCATCAAATGTAACTTCTAATGTCAACGGTTATTCTGTTATAAATTTTTATAATCAGGGCAAGACTTTGTGCTCACCCTGTATTTTCTGTCCTCGACTGGGGACGGATTGAGGACACTGCAATAGTGCCATACGTGGTCAAATACAGCAGCGCAACCTACAGGCTGTGCTAGCATCTGCGTTTATGTTCAAGGGTGCATTTCTCTCGGTGTTTCCGAATCTTTGTCCAATCCCTGTATTTTAACGTGGAGTCCGAACCGCAGTGTAGTTTAGCATTGCACTTACATCAAGTATCGGCAGAAATGGGAGTCACGATTACTACCAAAAGGAAAGTGCTCGGACCAACTGGCCATGGGGCCTCAGAACCTTTCTGTGTCACAATCTGACAGTTCCCCCCGCGCGATCGTTACTCATTTACCGGGACAAGTTTGAACAAGAGACCTTAGTACAATACAAAAGAGGCAGTTAAAAACTCGCAAAGACTACAATAAAAAAGCGAACTGTGCCTGTTGCTTGTGCGTTATGTTTGTTTGAAAACTGAGACTTGATGCATAGTAAGACTCCATTCATTCTCGACGTGGGAGAGCAAAATTGTACGATTGTCAAACAGAACAAGCTGGATATCTTTGTGAGTACAATTTTTAACACAGATGTGTCCAGTAATTTGTGTCTGCGCAAACTTCCGACAAATAAAGTAGACCATCTCGTAGTTCTTTCCGGGAAAAGGGTAGTCTTTTTTTCCAGCGCTCAATGGTTTCTGCGACAGTTTGCGGTGACAGGTCGGCACACTGTCGTCAGTTCGTAGGTGGTCCACTCCGGCTGACATGCGATATCTGTATCGCATTAACGGCAAGCAGCCACGCCGGCGGAACTGCTGAGTCACACTCGTGATGCAAGCTCCAGCCACAAGAATCTGACAGCCTTCCGAGCACGGGTCACACGAACCCTGAGTACCGTGACTCTCAACAATCTGAGCCGTCATGATGACCACGTAACCAGTCAGAACTCTCACAATACCCTAGTCACTGTGATTCACATATTCCACGAATCCGTAGTCATTCTGCGGAAGTCGTACTTGGAGCAAGGACGACCTTATGCGTCATAAACCTGCAAAACTTCCGGAAACACCTGTTGCCTGAAACCGAACTCGAGTTCTTCGTGTGGGAAATCCACAAAAAAAGTGGATTTAGTGTTCATGGATATGCGAAAAGCTTTGAATTCAGCAGCGTATTTACGTTTGCTTAAGAAACTATTTTCTTTTGGTGTACCAAGCCAGATTTGTGAGTAGGCTGAGGAGTTTCTAGTAGACAGTACCCAGCACATTATCGATGGAGAATCATCCACAGACGTACAATTAATTTTGGGTGTTTTCCAGAGAAACGTGGTAGACTACTTTAGTTCATTTGTCTTAGCATATATATGATGCGATTTTCTCTGGGGAAGCGTTAGTCTATAAAACTGTTGTAATAGTAAAGAGATATTAACAATGTATCAATCTGTTACAAAAATTAGCAACTAGCACTTAATGCAGGGAAAGATATAGTAGTGTATTTAACAAAATGTAATAATTTAATAGCTGCTGAATGCACTATAACGAGCCTCAACTGAAGTTTGTCGTGCCATAAGATAGCTGATAGTGACAGAGCTTTGGAGTATGATGAAAATGTAGAAAATTAATTTACGATGAACGTCCATGTCATCATGGAGGTCACGAGTGATGAAGCACAGCCTCGCTTTTTGACAGCTATGAGACAGCCTGATTCCAATTGCGTCAGTAACGAATATTTTAAGCAAATACCCATAGCTTGCCTATAGTGATTTAGCCAAAATGCATAAAATTTAAATCGATTTGGTGGACGAACATTTGAACCCCGGTTCTTGAAAATACGTATCTTAACTATACCCAAACGTTTCTTTTGGGCAGGAATATGAAGTGGAACGATTTCTTACGCTCACCAGCAAGCGAATCGGTTGGTGAAGCAAGGATGCAAGGGAAATGCGTTAGTTCAGAAAAAAATGTTTGTAAAGCGCCGGTACATAGTTTACTGAAACACTATTCAGACGTGGTGGATATGTATACAGGGAACATCAGCTGCATCCAAAAATAGGCGGTTGAAATGGCTGTAGATTTATTTGCCTTGTCGCAGCATGCAAGGAAAATGCTAAACTGGCAGCTATTTGAAGGAAAACATGCCATAATTTGAGAAATGATGCGATCAAAAGCTGCAAATAATCCGCAGTTTTCTACATATAGCCCTCGTAGAAACCAGTAAAACAAAATTGAACTAGTACCGGCACGCTCGGAACAGAATCGAGCCTAATAGACTTGTGGCATGGAAATTTAGAACCTTGGAGAAGGAAAGATCAGCGGTACAAATATGGAATTGGGTACCTTCTGAAAGACGAGGAAGAGAAATGCATAGGACTGTGTGGAGTAGAGCAAACCATGGGCAGCAGGTAGCTAAGAGAAACTACTGGCGTATTATATGTATTACATTGCGGATGCCGTAAAACATTTGTAAAAACGTCTTATTATATTCGTGAATGGAACGGGAGTAAAGCTTAATACAGGATTGCGCAAAGTAGGTGCTACAAAGTATTTGTCTACTGTGGTTTAATTGTGTGCTGCAAATGATATATACATATATCGTGTAACTAGGGCCTCCCGCCGGGTAGAACGTTCGCCGGGTGCAAGTCTCGATTTGACGCCACTTCGGCGACTTGCGCGTCGATGGGGATGAAATGATGATGACTAGGACAATACAACACCCAGTCCCTCAGCGGAGAAAATCTCCAACCCAGCCGGTAATCGAACTCGGGCCCTTAGGATTGACATTCTGTCGCACTGACCACTCAGCTACCGGAGGCGGACATTCTTCTTGTAATATTGTTGTATTGTAGCCCTGAAAATTCTATAGTTCACTCATCGATGTCTCTTTTCACATTTCTAAATGGAAGCACTAGCACTGGAACAGTCATCGTAAATAAATTTTATGCAAATTATGGACATATCGTCGTGATGGGACGCGCTTTCAACACCACATTTGGTCCAAGAACAGCACCGTCCTTAATGACTACTTCTGGGTGAGATTAGATTCCAGAATTGAAGTATAACTGAGGTGACAAAATTGAAGCATCCCTCTGGAACAGATTTTGTGGAAAACTTTTCATGTTTTGTAACAGACTGATGAGTTGTTTTGAAAATATCAGATTGCTACACGATTACAAGAGGGAGCAGCCAGGACGACCAGACTCTGTTGTAACCCTGAAGAATGTGTAACGAGTGCTAACCTTATCCAGTGAGGGAGGAGTCCACTACATCAACAAGTCATGCAGCACAGCAACTCAGTATGTCACAACGGTCCCTCCAAATGATAATGAAAGGGAAATTTAACATTTTCCCACACAAAATTCAACGGTACCAACGTTTGAAGGACAGGGCTGAGGAGCGGCGGTGTTTTTTTGCAAATGAGATGACTGAGGCTTTTGAAAATGGAGCAGTCGATAAGGATCAGATCTGGTTTAGTGATGAAGCACACTTTCACCTCCACGGGTACGTCAACAAACAGGACTGGCACCACTAGGCTACTGAGAATCCATATGTTCAAGCTGGTGCTCCACCTCATCAAGAAAGTCACTGGTGCGCAATCAGTGCACAGTGTGTTATTGGGCCCATTTTTATTGGTGGGCCAGTCTCACCAGACAAATACAGACAGGTTCTGGAACCTGAACCTGTACTGGCTGCGCCACACAGTCGAGTGCTCCAAAACTACTGGTTCGTGTAGGATGTAGCACGTACGTACCATTCTGAGAATGTCTTTAGTTTCTTTCAGGAGACATTCATAGATCATATGGTTGCCCGGGAGACGTTAGCATTGACTGGACATGGTGTGGAATGGCCCCTTGTAGTCCCGATCGTAACCTTTGTTTTTTGTGGGGTTTTCTGAGGGGCAGAGCCTCCACAGAAACACCAGAAACACTCAAGAATGTTGGTAGCGCAGTTTCCAGGGAGATTCGTGCAGTGTAAAATGTTATCCACAAGGTCATCACAGAATTAAGGCTCTGCACACTCAATGTTGCATAAGGAAAGCACTCTGAAAGCCTACTGTATTGAATTTCAGGTCGTCTGCTACAGCACAAGTATGATAACAAGAATCTATCACCCTATGTTACGCTGTCGTAAACAAAAAACTTTCTAACACCTATTTTGGGCCACCCTGTACATAATACAACAAACTGCACAATCTTCACAGTGTTTTTACATGTGACAGATGTAGTTATATATTTAGGAGTAGATACAGATTCTCGAGACGAGTTTCTAGTATGTTCCTGCCCCACAAATATCAAACAATAAGCCGTCATTCCCTACTCCTAACTTCTTCAGTATACGCGTCTGTGTTCTACGTAACTGTGTAATGAAACACTGTCGTTCTACAAAGAGTTACTCGGTTCAAATACCACTAGAGAGACAAATCTGGTGAGACTTGGCGGAGGCTGTAGAGGTTAGACAAAACAAAGTGATCCATCCCTACCATGATTTGATACCACCTCTACTATCAAAACAGTTTAGATACTTTTAGGAAACAAATACAAAGTACAAAAAGGAATCTACAGGATTGTATAGTTTCTCGCAAAGAAACCGTTCAAATTCGTAAAAAAGTATGGGAAATGGATGTGGCGTTTAACAGGCGTTAGTTTCCCTAATATCGACCAAATGGTCTCACAGTCGTCAAACCCGACGAGTTTGGAATGCAAGGAAGACATCACACTGCATCCTCATAATCGTCCACCAATATTGGACATTACGAGCCACGTGGCCTTGTCATCTTGGAAAATGTAATCCTGTACTGGGAACAGTGCCAGCGCCATTGCACTAAACGGTCAATTAATATGATTTAACAAACATTACCACCTAGTTTCCCTTTCTAAGTTATTTACCTGTATGATTTGCTCGGTTTCACAGCTCCCCAATTGCTCTGTCAACGCAGCCTCCAGTAAACGTTATATATTTCCACTGGCCAGATGTACTGACTTCCCTTTCTTGTCAGAACTGAAATCTTTTTGAAGGTTCTTCTTCTCGGTACCTGGTTTGACAATAGGATCTCCAACAAGAATGTTTTCTTCTTCGCGGATGGATCACTTAAGACCACGCGTAATCAACATTTGTTGGCGTTCCTTTTCGCCCAGTATTCCTTCATAAACAACGAAAGGGCTAGCTTTCGTTGCGTAGATCACGTATGTCGTTTAGTTTTTCTCTCTTCTTCCTCAAAACCACGTGTGTTTGTGATTTTTCTGATTTCATTTATATCATGTAGATTTGGAGACCCTATTCTCTCAGGTCTTTTTCCGTCTGTTTGTATCAGTTCGGTCTTGTAGTTTTGTTCTTTAAAAATGTATGGATTTTGTGCGTTAACCTGATTGAGTCAGTTCTTTCTAAATGCCCCATGAATTGGATTCTTCTCATGCGCATTGTGTCTGTTATTTTGGAGATATTTTTATATATTTTTGCATTGGGTTTTGGATAATGCACACCATCTTTAGTTCTTGGTCCTAGGATTTTCCTCATTATTTTACGTTCTTTCACTTCTAATTCCTCTTTTAGTGTTCTGTGTTGAAGGTTTAGTGTCTCAGATGCGTAGAGAGCTTCGGGTTTCTTTACTGTTGTGTAGTGGCGTATTTTTCAGTACCACGAGAGACTTTTTGTTGTAAATGTTTTTTGTTAACTGAAACGCCGTCTCTATTTTCTGGACTCTTGATCTGACAGATATCTTTTCATTACAATTTTCTGCAATCCATTCACCTAAATATTTAAATTCTTTTACTCGAGAGATTTAGTTATTACCAATTTTGAGATCAGAAGGTGCATCTTTGATGTCAGTCATAAATTTTGTTTTTTCAAATGAAATTTGTAATCCTATTTTTGCTGCCTGCTCTTGTAATAATTCTAGCTCTATCTGTGCATCGGTAATGACTTGTGCGATGAGTGCCATGTCATCAGCAAATGCTAAACAGACTAATTCTATGCCCTTACGTCTTGGTCAAGAATGTTTTATTTATGTCATCGCACAGTCTTCATTGGAAACTGCGCTCTAGACATGTATGAAGCTCAGTGGTCAGCTTCGTAGTAGTGGTCATCCTGCGAAGGATAACAGACCTTTTTAACAGCTCTCGTATGTATTTTAATCTATTCAGCTATTCAACCACTGTTGTGTTAGCACATGAAGATTCCCGACGAACTCATGCTCTCATGACGCTGCACACGGCAGCTTTATATAGTTTTATAGTACGATTTAAATTAGTTTGCATCTGACGTTGGATGTGCGAAGTTGCGACACTGGTGTGAACGCGCTCCGTTCTCCGCGGCGACAGATGGTTCAAATGGCTCTAAGCACTATGGGACGTAACATCTGACGTCATCAGTCCCCTAAACTTAGAACTACTTAAACCTAATAACCTAAGGACATCACACACGTCCATGCCCGAGGCAGGATTCGAACCTGCGACTGTAGCAACAGCGCGGTTCCAGACTGAAGCGCCTAGAACCGCTCGGTCACAACGGCCGGCTTGCGGCGACAGAAAATCGAATCAAAGTCTCTGTGTCCCGTAGCAATTACGTAAAGAATCGCAAATTCACTTGTGGCATATGTGTCTATAATATCTCAAGGCATGTTAAAAATCTATTGTTAATTTTGTTTGGGGCCAGAGCTGTGTCCGTGTCCTTGAAACTGGTGGGACTTCCCCGAAAACAGTTTCAAACCTAGCACGTCAGATATCCAAAAGTACTGAACTCACTGAAATACTTTCTTTCTCTACGGTTACCAAAATACCTCGCTCGGCAACAGATCTTTCCAAGAGTGCGTATGGTATTGCATTCGCTGTGTATAAGCTTCGATAAAACGCCTCCTTTTTTTACAGATTTGTCGATATTCAGCTTGTAACAAGAAAGAAATTTGAAGTGCCTATCTCCTGCAAAAATTACGTAAAAATTCTGATATTCACATGTGGTACAGATCTATGTAGTCTGTTCTTAATTTAAGTATAGAGCTACATTTTCCTTGAAATAGACGAAATTTTCGCGGCCGGAAAATTTTCTTGTTGAGAACTGACATGCACAATCGTTGCGGAGCGAGATTGGCAACACATTGGGAGACGACAAAGCCAGGTTGCCGTTGGTGTGTACGCTAGTTGTTAAATTCCAACTACCTCAAATTGGACCATAGTGCTCTGGCGACTTCTGTCGCAGATATCCAAGCAGAAACCAAAAATCTGACACCAGTGATGGTGTGTGGTTCGCTATAACCGTAGATCAACATAACAGCGCAACTGGCACAGACGTTATGGCGGCTCATAAAAACTCAAGAGAGGGCATACAAGAAAGCAAAAACAAAAGACGATACCACTGCCACTAAATCGGAAATAAAGTGTCTACGCTAGGATCACATAATTTTGTGCTTTATCGTATATTCTAACCAAAATGTTATTCGACAATGCCGTATGTTCATTCTCGCACATCCTCCACAAATAATAATATTCATGTTAACCCGAGTGCGTTGGAGTCTGCGAAGTTCTGCGCTCATGTAATATGAAGAACCAAGTTCACCACATGTGCTTTTTTTTCAGTTTAAGTTATCTGTTCCTTGGTTTGATTACCAGCCTATGTTTCTGACTCGAGAATAAATAAATTTCCTAAACTTTTGTGCAATTTCTTTTGGTATGATAGCTTAACGTAGACTTCTATGATATCAGTCCTTCTGTTGGGAACGCTTAAAATTCAGCAACTCACTTTTTGTGTTTCGAGAGGCATTTTCTGCAGCGGTATCGGTATTCAGTCCCAATCCGTCTTCCCTTCCTTTGTTTCCATATTCCCCCTCTCGTCTAAATGCCAGAAAGCAATTATTTAGTCATTTAAACGGTGCAGTTAGACCTCTAACACACTCATAGACGACGAGAGCCTCGAATCGTTCCGTCACACACTCGCACTGTTCGTCAGTGACGGGGCTAAACTAACCGATAATATGAACTAAAGTATCACCAGAATATCTCCCGGATTGGTTTCTATGATGGTGGACAAAGCTTCTTAGTGCGTTCTGTTGAGAATACGGCGCAATTTCCTGTGTCTGCTAATCGCTGAGATCGTAGATAAGATACCTCAAACTACACGTCACGATATCACATTAAGGCAGTGAGTCAGATGTTCATTGAAAATCGTACGTTAACAGTGTGTCGATGACGCGTCAGCATAAGCATCAGGTATTCCTATTTATGGAGATGCGAATAAGTACTTTATTAGGCAAAAGAGGCTGTAACAGCAATAACTTGTAATCGCGAGACAGCAAGATGGCTGTCTGAGCTGACTGACAAATATTGACGTACACTCATGATCCAAAATACAATGATCACCTGCTAAAAACCGTTTTGGTCCACCTCCGAAACGCAATACAGTAGTGATTCTGCTAGGCATGTATTCGACATGGCCTTGGTAGGTTTCCGAAGGTATGTATTACCATGCGTCTACAAGCAGGTTAAAAAAAAAAAAATGGCTCTGAGCACTATGGGACGTAACATCTGAGTTCATCAGTCCCCTAGGACTTAGAACTACTTAAACCTAACTACCTATGGACATCACACACATCCATGCCCGAGGCAGGATTCGAACCTGCGACCGTAGCGGTCGCGCGGTTCCAGACTGAAGCGCATAGGACCGCTCGGCCACAGCGGCCGGCCATGCAGGTTCCAAAGATTACAAGTAGCGATTATTCATAGCATGGATTGAACAAGTCATTGGTAAGTTTTCATAGGTATGTGGCACCAGATATCAACACACGCCTCATCCGCTACAAAACGGTTCGGGCTTTCTAACACTGACATTTATCGTGCTGGAAGATGCCTCGCCGTCGAGGAAGACATGAAGTATTGAAGGGGTGCAGGTAGTCCAGAATAATGCTCGCATAGTCCACAGCTATCACGGTGCCTTCAGTTACAACCACAGGTCTCGTGAGAGCCCAGAGCATAATACTGCTCCCACCGGCCTGCGTCCGAAAAGTGATGCATGTTTCGTGCAGCCATTCGCCTGGGTGACGGCGCATCCGGACACGATCATCGACCCCGTGTTAGGGATAGGAAAAACCGACATCTTAAGATCGATACCAGTATTTTACTTCTGAATAACCGGGGGGGGGGGGGGGGGGGGGTGAAATGAATAAATGAATGTGCGAAACTGAACGCGAAAATGAAGATTTGGTCCTGTCTGACCACCCCCTGAAACAGATCTTAGGACGTAATGACGAGATTATCTCCTCCTTCTTGCTGTTTAACATATAAATTACAACATCAACGTAAGTGAATAATTAAGGGCACTAGTAACTATAAATGATAAATGCTGTTTTTGCTTATACATTTACTGTGGATTAAAACCCCTTCATATATTACAAATGTTTATTACACTCAAAAAAAGGTTTTGCATTACTCTGGTTCCCAGAACTCCTGAAAATAGACATTGACTGTGGATGTCGTATCACAGACACAGTCCCTTCGACTGTTCAGAGATGCCACTAAACCCGTCCAGAGATGTAAACAACCATACATGAGCAGCGCCTGTTAGACGGAGGGGGTCCAACAGCAGATCAGTTCCAGTCACTCCACGAGGAAGGAGGTACACGCCTCATGTTGTCTGTAGTTCAACCATGCCTAGACGGTCAATACCGCGGTTAGATCGCGTCCGCATTGTTACTTTGTGCCAGGAAGGGCTCACAACAAGTAAAGTGTCCACGTGTCTCGGAGTGAAGCAAAGCGATGTTGTTCGGACATGGAGGAGGTACAGAGAGACAGGAACTGTCGATGACATGCCTCGCTCAGGCTGCCCAAGGGCTACTACTGCAGTGGATGACGCTACCTAAGGATTGTGTCCCGGAGGAACCCTGACAGCAACGCCACCATGTTGAATAATGCTTTTCGTGCAGCCACAGGATGTCGTGTTACGACTCAAACTGTGCGCAATAGGGTGCATGACCCGCAACTTTACTCCCGACATCCATGGCGAGGTCCATCTTTGCAACCACGACACCATGCAGCGCGGTACAGAATGGCCCAATAATATGCCGAATGGACCGCCCAGGATTGGCATCACGTTCATTTCACTGATGAGTGTCGCATATGCCTTTAACCAGACACTCGTCGGAGGCAACCTGGTCAGGCTGAACGCCTTAGACACACTGTCCAGCGTGTGCAGCACGGTGGAAGTTCTCTGCTGTTTTGGGGTGGCATTATGTGGGGTCGACGTACGCCGCTGGTGGTCATAGAAGGCGCCGTAACGGCTGTACGATACGTGAATGCCATCCTCCGACCGATAGTGCAACCATGTCGGCAGCGTATTGGCGAGGTATTCGTCTTCATGGTCGAAACTTCGCGCCCCCATCGTGCAAATCCTAAATACTGTGAATGACTTGCTTTGGAATGGCGCTATCGACAGTTTGGAAGTATTTTACAAAGTGCGGTAGCAATGAAGTGCAGCGTTCTATTTGGTGTAAAAGATTTAAATCGTGAAGAGGCACAACAAACTTGTGTTATCATATAAGCCGAAACCATCCACAATGTTTCTTGAAAGAAAAAGTAAATTTGGTTTGACGTACCTATAATTTTACGGACATGCTATAAACTCGGTACAATAACTCAGCCCCTAATTTTGCGGTCGCTTTGGTGTGAAAAACTGATACCACCCAAAAGCGTCGGTGCAGTGAAATCATCACCTTGTGACTTTTCGCTCCCGCTGTCGCCGCGCCCGCCTCATTCACCTTCGATATCTTTTCTTGCTGGAGACACTGAGACTGATTTCTGCCACAGACTCATCCCCATATTGATCGCGATCTCCTACTCATTCACCCTCATTAGAATTTTTCAATCTTTGTTCGAAATCTGCGATTATTACTGGAATTAACAGCAATAAAAATCCGAAAATTGGTTATTTCAGAAACCGGTTATTTTTAGCGGTTGAAACACTGGGGTTAAACTGGAGACGAAAAGAACTGGTGTGACTGAAAACCGGTTGTCTTAGCGATAACCGCCATCCATTCCCCATGTATCGTAAGTGACACGTGTCGTTGGTTCAACTGAAAAATATGTAGGGACCGTCTGCTGCGGAGCACTTTGTTAAACAATGTGCACTGAACAGTGCGCTCTGAAACCTGTCTACCCGAGCATTGTACTCTCTCCCCAGATCTGCTATAGTTTACGATGGAAGGGGCCCTCCATGGTAAATACAGTAAGGAAACAGATACTATTGCGTAGTAGGTGTAGATCGAAGTGTAGACGTATAAATGGAGATGCGCTGAATGAAACGCATAGCAAAATATTGTCGAAAGATCTCTCACAAAACTCGAAAAAATTCTGATCGTCGCAAATCGAAAGGGTTTGGCTGTCGTAATCTATATTCACCCGGGAAGACGAATGGAATACACCAGAATTTGAAACACGAAGAGTTGCTAGCATGAGTTTCTTAGAAGTAGATACTTTAGGGGTTGCGAAGCAACTGAAATCGCTTGATACGGGCAAGTCTTCAGGTCCAGATTCTATACCGATTAGGTTCTTTTCAGATTACGCTGATACAATAGCTACCTACTTAGCAATCATATACAACCGCTCGCTCACCGATAGATCTGTACCTACAGATTGGAAAATTGCGCAGGTCGCACCAGTGTTTAAGAAGGATAGTAGGAGTAATCCATCGAACTACAGACCTATAACTTTGACGTCGGTTTGCAGTAGGGTTTTGGAGCATATACTGTATTCAAACATTATGTATCACCTCGAAGGGAACGATCTATTGATACGTAATCAGCATGGAATCAGAAAACATCGTTCTTGTGCAACGCAGCTAGCTCTTTATTCGCACGAAGTAATGGCCGCTATCACCAGGGGATCTCAAGTTGATTCCGTATTTCTAGATTTCCAGAAAGCTTTTGACACCGTTCCTCACAAGCGACTTCTAATCAAGCTGCGGGACTGTGGGGTATCGTCTCAGTAGTGCGACTGGATCTACATCTACATTGATACTCCGCAAGCCACCCAACGGTGTGTGGCGGAGGGCACTTTACGTGCCACTGTCATTACCTCCCTTTCCTGTTCCAGTCGCGTATGGTTCGCGGGAAGAACGACTGTCTGAAAGCCTCCGTGCGCGCTCTAATCTGTCTAATTTTACATTCGTGATCTCCTCGGGAGGTATAAGTAGGGGGAAGCAATATATTCGATACCTCATCCAGAAACGCACCCTCTCGAAACCTGGCGAGCAAGCTACAACGCGATGCAGAGCGCCTCTCTTGCAGAGTCTGCCACTTGAGTTTATTAAACATCTCCGTAACGCTATCACGGTTACCAAATAACCCTGTGACGAAACGCGCCGCTCTTCTTTGGATCTTCTCTATCTCCTCCGTCAGACCGATCTGGTACGGATCCCACACTGATGAGCAATACTCAAGTATAGGTCGAACGAGTGTTTTGTAAGCCACCTCCTTTGTTGATGGACTACATTTTCTAAGCACTCTCCCAATGAATCTCAACCTGGTACCCGCCTTACCAACAATTAATTTTATATGATCATTCCACTTCAAATCGTTCCGCACGCATACTCCCAGATATTTTACGGAAGTAACTGCTACCACTGTTTGTTCCGCTATCATATAATCATACAATAAAGGATCCTTCTTTCTATGTATTCGCAATACATTACATTTGTCTATGTTAAGGGACAGTTGCAACTCCCTGCACCAAGCGCCTATCCGCTGCAGATCTTCCTCTATTTCGCTACAATTTTCTAATGCTGCAACTTCTCTGTATACTACAGCATCATCCGCGAAAAGCCGCATGGAACTTCCGACATTATCTACTAGGTCATTTATATATATTGTGAAAAGCAATAGTCCCATAACACTCCCCTGTGGCACGCCAGAGGTTACTTTAACGTCTGTAGACGTCTCTCCATTGATAACAACATGCTGTGTTCTGTTTGCTAAAAACTCTTCAATCCAGCCACACAGCTGGTCTGATATTCCGTAGGCTCTTACTTTGTTTATCAGGCGACAGTGCGGAACTGTATCGAACGCCTTCCGGAAGTCAAGAAAAATAGCATCTACCTGGGAGCCTGTATCTAATATTTTCTGGGTCTCATGAACAAATAAGGCGAGTTGGGTCTCACACGATCGCTGTTTCCGGAATCCATGTTGATTCCTACATAGTAGATTCTGGGTTTCCAGAAATGACATGATACGCGAGCAAAAAACATGTTCTAAAATTCTACAAGAGATCGACGTAAGAGATATAGGTCTATAGTTTTGCGCATCTGCTCGACGACCCTTCTTGAAGACTGGGACTATCTGTGCTCTTTTCCAATCATTTGGAACCCTCCGTTCCTCTAGAGACTTGCGGTACACGGCTGTCAATCGTGATTTCCTGTCAGGAAGGTCGCAGTTCGTAGTAATAGATGGCAAATCATCGACTAAAACTGAAGTGACATCAGGTGTTCCCCAGGGAAGAAGCGTCTTGGGACCTCTGCTGTTCCTGATCTATATAAATGACGTGGGTGACAATTTGAGCAGTTCTCTTAGGTTGTTCGCAGATGATGCTGTAATTTACCGTCTAGTAAAGTCATCCGAACACAAGTATCAGTTGCAAAGCGATTTAGAAAAGATTGCTGTATGGTGTGGCAGGTGGCAGTTGACGCTAAATAACGAAAAGTGTGAGGTGATCCACATGAGTTCCAAAAGAAATCCGTTGGATTTCGATTACTCGATAAATAGTACAATTCTCAAGGCTTTCATTACGAACAACTTCAGTTGGAAAGACCACATAGATAATATTGTGGGGAAGGCGAGCCAAAGGTTGCGTTTCATTGGCAGGACACTTAGAAGATGCAACAAGTCCACTAAAGAGACAGCTTACACTACACTCGTTCGTTCTCTGTTAGGATATTGCTGCGCGGTGTGGGATCCTTACCAGGTGGGATGGACGGAGGACATCGAAAGGGTGCAAAAAAGGGCAGCTCGTTTTGTAATATCACGTAATAGGGGAGAGAGTGTGGCAGATATGATACGCGAGTTGGGATGGAAGTCATTAAAGCAAAGACGTTTTTCGTCGCGGCGAGATCTATTTACGAAATTTCAGTCACCAACTTTCTCTTCCGAATGCGAAAATATTTTGCTGAGCCCAACCTACATAGGTAGGAATGATCATTAAAATAAAATAAGAGAAATCAGAGCTCGAACAGAAAGGTTTAGGTGTTCTTTTTTCCCGCGCGCTGTTCGGGAGTGGAATGATAGAGAGACAGTATGATTGTGGTTCGATGAACCCTCTGGCCAAGCACTTAAATGTGAATTTCAGAGTAATCATGTAGATGTAGATGTAGCTTATTGGGTGATTTGATAATGAACTGAGGCTCGAAACTTCTCATCGAGTAATAAAAGAAGTAAATATTGCAACTTTGATTGTTCTCTACAATTTACTGCATAATATAGAAAAGCAGAAATGTTTATTTCCGTTTGCATATGCTCGTTTACACAGGCAAACTAGCAGTACTCCCCTCCTCCCCCCTCACCAATTTAATTCTCGTGCCGCTGCAGTGGTGAATGAAATACACTCCTGGAAATTGAAATAAGAACACCGTGAATTCATTGTCCCAGGAAGGGGAAACTTTATTGACACATTCCTGGGGTCAGATACATCACATGATCACACTGACAGAACCACAGGCACATAGACACAGGCAACAGAGCATGCACAATGTCGGCACTAGTACAGTGTATATCCACCTTTCGCAGCAATGCAGGCTGCTATTCTCCCATGGAGACGATCGTAGAGATGCTGGATGTAGTCCTGTGGAACGGCTTGCCATGCCATTTCCACCTGGCGCCTCAGTTGGACCAGCGTTCGTGCTGGACGTGCAGACCGCGTGAGACGACGCTTCATCCAGTCCCAAACATGCTCAATGGGGGACAGATCCGGAGATCTTGCTGGCCAGGGTAGTTGACTTACACCTTCTAGAGCACGTTGGGTGGCACGGGATACATGCGGACGTGCATTGTCCTGTTGGAACAGCAAGTTCCCTTGCCGGTCTAGGAGTGGTAGAACGAGGGGTTCGATGACGGTTTGGATGTACCGTGCACTATTCAGTGTCCCCTCGACGATCACCAGTGGTGTACGGCCAGTGTAGGAGATCGCTCCCCACACCATGATGCCGGGTGTTGGCCCTGTGTGCCTCGGTCGTATGCAGTCCTGATTGTTGCGCTCACCTGCACGGCGCCAAACACGCATACGACCATCATTGGCACCAAGGCAGAAGCGACTCTCATCGCTGAAGACGACACGTCTCCATTCGTCCCTCCATTCACGCCTGTCGCGACACCACTGGAGGCGGGCTGCACGATGTTGGGGCGTGAGCGGAAGACGGCCTAACGGTGTGCGGGACCGTAGCCCAGCTTCATGGAGACGGTTGCGAATGGTCCTCGCCGATACCCCAGGAGCAACAGTGTCCCTAATTTGCTGGGAAGTGGCGGTGCGGTCCCCTACGGCACTGCGTAGGATCCTACGGTCTTGGCGTGCATCCGTGCGTCGCTGCGGTCCGGTCCCAGGTCGACGGGCACGTGCACCTTCCGCCGACCACTGGCGACAACATCGATGTACTGTGGAGACCTCACGCCCCACGTGTTGAGCAATTCGGCGGTACGTCCACCCGGCCTCCCGCATGCCCACTATACGCCCTCGCTCAAAGTCCGTCAACTGCACATACGGTTCACGTCCACGCTGTCGCGGCATGCTACCAGTGTTAAAGACTGCGATGGAGCTCCGTATGCCACGGCAAACTGGCTGACACTGACGGCGGCGGTGCACAAATGCTGCGCAGCTAGCGCCATTCGACGGCCAACACCGCGGTTCCTGGTGTGTCCGCTGTGCCGTGCGTGTGATCATTGTTTGTGCAGCCCTCTCGCAGTGTACGGAACAAGTATGGTGGGTCTGACACACAGTTGTCAATGTGTTCTTTTTTCCATTTCCAGGAGTGTAGATGTCGTGTCAGTGGCGTTGAGAAAGAGCTGAAACCATTAAACTAAACAAAACCCCAGGGCCCGATGGAATTCCTATCAGATTCTATACCGAATTTTCTGCTGAGTTAGATCTCTTTTGCGCATGATGCGCCGAAGATCGCGCGAACAAAAAATTGTACCCACAGTCGGAAGAAAACACAGGTAACGCTAATCTACAAGAAGAGGAACAGAAGTGGTTCACAAAACTACCGTTCAGTTTCCTTACATCCATATAATACTGCATCTTAGAATATATTCTGAGCTCAAATGTAATAACGGATCTCGAACAGAGTGATCTCGTCCGTGCCACCTAGCATCGATTTCGAAAACATCAGTCTTGTGAAACCTAAGTCGCACTTTCCTCACATGACATCCTGAAAGCCATGGATCAGGGCAGTCGGTGATTCTTGACGCCACAGAGGCATTTGGCTCAGTCCCACATATATGCTTATTATTGAAATTGCGATCGTACTGGATTGGTGACTACTGGGTGGGAACGACACAGCATGTTATATTAGATCTATAGTCATCAACAGATATAGAAGTAACTTCAGGTGTGCCTCGGGAAGTGTGCTGGAACCCTTGCTTTACAGGTTCTATATTCATGATCTTGCAGATAATATTACTAGTAATCTTAAATTTTCGGAGGTGATGCCGTTGTATAATGAGGTACTATCTGAAAAAAGCTGCACCAACATTCAGTCGGATCTTGATAAGAATTGAAAGTTTTGAAAAGATTGGAAAGTTCCCTTAAATATTCAGAAATCTAAAATTGTGCACTGCACAAAAAGAGAATAACTTAGTATCCTTTGACTTCTCTATCAACAAGTCACAGTTGGAATCAGTGAACTCATACAAATACCTGGGGGTAACAGTTTGTAAGGAAATGAAATAGAACAATCGTGTAGGTCCAGTAGTCTGTAAAGGCGATGACAGACTTGGGTTCATTGGAAGAACACTGCAGAAATGCATTCAGTCTGCAGCAGAGACTGCTTACAAATCACTCGTGCGACCCATCCTACAATATTGCCCAAGTGTGTGGGACCCATACTAAATAGGACTAACAGGAGGTATTGAAAGTACTGATAGCACAAAGTAGAGAGGATGTCAAATTTATGATAAAGAATTTAATGAAAGCATTTGAATGAGGTAGACTTAGAATAAATGTGAGCAAAACGGAATGTCTTGTAGTGAGAAAAGATGGAAGGGACATAGTTCTGCCTCAAGGTGTAAAGCGGTTTAAACACTTAGGTTCGATTATCCATTCCTCGGGAAGTTGTGAAGCAGATGTGGGACGCAGCATCCATCAGGCAAGAGGAGCAAAATGGACTTCTGTGGAACCGGGAAATATATATATATATATATATATATATATATATATATATATATATATATATATATATAAACAAAGAAGAGGATTCTGACAACAGTAGCGGAAAGTACGATGTGTGACAATAAAGTAATGAAAGTGATTTTCTTTGCAAGATGTGACAACTCTGCAGGCTTGTGTAGGCACACGATCTTTGACCTTGGTCTATAAGCTGCTTCTATTTGAAGCGGCACATCGATGCAACTGCTCAGTCTTGAGTTGTACTGTAATAAGTTAACATGTGTTTGTGTGTCTCGTCACGGAAATGGAACCACATAATATTGCGAAACGGTATGCCATTTCTTTTTGCGTTAAATTGGGCGAAAACGCGAAGACAAATTAACGTAGGCTTCAGAAGGCTTTTGGAGAGGATATTATGTCAAGAGCTCAAGTTTTTCGTTGGCATAAAATGATTAGTGAAGGCAGAACGAATGTTGAAGATGAAGACCGCAGTGGACGACCATCAACCTTACGGACGGATGTCAACTTGGCCAGGGTGCGTGAACTCGTACGATCTGATTGAAGATTATCCATGAAAATGATTGCAGAAGAACTGAACATCAATCGAGAACCGGTTCGTCTAATAATAATTGAGGATCTTGGTATGAGAAAGATCTGTGCAAAAATGGTTCCCAAAAAATCTCACATCATAACAGCGAGAAACACGGGAAAATGTGGCAGCCGATCTGTTAGAGCAAACGGAAATCAATCCAGAATTGTTGAGCTGTGTTATCACTGGTGATGAAAGTTGGTTTTTTCAGTACGATCCAGAGAAAAAACGCCAAAGTTCGCAAGGGTGCTCAAAGTCAAAATTGAAATGCATGCCTGTGTGCTTCTCTGATTCCAAGGGAATTGTTCATAAAGAGTGGGTTCCTCCTGGACAAACAGTTAACCAATATTACTACAAGGAATGTCTGTGGCAACATTGCTGATAATTGGGTTCTGCATCACGATAATGCTCCATCCCATACTGCTCTGTCAGTACAGCAATTTTTAACCTTAAAACAAATTTCAGTACTACCACAGCCACCTTGTTCACCAGATATCACTCCGTGCGACTTTTTTCTATTTCCAAGAGTCAAAAAGGCGGTCAAGGGACACTATTTTCAAAAAACACAAGGTGTCCAAAAAGCTGTGACGAGGGTCTTGGAGGACTTACAGAAGATGAGTTCCATCATTGTTACCATCAGTGGCAGAAGCGCTGGAAAAAGTGTGTGCAATCAGAAGGGAACTACTTTGAAGCAGACAACACTAAACTTGACTAAAACGGTAAGCAACATTTTTTTCACATCAGTCTCATTACTTTATTGTCGCACCTCGTATACCAACATACGGTGCAGAACGATGGGCCTTGGGGGAGCGGCAGAGAAGCAGAGTACAGGAAGTAGAGTTTGATAGAATACAGACAGCATGCAGATTATCCAGAACAGAGCGGAGAATAAATGAGGAAATTAGGGAGGTGCCCAGGATCATAAATAGACTCAGGTCACAATTTAGTAGTGATGAAGAGTAGCCTGAAGTTTTAAGACACTAGTAAAAAAAATCAGTGCCCAAAGCGCGATACAGAAGTACTAAGGAACGAGGAGATAAGCTGGAAGTTCTCTGAAGCATAGATACTGCGATAATGAGTAGTTCAGTAGGCAGATCACTTGAAGAGGAATGATCATCTTTAAAATGGACAATCACAGAAGTCTGAAAGGAAAATATAGTTACACAGAAGGTAACTGTGAAGAAACCATGGATAACATAAGAAGTTCTCCAGTTGATCGATGAAACAAGGAAATACAAAAATAGTCAAGGGAAATCAGGAATACAGAAATACAAGTCACATAGGAATGAAACAAACAGAAAGTGCAGGGAATCTAAGGCAAAATAGCTGCAGAAAAAATATGAAGAAATTGAAAGAGAAATGATTGTCGGAAGGACTGTCTCAACATACAGAAGAGTCAAAACAACCTTCGGTGAAATTAAAAGCAAGGGTGGTAATATAAAGAGTGCTGTGGGAATTCCATAGTTAAATGCAGAGGCGAGAGCGGATAGATGGAAAGAGTACATTGAAGGCCACTATGAGGGAGAAGACTTGTCTCATGACGTGATAGAAGAAGGAAAATTAGTAAGTCAGGGATATAGTCTTTCGCCTCTACTATTCAATGTATTGAAGAAACAATTACGGAAATAAAAGAAAGGTTTATGAGTGGAATTTAAATTCCAGGCGAAAGGATATCAATGATAAGATTCGCTGATTGCTATCCTCAGTGAAAGTGAAGACGAATTACAGTTTAATTAGAACGGAATAGGACTGAGAGTAAATCAAAGAAAAACGAAAGTAATGAGAAGTAGTAGAAATGAGAACAGGAAGAAACTTAACATCAGGGTTGATGGTCACGAAGTAGTAGAAGTTGAGGAATTCTGCTACCTAGGCAGCAAAATAACGCAGGACGGACGGAGAAGGAGGACATAAAAAGCAGATTAGCACTGGCAAGAAGAGGATTCCTGGTCAAGAAACGTCTATTAGTGTCAGACAGAGGTATTAATGTGAGGAAGAAATCTCTTATAATGTTAGTTTGGAGCATAGCATTGTATGGTAGTGGAACGTGGACTGTAAGGTAAGGAATAAGGAGGTTCTCTGGAGAATCGGCAATGAAAGAAGTATATGGAAAACACCAGCAAGAAAAAGGGATAGGAGATAGGACATCAGCTAAGATATCACAGAATAACTTCCATGGTATTGGTGGGGACTGTAAAGGATAAAAACTGGAGACGAAAACAGAGATTGCAATACATCCAGTAGATAACTGAGGCCGTAGATTTCAAGTGCTCTGTGAGATGAAGAGGTTGTCGCAGGAGAGGAATTCGTGGTGGGCTGCATCAGACCAGTCGGAATGTTGAAAAAATTTAAAAAGGGAGATAATGGATATGGAACAACCAATTGTGCAAAGAACTGGTATTAGAGTTCTTCAATAGTATGGCCATGAACGGCGAATGGAGCAAGGACAATGGCCAAAAGCAGTCCTGGAATGGTCGCCAGCGTGAAGGAGGAAGCATGGACGGCCGAGATTACATGGAGAGCGGGAGTAATTACAATGATGAAGAAGAGAAACCTGAAAGAAGAAGACTGCCATGATCGTCAAAGTTGGCGAATGGGAATACTGGGCAACTGCCGAGGAGTGGAGAAGCCCATAAAAGTAAGTAAGTACAAAGAACGGCAGCATGAACAGTCACAGGTTTGTTATTTGGATGGAGATGGTTGAATGGTTGGTTGATATGTGGGAAGGGACCAAACAGCGAGGTCATCGGTCTCGTCGGATTAGGGAAGAATGCGGAAGGAATTCGGCTGTGCCCTTTCAAAGGAAGCATCCTGGCATTTGCCTGAAGCGATTTAAGGAAATCACTGGAAGCCTAAATCAGGATGGCAGGAGGCGGGGTTTGAACCGTCGTCCTCCCGAATTCGAGTCCAGTGTGCTTAACCACTGCGCCACCTCGCTCGGTCAAGGAGATGCTGAAAGAACGGAAATGGCAGAAGCTATAATACCTTACTTTGAGTAATGACTCTCTGGATATGCTGAAAATGCTTACACATCGCTCCCACAGGGATTGTGAAGATAGGACGAAACGAATTACCATTAAAGCATTAAGCCATTTAAGCAATGTACCCTCTGTTGTACATTTCATACTGATGTGCAGACTGTAGATGTAGAAATCCTGTTTTATGGAGTGGGCAAACCTCCAATTTCCATGGTTTGTTAGAGGCATAGACGTCCAGTTCCTTATCACTTACTCGCTGTTCAACTGTCCATCAACCGGTTCCCACAGATGCTCACAAAGTAACACGCGAACAACCGATCAGCTTCTCGGTTTCCGAGATGTTCATTCCCAGGTGCTGGCCAATAACAATCTGCCCACTTACGTCAGTGGATTTACTCATCTGCGGAATGGTTTCTCATTCGTCTCTGCTCACTCGTATACTTTCCTTACTGCCTCACATGCCTACAAAGTCACTAGACGCGATCCAGTCACACGATGAGCAGATATGATAATGTTTGCACTGGTCAGTGTAAACAAAGAGTAAAGTTCATAACAGTACAAGCAAATCGCTGCCTAGAATTTTATGTAGATCTAAAGCAGGGCCGGTTACAGCGAGCCAAACTGCACGCAGGTCGAGCGTGCGGACCAAGCCTCTGCCTGTCTCAGCATTGCTCGTTCCTTCACGATTCAAATGACTCTAAGCACTGTGGGACTTAACATCTGAGGTCATCAGTCTCCTAGACTTAGAACTACTTAAACCTAACTAACCTAAGGATAGCACACACATCCATCCGCGAGGCAGGATTCGAACCTGAAACCGTAGCAGCAGCGCTGTTCCGGGCTCAAGCGCCTAGAACCGCTTGGCTACAGCGGCCGGCCCTTCCGGAAGTACTCGGTATAGTGAGGCATTTCACTTAATATTGTGGTGTGGCGCTTCTCGGGCGGTAACCACTCTTCAGTTCGGCGGAATCGTGGTGTCACTACTGTTTACCCTCCACTATTCGTTCGTGGTACGAAAGACGTTCATCAGTCCAATAGCTGCTTGCACAAAAGGAAGCAGAGGGATGAGAATCCTCAATATACAGGGTTATTCTAAATGATAGACCCATTTTCAAAAATTCCTATGTATTCAAGTACAAGTCCAAAACGAACAACCTTTATACGAATGAAAGGAGGAAGTTTCAAAGCTTCTGGCGGGCGGGCGGAGATGGTTTCTGAAGCTGCCGCTAGAGTTCGCGCGGCAATAGGCTCTCTAGGGCCGTCATTCCATTTCACTGACTGTGGTGAGTGAGATGGCGACAGTGGAGCACAAGATTTTCAACTTTCTTGAGTTCGCGCAAAGTGAGTTGCAAATTGCAGTGCAGCGGGCATTTCGTACCAAATTCGATATTCAACCACCAACTCGCAAAATCATTAGCCGTTGCTTTAAGCAATTTAAAAAGACTGGGGGGGGGGGGGGGGAGTAAAGGCCGACCGCTTGTGTCCGAGGATGACGTCCGACGGATTCAAGAAAGTTCTGTGCGCAGTCCCGGTAGGTCTACCAACAGCGCCAATCGAGAACTTGGAATACCCCAACCTACTGTACGGAAAGTTCTGAAGCGCCGCTTGCTGTACAAGCCCTACCGGGTTACAACTTGTGCAGGCTGTCAACCCCAATGACGAAGAGAAGCGTCTCGCATTTTGTGGTTATGTGCTAGCAAAGATGGAGGATGTGATTTTTAGCGATGAAGCGACGTTCCACCACAGTAGTACGTCGACAATGTTCACATTCGGAAAATCCACATTCACCACTGCAACATGAAAGACACTCACTGGAGATCAACGGGTTCTGTGCCGTATCCCGTACAGAGTTTTATGGACCATTTTTCATTGTGGAAAGAACTGTAACACGAATCATGTATCTGGAAATGTTGGAACAGTGGCTATTCCCTCAAGTTTTGGAAGATTCCCAGGACTTTCCCAACAGCATGGAGCTCCGCTTCATTGGCACCGTGATGTACGAGGCTTTTTGAATGACTCCCTTCCTAAGCGCTGGATCGGTCGCAGAGGATTTGAAGACCTGGCTCTGCACTTCTGGCCATCGAGATCGCCTGATCTCACACCCTGTTACTGTTTCTTATGGGGTTATGTGAAGGAAGTCTTTTACGTCCCGCCTCTACCAACCACTCTGAATGATCTGCGGAACCGGATCACTGCTGCCGTGCACTTAGTAATAGCAGATATGCTTTCGCGTGTGTGGGACGAGTTTGGCTACTGCGTCGATGTTTGCGGTGCAGCCAACGGTGGCCACATTGAACATTTATAACATTTATCACATTTCTAATTATTGAAAACAGATTAATTACAGATCATTACAAATTATTAAATTTATTAAATTGATATCAAACATTATGAAAAAAACTTTGAAACTCCCTCTTTTCATTGGTATAAAGCTTGTTCATTTTGGACTTGTACTTCAATAAATATGAAGTTTTGAAAATGGGACCATCATTTAGAATAACCCTATATATTATGTAGTCACATAAGCGACAGGTACTGCAGATTTCCTATGAAACGATGCCGCAGTACGATACAGGAAGAATTTAAAGATTTAGCTGACAGTGAAAGGGGAAAAAATTACAACGATCAAGGGACGGGATTCATTGTTCTGTGCAACAAGAAGCACATTATGCTAAGTTGCAGGCATGCAGCACATGAAGAAATTGGTGGTATAAACACTAAAATTTCGGAAATCGCTCGTATTAGTACACTGTCAGCTCCAAGAGTGTTCGATAGAACTGGACGAAGAGTATCGAGACTTTATATATTACTGCAAAGTGTGTTGGTCACGTTAAGGGACAAGCCAGGAACGATTTTTCGATTTACAACTCGTTACTGTGAATTTATGAAGGAAAAAGGAAAGCACAGACTAAAATTAGAACACCTAGAATGGATTGCATGGGCATTGATGTGTGTGATGTCCTTAGGTTAGTTAGGTTTAAGTAGTTCTACGTCTAGGGGACTAATGACCCCAGATGTTAAGTCCCGTAGTGCTCAGAGCCATTTGAACCATTTGACGTCATGATTTATAATTTACGTACTAGTTAACCCTGCATTTTTACTGGTGGGTCTCCTGGACCCTAACTTGTGTGATTGATACGGTTTCGTTAGGTTCACAACACTGCACACAAGCAACGTTCTTTGTATCTTCCTACCTTACACAGCTGTGCCGTTTGCTCGTCAAGTGACGGCGGAAGTCCACTGTCTAGGAATGCTTGTACCGTGTTTGGTTCTTCCAGACCGACTGTAGCAGGTAGGCAAGTACTTGTTGGGGCTATAGAACGCAGAATAGCGATGATGGTATCGTTTTTCCCAAAACAAATACGTTTGTGGCACACATTCAGATTGCTGAATCAGCAATTCACGAGGGTTATAACGGATGTAACATAAGATCTCTGTAACGATGCACTGCGAAATGAAATCGTTAGTGACGAATCAGGTGACGAAGGTGGAGACATATACGTCGAACTGTATAGTGAACACGATATGGAAATCGACGAAAGTGGGGATGACAGTGATTGATATCCGAATAATAAGGAATATTTTGTAGGTAAGGACAAGCGTACTAAATGGGTGAAAGACATACCTACTCGTCGTATCAGAACGAGGTCACATAATATTGTGTCACATATTCCTGGTGTGAGGGGAATGGCAAAGAATAAAACGATAGATGCAGAAATATGGTGGCTGTTTTTCACGGATGAAGTAGTGATACATACTAACCAGTATCAAATCCGCTAACTCGAGATATTCTTAATCTCAGACCTTCATTCATCAGACAGATAAAGGTGAGATTGAAGCATTTATTGGTCTGTTGTATTTGATTGAATCTGCAAGGTTGGTAGGGTTAATTTAGAAGAACTCTGGGACAGAGGTGGAACAGGATTGGAATTATTCTACTCTAGAATGACCATACAGAGGTTCAGGTTTCTGGCACAGAGTCTGAGATTTGACGATAAGACAACGAGGTCCGACAGCGAAAAGACGATAAATTGGTTCGTATACGAAGTATATTTGATTTGTTTACCAAAAACTGCATAGCACACTATTCTCTCGGAGAATATGTCACTGTAGATGAAATGCTTGTCAAATTTCGTGAACGATGTAGTTTTCGAATGTACATTCCGTCCAATCTTGGCAAATGTGGAATAAAAGTGTTCAATCTAGCTGATGAAAGAACGGCGTACACGTCAAATTTGGAAGTTTATTTAGGTGAGCAGCCAGATGGACCGTGTAAGTTGAGTAATCGTGCAGCTGATGTTGTCAAAAGATTGTGTAATCATATTTCCAACACATCAAGGAACATAACGATGGCTAACTGGTTTACGAACTACGAACAGGCCCTGTTACTTCTGAAAGACCATAAATTAAAACTTTTTGGAACAGTAAGGAAGAACAAGGCGGAAATTCCCCCAGAATTCGTGAACATAAAGGTAGAAATGCTTTTACAAGTATCTTTGGCTTTCAGAAGACGTGCACATAGGTGAGTTATGTAACAAAGAAAAACAGGTGCCTACTTCTCATGACTACTATGCGCCATGACAACAAAATAGATGCAACAACTGGGGAAGAAATGAAGCCGGAGATTATAATATGATTCTACTAAGGGTGGAGTAGATTTAGTATATCAGATGTGTGCCACCTATGATGTAGCAAGAACAACTAGAAGATGGCCGTTGGCTTTATTCTTTTGCTTACTACATGAAGCAGGCATAAATAGTCTTGTCATCTTCAGAGCTAACAACCAGGGGAAGACCAAGAGGAGAAATCGCTTGGGAAGGCTCTTGTCAGAGGCCAATTACTACGCAGGGCTGGCAGTGAGCATATCAACCGTAGTCTCAAAAGATCTGTCAACAAAAAAATGGTTCAAATGGCTCTCAGCACTATGGGACTTAACATCTATGGTCATCAGTCCCCTAGAACTTAGAGCTACTTAAACCTAACTAACCTAAGGACAGCACACAACACCCAGCCATCACGAGGCAGAGAAAATCCCTGACCCCGCCGGGAATCGAACCCGGGAACCCGGGCGTGGGAAGCGAGAACGCTACCGCACGACCAAGAGACGCGGGCGATCTGTCAACAGACTGGCGGGGGTCGAACAGCAAGACGGTGGGTGTGTGAACCAGAGTACGGTGCCTAAGATAGGTCGGTGCTACGGGTGTGAAGATAGCAAAACGCAATATATTTCTTACAAATGCTCTGAGTTTGTGTGTCTCAAAAAACACTTAAGTTTAATTTGTAAACACTGCATGTAGTGGCCTGGTGTGGTAAAGCAACGTGTGGAAACAGTACGTTCAAAAGCCATTGTGGAGACTCTCCGTTTACTTACAACGTTTTCGTACTTGTTTTCTATTCATTTGTTCATACCTGAGGTTTTTTTGTAGCTTTCATTGTTCTACTTTGTGTGCTATGACACACGACAGCCACATTGTGTAACTATTTTTGTCCTGTACTCACTCACTCCGTCTTTCAGGCCACGAGTGGCCTACCGGGACCATCCGACCGTCGTGTCATCCTCAGCGGAGGATGCGGATAGGAGGGGCGTGGGGTCAGTGCACAGCTCTCCCGGTCGTTATGATGGTATTCTTGACCGAAGCCGCTACTATTCGGCCGAGTAGCACCTCACTTGGCATCACGAGGCTGAGTGCACCCCAAAAAACGGCAACAGCGCATGGCGGCTGGATGGTCACCCATCCAAGTGCCGGCCACTCCCAACAGCGCTTAACTTAGGTGGTCTCACGGGAACCGGTGTATCCACTGCGGGCAAGGCCGTTGCCCATTTTTGTCCTGTACGGTATGTCAATATTACAATCACTGTCTAATTTGCTTAAGTAGTAATGAAGGACAACAATTTACTCAAACCCAAAGCAAAACGCGTTTGTTTACTTCATCTAGACGACATACTTGAGTGTGAAGCTCTTTTGTGTTCCCTGTCCTTAACAAATCAGACTGATACGCAGGTCGGGTCTGTGAGACTCTTCGTAGCAGCGGTGGTACAAACGAACACAGTAGCAACGCAGAGTTAATTACAATGACAGGGGCGCCAGTGGTAGGTGACAAAATAAATACGAATTGTCCTGTTTTACACCCTACACTGGCAATACCAGACTGGAGGGAACCGCGAATTGGTACCAACTGCAATCGTAAATACGACAAGTGTTTAGTAATGTAAGATTAAGTGGACTTGACTGCTCACTGCCCACAGTAAGTCATTACAAGATGAGAAACAATTTATTTCTGATTTCGACACCTACTAAGGGCGTTTCATCAGAACGAAATTTTGATAAATTCTATAAAATAATAAGATTTTCGAGAATGTTTTAATTTCAGTAATATAAATGTGACATAAAGTCATGCAGGAGGCAGGCGACCGATATTAATATTTTTCGGGGGATATAATTACAAACTGACAATTTTCGGATTTGTTCCTTTGCTTGTACTGTGAAACCTATCTTCTTGCCACGTTTCATGATTCTAGGTCAAAGGGACATACCGTATACGTTTTGATGTGTGAGAGTATCAAAATATGTGACATAAATGATTGTATCTTTTGACTGCATTTACGTAGAAACTTCAACGTTTTACACCACCAAGAGATCATAGACAGTATGCAATCTAAAATTTCAACTTGAACTTCTATCCGTTCCTGAAAAAATGGGATCTTGACAGGAGGACGAATTGACCGACAGTCTGATAACAAATAACAAAAAAATTCTTATTTTATAATTACAAATTTAGAGTTATCGGATTTTTTCCTTTGGTTGTTCTGTGAAACCTTGGTTCATACCAAATTCATGATTCTAGGCCAACGGGAAGCAACCTATAGGTTTTTATGAGTGAGTTAGCGAGTGTTAAAATATGTCACCTAAATAGCCCGTATACTTTCGTTGCATTGACTTAGAAACTTACATTTATTACATCGCCAAGGGCTTATAGACCTTAGTATGCGCCATGAAGCTCAACGTGAAACGTCTACCCATTCCAGAGGAAAAAGGATGTTAACAGACGGAGAGGTTGGCAGAATGTCTGATAACAAATGAAACAAAATTTTTTTCTTCTGATATAATTACAAATTTACAGTCTGCGGATTTTTTCCGTTGGTTTTACTGTGAAACCTTCCCCTTTGCCCAATTTCATGATTGTAGGTCAACGAGAAGGGCCATGTAGGTTTAGATGAATGAGTTTGCGAGAGTCAAAATATCTGATAGGAATGGCCGTATCGTTTGACAGCACTGACCTAGAAGCTTCAAAGTTTTACACAGGCAAGGCGTAGTAGGCCTTAAAATGTGACATTAATTTCAACTTGATACGTCTACCCTTTCCTAAGAAATAGGGATCTTAACAGACGGACGAAGAGAAAGAAAGATAAAAATGACAACAAAAATTTTTTTTCGGGTGTTGTAAATACAAACTTACAGTTTCGGATTTTTTCCCTTTCATTATTCTGTGGAACCTTCCTTTTTGCCTAATGTCATGATTCTAGGCCAACGGGAAATACCCTACAGATTTTGATTACGGAATGCACTGAAGAGCCAAAGAAAGTGCCTAATATCGTGTAGGGCCCCCACGAGCACGCAGAAGTGCCGGAACACGTATCTCATAACGTGGCATGGGGTCGAGTTTCGCCGTAAAGTTTTGAAGGGAACTGACGCCTTGAATCCGGCAGGACTGACCATAAATCCATAAGAGTGCGAGGTCTTTTCTGAACAGCACCTTGTTAGGCATCCCAGATATGCTCAATAATGTTCACGTCTGGGGAGTTTGGTGGCCAACGCAAGTGTTTAAAATCAGAGGAGTGTGGGGTGTCGAGTTGTCCTGTTGGAATTGCACAAGTCTGTCGGATAGCACAATGGACATGAATGAATGCATGTGATCAGATAGGATGCTTACGTACGTGTCATCTGTCAGAGTCGTATCTACACGTATTAGGGATCCCATATCACTCCAGCTGCACACGCCTCACACCATTACAGAGCTTCCACCAGCTTGAACAGTCCCTTGCTGAGATGTAGGATCCATGGATTCATGAGGTTGTCTACATACCCGTGCACGTCCATACGCTCGATACAATTTGAAACGAAACTATTCCGACTAGGTAACATGTAATCAGTCATCAACAGTCCAGTGTCGGTGTTGACGGTCCCAGGCGAGACGTAAAACTTTTTGTCGTGCAGTTATCAAGGGTACACGAGTGGGCCTTCGGCTCCGAAAGTCCATATCGATGACGTTTCTCTGAATGGTTCGCACCCTGACACTTGCTGATGGCCCAGCATTGAAATCCGCTGCAATTTACGGAAGGGTTGCACTTCTGTTACGTTGAACGATTCTCTTCAGTCGTTGTCGGTCCCGTTGTTGCAGGATATTTTTCCCGCCGCAGCGATGTCGGAGATTTGATGTTTCACCGGATTCCTGATATTCATACTACACTCGTGAAATCATCGTACGGGAAAATCTCCACTTCATCGCTACTGCGGAGATGCTGTGTCCTATCACTCGTGCGCCGACTATAACACCACTTTCAAACTCGCTTAAATCCTGATAACCTGTCATTGTAGCAGCAGTAACAGATCCAACAGCTGCGCCAGACACTTGTCTTATATAGACGTTGCCTACCGTAGCTTCGTATTCTGCCTGTTTACATCTCTTTGTATTTGAAGTTGCTTTGGCACTTCAGTGTATCTCATAACGTGGAATGGGATCGAGTTTTGCCGTGAAGTTTTGCTGCTGCCAATTCAATGCTAATACTAGCATGACGATTACGTCTGACACGCACCATATTACAAGGCCGAGGACCGCGTCATTTGTAATTACCTCGCCGGCCGGTTTGGCCGAGCGGTTCTAGGCGCTTTAGTCTGGAACCGCGCGACCGCTACGGTCGCAGGTTCGAATCCTACCTCAGGCATGGATGTGTGTGATGTCCCTAGGTTGGTTAGGTTTAAGTAGTTGTAAGTTCTAGGGGACTGATGACCTCAGATGTTAAGTCCCATAGTGCTCAGAGCCATTTTTTTAATTACCTCCACGCCCACACGACGTTGCCTTCCTTTTTTGACGAGTGGACCCAGCTGTATCTGTACAGTCCCAGATAAATTTTACCGCTGCTCCATCACACGCAGACTTCTTTTTACCTACTGCCATAGAAGCTACATTAAAGGAGACAGATAAATTTTAGGAAGTGTCTTTGAGTAGCGTTTACCAGTTTCTGGAAGAGTTTGAAAATGCAAATCATCAAGGTTCCAAACAATGTTGTCTGTTATTATGTCAGAATAGGAGACTGGCCGAGCGCTGTTTAACCATCAGATGCTGAGGTAATGCAGGAGGATGAAACATGTGTATGAGTTCGTCATTGCATGACGTTCCAATTTCAGACTGTTGTAACGAGAGAAATATCTATATGTTAACATGGGCGAATGAGTAACCGGAAATGAATTATAACGCTTGGGATTTTTATCATTAAGTTCTTTGAAAGCCGATATTTCGGTCTTTAGCCACACACACTTGATTGTGTAAGGCAAACGTGATACCCCTACGTAAAAGGTAATGATCGCTAGCAGGATTTTCTCAGCAATCAATTTGAACAGTTTGCCTTATCAGATCGCTGATAAACAGTGCTGCCGTCCACAAGAATGCGCCCGTTATGTGAGATGACTAAAATCTGTAGCATCGGGCAGATAATGATATCAAGAGGGAGTCATACTTCCTGCTGCTGTTCTGACGATGAAACAATAGCAGCATTGTACGTTAAATGTTGTATTCCAGAACGATACTTCTAAAGACTAATAGAGTGCAAAGGAATATTTATTTATTAAAACACACCCCATTTAATCTTGCGCGCGTGTGGTAATACACCCACTCTACGAGGACCAGACGGAGCTGTATACTCCACAGAGGAGAAGCCGGAACTGACGTCAAGAACGCTAGCAGAGTCCTTGACACTGAATCTGGTTCTCTCAGACCCAGTATTCACTTGTGAAATGGACCAGGAGGTTACACGAATTGTAGCCCAGTACGTACGCAGCGAAATCAGATGTTCTAGCGCACGTGAAATCACAAGGGCTGTTAAGCACTGCTCAGCCAGGGCAGCTCCATCCTACGACACCAACACTCTCCTGCCTTTTGGAGGGCGGCCAAGGTCCAGACGTTCAGGAAGCCAGGGAGAGACCACTCCCTCCCACACAATAAGCGACCCATCAGCCTGCTGAGCTCTCTCAGCATGATTGTCGAGAAGGTGATTTTAAAACGACTCACTACGTACTGTGTGAGGTAACGGGCGAATATTCTAAGTTGGCGTGGCCACACGGGCCGCTCGGGCAGCCGGCGCCCAGCAGCAAACATGTGGTGGCGAACGTTAGCCGGACGAGAGGGGCAGCCCCAGCGCATGGTCTAGCCGCGTGCACCGGGAGGGCCAAAGACGGCGGACTTTGTGAAACCTTAATGGCAAACGTTTCACAGTTCGTATAGAAATTAATAGTAGCCAGATGAATCATGATACCTCAAAAAGAAACATGTACATTACTATTATTTGCACGACAATTCTGGTGGTGTAATCATTTTCAATATCTTTATTAGTTTAAAGTTAGTATCTGACGGTAAATTATACAAGTAACACCCAGCAACAAATTTCCAAAATGTAAACGCTTCATCTGATTTCGTCGATCGACGTGTCTTTAGAAAGCTATTAGTGTAAACTTAAATTGATATAAATTACAGGCATGTAACTTGAATAGTACATGAGTTATTGGAGATCAAAGAGGTCGATTACTATCGATCGCGTCAAGCCATAAGTACTCCACAGTGACACGAAAAAACGGTAGCAGCATGCTTATAAATATATTTATTCATCTATGTCTTTGTTTATATCCGATATATACTATTCATGAAGAAATTGGTCAATTATTTACTGTGCTTTAGAAAGCACAGAGTCATTAGGCTACTGGCCTACCTTTTGTTGTATTCCTTTGATATATGTTTATTTAATTTGTTTATGTATCTAATAATGTGTGTTAGAGCGTGTTTATGGTCCAGACGTAGGAATATTTATTTAATTTCAAGTTATTTAAACGTAACTCCAGTATTTCGTATGTGTTTCATTATGTTTGTGTGGGTGCGTTAGCTTGAAGACATGGCCCGAGCGCTCTAGCCAATCACAGCGCTCGTGAATGGGGAGACTGGATGGAAGCAGGAGAAGAGCATCGTTTCGAGAGAGGACAGGGTAGTTGGGAACGGTGCGGTGCGAGGGAGAGTCGCACACGGCAGGGACAGTTCGGCACACGACTCGGGAGTGAGTGCTGGACGCAGACAGTACGGCGCGACGGACGCACAGTCGGTGGACAGTGGAGCAGTTTGCGCGTGGTCGCGGAAGATGGAAATGTTTCGGCTTGCCGACCTGTGCTCTTGTGTGATTTCCGTGGCTTTTGAAGTGAAGTCGTAGTATGCGTTCAGAAGTGCATATCTCGCTAGCTATGTTGTTGTTCATAACTAATTACGTGAAGTAGGAATCTATTGTTTCCCTGTTATTCAACTTACATTTTAGTTAATTGCTGGACCATCGAGACCAGTAAGTGTTTGCAGAAATATACTGCATTCCCAAAACTACTTCTACTATCGTACTCATCATTTAAAGTCGTTAAGATAGTACCTGACGATTTTATTTAATTCCAGTCTTTCATTTATAAATTCACATGTTATTTTCATAATTCGCAATTGCCGAATGATAGAAACCTTCGACCATTCGATTCATGTGTGTATTCTTATCGTATACTGTAGACTCAGCAGTATTTGGCCTCTAATGCGGCAACTACGTATCCTAGCCCCTGGACAACGAAACCAGCCAAAACTTTTAATATTGCAACGTTGAGCCGGAGGGTGCGGAGTCGTTTCGGAAAGCCCGCAACTGTATCTAAAACGACACCCTGAGGCAGAGCAACTCAACTTCTCAAATCATCGCTCTACAAAGTAGCAACTCCTCCGCTTAGCAGAACGTATAACAGGCGGCTACAACACCAGCAAAGCAACGGGGAGCCTGTGTTTCTGGAAATCGAAGCCTGCCTTCGATTATCTTTGAGACATCGGCCTCCGATGTTTCCCCGACGGACTCGTAAATACTTGATACACTAATATCTCAGGAACAGAAGTTTCAACACTGACTTTCAAGACAAACAATCAACACGCCATGGTATACAAGCTGGAGTACCCCAGGGCAGTATCCTGGACCCCCTCTTGTTTAGCCTCTGTATTAATGATATTCCAACAACACATAACACGATGGCTGCCATCTACGCAGATGACACTGCCATCCTAGTGCAAGACCGGAAATCATCGAAAATTAACTCACGACTACAGACAGTACTCAGAACTATCGAGCCTTGGTTGGAGAAATGACGTATCAAAGTAAATGTCGACAAATGTGAGGTAGTCGTGCTTACATGCAGACCGAAACACCTGGAGAAACACGAACATTCAACGCACACGTCCAATATATTTCTATGAAAATACCAGATACACAGGTGTCCGGGTGGATAGGAAACTTACGTGGGGGGGCTACATATAACACGTCGCCAACAATACACACGCGACGCTCAAACAAGTGTACCCTAAGTTTAACAGGCTAAGCACACTGATTGGGAGGGTGTTGAGGTCCATGCACATAACACTTTCAGACCTCTGATAACATACGCAGCTCCAGTGTGGGGCTACTCAGTTCCAACACGTCTGCGCCGCCTGCAGGTCATACAGGACAACCTGTTACGGATCCAAGATACATACGCACCGCGGATTCACGTAATGAACTCCACCTCGATACCCTCGCGTAGATATTTAAAAAAAAAAAAAAAAAACCACACAACTATACAAGAACTTGAAATGTAACCTAGCCAATTTGGTTGCAATCCCTATTTATCTCAAGTTAGTATTCCAATTCGGTTTTACAGAGATTACTCTTCTGCATTAGCTCCTTACTTAGCTTGCATTTATCGCGAATCTCTTGGTCAACGTAAAGTCCCGAGCGACTGGAAAAAAGCGCAGGTGACGCCTGTATATAAGAAGGATAGAAGAACGGATCCTCAAAATTACATACCAATATCCGTAACATCAGTTTGTTGCAGGATTCTCGAACATATTCTCAGTTCGAATATAATGAATTTCCTTGAGACAGAGAAGTTGCTTTCAATGCATCAGCACAGCTTTAGAAAGCATCGCTCCTGCAAACGCAACTCGCCCTTTTTTCACATGATATCTTGCGAACCATGGATGAAGGGTATCAGACGGATGCCATATTCCTTGACTTCCGGAAAGCGTTTAACTCGGTGCCCCACTGCAGACCCCTAACTAAGATACGAGCATATGGGATTGGTTCCCAAATATGTGAGTAGCTCGAAGACTTCTTAAGTAATAGAACCCAGTACGATGTCCTCGATGGTGAGTGTTCATCGGAGGTGAGGGTATCGTCTGGAGTGCCGCAGGGAAGTGTGGTAGGTCCGCTGTTGTTTTCTGTCTACATAAATGATCTTTTGGATAGGGTGGATAGCAATGTGCGGCTGTTTGCTGATGATGCTATGGTGTACGGGAAGGTGTTGTTGAGTGACTGTAGGAGGATACAAGATGACTTGGACAGGATTTGTGATTGGTGTAAAGAATGGCAGCTAACTCTAAATATAGATAAATGTAAATTAATGCAGATGAATAGGAAAAAGAATCCCGTAATGTTTGAATACTCCATTAGTAGTGTAGCGCTTGACACAGTCACGTCGATTAAATATTTGGGCGTAACATTGCAGAGCGATTTGAAGTGGGACAAGCATGTAATGGCAGTTGTGGGGAAGGTGGATAGTTGTCTCGGTTCATTGGTAGAATTTTGGGAAGATGTGGTTCATCTGTAAAGGAGACCGCTTATAACACACTAATACGACCTATTCTTGAGTACTGCTCGAGCGTTTGGGATTCCCTATCAGGTCGGATTGAGGGAGGGCATAGAAGCAATTCAGAGGCGGGCTGCTAAATTTGTTACTGGTTGGTTTGATCATCACGCGAGTGTTACGGAAATGCTTCAGGAACTCGGGTGGGAGTGTCTGGAGGAAAGGAGGCGTTCTTTTCGTGAATCGCTACTGAGGAAATTTAGAGAACCAGCATTTGAGGCTGACTGCAGTACAGTTTTATTGCCGCCAACGTATATTTCGCGGAAAGACCACGAACATAAGCGAGATTAGGGCTCGTACAGAGGCATATAGGCAGTCATTTTTCCACGTTCTGTTTGGGAGTGGAACAGGGAGAGAAGATGCTAATTGTGGTACGAGGTACCCTCCGCCACACACCGTATGGTGAATTGCGGAGTATGTATGTAGATGCAGATGTAGATACAATGTTTTTGTGGATGTAGTAGTTAGTAGAAAATACTCGTCTTCGTTTTTTGCGGACTCAGATGCTGTAAAAGAATTGTATCTACTCCACCAAATTTGCTGCAACTTCCTGACCTCTTCACAGGGTAGCTAATGATTTGGTACGCCAAGTGATATTTCAAGTCGTCATGTTAAAACGAAGTTTCACTTTTGAAATTACATATTTATTCCTTCTAGTGGCACAAATGTTCCGCACAAAACTGTTACAAAACTGGCTGTTTCATAGCAGATTCGCCTATGTGTGTATATCGTTTCAATAATTAGAGGTGATGTCATCCATAATTGCAGACAGAAACTTCGAGGATTACAATCAAAATCATGTTGGCTCTTACAAACTCATATCGGAATATTAAACACCAGTTCGCTCCTACCAGGCTGCAACAACAATAATGTTCTTGGTTCTTAGTTTCTTAGTACCGAAATTTACGAAATATTTTCGCCAATAATGCGTTTTAAAAAATCACTTGTGTCATGAAAGTTATTGGCTGGAAAATGTTCCAAATATGTACACTACTGGCCATTAAAATTGCTACACCGCGAAGATGACGTGCTACAAAAGCGAAATTTAACCGACAGGAAGAAGATGCTGTGATATGCAAATGATTAGCTTTTCAGAGCATTCACACAAGGTTGGCGCCGGTGGCGACACCTACAACGTGCTGACATGAGGAAAGTTTCCAAACGATTTCTCATACACAAACAGCAGTTGACCGGCGTTGCCTGGTGAAACGTTGTGATGCCTCGTGTAAGGAGGAGAAATGGGTACCATCACGTTTCCGACTTTGATAAAGGTCGGATTGTAGCCTATCGCGATTGCGGTTTATCGTATCGCGACATTGCTGCTCGCGTTGGTCGAGATCCAATGACTGTTAGCAGAATATCGAAGCGGTGGGTTCAGGGGGATAATACGGAACGCCGTGCTGGATTCCAACGGCCTCGTATCACTAGCAATCGAGATGACAGGCATCTTATCCGCATGGCTGTAACGGATCGTGCAGCCACGTCTCGATCCCCGAGCCAACAGATGGGGACGTTTGCAAGACAACAACCATCTGCACGAACAGTTCGACGACGTTTGCAGCAGCATGGACTATCAGCTCGGAGACCATGGCTGCGGTTACCAGACAGGAGCGCCTGCGATGGTGTACTCAACGACGAACCTGTGTGCACGAATGGCAAAACGGAATTTTTTCGGATGAATCCAGATTCTGTTTACAGCATCATGATGGTCGCATCCGTGATTGGCGACATCGCGGTGAACGCACATTGGAAGCTTGTATTCGTCATCGCCATACTGGCGTATCACCCGGCGTGATGGTACGGGGTACCACTGGTTACACGTCTTGGTCACCTGTTGTTCGCATTGACGGCACTTTGAACAGTGGACGTTACATTTCAGATGTGTTACGGCCCGTAGCTCTACCCTTCATTCGATCCCTGCGAAACCCTACATTTCAGCAGGATAATGCAGGACCGCATGTTGGAGGTCCTGTACGGGCCTTTCTGGATACAGAAAATGTTCGACTGCTGCCTTGGCCAGCACATTGTGTAGATCTCTCACCTATTGAAAACGTCTGGTCAATGGTGGCCGAGCAACTGGCTCGTCACAATACGCCAGTCACTACTCTTGATGAACTGTGGTATCGTGTTGAAGCTGCATGGGCAGCTGTACCTGTACACACCATCCAAGCTCTGTTTGACTCAATGCCCAGGCGTATTAAGGCCGTTATTACGGTCAGAGGTGGTTGTTCTGGGTACTGATTTCTCAGGATCTATGCACCCAAATTGCGTGAAAATGTAATCATATGTCCGCAGCTCGTGGTCGTGCGGTAGCGTTCTCGCTTCCCGCGCACGGGTTCCCGGGTTCGATTCCCGGCGGGGTAAGGGATTTTCTCTGCTTCGTGATGACTGGGTGTTGTGTGATGTCCTTAGGTTAGTTAGGTTTAAGTAGTTCTAAGTTCTAGGGGACTGATGACCATAGATGTTAAGTCCCATAGTGCTCGGAGCCATTTGAACCATTTTTGTAATCATATGTCTGTTGTACTATAATATATTTGTCCAGTGAATACCCGTTTCTATTCTGCATTTTTCTTGGTGTAGCAATTTTAATGACCAGTAGTGTACATAAGTTCTTTACATAAATCCAAACGAGAAACTAGTTTCACTTCGTGTGAAGAGTATTCTAGAATTGCAAAATGGAAACTGTTCATGATTTTTGTGTAAGTATCGATTACTAACAATCGAACCAGAGGAGATTGTTTTACTTTCGATAGAACTGAAGTGAAACTAATGAAGAAATTTGCAGCAGTATTATTTAAGTGAGTTTTAAAATGACCAGTTAAAGAAAATAAATATTTTACAAAATTTATGTAAGTCTGTAAATATGGAAGTCTGACACCTGAATCTACATCTCATGTCATATTCATCCTAAGGATGATATATTGGTACGTTTCGAAATCGAGACACTCGAACAACCCCTTCGTAATGAAGCTGGGAATCTACAATCATAAACATAATTGGAAGCATAACCGCCCAAAAACACTTTTCCTTAGGGGAGACTAATAACGTATGGAAGGATTAAGTGAAGTACGCAGATAACGCTGTATTAGTAAACTCTTGTATTGCACCAAACCTGACTGGCAACGACAGCTGTAATCACACAGCCAATTAGTCGGCTCAAGACGTCAAATTGACCTCTCATGCGACAACTTGGCATACGACAGGTACGCTGACGCTGCAGTTGGTTCAAAATGGTACAAATGGCTCTAAGCACTATGGAACTTAACATCTGAGGCCATCTGTCCCCTAGACTTAGAACTACTTAAATCTAACTAACCTAAGGACATCACACACATCCATGCCCTGGGAAGGATTCGAACCTGCGACCGTAGCAGCAGCGCGGTTCCGGACTGAAGCGCCTAGAACCGCTCGGCCACAACGGCCGGCTGCTGCAGCTGACCCACGAGATTTTGTCGGAGACCAGCTACAACGGTAACACCTCTTCACTAACATTTCCCAACACCCAAATACGAGCTGTTGTTACTGGCACAAATCCTCCAGCAGCCCTACTACCCGCCCGGACGAAATCAGAAATATTTTCCCATGGCGCACGCTGTGGAACTTCTCCTTGTGCCTTTAAAACCGCTACCCATCAATCGCTTTCTTCCAACTGTCTCCACCATGGGATCTTATTAGTGAATTATCGCACCCAGAAGTACGGACAACATCACAGACCTGCATCCCGTGTCTCCTGGATTCGAATAGCAACGGTATTGGAGAGATGACAGTAGAACTTTTTGTGATTACCGCCATTCTAGTGCGGGTGCGGAAGAACTCAACTTCTTTTCTGCCAATGACATAAAAAGAGACTTAACGATACTGCAATTTTCCCAGGCATTTGGCCATTCAGACAGAAGGTGTTTCTGACATCCCCCTCACTGACAAATTACTACAGCGCCGAAAAATCCTAACAATCAAGAAAATTAATATAGATTAAGCAACAAATCTAATCAGTACGACGGATTTGCAAGAGCTTTGTAGTAAACTTTCCTAACAAGATAATTACGATAGTGTTAGTATATAACGCCAGTTCCTTCTACCATAACGTTTCAAAACTTTCTACTTCAAGAAAGAAAAGAATGCGTTTGATATCGCGTCTACGTCGAAAGGATTACGTGTGGAATACTACAGTAGTTCGGACAAATCAGAATGTAGAACTGAAAAAACCAATCTAGCATTCTCCTGCAGTACTTTAGGGAGGGCACACTTTCATTCGAGTTGTAAAAGTCCAGCGTCCTGTCAGAACACTTGGTGGATGGATAGTGACATTATTCTACGTGTACATCTACATACACTGTTCAATCACATTAATGTGACCACCTGTCAGAGGCCTGAGTAACTACCTTTCGCCCGCCGGAGTGGCCGTGCGGTTCTAGGCGCTACAGTCTGGAACCGAGCGACCGCTACGGTCGCAGGTTCGAATCCTACCTCGGGCATGGATGTGTGTGATGTCCTTAGGTTAGTTAGGTTTAATTAGTTCTAAGTTGTAGACGACTGATAACCTCAGAAGTTAAGTCGCATAGTGCTCAGATCCATTTGAACTACCTTTCTCAGAGTGGACAGCTGCTAGACGTGCAGAAAGAGAGTCAGTTGGGTTCTGGTAGACACCGACAGGAATGTGCAGCCATGCCGACTCTAGTGCTGTGACCAGCTGTGCTAGATTTCTAGGTTGAGGTGGTCCCACAGATTCTCGACTGGGTTTAAATTCGCATACTTCGGTGGCCAGGGGAATATGGTTAGCTCATCCGGCTGCTCTTCGAACCGTGCGCATTATCTGAGACCTTTGTGACGCGTTGCCTTGTCCTGCTGCTAGATGCCAGTGTGTCGATCAAGAAACGAACTGGGGGTGGACATGGTCCCCAAGGAAAGATGCATACTTTGTTGGTCCATTGTACCTTCTAGAATGACGAAATCACCCAGGGAATGCCACTAAAACATTCCCCAGACCATAACACTCCCTCCTCCGGAGTGGATCCTTCTGACGATTGTTTTCCATCTGTACGATGGGGCATCAAAGGTGACCCACCTGAAAGGCGCCTGTCGCCACTCAGTGGACATCCAGTTGCGGTACTGGCGTGCAAATTCGAGCCTTCATTGCCGATGAAGAGCAGTCAGCATGGGTGCATGGACCAGGGGCCTGCTGTGGAACCCCTACGCAGCAACGTCCGCTGAGCAGTTGTTGAGGAGACACTGTTGGTAGCCTCGGTGTTTCATTCGGGTAGTGAATTGTTCAAAAGTTGCATGTCTGTCCGGCCGTACACGTCTCTGCTTCGACCGTTCATACCTGTCATCTATGGCCTGTGGTGCACCACATTTGCCTCGTGCCGCTTTTGGATAGCGCCATTTTGTCATGCACGGTATACTTCAACCACGGCAGCACGCGAACTGTTTCGAAACTTAGCCAATGATCATGCCTTTTTGTATGTAAGGTAACTCGCTCCGTTTCCGCATTACGACAAAGACTGCACTGTTTTCTGTGTACGCCGACTCGCTTTATTTACCCTTCACTGCTAGGTCTGCCGTCTGTGAGTGGTTGTTGCACACTGACGTCGAATATAGGCGGTGAGCACATTAGCATGACTTGATAGTGTATATACTCCTCGAAACTGAAGTGTGCATGCCAGGCTGTTCTTCGTACAAATATTTGTAAGTTTCTCTCGTATTTCATTCACGTATTCAACGAGAATAAATGACTGTCTGTTTACCTCTATATGTGTCTTAACCTCTCTTATCCAACTGTCATGATTGCTACGCCAAATATACGATGGTGGCAACAGAAATGTTTCACAATCTTCCTCAAAAACCGGGTCTCTAAATTTATCCAACAAGTTTTGGAAAGTAGAACATCACCTCTGTTGGAGCTCTGAAATATATGTGCGACCACATATACATTCTGCTACGTGGAGGAGTTGCTGCTTTGTAGAGTGATGATTTGTGAAGTTCAGTTGCTCCAGTAGTCCAGTCAAATTGCAGATATACCTTGCAAAAGGTGGGGTAGAAGAGTTCATTTTTTCAACTCGTTCATATGGTTGGAAAGATTAGAAAACCGAGTTTTGCCAACAAAATTTCGCTTGGGAAAACTTTCTGCTGTCAAAAAACTTGGAAAATTTCGGCCTTTCTTCAGTTTTTTCAAAATATCTCAGTTTCATTTGCTCCTATCGCTTTAACGTCTATTTTCTTTTTTAAAGACCACAAAATTCTGTACAAATTTGATTTTTGCCATTTTTTTCTACTCCCAGTATCTAAGGCGCTACAGCACGTCAAAAAATACAATTTTTTTTTCAAATTTCGAGCAAAGTGGCAAATTACCTAAAAGTCCGAAATTTTCGAAGTTTTTTGACTGCAGAAAGTTTTCCCAAGAGAAATTTTGTTGGCAAAACTTCGTTTTCTAACCTTTCCAACAATATGAACGAGTTAAAAAAATAAATTCTTCTACCCCACCTTTTGCAAGGTACAGGCTTTTTTTCTGAGAGTTTCACTGGACTACAGCTCAGAGTGTCATTTTTGATACAGTGCATAGTGAGTCGTTTTAAAATCACCTTCTCGACAATCATGCTGAGAGAGCTCAGTAGGCTGATGGGTCGCTTATTGTATGGGAGGGAGTGATCTCTCTCTGGCTTCCTGAACGTCAAGATTTTGGGCGCCCTCCAAAAGGCAGGGGAGTGTTGGTGTCGTAGGACAGAGCTGGCCTCGCCGAGGAGTGCTTAATGTATTTGCTTGTTACGTGTCACTGCACTCATGATGTGGCCACTGCAGACAATAGAAACACCGTCACACTGAAAACAACAACTTTAGAGTTCAACTCGTTATATTTTAGGAGTTTTTGAGAACATTTCTCACGCAGAAAATCAGTAGTATACTAAAATACTCTAAAAATTGATTAGAAACAGCCTTGCCCACCATAAAATATTTATTTGTAATGGTAACCGGGTTCGCCGGCCGAAGTGGCCGTGCGGTTAAAGGCGCTGCAGTCTGGAACCGCAAGACCGCTACGGTCGCAGGTTCGAATCCTGTCTCGGGCATGGATGTTTGTGATGTCCTTAGGTTAGTTAGGTTTAACTAGTTCTAAGTTCTAGGGGACTAATGACCTCAGCGGTTGAGTCCCATAGTGCTCAGAGCCATTTGAACCATTTTTGGTAACCGGGTTCGGTCAGAATGTGAGCATCTTCATACCATTTATACCTTAATGGTATGTGACCATCTTCATTTATACCTTGATGATATAAATGGCTTGAAGAGGGACACATTCTGATTGAAACCGGTTACCATTGAACGGAAATATTTTACTGCTGTCAAGACAGATCGTAATCCAGTTTCAAAATGGTTGTAGTTACTTAGATACGTGTCGTCTAACTATATGGAGGTTGTGGGAAATAGGATTCATAAAAGAAAATCAGTTTCGCAATTACCAAACTTTTATTCAATTTAAAAGCCAACATATCCAAATGGATAGTATGGTCTGAGTCTTTCTGTATTTCATTAATATCGCCCAGCGACGATACTTTCTGCAAGCAACAGAGAAAATCGCCAGCGAACAAACTGATGCTGCAGCTGATGCTATCGGTTGACAACTTTAGAGACCCTGTTATCCTTCGTTGTTCGACGCGCAAGTCGCCGAAGTGGCGTCAACTCAAAAGACTTGCACCAGGCCACCGGTCCTTCCGACGGGAGGCCCCAGCCACACGATATTTCATTTCATCCTTTGTTGCAGTATTACCGATGTTATTTACATCTCTGTTGAAGAGTTGCCGCCGGAATGATGTACCGGTTTATATTAGTCAAATGGCTCTGAGCACTATGCGACTTAACTTCTGAGGTCATCAATCGCCTAGAACTTAGAACTAATTAAACCTAACTAACCTAAGGACATCACACACATCCATGCCCGAGGCAGGATTCGAACCTGCGACCGTAGCGGTTGCTCGGTTCCAGACTGTAGCGCCTAGAACCGCACGGGCACTCCGGCCGGTGGTTTATATTAGTCAAAAATTATTTGAGACACAGAGGCTATACTTGGACGACTTACACACTTGTTTGGCAGAAGGCGCAGCGAGTCGGAGACTGGGGTACGGAGTTCCTATGGAGGTGGCATGGCATACCTGTCATATAACAGACGACACTTAGATCCACTGCCGTTGGTGAAATAATATACCATCCATGAAGTAACCATGCCAATTGTCAGCAGCAGCAGATCGGAGAGTTACTATGTTCAGTTTCCCTGAGCAAGTAGTCGTTTGAAGGCTGTAGCGTGTCGTAACGCTGTAAAGGCGAGATCCAGTGCTGCTTGCGACATGTTTCACGACTACAATTCAGGAGGACATCGTCATCGGAAAAAAGCAAAACTGATATTCTATGGGTCGGGGCGTTGAATGTTAGGTCCTTCAACCCAGTAGGCAGGTTAGAGAATTTAAAAAGGGAGATCGATAGGCCGAAGTCAGATATTGTGGGAATTAGTGACGTACGGTGGCAGGAAGAACAAGATTTCTGGTCAGATCAGTACGAGGCTATAGATATAAAATCAAATAGGAGCAATGCAGGACTAGGTCTTACAGTGCATTAGAAAGCAGAAATATTTGTAACGTGCTATGAACAGCGTAGTGAACGAATTATCGCAGTCAAGGTAACCACAGAGAAAACATCCACCACACTAGCACTAGCGAAGTAGCTCCACAGGTGATGAAGAGACTGAAAGAACATATGATAAGGTACAGGAAATTTTTTAGGTATTTAAGGGAGACGAAAATTTAATTGTTATGGGTGACTGGTGTTTGGTAGAAGGGAACAGAAAGGAAAAATATTAGGAGTACATCGACTAGGGAAAAATGGAAGTAGTAGCGCCTGACAGAATTTTGCACAGAGAATAATTAATGATCGCTAGTACTTCGTTTAAGAATAATGGAAGACATGTGGAAGAGACTTAGGGCCACTGTACGGTTTGACAATGATTATATGGGGTGTTAGAGTAATAAATGCAGATATTGTGATCATTAGTACCTTAGTATGTACCCACTTCGTTTATTAGTTGTTATTTCTCTGCATCTAACAGTCTTCCCGCAAACACATCACAAAATTTACAATCTGATGCTTTCTGCCCGGTCGTACCTGCATTCCTAAGTGAACTACGCTTGTCAGCATGGTTCAAAAATGGTTCAAATGGCTCTGTGCACTATGGGACTTAACTTCTGAGGTCATCAGTCCCCTAGAACGTAGAACTACTTAAACCTAACTAACCTAAGGACAGCACACACATCCATGCCCGAGGCAGGATTCGAACCTGCGACCGTAGCAGTCGCGCGGTTCCAGACTGTAGCGCCTAGAACCGCTCGGCCACTCCGGCCGACAAAGAGTTACAATGACAATTTTCTAAACGTTTTTGAGAACACAGTCAATCTTACATCTGTTTTAGAAGAGTTTTCGAGAGCGTTTCCCATGTCAGTTGGAAGCGCCATTGTGCATGTGCAGATGTAAGTGCTTGTCTGCAGTTTGATGCCCGTTTTAAAGAAAAATCCGCTTACTTTAAAACTGTCCAGGACATCTGTTTTTTTCCCTAGGAAGAGTTTCTACTTCTCCATAATGAGTTTGTAAACGTGATACAATATTTCAATCAGAATAAGTGTGTCAAAGGCTTTCTTTTTTCTATCACGAAACTAGGTAAGTCACAGTTACGTGGGAACCTCAGTGCTAAAATCTGTGAAATTGTCTCCTTCTGTCAGTATGCCGACAGTTTGTACGAGATAAAAACTGTATTGTGCCTTCAACGTGCCAAAAATAATTAAGCAATAGTGGACATTTGTTTTGTTTCCGATCAGTGTTGTTGAGAAGATTGAAACCAAATACGACTGCATTGCCATTTAAATACGGTGCGTTCGCCCTGTACCTCTTTCCCATCTTAGCCAGCGTGGCGTGGCGGTGGGGGAAATGCACAGACTCACTGAGCGCTAAAGCTCACGGATCTCGCCGACGGTCACGAGACGAATTTTTGGCCACCCCAGTTCGACGGGGTCTCGTCATCAGTGGATGGCTTCAGCTGTATATGGCCTTCCTGCAACAACTCGTGGATTCTCTTCCTCCGTTATCAAGCCTAGATGCAGTGTTACACGGTGTTAGCGTCACGTCTCCTAGAGGAGACTAATTTTTGCCACGTGTCCTCAGCTTCGTCGAGCTTCACCAGTGGCGCGAGGTAATGCGTTACGAGTATGACTAGTTTTTGCAGCTACTCGTGGCGGTCAAAAGGCGGCCGAAGCTACTTCTCGAGAAGAGCCACAACAGAAGCATTACGTCAGCCCTGAGATATACGTCGTTAGGAACACTTGACCACGTCGTAAATATTCTCCTGACGGCCTCTGGTGTCACAGGGCGTGGTCCTCGGGCTCCCCTTTGACGACTCTTTAGGGAGCAGTGCTGTACATGGCGCCTACAACACGAAGCGTCGGACACGCCCTCCTTTGGTTATGCAGCGAGAAGATACGGAGGGACTTCGCGAATTGTATTTCACATTAACCTAATCCTTATCATGTGGCAACTGATAACTGTTCATTATTTCTGAAGGTACATCCTATAACCAATTTTCATGTCTGGTGTGCTTGTCAGTTTTAGCATGTGTTGGGTAGGTGCATAAGTTCGTAGTGCTTTTCCCTAAGTTTAATAAACACAGCAGATACACGTAACAGAGACTTTAATCATCAATAATATATTCTCCTTCACTCTTTAGAACAGTCTGCCAAAGCTGGGGTGACTTTTCGATTCCGCGAGTACAGAAATGACGCGGTTTTGAAGCGAAGAACGCGTCGAGCCACGTTCGGAGCGCATTTTCTCCCGGAAAGGAGTTCCCAGAGTTGTTCAATAGAGAGCGGAAAAGGAGAAAATCTGAGGGTGAATAAGGTGGGTGCGGAATGACTTCCCAACGCGATTCCTGTATGGTGTTTGTTGTCAGTCTAGCAGAATGCGGGCGGGAATTTTCGTGAAGTAGCATCACTTCACGCAGACTTCCTGGGCGTTGTTCTTGGACCGGTTCTGCGAGACATCTTACGTGCTACGATAAATGTCAGCAGTGATGGTTACGCATTGGGGAGCAATTCTTAGTACACCACACCGTCGCTGTTCCACCAGATGCGTAACATTATCTCCTGTAGATGCGCGCTGGTCTTTATACGAGGAGTTGCTGCTCTGTTTGAGCTCAACCATTCCTTTTTTCCTCTTATGTTAGCATAAGTTCGCCATTTCTCGCCATCAGTAACGATACAAGATAGGAACGGTCGGCTAGCCGGCCGGTGTGGCCGAGCGGTTCTAGGCGCTTCAGTCTGGAATCGCGCGACCGCTACGGTCGCAGGTTCGAATCCTGCCCCGGGCATGGATGTGTGTGATGTCCTTAGGTTAGTTAGGTTTAAGTAGTTCTAAGTTCTAGGGGACTGATGACCTCAGAAGTTAAGTCCCATAGTGCTCAGGGCCATTTGAATCATTTGAACCAATCATTTTGAATGGTTGGCGTTGTTCATGAGCCAATTATTGACGAGTAACCAGAGCTGCGCATTTGGGCACCAGCCGATTTCTCTGATTTTGGCTTAGAACATGTGGTACCCGTGCGCCCGAGTTCTGAACCTTTGCTCGGAAACTACCTGTCGGCGCTAGTCACCTTGTTAGGCAGCAGCAGCAGACCAAGACACAAGCAGCAACAGGGAAATAACAGATTTTGTGACATTTTACGAGTTCCTAACCAGGAGCGAATTGCATAGTTTCGTCTGTGTGCTTTGGTAGTTTTTTTCAGTTTCTGCTTGTTAATTTAATATTTAAGAGATCCAGTTCTCGCGTTTTCGTTTGCGTCGGAAAATAAACCGATTTTGTGACATAGTAGAAGTTCTTAACGAGGAGTGAATTATTTAGTCTCAGCTGAGTGCTTTGGTAGTTCAGTTTTCGAATATCTACGTGTTAATCTAATTTATTAGCTACAGTGTTTGCGTTTCCCTCCCTACAGCAGAGTTCCGTAGTGCGTGTCAGTTGCAATTGTTTGTCTACGTAGTGTAGTTTCCCACAGTTTTTAGTATCGGTAGGGACTGTGACCGCTGTGTGTGGATACGAGCTGAGTTGGTGACACTCGCTCTCAGCTCCAGGCTGTGATGGCTTCCGTTACACCTCTTGAAGGTGCAGTGCATGGGCATCATTGTTGTGGGCTGGTTGTTGAGATCCAACGGACGTCCAGCACATCTGAGTCTGCCAATCGGTCCATACAGGTGGCCATGGGCCCTACTCTGTATCGTTCATACCGATTGGTGCAATAGGTTAGCCTCAGTAGTGACATAATTCTTTATCCGAAGTTCCCATTCAGTAAGCTTCCGAGACATGTTACCATCGGGCCTTGTGCTGATTTTTTGACAACTGTACCGAGAGGTTTTGTATTTCGGTATGGCATTCTCGTTTGGTTCGGTGTGGTTTATTTACACTTAGAATTTGTTGCTTTATACGTATTGAGCGGCTTTAGCTTCAGATTTAGTGATTATGTTACTGAAAAATCACCAGGACACGGCCAGGTGGAAAGTGAGTTCATAATATATTTTCCTTTGTTAGAAATATGGTTTGTATTGTTGTTACTGTCAATGATTGTAACATAAAAAACACTTTCTGTCAATATTCTCACAAAATACCTGTTATTTTTACGTAATTAAGAGTTTAAAAAATCATTAAATTTCAAAATGTCGGCTCTGCTTACATATATCACATGAGTGTTAGCTGAAATTACTAGTGCTTCGTGTACTTTTTCCGCAAATGGTTTACTTATTAATTATCGAAAAGCGTTTAAAACTTTTAAGTAACAATGCAAAGGAATTTTGTAAAGCCTGATAGAGGAAACTTTCCAAAATTTCATGCATTTACGGCCTACGTCTGCATCATTAGCCTACGTCTCTTTCGAGTGGAATTATGTGGAATAAAGCGCTAAAGGCACGCAAGTTGTAGTAGCCAAGTTGGTTGGCGTACGGAGTGGCTGCGCGGTTAGAGGTGCCAGGTCACGGAGGTTCGACTCCTCACTCGCGCATGAGTGTGTGTGTGTGTGTGTGTGTGTGTGTGTGTGTGTGTGTGTGTGTTGTTCTTCGCATAAGTTAGTTCAAGTCGTGTGTAAGTCTAGGGACCGATGACCTCAGCAGTTTCGTCCCTTAGGAATTCACACACATTTGAATATTTTCAGCCGGCATGGTAGCTCAACGTGTTCAGTCAGAGGGTTAGCTGCCCTCTGTAACAGAGAACTGAGTGAACGGATCAACAATAAACTTGAATCGATGTCGTGGGATGTCGGCCATGAACAAACGCAATGAGCAGTAACGAACAAAATGAGATTAAAAAAAAGAAAAGTCGGTAAGGCGACGGACTGTCGTGTCGAAGTACGCAGGCTCGCCCACCGTTGAGTATGAAATTTTTTTTTTTTTTTTTTTTTTTGCCTCTTCGTGTTTGTGACACATACTGAGACTTCGTTAATTGTCAAAGCTACGCATTTATCTGAAACATCCGTTGTTATTTAGACGTAAGGGCGTGCTTTCTCAGTAACGATTTCGTGACTTCCATATGTTTAAGAAGTGAAAAATGAAATTGCTGTGTGTGAAACAATTGAAAGTGGCATTTATACTTTTTATTGTCACAAATAATTCAAAATTTTATCTGAATATGTATCGATTTCCAAGATTGTGGCCAGACAAGAATGTAAGAGCGCAATTTAAATTATTGCGAATGAAACTAGCAGCAGTCGTCTTTATACTCTAGCTTGTTACAAGTAATTATCTGCGATCAAATCCCTAACAACAGTAGACAGAGATGAAAGATTCCCGCCACAATATTTTCAGACTATACCACCATATATGAAACATTTTGATTCATCAGATACATGTTATAAACTACAACGAACTTCTATAGCTGTTTGTTTTTATGAACCAAATCGTTGATGTATCATATAGGGAAGTAGGCTACTTCATCATTTAGATCTCTATGAGCGAGTTACAACCACATTCTCTGCATCTTCTTATTCTTTGACACACTCTTAAACAATTTTTCGGGTTGGTGGAAATGTGTTCCGTCTATGCAACTAAATGAAGGTAGTTTGTTTACTGCCATATGCGTTTCGCTTCTTTTATTTGTGAAGCATCTTCACGAATGAAAGAAGCGAAACGCGCATGTCAATAAACAAACTACCTTCAATTAGCTGCATAGACAGAACGCATCTTCATGAACTTTGAAGCAACTAAGGAACGACGAAAAACAGAAAAAATGGCGAGTTTTTCGGGTGTTTCTGTGGATGTATTTGCAGAATGTGGTACTACTCTCTCCTACTAACTCATATTCCGAAACGTTAAATTCCAAAACAAGACTTCGATGTGAATGAGAATAAAATGACATAATGTGACATATATGACAGTTCCTAGAACGCAGTCAATATTCTATCGTTATCATGTGCATTCATGGAAGTAAGTGCTCAGCGAAATTTGAACAGTATTACGTACTTTAACCACCCTTTCCGGTACTGTGAAGAATAGCGTGCCTATGTCGGCTGCTAGCCACTTCGCGTTCGCGCTGCTGTGGCGCTGCAGTGAGCATGCGCGGGTCTCAGACAGATTGCTTTTGATTGGTTGGCGCAAGGGGAACTGACAATAGCGTTTCGGTTTGCAGGATCGTTCGGCATCGCTTCCGAAATGCTTACAGAATAATGTTGGGGCTTTCCTTCGAAAACAAGACCGTTCGATGCCCCCGTGTACCGAACCGATCGGCAAAATGGCGGAAAGATACAGAATAGGGCCCCAGCCCAAATATTGCATTGACCTTTCACCTGTGGTCGTGTGGGGGGTCGTCTCAGAGCGTAGCAGGCAGCGAAAGACTTCCGCAGGAGTCGCACGTAGGCCTCCCCAGTTAGTTTGACAAACCGGATCCAGGTGCTGTCTGTGGCTGAAACTGTCCCTCAGCCGGACGCCGTCGATTGTCCTGTTTCAGAGAAAACCTCTGAGATTGCAAGTTCTGTGCAATCACAGATGGTGGGATTATTGGTAATTGGGGACTCCAATGTTAGGCGCATTATGGGGCCGCCTAGGGACATGGGTGCCAAGGAGGCGAAGAAAGCCAGTGTGCACTCCGTGTGCAAACCAGGTGGAGTCAGTCCAGAAATGGAATGGGTCCTTCCGGATGCTATGAAAAGCACAGGGTGCAGCCAACTGAAGGTGGTTACTCACGTCATTACCAATGATGTGTGTCGCTTTGGATCAGAAGAGATTCTCTCTGGTTTCGAGGTTTCGAGTGGCTAACAGAAGTTGTAAAGGCTGCAGACTTGGTTGTGAGATGAAAGCAGCATATTCGACAGTACCGATTGCAGATATCTGGTACAGAGCCGAGTGGAGGGTCTGAATCAGAGTGTCAGACGGTTCTACAACCATGTAGGCTGCAGATTCCTCGACTTTCGCCATAGAATGGACGCGTTTTCGGTGTCACTGAATAGGTCAGGAGTCCACTACACGCAGGAGACGGCTACATGGGTGGCAGGGGCTGTGAGGCGTTGACTGGACGTTTCTTTTTAGGGTAGAGAGTCTCGGGGAAACACAAAAGGAGCTTCAGTCTCAAAGGGTGTAGGTCGAACACAGGAAGAACGTAAATCCAAGAACCATCAGTGTAAGCTCTTAGCTGTCGTAGGTGTGTTGGGAAAGTACCAGAGCTCCAAGCGCTAATAGAAGGCATTGATTTTCAAATTGTTATAGACACTGAAAGCTGGCTAAAGCCGGTGATAAGTTCAGGCGAAATTTTTGCGAAAAACCTAACTGTGTTTACAAAGGATAGGCTAAAACGCAGTTGTCGCTGGCGTGTCTTGTTAATTACTTTATCTTGTAGAGAAATTGAAATAGATAGTTCCCGTGCGCTAGTATGGGCAGAGATCATTGTTAATAACTGGATCCTTATACCGACCTCCTAACTCAGATGATACAATTGATGAAAGGTTCAAAGAAAACTTGAATTTAATTTCAAGCACGTTCGCAACTCATAAATTCTAGTTGGTGGCAACTTTAATTTACCCTGGCCGAAATACATGTATAATCCGAAGGTACGCATAAAACATATCTGAAATCGTGCTAAAAGAAATTTATTTCGAGCAGTTAGTTCATGAGACTACGCGACCAGTGAAGGGTTGTAAAAACACAGTGGACCTCATAGCAACAAATAATCCTGAGCTAACAACGAGCATCAAAACGGATACAGGGATTAATGAACACAGGGTTGTCGTAGCGAGAATGAATATTGGACCCCCAAATCCTCCAAAAATAAAGGAAAAATATATCTATTCAAAAAAGCAGATAAAGTTCACTTGACGCCTTCCAAAGAGACAACCTCCACTCCTTCCAAATTAACAGTGTGAATGTAGACCAGATATGGCTTGAATTCAGAGAAATAGTATCGGCAGCAATTCAGATATTTATATCGAATAAATTAACAAACGATGGAACTGATCTCCCTTCGTACAGAAAACGGGTCAGAACACTGTTGCAGAAACAACGGAAAAAGCTTCCCAAACTCAAACGAATGCAAAATCTCGAAAATAAGCGATCTTTTACAGAAGCTCGAAATTTAGCGCGGACTTCAGAGCGAGATGCTTGTAATAGTTTCCACAACGAAACTTTGTCTCCAAACCTGGCAGAAGATCCCGAGAGATTCTGGTCGTATGTAAAGTATGCTAGCGGTAAGACACAATCAATGCTTCCTCTGCGGGATAGCAGTGGAAATACTATCGATGACGGTGCTGCTAAGGCAGAGCTACTAGACCCAGCTTCCGAAATTCCTTCACCAAAGAAAAGTTATAAGAGTTGAGGGGCATGAAAGGGAAGCAGTGGGTGAGAAGGGAGTGAGACAGGGTTATAGCCTCTTCCCGATGTTACTCAATCTGTATATTGAGCAAGCAGAGAAGGAAACAAAAGAAAAATTTGGAGTAGGTACTAAAATCCATGGAGCAGAAATAAAAACATTGAGGTTCGCCGGTGACATTGTAATTCTGTCAGAGACAGCAAAGGACTTGGAAGAGCAGTTGAACGGAATGGATAGTGTCTTGAAAGGAGGATATAAGATGAACATCAACAAAAGCAAAACGAAGATAATGGAATGTAGTCGAATTAAGTCTGGTGATGCTGAGGGTATTAGATTAGGAAATGAGACACTTAAAGTAGTAAAGGAGTTTTGCTATGTGGGGAGCAAACTAACTGATGATGGTCGAAGTAGAGAGGATATAAAATGTAGACCGGCAATGGCAAGGAAAGCGTTTCTGAAGAAGAGAAATTTGTTTACATCGAGTATAGATTTAAGTGTCAGGAAGTCGTTTCTGAAAGTATTTGTATGGAGTGTAGCCATGTATGGAAGTGAAACATGGATGATAAATAGTTTAGACAAAAAGAGAATAGAAGCTTTCGAAATGTGGTGCTACAGAAGAATGCTGAAGATTAGATGGGTAGATCACATAACTAATGAGGAGGTGTTGAATAGGATTGGGGAGAAGAGAAGTTTGTGGCACAACTTGACTAGAAGAAGGGATCGGTTGTTAGGACATGTTCTGAGGAATCAAGAGATCACCAATTTAGTATTGTAGGGCAGCATAGAGGGTAAAAATCGTAGAGGGAGACCAAGAGATGAATACACCAAGTAGATTCAGAAGGATGTAGGTTGCAGTAGGTACTGGGAGATGAAGAAGCTTGCACAGGATAGAGTAGCAGGGAGAGCTGCATCAAACCAGTCTCAGGACTGAAGACCATGAGAGGTGGCATGAGCTCCCTCTCATATTTCAATCTTACGATTTTCCTCTCTAATTGCATGCAGTGAAAAGTCGCTATTCCTTCACACACGGACTTCCCACGCAGCGTCTCTCGTCACCCGGGTGGTCCGGTGACAGGCAGGCTCTGCTGTTCTGGAAAGGGTTAAGCCGACGGGTGTGAGGAAATCTTGTGAATGCTTTGCAGACGCCAACATTGTCAAAAGACACGCCCGGAGGGGTCTGAAGTGGCGGCTGGGCTAGAGGTTCCGTTACTTCACAGAATCTTAGCGAAAACACTTTCTGGCGGGCTACCAGCGAGGCGTGGGAATGGCTTGTGTACCCAGGCAGTTGTGGCGGGAAAATTCCCGCGCTTTCTGCAAAATAGTAACTGTGATTGGCTTGCTCAGGGCATAGCTCCGTGACGTAGCAAAATCAGCGCAGAAATTGGCGCCAAGAATCTCCATTGGTGGAATGGTAGTGCTCCGACAATGGAGTGGAATTTTCCGCTGGTTTTGGAGTTGCTGATTGGAACGTTTAACCACGGCCACTGTCGTGTGGGCGGGAATGTTGTGTGTTCGGCCTGTACGGGTGCTCTAGGTAGTCGGCTCTCGCCTTTCGGTCGAGGACGTCGAAGCAACCAGCCATCGCCTCCGGTACGCCAAATCGTGTTCTTGCAGTTGAGAAGACAGATTGGTAATGTGTGTCCGCAGCACCGGCAGACAGGGATTTTACTAGGTGATAATCAGAGCTCAGCAGAGCGCGCCTGTTCGTCTTTTTCTAACTTTGTTCTGTCTTGGGTAGCAGCAATTAATGTTGGGTTGGCCATGTGTTTTCTCTTAAGATTTGAGTTGCAAGGAATTGGCTCCACATACCACTTCGTCATAATCCTCACAATCTAGTTTAGGGACAACTTCACATTCACAGCGTTTGTTTGAGTATCCAATTTGAGCCAATTTGATGTATTGTAAATGTTTCATGTTTTTTTGTTTATTATTTTGTGTTTAGTCTTAATAAATCATATCGTTATTTTGGACAGAACTTTCATTCTGTTAATCGGTAGAGCAACCCTATCATTCCTCACTATGTTAATGAAACCTTCGTTTATTCAACTTATTTATCAAATTAAATTATTGCAGGTGCCAAACTCTCTTCTACTCCACTGGCAGGGTTGATTAGAGTCAGTTCGCGTATTTTTTTAAATCCTTGTGCAACAGCAAAAGTCGGAGTTAGAATAGGGGGGGCTTAGAGCATCATTTACATATGTAGATTCTAGAAGAATTTAGTGTTAAATACACTGCTAGCCCCGGCACCTCGCAACCACAACAACAACAACAACATTCCAGAATTAGAATCAAGTACAGCTGACAACATGAGTAACGTGTAAGTAGATGTCCTCGGAATAGGGAAGCAACTTAAATCACTTAACAAAAGCAAATCTTCCGGTCCAGATTGTGTACCAGTTATGTTCCTTTCAGAGTATGCTGATGCGATAGCACCATACTTAACAATTATATACAACCGTTCGCTCGACGCAAGATCGGTACCCAAAGACTGGAAAGTTGCACAGGTCACTCCAATATTAAAAAAAGGCAGTAGGAGTAAGTCACTAAATTACAGGCCCATATCATTAACGTCGATATGCAGCAGGATTTTGGAACATATATTGTGTTCGAACATTATGAATTACCCCGAAGAGAACAGTCTATTGACACATAGTCAAGACGGATGTAGAAAACACCGTTCTTGTGAAACACAGCTAGCTCTTTACTCGGATGAAGTGTTGAGTGCTGTTGAAAGGAATTTCAAATTGATTCCTAATTATGAATTTCCAGAAGGCTTTTGACACTCGTATGTAAATGATTTAGGAGACAAAGAGAGCAGCCGTCTTAGGTTGTTTGCATATAATGCTGTCATTTATCTTCTAGTAAACTCATCAGAAGATCAAAACAAATTGCAAAACGATTTAGAAACTAAACCTGTAGAGTGCGAAAACTGGCAATTGACCCTAAATAATGAAAAGTGTGAGGTCATCCACATGACTGTTAAAACGAATACATTATACTTCAGTTACACAATAAATCAGCCAAATCTGAAAGCTGTAAATTCAGTTAAATACTTAAGAATTGCAATTACAATCAATTTAATTTGATAAGAACGCATAGAAAATGTTGTGGGGAAGGCTAACCAAAGACTGCGTTTTATTGGCAGGACACTTAGAAAATGTAACAGATCCACTAAAGAGACCGCTTACACTACGCTTGTCTGTCCTCTTTTGGAGTACTGCTGCAGGATCTGGGATTCTTATCAGATAGAATTGACAGAGTACATCGAGAAAGTTCAAAGAAGAGCAGCATGTTTTGTATTATAGCGAAATAGGGAGAGAGTCACTGACATGTTATGAGATTCGGTGTGGACGTCAGTAAAAGAAAGGCGTTTCTCGTTGCATCGGAATCGTCTACCAAAGTTTTAATCACCAAATTTCTCCTCGAGCACACTCTCTTGGATCAGTGTGGATTAATACGTTTAAACGATTTCATCAGTTCCCGAAGGTCTTCCTGAACATGGAAAGTCACTAATGTCATAACTGTTGAGTCCTCGTCGCCAAATGTGATGTCTTCCCCCTCATCTCTTATAGGGTGCCTAAGGAATGCTGCGTTCTTGGAATGCTATATAACAATTCAAGGAAATAACATTAGTAGTTTTATTTCAGTAAAGCAGATTGACAATAACTTGTATTTACATCGTGTTGTCGCAAGCGATGGGCGACATGCAATATAATAATGTTCTTTGCTATGGACAAAGTCCAGACAAGCAATTGGATTGGATCACTAATAACTGATATCGTAGTGCTCTCTCCTAGGCCGCGCTAATACTGTGCGAGTACTGTCCACTAATGTCAGGCCGAGGCTTTTTTTCTTTTTTTATGCTTTTCATTCCCACACCTGAGGGGTGGTGAGTGGGCCACTTGAGAGCGTCTCGCTCTGTTTGGCCTTAGCTTAACATTTTTTTGGTTGCATGTTTCTTTATTGACAATGTTCTTACAGCTATGTCTTACCTCTAATTACTTCTAATTTACAGTTCTTGTTATACATTTTGAATATATTTACAATTCTTGGTGTTTCTTGTGTACATTGTTTCCATCTATTGTACAGTATGATATTTGAACATGGGTACACTTTGCTGCTATGTGTTTGAACGGTATGGAATATGAATAATTATGCGATAAGATTGACAATGAAAATTAGTAGCTGAAATAAGATTAACAGTGAAAAATTAGGTATTAAGATAAAATTACGACATAGTTGATACACAATTTCTAGGGTTAAAAATATTTCGGTGGTTAACAAGGTGAAAAATTTATGTAGAAAGTACAGGTTGGCAGGAGCGGCGCTTATATTCACTTCTTGCAGAGGTCTCGCTTCTCTCTTGGTTCTTGTCAGGGGGCAATTGGCTGACGCCGCCTCACCACCATCTCTGGTCCTGCGGTCTTCGTCTTCGTTCCGGCGCCTGTGATTACGCCAGAACAAAAACGATCACCCTTAAAAGGAGATAATCATTTTCTTGCCGTACTCTGTCCAATGCCATTATCCCCATACATGGCGCAAATGTTTCTGGCTACCTCCGCTGTTGTCACTCCTCTATTGAACTCAAACAGAAGAATACGTCGGAAATGTTCCGATTTCTCCACTTGGCACTCAGTTTTATAGCGTGCACAACTCCACTCACTATTTCTAAATGACATTATGTAAACTTAAATAGCAACAGTGAACTACAAACGAAAAACGATTATCCATAAATAAATCAATAGCAACCGGAATACAAACATGCAAAACAAAAACGCTACTAACCTAATGGGATATGCTATCCTCGTTATCCTGTTTGATATAATAGTAAGACTGACCAGTCGAATTAAAGTTAGCTGCCGTGCTTGAGAGATGACGCTCTTGCTGCCTCACCATATGAAATACGGGGTGTTTTCTCGTAGGACGCTGGCGCATGCCCGCCGTTCGCACCGGCTAGATCCCCTAGCAGCTGTCTCATGACGGCTCGCGGGTCTCCCATCAGTTGAACATAAAGTAAGATACAATGTGACTGAAATACGCTTATCCGTACATGTTGCAGATGCTCAAAATGGCTTCCGTCTGCGGCAAGAGCAGCTTGAAACCTTCTGAACACATTTCAAAACATCCATCTAATTTTGGCTCCCTCAATTCTTGAAATCACAAGTCGAAAACTCTCTTCTATCTCATCGAGTGTGAGGGGATTTGTTTGCGTATACCCTGTCTTTTATTAACATCACCAAAGACCATATCACATCGATTTATATCTCTGGAACGACAAGGTCAGTTAATTATCCTGTCAAAGAACACATAGACACACTAACAACGACTTGCTTACGTGGCGTAACGCGCAGCGCGCTCTTGCCGGCCAGCGACGTTAGCTACTGGTTCGAATCCACGCGGCAGGTTAACGTCAGTAGGCTGGTACACAGGGCAGCAAAAGTGTGGTTTTTAGGCGGTTTTCCATCTTCGTTTAGACAAATGCTGCGCTGGTCCCCACATTACCATCCACAAACGATTAAAATTCACAGAACGAAGTTTCTACGATTGACAGGCAGGTGGCACAAACCTCTTCCCTCCCTTGTAAAAAGTTGGAAATTTGTGGTGAGGACTATGGGACCAAACTGCTGAGATCATCGGTGCCTAGACTTACGCACTACTTAATCTAACTTAAACTAACTTACGCTAAGGTCAACAAACACACGCGCGCATGCCCGAGGGAGGTTTGGAACCTCCGACAGGAGGAGCCGCGCGAACCGTGACAAGACGCCTGAGACAGCACGGCTACTCTGCGCAGCTCTCCTTTAGATTACCTTAATGACTGTGATGTAAGGGAAAGCATCCAGCCACAAAATTAAAACATAAAATCTACTAAATCCCGAAAAAGCGGACTTAACTAGACGGGATAAACTCTAGGGAAAGGAAATAAGAAAAAGACGCGTTAGCGATGTGGGTTCTTCCATTGTCTTAGGTGAAATGATTGCCAGTCTTAAGGTTAGTTATTAGCTCTTTGAACAGGGTTGAGGGGTATTGTTCATGTGTCTATCAGAAGTTACCATTTCGTAGAAAACGATCGGTTCAATAACATTGGAAAACAGCAGTTCAGTTGTCTTAGATCTGTCACTTGTTTTTGACTAACTTTTAGCCTCGTAATCCAAAAATAACCGCCGTTTTTGTCTGTCACGTCAACTTTTTAAGCTACGTAATAGTCTCTCTTTGTTTCAAAAGTCATAGAAAATGTGCATGCAAAGGAAAATAAACGTAAATCGTACCACATATTTTTATTCATACAAAGCGTGTAATGGTTAATGCGAGTTACATTGGGTTCATACAAATTTTAAAGTTTCTTTACCAAACGGTAAACATATATCTTAAGCAAGAATTTTCGCTTATAGCTTCTTCTGCAGTGTTTAACCTGTGGGTATTCTCGCTTGATTCTCCAACAATTGTCAGCCATCATATGTACATCCTATCTACCTCGATATCGTGCCTCCATGAGCTTCAAATGTTGATAGAATCCATCACCCTGATCGTCACTGACTGCACCAAGATTTTCCGGGAAATCGCCAGATGGATGTGTAAAAAATGCAATTTGATGCTTTTTTGCAATCAAGCAGGAGGCAGATCATTTTAAAGTCAACACCGATGAGATGTGAGTGATACTGCAACAAATCTGAGACTCTCTTTATGTCTTCATATCCTTCACGCAGAATAACTGAATGGCCCGTTGGGCCATCAGCAAATAAATTTAAACTGTGGAAGAGGGCACACTTCAAGCTCCACTTTGAACTATCGCTGAACGATCGCCATTCAGTTGCGTTATAGACTGAAATCCCCAACTCTCCATTAAACACGTACGTTATAGCAATATGGGAATCCATCATCACTTGGAAAGTGTTGCAGAAACGCACTTTGTCTTTATCGAAAGTAGGATACCTCAGGTCCTTTTTCAAGCAAGTTTTTCTCGCGCAGTCGTGATGCTAACAGTTCTGAAGCTTTTCTGGATTTCTGGATAGTCCCAAATCTCATGTAAAATCATTCAACTCACGCGTTCAAATCCCTTGCACGCGGAATCACCTTTAACAACAAGATTTTCGTCGTGAGAACACTTCGACCTTCACCAGACTTCTATTCCTGCATTTCCAAAGAGTGTAATTCCATGGAAACTGGCGCTGGGATTTCAGCTGAATGAGGCACTGTACATACAGGGTGTTACAAAAAGGTACGGCCAAACTTTCAGGAAACATTCCTCACACACAAATAAAGAAAAGATGTTATGTGGACATGTGTCCGGAAACGCTTAATTTCCATGTTAGAGCTCATTTTAGGTTCGTCAGTATGTACTGTACTTCCTCGATTCATCGCCAGTTGGCCCAATTGAAGGAAGGTAATGGTGACTTCGGTGCATGTGTTGACATGCGACTCATTGCTCTACGGTAATAGCATCAAGCACATCAGTACGTAGCATCAACAGGTTAGTGTTCATCACGAACGTGGTTTTGCAGTCATTGCAATGTTTACAAATGCGGAGTTGGCAGATGCCCATTTGATGTATGGATTAGCACGGGTCAATAGCCGTGGCGCGGTACCGTTTGTATCGAGACAGATTTCCAGAACGAAGGTGTCCCGACAGGAAGACGTTCGAAGCAATTGATCGGCGTCTTAGGAAGCACGGAACATTCCAGCCTATGACTCGCGACTGGGGAAGAACTAGAACGACGAGGACACCTGCAATGGACGAGGCAATTCTTCGTGCAGTTGACGATAACCCTAATGTCAGCGTCAGAGAAGTTGCTGCTGTACAAGGTAACGTTGACCACGTCACTGTCTGGAGAGTGCTACGGGAGAACCAGTTGTTTCCGTGCCATGTACAGCGTGTACAGGCTCTATCAGCAGCAGATTGGCCTCCACGGGTACACTTCTGCGAATGGTTCATCCAACAATGTGTCAGTCCTCATTTCAGTGCAAATGTTCTCTTTACGGATGAGGCTTCATTCCAACGTGATCAAATTGTAAATTTTCACAATCAACATGTGTGGGCTGACGAGAATCCGCACGCAATTGTGCAATCACGTCATCAACACAGATTTTCTGTGAACGTTTGGGCAGGCACTGTTGGTGATGTCTTGATTGGGCCCCATGTCCTTCCACCTACGCTCAATGGAGCACGTTATCATGATTTCATACGGGATACTCTACCTGTGCTGCTAGAACATGTGCCTTTACAAGTACGACACAACATGTGGTTCATGCACGATAGAGCTCCTGCACATTTCAGTCGAAGCGTTCGTACGCTTCTCAACAACAAATTCGGTGACCGATGGATTGGTAGAGACGGATCAATTCCATGGCCTCCACGCTCTCCTGACCTCAACCCTCTTGACTTTCATTTATGGGGGCATTTGAAAGCTCTTGTCTACGCAACTTCGGTACCAAATGTAGAGACTCTTCGTGCTCGTATTGTGGACGGCTGTGATACAATACGCCATTCTCCAGGGCTGCATCAGCGCATCAGGGATTCCATGCGACGGAGGGGGGATGCATGTATCCTCGCTATCGGAGGACGTTTTGAACATTTCCTGTAACAAAGTGTTTATAGTCACGCTGGTACGTACTGTTGCTGTGTGTTTCCATTCCATGATTAATGCGATTTGAAGAGAAGTAATAAAATGAGCTCTAACGTGGAAAGTAAGCGTTTCCGGACATATGTCCGCATAACATATTTTCTTTCTTTGTGTGTGAGGAATGTTTCCTGAAAGTTTGGCCGTACCTTTTTGTAACACCCTGTATAGTGGATGGTAAATTAGGATACCCTACCGGGTGTCGCAAAATAATATATACACTCTTTGAAACAGAATCTCTCTTTAATTAAAGGAGACAGAAATACAATTTTTATGGGTAATAATTTAGAAGGCGGTGAAAAACATAACGATGCTTTCTTTTGTTTCAGGATTGTCAGCAAACATGGCGTTATCGTTTGAACAACGGAAGTGGGTGCTAAAGTGTTACTGGGAAACAGAGAATGTGAGTGCGGTACGCCGAAGTTGGAGAGCTGAATTTGAAACACCACCACCGACAAGAGTAACAATTACAAGAATCAGAGATAAGCTTGAAGTCGAAGGAACGGTGCACGATATGAAGAAGGGACATAGGGGACGAAAGAGAAGTTCAACAGACAATGCGAGTGTTGATGCAGTAATCCAGGCATACACACGATCCCCGAACAAAATTTGTGAGGCAATGCTGTCGTGAGACTGGTATCTGCAGAAGTTGTGTTCATAGAATTTTGCGGTCTAAAAACTTTAAGCCTTACATTCCAAGACTTCTCCATGCTCTTAACGAGGATGATCCTGATAGGCGAAGCGAATTTTGTGAGTGGTTCATTAACTGATGTGAAGAAAAGCAAAGTTTCCAAGATCGAATTCTTTGGTCAGATGAAGCGACGTTTAAACCTGATAATTGCATGTACTGGGCCAGGGAGAATCCATACGTAACCAAGCAAAGGCATGTTAATCTACCAGGAGTAACAGTCTGGTGTGGTCTGTCTTCAAGAGGGTTAATCGGACCGTACTTACTTGACAACGCTGTCACGGGCGACTCGTACTTGGAAATGTTGGAAATGATAACTCCTGGTCTTAGTGTTGTGTTTGTAAATGAAGATTGTTACTTTGAACAGGACGGGGCTCCACCTCACTTTCACCTGGATGTTAGGGCAGTTCTCAATCGTACATTTCCTACCAGGTGGATAGGACGAAGAGGGAGTGTGGAGTATCCCGCTCAATCTGTAGATTTAACTACTCTAGACTTCTTTCTGTGGGGTACTCTCAAGAACACATTTTACGCTGCGAGACCACGCACACTGGATGATCTTAGAGAGCAAATTGAGCAAACCTGTGAGCTATTCCGTTGGAAACAATCAAGTTGGCATGTTGCTCAGTAGTAAGTCGTTGTTGACGGTGTATTGCGATGGACGGACACTAGTTTGAACATTTACCACCTAAGTGGACCTTGAGGCACCTAACACCACTAAAATTGTATTTCTAACCCCTTTCATTAAAGAGAGGTTCAGTTTCAAAGAGTATATACATTATTTTGGGACACCCTGTATTTGATGTTAGTTTTTCTTATTGTATCCTGACATTTTCGACATACAAAAGTAACAATCACTGAGTGATCTCTGAGCTCTTGCCAAATCGTACGTGTACCAAATGAAAGTTTGTCACGTGTTCCCTTCGTTCAAATGGCTCTGAGCACTATGGGATTTAACTTCTGAGGTCATCAATCCCTTAGAACTTAGAACTACGTGAACCTAACTAACCTAAGAACATCACACACATCAATGCCCGAGGCAGGATTCGAACCTGTGACCGTAGCGGTCGCTCGGTTCCAGACTCTAGCGCCTAGAACCGCTCGGCCACACCGGTCGGCGTTCCCTCCGTCCACAACCCTACTCTAGGGAAAGGAAATAAGAAAGACGCATAAGCGATGTGGGTTTTTCCATTTTCTTACGTGAAATGATTGTCGGTCTTAGGGCCAGTTATTAGTTCTTTGCCGGCCGGAGTGGCCGTGTGGTTCTAGGCGTTACAGTCTGGAACCGAGCGACCGCTACGGTCGCAGGTTCAAATCCTGCCTCGGGCATGGATGTGTGTGATGTCCTTAGGTTAGTTAGGTTTAATTAGTTCTAAGTTCTAGGCGACTGATGACCTCAGAAGTTAAGTCTCATAGTGCTCAGAGCCATTAGTTATTTGAACAATGTTGCGGGGTATTGTTCGCATATCTGTCAGAATTGCGATTTCGTAGAACTGAGGACACACTTCAAGCTCCAGTTTGAACTATCGATGAACAATCGCCATTCAGTTGCGTTATAGACTGAAATCCCCAACTCTCCATTAAACACGTACGTTATCTTGACCGCCAGTCTTCACCTCAAAAATGGCGAAATAAGCTTGTCTGACAAATTTACTTATTTATGTCCTTTGACTGGGACTGGCACAACTGCCACATATACAACAAAACGAATGGGGACTATTTAAGCACTTATGACGCGAACTACCAGAGACAAAAATTAGGATAGGTTTCAGTTCATACATAAATAAACAAACAAGAACTCTGACTTCACCTCGGAATACGTTTCACTGTATCAGGGCGATACACTGCGTCTCCTTACAGTATCTGAAATGGTCTGGACAATATGAAACTGTAACAACGGCGCCATTCACCCATCACCTCGTCGGTCGGAGAAAGTTTGGCAGCAAATAGGAAAGCAATGGCACTTGCCATGCTTCACTCTCGAGCCCGAGAGTGGTCACATTCACACACTTTTCTCCCACTCTTTTGGCTACAAAACCCTGATTTTCAGCATAATTTCCGTTCAATGCGACGGTCTTAGGCCACCGTACTGGGAGGGCTTGTATGCCCGCTTGGTACGGATCTACTGGTCAACGTCGGGGCCAACGTCTTGCTGGATCAGTAACCTCCCCATCATCACGTGCTGCTTCCCTCGAAGTGAACCCTTCATTGAGCCGAAGATGTGGAGACGCAAGGTGCGAGATCCCCGCTGTAGGGTGGTTGAGGAAGACCAGTCCAATTTCCTAAGGGTGGCACACTGCAGATCGGACAGGTGCGCGCGATCTTGTAGCGATGATGACAGACGTCTCGCCCAACGAGTCACTGTGTTTCTCTTCACTGCCAGATCTCCGTAGACTTTCTGCAAGTGCCTATGAATTTTTGCGATGCTGTTTTTGACAGCTCGCTGCTTGAGACGCACATCCGTTAGAAACGTCATTTTGAAGGTTACGTATCGAAACTTCGTGAAACTATAGGGGTTGAAGCGGGAATATTTCACAGTATCCAATAACAAATTCCGCATTTTGCCACCCGAAAATGGCCGAGAAAGAAAATGTGTTTCATTACCTACTGGCCCTTCCTGCAGCTGCGCTGCACTTTTGCTACTTCGCCAGGATTAGAATGCGCGACATGGCCCGCCTCGTGGTCGATAAACCGACCTGTTGATGAAATAGACTTACCAATCCCTCAGCGTCCGTCGGCTGCCCATGACTTTCAATACAGTCCTAACAGAGTTGCTATTTCCGCAGTAGCACCCAAAAAACAGTGGCGACATTATGCCACAAAAGCAACAATGCTTCATCAGAAAAAGTATCATTCAGGATCAAGCTCTCTACCATGCACAGACTGCAACAGTCAGTTTCAGTACTGGCGATGAGCAACAGGCTCTGAACTGGTGAGTCGATGCACTACCGTTACTTTGCAGGATTTCAATTTCAGTTCGAGCACAACACTGTGAACCGCTGACTGGCATAACGATTTTCGCAGCCTTCTTTCCAATGGCGCTTCTGAATACTCGTATTCTCGTTTATTGTCAGTTAAAACCGATACACTACCTGGTACAATGTCTGAGCAACTTCCTTCCTGCAGAGATATTTGTATCGGTTCTGACGCAACGCTGGAGACGGTGCTTATGTCGTTCATGAAACACCCTGTAGTCCCCCTTGGCAACTTTGCTATAGCTTCAATAAAATCATCTTCGGCATTAGACCCCGTCAATTTGTGAGACCATATAGAAACTACAAAGTAAAATCCGATCGATCGATTTCCGGGGTGACGAAGCTGCTGGGTTCTGAAATCGATCATCAGTATAAGTTATACCCTTTTTCAGTTTTTCATGGGATCATGAAATGAATACGAAATACACACTAATCAACCAAAACACTATACTGCGAGGCTGGATGTCTCCTAGTGGCAATGCGGGCAAGTGAAACTGTAAGAGAGATATGCTGCTCTGCAGAACTTAAGAACGAGATAGGTAAAGTACACAATCAAAAAAAGTTTTCCATCACCTCGGTTCCGAGAGTTGCGGAACCTGTACAGAAAACTGGAGTAGAGATCGACATAAACATCATTTCCGCCCTTTTTATTGCTCATGAAAACCACACATTGCGTGTTGTACCACCGTACAGCGAGAATTTCAGAGGTGGTGGTCCAGATTGCTATACACACCGGTACCACCAATACCCAGTAGCACGTCCTCCTTTATTGATGCATGCGTGTATTCGTCGTGGCATACTATTCACAAGTTCATCAAGGCACTGTTGGTCCAGATTGTCCCACTGCTCAACGGCGATTCGGCGTAGATCCCTCAGAGCGGTTTGTGGGTCACGTCGACCATAAACAGCCCTTTTCAATCTATCCCAGACATGTTCGATAGGGTTCATGTCTGGAGCACACGCTGGCCACTCTAGTCGAGCGATGTCGTTAAAAAATGGTTCAAATGGCTCTGAGCACTATGGGACTTATCATCTGAGGTCATCAGTCCCCTAGACTGAGAACTACTTAGACCTAACTAACCTAAGGACATCACACACAACCATGCCCGAGGCAGTATTCGAACCTGCGACGGTAGCAGCAGCGCGGTTCCGGACTGAAGCGCCTAAAACCGTTCGGCCACAGCGGCCGGCGCGATGTCGTTATCCTGAGGGAAGTCATTCACAAGGATGTGCACGATGGGGGCGCGAAGTTTCGACCATGAAGACGAATACCTCGCCAATACGCTGCCGACATGGTTGCACTATCGGTCAGAGGATGGCATTCACGTATCGTACAGCCGTTACGGCGCCTTCTATGACCACCAGCGGCGTACGTCGACCCCACATAATGCCACCCCAAAACAGCAGAGAACTTCCACCGTGCTGCACTCGCTGGACAGTGTGTCTAAGGCGTTCAGCCTGACCAGGTTGCCTCCAAACACGTCTCCGACGAGTGTCTGGTTAAAGGCATATGCGACACTCATCAGTGAAATGAACGTGAAGCCAATCCTGGGCGGTCCATTCGGCATATTATTGGGCCATTCTGTACCGCGCTGCATGGTGTCGTGGTTGCAAAGATGGACCTCGCCATGGGTGTCGGGAGTAAAGTTGCGGATCATGCATCCTATTGCGCACAGTTTGAGTCGTAACACGACGTCCTGTGGCTGCACAAAAAGCATTATTCAACATGGGGGCGTTGCTGTCGGGGTTCCTCCGAGCCATAATCCGTAGGTAGCGGTCATCCACTGCAGTAGTAGCCCTTGGGCGGCCTGAGCGGGGCATGTCATCGACAGTTCCTGTCTCTGTATCTCGTCCATGTCCGAACAATATCTCTTTGGTTCACTCAGAGACGCCTGGACACTCCCCTTCTTGAGAGCCCTTCGTGGCACAACAATGCGGACGCGATCGAACCACGGTACTAACCGTCTAGGCATGGTTGAACTGCAGACAACACGAACGGTGTACCTCCTTCCAGATGGAATGACTGGAACTGATCTGGTGTCGGACCCCTCCGTCTAATACGCGCTGCTCGTGCATGGTTGTTTACATCTTTGGGCGCGTTTAGTGACATCTCTGAACAGTGAAAGGGACTGTGTTTGTGATACAGTATCCACAGTCAACGTCTGTCTTCAGGAGTTCTGGGAACCGGGGTGATGCAAAACTTACTTTGATGTGTGTAATATAACGTGTTAACTACTCGGTGGAAATGATGGAAGTGCGGGAGCATTTTGCCAGACGTCACATGGCACGGCTGTAGGGTCGATTGGGGCCACACAACACGAGTCATTTAAAGGAACGGGGAAAGACAGTGTGTGTCAAACAACGAGCAGTTACTGTGCATTGTGGTGACGTTCTTCATTACACCATGGCCGGAGTCAACATTTAGATGACTTCACACGAATTAAAGTAGCTGGGAAAATGGAAGAAGGAAGAATTGTGTTGAGTGTAACCCATGAGTTTTGTATCGCTCACAGCATTGTTTCACGCGCAGAGAGAGCTTTCCGAACCACAGGCACTGCTGCATGATGGAGAGGAGGCAACCGACCACAGTCAACTACAACAGTGGATAACTGCTACATTGTCCACCAGGCAAGAAGGGACCCACGTCGAAAAGCAGGTGCAGTTGCAATCAAATTTAACAGGACTGCAATGGAGGCAATCTCATGTTCCACAGTGGCTTGGCGACTGCATAGTGGTGGCGTTCAGTACGTTGTGTTCCGTTGACATCCGTACGTCGGCGCCACCGTTTGCGAGAGTGCAAGAGCATAGGGACTGGACTAACGAGGAGTGGGATTGCACGTTCTTCTCGGATGAGAGCAGATTCTGTCTGAGTAGTGATTCTACAGGCACCCTCATATGACGAGAGTTGGGAACGCGTAATGCACCCAGGAACATTGCCGAGCATGATCGTTTTGGCTGTCCATGAGTAATGGTGTGTAGGGGTATAATGTTGCACAGGTGTACTGACCTTCACATTTTTTAACACAGTTCACTTACTGGTCAACGTTGTTAGGACACTGTACTCCATACCAATCTGCGACAATTCAATGGTGCATTCGGCCCAGACGTCATTGTTTTGGACGAAAATGCGCGACCGCGTAGAAGAGCGCAGGTGGAGAAACATTCGGCGAATGGACTGGCCTACTCGTTTCCCTGACTTAAATCCCACCGAGCACGTGTGGGATACGGTGGGTAGACGTATCGTAGCACGTCCACATGCGCCAACGACCGTCCAACAGCTGTCAGTCGCGCTGGTGAAGGAAAGGGTCGCCCTACCACAAGAACTTCTGATCAGTCTTGTGGCCGGCATGAGAACACTTGTACAATGCCCAGGGGACCTTCATAAATCGGGGTAATTCAGAGTAATTACTGTGTTTGAATAAAAGTGACATTTCCGTTCATCTCTAGGGGTATTTCCTTCGATTACGTTTTGTAGTATACTGTACAAGTTCATTCTGTGTATGGTCCAATTTTCATCGAGCTATGTCACTTGATTATGAGAAATCGTGCGGAAGTTACTTTCGTCCTTAAGTTTTGGACACCACTGTATTTGAGCAGAGACGAATGGAGAACCATTCAGGCAATTATAAGGACCGCAAATGGAAATCCCTTGACATTAGCCGTAGTGAGAAAAGGCAGATTGTTATGGCCCGACGCCTGAGAACGCCATCCAGGAAATGGCAAAACTGGTCAGCTGTTCGCGTGCAGCTGCCGTGAGAACCTACGGAAAGTGGTTGAAGGGCAGCGACACCGCGAATAGGCAACAAGGTGTTGGACGTCCATGCATCATAACAGAATGTGCTAATCGAAAGAGCTGCCCATTCTGTAAAGCAGGACAGGACGCCATACGTGGCCGAATGGCACCAGAGCACAGAGCTGGTACAGGCCCAAGTCTATAGGAGCATACTGTTCAAAGAGCATAGATGAAGCTGGGTTTCCGCAACAGACGACCTCTATGTGTTCCAATATTGACCCAACGACATCGCCTAGTACCATTACAGTGGGCATGGAGCTACCCAAATTGGACTCTAAATCAGTGGAAAGCGTCGCCTGGTAAGATCAGTCACAATTCTAGATGACAGTCGTTTCCGAACAAGGCGCCATTCAGGCAATCGGCTGCTCGAAACCTGCTCAGCGCCACGGATCCTCACTGGTTGAGGCGGTATTAGACTATGGGCGACGTTCACCAGTGCTTCCATGGTACCTGTGGTAGTAATCGAAGGCACCACGGCAGCTGTGGACTATGTGAGCATTAAACTTCCTGGCAGATTAAAGCTGTGTGCAGAACCGAGACTCGAACCCAGGGTCTTTGCCTTTCGCAGGCAAGTGCTCTACCAACTGTGTTAACCGAGCGAGGTGGCGCAGTGGTTAGACACTGGACTCGCATTCGGGAGGACGACGGTTCAATCCCACGTCCGGCCATCCTGATTTGGGTTTTCCATGATTTCCCTAAATCACTCCAGGCAAATGCCGGGATGGTTCCTCTGAAAGGGCACGGCCGACTTCCTTCCCCATCCTTCCCTAATCCGATGAGACCGATGACCACGCTGTCTGGTCTCCTTCCCCAAACAACCAACCAACCAACTGTGTTACCCAAGCACGACTCACGACCCGTCCTCACAGCTTTGCTCCGGCCAGACCTCATCTCCTACCTTCCAAACTTCACCAAAGTTCTCCTGCGGAACTAGCGGGACAAGCACCCATGGAAGAAAGGAGATTGGAGAGACATGGCTCTGCCACGGCCTGGGGGATGTTTCCACAATGAATTTTTTATACTGCCTGCGGAAGGCAAAGGTCCCGATGTCGAGTTTCGGTTCGGCATACAGTTTTAATCTTCCAGCAAGTGACATCGGCGCACGCTCTGCTGCAGAGTGAAAAATTCATTCTGGATTATGTGAATATTATTGCGGCCCACATGCATCCCTACGAGGCTGATGTCTTCCCTGACTGCGACGGAATCTTCCAGCACGATAACCGTCTGGTCAAAAGGCTAGAATCGAACTACAGTGGTTTGAAGAGCATTATAGCGAACCCAGGCTGATGTCTTGGCCACATAACTTGCCTGATTTGAACCATATGGAACACATCTAGGACCAGATGGAACACACCTAGGACGCTATCGGGTGCCTACTCCGCAGCCACAAACTCCGGACCGTAATTCCGACGCTTGCGTGATCTTTACGAACACGTCTGGTGCTCCTCCTGAAACGTGTCAACGACCTCTAGTATCTATGCCGCACGGGATCGGTGTTTTATTGTGCTCCAAAGATGACCAATATGCTACTCGTGTCACGCAAATGGTAATACTGTTGTGGCATATCTCGTTAAAGAATGATACAGGTAAAATTAAAGAGATTCGATCTCATACGGGCGGTTGACAGTCTTTCTTCCTGCGCTCCATTCGGGAACGGAACAGGAAAGAGGGGAAGTGGCAGTTACTTAATAGTTACGTGTTTCATGGATCTTATTTACGATCACTGTATGGAATCCTGGAGGTTTAATCACAGCACCTGCGACACTCACTGCTGTGAAAATTGTTACAGCCCGACAGTTGGGACGACACTAGCGATCTTAGCAGCGAGAAAGCAAGCGTAAGATTAACGTTTGTTTGTAATGATCCTTCTTAATTAACGAAATAGTTTATATGTTTTTGCGTTCCAAGTATCAGTAAATTATCGAGAGACATGGACGACCGTGAAATAAATTAATAACAGCTGAATATCACTGATTCAGTGCATAAGCTACAACTTATTCATGAAGAAATATTTTCGAGAATGTGTGTAATTGCAGGTTATATCGCTGTATATAGTCGCATACTATGCTTTGCTTCGAAGTGGACGCCCCCATGTTTGATGTCCCAAAACATTAGCAGACTACTGCTCATGGTTGCTTCTTGTTCTTAACTGTTGGTTTTCTAAATGGAAAATGTTGCGGAGCTTTCCTGAATAACACAGCATCAGGTATGTATTTTCAGAATTTTTTTGTCCTAAATGCATATTTGATCCAGTAATACGATGTATTTCACCTCGTTAATGTCACTTACTTTTTGTTACACGTTTCGAATGACCAAGAAGAGAAGTAGGTGATGCGAAAAGGCTGATTTCATGATCCAGCATTTTCCTTAATAAGGGCTGACGAAGCTGATGTTCGGCCTATGTTCTCCCGAAAATGTTCACGACATATTTTGCTATGTTTGCTCGGTTTCCAATGTTCCCTTCTCACGGTGGTCATTGGGAGTGCTTTTCGAGTTGGACTGAAAGGAAATCCAAAGTCAAATGACAGAAATATAAGCATTACAGTAAATGTTATCACTGCAACCGAACCTGATGCACTTAAAAGAAAATATCTCTTGAACGAATCCATTGTCGAACGAAATGTGATTCCCTCACACTTTAGACTATAATCGGGATGATTAGTACACCCTTAAATGACGCAAGCTGGTATTTTTTATCAAAATTCTTCCACCAGACGCTAATAGTTGGGGAAACTAACCTCGGCTTCAAGCTTGTGATGTCTGACAACTTCCCATGTTATTTCTCCATGCATCTCCGTGTACTGAGCATGCCAACTGAAAATGCATAGAAAGAATAAAATGAAATAAAATATTTATTTGCTTACATGCTGGCTACTCCCGGTTTTCTTCCGTTGGAATTTCTGTCCGAGAATGCCTATATGGTATAGAAGGGACTGTTAAGGACAAACACCATTAATTTACATTTGAAAGCCATTCCGATATCTGTCAGGCATTTTACTCATGGAGGTAAAGCAAAAGAAGGAACATGGCGATGTAAGCTTAGCGTTGTTTTGAAACCAGAGTGGGATGGGATTGCCGCCATCTTAAATAGCCCAAAACATTAGGAGACAACTGTTTACGGTTGCTTCTTGTTCATTATTTATGTCGCGTGCACGCAAAAACTGTTTTAACTACTAAAAATTACAGTGCCTACATTGATAACATAGTGTCAGGAAAGCAATTTAGAATGTTTGAAAGCGTATTTGCTTTAGTAATAGGACACATTTCGCCTCGTTAATGTAATTTTTGTTGTTGATGTATTTCGAATAAGCAAGAGGAGGAGGAAGTGATGTGAAAGGCATGCTTTCGTAATACATTTAATTCCGCTTTTACTGTATTTGTACCGATAGCAAATGACGCTGGAACTCCGAAACCGAGGGTTGTTTGCTTACTGGTACTGCTTCTAGTTCGTTACATTTTCAGCTTTCAATTCGTATACGCAAAATTTTTAACGTTAACGTTTGCGAAAAACTTAAATGTTCTTTGCTAGCCATAAACGTTTCAACGAAGTGAACGGTTATTGAAATGTCAAAGAAATAGAGCTACATAGAGGCACGCAGACTAAAGTTCTTCTCTTATTAGGTTGTCAGTGAGTTCAGGCGGCCCCACACATAAATGCATGCTTGACAAGCATCCTTGCACAAGCGTGCTTGCCGCAGCATGCTTGAGTGTGTGTAAGATAAATTTGCGCAAGCATCAGTACTGTATAAATAGCTTGATGCTTAATCGAATTTCGATTATGCATGCTTGTGCAAGCCTTCAAGCGTGTGTATGATTGAGGGTGTGTACCAAGAATAGGGAGGCTTGTGCAAGCATTTGTCAGTTATCTGGTTTGATATAATTTTTGTTCGGGCCTGTTAAATTACATTCTGTACAAAGGTTGTACTGTACTATAGATCAAGTCAAAAAAATACGGTACTACATGGAGAAAGAGAGAAGAAAATCATGAGTACTGTGAGACTGTTTCCATGGCGTGTCTATCACGAATAGTTAACAGAGAAACATTGTTTTCGTTTTTTTAACCACTTTTTACTCCACATATCACGCTTTATTTTTATTTTTCTTTTCTGTAGCACAAGCAAAAAGGTTGCCAAAGCCAGCACATCGTCGTTTTGGTAATGATAGCTTAACCTGTGTAACATATGGCCATTTCAAACAGTAGCCTCTTTGCTTCTCTGCCCGGAATATCTCTCGCCAGCAACTCTTGTCACTTTTTCAATAATAACCAAACATATCACAATTGGAATGTACATCTACTTTGTTCCTCTTCTTCACTTTACTTTCGAATATCATTTGGAGATTATCAAAATGCAGAAGTCTATACCATCCTTTGGATGTCCCAATAGTTCATTAGTGTCATGTTCCATGTATCATTTCCACGATAAATCGTTATGATGTGGAACGAGTCATTTTATATTAATATCGATTTTTTTGTAAGTATGCCTCCATGCTGATCATTTATTAATCAAAGACAGACAGATGTTAGTAATTACTACCCATCGCTCATTACACTTTACAATAGTAGATAATCTTTTGGGGAACAGAAGGAGTTGTCAAAGAGAAACGTTTTAAGTTTAGTTTCACATTTTTCTTTGCTGTCTGTCAGGAACTTTATCGCTGGGTAAGTGGTCAAAACTTTTCGTTACAGCGTTGTGAATCCCTGTTTGTGTTACAGACAACCTTAATGTGGCGTAACTTCGGTATTGTAATTATGTACATAATTGTTCCTGATGAAGTGCAATGCGTTATTTACTACAAATTTCACGAGGGAATAACTATACTGTAAAGCGAATAGATTGCTACTCGTAACACGCCGATCAGCAGCAAGCACAACGAAAAGAGTGTTCATGTAAGTTTTGGGCCAAAACTTTCGTCACCAAGGGAAGAAGGCAGACACACACATCTTGCTTGAATGGCTTCACTTATGAATGAAATGTGATTCCTTTAAACTTTAGATTATGGTCGGATCGATTAGTATAACCGTAAACGATGTAAGCTGGCATTTTTTAATCCCCAGCGGTCAAAATTGGGCACGAGCACATAAGAGTGATATTACGGGAACGTATCACCGCGGTGAACCGTGCAGGTATAAATGCGGCGGCGGACGTCGGCTTCAAGTTTTTGAAGTAATGACAAATCCCGTATTTTTTACCTACATGATTTTATTTCCATGGAGCGAATGTCAAACAGCCATATAGCTGCAAATATCACCTTTTTCTGTGCCAAAGTTACATTCATTAAAGGGTAATATGGATCACTATTAAGTAATACGGATAATGTTTAACTGTTGTATTTGTAAATAACTCAGTTACTCATAAACTAAGATGAAATGTTGATAAATTTCATAAATAAATAGGTGTGCTGTGAGGCTGTGGTTAATATTCCCAGCTGCAGCAATTTCTAAGAAGCCTTGTGTACCGAAGTTACGCCCTCACCGCGAGCGATATATATCGAACGCCCGACTGTAGAGGCATTGACAATATAGGCGACAAAAGACGAATCCGTTTTAAACTGCATGTAATAGAAAAATGAAAGCGTAACACTACTCGTTTCACTTGTTGTTGTTGTGGTCTTCAGTCCAGAGGCTAGTTTAATGCAGCTCTCCATGCTACTCTGTCCTGTGCAAACTTCTTCATCTCCCAGTACCTACTGCAACCTACATCATTCTGAATCTGCTTAGTGCATTCATCTCTTCGTCTCCCTCTACGATTGTTACCCTCCACGCTGCCCTCCAATACTAAATTGGTGATCCCTTGATGCCTCAGAACATGTCCTACCAACCGATCCCTTCTTCTAGTCAAGTTGTGTCACAACTTTCTCTTCTCCCCAATTCTATTCAATACCTCCCCATTAGCTATGTGATCTACCCATCTAATCTTCAGCATTCTTCTGTAGCACCACATTTCGAAAGCTTCTATTCTCTTCTTGTCTAAACTATTTATCGTCCACGTTTCACTTCCATACATGCCTATTCTCCATACAAATACTTCCAGAAATTCCTTTACTGCTTGCCCAATATACAGATTGAATAACCTCGGGGATAGGCTACAACCGTGTCTCACTTCCTTCCCAACCACTGCTTCCCTTTCATGCCCCTCGACTCTTATATCTGCCATCTGGTTTCTGTACAAATTGTAAATAGTCTTTCGCTCCATGTATTTTACCCCTGCCACCTTCAGAATTTGAAAGAGGGTATTCCAGTCAACATTTCGTTTCACTTAGAGTAATGTAATAAAGAACGTAGTAGTTTCACATACTTCAGTCGTCAGAGACATCCTCAGTGTGGACGATGGTGCGTGTAATATAGGCGGCTGGAAGCATTCATTTTCTTCCGTACCCTGGTTAAACTCGTGAAATGTCTCTCAAAAGTATGGAGAGAGTGTCACCAGGAAGAGATTTGCCTCACAAGAAAAATATGGAAAAACAAGTATTGGGAGATACATAGTTCATCAATCTCCCTCGGTCGGCACTTTCTTTTAACTGTTGATTTCAATGATTTCCGTAATCTCTCAATGTTTTGGGTCTGCAGCGATGGACTGTATGAAGATACAAACTCTATGGAGTGGTTGACAAATTCGTGATCGATGCCCTCATTTTTCAAATTTCGATACGATTTCCAGCCGTTTGTTATCAAATGGTTCAAATGGCTCTGAGCACTATGGGACGTAACAGCTATGGTCATCAGTCCCCTAGAACTTAGAACTACTTAAACCTAACTAAACTAAGGACATCACACAACACCCAGTCATCACGAGGCAGAGAAAATTCCTGACCCCGCCGGGAATCGTTTGTTATCACTGTGGTATCTGGTACATTGAAATGCTTCATTAGGGCTACTAAAGTTGTCTTACCCCTAAAGTTCACTCAAAATATGAAGCACTTCCTCGATTTATTTTCGATGTCACAAAAAACCCAGATATGTTTTACTTCGTTCTTAAGGAGACACCCTCTGTCGTATTTACGATTAGCAATGTGCGACTCGTCAACTTCCACAATTTTGATGTAACCATCGAATAGGACAGTTTCGTTTTCAGAGTGACGTAGGAGGCCTCACGACGAAACACATCATAGTCGTACACGGTAATCACAGACATTCCACTTTCTGACGCAATTGCTTGTAACGTGTAATCTTTTACCCAGCACGAAACGATAATTGTGCTATTTTCACTGTTCAGTTTCGCGGTATCAGACGGAGTGTTTTTTAAAAGTACCTCCTCTCCTACCTTCCAAACTTCACAGAAGCTCTCCTACGAACCTCAGTTGGTATAGCACTTGCCCGCGAAAGGCAAAGGTCCCGAGTTCGAGTCTCGGTCCGGCACACAGTTTTAATCTGCCAGGAAGTTTCATATCAGCGCACACTCCGCTGCAGGGTGAAAATTTCACTCTAGAGTGCTTTTTTCTTGTCGAAGTCCTTTTCTTGCGTTTTGCACATTAGAGGGTGAAGGTGAAGTGTACATCAGTGGTCTTCTTGTACAGTTTTACACACGTTTCATCGTGACAGTCTACGGAACTCCTCTGATCCCGATTTGCCATCAAGCCATAATTCCAGCAAAACTGAAAATTTCTCTATACAGTACGAGGATAATCGAGGAATTAACTTCCGCCAAGTAAAAATATTTGAACTGGATATTAGAACAGATTCACTAATGAATATTAACAACGTTATACCATATTCTCTTGTTAACGCACAAAATAATATCGAAACTGCCCGTCTCAAAAATCGGGCGTTCGATGTACGTGTATACTGTTAGCAGTGAGGGGGTGACTTGAATACCGAAGGCTTCTTGGAAATTACACCAGCTGCTTAAAGAGACGCAAGCGAGACGTACGTGGGTGAACCTGACACACAACTATAATTCCTTTCTTTTGTAGAAAGAATACTTTTTGGCCTATGTGAGGAGTTACCCCAGAATATTATCTCGTAAGACATCAGTGAATGAAGGTATGCTAAATATGTCTCTATATCCTCAAAGTTGACAGTTAAACTAAACGTTTTAGCAGATGTACTGTATGGTTTTTAGATCAAGTTGTCATCAGTATGTACACTTGAGAACTTAGAATTCTCTCCGTCGTGTATTATTCCTTGCTTTTATACTGATTTAATTGGAGATGGGATGAGCTACGTTTTTTTTTCCAAAACTGAACTTAGCCGAGTTTTGAAAAACCAGTATCTGGTTTCACAAAAATCGCGTTTGCTATTTTCTCTGTTGATGCATCTATGTTAGCCCATACAAAATAATTGTATCCTCTGCAAACTGGTCTAATTCCGCCTCCTGATTCAAATAAAATGGTACACCGTTAACATCAAGCAAGAACACTCGTCGGCCAAGCATCGAGGCCCGTGGGATTGTTCTTGGCTGTAGATGATCTGGCGTCCGTCCTTTGTTAATCGAATTGCGTGACTTCTTTATTCCGCTTCTTAAATAAGAACTAAACCAGGAATTTACCGAACTACACATTTCATAAAAACTAAACGTCTCTAGCTGGATACTATGATTGACACAATCAAACGGCTTCGATATGCCGTAGATGATCACAACTGGTGATACTTCGGCTTTATTCACGTGCTCACTAAATGTACAGCCGGCCTGCTGCGGCCGAGCGCTTCTAGGCGCTTCAATCTGGAAACGCGCGACCGCCACGGTCGCAGGTTCGAATCCTGCCTCGGGCATGGATGTGTGTGATGTCCTTAGGTTGGTTAGGTTTAAGTAGTTCTAAGTCCTAGGAGACTGATGACCTCAGAAGTTAAGTCCCATAGTGCTCAGAGCCATTTGAACCATTTTGAGTAAATGTATAAACAGCTGTCAGAATAGAGTGCTCCATTGGAATACCCTGCAATACACAGGTGTGTAACAGTTCTGGAGTACATTACCTTTTCAAAAATTTTATAAAATGTTGTAAGGAGTGGCAATGGGTGATAGTTATTTACCGCTGTGGGATCACCCTTCTTGTAGTGAAGCCTAACACTGATGTATTTTAGTCTTTCTAGGAAAACACCGTGAATAAATAACGCCTTACATTAGTGACTAAGAACATTACATATTACAGGACCATAACTTTTTAATACCTTGTTGAAGATATTATCCACCCCACATAAACATTTACTTTTTACAATCTTGACGAGCTGCAGTATTCAAAGAGGCGTGTGGAGATTAGTTTTTGATTGTCTAAATATATTCTTTATCGCTTCCTTGGTGTACTGCTTTGCCCAGTCTTATAAACCATACGCATAAAATTTCTTAACTACTAATAAGAATTAATAAAGTAAGTATATGCACACCTAAACTGTCTTTTACAATGTTCACACTTTCTTTAGCAGAAATAATGTCATATTCTGTGGCTTGTCCCCCAGTCTCTCTATCAATACTATTCCATACTGATTTTATTTTCTGATCTGTCAGTTTCTGACAAGATGTGCATATCCTTGGAATTTTTGTACAATTTTTATTAATATGTTAAGTACAGTTTATAATATGAAAGGACATCTGGACAATTACTCGTTCTGTTTATTTTGTAAACATTCTTTTTCACTTTTGAAGACACTCTTATACCTGTAGTGATCCTAGGTTTCTTTAACGATTTCCCCGTATTGCTTTCAAAAATGTATACAAGCTTATTAAGAAATATCTTGGACTGAGAGCTAGCTGTCGACTCATTATAAACGTCATTCCAATCAACATTTTAAAGGTTTTTTTTTAATAAAATCTTCAGTTGTTTTGTCATTAATCAGCCTCCCTGATTTGTTTGGATGCTTCTGATCTCTATATGAAGGAAAGCTGTGAACACATCATCTAATAAGTGTACTGCTAGCTTTAGCAAATCCGGTGGAGAAATTTATTACTGATACTAAATTATAAGTGGCTAACATCACCTCTACATCACTTTCCCTGTCAGATTCCTTCAAGATGTTTACATTGAAATCACCACAAATAAATCATTCCTTCTTTCAGTCTGACAAATAGAGCAATAAGCCATCAAAATTTTTCGTGGAAATTTCCGAGTTACTCGGTAGGTTAACTGTAAACAGTCACATGTATCAAATTTTCAAATATTAACTCACAAGAACATTCTTCTATATGCTGATCTATATAGAATGCTTATTTCTACGTTACTGCATAAATACTGAGGTGACGAAAGTTATGGTATAGCGATTACACATATGCAGATGGCGGTAGTATCGCGTACACAAGTTATAAAAGGGCACTGCATTGCCGGAGCTGTCACTTCTACTGAAGTGATTATGAATAGGTTTCAGACGTGATTATGGCCGCCGGGCAGGAATTAACAGACTTTGAACATGGAGTGGTAGTTGAAGCTAGACGCATGGGACACTCCATTTTGGAAACTGTTAGGGAATTCAATACTCCAGATCCACAGTGTCAAGAGCGTGACGAGAATACCAAATTTCAGGCATTGCCTCTCACCATGGACAACGCAGTGGCCGACGGCATTCACTTGACGACCGAGAGCAGCGGCGTTTGCGCAGTATTGTCAGTGCTAACAGAGAAGCGACAAAAAAAAAAGATTCAAATGGCTCTGAGCACTATGGGACTTAACATCTGAGGTCATCAGTCCCTTAGAACTTAGAACTACTTAAACCTAACTAACCTAAAGACATCACACACATCCATGCCCGAGGCGCGATTCGAACCTGCGACCGTAGCGGTCGCGCGGTTCCAGACTGAAGCGCCTAGAACCGCTAGGCCACTCCGGCCGGCAGAGAAGCAACACTGCGTGAAACAACCGCAGAAATCAATGTGGGACATACGACTAACGTGAGTGTTAAGGCAGTGCGTCAAAATCTGAAGTTAATGGGCTATGACAGCAGAAGACATACGTGCCTTTGCTAAGAACATAACATCGCCTGCAGCGTCTCTCTTGGGCTCGTGGCCCTAACGGCTGGACCCTAAACGACTGGAAAACCTGATTTGTCTGTGTCAGTTGCGATCGTGCTATCACGAGAACAGCCGAGGAGCCGCCAGCACCAGCTATAGCGTATTCACATCTGTAGATGATTTTAAATTAAAATCTTGTTGTTGTTGTCTTCAGTCCTGAGACTGGTTTGATGCACCTCTCCATGCTACTCTATCCTGTGCAAGGTTCTTCATCTCACAGTACTTACTGCAACCTACATCCTTCTGAATCTGCTTAGTGTATTCATCTCTTGGTCTCCCTCTACGATTTTTACCCTCCACGCTGCCCTCCAATGCTAAATTTGTGATCCCCTGATGCCTCAGAACATGTCCTACCAACCGGTCCCTTCTTCTAGTCAAGTTGTGCCACAAACTCCTCTTCTCCCCAATCCTATTCAATACCTCCTCATTAGTTATGTGACCTACCCACCTAATCTTCAGCATTCTTCTGTAGCACCACATTTCGAAAGCTTCTATTCTCTTCATGTCCAAACTATTTATCGTCCACGTTTCACTTCCATACATGGCTACACTCCATACAAATACGTTCAGAAACGACTTCCTGACACTTAAATCTATACTCGATGTAAACAAATTTCTCTTCTTCAGAAACGCTTTCCTTGCCATTGCTAGTCTACATTTTATATCCTCTCTACTTCGACCATCATCAGTTATTTTGCTCCCCAAATAGCAAAACTCCTTTACTACTTTAAGTGTCTCATTTCCTAATCTAATTCCCTCAGCATCACCCGACTTAATTCGACTACATTCCATTATCCTCGTTTTGCTTTTGTTGGTGTTCACCTTAATACCTACTCCGAATTTTTCTTTTGTTTCCTTTACTGCTTGCTCAATATACAGATTTAATAACATCGGGGATAGGCTACAACCCTGTCTTAATAAATAAATATCACTAATATCACTAATAAATAAATATCACTAAGATCTAGAGTGTTATTTTAACCAAATTATAACACCAGATCACTGTTCTCGTATTATGGAAATGTTGTCTGAATTTATGGAAAACCGTGGCCAGTTCAGATGAGTCCAGATTTCAGTTAGTAAGAGCTGATGGTAGGGTTCGAGTGCGGCGCAGACCTCACGAAGCAATGGACACAGGTTCTCGACAAGCCACTATGCAGTCTGGTGGTGGCTCCATAACGGTGTGTCCTGTGTTCACCTGGAATGGACTTGTGCCTCTGGTCCAACTGAACCGATCATTGATTGGAAATGGTTATGTTCGGATTCTTGGTCACCATCCGCAACCATTCGTAGACTTCATGTTCCCAAATGACGATGGAATTTTTACGAATGACAATGCGTCGTGTCACCGGGGCAGAATTGTTCGCGTTTCGTTTGAAGAACATTCCGGACAATTCGACCGAATGATTTGGCCACCCAGATCACCCTACGTGAATCTCATCGAGCAATTGTGGGAAATAATCGAGAGGTCAGTTGATGCACAAAATCCAGCGCCGGCAACACTTACACAATTATAGACTGCTACAGAGGGAGCACGGCTCAATATTTCTGATGGGGACTTTCAACTTTTTCAATCCAAGCCAAATCGAGTTGTTGGAATTGGTTCAAATGGCTCTAAGCACAATGGAACAACATCTGAGGTCATCAGTCCCCTAGACTTAGAACTACTTAAACCTAACTAACCTAAGGACATCACACACATCCATGCCCGAGGCAGGATTCGAACCTGCGACCGTAGCAGCAGCGCGGTTCCGGACTGAAGCGCCTAGACCCGCTCGGTCATAGTGGCCGGTCGAGTCGTTGGACTACGCCGGGCGAAACGACTTCCGACACAATATTAGGTTGTATCCCACGAGTTTTGTCACCTCAGTGTATATTTCTCTTCCATGAATGTCAAAACTAATTTTTTATTAACAGTGCATGGACATGAATATACAGGGCTATTACAAATGATTGAAGCGATTTCATAAATTCACTGTAGCTCCATTCATTGACATATGGTCACGACACACTACAGATACGTAGAAAAACTCATAAAGTTTTGTTCGGCTGAAGCCGCACTTCAGGTTTCTGCCGCCAGAGCGCTCGAGAGCGCAGTGAGACAAAATGGTGACAGTAGCCGAGAAAGCATATGTCGTGCTTGAAATGCACTCACATCAGTCAGTCATAACAGTGCAACGACACTTCAGGACGAAGTTCAACAAAGATCCACCAACTGCTAACTCCATTCGGCGATGGTATGAGCAGTTTAAAACTTCTGGATGCCTCTGTAAGGGGAAATCAACAGGTCGGCCTGCAGTGAGCGAAGAAACGGTTGAAAGCGTGCGGACAAGTTTCACGCGTAGCCCGCGGAAGTCGACGAATAAAGCAAGCAGGGAGCTAAGCGTACCACAGCCGACGGTTTGGAAAATCTTACGGAAAAGGCTAAAGCAGAAGCCTTACCGTTTACAATTGCTACAAGCCCTGACACCCGATGACAAAGTCAACCGCTTTGAATTTTCGGCGCGGTTGCAACAGCTCATGGAAGAGGATGCGTTCAGTGCGAAACTTGTTTTCAGTGATGAAGCAACATTTTTTCTTAATGGTGAAGTGAACAGACACAATGTGCGAATCTGGGCGGTAGAGAATCCTCACGCATCCGTGCAGCAAATTCGCAATTCACCAAAAGTTAACGTGTTTTGTGCAATCTCACGCTTTAAAGTTCTTCTGCGAAAACAATGTTACAGGACACGTGTATCTGGACATGCTGGAAAATTGGCTCATGCCACAACTGGAGACCGACAGCGCCGACTTCATCTTTCAACAGGATGGTGCTCCACCGCACTTCCATCATGATGTTCGGCATTTCTTAAACAGGAGATTGGAAAACCGATGGATCGGTCGTGGTGAAGATCATGATCAGCAATTCATGTCATGGCCTCCACGCTCTCCCGACTTAACCCCATGCGATTTCTTTCTGTGGGGTTATGTGAAAGATTCAGTGTTTAAACCTCCTCTACCAAGAAACGTGCCAGAACTGCGAGCTCGCATCGACGATGCTTTCGAACTCATTGATGGGGACATGCTGCGCCGAGTGTGGGAGGAACTTGATTATCGGCTTGATGTCTGCCGAATCACTAAAGGGGCACATATCGAACATTTGTGTATGCCTAAAAAAACTTTTTGAGTTTTTGTATGTGTGTGCATAGCATTCTGAAAATATCTCAAATAATAAAGTTATTGTAGAGCTGTGAAATCGCTTCAATCATTTGTAATAACCCTGTACAGATAATTTATAAACACTTATATTAAGAGTTTCTATACCTATGATTATATGGTGTTCATACAGGCAAGTTACATAAATTTCTTTCCACCTGCTAAGATCTTCCCAACAAATTATAAAAATATGAAGTATCCTCTGCCACAAATGGTAAGGTGGCTTGCAGAAACAGGTTTAAATCGAGATGTAGGTGAAATGAGCTTTTTCGGCATTAACCTGCGCAGCGCGAATACTGTCAACCATGGGTGCATGCGTATAAAAGGAAGGTAGGAGGAGAGGTTAGTGTCTTAACTACCAGTCGACGACGAGGTCATTAGAGATGAGTCAAAGGCTCGAACTGCGGAAGGAAATCGGCCGTGCGCTTTGAAAGGAACCATCCCGAAATTAAGTTATGTAGGTAAATCATCGAGAACCTAACTCTTGGTGGTCGAACGGAGATTTGAGACCCCGTCTTCCTGAATATTAGTCCAGTTTCTTACCACTGCACCACCTGCGTTCCGTCGTATACACATGTAGATAACTTGTTGCGGTGTCGCTGACATGTGGTGGAATGGAACGGTCATCCATCTCCACAGAGCGTGGATTTAATTTCGGCACTTAACTCTGAGCGAATTTCCTCTACATTGTTTCGTCGTCTTCCGATCTATATTGTTATCATCGGGATGGAAGCCAAAATCAAAAATATTCCGCTACGTAACTTTGGTTTGTGTAAGCGAATAATCATTCCAGTGATCCTGGCCACACTGCAGACTAGCTTCTCCATCGTCTCTCGTGACTTGCATCCGTAGAGTGTTTACGGTGAATGAAACCTTAACTCAGTATCTGGAAGGAAGGAAAATGGCTTGTGAGCACAAGCATTACATAAAACTTACGTCGCATGATAATTATTCTTCGGTGCCTTCTGGCGACGCTTATCTCTTGAAAGAATGAATCGCGTGTTTGGAAGATGAGGCGTTAGCGTTGTAATTACCATTCATGCTGTCTCTACAAGAAACGTCTCGGTGGTCGAAGAACCTTACAGCGTTCGTAACAGTAGATAGCAGCGAATTGTCTCTCTTTTAATGTCTCGATAACTAGACACGCTCTTATGCAACACACATACCCAATACCGTGTGTTTGAGGGTGTTCTTGAAAGAAATGTGTGTGTCACAGGAGTCCAAGAGGGAGGGGGTAACGGAGGGGGTTGGGGGTGGGGGAGGGAGGCAGCAGAAAGCAGGGACATACCCCTCCTGAAATTTGGAGAACAAACTTTCAATTCGTTACAGGATTATCATGCGTTCCTATAAAATACTGTCTACAATTCGACTGAGCTGCTAGTTTAGCATTGCGGGGAGCAATGGTAAATACCGTCGCTTTGGCAACCACTACACGTGTTGTTTTAGGGGGAATAGTAAATATTTTAATAGGTGAAACTGTGGGCTAACCCGAATAAAACTTTCCTCATATTTTTCCATTTTTTAGTGGTTACAGAGATACAGCGACACAAAGAGATAAGTTTCCATTTCCTTGTTGATACTCCACTTACTACGGATTATTTTACTGACTGTTACTTTTGTTTTAGTCGAACCTGATGGTCAAGGATTTAACTCTACTGGAGAGTTAAACTGATTCAAAAATGGTTCAAATGGCTCTGAGCACTATGGGACTTAACATTTGTGGTCATCAGTACCCTAGAACTTAGAACTACTTAAACCTAACTAACCTAAGGACATCACACACATCCATGCTCGAGGCAGGATTCGAACCTGCGACCGTAGCAGTCGCGCGGTTCCGGACTGAGCGCCTAGAACCGCGAGACCACCACGGCCGGCAGTTAAACTGACGATGAACTAAAATCTGTAAAGTCACTCGAAATATTATATGTTTCGGGGATAATTGGCTTGGTTTCTTATTTACCGCGACCTGTCAGCTTTGATTATCTCAAGTGTTCGCACGTGAAAATCGGAATTCGTAAATTAAATAGCAAGCAAGTCGTGAATAATTACTGTGATTCGTAATTATCTCGATGAGATGGCCGTAATGACAACTTAGGAAACTTCGCTCAAGACGGTTATTACCGTTCATGCAGAAAGACTCACTCGCATTTCGTTTTAAAACCTAGTAATAACGTATACACGGTGACACGGGTGTAAATGAAAGACAGTAACACAGTATTTGAACAAAAGAAGAGAGTGATAGTCACTTAAAGAAACTTACATTATTTGTACGTCTCAACAGTACAAAACATGTGTCTATAAGGAGTAAAGCGCGTGCTCGGAAACCGAAAGGTCGGAGGATCGAATTTCGGTCTGATCACGTAATTTTTCAGACTGCCTTTAACTTAGCCTTCACCTCTCCATGGTGCCACACATGTCAATAAGGAAAACGCGGTTCGTATTCTGCGTTAGACTGTAGGACCCCTTTCCCTAGCAGCATTGCTGTGGTAGGTGAAGACAAGCATGTCGTCATGTAGTGTCCAGTTGAAGGTTTCCGCCAGGTCACTGAGCCACACGAAATTATTATTATTTTTGTTTTGAAGTTCAAGTTGTGAAATTGTACGTGAGTTTGTGTTGTGTTCTTCAGTCCAAAGACTCGTTTGATGCAGCTCTCTGTTCTACTCTATCCTGTGCAAGCCTCTTCATCTCCAAATAACTACTGCAACCTACATCCTTCTGAATGTGCTTACTGTATTCATCTCTTGGTCTCCCTCTACGATTCCTTCCCCCCCCCCCCCCCCCAAGGTTCCCTCCAGTACTAAACTGATGATCCCTTGATGGTCATCCCGCGTCCGGCCATCCTGATTTAGGTTTTCCGTGATTTCCCTAAATCACTCCAGGCAAATGCTGGGATGGTTCCTCGGAAAGGGCACGGCCGACTTCCTTCCCCATCCTTCCCTAATCCGATGAGACCGATGACCTCGTTGTCTGGTCTCCTTCCCGAAACAACCCCCCCCCCCTTGATGGTCAGAATGTATCCTACCAACCGATCCCTTCTTCTAGTCAGGTTGTAGCAAAAAAGTTTCTCTTCTCCCCGATTCTATCAGCACCTGCTCATTAGTTACGTGATCTACCCATCTAATCTTCAGCATTCTTCTGTAGCACCACATTTCAAATGATTCTATTCTCTTCTTGTCTAGACTGTTCATCGTCCGTGTTTCACTTCCATAAATAGCTACATTCCATATAGATAGGACTTCCTAACACCTATATCTATACTCAATGCTAACAAATTTCTCTTCTTCAGAAACGCTTTTCACGCCATTGCCAGTCTGCCTTTTCACGCCATTGCCAGTCTGCGTTTTATATCCTCTCTACTTCGACCATCATCAGTTATTTTGCTCCCCAAATAGCAAAACTCATCTATTACATTAATTGTCTCATTTCCTAATCTAATTCTCTCAGCATCACCTGATTTAATTCGACTACATTCCATTATCTTCGTTTTGCTTTTTTTGATGTTCATCTTATTCCCTCCTTTAGACACCCTGCCCCTTCCATTCACCTGCTCTTCCGTGTCCTTTGCTATCTCTGACAGAATCACAATGTCATCGGCAAACCTCAAAGTTTTAGTTTCTTGTTCCTGGACTGTAATTCCTAATCCAAATTTTTCTTGCGTTTCCTTTACAGCTGGCTCAATATATAGATTGAATAACGTCGCGGATAGGCTACAACTCTGCCTAACTCCCTCCTGAACCACTGCTTCCATTTTGTGCCCTTCGACTCTTATAACAGCCATCTGGTTTCTGTACAGGTTGTAAATAGCCTTTCGCTCCATTTATTTGACCCCTACCATTTTTAGAATTTGGAAGTGAATATACCAGTCAACATTGTGAAAACCTTTCTCTATGTTTACAAAAGCTATAGACGCAGGTTTGCCTTTCCTTAACCTATCTTCTACGAGAAAACTGCGAAAGCCTGATGTAACGCCAAGCAGTAAAATTTCTTCTGAATGTGACAATGAACATAGTGTGGATATCGGCTGGCTCTAGGGATTTTACAGACCTGTGCAAAAATTTCAACCCCCCACCCCGTGTCCCCGTTGCATTTTCAGACATAGTCAACCTTTTCCGCAATATCATTCGTTCATGACATCTTAATTTCGCGTATCACACTGACTCATACTTTTTTTTTTACGTGAATACGTTTTTAAGACCAGAGCGAGGTACGGGGCACCACTCAGTGAAACTGCAGTGAAAATTTAACAGTTTAATCCATTATGAGTTACATCTCTAAATTTAATTATTTCAATCAAACTTAAGTAAATTTTCACTCGCAGAGTGTGTAACTAAAATCTGTCCTTTTTCTCGTTCCCTGAGCGGAGGGGAGGGTGCGTGCGAAACCAGTAGCAATCAGCACAGCTGTGTAGACCACTGCACTGTCGACGGTATCGCCCGCGCTTCTGCTGTACAAAGTGGAAGATCCTAGGACAGCGAGTGACTTACATAGAAACACTTTATTAGTGCATAAATGTATAAATCGCCACTGACTATTTAGTGTGGCCGCAGTCCATAAAGGAAAAACAGCAATGGTCGGGCACTGAAAAGGGGTACTTTCCGACGTGCCACAACCACGATTTATATTTAAAAAAGAGTTTTGAAAGAACTTTCATTTATTGTAGCGAAAAGTAGCAGGTAAAATCTAAATAAAGCTGTCGAAACGCAAACAGTGTGAAATGTGACGAAACTATATAAACAGTTCATCAGAGTAGTTTAGTTGCTTCAGCGCTGAAATAAGATTTGATAGTATTTTTCCGGATGATACTAGTAGCTTCTGAATACGGCTTCAACAGCGAGAAAGGAAAGGGAATCAGGGAAAACTTGAAAGAAGTTGCAAACAAAACATGGCAAGAAGAAGAGTAGTGCAAATGGTTTTTATGGCAGATCCAAAGAAGAGGGAGTGCTGGGAGAAGGATGCAACGCATCTTTCCACTTGTGAACGCCGCTTATCAAAATGTCTGAATTCAAAGGACTATGGCAGGTGACAGGCAGTTCGTACATTGAAGAGCAAAAGAAACTAGTACACCAGCCCCATTTCGTGTAGGGCCCCCGCGGTCACCCAGAAGTGCCGCATCACGACGTGGCATGCACTCGGCTAATGTCAGAAGTATTGCTGGAGGAAGTTGACATGAATCCTGCAGGAATATCCATAAATCTGTAAGAGTACGAGTGGAGATCTCTTCTCAGTAGCACGTTGTAATTCATCCCAGATATGCTCAATAATGTTCATGTCTGGGGAATTTGGTGGCCAGCGGAAGTATTTAAACTCATAAGAGTGTTCCTGGAACCACTCTGTAACAGTTCTGGACGAGTGCGGTGTGGCATTGTCCTGCTGGAATTGCCCAAGTACGTCGGAATTCACATTGAACATGAACGGACGCAGGTGATCAGACGGGATGCTTACGTACGTGTCACCTGTCGGAGTCGTATCTAGACGTATAAGGGGTCCCTGTCACTCCAACTGCACACGCCCCACACCATTACAGAGCCTCCACCAGCTTGAACAGTCCCCTGAAGACATGCGGAGTCCATGGATTCATAAGGTTGTCTTCATACCCGTACACGTCCATGCGCTCGATACAATTTGAAACGAGATTCGTTCGACCAGGCAACATATTTCCAGTCATCGACCATCAAATGTCAGTGTTGACAGGCCCAGGCGAGGCGTAAAGTTTTGTGTCGTGCAGTCATCAAGGGTACACGAGTTGACCTTCAGCTCCGAAAGACCATATCGATGATGTTTCGTTGAATGGTTCGCACGCTGACACTTGTTGATGGCCCAGCACTGAAATCTGCACCAATTTTACGGAAGGGTTGCCTTCTGTCGCGTTGAATGATCCTCTTAAGTCGTCGTTGGTCCAGTCTTGCAGGATCTTTTTCCAGTCGTCGCAATGTGGAAGATTTGATGTTTTACCAGATTCCTGATAATCACAGTACGCTCGTGAAATTGTCGTACAGGAAAATCCCCACTTCATCGCTACCTCGGAGATGGTGTTTGCCATCGCTCGTGCGTCGACTATAACACCACGTTCATTTTCACTTAAATCTTGATAACCTTCCATTGTATCAGCAGTAACCGATCTAACAATTCCGCCAGACAGTTGTTGTCTTATAAAGAAGTTCTCAACCGCAGCGCCGCATTCTGCCTCTTTATATGTCTTTGTATTTGAATACGCCTGCCTATAACAGTTTCTGTAGCGCTTCAGTGTATTGTAATGATTCTTTATTCATATTAAAGCGTTTTCTCAGAGATACTACTACAGGTGTTTCAGGTCGCTGTATAGGAACTGTGTGGCCATCATACGTTGACATTTGTCCTTATTTCTGTATCTTAAAGTTCTTCGCTCGCTACGGGGTCTTTCAAGCTGACGAAGGTATATTTCAAGTGTTTTGTAGTCGCATGGTAGAAACGGAGTTGGCTGCCCTGTCACTCGCAAGCCTTGGTATTTTGAAAGATGCACCTAAGATGAAGATCTGTAGTGCTTCATTTGCCATCTTTTTCATACTACCGAAGACAATTTCCAGTAAGACACTGGATTTTATGAAGTATTAATATTCCCACACTTCTTCATTTATGCAAAGCTTTAATTATCGTGATTAATTCGTCCTTTCGGAACCATATTAAAATTCAAGATTTTACCGCCCCCAAAAACCTGCCACCTGGACGGTGGTATGGTTCGGCCCCCTCCCCCAGCCGGCTTGGATAAAGATTATTGAGATTGTAGAACGTAGCCTTCAACAAGCACATGTAGAATTTATGCTTATATCGGCGTTCCACATACAACAAGTAGACGGGCACAGCGTATGCATGGGTTCAAACCATACTATTCACAGCAGATTCAAGCCCTTCGAGAAGGAGATAGAGGTAGACGATCGGGATTTTGTACTCGTAGTTGCCCGGTTGCAAATCGCCGAGTAATCCCATTAATGCTGTTTACTGATGAAGCCACTTCAATAACACTCGAATTTCACATCGGTAGTCCAACGAAAACCACATGCATTGGTGGAAACATATTTTTGATAACACTTTTCTCTAAATGAGTGTTGTGATAGACAATCAGCTGATTGTGTTACCACATCGTCTTACAGGGCCTCATTAGCTAGACTTTCTTCAAGACGGTCTTACAAAATTATTGGACGATGTTCCTTCGGCTACAAGGATGGGTGTGTTCACTTCTCCTCCAAATGAGAGACCGGCGTCCTTGGAGGACCTCATTGGCCGGTAACCTTCACCCTCCCCGCTCCCTTTCCACCACTATCTCTGCCTGGCTGTTGCTCAAACTGGGACCTTCACATTAATGTAAACAATAGCTTACCTGTTTTCCGTGCTGTGGTTGCGAGATGAGTCTATACTTGCACTACTGGCCATTAAAATTGCTACACCAAAAAGAAATGAAGGTAAAGGGTATTCGTTGGACAAATACTAGAACTGACATATGATTACATTTTCACGCAATTTGGGTGCGTAGATCCTGAGAAATCAGTACCCAGAACAACCACCTCTGGCCCTAATAACGGCCTTGATACGCCTGGGCATTGAGTCAAACAGAGCTTGGATTGCCAATGCAGCTTCAACACGATACCACAGTTCATCAAGAGTAGTGACTGGCGCATTGTGACGAGCTAGTTGCTCGGCCACCATTGACCAGACGTTTTCAGTTGGTGAGAGATCTGGCCAGGGCAGCAGTCGAACATTTTCTTTATCCCGAAAGGCCCGTACAGGATCTGCAACATGCGGTCGTGCATTATCCTGCTGAAATGCAGGGTTTCGCAGGGATCGAATGAAGGGTAGAGCCACGGGTCGTAACACATCTGAAATGTAACGTCCACTGTTCACAGTGCCGTCAATGCAAACAAGAGGTGACCGAGACGTGTAACCAATGGCAACCCATACCATCACACCGGGTGATACGCCAGTATAGCAATGACGAATACACGCTTCCAACGTGCATTCACCGCGATGTCGCCAAACACAGATGGGACCATCATGATGCTGTAGACAGTCCCTGGATTCATACGAAAAAATGGCGTTTTCTCATTCGTGCACCCAGGTTCGTCGTTGAGTACACCATCGTAGACGCTCCTGTCTGTGATGCAGCGTCAAGGGAAACCTCAGCCATGGTCTCCGAGCTGATAGTCCATACTGCTGCAATCGTCGTCGAACTGTTCGTGCAGATGGTTGTTGTCTTGCAAACGTCCCCATCTGTTGACTCAGGGATAGAGACGTGGCTGCACGATCCGTTACGGCCATGCGGATAAGATGCCTGTCATCTCGACTGCTAGTGATACGAGGCCGTTGGGATCGAGCATGGCGTTCCGTATTACCCTCCTGAACCCACCGATTCCGACCATTCCTGCTAATAGTCATTGGATCTCAACCAACGCGAGCAGCAATGTCGCGATACGATAAACCGCAACGGCGATAGGCCACAATCCGACCTTTATCAAAGTCGGAAACGTGATGGTACATATTTCTCCTCCTTACACGAAGCATCACAACAACGTCTCACCAGGCAACGCCGGTCAACTGCTGTTTGTGTATGAGAAATCGTTTGGAAACTTTCCTCATGTCAGCACGTTGTAGGTGTCGCCACCGGCGCCAGCCTTGTGTGAATGCTCTGAAAAGCTAATCATTTGCATATCACAGCATCTTCTTCCTGTCGGTTAAATTTCGCGTCTGTAACACGTCATCTTCGTGGTGTAGCAGCTTTAATGGCCAGTAATGTAGTTTCACATGGAAATCCGATTATTGTAAAACCTAAAGAACACCATCATTTTATATTGTAGGTATGCACTTCCGTGCTTTAAATGAGCAACCTAGCGGAATCGTCACAACCAATAATTTTCCGTGCTAGGAAAGAATAAAAGTGTGATTCATAAAGTTCAAAAAATGCACTGAGGTAACAAAAGTTATGGGCTACCTCCTAATATCGTGTCGGACCTCCTCCTGCCCAGCATAGTGCAGCAGATCGTCGTGGCATGGACGCAATTAACCGTTGGAAGTTCCCTGTAGAAATATTGAGCCATGCTGTCCCTGTAGCCGCACATAATTTCGAAAGTGTTTTCGGTGCAAGATTTTGTGCACGAGCTATTTTCGATTATGTCTCATAAATGTTCGAAAGGATCCATATCAGGCAGTCTCTGTGGCCATATCAACAGTTCAGTTGTCCAGAATCTTCTTCAAACTAGTCGTGAACAACTGTGACCTAGTGACCTGGCGCATTATCATCCATAAAAATTCCATCTTTGTTTGGGAACGTAATGTCCATGAATCCGAACGTAGTCATTTCTACTCATTGATCGGTTTAGTTAGACCAGAGAAGCAAATATATGCCATGTAAACAGAGTCCACACCATTATGGAGCCACAATCAGTTTGCACAGTGCCTTGTTGACTGACAAATTCGGTCCAAGATTCAAATGGTTCAAGTGGCTCTAAGGCCAGTATTACGCTATCAAATTTCATTCTCCAATATCTTTGTGAAATATCCTTGTCAATGAAATTTGATGGTGTAAAAGGGAACTTTATCGAATGTCGTCAAATATTTGATCAAATCTAGGGCATCGCTGTAGATTTGATCAAAGAAGTCGCTTGTCTTCTGTTCACTGTATGGTTCAAATGGCTCTGAGCACTATGGGACTTAACATCTATGGTCATGAGTCCCCTAGAACTTAGAACTACTTAAACCTAACTAACCTAAGGTCATCACACAACACCCAGCCATCACGAGGCAGAGAAAATCCCTGACCCCGCCGGGAATCGAACCCGGGAACCCGGGCGTGGGAAGCGAGAACGCTACCGCACGACCACGAGATGCGGGCTGTTCACTGTAATGTGACATGTTACCACGTGGAGCGCTAGCGTTCTATCGTCTGTAGTGTTTTTATAAACATTGCCGGTAAATACAATTGGTGTGTACCAACAAGTACAAAATTAATAGAGATGTATAAATCTGAAGAGGCGCTTTACAACGTGAGGCACCGTGAATACAAAAATAGATTAAGAAGATTGGAGACCTAACCTAACCTAATCCTCTCCTGTAGCAAGGAATCGGAGTGTTACAGTGAGCCTGTCTTCTGCAGATGTAGCAGTTCTTAAGTGAATATTGTGCTTTGTGATATGAGGATACACTTCACTGAGCACATACAGAAATGTATGCTCATCCATTCTTAAGTAATTGATGTACGACTTGACGTCCCCCACTATAAGCTCACGTAATAAGTTTTGTTAAATGCTTTTATCGTGTCGTCGTAAAACCCACGGCTACGTCCAGGTACGTTTCCTTTTTTTCCCCACTTATCTTCCGCAGGTGCACACAGTGCAATTGTGGTACATGCAACTGCTGCGGTTAATAAGTTGTTGTTGTCAGCCATCTTGAACTTTGACGAAAAATATGATGACAGTGTAATAACCCTACTAGCGCTACGTCAAAGATCTTTGTTAAATATATTTGACGGAATATTTGATCACATCTTTGATAAAGAAATTTGATAGTGTAATACCGGCCTAAGCACTATGGAACTTAACATCTGAGGTCATCAGTCTCCTAGACTTAGAACTACTTAAACCTGACTAACCTAAGGACATCACACACATCCATGCCCGAGGCAGGATTCGAACCTGCGACCGTAGCATGCGCGCAGTTCCGGACTGAAGCGCCTAGAACCGCTCGGCCACAACGGGCGACTCGGTCCAAGGCTTCGTGGAGTCTGTGCTACTATCAGCTCTTATCAACTGAAATCGGGACTCAGCTGACTAAGCAACGGTTTTCGAGTCGTCTACGGTCCAACTGATACGACCAAGTGCTGCAGGCGATGTCGTGCTGTTGGCAAAAGCAATCACTACGGTCCTTGGCCGCCATAGCCCATTAACGCCAAATTTCGCCGCACTATCCTAACAAGGGAACTTCCCCATCGCACCCCCCTCAGATTTAGTTATAAGTTGGCACAGTGGATAGGCCTTGAAGAACTGCACACAGATCAATCGAGAAAACAGGAAGAAGTTGTGTGGAACTATGAAAAAATAAGCAAAATATACAAACTGAGTAGTCCATGTGCAAGATAGGTAACATCTAGGGTAGTTTGAGCTCATGAGCGCCGTGGTCCTGTGATTGGCGTGAGCAGCTGCGAACCGAGAGGTCCTTGGTTCAAGTCTTCCCTCGAGTGAAAAGTTTACTTTCTTTATTTTCGCAAAGTTATGATCTCTCCGTTCGTTCATTGATGTCTCTGTTCACTGTAATAAGTTTAGTGTCTGTGTTTTGCGACCGCACCGCAAAACCGTGCGATTAGTAGACGAAAGGGCGTACCTCTCCGATGGGAACCGAAAACATTTGATCGCAAGGTCATAGGTCAACCGATTCCTACACAGGGAAACACGTCTGATATATTCTATACGACACTGGTGAGGGCAAGTGCGTCACATGACAGGAATATGTTGTCGACCCACCTAACTTGTACACTTGGCGAATGGGTAAAAAGATTCTTCTACCTTGCCCGATTTAGTTTTTCTTGTGGATGTGATAATCACTCCCAAAAAAGTGATCGCATCGGACGGACGACGGACAGATAATAATTGTCTGAAAATAAGTTTTCACTCGAGGGAAGACTTGAACCAAGAACCTCTCGTCCCGCAGCTACTCACGCTAACGACGGGACCACGGCGCTCCTGCGCTCACATTATCCTTGATGTTACCTATATTGCGCATGGACTACTCAGTTTGTATATTTTGCTTATTTTTTTCGTAATTCCACAGAACTTCTTCCTGTTTTCTCGATTGATCTGTGTTCAGTTTTTCAAGGCCTATCCACTGTGCCAACTTATAACTAAATCTGAGGGGGGTGCGATGGGGAGGTTCCCTTGTAAGATATACGTTCGTCGCCTGTCTCGTGTTAATTCCTGCGGTTATTTCACACTGCATTGCTTGTCTGTTAGCACTGAAAACAATGGTATTCTGCACACTTTTGACACTGTTGGTCTCTGAATATTGAATTCCCTAAAGATTTTCGAAGTGGAATGTCCTATGTCTCTAGCTCCAGTTACCGTTCCGCGTTCAGAGAGAGTCTGTTGATTTCCGTCCTGCGGCCATAATCACGTCGGATACCTTTTCTCATGGAACACCTGAGTACAAATGACAGCTCCACCAATACACTTCCCTTTTATACTTTTTTATGCGATACTACTGCCAGCTGTATATGTGCATATTGCTGTCCCGTGAACTTCGTTACCTCAGCGTATGTCCGCTCCAGGAGTAGGCGCCATCTCAACTGCTATGGAGTGCATTAAAGTGAAACATGCAGCTATACAGGTACGAATGCTGAAACCCAGTTGGCATGGCTGCAGAACATGTCAGACTGGGGAGACCTAGGCCGGTATGCCATTTCTATCAGCCAACTTGCAGGTAGTTTTGGGAGCCTCTCCGCATTCATCTAGTAAAGCTGAATGCTGGCCACAGGTTACTCATTACACAAGCAACCCAGCGATGTAGCTTTAATTATGCATTTTGTACAACTTTAATTACGACAGTCGACATAAAAAAAATAGATGGCATGACTGATACCCAATACATCTATTAACATGAACCAAAGTGCAGTTTAGTAAGGAAATTATTACAGACGGAATCAAAGTCCTATAAGCAATTTTGTAAAAATTTTGTCTCTTGTTTTTACACTTTGAAGAGTGATATTTCTTGCTGATTATTTTTGTTGATATCCAATATGATTTTCTCCAAAAAGGTGACATACATGATCCTATAAATAACACAAAAACAAATTTATTGGATAGAAAACTGTAAATTTAATATATATTCTTACAGATTTAATTCTTGGAGCGCGGCACGATATGTCTTCCTCTTCACGAGCCTTGTAAGTCAAAAGCGACAATTTTAGATTCCTGAATCTTGCGAAAAATTCTGCTGACGGCCGTACTTTATATACGAAGTTACAGCTTACAGCATAAAAAAGCACAGGAAATGATAGATTGTTTGAGCACTGACTACCTACAAAGACAAAAGTTACCAGGAAGAAGTAGGAACAAAACATGTTAAGGAAGTAATCACTGAAACTATAACACTTTTCATCTGCCATGGGCTTGTTATTGGTGGACGTTAAATCCAATGGGCCCTGACTAGCGGTCTCATACATCTAACATTTAGAACCTAGCATATTTAAATAACCTCATTGTCCACACTGACACACTCACTACAAAGTGTGTTGCAGATAACCAGGTTTTGCACATTGACTCACATTGATAATCTGGTTTGAAGAATGCCGCCTATGACCGTTACGAAAATTTAGTTGGCATAAGCAAACCACCATTCTAGCAAACATCATCGCATCGCTAACTAGCTTCTCTACCCTACCTGCTCTCTTACATTCGTAGATTCCTAATGTGAAGCGTTTTAGCCGCGCTTGGTGTTGTTCTTGAAAGAAATGTCTCTATCCGTACAAAATTACAGTTTTGATCCAGAAAAGAAAATAACAGGGTAGAAAAAGAACGTTTGAATATAAATTTTCAACAATTATGAACAGTTTCATGCAGGAAGTAGAAATAAGAAAACATGCTAAATAAGTATATCGACGGTGATCACTGGAACTATAAGTCAAGACATGTATAAAAACTTAAGAAAGAGGAAAACGTTGCTATGTAGGAAGCATTTTTAACATATTAAAATTTCTTTCCCAGTTATTATTCAAGGCAATGATGACTACCAGCGCTTAAGGAACGAGCTTTTAATGACGCGCTTATTAATGCTGATCAAGCTGAAAGTATTGTCTAACAAAATGGAATAAGCGTCACTCACCGACATCTAAGTTAGACTTTCTGAGCTTTATGTTTGATGTCGCCTTGTCACTAGTTTTAGATTATTCTTCTAAAAACAGCTACAACAAATGTCAGGAAGCTTATTTCATGTAAAACACTGCAGAAATCTGGTCATTTCCTTGTCACTGCTGAAATGATCAGTATAAGACATTCCTGTCATATTCTAATACACACACAGTCACACACAAAAGGCTTTAAACTGTTGTAACCGCGCAAATAATTGCCTTTGTAGTCTAGGGTTTCCCAGGAGTCATGTTACAAAAGAAAATACGATCCCCACGTAGGAGGTTCGAGTCCACCCTCGAACCCTGGGTGTGTGTGTTGTCCATAGCGTAAGTTAGTTTAAGTTAGATTAAGTAGTTGCAGGCTTAGGGACCGATGACTCGGCAGTTTGGTCCCATAAGACCTTACCATAAATTTCCAAAAAAATACGGAATCAGGTAGCTCCACGAATATCAGGCATATATTAGACTGGTGCGTAAGTTCGTAGCGTTTTTGTTTTGCGTGTTGGATTTCCGGTTGCTATGGGTTTATTCATCGATTATCATTTTTGTTTGTAGTTCACTGTTGCTGTTTGAATTCACATATTGTCATTTTTTCATTCGGAGATAGTGAGTGGAGTTGTGGCGCTAGAAAAGGGAGTCCCAAGTGGAGAAATCGGAACTTTTCCAACATATTCATATGTTTGAGTTCACTAGAGGAGTGACAGCAGAGGAGACAACCGAAACATTTCCGTCGTGTATGGGGACAATGCCGTTGGACAGAGCACGACAAGGAAATGGTTTCCTTGTTTTAAGGAGGATCGCTTTGATATTAGTGACTCTCCACGTTCAAGAAGACCTTCATGGTTTGATGAATATCGTTTAAAGATATTAATCCACAATGAACCACGATAGTGTAATCAAGAATTGGCAGATGTGATGAAATGTCATCATTCCAGCATCGTACGACATTTGCATGCACTGGAGAAGGTTCAACAATCAAGTGCTTGACTACCGCATGCATTTGTGCATCACTGCTCGTCATCAATTGGCTCGTGAAGAGCACCGACCATTCCTATCCTGTATCGTTACTGGTAACGACAATGGTGTTTTTATGCTAACATAATGAAAAGAAAGGAATGGTTGAGTCCAAACAAGGCAGCAACTCCCCGTACAAAGATCTGCGTGCATTCGCAAAAGATATGCCTCTGGTGGAACAGCGACGGAGTGGTGTATACGAATTGCTCCCCAATGGGTAACCATCACTGCTGACATTTGTTGTCAGCAACTGAGACGTCTTGCAGACGCATTCCAAGAACAACGACGAGGAAGGCCATAACGCCAACCTGCATTCTACTGGACTGAGAAAAAACACTATACAGATTGACAAAAAACACTTTACAGAAGTTGGGTTGGGAATTCATTCCGTACTCACCTTATTCACCTGAAGTTGCGCCCTCTATATTTTCAGCTTTTCCGCTCTTTGTTGAACAACGTTCAAGGAACTTCCTTTCCGGATCAAAATGCGCTCCGAACATGGCTTAACATGCCTCGACGAGTTCTTCGCTTTAAAACCACGTGATTTCTGCAGTAGCGGAATCGGGAAGTTACCCCATCGTTGCCAAGCTATTATAAATTGTGAAGGAGAATATACATATTAGATGACTAAAGTGTTATGTGTGGCCAACGGCCTTGCCGCAGTGGTAACACCGGTTCGCGTCAGACCACCAAAGTTAAGCGTTGTTGGGCTGGGCTAGCACTTAGATGGGTGACCATCCGATCTGTACAGTGCTGTTGGCAAGCGTGATACGCTCAGCCCTTGTGAGGCAAACGCAGGAGCTACTTGATTGAGAGGTAGCGGCTCCGGTCTCGTAAACTGAAATACGGCCGGGAGAGCGGTGTGCTGACCACTTGCCCTCCATGTCCGCATCCAGTGATGCCTGTGGTCTGAGGATGACTCGGCGGTCGGTCGGTACCGTTGGGCCTTCATGGCCTGTTCGGACGGAGTTTAGTTTAATTTTTTAAAAGTGTTATTTGTATCTGTTGTGTTTATAATTATGGAAAAACGCTACGAACTTTTTGCACCAACCCAGTAGCATTGACTCGCACGCTGTGCAGAACCGCGATTCATCGCTGAACACAATGCGTCACTGTTCATCAGCAATCGATGCTCCTCGGTCAGAGAACCACTCCAAATGTAGCACTATGGTGCTATATACATGGGACGGTAATTTACTAGTCTCCAATGCCGGCCGCTGTGGCCGATCGGTTCTAGGCGCTTCAGTCCGGAACCGCGCTGCTGCTACGGTCGCAGGTTCGAATCGTGCCTCGGGCATGGATGTGTGTGATGTTCTTAGGCTAGTTAGATTGAAGTAGTTCTAAGTCTAGGGGATTGATGACCTCAGATGTTCAAGTCCCATAGTGCTCAGAGCAATTTGAACCAGTTGAACTAGTCTCCAATCAATGGTAGCGGGATGGAACACCTATAAAGTTGTCACCAGATGATGAGGAATGAAATCTATTTATACAATGAAGAGCCAAAGCAACTGGTACACCTGCCTAATATCGTGTAGAGCCCCCGCGAGCACTCAGAATATCTGCAACACGACGTGGCATGCACTCGACTTATGTCTGAAGTAGTGCTGGAGGGAATTTACACCTTGAATCTTGCATGGCTGTCCAGAAATCCGTAAGAGTACGAGGGGCTGGAGATCTCTTCTCAATAGCACGTTGCAAGGCATCCCAGATACGCTCAATAATGTTCATGTCTTGGGAGTTTGGTGGCCGGCGGAAATGTTTAAACTCAGAAGACTGTTCCTGGAGCCACTCTGTAGCAATTCTGGATGTGTGGGGTGTCGCATTGTTCTGCTGGAATGCACAATGGACATGAATGGATGCGGGTGATCAGACAGGATGCTTACGTACGTGTCAACTGTCAAAGTCGTATCTAGACGTATCGGTAGTCCCGTATCACTCCAACTACACACGGCCCCACACCATTGCAGAGCCTGCACCAGCTTGAACAGTCCACTGCTGACATGCAGGGTCTATGGATTCATGAGGTTGCCTCCATACCCGTACACCTCTATCCACTCGGTACAATTTAAAACGAGACTCGTCCGACCAGGAAACATATTTCCAGTCATCAGCAGTCCAATGTCGGTGTTGAGGGGCCAAGGCGACGCGAAGGCTTTGCGTCTAGCAGCCATCAAGGGTGGAACCCATATCGAAGATGTTTCATTGAATGGTTCGCACGCTGACACTTGTTGATGGCCCAGCATTGAAATCTGCATCAATTTGCGGAAGGGTTGCCTTCTGTCACGTTGAACGATTCTCTTCAGTCGTCATTGGTCCCGGTCTTACAGGATCTTTTTCCGGCCGCATCGATGTCTCAGATCTGATGTTTTACCAGATTCCTGATATTCACGGTACACTCGTGAAATGGTCGTACGGGAAAAATTCCCACTTTATCGCTACCTCGGAGATACTGTGCCCCATCGCTCGTGCGTTGACTATAACAGCACATCGAAACTCACTTAAATCTTGAAAACCTGCCATTGTAGCAGCAGTAACCAATCTCAAATGTTCAAATGTGTGTGAATTCCTAAGGGACCAAACTGCTGAGGTCATCGGTCCCTAGCCGTACACACTACTTAAACTGACTTAACGCTAAGGACAACACACACACCCATACCCGAGGGAGGACTCGAACCTGCGGCGGGAGGGGCCGCACGCTTCGTGAACGGCACCTCTAACCTCGCGGCCACTCCGCGCGGCTTTAACCGATCCAACAACTGCGCCAGATACTTGTCTTAAATAGGCGTTGCCGACCGCAGCGCCGTATTCTGGCTGTTTACATATCTCTGTATTTGAATACGCCAACTTATACCAGTTTTTTTGGCGCCTCAGTGTTATGAATAGAAAGAAAGCTGTATTTATTCCCATAATAATGGCCGTAGAAATTATTTTCATTCTGTAGTACTACGGAATTTACTTAATAAAGAAAACATCACGTATAATTATTTGCTTCTTTCTGAGAAGAAATTATGTTCGGTACGTGAACATAAAGCAGTGGACACACAACAAACATGCACTGTGTGAGACCTACTTGGCAAATACTATGGAAATGATGGGGCGTGAACATTATGTTACTTTGAGTGCGTTTCCTTAAAATTGTGTATTTCCTCCAAGAAAAAAACATTTTGCCATGTACAGTGAGTACATCAGTTCCAATAGGCATTCTTGAAAAGGAACTGACAATGTAGCAGCGTTTGTGGTCGATGTCAGTAACTGAATGTGCGAACCTAGCAGCTCGCGAGAGATGCAGAAGACGTTTCTATGCAGAAGTCGTTTCTGGTCTTAGTCACTTATTCTAAAAAAACTTTGCTTCCAAGTGAGCGCTGCAGAATATAGCCTGCCGTTCTGTCGCTAAGTATCTCGTTAAAGCTACACCTACGACACCATGCAGGAGCCGTAAGAGAAAAGCCTTGAAATCGTGATTGCTGCGTCAGTATCCATGTCTCCATATCAGTACAGAGATAAGATAATATACCGCTCATAGAACACACAATTCCATTCCACGTGTCACTGAAGGCTGCAACCAAAAGACAGGTAAAGAGGAGTTGGAACCAATAAAGGCTTACCCATTATTCACTAAAAAGATTTTCGTCGCTATACATGGGGTTGTATGAATAAAAACGAGATCATTCTTAGAGGAAGAATATCAGAGCAAAAAACATTCTCTGAGGAAGTTCTCAATTCCGCATGAATAAAAAATTCGAGGCATATTCCCTGACGAGGGAGTTCGTTCTCACTACCTCCCTCCTCCTTGGAGAAGGTCCTTGGTGTGTGTCGTCTGCTACGCCCGCGTTATCTTAATTTCGTTCAACTCGCTCAAACAGGCAAACTATTCGTTGTACAAATACGGGACTGGCATCAGTGTGTTCTGGAAGAGCTGCTCTACGTTTCTGTTTCAGTTGTAAGTGCGGCTGCAAATTATTAAGAAGTTACGGACATTTTACGAAAATGCGTTTTCTGACGATGTTACAGAATTTTCGACATGCTGGAAACTTCTTTGTTTTTAAAGTTAGGAGAACTGATTATGCTAAATAAATCTTAACTATACATCACATTTTCGTCTACTACAAACCGAAACTCTCAAAGTTTTCTACTATCGGATTATTTTGGTTAAATAAGACGAATAACAATTCGCTGACACCTCAAGTATTTAAGGGATCGCCCGTGCGCTTTTATTACAGGAGACAGATCGCTGGGTTTGTAATAAAACTGTTATTATTTTTTCTGAATCGCCTAACTATTTCTAACGTAATAAAATATAAGATATAGCTTAACTGTTCTCCTACACCTGTGTAAAAACATCGATCTGCTAAATAGGACAAAAATGTTTTCATTTTCGCTTCGTCTGAAACGTGAGCCGGCCTTCTTTCACGATTTTCGCTAAGGAAGTTTGCCACCCAAATAGCGTTTTTGATGTTAAACCTGTATAAACTAATACAGTTTCCCTCTTGGGTATTACTTCGGCCTACGTATATCCTTTTTGGCTTCAGACCAAAAGAAATTCTGCCATTTTACTAAAAAAAACTCGGTAAAACTTAATCTCAACAAGGCCAACAGCTCGAAGTACGCTACAGAGCTCATTTCAAAAAACCCAGAATGTTGTCCGCTTGTGAGGAACTTCTGTAGTTTCATTCAAGCGAAGTTTGAGAATGTTCTCCGCGTTGAGCGATTTCCTCCATCCTTTTACTGAAATTGAGAACATTGTCAGGTGAGGTATATTTTTTGACTCGTTTTATACTAGCGAACCTTAGAATGTTCTCCGAAATTCCGAGAATAAAGCACATTCTCCGTTTTATTCATACGACCGATGAAGCGAAAGGTTAAAAAGTTTTTACATAACACAGGAAATGATGTGTGTAATAAATGCTATATTTCTAAACCAGTGACAATAGAGCGGCTATCGTATAAATCTGTATTCGAGGGTCTCCGTTTTAGTGACGTTTTCCCGTATCTTTGCGGGATCTCCATTTTAAATTGGATTTGGCAATGTTTGGTTGTAGAAAGTGGAAAGTGGGCGGATGCCCTTCCTGTCGCTTTCTCCACCCCCCCCCCCCCCCACCCCCACTCATTCCAGTGCCACGATGCTAAGAATGAAGAAGTTTTCCCCTAAGGCGAGATTTAGACGGAATCAGCATACCTGTATTAACAAAGTTACTGGTAAAAAAGAAGTAAAAAGACCTAAATGTGTGTCTGTTGACGATTACAAGCAAGTCACGAGTGCATAAAGGAAGAATAACTTCATTCTGTTTACGGCTCTGACTAGCATATCGAAAATGGAGAAAACTTCCGAAATAGTATAACCTGCAGCATGGTTAAATTAAACTTTTAATGCGTGAGCCAGTGTAAACGGAAAACTATTTACCATATCGGAACCCAACTTTTTAGGAATGATGTTCAGACTGTGCGCTGTAGGATTTGCGTCGTTAGTAGTATTAGTGTCATGACTTGCCGTTAGCCGACAGTACTAGTACGGCGACGTAGGGCTGAAACGCAAGCATCATACATTACGCTGAGGTGAAAAATTTCATAAGATATCTCCTAATATAGTGTCCGACCTTCTTTCGCCCGTAGTGCAGCAACTGCAGAAATACTGAGCCATGTGACAGTAATGCTGGTGCAGGATGCTGTACACGAACTGACCTCTCGATTATATCCCATATAATCTGTGTAGCCAAATCATTCGCTCGAATTGTCCGGAATGTTCTTCAAACCAAACGCGAATAACTGTGGCCCGGTGACATGACATGGTTGCTTGGGAACATTTGAAGCACATGAATGGCTGCAAATTGTCTCCAAGTAGCCGAACATAAAATGATCGGTTCACCTGGACCAGGACGGTCGGTTTAGTTGGACCGGAGGACCCAGTCCGTTCCACGTAAACAAAGTCCTCACCATTATGGAGCCACCACCAGCTTGCAGAGTGCCTTGTTGACAACTTGGGTCCATGACCTCGTGAGATATGCGCCACACTCTAATCCTATCATCACCTCTTACCGACTGAAATCGTGACTTATCTGACCAAGCCACGGTTTTCCAGTTGTCGAGGGTCCAACCGATACGGTCACGAGCCCAGGAGAGGCACTGCAGGCGATGTCGTCCTGTTAGCAAAGACGCTCCCGTCGGCCATCTGCTATCGTAGCCCATTAACGATTTCTGCCCACTGTTCTAACGGATACGTTCTTCGTACGTCCCACATCGCTACACAAACGCCGCTGCTCTCGGTCGTTAAGTGAAGGCCGTCCGCCGCTACGTTGTCTGCGGTGAGAGATAATGCCTGAAATTTGGTATTCTTGGCGCGCATTTGACACTGAATTCCATAACGATTTCCGAAATGGAAGGTCCCAAGCGTCTAGTTCCGACTACCATTCCTCGTTCGAAGCCTGTTAATCGCCGTGGTGTGGCCACAACCACGTCGGACACCTTTTCACGAATCATTTGAGTACAAATTACAGCTTCGCCAATGCACTGACCCTTTATGCCTTCTGTACTCTATATTACCGCCGCCATTTGTTTATGTGTATGTCGTTATCCCGTGACTTTTGTCACCTCAGTGAATAGTGGCATTCACCATGGGTCTCCGCGCGCCCGCTACAGTCGCATGTTCGAATCCTGCTTCGGGCATGGATGTGTGTGATGTCCTTACGTTAGTTAGGTTTAAGTAGTTCTGAGTTCTAGGGGACTGATGACCCCAGAAGTTAAGTCCCATAGTGCTCAGAGCCATTTTTGAACCACGGGTCTGGACACGGTGAGCAGGGCCTTACTTGTAAAGTTGTTACATCAAAACAACAGCAGAAGTGCTGCTGCTCTTTGCCAGTATCAACATATTAAAGGAATACGGAATGGTCCTCTTTCCGTACTTGGTTCAAATGGCTCTGACCACTATGGGACTTAACTTCTAAGGTCATCAGTCCCCTAGAACTTAGAACTACTTAAACCTAACTAACCTAAGGACAGCACACACATCCATGCCCGAGGCAGGATTCGAACCTGCGAGCGTAGCGGTCACGCGGTTCCAGACTGTAGCGCCTAGAACCGGTCGACCACCCCGGCCGGCCCGTACTTGGGCTGAAGAACATGATTCGCAAGTTCGAATTAACTGGCGACTTGAGAATTGCTCCGGGTAGAGGCCGACGGCCAGTTGCGATACAGATAATCGCAGTAGTTACTGTTGCGATGGGTGAGAATGCCGGACGCAATGTGCGATCTTCGAGTAGTGCACGAACTGTGTCGCGACAGTTGAAAGTCCCATGGTCTACCTTCCGAAACGTGCTGCGAACATTTGTGAAATGGAATCTCTAGGGCAGTTCCAGACTGACGTGGATGCGGATGGTCGTCCCATTGAGAAATGTTTGTAACCTGGAACTTAAACGTGGAACATAGTTAACAAATGTTAACTTCTCACGTGGAAATTAAAATGCGTTCTTTCAATGGTTTAATCGTTATTTCTGTTCTCTACGTCCCTACCAACGTTTCCACAAAGTTCCACTGTACTATTATCACTCGTTTCTCATGGAGGCCCTCTTAAGTAGCGAAAGTTTAATTACAACCATCCAGTAATTCAAGAGCCAGAAGAAATTTATCTGGTCAACGGTACAGTGGAATAAGTGTTCAGATGTTCTTCTAAAGCATAAAATGTGAAATATTCGAATGGGCATTGCGAGGCAGGTAAAATTTTCAAAATGTAGGTATTCTGCCACGTCCATGACATTTAAATTAGGTAATAGCATATACCTCGCAAATGGTCTAAAATCGATAGGTAAAGTTCTGCTTGTAGGAAAAAATGGGTTTTGCAATGTTAGACGCACCTCAACTTGCCACATGTTTTTCAGTTTGTAATAAAATAATTGGTTCTTCTGACGCTATCGGGTATTGCGTTTCTTTGGAACAGGCAACGCAGGAAGCAATACGTGAAAAAAGTCATACTTACTTCACACAGATAATGCAGTGTTTCGTGATCGTGACAGAAACATAAGCACACTTTTCTCGATGCCATTGTTTCTGTCACAGATTTTGGTATCGGAAATATTTTATATGGAGAAGTGGATGAGTAAATTTTGCTTTGTGAGCCAAAACGGTAAACAATTACGAAGCACCTACCAAGAAAAGCTTCCTGAACTAAGTGGCAGAGTGGAGGTGACTCGAGCGCGAAAGACATATCAAGGGTCTCTCAAATTTCTAAGTTACAATTATCTGGAAGGTAGGCCAAGTACTTGGCTTTGGTTACTTTTTGTATTTGCATGCTGGCCACGGTGGCCAAGCGGTTCTAGGAGCTTCAGTCCGGAACCGCGCGACTGCTACGGTCGCAGGTTCGAATCCTGCCTCGGGCATGGATGTGTGTGATGTCCTTAGGTTAGTTAGGTTTAAGTAGTTCTAAGTTCTAGGGGACTGATGACCTCAGCAGTTAAGTCCCATAGCGCTCAGAGCCATTTGAACCTTTTTTTTTTTGTACTTGCATCTCAAACAATAACATGTTATTATAGTTCATAGGTGAGTCAATACGAAGTAAAGTATGTGGAATTTTCTATCTTGCATTCAAGTAACTGACAAATTGTGTAGGTTATACATACTAACTGTGAACTCTGCATTCAAAGAAAATGACAACCTTTTTTTATTTTAGTATCTCTGTTTGGTTTACAAAATGCTTTCCAGGCCGTTTTTACTCCTCTAAGTATTATTTTCCTGGCCATTCTATCACTGTCTTCAGCTACGCTAAAAAAATCTAAAATCTCATCAACAAGTTTTATGAATTCATTGTTAACCTCTATAATGTTCTTCAATATGTGTTGGTTATAGAGCAGTGGGGCTCAGTGACGTTAATTTTCTGATCTCCTTACAATACTGATTTGTTAAGTTCTAGTCTAGTCTATTAACGTTTTCCTTCAATTTCCCAGATCAAAATTCATAAAATTTCTCTCAGTTCTGTTGTGAACAGCACTGTTTGATTGATTCCTCTTGCAGTTCTGAATTTCGCACTATCCTAATTACATATAATGTAAGCCATTTTCTAACATAGGCGTTGTCTCTCAAAGGTGGCTAAGAGATATTTTACTGATACGGAGTCAACATCTTTTACAAAGTCTATGAAACCAAGATGAAGCAATAATTTAGACTTATCCTTCTGTTCTATAAATTCATTCATGACCCGCTACTGCTTTGGGGTGACCGCAATATTCACTAACCACAAGGGGTGTAGGCGCCTGCCCAGCATTCAATAGTCACAGAGATGGTCGCTTCCCAACTTCTACCAAACTGCCCGTATCCTCAGAGGAAGCCCTGTTGACCTAACGAGATTCACAGATGGTCTTCTACCGACAGAAAGGCCATACAGACGTTTCTGGTGTCACACCGCCCCGGCATGGTGACCGGAAGGCTGCCTTTCCAGTAGCTACGCTCCGTGTACTCACTAAAATAACCGCGAAATTGAGGCAGAAAATTAATTACTATTGCATAACGACGTATGACACTATTGTCATATCGTGCGACTAACGTCACTATACTTTTGTTGTTGGGTCTTCAGTCCAAAGACTGGGATGATGCAGCTCTCCGTGTTACACTATCCTGTGCGAGCCTCTTCGTGTGCTTACTGTATTCATCTCTTGGTCTCCCTCTACGACTTCAGACCCCCCCCCCTTCCCCTCACTACCTTGGTGTCTCGCAAAATGACATATCAACTGATTCCTTCTTTTTGTCAGCATGTGGCACAAATTTCTTGTATCTTCAGTTCCATTCGGTACCTCCTCATAAGTTACGTGATCGACCCGTCTAACTTTCAACATTCTTCTGTAGCCCACATCTCGAAAGCTTCTATTCTCTTTTTGTCTAAACTGTTTATCGTCCATATTTCACTTCCATGTATGGCTACACCCCAGACAGCTTCCTTCAGAAAAGACTTCCTAACACTTAAGTCTATATTCTATGTTAACAAATTTCTCTGCTTCAGAAATGCTTTTCTTGCCATTGCCAGTCTATATCGGCCATCATCAGTTAATTTGCTGCCCAAATAGCAAAACTCATCTTCTATTTTAAGTGTCTCGTTTCCTATTCTAATTCTCTAAGCATTATCTGATTCAATTCGACTACATTCCATTACCCTTGTTTTAGTTTTGTTGATAAACATCTTATACCCTCCTTTCAAGACAGTGTCCATTTCATTCAACTGCATTTCCAACTCCTTTGCTGTCTCTGGCAGAATCACAATCTCATCGGTAAACCTCAAAGGTTTAATTTCTTTTCCATGAACTTAAATTCCTACTCCAGAATTTTCTTTGGTTTCCTTGACTCTTAGTACAATATACAGATTGAATAGCATCGGGGATATGCTACAACCCTGTCTCATTGCCTTCTCAACGACTGCTTCCCTTTCATGCCCCTCGATTCTTCTAACTGCCGTCTGGTTTCTGTACAAGTTGTATATTGCCTTTCGCTCCCTGTATTTTACTCCGTGTACCTTCAGAATTTCAAAGAGAGTATTCCAGTCAACATTGTCAAAAGATTTCTCTAAGTCTACATAAGCTGTAAACTTAGGTTTGCCTTTCCTTAACCTATATTCGAAGATAAGTCGTAGGGTCAGTGCTGCCTTGCATGTTCCTATATTTCTCCGGAATTCAAACTGATCTTTCCCGAGGTTGGCTTCCACCAGTTTTCGATTCTTCTGTAATAATCCGTGTTAGTATTTTGCAACCATGAGGTATTAAATTGATAGTTTGGTAATTTTCACAATTGTTAGCAACTGTCTTCTTTGGAATTGGTGTCGCTACTTTCTTCTTGAAGTCTGAGGGCATTTCGCCTTTTTCATACATCTTGCACACCAGATGGAATAGTTTTGTCATGGCTGGCTCTCCCAAGGCTATCAGTAGTTTTCACGAAATTTGGTCTACTCCCGGGGCCTTGTTTCGACTTACATTTTCTAGAGATGTGTCAAATTCTTCTCGTAGTATCATATTACCATCTCATCTTCACCTACGTCCACTTCCCTTTCTATAACATTGTCTTCACGTTTATTTCCCTGGTGTAGACCCTCTATTTACTCCTTCCATCTTTCAGCATTCCGTTCTTTGCTGACTGGTTTTTCATGTCCATCTCCATCTTGATATTCATACAGCTGCTTCTCTTTTCCCCAAACGCCTCTTTAATTTTCCTGTAGGTGGTATCTATGTTTCCCCTAGTGAAACATGCTTCTACATCCTTACATTTGTCCCGTAGCCTTTCCTGCTTAGCCATTTTGCACTTCCTGTCAATCTCATTTTTAGGAGTCTGTATTCCCTTTCGATTGCTTCATGTGCTGAATTTTTAAATTTTCTCCTTTCATCAACTAAATTCAATATCTCTTGGGTCATCCAAGGACTTCTACAAGGCCTTGTCATTTTATCTATTTGATTCTCTGCTGCCTTCACTATTTCATCTCTTACAGCTACTCATTTGTCTTATACTGTATCCCTTTTTCCATTTCTATTCAACAGTTGCCTAATGCTTCCTCTGAAACGCTCAAAAACCTCTGGTTCTTTCAACTTATCCAGGTCGCATCTCCATAATTTCCAACCTTTTGCCAATTTCTTCAGTTTTGATCTGCGGTTCATAACAAATACATTGTGCTCAGAGTCCCCCAAGCATGTGCATTCTGGTGTGAAGACTGTGGAGATGGCGACTTTCCTGGCAGTGAGCAGCTTCAACGAAGGGTATTCAGCAATTCTGAAGACGATGACGACGATGGACGTCACCCTGGGACTCTATTCGACGCAATTCGCCAAGCATTCGGACGACCACCGGATTCAAGAGGCCGAAAACCGCTTGTCACCGGTCGTACGAGCGGCTCTGCAGCAGCATAGGATGCCCCAGATCGAGCAGAATGCCCTCTTCAAATGGTTCAAATGGCTCTGAGCGCTATGGGACTTAAGTTCTGAGGTCAGTCGCCTAGAACTTAGAACTACTTAAACCTAACTAACCTAAGGACATCACACACACCCATGCCCGAGGCAGGATTCGAACCTGCGACCGTAGCGGTCGCGCGGTCCCAGACTGTAGCGCCTAGAACCGCTCGGCCACCCCAGCCGGCAGAATGCCCTCTATGAGGAAGAGGAAGGACTAGTTTATGGACCCGGAATAGCAGATCGAACGTAAGTTGCAAAATATTGCATTTATATGCAGTCAAAACTTCAAACGCGTTTTTCTCGAAATGACTCTTTTTATCGCGCGGTATGGTAACTTCAAATCTGCTGAAACGATTGGCATGATTCTTTGTTTCCGACGAAGCTAACTAAATTGGCTAGGAGTTGTACCACTTTTATTCCGACCCATCAACTATAAATATTTTTACTTTACGTGGACCGCTGCAGGGCGTGCAGGAAGAGAGTCAGTGAAGTTCTGGAAGGTACCGAGAGGTATGTGGAGCCATCCAAGACACCAACAGCCCTATCGAAGTAGTCCCACAGATTCTCGATTTTGTTCAAATCCGAGGAATTTGGTCGTAGGTGCAGTAGAGTAAACTCATCGTGGTTCTCTTCGAACCATACACGTGCACTGCGAGCTGTGTGACACGTTACATTGTCCTGCTGGAAAGTGCCATCGTGCAAAGGAAAAACGCACTGCATGTAAGCGTGGACACGGTCCCCAAGGATAGGTGCATAATTGTGTTGATCCGCTGTGGCTTCCAGAATGACGAGACCAACCAGTGAATTCCATGAAAATGTTCCCTAAACCATAACGCTCCCTCCTCCGCCCTGGACCCTTCCGACGATTATTGCAGTGTGTTTTCGATCAGTCCGTTTGAGCACTAAACGTGATTCGTGAGAAAAGGCCACCTGTCGCCACTCAGTGGTCGTGCAACTGCGGCATCGCTGTGCAAATTCTAGCCTTCGTCGCCTATGAAAAACAACGGTCAGCATAGACGCTTTAACCAGGCTCCTGTGCTGCAGAGGCCCTTACGCAGCAACGTTCACTGAACGGTCGGTTGGGGGAGACCGTTGGAAGCCGCTTCGTTTGTCTGGGCGGTCAGCTGCTCAACAGTTGCACACCTATTCGCCCGTACACATCTCGCAGCCTTAGTCCACCCGTGTCATCTAGGGCCCGTGGTGCACCACAATTGCCTCGGTGGCGGTTTTGGGTAGCGCCATTTTTCCCATGCTCGGAATACTTTAACCACGGCGGCACGCGAACGGTTAGCAAACTTAGCCATTTCGGAAACGCTTCCATCCTTGGCGCGAAGGCCATGATCATTCCCTCTCAGATGATAGATAATTCGCTACGTTTCCGCACGAAGACAGCGACTGCACTGTTTACCGCGTCGCTCTTAACACGCTTTATATTCCTTCGACTGCTAGTGCTGCCACCTTCCGTCTGTGAGTGGTTATTGCACGTTGACGTCGAACATAAGCGGCAGTCACATTAATTTGACTGGATCGTGTGTATCGCTTTGTCAGGAGAGAGGTGCTTATGGACATCAAACTGAACTTCTGTTTGAAGGTTATTCTCACAGAGACGGTTCAATATTCTGTTGTAACCCACTTTTTCAAAAATTTTTGAGAAGAAGGGAGTGAAAGAAATGGGTATATACACTATTGGCCATTAAAATTGCTACACCAAGAAGAAATGCAGATGATAAACGAGTATTCATTGGACAAATATACTCGAACTGGCATGTGATTACATTTTCACGCAATTTGGGTGCATAGATCCTGAGAAATCAGTACCCATAACAACCACCTCTGGCCATAATAACGGCCTTGATACGCCTGGGCACTGAGTCAAACAGAGCTTGGATGGCGTGTACGGGTACAGCTGCCCATACAGCTTCAACACGATACCGCACTTCATCAAGAGTACTGACTGGCGTATTGTGACGAGCCAGTTGCTCGGCCACCATTGACCAGACGTTTTCGATTGGTGAGAGATCTGGAGAATGTGTGGACCAGGGCAACAGTCGAACATCTTCTGTATCCAGAAAGGCCCGAACAGGACCTGCAACGTGCGGTCGTGCATTATCCTGCTGAAATGTAGGGTTTCGCAGGGATCGAATGAAGGGTAGAGCCACGGGTCGTAACACATCTGAAATGTAACGTCCACTGTTCAAAGTGCCGTCAATGCGAACAAGAGGTGACCGAGACGTGTAACCAATGGCACCCCATACCATCACGCCGGGTGATACGTTAGTATGGCGATGACGAACAGACGCTTCCAATGTGCGTTCACCGCGATGTCGCCAAACACGGATGCGACAATCATGATGCTGTAAACAGAACCTGAATGCATCCGAAAAAATGACGTTTTGCCATTCGTGCACCCAGGTTCGTCGTTGAGTACAACATCGCAGGCGCTCCTGTCTGTGATGCAGCGTCAAGGGTAACCGCAGCCGTGGTCTCCGAGCTGCTAGTGCATGCTGCTGCAAACGTCGTCGAACTGTTCGTGCAGATGGTTGTTGTCTTGCAAACGTCCCTATCTGTTGACTCAGGGATCGAGACGTAGCTGCACGATCCGTTACAGCCATGCGCTAAAGATGCCTGTCATCTCGACTGCTAGTGATACGAGGCCGTTGGGATACAGCACGGCGCTCCGTATTACCCTCCTGAACCCACTGATCCCATATTCTGCTAACAGTCACTGGATCTCGACCAACGCGAGCAGCAATGTCGCGTTACGATAAACCGCAATCGCGATAGGCTGCAATCCGACCTTTATCAAAGTCGCAAACGTGATGGTACGCATTTCTCCTCCTTACACGTGGCATCACAACAACGTTTCGCCAGACAACGCCGGTCAACTGCTGTATGTGTATGAGAAATGTCAGCACGTTGTAGGTGTCGCCACCGGCGCCAACCTTGTGTGAATGCTCTGAAAAGTTAATCATTTGCATATCACAGCATCTTCTTCCTGTCGGTTAAACTTCGCGTCTGTAGCACATCATCTTCGTGGTGTAGCAATTTTAATGGCCAGTAGTGTAGTTTGAGGTCACTTTCGTAGCTCCACTTGTATGAATGAATGTTACTACTGCTTACATCCGTCTATCAGGAAATACGCCTTGACTAACCGAGTAAATGTTAGCTCTAAGAAGGTGGTACCAAGTCAGCACAAGCTTTTAGTACTTTGGCTGAAATAGCGTTCTAGCCAGAAGAGGTATTGCTTTTCAGTAACCGAATTATTTCTGTGGTCTTTTTTACAGTATATTTCCCAAAATCGAAGTTCGCAATGCCCATTTAAGTAAATCTTGTAGATCTCCTTTCATTGATCCACATATTGTTCCTGGGTTTTCAGTTACTGTCTGGAAGCATTCATTGGATTTAGTAGCCTATTATATGCAATTAAAATCAGTTTTCTCACTGCTACTTTCGCCAGGGAACCGAATATCAGCTACCTTACTGAGTGTATTGGTTGCATGCCTAATAATGCTCCAAACTGCTCTCGAATTTTTTTTGTGCTTGGTTTTTGCCTTTTTCATGGCATGGTAAATGATGTTGGAACACTGCCAGTACGTCTCTTTAATTTCTGATTAGAGCTACACGTCCTTTGGTACAAGGTACTGTAATTTCAGATGCTTGTCACCCTATCTCTAGACTTCCACTGCAATTGTTACTTACTCTTTGTAAAGGGAACTGGATTCATACTGTTGTCAGAATATTTTTAATAAAAAAGAATTAGAATTCCCATCTATTGTGTATCCTTAGAAAAATAATTCTCGTTGTTCGCCCCTACAAATTCTAACTGAATAGTGTAACTGAGTCGGCATTTTCATTTCTGTGAAATGTTACTTTCCCTTCTTAGTTAAACCAGATTAAAGGGGATAATTTGTTACTGCCATTTGACCGCTATGCTCAGAGAAACCATTTATTATCGGGCTCACATCTATTTCATGTAAGACATTTGGATTTAGAAATAATTTGTAAATTACAGTTGCGCTGTGTCCTATTCTTCTTGATAGAAATGTTACTGTCGGAATCAAAACCAGAATGGGCAGTGCCTTCGATCAAAAGCACAACATAAGATCAGCATTGAAATTTCCGCCCACAGTTACTGCCCTGTTAGTTTCATTGCTTAATGAGGTTTCATACATTTGCTTTAGTGCACCTGTAAACTCACGTAACGACTAACGTATGCTTTTCTATTACTAAAGCACAGCACTCAAAGAGCCGTTCAATGTAGTATTCACTTTGGTTTGTGGCCTGGGAATTTATTCCATTTTTTGTGTATATAGGCGCTACCTCATTCCTCATATTACAACTAACTGTACCCGCCTAGGTGCATCCACACAAAGTTTGACTTCCACATGATATCTATTACACGTATAATATCTGCAGAAATATCTTTAAGCCGCGCGGTCTAGGGCGCCTTGCCACGGTTCGCGCGGCTCCCCCCGTCGGAGGTTCGAGTCCTCCTTGGGGCATTGCTGTGTGTTGTCCTTAGCGTAAGTTAAAGTTAGATTAAGTAGTGTGTAAGTCTAGCGACCGATGACCTCAGCAGTTTGCTCCCATAGGAACTTACCACAAATTAAAAAAAAAAGAAAAAAAAAGCTTTCGGAATTTTCGCTTACTTTTAGTAATGTGAGAACGTCACTTTCCTGGGAAGATTCGAAAGAGCGCACACTCTGCTGCTGAGCTAAATATTAATTCATATTACTTGTTCAACGAGCTTCTTACGTTGTATTGCAAAAGTCCAAATTTATTATGACTCTTGCCTTTTGTGCTATCCAAATGGTTGGTTTTTGCTTCTACACTTATTTTGTAAATGTGTCGATAGTTGTTTAGCAGCTCGGTCTTTCAGAAAAACATACCCTAAAAATGCCTAGTGAATATATTGGTAATCACGGTGCTCGGACACACAGTGCCCTTGTCACATTAAATGTTCCTGGAAATTAGTCTTGCAAGTAACTTCTTATTGTAAACATACGGATGTAGACCATGGCGTATGTGGTGCGACCGTGTGAGAGGCGAATCATATCACACACATGTGTTTCAGGCTATCCCCAACGCCTCTAATAATAGCTAAATTATTTTCTTTGTCAAGATATTTCCCCATGGAACTTAAATAACAGATGTCATCACTAAGTCCTGCAATGCTTTTAAAAATACCACTTACCTTGTAATCCCTGTCCAGATTGGGCATTTCTTACTTACTTGGACATTTTCTTGCTTTCCATGAAAAACCTGCTTCTTGGTCTTTTGAAACTTATGGCTACTAATAGTTTTAACTTGCGTTCTTTTCCTGTTTCGACAGTGTTTCCCAACGTCTTGGGTTGTCTTTACACTTTTGTCGACAGTCTCCAGAGCAGTGAAGCTGATGGAAACGTCTAATCTGAGTTTAAGCAGACTTGCATCTTTTCTCAAACCACGTGCCTTATTTAACAGATCTGATCACAGTCCAATCATCTACCCTGTAGTTAAGCTTACTGCTGTTAAGTGCAGCTCTCAGCTGTTCTAATTCTGTTCTTAACGCTGCCAGATCAGCTATGACTTTTAAAATCAGTTGCTTCTTCTCCATAATCGCGGAGCGATAAGAGCAATTGCCGGCCGAAGTGGCCGTGCGGTTAAAGGCGCTGCAGTCTGGAACCGCAAGACCACTACGGTCGCAGGTTCGAATCCTGCCTCGGGCATGGATGTTTGTGATGTCTTTAGGTTAGTTAGGTTTAACTAGTTCTAAGTTCTAGGGGACTAATGACCTCCGAAGTTGAGTCCCATAGTGCTCAGAGCCATTTTTTGATAAGAGCAATTATTACAGGATCAACGTCTAGTCACATCGCCATGCAAGATGGTTGCTTCACAATATCCAACATGCAAGAACTGTAGACAGTCTCTCTTACTCCTCAGCGGTAGTTTCCACATTTATTCACTGGGAAGATATTTTTGTTAGTCGACACAGATGTTCAACGATAAACAGCGATTACGCGAGATTTGGTTGTTAATTTAATGTAAACAATTGGGTAATTTTATAGAAGAAATGCGTTTATGTAATATACAAATATCACTGATTTAGCTAAATATTATGTTATTAACCCCGTACCGCCGGGCGTCGCGTATTCGTCGCGAATACGCATCATACCAGTGCGGCTAGTAAGTGTAAGATTGACTGTTTTCGAGCGCCAGCGACAGTGGGTGCAAATTCTACAAGAAGCTACCAACGCTTCTGAAGTGAGCTGCCATGTCCTAAGCGTTTCGGGTGTTTCTAGAGCGACTTTTTTTTTTTTTTTTTTTTTTTTTTTTGTAGTCCCTGAAGAAATGTGTTCAGACATTGTGGGTTAAATATTTAAATGTTTTTAACTGTAAAGAAGCATATGCTAAAACTACACCTACAGATGCACTAAAAATAAACTTTTTTGTCACTAAAATATCGAATTTAGCGGCGCTTGCGAACTTCAACGATCTTTCTGTTATCAGTGTTGCCAACGAGCACCTACAAGTTATAAAACCCGTTGTTACATTGTGTTTGGTTAGGCAGCTTCATTTTCTTCCATTTGACGTTTACACTTACTGTGTTTCAACAACGGCATGTCCAGTGCTGTGCGAGGAGACCGCACTCGTTGAGATAGGGATGAATTTGCATAAAGCGTAAGCGTAGTTATCCGCGTGAACTTCGAACTCGGCGCTAATTTTCTTGGATGACGTAGATGCTACCGTAGTTCCTCGAGCGGCCGTGTGAGGCACTGCCGTCGAGCTCCGCCTGCAGGCCAGCTGTTGCAAGCAAAAGCAAAGTCGTTGATAGCGGAGAGGCATTTCAGTGCCGATATCTGTAGGTCGTTGGTGGTGGAAGTTGTGGAGTTGTGCGGCTTAACTAGTGCGTGTTTACGCGTGGAGGGACTGGTAGTAAATTCTTTGTTATTTGTCTCTAGCCCGTAAATTCCGGACAGTAGTGAAGTCAAACAAAAGTCAACGACGTAACATTAGCATATCAAGATTGCACTCTCCGGACGTGGGGAACATCTTTGATACTGAAGAGCAAACAACATCTTAGGTAATGTATTTGTAATTAACAGTTACGGAAGGTTTAAGGGTATTGAATTGTAACAATATGTGCAAACATAACCTAACAAATTACGCTCATGTACGTTGATAGTTCTTCGAAGAGCAATCATCCTGTTCCATACATTAAGCACTTGACGTTTATTATAGTCCTGAGAATAACAGAGTTTTTCTTCCTATGTGTATGTAAATGATAAAAAGTGTGAAGTGTAGTAGGAAACAAGGCGATATATTTGTCAGCATAAAAGTTTTTTGACATGAATATATTAAATTCCTGTATATGTTTGTCTTAAAATTTGCAGATGCTTTGTATTATAATGTGAGCGAAAACTTGGTATCTTCATATTGTTGTACCGGTTGCCACTTAGATACATCAACATTTGTAGCAAGAAAAGAGGTAGATCGCGAAGTTCGAAATGTAGAAAGACACCGACGTACCACTTGCTGTTGTACGCGAGAGAATTCAATCTGGCGTCAGTCCATGTTCGGTACTTTCTCCCCGTGGAGAAAGCAGGATACTAACTTATAGTTACTGTTATTCCACAGGGCTACGAAATAATATGAAAGTAAGCTGGGCTCAGAATTAAAGGCTTTCTCACGTCAATATAATTTTTTGCTACAAAAACCGAAATTTTCATAGTGAATCGTTGAATCCTTCAGTTCCCTGGAGACCTTTGCGCTAGCAACTTTTTTGAAGTAGGTGACGAAGACCATTCGAGAAACAGGTAACATGTTACGTAATCGAGAGCTTGTCTAGCTACCAGCCGAACAGCGCAAATATTTTGTATTAAATTGAGAGAAGAAAATCGACTACGGCACTGTTGGAGAACATTTGTCAACAGCATAGTTCCTGGAACCCGTAGACATTGTCCCACAGAGCGTGCAAATGTTTGTATGCTAAATCGTAGTTTTTCAAAGCGTCTCTTTGGCATTAGGACAAAAAATCACGTGGAAACATTTACTTGCTTGTTTACGAGTAATGATTACTTTTGGAACTGGCCTAGTCGCTTGCTTGTTGCTTAAGTTACCCCTGGTCCCATCTTTCACTTTCCCCGCGTCATGTCTGCCCGCGTAAGATTTGCCCTTGACTTAATCTATATCTGCGTCCCGAATTTAATTTTTGCCGGAATCTATTCTGTATTAGTTTCTTAACTGTTCTTGGAAGATTATTTGTACAACAGCGAGACAGCGAGTTGAAAGTGAAAGTAAGTGGATGAACTACTTTGAGTAAAGCTATTTTCGAGAAAAGCAGTTTGCCATTTTTCTTGTCGGTTTCCCCCTTCAGTTTCGGAGCACTTAGTAGAGTTGGGTTTGCTGTGTTCAGGCAATTCCACTGGACTGCCCTCTGACAGACTTATAAATCTTCTCTAGTGACTTCGGTGGTGTCGACAGTTTTTGATACGTACATCTCACATGGGAGAAAAAAGCAGTAATTTAGGATCGTTCTAATCTGCTGCTGCAAAGTACCAAGGCTGTGTACATTGTGCTGAGATAAAATTCCGAAGGAAAGTTTTACATAATAAGCTCTAAATTGTCAAACAAAGTAGTCTGGTCTCGGCGGACTTAAACAGTTTGTATAAGCAAACAACAATCAGAGATCAACTTACAACTCGAGTTACCATTCCACGGAGATATTCATTCTAATCTCATATTAACAGTTGGATGCATCTATAGTCAGGATGTTCGACAATATTCGTGTATCAGGCAGACTGCAAATCGGTATGTCACTGAATGTCGACCATACGGGGACCAAGCTGTTTCATACATCCCCGCTAAGAAGCCAATTGCGCGGAGATGAGCAAGGGGATACAGACGTCATTCTTTTTGATGGTGGCATTTCACCGTCATCGTTATCGTTAGTTGTTTTGTACCCGATCTGCCAAAGGCGTTTGTGTGCATCGGGATACTCTAGGTAAGCTTTGTAGAATTCATGCTTTTACAAACGGGTTTGCGCTGAGTACCGGTACAAGTAATGCTGGATGGGCAGAAAATTTTAAAAATCATGGAGGGGCGATTTTGAGTCCAGTGATAGCTGTTCTATACTGTATATTTGATTTATTTATTCATCCAAAGTTCATTTCACAAAGACCTAGAATTTTTCGTCATAATAATCAAAATACACATATAGAGTATACAAGTATGTTTTTAGGAGGATAGGACGGGTGGTTGACCGTGCCTCTGATCAAGGAATCATCATGGTTTTTGCTTGAAATTATTTAGGAATAGCGTAGACAACCTAAATCGGATGGCTAGGCGGAGCAAACTCCATTCTTCTGCACAGCCTCATTCTTTTGGCCCCTATTGTGCAATGTCATTTGATTTTCACGAGATAGCCTGTAATGTGAATGACCTACTTAACATACATCGAGCAGAGTTAGTAATTTTGCATGGTATTTAATGCCGTCAGAGAGAAATCGACAAAAGAAACTGTTAAAAATGTGTTACAAAGAATTATTAAGTAGGTCCTCGAAATTAAAAATGGACTCGCTCGCAAACAACAAATAGAATAACTCCCATACAGGTGAATCATATGAATAGGAGTCAATAAATAAGGTGCAGTGGTTCAATTTTTTTCTGTGTGCGTGTTGAAGAAGAAACAATTATACTGAAGTGCTCAAACGACTACCTTCGGCAACTTTTGTTCCTCGTCATTGTTTTCATATTATTACTAGTCTTGAGAAAGAAACAACACCTCAACATATTTAGAATATTTCCGTTTATTATAAAATGTTTTATAACTGCCTGGGGCAACTCAAACCTTAGAAGTGTTCATGCTTAACGTGACATTGTCTAGCTAAGCGAGACATTGAGTTGCTATGTTAGCTCTGTACATTGGAAGCTGTGTATGGGGGGACATTTCATTCACTTAATAGGAATAGCATGTTTTACCTCTCACTTACAAGGAAGTTTTGAACTGTGCAGTAGGGACAAGTCTTAAATTTTACGAAATAGCTACTGCGTCGAATACCTCTATTCTTAAAATGATTGTTGTTATCGAATTCTGATGTGCTTTGGTCAGTCAGTAAATTTGTTTCTGTTTCTATCAATCATGTCATTACTACTTTCGAGGCAGCGTGGAAGGTATTCCTCATTTATTGGGTGACTATGTACCCATTACTATCCTCTTATCTTCATAGAGTGAGTGCAAGAGAAGACAATCCTGCGCTGTAAAAAAACTACTCATTTCATTGTTACAATAGTCCGTTATGCAGAAGACACTGCTTATCCTTCCCACCCATGAGACAGAATATCAAATTCCGAATGTCTCATGAGGGACCTATGAAGTGTCTGCCCCTAAGACTATTGGGAAAAGCCCCGTAAATTAGGTGGGAATCGTGCAATATACAAAGTGCGCGTACGAAATCAGATTCAAACGTTTATGTTTGTTGTGTAATTTTCAAATATTAGGTAAAGAAATAAAACTGCATTCATCAGTGTGTATGAGAGAGTGATGTTATATAGTTTTGGTGGGTAAGAGGAGAAGCGGAAAGCTTAACTGGAACTTCTTTGACGCTTGAAACATTTTATCGGGCCGGGACTCGAACTGTGTTTTACTACTTACAGAACTACTAAGCACTAATGGGAACCTGTTCTAAGGCTTCATTCTGCCAGTTCGTTGTAGCTTACACTATGAATGGCTTTCACCACTGGCAATGCTGCTTGCATTAAGAACTTATTTCCTCTTCCCTCCTCTCTTCGTCGTTGAACGATGAATCTTGTGTTCCGAAAAATACTTCTGAGCAGAAGACAGGGGTACTAGTTTAAGTGAAACAGAACTTAATCCTCTTTAGGTGTTCGTTGCAAGTCGGACAGCTCTATTTGCGGCGGCATGCCTACACTGTGAGCAGCGTTTAGTTATGCCAGTCGTCACCAAGTGACGTCTGGTCGAGCGTTACGCGGAATCTTGTGCCTTAGCACGTGCTGGACTCGCAGCTATCAGAACGCAGAGGTCCCGCGTTCAAGGTGACACGGCGGCGCACAGTCAGGGTCATGTGCCTCTCCCTTCCAGTGGCACAGACGCATTAAGAAGCGCTTCTTCGCTGCAACACTGAGGCACAAATTGGAACACTGACAGAAAGTGAAAGTGACGCTTTGTGGTCATTCATTAGTGATAACACTGAAACATCACAACCATCCGGTGCTTCCCATTAATGAGAAGGCCTCATCACGAAAAAAAAAGCTCGTTCACATATACAAGCAACCTTGTAAACAGCCTATGTGATAACGCATTCGTTCGATAAGCGATTTTTCTACTTTCGTGGCATTTCGCGATCATTAAGAACGACTGAGAGAGGCGTAGTAGTGTCCACCGAGTCGTCACATTTTCCACCAACTAGACAATGTGGAATGTAAATGGCGTTAAGCTTTTGTAAGTTTATATGTTAGAGCCAGAAACTATCCTAGGATCAACATTAGACTGCCGAAACTCTGCATTTGTTGCGTAACCCACGTACAGTCGCCGAGCTCCGCCTCTGTAACATGAACGTTGACGAAAAAATGCCTAATAGCCCTTGAGACTAGGGATATGCTCGTAGTCATATGCGAGAACCGTAGTGGTGGATTGAGACGTGTGAGAGATGACAGACTCGCAGCCATAAATTCGACTCAGCTGAGCAGTAGTGAGTTGAGTTAGAGCGAAAAATAGTAGCAAGCAAGATCACTTCAGACCGGCCATGGAATTGAGCCATGTTGTGGGAGGGATGAAAGGTACTACCATACGTGGTCTGTGGTTTCCCTTGTTAGGCGAAGCTGAACGAAAATATTAAACATTATCTGCAATGTTTGCTGGCTGTTAATATTTATTTTTATTTTATATGAGCGAGGTTTCTACGGCTGCCGCCGCCTCTCGCATCCCAATCTCCATCGTTCACGGTCATTCCAGTCTTCTTCATTAAGACCACTCGCCGCCATTGCTTCGTTGACGTCGTCTTTCCAGCATCTCGCAGGTCTACCGCGCTTTCGTCTTTGATGCGGAGTCCATTGCCATACCCGTTTTGGCCATCTTGTGTCTGGTATATGCTGTAAGTGACCATACCAGAGTAGGCCCTTCCTTTCTATGTAGTCTAAGATTGTGCTTTTGACATTGATAACATCTCTGATCCTATCATGTCCATTATGGTCAAGTCTGGAGTATCCACAACTCAGTCTCCAGAAATCCATCTCGACAGCCAGCAGGCGATCTTTCTGCCTCTGAGTTAGTTCCCACAACTCTGCATCATATGTTGTGATACTTTCAATCATTGTGTGGTAGATAGTATGTTTTGTTCAGCGCGTTATGTTTTTGTTCCAGAGAATACCATTTAGTTGTTTTATGGCTCGCTTGCCCTGGCCTATTTTATTGTTTACATCATCCATACTTCTACCATTGGATGACAGTGTCACTCCCAAGTACTTAAAAATATGACACCCTTTAACAGAATCAGAACCGAGCTGTAAGTCGTTATCAGTATTTTCTCCCACTTTCAGATATTCTGTTTTAGATACGTTTATGACAAGATCCCATTTTTCATATTCTTCTTTTAATTTGCGGAGCATGTAATTTGCATCTTCCTCATCTCCAGTTACTAACACTTGGTCGTCAGCAAAACAGAGTGAACAAGACCTCGTCGTCTATAGGGACACCCATTCCTCCGCATTTCCTTTTCCATGATTTTAGTGTCTCCTCTAGGTAGATCTTAAAGAGTGTAGGGGCAAGTGTGCATCCCTGGCGTATTCCATTTGTCACCTCAAACTCCTGAGATAGTTGATTTCTCACTTTAACCATTGCCGTACAACCTTGGTAGAGGAGTCTGACAGCTTTCACATAGCTCGGTGACACACCATTATCAATTAGACTTGACCATATCTTGTTCTGTGGAACTGTGTCATAAGCTTTCTGGAGGTCTACAAAGACAAGGTGGGTTGTAAGGCCCCTTGCTGTCCTTTTCTCCACTAGGTTTTTGAGGGTAAATACTCCATCAGTACAGGTGCGACCAGATCTGGATCCATTTTGTTCTTCAGATTCAGTTATTTCTTCTTCTATCCTCCTTTTTAGGATACGGCCATAGACTCTCGCCATGGATGGCATCACACTAATACCACGATAATTGCACAATTCCTCCTGTTGCCCTTCTTAAATATTGTTGCCTTTTTCCACTCCTTTGGGGCTTCGTCACCTCTAAGGCATTTGTCAAAAATCATTGCCAATATCTGAGTTTTGACGGTGCTGCTTTAACCAGTTCTATATAAATATTTATATGTATTTATCTATATAAATATTTATTATAATTATATTAATATATTGCTGAGACTTTCGGGTGTTGCGATGAATATCGCTGAAATTTCCCCGTAGTAAGACAGACAAACGGCTTGTCGTGGTCTACTTGAAGTGTGTCCCATATGTAGAAGTATTTGTACTTTGTACACGAGGTGTACCAACGTGTAGGTAGGCTTATCAATACATATGAGCTTCCCGAAGTTTCGACCGTTCAGTAGCCGCAAACATGCCAACAAAGTTAATCTGTCTGTCCTATGAATGTAGTTAGCTGAGGTGCTTGTGTGTAGCTTTCCCTATTTTCTGATAGAGAACTTTTGAGGCGGCGACCTGTTTCAGAACTTTCACTTCACATTTCATCCTACTTCCATAGGAGACACTTCCGCTTCCGATTGTGCTTTATTTGTCGACTTTCCACCTGTACTGCGCATTGATTACATGAGTGGCTAGCGTGTGGCAATGTAGGTAACCGACCCTCTGTACCTGATCTAACATTTCATTCTTGTAGTAGTTTTTTCAATTAAGTCTACCAGGTTTTGACCAGCGGAAGTCCTTTTCGCCGAGGAACTTGCACACTCCGTAAAACGTATTTATTCCGAGGTAATTCTGCTGCTACATTCAATCTGGGTTGGGCTGTTTTAAAACTCTGAAGCAAAGTCTTATTTCTGTTGTAAGAAAAACAGTTTTTCAATAATTCGTCAAATCTGTAGCAAAACTTCATCCTTCTACGACTATCTTCGACTGACGAATACCATCTGACACATTTTACAGGTCAAAGTAGAATGAACTACCTGCCCATGATTACGATATGCTCCAAGTATGCAAGTAAAACACTGGAAGCAAGTGGGCCTATTCCATGGCACGGCGTCATCTAGCATACAACCACATGACTGACTGTAGTACAGCATATCGAAGCTGCAAATCACAATTTAAAGATTGTTATTTCTGTTTTGCATTGTTCATTTTTACTGTTACACTCATTTTGTTTTTGATTGGGGTATTGCTTGTTCCATTGTGTGCCGCATAAATTTTTTATTGCATTATTAACTTGAGTGCATAGGTGTCCGCAAGGGGATGGATGGGGAGCAAGAGGAGCACTTGCCGCCCTCTGCGCCCCCCCCCCCCCCCCCCACACACTTTTTCGAATGTGCTCCAGCACACAGTTTTAATCTGCCAGGAAGTTTCATATCAGCGCACACTCCGCTGTAGAGTCAGAATTTCATTCTAGAAATATCCCCCAGGCTGTGGCTAAGCCATGTTTCCGCAATATCCTTTCTTCCAGGAGTGCTAGTTCTGCAAGTTCGCAGGAGAGCTTCTGTGAAGTTTTGAAGGTAGGAGACGAGGTACTGGCGGAATTAAGGCTGTGAGGACGGGGCGTGAGTCGTGCTTGGGTAGCTCAGTTGGTAGAGCACTTGCCCGCAAAAGGCAAAGGTCCCGAGTTCGAGTCTTGGTCCGGCACACAGTTTTAATCTGCCAGGAAGTTTCATTACAGCACGTATTTGTTTTAGTTTGTGACAGAGAAACTATTCCTCGTGACACAGTCAAGAAACACTGACTTCGTGAGGATACCATGGAGAACTGCGTCTAACTTCAGAACTGATGCTATGTAGAGGTGTCAGATACAGTTTTGAGGGGTGATTTTTGACTATTCTCAAGCGAGTACACAAAACGATAACTTGAAGACGTTAATTGGCTTATGCGCGTACGCACACACAATATATATTTAACTGCGTTGCAGACGGTACTTCTCATTGTCACATATTAAGATTTTTTTTTTAGTTTCCCTCACGGATGGAACGTTGGACAAGTAATTTACTTTCTCATTCGCTATTGAAACAGTCTGTGGGGAGCTGAAGATTATTCGTGGATTCCACCCTGAAAGCAGTTCCTTGGAATTTTCTCAACATGTTTTCCTGAGTATTTGCCTGCCAGTCGACGTTTTAACATTCCTCCGAACATCCCGTGACTCAACCCTTTAATCATTTGCTCTGTCCTTCGCATTGTAGACCGGTTGATCGCTGTTAGTGAACCTGCTGTGCATCCCACACGCTTGAGCACATTATTCCATTCCAGCATCCTTGTGGAGGGTCTAGGAAAACCACGGAAAACGCCACTCAGTGTTGTTGGACGGGATTTCAAAGTCCGCTCTTCCAGAATGCGAGTCCAGGTGTCTTGAGAAAATTCTCTCGGTACGACATAATCACATCTCGAAATGAAACTAAAGGAGTACGCCACGTAGCTCAGAATGTTTCCTCCAGTCTGCAACGCCGGCAGTGGTTGGGCGTCGCGCCCAGAGTACGAGGGAGGCAGCCAGTTACGCCGAGGGCAGTCAAGTGAGGTGTCGCCCGCGGGGGCCCGCCTGGACATCGCTGGCCGGTGGCTGCTGACCATTGGCTTCTGGCCACTGGCTAGCACTGGGCAGCAGGCGTGGCAACGCTGCACACCCGAAACTCGGGATGCACGCGTCTGCGGAAATATCCGCTCTGCTCGTCCGGCCGCTGCGTTGAACCCGATTGACAGCCACAGGGTGAGGCATGCGGCTCCTGGTCACGTCCGCCAATAAGCTCACTGAACTGTACAGGACCTATGGTGTCAGTAGCCCAGCTACTAAGGCTTTGTCGTTCAATACGAATGTCCGGAACCTCATGCTACAGCAGAGCTTTATTCATGAACTAGCTGTATACCTGGCGTTGCCCGGGTGTATATTTATTCCAATGTTCTTATTAGTCCATCTCCTCCTCCTCCCCCCCCCCCCCCCCCCTCTGTGCGCCTCCCCCACCGCCAATCTGACCTTCTCTTCCCGCCCCTAGCCGGCCGAAGTGGCCGTGCGGTTAAAGGCGCTGCAGTCTGGAACCGCAAGACCACTACGGTCGCAGGTTCGAATCCTGCCTCGGGCATGGATGTTTGTGATGTCCTTAGGTTAGTTAGGTTTAAGTAGTTCTAAGTTCTAGGGGACTAATAACCTCAGCAGTTGAGTCCCATAGTGCTCAGAGCCATTTGAACCATTTTTTTCTTCCCGCCCCGTATCTATGCTCATCTCCTCCTTCACTCTTACTGTCTGTCCATCTCCTCCTGCCCCGAATCTCTCCACGTTATCACTCTAACCCCAATAGGAGGCTGGTAGTTCTTACCCCCACAGTATTTCTTTTCTAATTGTAACTAATATGTGTGCCAAATTTGGTTAAAATTGTTCAGGCGTTTAGGATGAGCTTTTTATCCATGGCTTTGCGCGCCTACGCACATGTCAAGCGTATTTCGCGTCTTCATACATGTGCAAGTAGCTCTGTCTTTTTACGCTTTCACGACTAAAGCCCTGAACTGATTTCCATAAAATTTGGTAGTGGAATAGCTTGAACGCTGAGGATTTGAAGAATATAACGCAAAATATGGAACAAAAATTGCTCATTGAAAAAGTGTTTACTATTTGACTTTTGAACTTTATCATGTTTGTGAAGATGCTTTTATTGGTTGTGTTCTACGTAATACGATTCAATGTAATGCTTACACAATCCTCTACGTGTTTAACCGATACTTTCATACTAATATCACTCACAAGTCCGTCACGTATTAGCCGCTGAGCGTCATGTGTCTCTCGTAACTTCCACGATTCGGTCAAACACGTGCGAATAGGTTGTGGTCATGTCGTTAGCGTTCCTGTTTGTCGTTCATGCGTTGCCGGGCTCGATCCCTTCCCGGTCCTCTCTATCTCTCTCTCTCTCTCTCTCTCTCTCTCTCTCTCTCTCTCTCTCTCTCTCTCTCTCTCCGAACATCCCAACCGGTATCGCCTGGCCAGTAAAGCCATACGCACACTTCGTCTTATTTTACTGTTTCGCGAGCGCAGCAGTGGGTAACAGCTAGAGTACAATGCTTATGTAATCATCAACGTAATTAATTCATGCCATCCATATTAAATTATAAATGCGAAAGTAGCTCTGTTAAATTTTCGCTACTCTACCGCTAAACCGATTCCGATTAAATTTGGTATAAGAATAGCTTGAACAGTGAGGAAGAGCTAGGCCACTTTATAAAGTTGTATCTTTTTGGGTATTATTCACCTTTTCAAATGTGGTGTACGTGAGTAGGACGCAGATGACGCTGGCGCGCTGGTCGGTAACTCTTAGGTTTTGTAGATTATTCAGTGCCAGTGAGAAACCTTTGTTATTGAGAGCGTGGTTTATGATATTGATGTGCTACACCACTTGGCATTGCTGAAGAGTTCTGCTGCAGATACAACAATAAAATAGGACGGTGAGCCCGAGAACTGTATTTAAAACTAATACTGTGAGCCTTGCAAACGTAAGTGTGATTAACAGCATGGTTTCAAAAGAACTCAAGCGGCGAATGTTACTCGGATCCTGTAAACCTCAGAACAATCTGATGTCTGCCGGAACTTAGATTCGGAACATCAGGTGCTTTAATGGCTTCACAGACATTAGAACAGTCACGAGCGGTCGCATTTTAGACGCTGAGGGTCAGGCGCATCTTTTCCGAGACGCGTGAAGACCTAAAAAGAGCCATGCGGTTATATGTGGAACGTCGGGAGCCCCTTGTCAGACTGCATTTCTCTAGCATCTATTAACTGACTATGTTAATCATAAATTAGTCATCTGAGGGAAGGATAAAAAATGTAAAAATGTAGACGTTATAATGCACTGAAATGGAAGGAAGAAGTGGTTGGCGTTTGCTGTTCTGGTGGCAAAACCTCACATCCAGTACCAGGCGAACCAAAGGAACTCCTGTAACTCTACTTCTGCACGAATGTAGTGAAACGAGGCCTGTCTTAAATGTAATTAGAAAATACAATGCTTTCAGATTCGACATACAGCAAAGTAATACACACATTCATTATGTACCTACATTTCTTATACATACGTCTCTAAACCAGTATATATGCAGACGTCTCGAAAAATTACTTACTTGCTTGCTTACTCACTGTAAGTTATCATAACAAAACCACTGATATGCGAGCGAAGCAAAAGGCAACAGCCGGCATTTAATATATTTCAACGCATTTGTGCACATGTTTCACCTGTATCTGACGCAGCTCAAAACTTATGACTTCGTATCTGCTGAACTATATGCTGTACAGTGATACAATTTTGCAGGTACATCTAGTGGTATATCTGCCTAATGTCTGCAAAATGTGTTGTGAATAGACTTAAAAATACAGAAGTAGTACGTTAAAAGATCGTTCACGGTGCGACAGTTTTCACGCATCTCACTATTTGACATCATATCTCCTGAAATGTGTGTGTCGTACAACGATACATTTTTGGAGGTACATTCAGCAACATACGTAGATACTGTTTGTGAAACGTGTTGCGAATAAAGTTCGTAGTAAAGAAGCAATAAATTAAATCGTCATGCTTCATGCGTCAGTTTTATTGCGTGTACAGCGAAAATTTAATCAGCCTTAAACGTTTTTACTTTCATTTTGTTGGGGTCGTCAGCGAGAAAAAGTTTCGTAAGTGTTTGAAATTGTGTGTAAAGTTTGTTGAGATCTCTTAGTGCTCTCATTCTCAAATACTGGATGACAGAAGTATAGGCACTTGCGCGTCCTGGGCTATGCTGCTTTTTCACCCTCACCCCTTTGATAAATGATTCGTTCCCCCCCGCCCCCAGAAATGATTTCCATGCAATATGTGATATATGAACCAAGTTTGGTTGAAATCGATCCGGTGGTTTAGGAGGAGGTGGATTAAGTCTACTGGGAGTACCATCTTCAGTAAGAAGCTGCTAGTAAAGCGAGTGCTTGATGAGATTGGCTTGGATACTACACTCCAACCACGTGAGGTGCAGTGACTATCTCGCCAGGATAACCCATCGAATCAGCATGACACGGCCCTCTGGCTGGGGCTGGCGCAAACTATTCTCAGCCATCAACATCCGTTAAGCATGCAGAATTGCTGCGTTCACATCATCTCCTTCGGCACATTGCAAACGCCTAGACAACTCCTATGTAAGGCACTTGCCGCAGTCCAGGTGGATCTACCTTACGATGGTGGCAGAGGGTACTTCGTGTACTACTGTTGCGCCCCCGCTTTCCTGTTCCGAGCGACCGCTACGGTCGCAGGTTCGAATCCTGCCTCGGGGATGTATGTATGTGATGTTCTTAAGTAGGTTAGGTTTAAGTAGCTCTAAGTTCTAGGGGACTGATGATCTCAGAAGTTAAATCCCATAGTGCTCAGAGCCATTTGAACCATTTGATTTTTCCTGTTCCAACCGCGAATGGTCTCCAGGAAGAACGATTGTTGTTATGTCTCCATGTGAGCTCGAATATCTCTAATTTTACCTTCGTTATCTTCACGCGAGATATGCCTAAAATGAAGCAATATATTGGTTCTATTCTAGAAACTTATGCTCTCGGAATTTGAACAGGTAAACCACTCCGTAATGCATAACGCCTCTTTTGTAACGTCTGCCACAGGAGTTGGATGAGCATCTCGACATTTTCGCGCCTACTAAATGAACATGTGACGAAATGCAATGCTCTTCTTTGAATCTTCTATTTCATCTATCAATTCTATCTGATGGGGCGACCAGAATGACGAGCAATGATCAAATATCCGAAGGGTTTTTTCCAATGAAGCTGTATGACATATGTCTTTCCTTTGATTAGCTTTCGGTCATTCAACGTTATAGAGCTCCGTACGCACACTCCTCTGCTATTTGATAGGTGTGACACATTCCAGCAGAAGAGCAACAGACCTCATATTTGCAATAAGACTGTTACTGGAAAAGTATTGGGAAAACGGAAGAGATCACATCGTGTTACGGAATTGGAAAAAGCGTATGACAGTGTGCCATAGTGAAGATATGACAGTGAAAAGCTAATGATTCCAAACTCCCTCATAAGGAAGGCGCAAATGCTACATAAAGGCTGCAAAAGCTGTGTATTGTTGGGTAATGGGAGATCGGACTGTTTCAAAAAATAGAGGAGTGCAGCTGTGTAGTGCACTTTTTATTGCACTCATGGGTGTGATTATAATGGAAATCACCGAGAGAGAGAGAATTGTGATCTCAGTGCTTTAATCTTTGCTGACCATGAAGCTATTTGGTGAGAAACAGAAGTTCAGGGAAGGTTAGATGACTGGAACTCAGAGGTTAAGAAGTACCAGCTAACAGTAAGCAAGACAAAACTGTAGCAATGATTTTGAGCGGTACCTTTGCCCAAGGCAATCTGATGCCAGATGGGGAAAAAATTGAATGTGCGGAAGCTTTCAGTTTCCTGAAAAGTTCAATGTCAAGGAATGGAACTGACAAACTAGAAGCACAAAACAGAGTAAGAAATGGATCTAATTTTTTTCATCAACGACAGAACTTTGGTGGGACAAAGGGGTTCCTGTGAGAGCCAAACAGACCACGTTTATATACCTCTTGAAGACTGAAATACAGCTTTGAACTCTGTGCAATTAAAAAGGCAGATCTGAGCAAGCTACAAGCATGTACAATGAAGTTTCTGCGATCAGCTTTGCAGAAGAGTAGAAGAGATAAAATTAGGAAGGAAGACATCAGAGGAGAGAGGCAAGTGGATCTGTCAGTGACTGAGAGACTGAGTACTGCACGGCTCAAGAGGTTTGGATATGTGAAGAGGATGAAGGGTAACTGTCTGTCAAAATAATACTTGCATATGAATGTGCAGAGGAAAATACTTGCGATGTTTGTGAGAAAAGTTAAGATTCTAACAACACCGTGAGAGACCTGGCAACTCTGTGTTGTTCTTGTGTAGACCTATGTTCGTCATGCTTTCCTGATGCTTAGAGTTTAAGCTACGTACGAACATCACGCGGTTTTTGAGAAAGTCAGCAGTGAAGTTGTTTTTGTTTTGTGTCTCGAAAATGGAACAGCGGTCTTTTCAGCAACGTTATGCCATAAAGTTTTGTGTTAAACTCGGGGAATCCGCGAGTGTAACTTTTGAAAAGTTTAAATAGGTGTATGGCGCAAATTCGTTATCGAGAACACAAGTTTTTCGCTGGTACAAATCTGTTTTGAAAGGCTTTGAACACGATGAAAATGGGAGACCTTTGACTTAAAAACCGACGAAAACGTTGAACTCGTGCGTGCTCTTGTGGCATCAAGGCGACGCTTAACAATAAGGGTGATGTACTTAAAAGGCTCAGGAAAAGGGTGAATCGGGTGAGACCGGATATTGCAGGCAAGTGGGTGCTGCATCATGACAACGCCCCATGTCACGTGGCCACTTCCGTCACGTAATTTTCGACCTCAAAAGACATGCCTGTTGTTCCACAGCCCCTCTAGTCACCTGACCTGAGTCCTTGTGACTTTTTCTTTTCCCAAAATTGAAAATGTCTGAAAAGGACTTCATTTTGGGACTCTGGAGAACAGTCAAGCGAATGTAACAAACATGTTAAAAGCCCTACCGACTGAAGCATTTCAGCGCTGCTTCCAAGACTGGGAACGACGATTCCGCCAGTGAGTAGCTGCCGAACGGAACTACTTTTAAAGAAACAATATTTTGTTTGAAAAAATAAATAAAAACTTAGGCAGATAAAAAATAAGTCTCGTTACTTTTCTCACACACCTCGTATAGGACGATGCAGAAATAGATGACTAGATCGTATTAAGGAAGGTCTGAGGACTCGAAGAGAAAACTGGGAAACAATATCAACAGCAGTGTGTCAAGATAGAGCAAATGGAGGCAAATTGTCCATAAACACCCTTCCGTGCTCGCTGTAAGGATACGTAGATAGCCGGCCGGAGTGACCGTGAGGTTCTAGGCGCTACAGTCTGGAACCGCGTGACCGCTACGGTCGCAGGTTCGAATCCTGCCTCGGGCATGGATGTGTGTGATGTCTTTAGGTTAGTTAGGTTTAAGTGGTTCTAAGTTCTAGGGGACTTATGACCACAGCAGTTAAGTCCCATAGTGCTCAGAGCCATTTGAACCATTTGATACGTAGATGATTGTGGCTGCTTCCAGTAATCATACATTTATAGGAGGCTCTTCTGTTTACGCGCAGTACGTTAAATTGTTTTTGTTAAGGGTCACGAAATGATACAGGCCATGATGGCTGTTTTCGGCCATTAAAAAGCATCATGCGATCTCAGTTGTTTGGTGACTATACGGCATGTCAGTTGTAAATTAGAGCGGCGATTGTAACGTGTTGCAGTGTAGCCAACCAATCGGGATCTCAGGACGGCCTCTAATGCCCGAAACCAGCCACTTAAATCATTTAGCTGCTGTGATTTAAATAAATACACTAGATTTTGAAATAAAAATACGTCATTACCGTCTCAATTGTCAACGTCATCAAAAAAAATGAAATTCATCCAGTTGTATGTGACGTAAAGCTCACCTGGCTGCTTTAATGGCATTTAATTGGCAGGGAGCTGAATACGCAAGTTATCTGTTCACTTAATTCGACACCAAGACGCTCTTTTCCTATTTACTGTAATAGTTATTCGACAGAATTTCTACACATCTGTGAGTTATCAATATTGACATTGTTCTGACAAAAGCCACCACCATTAACGTCTGTTATTATTATTATTATTGTTATTATTATTATTATTATTATTATTATTATATCACGAAGTAACACAGGGGTGTACAGACCAGGATCGGTGTGCCAATCGGACAAAGTCGTCGTGAGTATTGAGACAAACATCTCACCGACGCACCGGCTTGAGGATGCCGTTTTGCTTAAACACGTGCCCTCCTGCGTAAATAATTCCGTTAACTGCCAGCTGCACATCCTCGTGCGATAGGAATCGTCGACCCTTCAAGACCCTTTTTTTAAGGGACCGAAATCATGGTATTCGCATGTGGAGAGATGAGGACAGAAGGGCGGGTGCTCGAGTGTCTCCCACTTAAGTTTGCCTAACTTCTGCGTTACGACATTTGCGATTTTGGCGCGTCTTGAGTCGAATCGCGACCAACACTTAACTTAGCTCACCATTCCAAAATGGTGGCTTTCGACAGACATGAAGCTCCGTAAACATTCATCGTTCTCCGATGGATGGGTGTACTTCATGTTTTCCACATTTACCGCACGCAAGTCGGACAGACAGGAATGGCACACTGATCTCTTGCACAGTCTCGCACAGTCTTCGAGATCACGGACTTCCTCGGTCCGGTGGTGACGGAGGCTAAGCAGCGATGCTGCTGTTCCTCCTTAGACTGCTCAGGTGTTGTCAGGATGGCCTCTCGATGGGGTGGGCCTCTTGCTACTTCGCTGGTTTGACTGGCGAAGTAGACGGTTTCTGGCATAATACATGCATGAAGTCTGGATTCTGTTCAATGAATCGGTTCATTCCTTCCATAGTGAAGTTCTTCTCGAGCTCTTGGAATTGCTGGTATGCTGGATGCTGTTGTATTTCTGGGCGAACATCCCCAGCCGCCGCGCCCCAGGCTGAGACCACAAAGATGTGTTCCCAGTCCGCGGGCGTGAAGACAGGGTGTTGATTGATGATGGCCAGGTCCTTCCTCGATACCAGTCCCCTAAGACCCTTGTTGTTCCTCACTGGTCCGTAAGGCTGGTGAGGAAGGGCCGGTTTCGTCCTGTCGGGCGGAGTAAATGGGTAGGGGTTGTCAAGGTGCGGGTAGGTGCCGTCCCGAAGAGACGCGGCGATCTTCTGCAGCACAGGCCGAACGCTGTGCTCCGTGGGGAGCGGCAGGCATTCAGTCACCGTCTCAGCAAGTGGTGCTGTCACAGTGTGCGTCTCTTCGTCGTGTGCCCGCGGCTCGACCTCCCCGTCGGGAGGGAGAGCAGGCTGCTCCACTTCAATGTCCATGGGTGCTTCCGGTCCGCCCATCACGTTGACTGGCGGCGCTCTTGCCCGTATGTCTCTGCTTATATACCCGCATCGGGGTCGCTCTACATTGCGTATACGCCGCAGCAACGCCCTCAAACGCAAACCTTTTGATTGCCGCCCCCCACCCCCTCTGCACTCACGTCCTTTACGAAATATGAAATGGATATAGTGGAATATTTTCGCAGCGTGTACAGATTTCCAGTGACAGTTTTTTTTACAGCGGGCTGCTGAAATACGATCTGCTTTCGTCTACCATTAAGCCTCATTTAAGTTCCTTCACAATTTCCAAAAAAACTCATGTTGTTTAAAGGAGGGAAGCAGCACACTTCGGAATTACTTTGACGTCGTTCGTACCTCTCTGAGTTTCTATATTACCTCCCCCGCCTCCTCTACTTTTTCTCTACGTTCTTGTCTGAGAATGTAGCGGAAGCTGGAAGCCCAAACTAGAAGAGAGACGAAATACTTCTGAATCATTACGTCAGCATATGGCATTTGAAGCATGGTGTAGCAAACAATTTTCAATCGTGAAACAAGTGATAATGATACTTGTATATACACTGGTGGTAAAAATGGCTCTGAGCACTATGGGACTTAACTTCTGAGGTCATCAGTCCCCTAGAACTCAGAACTACTTAAACCTAAGTAACCTAAGGACATCACACACATCCATGCCCGAGGCAGGATTCGAACCTGCGACCGTAGCGGTCGCGCGGTTCCAGACTGCATCGCCTAGAACCGCTCGGCCACTCCGGCCGGCCATCTACATCTACATTGGATACTCCGCAAGCCACCCAACGGTGTGTGGCGGAGGGCACTTTACGTGCCACTGTCATTACCTCCCTTTCCTGTTCCAGTCGCGTATGGTTCGCGGGAAGAACGACTGTCTGAAAGCCTCCGTGCGCGCTCTAATCTCTCTAATTTTACATTCGTGATCTCCTCGGGAGGTATAAGTAGGGGGGAGCAATATATTCGATACCTCATCCAGACACGCACCCTCCTGAAACCTGGCGAGCAAGCTACACCGCGATGCAGAGCGCCTCTCTTGCAGAGTCTGCCACTTGAGTTTATTAAACATCTCCGTAACGCTATCACGGTTACCAAGTAACCCTGTGACGAAACGCGCCGCTCTTCTTTGGATCTTCTCTATCTCCTCCGTCAGACCGATCTGGTGCGGATCCCACACTGATGAGCAATACTCAAGTATAGGTCGAATGAGTGTTTTGTAAGCCACCTCCTTTGTTGATGGACTACATTTTCTAAGCACTCTCCCAATGAATCTCAACCTGGTACCCGCCTTACCAACAATTAATTTTATATGATCATTCCACTTCAAATCGTTCCGCACGCATACTCCCAGATATTTTACAGAAGTAACTGCTACCAGTGTTTGTTCCGCTATCATATAATCATACAATAAAGGATCCTTCTTGCTATGTATTCGCAATACATTACATTTGTCTATGTTAAGGGTCAGTTGCCACTCCCTGCACCAAGTGCCTATCCGCTGCAGATCTTCCTTCATTTCGCTACAATTTTCTAATGCTGCAACTTCTCTGTATACTACAGCATCATCCGCGAAAAGCCGCATGGAACTTCCGACACTATCTACTAAGTCATTTATATATATTGTGAAATTGGTGGTAAAAAAAATGCAGCACCAAGGAGTAGGTATGCGACACAATCGAAATTTTGTAGGCGTGTTTTTACATCTGAAGTTGTCTACTCAAATGTCGCGCCAGTTGCGTAAGAGTGGCGCTCGTAGCGCCACAGTCAGGATGCAAATCAGATTTGCTTTAAGTACACGCTGTAACGGCCGTCAGCGTTAATTACCTTTGGGATCGGACGTGGTGATTTTAGTCAAGAATGCCTTTAAGGAGACGAAAATGGCAGTAACAACACATCATCGAGTTTGGTCGAGGTCATATAATAGGGCTACTGTACCTGATTGCTGGCAGCGGTGATTACGGGAATGTATTGTCGCCAGAAGACCGGGCTCCGGATGGCCAGTTGGCATTGGCAAGAGGGAAAGGATAACGATCGTGTTGGGAGGATTGTTCTGGCTCATCGTGCTGCATCTGCAGCAGCAATTTGAGCAGCAGCTGGCACCACAGAGACACAAAGAACTGTTAAAAGTCGGTTACTTAAAGGCCAGCTTTGAGCCAGACGCCCTGTAACGTGCATTCCACAGGCCTCAAACCGCCTCCATTTGCGACTTCAGTGGTGTCAAGCAAGAGCTCATTGGAGGGCAGGCTGGTGGTGTGTTGTTTCTGGTAAAAACTGGTTCCGCCTCAGTGCCAGTGAAGGCGTTGAGTTGGTTAGGAGGAAGCCAATTCAGGGCCTGCGACAAACCTGTCTGCGTGGTAGTCACATTCAACCTACAGCTGGACTAATGGTCTGGGGTGCGATTTCGTATGACAGTAGGAATACTCTCGTGGTTATCCCACGCACCTCGACTGCAAAATTGTCGTCTGTCGGGTGACTCGACCTGCTGTGCTGCCACTCACGAACAGCATTCGAGGGGGTGTTTTTCAACAGAATAACGCTCGCCCACATTCCGCCGTTGTAACCCAACATGCTCTACAGTGTGTCGACATGTTGCCTTGGCTTGCTCGATCACCAGATCTGTCTCCAGTCGAGCACATATGGGACATCATCGGACAACACCAGCGTCATCCGTAACCAGCATTAACCGTCCCCGCATTGACCGAGGAAGTGCAACAGGCAAGGAACTCGACCAAGGGACTGACGTCCGGCACTTGTACAACACAATTCATTCATGTCTGGATGCTTTCATTCAATATTTTGCCGGTTATACAGGTTATTAATTTACCATTTAATTTATTCGTTAAACTTAGGTTACACGATAAATCAGTCAAATCTAAAGGCCATAATTCAACTAAATACCTAGGAATTTCAATTACGAACAACTTAAATGGGAAGCAACATACAGAAAATGTTTTGGGGAAGGCTAACGGAAGACTGCATTTTATTGGTAGGACATTTAGAAAATGTAACAGATCTACTAAGAGGTTGCCTATACTACGCTTCTCCGTCCTCTTTTTAGAATAGTGCTGCGCGTGTGGGATCCTTACCAGATAGGACTGCCGGAGTGCATCCAAAAAGTTCAAAGAGGGCAGCACGTTTTACATTATCTCGAAATAGGGGAGAAATTGTCACTGAAATGATACAGGACTTGGGGTGGTCATCGTCAAAAAACATGCGTGTTGCGTTGCGACGGTATCTTCTCACGAAATTCCAATCAGCAACTTTCTTCTGCGAATGCGAAAATATTTTGCTGACGCCGACCTACATAGGAAGAAACGATCACCATGATAAAATAAGGAAAATCAGAGCTCGTACGGAAAGATACAGGTGTTCGTTCTCTCCGCGCGCTATACGAGATTGGAATAATGGAGAATAGTGAAGGTGCTTCGATGAACCCTCTGCCAGGCACTTAAATGTGATTCGGAAAGTATCCCATGTGGATGTAGATGTATCAGCATTTCAAAATTGCAGTTGCTAATCTCACGCTTACATGAACCTGTGATATTGCAATATTACCCACTTTCATGGTACCTAGAGAAATGTATTCTCGAAATTTCATTACTCGACGCTAATTATTCTGTGGTGCTGCGGTTTTTTTCCTCGATAGTGTATCTTTTCCGAGTCAGTGAATGACGATGAGGATGACCTTATCTTGTAGTGCAAAAATGAACTTCCGCTTCGACAATTCCACGTCAACGTGCGAAATGGCTCGAGGTAATTGTCTCTTGTATCGCTGAGTTTCTAATTAATACCTACACTTGAGAGATAGACCAACAGTTCGTTTTTGGCCAGTTCGTTTCCTACACTTCCGAAGTAACGAAGTAGCGCTATTACGCTACGGGAAACAATAGTCGCATCCTCATTATGTTGGAATCGCTTGCATATTCATTGTACGTACGCGGACTTTTAAATCGTTAGTCTATTGTTACGGCGAGCTAAACAAGCGCCGGAAACGAGCGTGTCCCTGCCACGTTGACGTTAGTATCAGTTGTGAGTTAAACCGCTGCATCACTCCACGCAGCCAGCGCGGCACATCGAGGTCATCGTCATTCGGGTCTGTAACTCGACTGCTCATACTGTATTATGCTCTTGTGCGCACCCAAATAACTGTACGGAAGGCAGAAAACTTTGAAATTAAGAGGCTTGTAGCTCATTCGAGCCACCTGTAAAAACGGCACGCAGGAATATTCGCACGCGCGACCACATGGTTGCATGTTGAAAATTACATTAAGAAACTACAGAAACTTTACGAAACATTTCGGTGCTATGGTCACCACCATACAGATTATCAGACTGAAGAATAGGGTTTCTTTGAAAAGGAGACGCCCCTTTTCTCATTTCCTTCGCTGTCCTAACCCAGTCAGCGCTTGTGCTCTGGCTCTAATGACGACGCCCTCAGTGGTACAGTAAACCGTAATAAGTAGAGCCCGGAATGTCAGGCACTGTCAGATCGTGAAACATGCATGCGTTCATGCAGTACCATTATCATTAAACATGTAAAATGGCGAAGCAAAACAATAAGAACATGCGGCATCAAAATTCATTTCAGTATTTAATATTTTCTTCTAAAACAGTACGCAACTAATTTCTCCAGACTTTCTTCACTTAGGCTCAGCCGTGTATCAGGCAGATATTTTCGCACACAGAAAATGACCTTTCTAAGTCACTAGTCGTAACACGTGAGTTCTTTAGTGAAGAAATTTCAGACAATCCGATCAAGTTGAAAGTCTTCTATATTTTAGCCAGAAAATAGTTGTTTTCGGCTTCATAAACTCAGAATCGGGATTTGATCCGATTCTTTTCTTATCTTTTGCTGCAACAATCCCTTCTCCGTAGGATGACTACATAGATTTCTCAACCTCTTCAGTAATGGAGATATGCCACCAACCTGTGGCTTTCAACTGTGCGCAAAATTTTATTTTATGTAAATTAGGTCTCGCTTCAAATGTGCTTTTCTTGACTGCCACTTCTTCGTGTTTAATGGTTCAAATGGCTCTGAGCACTAAGGGACTTAACTGCTGACGTCATCAGTCCCCTAGAACTTGGGACTACTTAAACCTAACTAACCTAAGGACATCACACACATCCATACCCGAGGCAGGATTCTAACCTGCGACCGTAGCGGTCGCGCGGTTCCAGACTGTAGCACCTAGAACCGCTCGGCCACTTCGGCCGGCCGTGTTTAATGCAATCCGCACTAATGGTTTCGAAAGGGTCTACGACCCCCCCCCCCCCCCCCCCCGCCCCCCCGCCAATCACCCCAAGAGAAAAATGCAGAGGCCGACGGACTTCATTTAACGAGAGCAGCGGCGTTTGCGTAGTAGAGTTGACAGCACTAAGCAACATTGCGTGAAATAACCTCAGAAACAGATGTCGGACGTACGACAAACGTATGTGTAAGAACAGTGCGTCGAAATTTGGCGTTAATGGGCTGTGGCAGCAGAAGATCGATGCGAATGCCTTTGCTGAAAGCACGACATCGTCTGCAGCCCCTTTTGGGCTCGTGACCATACTGGTTGGGCTCTAGACGACTGGAAAACCGTATCCAGGTCAGATGAGTACCGATTTCAGTTGGTAAGAGGTGAGATCAGGGTTAGTGTGTGGCGCAAACCACACGGAGCCATGGACATAAGTTGCCAACAAGGCACTGTGCAAACGGATGGTGGCTCCATAATGGTGGGGCCTGTGTTTACATGGAATGTATTGTGTCCTCTGGTCCAACTGAACCGATCAGACTGGAAATGGTTATGTTCAGCTACGTGAAGGCCATTTGCAACCATTCATAGACATCATGTTCCCAAACAACGATGGAATTTTTATGCATGTTAATGCGCCATGCCGGAGCACAGTTATTCGCTTTTGATTTTGAAGAACATTCTGGACAGTTCGTGCGGATAGTTGGACCACTCAGATCGCCCGACATGAATCCCATCGAATATTTATAGGTCATAATCGGGAGGTACGTTCGTGCACAAAATCGTGCACTGGCAATACTTTCGCAATTATGGACGGCTATAGAGGCAGCTTGGCAAAATATTTCTGTAAGGAACTTCGAACGAATTATTTTTCCCGTGACTCGCCCAGTTGCTGCACTACTCCCGGCAAAGAGGGATCGGACACTATATTAGAAGGTATCCCATGACTTTCGTCATTTCATTGTAGGTTAGGATATAATATTTTAATTCCTTACCGGCCTTCATCATATGCAGGCTGCATCACTGAACAATAGGACCTTGCTTTATTTAAATTTACTGGCATTGAAGTATATTGACTTTTACCGACGTCTACTGAGCCGAACGAGGGCGCTTGAGCTCACTACGAAGTTCAAAAAAAAATTCGCAAAATTACTCATTTTCTGTACTTTCGTCGTAATTTTTGTCGTAATTCATACGAAAAAAACACCAATAAAAAGTGCTGCTGTGAAACTCATTGCATTATATTACTGAGGCGAGAAAAATGATGTAATACGCATTATAAATGTCTAAATTAATGCCGTTATGTCGATGAAATCTTCGAAATACGGATTTACTCCACAAATGACCAAAAATGCAATCAACCATGCAACAATTCGGGATCTGTTAAAAACCTTTCTTCTTTTTATCGTGGTGTCACCAATAATTGTTCAGTTAAAATTTTGTTGAATGCTTGCTTTTACGTTCAGACGCAACGTAAGAGGTAAGGTGTAGGATGCGTCAAGGGTTTTAAGTGGTCCATCACACAGATATGGGCTGGACGATAGAATGCAAGCACCGAAGTGCAGATAGCATATCACTGTGGCCATTGGCCATGGTCAGGTGGCGATAAGTGCTGATAACGAGGACCGTATCGTGCATTTACTGAGCTAACATTTCAGCGTTCCGGGGATCAACACTCCCATCTGCGGGCTTAAACGTGGGAAAATTAAGCGCTGCATGGAATATTTTTGAAAGGACAGTGTCACAATACTGATGGAAGTGACAAAACTATAAAAAAAGTTGTAATATCTGGCCAGCTGGAAACATTTTAACATGAAACATGTGTCCTGCCTATCATTTCCGGAAATGCGGAGAGATAAAAAGAATTTTGTAGAACTATCCAACTTGAACTATGCAACAACTGTTTTACTTCGTAAGAAAGACAATAGGAAAAAAAACAAAGTATCGACACATCAGCCTCTACTCCATAGCGCAGTAGACATCCACTAAGAATCACCCATAGCCTAATGTTCAGAGAGAAGTTGCATTTAATCCACCAAGGGAAAAAGATGGTCATAGAAGAGTATACAGCGCTATCAACAATTTGCAAGTCTAAAACGAAATTACGGAACGGTGTTGCGAGTATTTATTACCACTTTGGCTTGGTATTCATAGTTTTGAGAAAACCTGAGGCTCAAATTACAATAAAACCTTTACCGACGACTCCTAAGAACCATGAAATTCATTCCTTTAGCGTTAATATTCTGAAGACTGTTATATCATCTCACTTCAGCAAGATTGTGGGAAATTCCGGATAGATAAGGAGATTCCTTATTATAATTATTTTCAGCTACCGTAGAGCAAGTGTGGAGATTCATAAAATGAAAAAAAAAACTAAGAAAAAAAGCGTGTTAATGGATCACATCTGTATATCTTTCATTCTGCTGATGTTTATTATGCATTTGGCTCCATAGTGTGGATGAAATACAACGATAGACGGAAGGATTTATTAGAATTAATTTTAAAGAGACTATAAAATCAATTGCAGTAAGACTAAAATAATATGCAATCAGCGGTCGATAAAAACAAACTGCCAATGACGTCGTAGAGCCAGACAACAGTTTTTACTATGATTTCTTGACATTGTTTGCTTGCCTGTCTGCTCGGTAAAAATTTTGCTATTGATTTTAAACTAACTTGCAGTGAGTTAGTCTTAAAATTTTAAACATAGCTTGGAATGGGATGACAATGCAATATTAACTTGCTTTCTCGTGTGTTATGTGGTGGTGAGTACCGTTTACCACTGCCATTTTTCCCTTTTCGTTCCCAGTTGAGAAGGTTTCGCGGGAAGAAAGATTGCTGGCAATCCTCCATGTGAGCTCGAATCTGTCTCGTTTTTACCTTCACGGCCTTTCCACGAGATATGTCTTGGAGGTTCAAATGGCTCTGAGCACTATGGGACTGAACATCTGAGATCAGTTCCCTAGACTTAGAACTACCTAAACCTAACTAACCTAAGGACATCACACACATCCATGCCCGAGGCAGGATTCGAACCTGCGACCGTAGCAGCAGCGCGGTTCCGAACTGAAGCGCCTAGAACCGCTTGGCCACAACGGCCGGCTATGCCTTGGAGGAAGCACTGTTGGTTGAGTCAGATGACGAGAATTTGTGAAGTAAACAAGAAATTCACCGCATGTCTCTATTGTAATCTGATGTCTGAATTCGACTGAAAAATTTGGCACACGCAAGACTAAGTAAAAGTAACTGTAAATGCACCTGATGATGGCAGCATGCTGCCGAAACGCGTCTTGCTAATAAATACCACAAAAATATTGTTGAGTTAACATTACTTGAAAATGAGATTATGGGTTGTGAAAATTACTCACTGACTTATAAATAAACAACAGAATTCTGCCAATTTGTGTTCGCGACAGTAAGAGAGATCTGTTTTACTCCGAACTTTGCAGTAATGCTAAATGTTCTTCGCGTGTGTCGGTAGACAAACCCATTTTGGTGTGGGAATGCTATAAAATGTCACTAGATTACAATATTGTTAACAAACTTGTGTAATGCTAATGAAATGGCCAATGAACACGGTCAGGGCCAACTGAGGCAGAGCGTTGAAACAGCTGGTGGTGAAAGAGCTCGAAGCAACTGTGTCTTGCAGATGACAATTGAGTGATAACGCAACGCTGTGCAGAATCTAGCGCAGCGGTACGCAGGGGGCCCGGGTTCGATTCTCGGCAGGGGACTGGGTGTTGTGTGTCCATCATCATTGACTTGCAAGTCGCCGAACTGGCGTCAACTCAAAAGGACTTGCAATACGGCAGCCGAACTCCCCCGAATGGGGGCTCCCGGCCAACAATGCCATACAATCATTTCCATTTTTATTATGGATAGATGTGAAAAAAAGGCTGAAACTCTCTCTCTCTCTCTCTCTCTCTCTCTCTCTCTCTCTCTCTCTCTCTCTCACACACACACACACACACACACACACACACACACACACACACACACACACACACACTAGCTCGCATACAGCCTGCTCCTGCCGAATACGGAAAAACAAAAATAAACAGAGAGCCAGCCGAGTGTTTGACCAGATTTGTGATTGGATTCAGAACTCCATTTCAGATAGGACTGAGCACGTCGCTCTCAACGGAACAAATTAGGCTGATGTAATTTCAGGAGTATCTCTAGGAGCTGTGACAAATCAGTTACTGTTTACGATATAGATATAAATGACCTAGTGTACGGGTAGGCAACAGGCGGCCCCGGGATGTAACCGTCTCGTGATCTGTTTGTCAGGCCAGCGGAAGAAATTCATGGGAAAGAGATACAGGAGCTCACATTGTACTTCGTCCGTGACACAGTTTCGGATGTTCATCATTCTGTTGTTCCCAGTCATCCGAACTATTATTCGACAAATACTTTAAAATGCATGCCAATACTGTTTGTGGATATTAAATTTCAAACACTCTAATGACCTCTCAGTGGCCAAAAATCGCGAAGTTACCTCTAATCACTTGTGGACTGGGACCGCCTGTCGTATTTTATTTTTATATTCTTTTTCGTATCAATGTTAGTAAATAATTCTTGTCCATTGTGGACGTATTAGAACGCTGCAGTTGTTGAAACTGAAGATAATTTATAGTGAGAAAGCTACAACCGTCAGGATGCCTGGCATCCCATTTTCAGATGTTTACATTTATATACTCGTCGTGAACATTGTTCCTTCACTTACGATGTTGTACAATAGCTGTCTTAAAAATTTCCGTGGCAATAGTAAAGAAACAATATTTTAAAGATGTTAAATGTAAACATATGAAGATGAGGTGAACATAATACGAATGTACCATCAGAAACGCGTGTTTTGAGACCCAATTTGTTGTCGTGTCGTATCGGAAAATGGATGCAATTCGTATCGGTACGTTACTCCATAGACATCAACGTCGCGAGCGCTACGGTTTTGACCTTAGGAACGCTGTTGCCGCGTCACGCGACGAGCCAGACTGCTGTCTTAAGTACTTGTATGTGAATCAGGCGTGCGGGTCACCACAGGTTGCCGATGCCTGATCTAGTGGATAACGTGGAAAGCTTCACATCGTTCTTCGCAGACAATGTGGTTGTCTATAAGAAGGTGACAACGCCAGAAGATGGCAGCAAACTGCAGGATGGTCAGCAAAGAACTGACCATTGATGGAGGGACTTCCAGGTGACCCCGAGAGAAAATAAATGTTACGTATCGCGAATGAAGTGGCGAAGAAATAGTCTACTGTACACTGGAAACAGTAACTACCACGAAACACCAAGGAATAACCATTCGGGTCGACCTAAATGGGAATGGCTACATAAAACAAATAGTAGGAAAAGCATATGCCAGGCAGAGACTCGTACCAAGAATCTTAAGGAAATTTGATTCATCCGTCAAAGAAGTAGCTCACAAAATTCTTGTCCGACTGATTCTTCAGTATTACTGGGACCGTTACCTGGTTGATTGACGGACGACGTAGAGAAGATCCAGCGAAGAACGGCGCGTTTCGTCACGTGATCGGTTAGTCGGCGCGAGAGCGTTACAAAGATCTACAACAAACTCCGGTGACAGACGCTACAAGAGAGGCGTTGTGCTTCATGTATTGTTTATTATTGAAAATAATTGCTTCCTCCACATACGTCTCGCGAAATGACCGCAACGAAAGCGGGGGGGGGAGAGGGAGTGAGTGAGGGAGGGAGGGAGATATATATATATATATATATATATATATATATATATATATATATATATATATATTAGTCAACTTGCCAACAACCACTCCTGTCACGCGCTCTTCGCAAATAGAACAGGAGAAGGATACCATAGTGTTACCAGTAGTACCCTTTATAGGTGTAGATTCAGAAGAGGGATGTGGGATCAGCATCTACAGTGCCACATATCCTCGCTCAATTGGACACTGAAGAGTAGTTCTGTACGTAGTATGGTTACCATTACTTCATGCCACCATATCTTCTCACTTTTCCGGCCTAATACTGGCGGTACTATAATAACTCAAATTGCCAGGATTCGAATCTGTTACATGTGGACTGAAAACGGTTGCCGTAGCGAGGATCAGTAACTTCATCTGTGGAGATGTTGTTGTTGTGGTTGTGGTCTTCAGTCCTGAGACTGGTTTGATGCAGCTCTCCATGCTACTCTATCCTGTGCAAGCTTCTTCATCTCCCAGTACCTACTGCAACCTTCATCCTTCTGAATCTGCTTAGTGTATTCATCTCTTGGTCTCCCTCTACGATTTTTACCCTCCACACTGCCCTCCAATACTAAATTGGTGATCCCTTGATGCCTCAGAACATGTCCTACCAACCGATCCCTTTTGCTAGTCAAGTTGTACCACAAACTCCTCCCCAATTCTGTTCAATAACTCATCATTAGTGATGTGATCTACCCATCTAATCTTCAGCATTCTTCTGTAGCACCACATTTCGAAAGCTTCTATTCTCTTCTTGTCCAAACTATTTATCGTCCATGATTCACTTCCATACATGGCTACACTGTGGAGATGTAAAGGAAGAATATGGATCAAACCTGAAGGGGTGGTGAGATTAAAATGCGTACGTTACCCTTTATCAGCAACTTTTATCCGTAGTTAGCTTCATGTAAATATCGTGTAACACTGCTCGATAGCTTCATAGCTGTTCTTCTCTGTTGCAAAGTACGGTATATCTGAACACTGGTGTACGAGGCTTAAGGTTTTGTTGTGGTACGTTCTTGTGCATTCCTTGTAGTTGTAGTTTTTATAGGACTGTGTTGAAAGTCATTTCGTGTTTGTTCTCGAGTAATTGAAGTGTGTCATTATAAATTATCGTGCACTGGAGTTGTACTTAGAAGGAAGGAGTATAAAAATTACAAGCGACTACCTTTGTAAATGGTTCAAATGGCTCTGAGCACTATGGGACTTCACTTCTAAGGTCATCAGTCCCCTAGAACTTAGAACTACTTAAACCTAACTAACCTAAGGACTTCACACACATCCATGCCCGAGGCAGGATTCGAACCTGCGACCGTGAGGTCGCGCGGTTCCAGACTGTAGCGCCTAGAACCGCTTGGCCACCCCGGCTGGCTACCTTTAGTAGGATTTTACATATGGTTACAGGTACACACAATAATTTTCATATGATGATACTGCTTTAGCGGGGATAAACAGATATGTACACACACACACACACACACACACACACACACACACACACACACACACACACACAGAGCGAGAGAGAGAGAGAGAGAGAGAAGTGAAATGACTGCAATTACTCGAGCTATAGCATGAAAGTATCTATGCATATAAACTCGCGATTTCATTGAAAACGCAATTGACTTTGCCACGTTTCTGGACTAAAATAAGTTAGACTTAATCATCCGTATCAGACATTCTGATTTAGATACTGCGTATTCGTAACTCAGTCTGTCACAGACTACTTCATTGTCACAGCATGATAACTGAAACTGATAGCTGAGGATAATTATCTTCTCTTCTATCTTTTGGAGGCAATTAGTCGCGTAAGGTCGCTTGTAAGTAGTATCGAAGGAGGAGAATATCAGGAGTCCGCGTGAGATTTCAAAAGAGCAGCACCTTGTACTTTCGATGTGATAAGATTTGACACGCTAACTTACTGACCGCTCATTACATGCAACACCACCCGCATCTAGAAGGCTTTGTTACGTGACCATGTGAGAGCTTTGGTAAGCTTGGTTTGGTTATAAGGTTGTCACGAAAGTGTCTCGGCTTTGAAAAGATAATGATATACACAAAGCAATGGAGAGCAGTCATCATTGTGAAAATTGGTTTAAATATCACCCTATTTTACTAGGTAAGGTTCTTTGGACGTGAGACGCCGTAGCCTTCCTCGAACCTGAAGACTAGCTCATCTGGGTTGACCTGATTGGCCATACAAACGCAAAGTGCAACATTGTCCGTTTGGAAGTGACACTAGTTCTGTCTCAAAACAAAAAAAAAGTATGTTTGACGTACTCCCCTGTTAGGTCAAAGGACTGTCTAACGGTTTTCCATTATATATATTCTTCCACGGAAAATTATCCAGCGCCAAAGCATCTTGTGGAAAAGTTCAAGGTCCTGATGAGTTTCTTCTTTTTGTAATACAAGCCTGTCTTTGTTCCGCCAGCTAGCTCATACAACTAGCGTAATATTCACAAGTTATCGACTTATACTTTTATGACCTAATCAATAGGAAAGATTTCTTTCTCATACCAGAAGACAGTCCACGTCTCTCATGCACCATAACTAGTTAAGACTACGAAACAGGTACTTATAAACAGTTAGAAAATTAATGCGAAGTTATTTTATGCATTTCGATTGAACAAATGCGCCACCCATCTTGCACAAAACCCTCTCGATAGTGAGTGTTTGTGTAAATTGTTCAGTTTTATTTCCTTCTGATACGCCAATGATGTCAACTATCTCGTAAACTTTCAATCGTTGATCGTCCATGACTATATTCTGTTCTTTCTCGATGTTTCCATCATTGTTTCCTGTTTTTAGGAAAACTCGTGACTTCAGTTGCGAGGACGCAAGTAACAATACAACAAGAACAATTTTTCATCTATACTGGCACCATAAATGTCAACCTGAAACTTTAGACGAACTTTCAGACAGGGAGTGTCACGTGTCAAAATTTGCATCAGGTAAAATTTGAATTATTGCACAGATAGGAGCGAGACAGTAACTTGTTATTTACTCACACCTGCCTCTGCTGAATTTGATGGGTTCATCAGGAACAGCTAAGGATGATTTACCGTATTTCTGAAATAAGTCTTTACAAAGAAGTAGACATGTGACAGCAGCTAGGGAAGCATCCCCTTGACGATGCAAAGGAGTTTTTACTGTTGCGGCTTAGACATTAATTTTCTTTTTGATTTGTTCAAGCAGTGCGTCATCAGTCTCTCTGTTAATGTTGTTGTAGACGTTTACCACTAACAAAGTATAAGGAAAACACGTAAAAAATAACAATCGATAAATTACTTTTATCGTAGATCATATAGCATGGCCAGTTAAATGTACATCGCTCAACGTTAAACGGTATGCGGTCACAGCGTCTAAGGAAATATGGCGATGAATATGAAAACCGATCTTAATACAGCCCTAGTTGCAACTTGTTTGCTTTAGACAACTGCCTGATAAATAGTATAAGGTATAAATTCATATATGAAGGAAACCAGACATTTTTGCCTGAAGATCGTTACATAACCGAAACCGGTCGCCGAATATAAATAAAAACAGCGTGAACCTCCAGGAAAGTAGTCGAAAAAAGAATTGCGTTGCTGGCTTTTACTTCAAGTGTATAATCATAAGTTTCTGAAATAATTTGAATTGGGATAATATTAATATTCCATTTCATTACATATAAAACTAATCAAATTTGAGCATGATCATTGTACTACTACGAGAACACTGTTGCACAACAGTAATATTAAAAGCCCTTTCGATGGTTGAAATTCTATTAAACCCTCTGGGAATTTGCGACATATTCGTTTATGTTGAATCAGACTTGTATTAGCATGCATTGTCTTCATATGCGCCAATATTACGTTCCCAGGCATGTATAACTCCGTCCGAACAGGCTTTGGAAGGCCCAACGGTACAGTCTCATCCTCAGCCCCCAGGCAGTAGCGTATATGATACTACGGAATAAAATCGGACAACTCCAAAGGAATCACGCTGTCGTCTTTTCAACAGGAAAATATCGTCAAATCTAAATGTTACGTTTGTATGCTCTGCTTTTATGTTAAAGCACTTGAAATAAACGTGCGACAGCTTACACAACGTTATTTGCGCTCGCTAATGACATATCCGATTTGCCTCGACACATCTGTAATATGGTTTTTGCCCCATATGCAGCTCCCTCTATCAGAAGTCCGCATTGTTTGGTAATTAGACAGTGTCATCTAATCAATCTTTGTGATCTACACTGAAACTGCAGATGCTTACAAGGCAAACATGTCTTTAACGACTACACGCTTCGCCCATATCATGCTTTGTAGCAATTATTATGATCCCCTTTTTTTAATCACTCCAATTATGTCGAAATCTAAACCCTCGCTCTAGCAATGTATGCTTTGGTACACCTTTTCTATCACTGTTGGTAAACCGATAATACGTAACGCATCAGGTACAGCGCATTATTCTAAACTGGCTGTCTCCATAAGATTGTTTGATCCAACTGAACTTGTAGTACAAAATTTAAATCTGTATATCAGCTTCTTGTAAGTATTTCGGTATCAAATTATACTTACTTACATCGAATCTGTAGAGGAAGGCGGTAAGCGGTAACACTCATAGATAGGTGAAAACCCCATGCATCCAATTTCTTGTGTGTTTTTGCACTTCGTGCGTTTGACAGTATTATGATTCAGAACGGCCACGTCAGATTTACCTTGACCACAACTTCCAGAAAGTAGAATTTTTTACCCAGAACAACCACCTCTGGCCGTAATAACGGCCTTGATACGCCTGGGCATTGAGTCAGAGCTTGGATGGCGTGTACAGGTACAGATGCCCATGCAGCTTCAACACGATACCACGGTTCATCAAGAGTAGTGACTGGCGTATGGTGACGGGCCAGTTGCTCGGCCACCATTGACGAGAAGTTTTCAGTTCGTGAGAGATCTGGAGAATGTGCTGGCCAGGGCAGCAGTCAAACATTATCTGTATCCAGAAAGGCCCGTACGGGACCCGCAACATGCGGTCGTGCATTATCCTGCTGAAATGTAGGGTTTCACAGGGATCGAGTGAAGGGTAAAGCCACGGGTCGTAACACATCTCAAATGTAACGTCCATTGTTCAAAGTGCCGTCAATGCGAACAAGAGGTTACCGGGACGTGTAACCAATGGCACCCCATACCATTACGCCGGGTGATACGCCAGTATGGCGATGACGAATACACGCTTCCAATGTGCGTTCACCGCGATGTCGCCGATCACGGATGAGACCATCATGATGCAGTAAACAGAACCTGAATTCATCCGAAAAAATGACTTTTGCCAGGTTCAGCGTTGAGTACACCATCGCAGGCGCTCCTGTCTGTGATGCAGCGTCAAGGGTAACAGCAGCCATGGTCTCCGAGCTGCTAGTGCATGCTGCTGCAAACGTCGTCGAACTGTTCGTGCAGATGGTTGTTGTCTTGCAAACTTCCCCATCTGCTGACTCGGGGATCGAGATGTGGCTGCACGATCTGTTACAGCTATGCGGATAAAATGCCTGTCATCTAGAGTGCTAGTGACATGAGGCCGTTGGGATCTAGCACGGCTTTCCGTATTATCCTCCTGAACCCACCGATTCCATATTCTAACAGTCATTGGATCTCGACCACCGGGAGCAGCAATGTCGCGATATGATAAACCGCAATCGCGATAGGCTACAATCCGACCTTTATCAAAGTCGGAAACGTGATGGTACGCATTTCTTCTCCTTACACGAGGCATCACAGCAACGTTTCACCAGGCAACGCCGGTCAACTGCTGTCTGTGTATGAGAAATCGGATGGAAACTTTCCTCATGTACCGTTGTAGGTGCCGCCACCGGCGCCAACCTTGTGTGAATGCTCTGAAAAGCTAATCATTTACATATCACAGCATCATCTTCCTGTCGGTTAAATTTCGCGTCTGTATCACGTCATCTTGGTAGTGTAGCAATTTTAATGACCAGTAGTGTATGTAGGTTCCCGTACCATACACGGCGTGTGTCTCCACCACAGGTGATGCCTTAAAGCCTGAGGTGATTGCGCCGCCCGCAGTAGAACACCGGCGTCAACGATATATCGCACTCAAGACTCTGGCCAGAGCACCGAACAACATATTTTGGTGCGAGGTAGCACATGGTTCCATCTCCATCTAAGAAGAAAATGCTTGTCTCGATTAATAAAGTTCTCTCTCCAGCCTAACTTAAAGTGCCTCCTTATAAACCCTGTCCCAGAAACCGGACGTACCGGAGAACTATCAGTGCCTCGTCCCTCATTTATGCTATGTTCCGCTACCGCCGATTTTTCAGACGCAGGCGCTACAAGCAGAGCCTATGATGAGCGGCGCACATACCGTCAGTCAGTTTTCATTAATGATGGGACAACCAGTTGCTTTTAACAACCGATTGACCAGTCGATTGTTTTTTCGTTCAGTCGATTTTTTTTCACTCGATTTAAACAACCGAATGAAACTAGTCTCCGCGGCCATGTCACCTGTGTGAATAGTTTCAATCTGTGTGTGGGTTAGAGTGGTTTCATTTACATTCTTTCTCAGCCTTTACGGTTATACTAGGGTTGCCAACGTTTTCTGAGATTAATACCGATTTTACATCAACGTGAGACGAATAAGCGTATATTTCCAAAACTGAAGTGTTTTCGAAATTTATCTATTTAAATAAATACGAATTTTTGGCATTGAATGTGTGTGTTTAGTTGGTTTAAAAAGTTAATAACAGGTGCTACATTATAATTTTACATTTAAATATATTAAAATAACTATTTACTGAAATTTATCAAACCTCTGTCTCCTTCCATCTAGTTTGCATCTGTCACCGCTAATTTTATTTCCGTAACTGTTGAGGTGAAGTGAACAGAAAGCTTATACATTTTTTTCAGTGGTTTGGTAACACAGTTTTTATGCGTTTATTATTACTTCCTGGATGTTTTTTCTTTTTCTGCTAGCAATATTTGTCTTCATTGAATTTATCTTGATCGCTTTTCATCCAGTCTTATGATTTCTTTCATGCCCGCGCCACTGAGCGCTCAGAATTCTGATCCACACACTAAGTTAACTATTAAGAAGGTTACGGACCGAAAATTGAATTAATAGATACTTATTGGCACTCGGTAAAAAGCAGATATCGGCGATAACAGCGACGACAGGCGATAACAGAGCTTAGTCAATTATAATGATTTATCTGTGGCAAAACGATCGAATGTTTCAGCTCAGAACTGAACGCGTCAGACTGCGCAGACTGTTTTCATTCGGTTGCTCCCACAGACTAGTTTCGCTCGAATGAATCCCTAGTTTCCAGCGGAGTCACGTTGATTTTAGGATGCGGCAGCAAACCCGGCGACACTACCCAAGAAATATTACGCCAAGAAAGCTTACGGTTCAGCTCGTCAGCGTATCCTTTGTCCGTCTCTTATCTGAGTGGTCATTGCGCCTGCCATGCAGCGGGCCCGGGTTTGATTCCCTGTGCCGGCCGAAGTGGCCGTGCGGTTAAAGGCGCTGCAGTCTGGAACCGCAAGACCGCTACGGTCGCAGGTTCGAATCCTGCCTCGGGCATGGATGTTTGTGATGTCCTTAGGTTAGTTAGGTTTAAGTAGTTCTAAGTTCTAGGGGACTAATGACCTCAGCAGTTGAGTCCCATAGTGCTCAGAGCCATTTGAACCATTTTTTTGATTCCCTGCCGGGCCGGGGACGTTTCCCGCTCGGTGACTGGGTATTATGTTGTCGCCATCATCATCTCATCGATACCTAAGTTGCGTAATCTGGAATCAGCTGAAAACACTTGCGACTTCTGGCTAGCAGTGCCATACCTTCATCTCATTTCAGTGTATCCTGTAGGTGGCATTTCCCGCCGAAGCGTCCGTCGGCCAACAGCGGCTGTCAGCTACTGAACTGCACTCAAGGTCGGCAACGCGGTTGGCTGCAGGTGCACCGGTTCGGCCCAGACGGCTTGCGTGCGTGCACATCGCGGCCTCTCCCATGGCGCCCAGTCGCACCCCTTCCGAGGCACTGTGGAACCTCCTTACTTCTTCACAGCTTTGCCAGTCTTTTTCTCGCGTCCACTCTGGTGTTTCTTTTCATCCATTGCCTTTTTCTTGACGTCTGCTTCTTTTCTACAGGGTGCGCACCTGTTACCTTTCAGTGCACCTACCCCAGTTCGCCATTTACATACCAACGCGATCAGATTCTGCATGTTAAACTGTTACATTTGGAAAGCAAATACGTGCAGCTATACAATGAATTACAGGTTTTATAAACATGTTCAGGTATAAGTACATCAGTACTTACCTTCTTATTTTCTGTCTGCTGGAAATAAGAAAAAGTTGGCCTTTTTTATTTGCCTCACAAACAGGCATTCCACAATTGAAACCGCATCTTTTCGTCTTCCTTCTGCCCGTTCGTATAAATCAGGGGAAAAAAGCAGCAACCAACGAAAACCTTCTAGTGCAATTTCCATTCTTTCCGTAGTACTGTTTCTTTAGACGTTCATTCTAAACCAATCAATCGGCCAATTTCTGAACAGTCATTTTTCAACGGTAACAGACTGACTTGGAAATAATGGTAATAGTGCAGCCCAGTGGAGTTCGCTTAATAAAAAAAACTTGGGAGGGCCCTGCGATCTTGGTATTTCCTCGACGTATTTTTATTACGCTCTGTGTGTGTTTCATTAATAGGAGATACTGCGTTTAGCGTGACACCAAGATATGGGACCTCGACATAGAGTAAGCTGTTAATACTGATAAGCAACTACTTGCTGCCGTGTGTTAGTGTGCGTTGTGTTGAACTGTCGCCACGCTATGACTAACTGCATATAACTCGATCTACCCAGTGGCATTGGACGAGCAATACTCTGTACACATGTTATTGTGTTCTGACGGAAGGCAAAAAATTATGGAGGTGTTCTGCAGCCTCGCCGGCCGGTGTGGCCGTGCGGTTCTAGGCGCTTCAGTCTGGAACCGCGTGACCGCTACGGTCGCAGGTTCGAATCCTGCCTCGGGCATGGATGTGTGTGATGTTCTTAGGTTGGTTAGGTTTAAGTAGTTCTAAGTTCTCGGGGACTGATGACCACAGATGTTCAGTCCCATAGTGCTCAGAGCCATTTCTGCAGCATCACGAATAACGGTTGAGATGTGACCCGTGGATCGAACGATTGCATACGTGTGTTGACTCTCCTTTGAAGACAACAGCCACAACTGTCTCCGTCATAAACTTCACACCGAAGAGTGGTTTGATTCAGCTGTCCAGGCTGGTCTAGGGTGGCGAGGCTCTTCATCTGTGCGTAACTACTGCAGCTTACAGCCTTTCGAACCTCCTTGCTGTAGCCCTGCGTTGGCTCCCCTGCACACGCGCGCGCGCTCGCCTGCGCCCATCCATTATTAAATTAACTGTTCATTGATGCCTCTGGATCTGTCCTAACACCTTGTCACTTATTTAGGTTAAGTCAAATTGTGCCATCAAGTTCTTTCCTCCGCGACCCGTCCATTGCCACGTCATTGGCTATCCTATCTACCGATCTAATCTTCATCACATTGCAAGAGCTTCCATAGTTTTCTTTTGTGCATCGTCTGTCGTCAATGTTTCGCGTCCATGTGATGCTATGCTCAAGGCAAATTTTTTGAGAAAAGACTTCGAAACACTTAACTTTACTTTTCATGGCACCTCATTTCTCTGTTTCAGAAAGCTCTCTTTGCTATGTTAGTTGTTCGCTTCTGCAATCAGTTACTTTTGCTGCGCAAATATCATAACTGTTCTACCATTTTCAACGTCTCTTTTACTAATCAGCTTCGCCTGATTTAATTAGACTACATTCCAATAGCTTTGCTGAATTTCATCTTGTAACATTTCAAGACAAAATAAATCCCGTTCAGATGATCTTCCAAGTTATTTGCACCCTATGCCAGAATTGTGGCATGTAAGTAAATAACTGGTCAAGCGCCAGAAAAGGAAAACGTGAGTTATTGGTGAAATTCCGCGTAAATGCCAAGGCCACAGTCATAATCAGACAAGCCAGAACAACGGGAAACAGTGTATAAAGCAGTCTGAAGATGACATTCGTGTCTAAGACCAACATCGACGTTCAGATGAGTCATGTGACAACACTGTTAGTGCTTTGGCGTGCACTTGTATGAATTGCTTACAAATGAATTGCTCTTTGGTTTGCTTGTAACAGTAGGGCATTGTTGAAGTAATTATTATTTGTAAATAATACACAGTAATGCAAAATGGAAAGGAAAACTGCACCATAACGGAGGAAGAGAGGTGAAGGTAGAGCTCAGAGTGAAAGAAGAAACTAGGCAACGAAGAAAAGGTATATTCTCGAAAAGACAATATTTTAGTTCCAGCTGAAGAGGCCACAAGCACCAGGTAGATCTTGACTGTCAAACCTTGGAATCTACGTAAGTAGGGTTAAAGTATTTTAATGCGCTTAATTCATCATTGAAAGGAATTTAGTTTCGACAAAAATCGTCATTCTGATTATGAGGTTATAGTTCACTACTTACATGGAGTCTTTTACTTACCTAACAGAAAAGGGTAACTGTACGGAAACAGAAAACAACTTGTTGGTGAAAGGACATTCTTTTGTCTTGCGATCGTGATTCTGCTCACATTGACAAACGAAAGAGACCAATTGTGTGTGACGTTCCGAAAGATTGTTAGTCTCATCATTGAATTTACGCGCGCAACACCATGCACGGTTACTGTTACGCAAGAAAGAGATTTTTACGACTTTGTCAGCTGCTGAAAAACACGAAGTCCACCAATGTGCATATTTCAAAAGCACAATGACTGCTGAACGACTAGGGGTACTGTAAGTTCTGTCAAATCCCAATGCAGTAGAAGAATTGAAGTGACATGTTCAACAAGTGCAGCTGGAAACTCTACACTGTGAACCTAGGTTGTCTGGAGAAAAGAGAAGGGATTTAGCTTAAATGATTGCATTTGTAAAAGAGGTGAATAAGTGTGAGATGGGTATGATGGCGCCTGTATCGGTATTTATGTTAAAGTCACTGCATACAGAACGTTTCATTTTCTTAAAATTTTTTATCGCTTTCGGTTTATTATGAAACAGTTAACCACCGACCACACTACACAATAATTTGAGAAACAAAACCTTGAAAACTAGACACCAACAACGGAGCAGAATCTTTGGTCACTGTATTCGGCAGGAAATGTCTTAATAGATTGCTGAATGCTCGTGTTATGTATCAAATGTGTTAAAACAGTCCGTGGATTCTACTATTTATACTTTCGTGCAGCCGTAGCAGGAAAGAAGAGTGAATAAATTACAACGGAAATAGAGAGCTCCTCTCCAGGCCGTACAGGCCCAAGAGATGTCGACTGGCTGCCGTCATAGCGATGGGGAGCTCGTGAATGAGTCGTTCAAATGAACGCTTCCCTCCAGTGAAGTGTGAACTAACCACTCAATTTCAATGAACTGGTACTTCAAACTCTTCACAGGTAGCACAGTCCACATTTTTTTCTAGTTCAGTCACACTCTTCCCCTCTCCCTCTACATCGGCGCTACGTCACTCATTCTCTCTTCACTTCAGTCCTCCCTCTACTGCCTGTCGACGAATCGCACGGTGTTTGTGGGGAACGATAGGTTTCGGATGGGTTGTGGGCGTGAGGGGCGAGGGGAAGGCAGCGTCAGCTGCTTCCTGCAGTGCTGACAACATTACTCTTGACTATTTGTCCAGTTATACTTCGCGTCTACGGGTAGCCTACCGTTGGCAACGCTTGCAGACAAATAAATATTGAAGATACAAATGAAGAGGCACGCACAGCCAACATGCTTACTTTGTGAGTGTGGAACTGAAGCATGCGTGAAACTCACGCTTGAAAGATAATCGTTCATGTAGGAATGTTTATCTCGTACACATTTCTGAAATAATTACACTAAATGTCAATTTGAGGATTGTCCTAATTAAATTTAAAAAAATATATTTATAAATAAACACCAACGGATTTTGCGAATGTTCAGAGATTTCCGTTTAAAAACATGATTTGTTCCACTTCTTTCCTGTCAGGCGATTTCTTCTGTCAGTTATAAGGTGTCCTGCCTTCGAGAACACTCTTTCACACGGCGTGGAGGTTGCAACAATACACAGTCGTATTTTTGCAAGTTCAAAGAGCGAGGGGTATACTGACAGCCGTTCAGACCACCACTGAAGAGGATTGCCTTGTCTCTGTAGCAGGGGCTCTTGAAATATTTGTCCACTGCCACTACTGCAGCAGCTCTCGGGTGTGGATTACTCTGCAGCCTGGAAAACACTTCATCAAATTCGAGCCAGAGACTAGAAGTAGATTCAGTGGTTGGAACTGAGATTGTTGCAGTAGCAGTGGATGTGTTCGTCAGAAATTTCTCACAGTGCATGATCTGCTTTGATTTCACCTTCTCAGCAGAATTTTTATCAGAAAACCATGTAATTTGAGCCGAGGATCCAATGAAGTTGCTTCTGCGAAAATGGGATTTTCCTCTATATTTCAAAATCGTTGTTTTAGGTCTTGAGCTAACTTTTCGACCATCCTTTGCATGTCTACATGAATTTCAGTGTTATTAACAAACCTGCAACACCATTTTTTCAACGAGCGACTAAAGAGTGTAACTTCAGAAGCAGTGGCAACATTTTCTCTTGACATTTCCTCGGTGCAGTCTTCGAAAACTTTCAATATGTCACAGGCTTGTGTTACACTTGCAATGTCTCTGCAGTCAGATTTGGAAGATCCGAACATTTAAGAGTGATAACTGTCATTAGGGAATTCTTAACCTTAATTATTCTTCGCAGCATATCATAGGTTGAATTCCATCTGGTAACTGTGTCCTGCTTTAGTGTCAGAACTGGCTCTTTCAACTCTTCCTTCATCTTTTTCAGTTTCGTGCAGGCCTGCGAATTGCTATAAAAAATTCAACAATTGTTTTTACGTTATTCAGAATGGGTTGAATGTGCGGAAGCCCATTCTGAACAATTAAATTGAGTGAAACTTCCGGGCAGATTAAAACTGTGCGCCCGACCGAGACTCGAACTCGGGACCTTTGCCTTTCGCGGGCAAGTGCTCTACCATCTGAGCTACCGAAGCACGACTCACGCCCGGTACTCACAGCTTTACTCCTGCCAGTACCTCGTCTCCTACCTTCCAAACTTTACAGAAGCTCTCCTGCGAACCTTGCAGAACTAGCACTCCTGAAAGAAAGGCTGTGGCTAGGCCATGTCTCCGCAATATCTTTTACTCAAGACAAAGGCAGTATACAATGTCCTCCAATTAGGTCGTCCACCTAACCCGATTGAACAGAAGTTCCCCCAGGTTGACTGGCGTCATGTATGGCGCGCGGTATTCGCATGTTACCTTGACACGAATGTTCAATCTGTCTAGTACATAACTGTCAATGGTAAGCAAATCAACCAATTTCGCCTTCATCGTATCCACCTCGCCCAATCACCTCTATGCTCCACGTGTGGAGTGCCAGACAATGATGAACATCGGTTTGTTTGCGGACCGGCGGCGGAGGTTTGGCACTTGGTTCGACGTATTGTGGCTTTTCTAACGCGGGACATTCCGGATCGGATTACTCCCCTTTCATTATTATTTCCGGAACGTCACTATTTTCCTCGGACAAAGACCAATGCTGTGAATTGGATTCGCGGACATGCCATTCACTACTTATTTGGACAAACTGTAGACTCTGTACTCGATTTTTGGACATACCTCAATGACCGTCATTATGTCGTTGTCCGTCACCCAAAATACAGACAATTTTTCTCAAACTTCCTTGGGAGTGCTTTCCACGAGCCGCCTCGTAGCTGGAATGTGTTAAGCCAAGAGAGAAGAAGGTTTCCTGTTTGAACCAACGAACATTTCTGAACAACTGAACGGAACACATCAATTTCGAGAAGACGTGACTCAACATATTATCAGCGGGGCGCAGAAGGCCTCTGATCAATTACACACAAAAAAAAAGAAAATAAATAAATAAAGTAAAATAAAATAAATATAAAGCAAAAAAAAAAAAAAAAAAAAATTAAAATTACGTTCAGAAAAAGGAAGATTTTGTTTTGTTTGTAAGGATAGCCCTAACCTTGATTTCCCATATTTCCCCTGGTATATAGGCAGCTCTCTGGGGTAGGTTTAGTCAGGAGCCAACGCCTGAAGTGGCCCAGATTTTTTTGTTATAGGATGGAAAAGTGGCGGTGGCACTTGTTTTTTTTTAGTTCCGTTTTATTAAAAGATAGGAAAAATTATATAAATTAATAAATAAAAAATAAAAAAAAGATGGTAGAGCACTTGCCCGCGAAAGGCAAAGGTCCCGAGTTCGAGTCTCGGTCGGGCACACAGTTTTAATCTGCCAGGAAGTTTCATATCAGCGCACACTCCGCTGCAGAGTGAAATCTCATTCTGGAATTAAATTGAGTGTGTGTGCAAAGCAGGGGATGTGTTTCCAGGCTGTGAGTCTTATAGCTGCCATAATATTAGCAGCTTCGTCGCTAACAACTCTCACGACTTTTTCTTGACTGCCCCATTCCCTTGTGATATGTCGCAGTTCTTCAGAGAGTTTTTGACGTTGCCTTTCGTCGTATTTAAAAGCGCTCCAGGTCTTTAAAGTAGTGTGCTATCACCGACAAATAACTCTCATTCGTGGTTGAGGTCCACCCATCCACTGTCAGCACAACCGCTTCTGCAGAATTAATTTTGACTCTCACAATTTCTTTCATCATGGCGTACTGTTGTTGTAGTAGTGTATTGGTAATGGTCTTCCCAGTTGGCATTCTGTAAGCACCATTCAGTTTGCCTACAAAACTTTGGAAATGTTTGCTTTCCACTTTATTGAAGGGCAAATAATCCTTTACAACAGTCTCCAGAAGTGAGAAATCTATCTCCTGATTTCTTTTGTTCGAAAGAGATTTCGGGAAATACGTAGGTAATGTTCCGTGATATTGATGTCTGCTGTCTGATAATGAAGTGATGCTGTTATTTTCTGGTACCGACTTCTGTTCGCTTCTGGCAATTGCTGATGTTGGTTCCGGACTGTCCGGGTAATTTGTCCAAGAAATATCGAAAGATGCAGGAGCAGGGGGCGCTATGCGCCTGACTGACAATGACACTGTTGGATGCAGCACTCGAACATGACGCACTAGATTAAATATATATTTCCTCGTTTATATGAAATACATTTAGAACAGTTGCACTTTGCTTTCCCATCACCTAAATCGGCGAAGAAACCCCAAATTTCACTACTTCTACAAAAATAAAATCCACAGGAAAACTTCTGAATAATTACTTAACGTAGGTATATAGAGTTTGTGACAGTGGTAAACATGCTCATTCTATTTTGGATTAAATTTTAAAAGGATCATAAAATTGGACTGCATTTTGTTGGTAGCCCTAGTTTTCAGTCCATGAATACAACAAATAAGGTTTCACTTGTCAGTTAGACTTTTGGTCGCTTCATGAGGAAATGTCGAGCAAGATTAAAAAACCTTCTTTGTATGTGACAGGCTTCTCTGTTTCTTTCCTTTGTCCCATTCGACCATGTTCTGTTTAAGTTAACTCATTGTCAGACGCTGTAAGAGCGTAAAACGATGCGTGCACGTTACTGCATAGTTCGGTCATCTGTTGGTAAAATTATGAAGTATTACGAAGCTTTATTGTACGAGCGAGGCGAAGCGAGCGTAGCCGCGGCTGAGCGGCGAAATGGGCAACTTCGCCAGGCTTCGGTACTTCATGAATGAACTACTTCATTTGAACGCTTCACGGCAAAGAGTGAAATGACTGAAGTAGTTCACGGGAATGAACGAGTTCGACCCATCTCTACAGTGCCGTGAAATGCTCGGCCTTGCGGCTTCATGCGGAAGCGGTACGGAGGGGCATGTGGACAGCACGCCACTTGCTGGCCGTTTTGGAGATCGCCTAGACCGTGGAGCCGCTACTGTTCGGTCAAGTAGATCTGTCGGCATGACGAAGCTGAGTGCTCCCTGCACCAGGAAAAATCCTTAGCAGTGCCAGAGTCGAACCCGGGTTCTTTGCTTGGCGGCAGGTTGGTTGCAGGTTGTCAACTGGCCTCATCCTACGGCCGGATTTACTTTATCATATTTCTTTGACAAAGAAATATGATCAAATATTCGTCAAATTTCTTTACCAAAGATCTTTATCAAAAGATCTTTGACGTGGCGCTAAAAAGGGGCATTACACTGTCACCGTATTTTTCGTCAAAGTAAAGATGGCGGGCAACAATAACTGGCTACTATGCGCTGCAGTTGCTTGTACAACAATTGCATTGTATATTCATCTGGAAGAGAAGCGCCGGAAAAAAAGGAAACACACTTCAGCAAAACTTGTTAAGAGAGCTGCAAGTGGAGGACGTAAAGTCTTATATAAACAACTCACGAATGGAGAGAGTGCATTTCAGTATTTGCTCAATAAAGTGGCTCCTGATATTACAAATAAGAACACTCGCTTGAGTAATGCTATATGTGGAGAAGACAGGTACTCTTACCATACAGCACTCAATTTATCCAAAATAATTCGAGACACGTGTGAAGTGGTTTATAAAGCACTGAAGTAGGAATGGCTGGCTCGGAGCACTATGGGACTTAACATCTATGGTCATCAGGCCCCTAGAACTTAGAACTACTTAAACCTAACTAACCTAAGGACATCACACTCACCCAGTCGTCACGAGACAGAGAAAATCCCTGACCCCGCCGGGAATCGAACACTGAAGTAGGAGTATCTGAAGATAAATAAACGTTTAGTGCACTATATGGGCATTAAGAACTATTTTTTAAAATTTAATTAATAGAATTAATATTCCAAATATTACAAAATTAATGAAAATGTGCGAAACAGATCAAGCACTTTTTACCTTGTTTGGCACCCAGAGTTCAAAAATAGACAAACTAGAATGGAGAGCATAGAAATTTTTATTTTATTTTAGTGTGTGTCGTCTTCTATAGCGGCTTGCTGAAAAGCTGCCTTGGTGTTTCCCGGAGTAGAATTGTGTGGCTGTAACTGATTGTGGAGTTGAAGTCTCCTACAGGATATCCCGCTAGTACACGATTAACTGCATGCACTGTGCCTCTTGTCACTCTCCCACCCCTGTCGAAGCATAGCCGCTATAAAGGGACGAGGGAACACACCATCTAAACTTTGCAGCCTTATTTACAGACACAGACGTCAGATAGCTGTAACGATGCCAGCACTCCAAGCGGTTACATTTCACACTGCTGTGAACAGAAGACTACCGACTTTTATGATCAAGTCTACGGCGAGGCCCTAGATTTGATCACATTTCTTTGACGAAAGGCGATATTTCTCAAAATTCCCTATTGCAGCACAAAATTTCTTTGACAGTAATATTTGACGTATCAACTTTGACAAAGAAATAAGATAGTGCAGTACAGGCCTAAACAACATACGGCCGTCACTGGCACCAACTTTCATCAGAAAAAGCAACATACCTCCAGACTGCCCTGCAGTGAGCTCTCGCTTAACACCACTGAAGTCGCAAATGGTGGTGGTTGGGGGTCAGTTGAATGGATGTTACTGGACGTTTGGCTCGGAGCTGTCGTTCCTGTCTTCTTGAACGGTATATTCTTGTGACCATCGTTGCTTGCAATCAATACAGTGACTATACCACTTCCAAGTCTTTCTGCAGTATCGCGGGAAGAACATACAGCCTGTCGTAACTCTATTACACGACCTCGTTTAAACTAGCGGGGTGTTGATAAGACGTCTTTGTCGCCTTAAAGATTTTCTTGACTAAGCGTGTACTTAAAGCAAACCTGATTTGCATTCTCGTAGTGGCGTTTCTAGCGCCACTCTTATACAACTGGCGCGAAATTTGAATAGACCTCATCTTTCGGATGTACAGACACGTCTACCAATTTTCGGATATATCCTTGGTGCTGCGTTTTTTTTTCGCGCCAGTATATTTCATTAAAATATCACACTGGTTCCTACTGCTAAAGACATATTCATGGATACAGATTCATTTCTTTTCCTTCTTTAGGAAACTACAGTTTGCTTTATATTATGAAGACTGGTGGTAACGCAATGATGGCGTAAAAAAAAAAACTTCAGATGTGGGGGCAGTCTCGTTCCTTCTGTCAGTGTAGCATATACCAGACAGCAAGACCACAGTGTTAGAGAGGAGAGAGATATCGTAATTCATGATGTACCTGAAGAGTTACATGTGTAATCTTTTAGTCCAGGTTAGCATAGATAGGACGATAAGTAGTTGTTTTTTCATGGGCACATTTTGCAGGCGAGATTAAATCCTGTCATAGTGAATGTAGTACATTGGACTTCGTTCAGTTATCATCGCCGGCGAGCACTGAAACTCTGCAGTGGTGAATTGCGGCAGCTTTTGTAGCTGTGGAAACTCGATGCGGCGCAAAAGCCAAAGGCTATCGCTCAGTTTGCTCGTACTTTGACCAGGAGCGGCTAGAGTTTTGATGTACTCCCAACTCATAGCGGCCGCCTCCCTTGACCAGAATCTCTGGCAACCTTCAGCGCTGCTGGATTTGGTGACACTTCATTTAGATCCGATTTTCATGTTACCGAACCAAAGGAACTATTGGAAAATTTTCTGATGTTGCACTATCCCTAGAAGAAAAATTGTTCCATATTGTTTTCATTACAGGACTCGATATGTACATATACAGGGTGTTCCACAATTCCTGTTGCAGTCTGTTAGGGGCTGTAGAAGGGACCGTGAAGGTATTGTGTGTGCTTCACAGGAGCTGCGCCGCTTGTTTGTTGAACAAACTGCGCGTCTGTGGGGCACCACAGTCAGTAGTCGTGAGCGCACCCGTTTCTCGCAGCCGTATGTGATGATGGACTGAGGCGGCCCGATATGATAACAAGCGTTCTGCAGCTCTGCCATTATTTTACGTACCGTAAAGCGGGACATTTGAAAGTGTTATGGTCTTCAAGCATAGTTTACGTCCAAACGGTACATTTCCAGACTTTGGTTCCTTATCAGAACTTTATCTTTGAGAGCTTTTTTTTTTTTTTCTCACCCTCCGATCGGTAGCTAAATGGAAACCACGGCGAAAATTGAAAATAGAACATTCAGTTACACCTACAACTACTTCTCTACATAGTAGCCACTCCGACTTTCGGCATTTTCCGAACGGAGCGAGGTGGTGCAGTGGTTAGCACACTGGACTCGCATGCGGGAGGACGACGGTTCATACCCACGTCCGGCCATCCTGATTTAGATTTTCCGTGATTTCCCTAGATCGCTTCAGGCAAATTCTGGGATGGTTCCTTCGAGAGGACATAGCCGCCTCCCTTCCCAATCCTTCCCTAATCCGATGCAACTGATGACCTCGCGGTTTGGTCCTTTCCCCTAAATCAATCAATCAACCCACCAACATTTTCCGTATCGTGGTACCAGCTTTCCAATGCTCTCATCTTACAAGCTACCGCTAGTGCCCTCCGCCAATTCCCTACGCTGGCCTGCAGCTCTTTTGTGTCAAAATGCTGTTCTCATGGCCAGCGGATCAACCGAGCGAAGAGGGCCGTATGGAAGGGGTTGATGAAACATTTCCCATCGGAAACGGTGCACGAGCGGCTTTTTTGCAGCTGCAGTGTGCGGCCGAAAATTGTGATGAAGAAAGAAACGCATCACAGTTTGGTGGGCTGCATGAAATCAGGCGGAACCCCTCAGGGCCGACCGCTGTGGCCGAGCGGTTCTAGGCGCATCAGTCTGGAACCGCGCTGCCGCTACGGTCGCAGGTTCGAATCCTGCCTCGGGCATGGATGTGTGTGATGTCCTTAGGTTAGTTAGGTTCAAGTAGTTCTAAGTCTTGGGGACTGATGACCTCAGATGTTAAGTCCCATAGTGCTTGGAGCAATTTGGACCATTTTTGAACCCCTCAGCAGGCATTTCATATTTTGCAGCCCCGCGGAGTGGCTGTGTGGTTTGAGGCGCCATGTCACGGATTGCGCGCGTCCCTCCCGCCGGAGGGTCGAGTCCTCCCTCGGGCATGGGCGTGTGTGTTGTTCTTAGCATAATTTTGTTTAAGTTAGTTAGTGTGTAAGTCTAGGGACCGATGACCTCAGCAGTTTGGTTCCTTAGGAATTCACACACATTTGCACATTATGAATATTTTGCAGGAGATTCCATTGTTGTAAATATCTTTACGTGCGCACTGTGCACTCAGAACTGGGAAGTGCGACGTGACGCGATCAACGGGTATACCTAGAGACAAATGTACAACCCATCTGCCCAAAGCTTCATCGGACTTTCGCTGTGGTTTTAATTTCGCAGCCGATCAGAGGTTGTAAAAATAAACCTCGTACCAAGTCCCCTCTAAAACTCCCAGGAGCCTGCAGGCTAATACGAATTGTGGAACAGCCTGTATGTTCCACAAGTCATTGTAAAGTGCATGGCGTTTGCTGATTTTCAGCGGTATGAAAATCGCATTGATTGGATAGTTTATGGATTGATGTATCTTCATATGTTGTGATCTCCAGTCTGAAGACTGGTTTTAAGTAGCTGTCTTGTGTGACGGAAGGAGGTAAAATGCTTTAACATTTAGAATTATTTGAGAAGTCAGTGACGGCCGTGACTGCAGTAAGCCACTCAGTTGTTAAAATGGATTCTTGGCTACAGCTATAAATGAGACAATGTAACTGTCAGCTCCTCTCACATAGTGTGTACTAACGTAACTAGGCTTCAGTTACCTGCCGGCCGCGGTGGTCTCGCGGTTCGCCCAGTCCGGAGCCGCGCGACCGCTACGGTCGCAGGTTCGAATCCTGCCTCGGTCATGGATGTGTGTGATGTCCTTAGGTTAGTTAGGTTTAAGTAGTTCTAAGTTCTAGGGGACTGATGACCACAGATGTTAAGTCCCATAGTGCTCAGAGCCATTTGCTTCAGTTACCCACTATGTGACGTAGTTTTATATTTCAACACAGACTAGTGTGGAAGTGGTCTGACTGTATCTGAGGTCGAAGCAACGCCACCTGGGTGTAAGGTGGCGTTGGCCTCAAGTAACGTGGGACCCGGGTCTCGGTTCGTATGGTGTAACATATTAACTATTTTTATATGTATACGTAGCCTCCCAAGATGTAATATCATCTACTTCTGGATTGCTAGCTTTTGTTTGTCCTTTGGAGTCGTTACTTTTTGTCAACAACGTGCTTGCTTAGGAACTTTTATTGTCCAGAAAGTGATCAGAATAAAACTGACGCCTGAATTACAGCAAAGTTTTTTTCTTTTCAGTTTAGTATGAGGTATAATGCAAATACCGCAGTCAGGGAGGAAACACAGGAGTGGATAAGGATAGGACTGAAAATAGGCTATATCACTTCTTGGGACAATCGAACACTTCAGTGGACTGATTTAGGAGAAATTGTTGAACTCCTAAATCAGGAATGGTGAATCTTTGTTCATCTACGAAAAACCTATGTTATGAGTAGAAATGTCAAAGTAGTGACTGATACGTTCAAATGGGTCTAAACACTATAGGACTTAATATCTGAGGTCATCACTCCCCTAGACTTAGAACTACAGAAACCTAACTAACCTAAGGACATTACACACCTCCATGCCCGAGGCAGGATTCGAACCGGCGACCGTAGCAGCCGCGTGGTTCCCGACTGAAGCGCCTAGAACCGCTCGACCACAGTGGCCGGCAGTGACTGGTAACTTTCATTTATGTGCGCATAGCGAAGTTAATGGATAGAGATTGAGATTACTTTATTATTCGTCTCGAAGCTTTAAAAGTGTTTAAAGGAACCCCTCATAGCGTAAAATTCCAGTAAGAGAAGCGCTGATATCTCTGCATCGCAGGTTTGACAAGGTCATGTCAGAGCGCTTGACTCGTGCTGTTGGCGTTACGCAACCCGTCCGTCGGAATTGTACAAGCTCGTAGTAGAACATAATCTGATACGGTGTTTTATTCTGACAGGTCGCTACTTGTGGAGGTCTCGGTCTGGGTGAAGATCGACGGTGTTAAAAGCTGTTATGATTGACTATCTCTCTAGTGCAGTCTTCGCTGTTTGGATTTCAGCAGCCAAGTTCTATTGTGATCGTTTTGATTAGTAGCAGTGCAACATCTTTATTAAACTTTGGCATTTCGTCTCATTTCTTTAAGTGCATTGTACTGCTTTAGGAAACTGTTGTCTGGCCTCTGATCTTCAAAATCGAAGAGGACTAGTGTGTAAGGTTCTCTTGTGAGATGTGACTTCCACATTTTCATTTTCTTGAACAGTTTGTGGGTTCACCAGTCACACATTCGTCGTCGGGCAGAGAATTAGTACTTACTGAAGCTACAGCCCATTCATTGACTCGTTCTTGGGACTTGCGGGTGACATTTGGCTGTTTTCCTGACGTTTCCCCAGTACGAGTGACTGTTTTTGCAGGCGATCCGCCCTGTCACCACACCTGTACTTCTACTGGACTCTACATCAACACTCGGACAGCGGAAATGAGAGCCTTGATACACATGTAAGCGGGAGCATTAGGCCCGCTCCTCTGTTTTGAGAATGAACAGCTCCGCGAAGGTTACCTGATGCTGTACGACAGGTGTTAACAACTGCAGAACAGTCGGAGAAATAATTTTATATACTCTGTGCAGCGAGTTAACGTTCTTGCCAAAAATCAGAATGCGATAGCCCTGCGGTTCCGGTCTAGTAACACGGACTTCGACGTCTGTGCCTCACTTAACAACGTAAGTGTCAGATCATTGTCTGCCCAGTAAATCAGAAAAGCTGGAAGCTGTGTAGTAACTGATAGTGGAGCTTAAAGCTAGAAGGCACATGCATTCTGGAGCGCAGCGCTCATTTACTACACGTTTTTGCAGATTACTGTTCTCAGATGATGAACCACTGTGTGTAGTCTCGTTGAGAAATTACACTTTCAAACTTCCAGCATACTGTAATAATTGTAGGTCAGCAACTTTTGTTAATCAGTACAACGAAAAACCAACTAAAGTTGCAAATTTCACTTCTTTTTATTCACTCGATGACCAGTTTGGGGCCGCGACCTGTTTTCAAATCATAGTACCACAGTCAAAATGGTATTCCAGAAAATGCAAAAATCATGTCAAAAATGTGCGAACGAAGTTATAGCGAATACAGATAACTCTATCTGTTACCATCATTTGAAAATTGGTACCGGCCTGAAAGTAGCCATCGAGTGAATAAAAAAGATAAGGTGAAATTTTGCAACTTCGGCTGGTTTCTTTCTTTGTACTGAATTACATTTTCAATTATTGTACATTTTCAATTATTGTACATTTTCAATTATTGTACATTTTCAATTATTGTACATTTTCAATTATTGTACATTTTCAATTATTGTACATTTTCAATTATTGTACATTTTCAATTATTGTACATTTTCAATTATTGTACATTTTCAATTATTGTACATTTTCAATTATTGTACATTTTCAATTATTGTACATTTTCAATTATTGTACATTTTCAATTATTGTACATTTTCAATTATTGTACATTTTCAATTATTGTACATTTTCAATTATTGTACATTTTCAAATATTACTGCAATTGACGGAGGAGAATCGCGATTGCGCCGTCTTCACCATCCTCAGTCTATCGATTGGCTAGTAGCTTTTCCTTCATTTCGGTACACTTATTGAGCCCTGTATTATTTATGGTTTGATCATTCAGTCCGATTTATCGCGGCCGGTATTCCCATCCTTGGTGATTTGTTTTATTGCTATTGTGTGTTTATGTTCAAAAAATTAGCTAACTACCTCTTTACAGCCTCTGAGGACGTCTCCAGCATTAGGAGGCGAAGTATTAGGTACAGAAACATGTTTAGGCCACGCACAAATGGCTACAAAACAGAAATGTCCAAGGATATTTCTGGGTTTTGTAAAAATGTCAATCAATGCTTTCATCGTGCTTTCATTCCTTGTAATTATTCCTTGTAGAATGTTTACAAAGAACCGATTGTGGCGCAAAATGTGACCACTCATGTCGTCGCCGTTCAATTGTATTCTCTATCATTTCCTCACAAATTCTTTGAAAGACTTTTTTCCTTTTTTTTTTTTTTTTGTTTCTGGTTCCGTCTGTCCCTTTCATATATAGCTAACACCTCCAACGCTTCAAGAAAATTTCATTTAGTTTTTGCTTTAGGTCTACATTTTACACTCAAGTGCTCTTACAGATGCAACTTTTAACTAGTTTTCTTCTGACTTAAATATTTGTGTTTTGAACAAAACATTTTTCTTCTTTTCATAAACATTAATTTTGCCTTCAACTCTTTGATGTATTTCATCAGATTTGCTGTTGCTGTATCATTTGACGTATCGTCGCACATAGAGAAACTCAAAGTTTTTTTCATATGAAAGTTTTCCATATCCTCCCCCCCCCCCCCCCCTCCTAATGATTCTGCAAATATTAAGACGATAATCAAATTCTAAATTCTTCCCAAGTTCGGCGCTGCATGTTCCTATCACTCTCTTCAAAGGCTCTGTTCATACGAGCTCGCAGTTCTGGAGGTTTGTTGTTAGAGGAGGCATAAACCCTGAACCTTTCACATAACCACACAAAAAAAAGAAAAGAAAATAGCGGTGTCAGGCTAGCGCGGAGGCCATGACATGAATTACTGATCATCAACCCCACCATGGCGGACCCATCGGTTTCTCAATTTCCTGTTCGAAAATTCACGACGAAAGTTGTGGCATGAGCCAATTTTCCAACGTGTCCAGATACAGGTGTCCTCCAAAGGTCTTTATGCAGAAGAAAGTGCGTCCGTAAACTGTGAGACTGCACAGAACTCACAAACTTTTACGATACTGCAGTGCCTTTGTTATTCCGAATTACGATGCAAAGTTCCTCTGGAGATGCATGCATGCCCGGAGGAACGGGCACTGTGACGTCCACAGCCGTTATGAAATACAGAAATGTATTCGGAGTTGCGAATATGGGCAACCATCAATTGTGTAATGGAATGACGACAGTGAAAATTTGTGCCGGACCAAGACTTGAACCCGGATTCCCCGCTTGTCGCGATCGGTCGTCTTATCATTTGGCTATCAAAACACGATTATAAAATACATATACGAATTTCCATATGTCGTCAACAGCGCGTCTACAACCTGTATTCGTACATCCATTATGTGTATTCTCGCACAGGGGAGACATTTTATTTGAAACTCTCGTGTTCGGTGTCGGCGGATAAATACGATATTGCAGTGCCTGAACCAGCAACTTCAGTGCCCAGGCACTGCAATATAGTACAGGGCTACTACAAATGATTGAAGCGATTTCATAAATTCACTGTAGCTCCATTCATTGACATATGGTCACGACACACTACAGATACGTAGAAAAACTCATAAAGTTTTGTTCGGCTGAAGCCGCACTTCAGGTTTCTGCCGCCAGAACGCTCGAGAGCGCAGTGAGACAAAATGGCGACAGGAGATGAGAAAGCGTATGTCGTGCTTGAAATGCACTCACATCAGTCAGTCATAACAGTGCAACGACACTTCAGGACGAAGTTCAACATAGATCCACCAACTGCTAACTCCATTCGGCGATGGTATGCGCAGTTTAAAGCTTCTGGATGCCTCTGTAAGGGGAAATCAACGGGTCGGCCTGCAGTGAGCGAAGAAACGGTTGAAAGCGTGCGGGCAAGTTTAACGCGTAGCCCGCGGAAGTCGACGAATAAAGCAAGGAGGGAGCTAAACGCACCACAGCCGACGGTTTGGAAAATCTTACGGAAAAAGCTAAAGCAGAAGCCTTACCGTTTACAATTGCTACAAGCCCTGACACCCGATGACAAAGTCAAACGCTTTGAATTTTTTGGCGCGGTTGCAACAGCTCATGGAAGAGGATGCGTTCAGTGCGAAACTTGTTTTCAGTGGTGAAGCAACATTTTTTCTTAATGGTGAAGTGAACAGACACAATGTGCGAATCTGGGCGGTAGAGAATCCTCACGCATTCGTGCAGCAAATTCGCAATTCACCAAAAGTTAACGTGTTTTGTGCAATCTCACGCTTTAAAGTTCTTCTGCGAAAACAATGTTACAGGACACGTGTATCTGGACATGCTGGAAAATTGGCTCATGCCACAACTGGAGACCGACAGCGCCGACTTCATCTTTCAACAGGATGGTGCTCCACCGCACTTCCATCATGATGTTCGGCATTTCTTAAACAGGAGATCGGAAAACCGATGGATCGGTCGTGGTGGAGATCATGATCAGCAATTCATGTCATGGCCTCCACGCTCTCCCGACTTAACCCAATGCGATTTCTTTCTGTGGGGTTATGTGAAAGATTCAGTGTTTAAACCTCCTCTACCAAGAAACGTGCCAGAACTGCGAGCTCGCATCAACGATGCATTCGAACTCATTGATGGGGACATGCTGCGCCGAATCTGGGAGGAACTTGATTATCGGCTTGATGTCTGCCGAATCACTAAAGGGGCACATATCGAACATTTCTGAATGCCTAAAAAAACTTTTTGAGTTTTTGCATGTGTGTGCAAAGCATTGTGAAAATATCTCAAATAATAAAGTTATTGTAGAGCTGTGAAATCGCTTCAATCATTTGTAAAGCTTTGTAGTTACACGCAGACACATGGGAAGCTACTTTAAAATGTCTCCCCTGTACGGGAATATACGTAAAGGATACGCAAATGGTTCAAATGGCTCTGAGCACTATGGGACTTAACATCTTAGATCATCAGTCCGCTAGACTTAGAACTACTTAAACCGAACTAACCTAAGGACAGCACACACATCCATGCCCGAGGCAGGATTCGAACCTGCGACCGTAGGACCAGCGCGGTTCCAGACTGAAGCGCCCAGAATCGCTCGCCCACAGTGGCCGGCAAAGGACGTACAAGTACAGGTTGCAGATAGATGGTTGATGACATATGGAAGTTTGGATCTGACGGTGAGTCGTGATCGGATAGCCAAATGAGCCGGCACGGTAGCTCAGCATGTTCGGTCAGAGGGCTGCTCGCCCTCTGTAATAAAAGAAACTGAGTAAAGGAATCAACGATCAACTTGAACGGATGTCTTGTGACGTCCGCCCAGACCAAACGCAACGAACAATACCGAACAAAATGGAAAAAAAGAGAAAAAAATAAAAGAAAATGGTAAGGCGACCGCTCGCGATAAGCGAGAAATCAGAGTTCGAGTCCCGGTCCGGCACAAATTTTCACTGTCGTCATTCCATTATACAGGTTATGGTTGTTCATATTTGGAACTTTGAATACATTTCATGCACATTAACTTTTGGTGAATCTCGAATTTGCTGCACAATAGCGTTATGACGCTCTGTCCCTCAGATTGGGACATCGTGCCCATTCACAAAAAGGTCTTGCTTCGTCGTAAGTTTCTCACAAAGCCCATCCTCTTCCGTAAGCTGTTGCAACGGTGCTAAAAATTCAAAGCGTCTGACTATGTAATCGGTAGTCGGGGCTTGTAGCAATTGCAAGCGGAAGGACTTCAGCTCCAGTTGGTCGACTTCTGTGGGCTATGAGCGAAACTCGCCCGCAAGCGGTCAAAGGTTTTTTCATTCACTGCAGAGGCATCCCGATGTGTTTAAACTGTGCATCAGCGCATGGAAACAGTACAAAACTTTTTGCGTTTTTCTGTATGAGTGCTGCATTTTGGACAATATGTCAATGTAACTATAGTGAATTTATGAAATCGCTTCGATCATTTACAGTAACGTTCTATTGACGTACGTTTTCATCTACCAACGACATCAGGGGTAGGTGTTGTAGAACGCGTAATGTAAAGAATTTCTGCTGCTTCGCGTGACAGTTAATATGAACCAATACGGAAATGCGTCAGTGGTCGTGACGTTGTGGTAACTGTGCGTATGTAACATCATTGGCGTCATGAAGTGGGCTAGAAAACTTTCATAATGCTGTACCGTTCCCAAAACAAACAGGGACGATCTGGATATTACGACTGAAACACAGCTTTGAGCTGTGGAACAAATAATGAAAATTCTGTTCTTGTACAGTTTCTGAAAGTTCCCAAAGCTACGATTAAAATAAAAAGATCATCGCTTTCTGCAAATATTTAAACCAAGAAAATTAAACATTGCGAATCGTAAGTTCAGAAAATAATTGCGGTGATTATTTTGCAGGATTTATTTATTATTGATATGACGAAGATGATGCTGGTGGGGGAATCGATTCTAATACAAGCGCACTTTATTAAAATAGTTTTGACTCACGTCACTAGGTTTAAAAGATTGTTTAGTGGTTGTTTTAACTCCAATTACGTCGTAAAATAAACTTCTTTACCACTTACGAGGCTTTCTGCGTAACACACAGGAACATTAAGTGTAGTCCGCCTGCTTAGCTGGGTGGTAACGTGCTTGCCTCCCATGCAGCGGGCCCGGGTTCGATTCCCGGCTGGGCTGGAGAATTTCCGCTCGTGGACTGTGTGAGTGTTGTCCCCATCATAATGTCATTCTCATCACCAGCATGCGAGTCGCCCAGTGTGGCGTCGACTGCAATAAGACTTGCACTCGGCGGCCGAACTTCCCCGGATGGCGCCTCTCGCCCAACAATGCCACATGAACATTTCATTTCATTTCATTGTCAAATGTATTGACTCCCGTTGTCAGGTTCCTACTTATCTGCGTAAGTACATAAGATTTGCACATCTTCGTAGTTCTTGGAACCTATTTTGTATTAAGTTGCCTGCAGAAATTAACTGTTGAAATGTTTGTTGGTTAATTGTCCGCTGTTTCTGTTACCGCATTTAGTTAACAAGGTCAAAGCTTTAGTCAGCTAAAGACGAAGAATGAAAACAGTATTTTCTTTCTTGCTTTCTGAACATGTAGACAGTGTAAAATGAAGAGAAACGGAAAGAGGATTTCCGTTTGCAAGGTAAGTCGAGAGGTCTCCATTTCGTTAACATTCGCGTCGCGGTACAGTACTTCCCTTGACATCTTTGAGTCTATAGAGGCCACACTCCCTCTTAAAAACTACTCGAGTGGGTGGGGGCAGGAGAAGGGGAGCAGACTTGGCTGAAAATTGACAAGTGGATATGTGCGGCGTTCGCATTGAGTTTTACTAGACAAGCTGCTCGATGTGACAGGCCGATAATGAAAACATTTTTGTTTCTTTAACTGCGATAAAAGTCAATAGGTAAAACATTAAATCTTTGAGTCAAAACACTTTAATTTACTTGCACGCCTCAGTGTTTTGTGTTGTTCGTGGTAAAGTGAATTTATGCGTGCGTGCGTGATCTAATATAGTCAGCTGGCATGAAAATCAATTTTAATAAGAGTAAAATTATGTATAATTAACACATCGAAAAGAAAATTGAACAGAATAGCAATAAAGTCAAAGAACGAGTTGAGTTTGAGTATTTAGGACAGTTCAAATTCAGTGGGTGAACAAGCAAATAAATGAGTTTATATGACCCCGAGCGGTTGTAGGCGCTTCAGTTTGGAACCGCGCGACCGTTACAGTCGCAGGCTCGAATCCTGCGTCGGGCATGGATGTGTGTGATGTCCTTAGGTTAGTTAGGTTTAAGTAGTTCTGAGTTCTATGGAACTGATGACCTTAGATGTTAAGTCCTATGTTTCGTTTTATTTGACCCGGATTTAAAAACGAAACTTCCTATTTGTCTGCAGCGAGAAGTTTACAATCGGCGTACACCACAAGTTTTGGTAGATATGGGTTTTTAATGCGAAATTGCTGAAAAATGAGGGTTGTCCAGTCGACAGTGGAGAGTGTATTTCGAGAATAACTAGGAGACATAGTGGATGTGTGGTAAAAGATGTCATTAAGACTGTAACGGAAGTAAAATAGGTTGGGCCAGGTATGCAGCTAGGCGAAGAGATGGTAAATGGAACAAGTAAATTAGTTGCTTATTCTAACAGGTAAGTGCGAGGCGATGACTTATTGTAGAGTACATTGACATCGTTAGGAAATACGTAATAATGAAATGGATGCGTATAACTGAAGAGCATAATGAATGGAGAAGTATGGGAAAGGCTGGATGTTAAACTGCAGTGGTTGCTGCTGAAAAGTAACTGTGGTCGTTGTTACAGAATCAAGCATCAGATGAGCAAACAGGCCTAAAATGAAGAATTTGAATCTCTTTAAATAAAACTGAACTACATACGCAGACTGAAGCAACGAATGAAAATTTGTACCAAGGCCCGGATTCGAACGCAGGTCTCCTGCTCACTTGGTAGATGCGATAACGACTACGACACCCTGGCACAGTGGCCTCGCAGAACTGCACGGACTACCCTAGCAGGCCTTCCTCAATCCAAATTCCAATTCCCTTTCAGCCCACTTGGTATTACCCCTAAACATCAACAGCATTGCAGAGGCTCTCCAACTGCACTGAAACAGCACCTCAACTTCGAAAGAAATGGGGGATCCTGCCTGAAACCCAGGCATAGGTGCTTCAATCAAATGAACCTACATGCTTCCAGAGGCATTTTCAAGTCTCAAGCAACAATGACTTATACAAGCAGACTGAATCGACGAATGAAATGATTGAGGGGGGATGCGTGCTAGGGTAGTCTGTGCAGTTGTGCAAGGCCACGGTGGCGTAGTGGTTACCGCGCTGCCTAGTGAGCAAGAGACCTGGGATCGAATCCCAGATTGGTACAAATGTTCAATCGTCGCTTGAGCCTGCATACACACATCATAGATGTTCGAGACTTGAAAAGGCCTCTGGAACCAAACAGTTTCATTTGATTAAAAAAAATTGATCTGGCTGTCTGACAGTTATGTTGTTCAAATTGCATCTGGATTCTACGTGTAGCTCCACTTCGGGATGCTGTAAAACGCACAATCTGTAGCGAAAGATTGAATTGCTTCACTCATCCATGCGTTTCAGCTGCAGTATAGCGTGACTGTGAAGCTGACAATGTGAGAAGCTTTGTAGTTGTGAAGTTTTGCACTCATTCATTAAAAATAAACTATTCATGGACACTCTGATTGTGGCTGGCCTTTCCGTTCGATAAATTAGTAGCAGAAGGGCCAGTGGTGGCTGGCTGCCGATTCCAGGATCTTAAATGTCTTTTGGAGTATGACAGTAAGTCGTCATTACTCGTAATAAATTATGACTTACACGGAGTGTTTTCCTCCTCCTAAAGTCAGTTTCCATCGAAATACGGAGCACAGAGCTGCAAGGAGAGACAGGAATTAAATCGTTAGTTGACAACTAACGGAGGATCTCACCCGATATTATACGGCGAGTATTTTTAATCATTAGCAGCTGGATTGAAGCCATTGTGGGAGGCTGTAGAGGTTGCGCCAGAAGATGGTTTACATTGCGATCGGTATGTTTTAGCTCCCACCAGTCTTGCAGCTGCCTAAATTATTACGCTACGTGGTGGTACCTGCGCGCCCGGGCGGTTGCTCATCTAGAAACGTGGAAACAACTGGAAGGCGAGCCAGTTCTACACCAGGAGGGACAGGTTCCGTGCCGCGGTCATGGCCCACAGGCTACCGTGTCAAGTTACGTCACGACGGCCAGTTTCTCTTCGCCTCTCAATGCAGCCACGTCAGTTATGGTTGCCATGTCCTTTCTCTCCCCAACCACCTCCCCCCACCCCACCCCACCCCCTCACTCATGTGACAGGCGTTGAGCTGATAGCGAAAAGACGTACAGTAGTAGCTTACTAAGGCTAGCATTCGTGACGTGGTTGTTGTGATAAATAACGCTGATCTACCAATTCATATTGTGGACTGTTATCGTTCAGGCAGCAGTTATTCACCTCGAGCTCTGACGAATTATTAGATTTGGCGCCTGGAGCTAGAGGAATTGTTAATCACTTCTCTCTCTTAGTCTAATTATTTCCCATCTCCCTACGCAAAAATGGTTCAAATGGCTCTGAGCACTATGGGACTTAGCTGTTGAGGTCATCAGTCCCCTAGAACTTAGAACTACTTAAACCTAACTAACCTAAGGACATCACACACATCCATGCCCGAGGCAGGATTCGAACCTGCGACCGTAGCGGTCGCGCGGTTCCAGACTGTAGCGCCTAGAACCGCTCGGCCGCCCCGGCCGGCTGCTCACCCTTCATGTAAAACACAACAGCATAGGTGTGTGCTGGAGAACTTATTGCCTGTCGAGCACTGGGTTCGGTCTCCGAAACTATTCATTAACAAATGAAATGAAGAAAAAGTTTTGTAAGTTGATTTTAGTGGTGTTCCTTACATAGAGCTGACGTTTTCGGTGCCAGTATAATTATTTCTCAGTATCTGCTGCGTCATCACCTTATTAATCTTCACCACATTTTGCAATCCTTAAAGCTCCCCTTCTCTCCACCAGGATGCTCTTTGCACTGTGCGTTTATGCATCAACGATCTACATTCTTGCTGTTATCTCCCAACTGATTTCTTCTTCAGTTCTTATCAGTGTGTCTTCATTTCATATTTTCTGTCCATTTGAGTTTTAATATCTTGTTTGAACTACAGGTTTCAAATGTTCCCTTTTTTTTTTCTTGCTTTCCCAAAGTGAACTTTATCTGTAGCCGAAATCTGCATTCTTTTAAGGACTGTAACTGACATTAGAAAATAATTTGGGGTGCCTTTTTTTACATGTTTTTTCAGTGTTTCTATGATTCAGTCGCCCTATATGTATTTTGTCATAAATAGTATTTTAATTACTCGTATTATTTCGCTCGCCACTTCCATTGAAGTTTTCGGTTTCCAGTAAAAGACGATTTTTATTTAGTTTCTTAAGCTCTGCGTTTTCATCCCGTTTTTATTGATTCACAGTTTCTTCTACAAATTTCTTTGCTATATTTCGTCCTTCAAGGACTGAGCACATGTACTTTTCTGGTGGCAGTCACGTTTCGTAAAGATCAGACTTAAATAATTTATAAACATTAGGGACTGAGAGATGCGGTGGTAAAATTATTTAGAAATCATCAGTTGCGTAATTTATACGAGTTCGCTGGCTAATGAAAGTGGCAATTAATGCCAACGAGCTACCCCGTGGACAGACAAAACGTGCTGTACGTTTCACGGATGTGAGAATTTAAAGTAACGCCTAAGACGGTTGTTTAAAGTGCAATGGTCCCAGCTGTGAACTCTGTTAGGCCGCTTTGCAAACTATTTACTCTGATGAAGCCCTACCTGTGATGTTTCCTTGTATGTTTCCGTGGGGATAATTTGTCGCTGCACTCAGTTACTTTTACATTTATTGATTTATTTTTTTGCTTGGTTCATTGTTTAGTTTTTGTAGCTTATAAAGTGATCATGTTACGAAACAAACGAGTACGACTGATAATATGAAAACTAAAGCCCACGTCGAAGTTGTGATGTTGTTTTGAAAATCTCGGGAAAGAAACTGAGCGCTCTAGCGAAAGGCAGCTGTGCAGTTGGCACGAACATGCAAGTTTTTGCGCGATTACCTGCAATACAAACATGTCACGGAGTTTTTCCACTACATGCAGTGCTGGTTAAAGCTCAAGCCGCCGCTTGGGGGCGCCATGGGCACCGAAGTGCAAGATTTGTATAGAATGTGTATCACGATTAGTAGGGAAAACCGACAGGATTGACAGTGTTTGACGAGAAAGGGGGGGGGGGGGGGGGGTTGGGGTTGGCGTTTGTGTGGAAAAATTTTCTCGAACCGGTCCGTGCTACGTGACTGGAACAAGTTTCCGAACCTTGTAACGTTAACCTCCAATTACGGTAAGTTGAGTAAGAGACCCACTAAATGTGTTCTGCGTACGCCATCCCCCTTCGTGCTGAGACGACGGTACCGACTGTGATGAAAGCGGCGCTCTTTTCGAGACTAGTTAAAAACTCGGCAAACAAAATACCCACCTACTGTTCGGCTGTCTGCATACCTCATAGATTCGGTTCAAACCCGAGTCCGGTCATCCTGATCTAGGTTTCCCGTGATTTCCGTAAATCGCTTCAGGCAAATGCCGGGATGGTTCTTTTGAAAAAGTGCGGCCGCCTTCTTTCCCCATCCTTCCCTAATCATGAGGGACCGATGACCTTGCTGTTTGGTCCCATCCCCCGAATCAATCAATCAATCAATCAATCAACCGACCAACCTCATAGATTCTATATGACATTCGTCAGTCTCTGTCTACATTTAAGCTCACACGAAACAGGGCCATCAACCGAATATACAGGATGTTTCAAAAATAATGACCTGACATCAAAAACTTTATATTCATTGATAAAAACGTATGACAAACAAGGTATGTATTGAAAAATACTCACAAAATCTTGAAGTTTTAGTTACGCTATTACAGATGCTTTACGTGTCCAACAGCAGCAGCACCACCAGCACGAACAACATCCAGATGATAGTTAAATTCATCTGCTGTTACAGAAGTTATGGCAGCTGTTATTTTGTTCTTCGCTTCTTCTATGTCACGACGAAAAGGGGAGACGAACACACTTTCCTTCACATATCACCACAAGGAAAAATCGCATGGGGTCGTATCTGGCAATGTGGAAGGTCACGAATGAATTGCAGTATCTCGGGGCCCCACGCGCCCCATTTTCAAATACTGCAGAATTGGCTTTTTCTCGACTTCAGGAGGACTCCGATGACTTCATTTTCCAACAGGATGAAGCTCCACCACAAAGGCGGAACAACGTACGTCAGTTTCTCAATGGGACTCTGCCTCAACGCTGAATAGAGTACACCCTAGACACTGCCCGCCTGCATTCTTAGTCTCAAAGGTCGCCAGACATGACCCCATGAGGTTTTTTCTTATGGGGATATGTGAAGCAAAGGGTCTTCATCTCCCCTTTACCTCGTGACACAGAATTGAAGAACAGAATAACACCACCATACCGTCTGTAAAAGCACACACATAGTGTAAAGTTTACTACGAATTTAGCCATCGTCTAGATGTTGTTCGCTCTCATATTGGTGGCCACACAGAGCATTTGTTAATAGCTAAGCTAAAAGTTTTCAGTATTTTGCGATTCAGCCCTTGTTTTGTTCAAAAATAGTTCAAATGGCTCTGAGCACTATGGGACTTAACTGCTGTGGTCATCAGTCCCCTAGAACTTAGAACTACTTAAACCTAACTAACTTAAGGACATCACGCACATCCATGCCCGAGGCGGGATTCGCACCTGCGACCGTAGCGGTCGCGCGGTTCCAGACTGTAGTGCCTAGAACCGCTCGGCCACCCCGGCCGGCCCTTATTTTGTAGTAAGTTTTTGTCAATAGATATGGAGTTTCGTAATCAGGTAATTCTTTTTGAAACATCCTGCACTTTTTCAGGACGTCTGACTACTGCAGTTTGGAGTATCTGCGCCTAGTTAGATCGATGAAATGCAGAGAGGTAATAAATTAGACAAGCTCCACCACAAGAAAATGTACGAGGGTCGTTCGATAAGTAATGCCCCACTTTTTTTTTTTTAAAAAAGCCACTAGTGTACATAGACAAACGTGATTGTTGGTGCTTCACATTTGATGTTTGTTCTGTGCGTCGGTGAAGTTTCGAACCGTTCTGTCAGATAGCAGAGCCTTAGTACAACGTCAAAATGGCGTCTAAATGCGACAAGTAGCGTACTGCAATTAATTCTTGTGTGCAGAAAAACAAACAGTGTTCAACATCCATAAACGCTTGTGTGCAGTGTATGGCGATGCTGCAGCTGATAGTACAGTTGGGCAATGGGTAAAGTAAGTTACAGCCTGAGGAAATGCAGAAACAGAGCTCCATGATCAGCCACGCTTGGGACGACCTGTCACAGCCACTGCTCCAGAATGCTGAATCGTGCGGATGCCATTGTTCGCGCCGAGCGGCGCATCACAACTCGACGATTGGCTCTACAGTTGTCGGTCAACATTAGAAGTGCGTCTGCAATGATCGAGACTCTCGGATATTCAAAGAGGTGCTCACGACGGGTTCCATGAATGCTCACAGCGGACCACAAGATTCCAAGAAAGGCCATTTCATCTGAATTGTTGGAGCGTTTTGAGACCGACGGAGAGGCCTTTCTGTCACGGATCGTTACGGGGGACGAAAGCTGGGTGCACTACTTTGCGCCGGAAACAAAAAGGCAGTTCATGGAGTGGCATAATCCTCATTTACCACAAAATAAGAAATTCAAGACAACCCTCTCAGCCGGAAAAGTCATGGTGACAGTCTTCTGGGATTGTGATGGCGGCGTTCTCGTGAATGAGATGCCAAAAGGGTCAACCATCAATTCAGAGGCATATATGAAGACTAAATAAACTATAGAACCGTTTCCGTCGAGTTCGATCGGACAAGAATCCATCAGAAATCTTGCTCCAATACGAAAATGCACGCCCACACCCAAGTCTGAGAGCCCGCCAAATTGGGTTGGACAACATTGACTCCTCCACCCTAAAGCCCAGACCTGGCACCCTCGGACTTCTATCTCTTTGGCCCGCGTTAATATTCTCTACGGGGAACAGACTTTGAAGATGACGAGATTGTCAGTAATGCAGTGACAACGTGGTTACGCCTACACGACAAGAATTTTTACCAGCAGGGAGTACAAGCTCTTCGTGAACGTTGGCATACGACCATGGAACGTGATGGAGACTACGTAGAAAAATAGGACATGAAGAAGACATGTCGATGTATATTATCACCAAATTCTGGCTCTTAAGAATAAATATGTTATGAGAAAAAAATGTGGGGCATTACTTATTGAACGACCCTCGTAGAAAAACGCTTAAAGCAACTAAAAGAATAGACTAATTAAAACGAAGTTAACAAATCAGTAGAAACAAAACTCCAAAATTATATTCACTTACCGGTACTTCATAACAACTGGACTGTCCTCTTAACGAAATATGAGCACGTTTTCGCCTCGCTTAACAGCGCCGATGCAAAACTAGAAACTTATTTTTTAAAAGTTGCATCTCTCCACACTGCTATCGATAGTAGCACATGTCGGAACGAATGACGCCTGCCGCTTGGGTTCTGAGGCCATCCTTGGTTCCTTCCGGCGGCTGGCTGATTTGGTGAAGACAACCAGCATCGCACGCGGAGTGCAAGCTGAGCTTAATATCTGCAGCATAGTGCCCAGAGTCGATCGCGGTCCTCTGGTTTGGAGCCGTGTGGAGGGTCTAAACCAGAGGCTCAGACGACTCTGCGACTATAATGGTTGCAAATTCATCGACCTCCGTTATTGGGTGGAGAACTGTAGGGCCCCCCTAGACAGGTCAGGCGTGCACTACACACCGGAAGCAGCTACTAGGGTAGCAGAGTACGTGTGGCGTGCACACGGGGGTTTTTTAGGTTAGAGGGACCCCCCCTTGGGCGAAACGATAAAATACCTGACGGCTTACCAGAGAGGACATTATCATCGTTTATAAAGAATGTCCGTCCTCGGAGACCAAAAACAGGAAAAGTTAACGTAATATTGGTAAACTGCAGGAGTATCCAGGGCAAGGTTCCTGAATTAGTATCTCTTATTGAAGGAAATAGTGCGCATATAGTATTAGGAACGGAAAGTTGGTTAAAACCGGAAGTGAACAGTAACGAAATCCTAGACACAGAATGGAATATATACCGCAAGGATAGGATAAACGCCAATGGTGGAGGAGTATTTATAGCAGTAAAGAATTCAATAAAATCCAGTGAAGTTATTAGCGAATGCGAATGTGAAATAATCTGGGTTAAGTTAAGTATCAAAGGTGGGTCAGATATGATAGTCGGATGCTTCTATAGACCACCTGCATCAGCAACCGTAGTAGTTGAGCGCCTCAGAGAGAACCTGCAGAACGTCGTGAAGAAGTTTCGTGATCATACTATTGTAATAGGGGGAGACTTCAATCTACCAGGTATAGAATGGGATAGTCACACAATCAGAACTGGAGCCAGGGACAGAGACTCTTGTGACATTATCCTGACTGCCTTGTCCGAGAATTACTTCGAGCAGATAGTTAGAGAACCAACTCGTGAAGCTAACGTTTTAGACCTCATAGCAACAAATAGACCGGAACTTTTCGACTCCGTGAATGTAGAAGACGGTATCAGTGATCATAAGTCAGTGGTTGCATCAATGACTACAAGTGTAATAAGAAATGCCAAGAAAGGAAGGAAAATATATTTGCTTAACAAGAGTGATAGGGCACAAATCGCAGAATATCTGAGTGACCACCATCAAACGTTCATTTCTGAGGAAGAGGATGTGGAACAAAAATGGAAAAAATTCAGAAACATCGTCCAGTACGCCTTAGATAAGTTCGTACCGACTAAGGTCCAAAGCGAGGGGAAAGATCCACCGTGGTATAACAATCATGTACGAAAGGTACTACGGAAACAAAGAAAGCTTCATCATAGGTTTAAGAGTAGTCGAATCATAGCTGATAAGGAAAAGCTGAACGAAGCGAAAAAGAGCGTAAAGAGAGCAATGAGAGAAGCATTCAACGAATTCGAACATAAAACATTGGCAAACAATCTAAACAAGAACCCTAAAAAGTTTTGGTCATATGTAAAATCGGTAAGCGGATCTAAATCCCCTATTCAGTCACTCGTTGACCACGATGGCACCGAAACAGAGGACGACCGAAGAAAGGCAGAAATACTGAATTCAGTGTTCCGAAAGTGTTTCACTGCGGAAAATCGTAACACGGTCCCTGACTTCAGCCGTCGCACGGACGCCAAAATGGAAAATATTGAAATAAACGATATCGGAATTGAAAAACAACTGCTATCACTTAGTAGCGGAAAAGCATCCGGACCAGACGAGATACCCTTAAGATTCTACAGTGATTATGCTAAAGAACTTGCCCCCTTTCTATCAGCAATTTATCGTAGATCGCTGGAAGAACGTAAAGTACCTAGCGACTGGAAGAAAGCGCAGGTCGTTCCCATTTTCAAGAAGGGTCATAAATCAGATGCGAATAATTATAGGCCTATTTCGCTTACGTCAATCTGTTGTAGAATAATGGAACATGTTTTGTGTTCTCGTATTATGACGTTCTTAGATAATACAAATCTCCTTCATCATAACCAACATGGATTCCGCAAACAGAGATCATGTGAAACTCAGCTCGCCCTATTTGCCCAAGAAATTCACAGTGCCGTAGACACTGGCGAGCAGATTGATGCCGTATTCCTGGACTTCAGGAAGGCATTTGATACGGTTCCGCACTTACGTTTAGTGAAAAAAATACGAGCTTACGGAATATCGGACCAGGTTTGTGACTGGATTCAGGATTTCCTAGAAGAAAGAACACAACATGTCATTCTTAACGGTTCAAAATCTGCAGATGTAGAGGTAATTTCGGGAGTACCGCAGGGAAGCGTGATAGGACCTTTATTGTTTACAATATACATAAATGACTTAGTTGACAACATCGGTAGCTCCGTGAGGCTATTTGCAGATGACACGGTTGTCTACAAGAAAGTAGCAACATCAGAAGACTCGTACGTACTCCAGGAGGACCTGCAGAGGATTAATGCATGGTGCGACAGCTGGCAGCTTTCCCTAAACGTAGATAAATGTAATATAATGCGCATACATAGGGGCAGAAATCCATTCCAGTACGATTATGCCATAGGTGGTAAATCATTGGAAGCGGTAACGACCGTAAAATACTTAGGAGTTACTATCCGGAGCGATCTGAAGTGGAATGATCACATAAAACAAATAGTGGGAAAAGCAGGCGCCAGGTTGAGATTCATAGGAAGAATTCTAAGAAAATGTGACTCATCGACGAAAGAAGTAGCTTACAAAACGCTTGTTCGTCCGATTCTTGAGTATTGCTCATCAGTATGGGACCCTTACCAGGTTGGATTAATAGAAGAGATAGACATGATCCAGCGAAAAGCAGCGCGATTCGTCATGGGGACATTTAGTCAGCGCGAGAGCGTTACGGAGATGCTGAACAAGCTCCAGTGGCGGACACTTCAAGAAAGGCGTTACGCAATACGGAGAGGTTTATTATCGAAATTACGAGAGAGCACATTCCGGGAAGAGATGGGCAACATATTACTACCGCCCACATATATCTCGCGTAATGATCACAACGAAAAGATCCGAGAAATTAGAGCAAATACGGAGACTTACAAGCAGTCGTTCTTTCCACGCACAATTCGTGAATGGAACAGGGAAGGGGGGATCAGATAGTGGTACAATAAGTACCCTCCGCCACACACCGTAAGGTGGCTCGCGGAGTATAGATGTAGATGTAGATGAAAGCTGCACCATTTAGCCCTCTCATCCCTCCCTATGCTTCAATGCCACAGTAAACTCACAAGACGAAATATTAGTCACCCTTCCCATAAAAGAGCTGACTGGTAACTAGGCAGAGCTATAGGCAGTACAAAGCTGGTACAGGCGTTCATGCAGTCCATCACCGCTGACAGAAGTCATGGGAGTGAAGTAATATTAACGTACCAGTTGACTGTATGGAACCAGCGCAGTAAGATGGGTCCACGTTGACGTGAAAAAATGGCAGAAAGGAGTATCGCGTTTTGACGTTCCCATTACCCCACCATGAGTGAAACTACCCGATTTGTGTATCAACGCAGACTGTCCAACGTGTCTACAAAGAATAGTTAACCGCTCCCAGGCATGTAACTCGCCGTAAGAACGGTGGTTGTAAAAACATGCGCCATCAAGGAGAGCACACATGAGTGGAAACCTTCTCTGCGGGCTTCCCGCAGGGTCTCTGTGGTCCTCTGCCGCCTTCGCATCGGCCACACTTAGCTGAGGCATGGCTATCTTCTGCGGCGTGAGGCCCCACCATGTCGTCGCTGAGGTTCCCGTCTGACAGTGGTCCACATTTTGTTGGACTGTCCACGGAATTTTAATCTTCCTGACACTTCCTTCGATTTTAGGAGACGATGCCTCCACTTTTTCTACATGACGCTGGTTTTTATTCTTCGGCTTAAGTTTTGTTTCCTGTCCCTTGTCTCCCTGTGCTTTCTACCCTAGTTCTTTTAGGCTAGATATTTTAATGTGTTGCAGAGTGGCTGTCTCATCCTTTTTTATCCTTGTGATCGGTCAGCCCAGGACATCTGCTCTCCTGTTTTAAGCTCTTCTGCCTGTTTCTTGCGTGTCTGTGCTTTTCTTGTCTTCTGTTGTCCCCGGTGTGTTCCATCTAGAATTCCTGTGGTGCGTACTGTTGCACTGTTTTCCGTTTTATCCCATGGACTTGGTTCAGTGGAACAAGGGACAGATGACCACGCAGTTAAAAATCAAAGCTATCGACCAAGCTAATCGACAGGGACCGTAGACAAATGTCACGCATAGTCGATGACAATCGGTGTCAAAGGAACTGCTGGTGAAAGTGAATACAGGTTAATTTCGAACAATTTACAAGCCAACATTGCGAAGGGAAAGACATGCAGTTGTCGTTTGGACTCTGCTACCTCACAAAAGGTAATTGCTCACAATCTCTACGTACAAGGTGCTCACAAGGGAACCTCCCCATCGCACCCCCCTCAGATTTAGTTATAAGTTGGCGCAGTGGATAGGCCTTGATAAACTGAACACAGATCAATTGAGAAAACAGGAAGAAGTTGTATGGAACTGTGAAAAAATATACAAACTGAGTAGTCCATGGAACACATAGGCAACATCACGACAGTGTGAGCTGAGGAGCGGTGTGGTCCAGTGGTAGCGTGAGCAGCTGCAGAACGAGAGGTCCTTGGTTCAAGTCTTCCCACGAGTGAAAATTTTACTTTCTTTATTTTTGCATAGTTCTTATCTGTCCGTTCGTTCACTGACGTCTCTGTTCACTGTAATAAATTTAGTGTCTTTGTTTTGCGACCGCACCGCAAAACCGTGCGATTAGTAGACGAAAGGACGTGCCTCTCCAATGGGAACCGAAAACATTTGATCGCAAGGTCATAGGTCAACCGATTCCTCCACAGGAAAACATGTCTGATATATTCTATACGGCACTGGTGACGGCATGTGCGTCACATGACAGGAATATGTTGTCGACCGACCTAACTTGTACACTTGGCGAATGGATAAAAAGATTCTTCTACCTTGCCCGATTTAGGTTTTCTTGTGGATGTGATAATCACTCCCAAAAAAGTGATGAAAACATAAGAGTTTGTCACATAAACTGAAAATAAAAAATTAAAATTTTCACTCGATTTAAGATTTGAACCAAGGACCTTTCGTTCCGCAGCTGCTCACGTTACCACGGGACCACAGCGCTCCTGCGTTCATAATGTCCTTGATATTGAATATCTTACCATGAACTACTCAGTTTGTATATTTTGCTTATTTTTTCACAGTTCCACAAAACTTCTTCCTGTTTTCTCAATTGATCTGTGTTCAGTTTTTCGAGGCCTATCTACTGTGCCAACTTATAACTAAATCTGAGGGGGGTGCGATGGGGAGTTTCCCTTGTCAGAAAGAGGGATTGTAGATGGTGCCTCGAGGAAAAAATAAGGGATAGGAACCCATGTCAGGAAACAACATCCAACGACGCTAGAGCTCGTCGAAATCACGGGCTCCCGTGCCTGCCACTACGCCACCCTTTCGGCAGAAAACTTGACTTTGTTCACTGACGGACCAGACCATAAGCAGAAGGCCACGCTATGTCGTCTGTTATTCAGGGATCGCGACTGATTGTTGCGATTGCCAATGGATAAGATATTGCTAGCTGCTGCGTAGAAACACTTTGTCTCATATTATTGTGATGCTCTGTTCCCTCGGTGGACTGACGTTTTCGGACATGGGTTTCCATCCGCAGTTTTTCTCCTGGAACCCTCTAAAATCTCAAATGGTTTTCGGTGTACAGGAGGAAAATAAACTGCAGATGGAAACAGTCATCCACCAAGGCAAAAGAGCATCGCATCAAAGGACACAAGGCTTGTCTCGACGCAGCAGCTGTCTCCATCTTCTCCACTGTCGGTCGTTGCTATCAATCGTGATCACCGAGTAACGAGCAACATTGCGAGACCTTCCACTTAGTCTGTCAGCGAACAAAGTTATGTTTGCTGCCTAGGGGCAGGCGCCGGCGCCTGTGAGTTCGACGCTCTGTAGCGTATTTGGATGACTTTTCCGGACACAGGTTCCCATACTCGATTTGCTCCTCAAGACGCCTTCTACAACCTCTCGAAGTTCGTTGCAACATTCTAGGACAGTCAGTATAGAAGGAAATGTCCTGACAGATTGACTCATCACGGTCCAGTCCCAACTGGTAAGGAAAGAAACTTGAAATCTGGAGAAGAAATTGATCTTATATTGTAGACATCATTTAAGAAGGAAGTTTTTCGAACTTCCACCCGTAGATGAAATAGGGGATGAAAGGTATTCTGAAAATATGTCGTTATAAGGTAATCTTTATGGTAGCACAACGAAAATTGGTTTTTGGCTTCTCAGACAAAAATAATAAATACGTCTTTCAGAATTTTTGGAAATTCAACCCCATAAGGGCGTGTAATAGTGGATGAAAGTTTCTTTTTTAATATAAATCATTATTTTTGCGGGAATATTTCGCTACATTAAAACATTTTTAATGCTAAATTCATGAAACTTGGTATTTGACTTCTCAGTTGTAAATAAAGAAATTTGTGTTAAGGGATGAAAGTTCCTATGGGAATCACATCAAGAACTGAAAAGGAAGAAGTAACCAAAACCTCACACTCAAGCTACCAGAATCGCTTCGCACGGCTCATGCAGAATACCGTGAACATGAAGCAGGATGTGTGTCAACATTATCGATAACAGGATTGCCGTTACTTCTACATCTTCACGACGAGTATGCTGAGGACACTCCCTTCTGTAAATATGACAACAGCCATGTTTACATTTCTGCATGCATACGTTGCTAGTTTGATGACCACTAAGACGTGCTATCGAACTGCAACTGGCCCGCTAAACTACCCCATCTTAATCCACAGAAAATTTGTGGAACATATTGGAACAGTGGCTGAAAGTCAGCAGTCATTGTTCCCACATTTTGGTAGTTCTATGGGATCTAATCATAGTGCGTCTTCATCATTACACGGCGTAAACGAAGAAACTTGTGGACGCTCTTCCTCAAGGAACCGAGGCCATATCAAGATTAGTCTGCACGGTATTAGAGTGAAGTCACCATAGCGTGACTAATTTTTTTGTGCAGCGTGCGTATTTTCCGATCAACCAGACTCGTCTAATACGTATGAAGTGGTTCAGTATCATCCTTTTGTGTCAGACGGATGGTTGATCACAAAGCTGCACTCGTGCCCCACGTCATCGTTCTCTCACCATCAGCGCACATCACGTGTCCCGTCGTCTGTCCATCTCTCTCTCTTCGTCTGCCCCCCCCCCCCCCCTCCTTCTGTCTCTTTTACCCCGTTCTTGAACATCAACTGCTTCACTGCTTCCCTCTCACTATTGCAAAACAATCCGATTGAGTGCCTCCGATTTGTTTGTAAATATCGCCTACATTTTGCTGTCCGTAGTCTCCTCTGCAAAACTTCGGAGACACGCTCTGACAATCCCCGTATTTAGGTCGTGTCGACGCTGAGATTCTCGTTTGGCAGCGGCTTTGGCATGCTATGGGGAAGTCTGTTATCCTGGCTAGCTGTTATCGTGTTAATTTGCCGGGGTTCGCTAAACCGGCTGGAATATCCGCAAGGCCCTCTGCCTAGCTTGTCTGAGAGCTCCTGCAGACACACTCACAAAAAGAGCCATCTGCTGAAAATACCCATGGCACTTCTTTTCTACTTATCGCTGATCGTTTCCTTTCGAATTACCAAAGCTCCAGTTGCTTTCTCCCTCGTGTGATAAAGCTGAGGTATTAAAATATGGTGGTACTCTCGGGGCGAAGACAGCGAAATTGAAAGTGATGCTGGAGGTTTTAGGCTAATGTCTGTCCTAAAAATATGAGCTGTTCTGTCAAATCGAACCAAAAGTTTCATCGAATGGTTGCGTTCATGAACTGTCTGAAAACTACAGCTTTTTAGTTTATTAGAGCTATAGGGATAGTCTGAAAAGTGCGCAGGTGTAATGACCGTAAATGCCGAGGAAAATGTCACGAGAAAGATACAGCACCGTATCTGAAGAAGCGACCTGGCACGACGAGATAACGGGAACGCAGCACAGTTCGTGGAATAGCCAAGGCGCACGGCGACTTAATTGGGATCCGTGATGTACAGTAAGAGAAACGCGACGCGTTGATGGGAGCGAATTTTCCTGCACTCGAGGATGCCAGTTCTAAGTACATTTAGTTTGTATACGCACGAAAACGCAGTAAAAATAGTTCCGTGTTTTTTAGGAATTGTCCGTCCATTCTTCCTCCATACTTTAAAACTATGCACGAGGGCGTCCGAATTTTCCACGTGAAAAATCTTAAAGCGTTTTAAATAAAGCAAACTCTATTAACAGTCTACATCTGTATTCTTCATTTCTCCATGTCTGCAGCCCTCTGCCGCCAGGGGCCTCTGAATTGTAGCATGTAACATGGCGGTGTCACGTAACTATGTTGGTGGGTGAGAAATTCCATTCCGTAATAGAGTTTCGAATTCGAAGACTTCGTCCACATGGAGCACACTCTCCTTCAGCATCGCAGTGCACACGAGCGCTACATCAGCAGCAGCAATCCGACGCCTTGGATTCACTGTCATCAGTCATCCTCCATGCTGTCCCGGCTTCGCCCCATGAGATTTTATTCTGTCTCCAAAACTTAAAGAACACCATCAAGGACTTCACTTTCGTAGAGATGAAGCGATGCAACCAGGTGAGGTTAAGGCTCCGTCAACAAAGTCAAAAATTCTACCGTAACGCTATCAACAAACTGACATCTTCTAAGGAGAACTTTGTTCATCGTTAGGGCGACTATGTTGAGAAATAAATTGTAGACGTGAAGAATAAAGATGTAGAATGAGAATAAAATTTGTTTTGTTTAAGAAGCTTTAAGAGTTTTCGCATAAAAACTTTGGAGGCGTTACTTTTCAGCACACCCTCGTTTGTTGGTATTACAGCAGATGACACTTTAACAGTTCATGTTTGTACTCGAATGGAAACTTATTCATTTTTCTTGATTTCTCTACCAAAACATGTTTCATCACCATTGGATAATTGTTTTCATTTCTAAAATTTTTGAGTCTGTTTGAAATGTACCAGTATGATATACTACAATTTTTGCTGTTATCTTTTTTTTTTTTTATCCAAACCTTTTTTCTCATTTCTTGTAGAAATGTTATTTGGTCTGGATAGCTTCCCTGGTGCATGCAAAAAAAGATTGTTTAATATAATTTAACTTAATGAAACTGACTACAAACTGCATGCACTGTGCTAAAAATTTTTGGAAGTATTTGCTACTTTTGTCGATGTTATTCCTTCTTGCATTGTTACGCGTCACTTAACATGTATTTTTGGTGGCACGTGAATCTATTGAATGTTGTACTGTTGTACCAGTTTCACATTCCATGTGAAGGGAAGCGGAGATTGTTCTGTTTATCGTATTATGAAAACTAAATTTGTGCAGGAAAAATAAAATGCCCTATACGAATTGCTGGCTGAGGAACAAAATCTTATTCCTTAAAATCCCACACAAGTACAATGTGTTATCAACAATCCGTAACTCTTTCCGTAAATAACAACTGTTTTGTGAGTAGTTTTTAAATATCCCGTTCTAGGCCTAAATGCTTCTGTTCCTGGTATAATTTGTAACGGTGACACCGCTGTAACATGGAATTGTAGACAGGCCGACAGTTTGACGCAAACGATTTGTGTGTCTTAGCGCGTATGACAACTAAGCCATAAACATAAATTCAGTGCTGATAAAATGGCGGAGGTAGTAGGTCTGAGTCCCTGCTTGGCCCCAGTGTTGTATTCCAAATCCATAGCCAACGTGCACACTTAAAAGGAGCTCCCGTAACGATGTCATAGGGTTGATAATGTATAATCCCAAACAGAACCGAGATATTGGAAGCAATGTATGTATTAACGGTTTTGAATGAAATTTTTCTGTATCTCTTGTGATAATCTATCGTAGTGATAAAATTGTTGCAAAATGTAAAAAAGGGATGCTAAAAAGGGTCATTTTTAAGTGGCAGTATGTAGGTAAATATAAATGGAAATGTCGTGTGGCTAGGGCCTCCCGTCGGGTAGACCGTTCGCCTGGTGCAGGTCTTTCGATTTGACGCCACTACGGCGACCTGCGCGTCGATGGGGATGAAATGATGATGATTAGGACAACACAACACCCAGTCCCTGTGCGGAGAAAATTTCCGACCCAGCCGGGAATCGAACCCGGGCCCTTAGGATTGACAGTCTGTCACGCTGACCACTCAGCTACCGGGGCGGACTGTATGTAGGTGAACTTGTGAAGTATTGAAATGGTATGTGCAAGGATACTTGACTCGATACCAGCGAAACCAGATCGAAAGCAGCACAAATGTGGGGGACAAATATCTGGATGAAATCCTAATTTGAACTAAGAGGATTTAAAATAGAAAAAACATATACACCAATATATCTTCATAATATGCAAGCGGGGGCCAACATGCTTTGTTTAAATACAGTCCATTAGAGATTGTGAAGTAATAAAGAGAACCTAACATAAACTTTAATAGTCGCAGAGATACGCTATAAAAAAAAAATTTAAAAAATGGGGTGGACAAGAGTTCTGGAATAAGGACTGTATGAGAGACGTACAAAAAGAAGTTAGTATAATTCGCCATGATTAATTCCCAACGCCACTGAAAACTGAAAATAGACTATACAAAGCTTTAAATAAAAACAGAAAATATGCAATTCCCAACCGTTTCATGGGAAGCAGCTGGTATTAGTACACTTTCAGCGAAAAAGGAAGGAAAAATTATGATTTAACGTTCCAACAACGATATGGCCATTGGAGACAGAACAGTAGTTCGGGGTGAGGGAAGCACAGGGAAGGGAATTGGCCATGTCCTTTCCAAAGAAACCATTCTAGCAATTTAAGGAAATCGCGGAAAAACCAAATCTAAATGGCCGACGGGGTTTCGAACTGCCTTACTCGTACTGTACCCCTGGTCTAGTGTTTGATTCATAATCAAAAACGTCTTCGGTCCCGGGTTCGATCCCCGCTATTGCCTAAATTTTGATAAATAATCATCATTGGCGGCCGAAGACTTCCGGCATGAGCGGATACAGATTCAGGGCACTCTCTTGTCCTAGGGGTGGGAAATTGCCCCTAAGGCGGAAGAATCAGCAATGATCAACGACATGAGGATGCAGAAGGCAATGGAAACCACTGCATTAAAGACACGTAACGTGTATCCACAGGACATGTGGCCTGTAATTGAAGAAGTGTCATGATGATCTCTCCATTGGCAAAAGATTCCGGAATAGTCACCCATTCGGATCTCTGGGAGGGGACTGCCAATGGTGGAGGTTACCATGAGAAAAAGACTGAATAATCAACGAAAGGATAACGTTCTACGAGTCGGGGCGTGGAATGTCAGAAGCTTGAACGTGGTAGGGAAACTAGAAAATCTGAAACGGGAAATGCAAGGGCTCAATCTAGATATAGTAGGCGTCAGTGAAGCGAAGTGGAAAGAAGACAAGGATTTCTGGTCAGATGAGTATCGGGTAATATCAACAGCAGCAGAAAATGGTATAACAGGTGTAGGATTCGTTATGAATATTAAGGTAGGGCAGAGGGTGTGTTACTGTGAACAGTTCAGTGACCGGGTTGTTCTAATCAGAATCAACAGCAGACCAACACCGACAACGATAGGCCAGGTATACATGCCGACGTCGCAAGCTGAAGATGAACAAATACAGGAAGTGTATGAGGATATTGAAAGGGTAATGCAGTATGTAAAGGGGGACGAAAATCTAATAGTCATGGGCGACTGGAATGCAGTTGTAGGGGAAGAAGTAGAAGAAAAGGTTACAGGAGAATATGGGCTTAGGACAAGGAATGAAAGAGGAGAAAGACTAATTGAGTTCTGTAACAAGTTTCAGCTAGTAATAGCGAATACCCTGTTCAAGAATCACAAGAGGAGGAGGTATACTTGGAAAAGGCCGGGAGATACGGGAAGATTTCAATTACACTACTGGAAATTGAAATAAGAACACCGTGAATTCATTGTCCCAGGAAGGGGAAACTTTATTGACACATTCCTGGGGTCAGATACATCACATGATCACACTGACAGAACCACAGGCACATAGACACAGGCAACAGAGCATGCACAATGTCGGCACTAGTACAGTGTATATCCACCTTTCGCAGCAATGCAGGCTGCTATTCTCCCATGGAGACGATCGTAGAGATGCTGGATGTAGTCCTGTGGAACGGCTTGCCATGCCATTTCCACCTGGCGCCTCAGTTGGACCAGCGTTCGTGCTGGACGTGCAGACCGCGTGAGACAACGCTTCATCCAGTCCCAAACATGCTCAATGGGGGACAGATCCGGAGATCTTGCTGGCCAGGGTAGTTGACTTACACCTTCTAGAGCACGTTGGGTGGCACGGGATACATGCGGACGTGCATTGTCCTGTTGGAACAGCAAGTTCCCTTGCCGGTCTAGGAATGGTAGAACGATGGGTTCGATGACGGTTTGGATGTACCGTGCACTATTCAGTGTCCCCTCGACGATCACCAGTGGTGTACGGCCAGTGTAGGAGATCGCTCCCCACACCATGATGTGAGTCGCTTCTGCCTTGGTGCCAATGATTGTCGTATGCGTGTTTGGCGCCGTGCAGGTGAGCGCCACAATCAGGACTGCATACGACCGAGGCACACAGGGCCAACACCCGGCATCATCTACATCTAAATCAATGTAGATGTAGATGTAGATGATGCCGGGTGTTGGCCCTGTGTGCCTCGGTCGTATGCAGTCCTGATTGTGGCGCTCACCTGCACGGCGCCAAACACGCATACGACAATCATTGGCACCAAGGCAGAAGCGACTCACATCGCTGAAGACGACACGTCTCCATTCGTCCCTCCATTCACGCCTGTCGCGACACCACTGGAGGCGGGCTGCACGATTTTGGGGCGTGAGCGGAAGACGGCCTAACGGTGTGCGGGACCGTAGCCCAGCTTCATGGAGACGGTTGCGAATGGTCCTCGCCGATACCCCAGGAGCAACAGTGTCTCTAATTTGCTGGGAAGTGGCGGTGCGGTCCCCTACGGCACTGCGTAGGATCCTACGGTCTTGGCGTGCATCCGTGCGTCGCTGCGGTCCGATCCCAGGTCGACGGGCACGTGCACCTTCCGCTGACCACTGGCGACAACATCGATGTACTGTGGAGACCTCACGCCCCACGTGTTGAGCAATTCGGCGGTACGTCCACCCGGCCTCCCGCATGCCCACTATATGCCCTCGCTCAAAGTCCGTCAACTGCACATTCGGTTCACGTCCACGCTGTCGCGGCAAGCTACCAGTGTTAAAGACTGCGATGGAGCTCCGTATGCCACGGCAAACTGGCTGACACTGACGGCGGCGGTGCACAAATGCTGCGCAGCTAGCGCCATTCGACGGCCAACACCGCGGTTCCTGGTGTGTCCGCTGTGCCGTGCGTGTGATCATTGCTTGTACAGCCCTCTCGCAGTGTCCGGAGCAAGTATGGTGGGTCTGACACACCGGTGTCAATGTGTTCTTTTTTCCATTTCCAGGAGTGTAGATTACATCATGGTCAGAGAGAGATTCCGAAATCAGACACTGGATTGTAAGGCGTACCCAGGAGCAGATATAGACTCAGATCACAATATAGTAGTGATGAAGAGTAGGCTGAAGTTCAAGACATTAGTCAGGAAGAATCAATACGCAAAGAAGTGGGATACGGAAGTACTAAGGAATGATCAGATAAGTTTGAAGTTCTCTAACGCTATAGATACAGCAATAAGGAATAGCGCAGTAGGCAGTACAGTTGAAGAGGAACGGACATCTCTAAAAAGGGCCATCACAGATGTTGGGATGGAAAACATAGGTACAAAGAAGGTAGCTGCGAAGAAATCATGGGTAACAGAAGAAATACTTCAGTTGATTGATGAAAGGAGGAAGTACAGACATGTTCCGGGAAAATCAGGAATACAGAAATAAAAGTCGCTGAGGAATGAAATAAATAGGAAGTGCAGGGAAGCTAAGACGAAATGGCTGCAGGAAAAATGTGAAGACATCGAAAAAGATATGATTGTCGGAAGGACAGACTCAGCATACAAGAAAGGGAAAACAACCTTTGGTGACATTAAAAGCAACGGTGGTAACATTAAGAGTGTAACAGGAATTCCACTGTTAAATGCAGAGGAGAGAGCAGATAGGTGGAGAGAATACGTTGAAAGCCTCTATGAGGGTGAAGATTTGTCTGTCTGGTGTGATAGAAGAAGAAACAGGAGTCGATTTAGACGAGATAGGGGATCCAGTATTAGAATCGGAATTTAAAAGAGCTTTGGAGGACTTACGGTCAAATAAGGCAGAAGGGATAGATAACATTTCATCAGAATTTCTAAAATCATTGGGGGAAGTGGCAACAAAACGACTATTCACGTTGGTGTGTAGAATATATCAGACTGGCGACATACCATCTGCCTTTCGGGAAAGCATCATCCACACAATTCCGAAGACGGCAAGAGCTGACAAGTGCGAGAATTATCGCACAATCAGCTTAACAGCTCATGCATCGAAGCTGCTTACAAGAATCATATACAGAAGAATGGAAAAGATAATTGAGAATGCGCTAGGTGACGATCAGTTTGGCTTTAGGAAAAGTAAAGGGACGAGAGAGGCAATTCTGACGTTACGGCTAATAATGGAAGCAAGGCTAAAGAAAAATAAAGACACTTTCATAGGATTTGTCGACCTGGAAAAAGCGTTCGACAATATAAAATGGTGCAAGCTGTTCGAGATTCTGAAAAAAGTAGCTATAGGGAGAGACGGGTCATATTCAATATGTACAACAACCAAGAGGGAATGAAATGAGCCGGCCGGTGTGGCCGTGCGGTTAAAGGCGCTTCAGTCTGGCACCGCGTGACCGCTACGGTCGCAGGTTAGAATCCTGCCTCGGGCATGGATGTGTGTGATGTCCTTAGGTTTAATTAGTTCTAAGTTGTAGGCGACTGATGACCTCAGAAGTTAAGTCGCATAGTGCTCAGAGCCATTTGAACCATTTGAATGAAATGAAATGTTGTGTGGCTAGGGCCTCCCGTCGGGTAGACCGTTCGCCTGGTGCAAGTCTTTCGATTTGACGCCACTTCGGCGACTTGCGCGTCGATGGGGATGAAATGAAGATGATCAGGACAACACAACACCCAGTCCCTGAGCGGAGAAAATCTCCTACCCAGCCGGGAATCGAACCCGGGCCCTTAGGATTGACAGTCTGTCGCGCTGACCACCCAGCTACCGGGGGCGGACACAGAGGGAATAATAAGGGAATAATAAGAGTGGACGATCAAGAACGAAGTGCTCGTATTAAGAAGGGTGGAAGACAAGGCTGTAGCCTTTCGCCCCTACTCTTCAATCTGTATATCGAGGAAGCAATGATGGAAATAAAAGAAAGGTTCAGGAGTAGAATTAAAATACAAGGTGAAAGTATATCAATGATACGATTCGCTGATGACATTGCTATCCTGAGTGAAAGTGAAGAAGAATTAAATGATCTGCTGAACGGAATGAACTGTCTAATGAGTACACTGTATGGTTTGAGAGTAAATCGGAGAAAGACGTGGGTAATGAGAAGTAGTAGAAATGAGAACAGAGAGAAACTTAACATCTGAATTGATGGTCACGAAGTCAATGAAGTTAAGGAATTCTGCTACCTAGGCAGTAAAATAACCAATGACGGACGGAGCAAGGAGGACATCAAAAGCAGACTCGCTATGGCAAAACAGGCATTTCTGGTCAAGAGAAGTCTACTAATATCAAATACCGGCCTTAATTTGAGGAAGAAATTTCTGAGGATGTACGTCTGGAGTACAGCATTGTATGGTAGTGAAACATGGACTGTGGGGAAATCCGGAACAGAAGAGAATCGAAGCATTTGAGACGTGGTGCTATAGACGAATGTTGAAAATTAGGTGGACTGATAAGGTAAGGAATGAGGAGGTTCTGCGCAGAATCGGAGAGGAAAGGAATATATGGAAAACACTGATAAGGAGAAGGGACAGGATGGTAAGACATCTGCTAAGACATGAGGGAATGACTTCCATGGTACTAGAGGGAGCTGTAGAGGGCAAAAACTGTAGAGGAAGACAGAGATTGGAATACGTCAAGCAAATAATTGAGGACGTAGGTTACAAGTGCTACTCTGAGATGAAGAGGTTAGCACAGGAAAGGAATTCGTGGCGGGCCGCATCAAACCAGTCAGTAGACTGATGACAAAAAAAAAAAAAAAAAAAAAATCCCACATATGAATTTAGTGTACTAACATCTGTGACTCCTCGTTCCGTACTTTTGATTGAACACAATCAGTATCTCATTTTTGCGGAAAATTGTGAGCAAACTGTCGAAGAATCTTCGTTAAACCACGACAGCTGGAGACGGGACGAACCCAGGCGATTTTTCACGGAAACAGACCTCCCGTTGGGTTCTCCGGTTGTGAATGACAGTTCTGTGAAAAGCTCCTCCTTGGAGTTGGCACACAGCGCCCCGAAGGGAGGTCTTAAAGGGTCTCAGCACTCCGTTGTCCCGTGGGACGAGGTGGTGGTGTTGGTGGGAGGGGGCGGGAGGGGGGGGGGGGGAGGAGGATAACTGTGAACCGAAGGGAAACGGAAGTGGCGGCACCACTTCAGTAGGTCGCTGACGGAACTGCCTAAATTCTCATTCCGCGACCATCGTCTTTGTGATGCTACCTGACCATTTCTTTTCAGTTCGAACTTGGATATTAAATGATGTCCATTCTTCCAGTTCCTCTAGTGATTTCTGCTTGTAGACGATGACGATAAGGCGAAATGAGATCAAAACGAATTCGCACAACTTGGTACCTCTCGTCCCTGCGCGATGTCACTAGCATATGGCAGATCTCGACACGGAAGAAAATAGTTTAATTTATTGTTACGTAAGAAACTTTCATTGTCAAAATGTAGCTGGCTTGTGAATAGAAATTGACAGCATACTGTTACTTACTATAGCAATGCTCGACTTCCCTCAATTGTAACGGGCAATCAAAAAATTTTAATTATCATCACGAAAAAATGAAGTTACGTAATTAATTTTTTTGTTTGCATTTACGTGTGTGCACTCCTGGCACAGAAGTCGTGACGTCAATGTACTCAGCATGCCGATAGAGCATCCAGCAGCAACAGTCTTCCTCGAGTTCGTCAATGGCTTGCTTTTCACTACTAATAAGTTTTTCATAATGCGGGGCCATAGACGTAATATATTTCTTTAAAGTCAGTACCGCCATTAAGCTGTTGTTTATTTGCAGTGTTACGTTTACACGATCATGATTTAGGCCTCAAAGTGCCATTATCAAGCGTTTTAAGTGTTACACAGTGCCCAAGATGGCATACTGTCGTACTTAAAATACACGTTGTTGTTGTTGTTGTCTTCAGTCCTGAGACTGGTTTGATGCAGCTCTGCATGCTACCGTATCCTGTGCAAGCTTCATCATCTCCCAGTACCTACTGCAACCTACATCCTTTTGAATCTGCTTAGTGTATGTATCTCTTGGTCTCCCTCTACGATTTTTACCCTCCACGCTGCCCTCCAATGCTAAATTTGTGATCCCCTGATGCCTCAGAACATGTCCTACCAACCGGTCCCTTCTTCTTGTCAAGTTGTGCCACAAACCACTCTTCTCCCCAATTCTACTCAATACCTCCTCATTAGTTATGTGATCTACCCATCTAATCTTCAGCATTCTTCTGTAGCACCACATTTCGAAAGCTTCTATTCTCTTCTTGTCCAAACTATTTATCGTCCATGTTTCACTTCCATAAATCGCTGCACTCCATACAAATACTTTCAAAAACGACTTCCTGACACTTAAATCCATACTCGATGTTAACAAATTTCTCTTCTTCAGAAACGCTTTCCTTGCCATTGCCAGTCTAGACACATTGTCTAAGGGTCGATATTTCTGGTAAAGCCTACTGCTTCGTTTTATCACTGAGTATACCACCTTGACTCAGATGGTATCCTCAAGATGGTATACTCAGTGATAAAACAAAGCAGTAGGCTTACCAGAAATGTCGACAGACTGCGTCTAATCGTGTATTTTAAATACGACAGTATGCCATCGTAGGCACTGTATAACACTTAAAACTCTTGGTAATGGCACTTTGAAGCAGAAATATTGATCGGTTAACGGTAACACTGCAAATAAACAAGTCTAATGGCGGTACTGACTTTAAGGAAACTTTTCACTACTGTTTCAAGGAACCAACACTGGAGTAAGCCAAGACTTAGAGATATCTGGGATATGAAATTCAGCTGTGAAAGAAGGCTCCATCTTAGGCTACGTAAATTCGACTGACGCCTTCCTGGAAAACTCCAGAGAGCGTGTACCGAAGAACCACCACGGAAAGTAATATATCGTTAACTGACTGTAAGACGTTACGGGAAGCTGTGCCCGCTCAGTTTTCAAGATAGCGAATATTTCCCAGAAACCACTTGTGCTACCTCCTACGTTTTCTTTCCGTAACGGTTGTGGAGACGAACTAAGAATATTACATCTCGAACATATACGTATTTATGATTTGTAGCAGAATGAAACTGTCCTTGCTGCACGCTTCAGTAATTGTCGAAGGTCCTCAATCAGCAGGTTGGCTTAAAGAGTACAGCATTTCACTAGGAGGCATAGTTCTGTTGAAGGTCGTAAGCCGTTGATTTCTCCGGTCTCCGAAGTGACTTAACCAGCCAGTTGTAACACGTAAATGTGGATACAACTCAATGTTTTCCGCATTCACTAATCGTTGCCAGAATGAAAGAATCGGTAAATCGTGGAAAAACAAATCCTAGGACCCACTGGAAAACGACCCAGATATTTTGGGTTTGTAGCCCTAAGTGGTGAGCTGCTGCTTACTGAATAACTAGAAAAGTGCTGAGAAAGATGTTTGGAGTGTATGCTGGTCTTGGGCTGGAAAGATTTGAGAGATAGTGCTCTCGGTCCTCATTGAGATAAAGCGGGGCTCCTGTGGACGTCTTTTGTCGCAAAGTAAAGTTTCTTGGATCATCACGATCCGATTACAGACCTAATCTTATTTCTGTATTTATATGAAACTACATACTTCACAAGGCACCTTAAGCTGCGTGGCGGAGGGTACTTTGCACCACTACTAGCCAATCCTTTCCTGTTCCACACGCAGCTACAGCGAGGAAAAAACTGCTATATGCATCCGTACGAGCCCTAAGTTCTCTTATCTCCATGTTCCTTACCAGTACTGTGTAGACCGAGCGAGGTGGCGCAGTGGTTAGCACACTGGGCTCGCATTCGGGAGGACGACGGTTCAATCCCGTCTCCGGCCATCCTGATTTAGGTTTTCCGTGATTTCCCTAAATCGTTTCAGGCAAATGCCGGGATGGTTCCTTTGAAAGGGCACGGCCGATTTCCTTCCCCATCCTTCCCTAACTCGAGCTTGCGCTCCGTCTCTAATGACCTCGTTGTCGACGGGACGTTACACACCACTAACCTAACCTAACCTAACCTACTGTGTAGAATCGTTCTGCAACTAGCTTCAAATGCAGGTTCTCTCCCTAAGTTTTTGAATAGTGTTCCGCAGAAAGAATATTGTCTTCTTTCCAGAGATTCTCATTTGAATTTACGAAGTATCTGCGTAGCACTCGCGTGATGATCGAATCTACTCTTAACAAATCCACCAGCAACATTCCAAATTGCTTCGATATCTTGTCTTAATCCGATCTGGTGTGCATCCCAAACACTCGAGCGCTACTCAAGGATGGGCCGCACCAGCGTTCTATTGACGGCCTCCTTCACAGATGAACCACACTTTACTCAAATCCGTCCAGTAAACCGAAGTCGAGCATTCCAATCTCAAGCTACCGTTCTTACATAACCTTGGATTTTAAGTGCGGGCGCCTTTCGCGCCTGCGGGAAAATCAGTTGCCAACCATCCCGCGAGTGTGTCTATGGCGTCAGCAATCCACGAACTGTGCCGAGTGTGGACTTACAAATTTCAGAGTATGCTGCACGCTGCGCATGCTCAGAAACAGAGGGCTATTGCGGCGGCTGCGAACTTCCGAAGTTAACCTATTCTTGTCGAGCTCACTGCTATAATAGAAATGGATTTTGTGCTTTCATGTCTACTTAATCTCTGTCTTGTTTGCTTTGTTTTCGTGACACACTGGAATGGTTCCACGAGGTCGTGGTATATTTCCTACTAGTATTCTAATACAAGACGAAATATCTTAAGTAGAAAGGAATTTCCTTTTTACAGAGGAAAAGCCTGCATTATGCATAAATAAGAACGTAAATAGTTAAGTTTTTAAATCAAAGTTATTTCAGCATCGAAAAAGTCAGTTATTTGACGAGCAGAGTAATTTTCGAGGTTATATGGCACTTAGCAAGAAAACAAGCTGCAGAGAATACAGCGCTCTAGATAATGTTTGATGCTTTTACAAGTTTGTATTTTCTAGAGCAAATAAATGTATATGTTTTGAACTGTTTGGACGACACTTTTAATATTCTTTCACTTCACAGGTGTGTAAAGAATTTACCACCCGAACTTCCACTTTGAATTTTGCTTTCTTAATTAATAAATTCTATTATTGCTTCTTCCTATATTTTGCTACTACTGGGTGGTTAAAATTAAAGTGTAACTACCATAGAGCTCCACTGTGGGCTGCAATTATATCGTATGGCATCTTAATTTGGTAGATATTATAATGCGTTAAATGTGGAATCGATTTAGGCTGGAAAAAAATTAGTTCCAATTTTGGCCACAAATTGCACATCTGGCCTGTACATCTCGTCTCCGCTGCTCAGATTGAACAAATTGTGTAAGCGGCGGCTAACAGTATCAATGCTATGCCTTTCTCACTTGTCTGACCTTTTCTGTTCACGTCACGTTCCTAATGTACTACACATGGAAACAACATTTCTATACGTCTTTCTTGCATTCACGGTACCAGATTTCCACCTGGTGGCCAAAATTGGAACTAATATTTTCCCAGCGTAAATTGTTTCCGCAATAACGCATTACAATATCTACTACATTTCGCTGTCATACGATAATCACAGCCCACAACGAACCTCTGTGAGTAGCTGCACTTCAATTATGACCTCCCGGTTTATTTTGATTTTTTCCTAAAAAGGATAGCCCCCTCATAACCTCCTTTTCACCGTTCAGGTGCCCAGCTGCACAGCACGGAGCTCTCTCAACAAGCACAATTTTCGTGCTGACGTGCAAACGAATCTGTCGAGTAGTCAGTTGAGACAAGAAGATTGATCGCGTAATGTTACAGTAATTCTCCACACATTGCCTGCACCGAGGAAACCTTTATCATACTTGATTAAGGCAGTACCCTCCAAAAGCGAAACGACGATGATAAACATTCACTGGATTAATAGAGAACGTGGTAGAATATCATGTAATTCCTAGCTGTGACGCTGCAGAACATCATTTACGGGACCGAGCGTGGTGGCACAAATGTGAGAAACTGGACTCGTTTTCGGAAGCACGGAGGTTCACATCCCGTCCGGCCATCCAGGTAATGATGTTCCACATGATTTCCCTATCGCTTAACCCAACTGTCTGGGCGGTTCCTTTGAAAGAGCCTATTTCTTTCTCACCCTTCCCCAATTTGAACTAGTGCGCACACCACTTACAATGATGACGACGGGACGTTAAACACTGAACAGTTTTTCTTCCTTCAACATTCAGAGGATCCGGTGTGTCAAATACATACTGATAAGTCACCACGAAGATGGCCTTCGTCAGATCTATCCGCGTGATGATAGCGTAAAACCGAATCACTTCTTTCCCTGCGAAAGACTCACTGTGGACCTGTGTACTGCTCACAGAAGCGTATCCGAAAAAAAAACACTATTACTAGTAGTGGGAAAATCCGGCCCCTGTCTAACCTAACCTAACCAAAGTACATATTTCATCAAGAAATGAGCAGAAACGAGTATACCAGAAAAACAACTTACAATAATGATGAGTCTTAAAACTAGTCTAGTCTATTAGCACAAGAAGTTGCATGGTTCGGTATACTGTGTTGCATTGATCTAATTTCAAAGACGTTAGGTGTTTCACAATTAAAAGAAATACCCTGAAAGGTTGAACGCCAAACGAGATAAACAATCATCACAGGTTGCAGCCGAAATGGCGATGAGAAAACGGCTTAAATTCGTGAAGTGCAGTGTTTAATACATTGAGGTGACAGTCTTACGATAGCAATATGCACATATACTGATGGCCACCATGGGCAACGCAGTGGCCGACGACCCTCAGATAACGACAGAGAGCAGCGGCGTTTGCTTAGAGCTGTCAGCGCTAAGGAACAAGCAACACTGCGTGAAATAGCCACAGAAATCGTTCTGGGACGTACGACGAACGTATCCGCTAGGCCAGCTCGGCGAAATCCAGCGTTAATGGGCTGTGGCAGCAGACGACCGACGCGAGTGCCTTTGCTAACAGCACGACATCGCCTGCAGCGTCTCTTCTGGGATCGTGACCATACTGGTTGGACCCCAGACGACTGGAAAACCGTGACCAGGTCAGGTGAGTCTAGATTTCAGTTGGTAAGAGCTGACGGTAGGGTTCGAGCCGGGGGCAGACCCCCGCGAAGCCATGGACCCATGCTGTCACCAACACACTGTGCAGGTTGGTGGTGGCCCCGAGTTGGTGTGGCCTGTGTTTATGCAGAATGGACTGGGTCCTCTGGTCCAATTGAACCGATCATTGGCTGGAAATGGTTATGATCGGCTATTTGGAGACTATTGCAGCCATTCATGGACATGTTACCAAACAACGATGGAATTTTTATGGATGACAATGCGCCATGTCACCGGGCCACAATTGTTCGCGATTGGTTTGAAGAACGTTCTGGACAGTTTTTGCGAAGGGTTTGGCCACCCAGATCGCCCGACATGAATCCCGTCGAACATTTATGGGACATAATCTCAAGGTCAGTCCGTGCATAATATCCTGCACCAGCAACACTTTCGCAGTTATGGACGGCTTTAGAGGCAGCATGGCTCAATATTCCTAAAGGGGGCTTCCAGCGGCTTTTTGAGTCCATTCCATGTAGAGTTGCAGCACTATTTCGGGCACAATGAGGCCTGACACGATATCAGGAGGTATCCCATGACTTTGTCACCTCAGTGTTGTAGCTAAGGTTATAAGGTTATGCACAGGATCGATCTCTCTCTCTCTCTCTCTCTCTCTCTCTCTCTCTCTCTCTCTCTCTCTCTCTCTCTCTCTCCCTCCCTCTCTCCCTCCCCCCCTTCTAGGTATTAACACTGAACCATTGTTTGACGTAGGCTGACCAATAATGTTTAAACTCACGAAAGCATCGGCTCTTTTCTATTCTAATGACAATCACTCATTAAGAACGCCCCTGGATTTTGTGAAATTCAATTTAAGAAAGCCTCAAACACTATTGGCAGCTGATCCCAGTAGAATTAACGGAGTGGTCTTTATGTGGCGCTGCAGCCATTATGGTAATACGTTCAACGGGAAATACTTTACAACTGTCGTCTAAGTTGAAACCTACGGTACTAATGCTGTAGTAGTCGTTCGTTTATTATTGGTTTACGTTGACACATGTAGAAAAATCTGGCAATGGCTCGTTGAAGAGTTCTGCAGCTCAAACTTTACCACAATAGTCTGAACACTGGTAAGAACTGTATATATTTAATGCCACCTTTTACACATCTTTAATTTTTCAAGAATTAAGTTTCACTGTACAGTGGTGCGTGCGCTGGTTTAAAACTTATTGGTAGATTAAAAATTGTGAGCTGGACTAGGTTTCGAACCCGGAACCTTTGCCTTTCGGTGGCCAAATGCTCAATCGATACCGAATGAGCAGACTATTTACGGCGCGCCCTCACAAGTGGGATAGAAGTACTGGAATAGTGCTTGTCAATCTGGGATCCGTACTAGGTAGGACTGGCAGAGGAAGTAGAAGATCCAGAGGAGGACAGCGCGTTTTGTTACAGGTTCACTTTGTAAGCACGGAAGTGTCCCAGAGATGCCCATCCAACTACGTTGGCAGACACTGAAAGAGAGGAGTTCTGCAATACGGTGTGTTTGTTGTTTAAGTTCCGAGAGCGTTAGTTCCTATAAGAGCAACCAATATATTGTATCCTCCTGCTTGCATCTCGCGGAAACACCATGAAGGTAAAATTAGGAGAGATTCGAGCCTACATCGAATCTTACCGGGAGTCGTTCTTCCCGCGAACTGCTCGCGAGTAGAACAGGATATGACGGTGGTGCATAAAGCTCTCTCCGCCACACACCGCAAAGTGTAATAATGCTGTGAGGGCGGGTCGTAGGCGTGTCTGGATAGCTCAGCTTCTATCCAGCGCGCGCGTGTGTGTGTGTGTGTGTGTGTGTGTGTGTGTGTGTGTGTGTGTGTGTGTGTGTGTGTGTTTAGAGGCCTGTTCACATTTAGGAACCGAAGGAGTGTTCACTTGAGTAAATAGTGCTAAAGATTTCTTACAAGCTCGTACTTTCTTTGGTTCATGCCATTACTCGGTGTTGTTATAAAAGGATGTACTAGAATATAAGACGACAGCTCTGCAGCAGCCATTCCAAACAGTTTTCTTTAGATTTACGTCTGAGACTGATAAAACACCTCCATATTTAAACAAAACGTGGAAGTCTACCACGTCCAAGGCTAGAAACAAGTGTTTCTCAGTAATAATACCAGCAGCAGGTAACTCTTCCCCGTCTAGCCAGCTTATTAACGCGTCATGGACCATGCCGTCGACTTTAAAACTCTCTATGGAGGTTTCCTTTGATGTCAACACGGGACGAGAAGCTTCCTGCGCAGTGGATGACGCGAAATTTTCCACTTCTGCGAGGCATGGTTATTCAAGGGACAGTATAGGTACACGACAAAGCTGAATAAATGTTATCGTTGTTCCTTAAACGCCAAGGTAATTTATCTGATACTTATGGCAGCAGAACAACTTGCCAAGCTATCTTGTAATTGCAAGTCTTCAGAAGTTTCTCCGTCCACTCATTTAGTTCCTCTGATTTTATATAGGCGCTACGAACCATTTCTTGAAAGTTTCGTATTTTATTTTCTTCCTGGAAAAATTTCTATTTTTTGATACAGAGTATAACGCACACAGTTTTAGAAAAGTCATATATCGCCTACATCTAAAGACTTACTCCGGAAGCAAGTGTATGGTACATATTCGGAGGTCCTTCGTACGAATGTTAACGATTATCCTCTCTCTTCCATTCGCCTGTGGTGTAGGGAAAAGTGCTTCTGCAGTGGACTAATCTCTCATAACCTATCGCGAGATATACATTGGTAGCTGTCTTCTTCCAATACGGGTTCTCTCTCGCGAGAACTGCGTGATAGTTCTTCCAAGGATTCTTATTTAAGCCTGACAGTGACCAGAAAATTCATCACATTGGACATTGCTTTTTGATGATTGCTCAGTGCGTTTGGAAGCAAGACTTTAGTTGACTGTTATGGCAATGTTAAAAATCTTTCTCTATTTGCAGATTCTCTCAATAACTTGAAGCTTTATCTAAAAGCTTGTACTGAGCAGAAATCAAAAGCAGCGTGACAATTGATGATAAACTGCAATCACGCCTAACATTATGAGATTATTACAACAGCCCGAACACTGTGAAGAGGGAAACAGATGATTGCATTGCCTGTAGTTGGAATGTAAAAGTGTGACTGATATAAAGACACAAAGGAAATGCAAACATTGGATGCGAGCGGACATCGATTGAAACCAGTGGGGAAAGTTTAAAATTTGTGTCAGATTAGGATTCGAACCCGGATCTCATGCTGTCCAGGCAGATGCTCTGACCACCGAGACATCGGGACATAGTGGTCATTGCAAATGCACGGACTACCCTAGCACACTTCCCGTCAGACCAAAATTCACAACTTAGTCACACACTATTAACGTAGTGCCCCTTGCCCATTATCATTATTACTCGCGGCATTTCGCCGATTCCACTAAGAGTTCGAGCCCGACGTGCATCCACGCTGAAGACGTCAGCAGCTGTATTCACCTTGATAACAAAATGTTCAAATGTGTGTGAAATCTTATGGGGCTTAACTGCTAAGATCATCAGTCCCTAAGCTTACACACTACTGAACCTAAATTATCCTAAGGACATACACACACACCCATGCCCGAGGGAGGACTCGAACCTCCGCCGGGACCAGCCGCACAGTCCATGACTGCAGCGCCCAAGACCGCTCGCTAATGCCGCGCGGCCACCTTGATTATATGAAGAGAACGACCAAGGCGCATTATATTAGCAGTGTGTGGATAAGTTGATAATTTGTCTGACGAGAGGCGTGCTAGGGTAGTCCGTGCACATGGGACGATCACTGTGTCCCGATGGCTCAATGGTCAGAGCAACTTCCTACAGAGCAGGAGACCCGGGTTCGAATCACAGTTCAGCACAAGTTTTCACCTTCCCCAGCGATTTCAATCACTGACCACATGGAGCCAATGTCTATACTTCTGTGTGTCTTAATTCATAGTGGCTGCTGGATCAAAATTCCGTTCTTTCGGATACCACATACATACACACATCAACAAAGTTTTGCATCACCTTGGTTCCGAGAGTTCCGGAACCTCTACAGAAAATTGGAAAAATGATAAACATAAACATCATTTCCGCCCTTTTTATTGCTCATGAAAACCGCACATTGCATGTTGTACCACCATACATAGACTTTCGGAGTTGGTGGTCCAGATTGCTCTACACACCAGAATCTCTAATACCTGGTAGCACGTCCTCTTGCACTGATGCATGCCTGTATTCGTCGTGGCATACTATCCACGAGTTCATCAAGGCACTGTTGGTCCAGATCGTCCCACTCCTCAACGGCGATTCGGCGTGGATTCCTCAGAGTGGTTGCTGGTTCACGTCGTCCATAAACAGCCCTTTTCTATCTATCCCAGGCATGTTCGATAGGGTTCGTGTCTGCAGAACATGCTGAAGAAAGTCATTCACAAGATGTGCATGATGGAGACGCGAATTGTCGCCCATGAAGACTAACGTCTCGCTCATATGCTGCCGATATGGTTGCACTGTCGGTCGAAGGATGGCATTCCCTATCGTGCAGCCATTACGGCGCCTTCCATGACCACCAGCGGCATACGTCGGTCCCATATAATGCCACCCCAAAACAACAGGGAACCTCCACAGTGCTCCATTCGCTGGTCAGCATGTCCAAGGCGCTCAGCCTGACCGGGTTGTCTCCAAACACGTCTCCGACGATTTTCTGGTTGGAAGGCATATGTGACGCTCATTGTTGAAGAGAACGTGATGCCAGTCCTGAGCGGTCCATTCGGCATGTTGTTGGGCCCATCAGTACCGCGCTGTATGGAGTCGTGGTTGCAAAGATGGACGTCGCCATAGACGTCGGGAGTGAAGTTGCTCGTCCCTGTTGCGCACAGTCTGAGTCGTAACACGACGTCCTGTGGCTGCACGAAAAGCATTATTCAATATGGTGGCTTTGCTGTCAGGGTTCCTCCGAGCCATAATCCGTAGGTCGGTCATCCACTGCAGTAGTAGCCCTTGGGCGGCCTGAGCGAGGCATGCCATCGACAGTTCCTGTCTCTCTGTATCTTCTCCATGTCCGAACATCATCACTTTGGTTCATTCCGAGACGCCTGGACACTTCCCTTGTTGAGAGCCCTTCCTGGCACAAAGTAGCACTGCGGACGCAGTCGAACCGCGGTGTTGACCGTCTAGGCATTCTGAACTACAGACAACATGAGCCGTGCACCTCCTTCCTGGTGGAATGACTGGAACTGATCGGCTGTCGTACCTCCTCCATCTAATAGACGCTGCCCATGCATCTTTGGGCGGGTTTAGTGACATCTCAGAACAGTCAAAGGGACTGTGTCTGTGATAAAATATAGACAGCCAACGTCTATTTTCAGGAGTTCTGGGAACCGGGGTGATGCAAAACTCTTTTTAATGTGTGTATATGGTTAATATAGTTTCGTCTCGATCTTCAGCAATAACAATACTGTCTAGTGTTGGTATGAGGAATAATTCGCAATCTTTTCTTACATTAACAGTCAACTCTAAGGATTTGCTCTTCAGTTACCAGCCATACGCTTCGTAAGTCATTACTGTGTGAAAGTGTTTCCACTTTATTCCCCTCCGGCGACTACCGCCACACCAGTGGTATAATACGTCAGGCGCATAGATTTGCAGTGCAGATGTCTGGTAGGAGAATGTATGTTGTATGGTTGTATTTGTGAATGTAAAGATAACATTCGGAAACCTTAAGAGTACCTGAGGCGTCCTCTGGAATAACGACTTAACGGAAATATACGGATATCGGGATACAGAGCGTGAACCGTTTTAAACCGGTTCAAACTCTCGTACATAGATAAAATTTCACTCAAATATCAGCGAAATATAGTGATTTCAGAATATATGACGTGGTACAGTAATACTCGTAGATAAGACTTACTGATTTGGATTTCAGTTACGTCATTCTGGGGAACGCCCGTGTTTTTATGTGGCTCACGCGCTCTAGGCAAACACCTTCAGCCTGTCTCCACGTGTTCGGTATGTGTCGAAATGTTTCTTATGTATTCAAACAGGTTCTTAGTGAGCTAGATGAGACTGAGCGGAGCGTGTCAAAGACCTTCCCATGCTGTTACGAGGAACTGAACTTGGGTTCTCTGTCAGTAGCCGGTCATGCTACCGATTAGAATACGAAGACCGCCGAGAGAAGGGTTAAATGAGAGACATACTCCTTTCGAAAGTAAAAAGGATTAAGAAAGAAAGAAAATATTTGAAAGAATGAAGTGTTGGATAGACAGAAGAGCAAAACACCCTTCCTGTAACAATAAACCATAATAACCCTTGTATAACGACCGCCCTATTGAATTGTCTTATTGAATTAGTATTGAACTGAATTGCATTATTGAATAACAACAACCTGTATTAACCTTTGTTCAGCTAAATAAGAGTGGCCTAATGAAGACAGTAAAATAAATAAGTAAATAAAACAAATAAATAGGTGATGATCATGAAGAAGAAGAAGAAGAAGAAGAAGAAGAAAAGGTGTGTCACATTTGGGTTCAACTTACTACAGACGATGAGCTCATTAGAAACGAAGCACAAGCTCGGTTTGGGAAATAAAATTTTAGTGATTCACGTGTCCTAACAATTGACTGAAGATCTGTAAGAGCAACAGACTTACACAACTTCAGCAACGTCTTAATTTACACGATATAATCAGTGTGACCTCACCATTTCACATAGCGCTAACACTGAATACACGTCTACGGACAGCCTACGACAGCCTGTACTTGGGAAGAACGCTATTTGTTTCGGTTTTTACCGCCTACTTTCGGGAAACGTGGTCTTACTCAGCTCCCTTGTATTCAGGAATATGTCGCATTGTCACTGACTGCAGCAGATACTGTCCGCCTATTTACGGGTACTTCCAGCTGGCTGGAATGTTTCCTTTAGCTATTAACGCTGCAAGCCCATTAACGTGGGTTAGCTCTCGGGGCACCTTCTAAAAAGTGGAATTCCATGCTATTACCGAGACCGTTATTTTTCATGCTAAGTTGTTCTCCAAGAGACGACTTTCGGCAACTGATATAGAAGATGTACGTTAATAACACCGACAAACTGAAGGGACGAATTCCGTACTGGGAATTGAAGAAAAAAGTCCTATGAACATGTGTTTGGAAATTAACGGTGTGCATGCAACGACAACATATCGTCCTGGAACACAGTAGAGAGCTGCATCGCATCCATGTCACAACAGCTATTCAAAACGGTCTCCATGGAATGCAGCTCACGCGTTCGCACAGGGCATCATCGATTGCCGCACTCTTTCGAACGTTCGTGCCCCTCTCTGAATCGTGTTTGAGCGTGAACGCGCTTTTGAAGGGTCTGTACCTCAGCAACTGGTTCAGCACGCACAACGCTTTTTCAGATGCCCCCAAAGATAAAAATCCAGGGGGCTTAAGTCCGGTAATCTAGGAGGCCACGCTACGGAGACTCCGCGTCCTATTCAACATCCGGGGAGGATGTTGAGGTGTTGGCGGACTCTAGTGCGGAAGAGGGGCGGTGGTGCTCCGTCATGCAGGAACCACATAACCTGTCATATTGCCAAAGGCACATTCTCAAACAGCCCAGGCAGAGTATTCCGCAGGAAATCCAGGCACGTTCCTCCGTCGAAGCGTTATGGAATAATAACCGGTCCAAGTATGTGGTCGCCAGAATTCCTGCCCACATATTGCTGCTGCTGAGACGCCTCAGTCATTCCCCGAGGATAGTCTATAGCCCACAGGTGACGATTATGTGGCCGAGCGGTTCTAGGTGCTTCAGTCTGGAACCGCGCGGCCGCTACGGTCGCAGGTTCGAATCCTACCTCGGGCATGGATGTGTGTGATGTCCTTAGGTTAGTTAGGTTTAAGTAGTTCTAAGTCTAGGGGACTGATGACCTATGTTAAGTCCCATAGTACTCAGAGCCATTTGAACCATTTTGTGACGAGTATGCAAATTGATGATGCCTGTTCTGTTAAAGGTTGCCTCATCTGTAAAGAGAACTGATGACAGAAAATCCTTGCACTCGTTGCTGGTGATAGGGACAGAAGCGGTCGAAATGCAGGATACACATAATCGTACTTTGGATTAGACCATATTGGCGGGCCACATGCCTGGAGTTTGTACTAGGGTTCGTCTCAATATCCTGTTGAACCTAGTCCTCCAAATCTGTTGTTCGCACAATCCGCCGCCTCTGCACGTTCGTCTGTCAAAGGAGCCATGGTCATGCAAACGCCCAAAAAGGTCGTGAAATGTTGTGTGATGTAGTTGGTGCCTGTGAGGCTACTTTTTTTGGTATAGCCTTGCTGCCTCTCGACCGTTTCCATCTGCTTGGTTGTACAAAAACACCATCTCGGCTTGTTCCCGACACGAATACCGGACCATTCTGCTGCATACAATACGCTACTTCAGTCACACAGGATGCAACACCCAAGAAAAACACGGCGCGTGGTAGGAGGAAGTTTCATTCGTCAGCGCCATCTACCGTGGCAACGATGCATTTCAGGAAAAGTGTTCACAGGAACTTTTTTCCCCCATTTCCAGTCAGGAATCCGCCCCTGCAGTTAGTCGGTTTTATTGACGTTCACGATGTATATATAACTGCATTTCATGTAAGTAAATTGTTGTTAGGAGGATGTCGTGGCCCCGTGAAAGTCCCGTTGGATCAGCATCTGTTCCTTCGTGTAAAAGGGGTTCAGCGTTACGCCATGGCACCTCCTAGTCACAATGATTTTTCTCGTCTTTGTTATCAATATCGTGTGTCTCAAGTGCCGGTGCAAAGTCAGTTGGACGCCACTTTGCGACTTGCTTGTACCTAACCTAGCTCAACTGTCTAACCATGGAAAGGGAGCCCACAGTCCAACGTGAAATCCGAACCGACTGTAGTAGATGGATCTGCCCGAGAGGTGTGGTATTCTCAGGCCGTGCAAGTGTTAATGGATAGTGATATTCCAGCAGCTTACCATGTGCATCGCGCTTGGCACAGGTTCTACGAGAGTAGTTTCCAAACTTTGAGACCATTACCCCTGAGCTCAATCAGATATTACATAGTAATCCACCCCCTCCCCCCTACTCTACCCCCACCGTGATCAACACTAGCGCCTAACAAAACTTCAGAAAGAGGAAGAATATTCTTTGAAAATACTTTCATTTTAAAATTGCAAAAGGTAAATTAAATTTAATTTTTGTAGGTGCTTTATTAAACCGCGAAGTAATGAGTCAATTGGCACAGTTCGTACTGCTCATTTGTAAAAAGCTTTTCTTACGGAATAATGAAGTAATTCTCAGTACACTGCCAAGTGCTACCTACTACACCTCAGAAATGAAAGTGAACTATCCGCACTGAGGGTAGGCGCTTGTTGCAAAACATGTTCCCTCTGCGCCACTCATCTCGCAAGCAATATTTTCTTGACCCACTCTCCACCTGCGTTTAAAATCAAGTAAATTAAAATGTTTACACCATACTTAGGCACGTTCTATCTAAATCACTTGATTACTGGAGTCCTTGCTTCTGAACAGGCAGTAATTAGATGACTTCAGGCTACCAATGCTTTGTATTTGACCGCTGCCACAAATTACTACTACTGCTACTACTACTACTACTACTAATGGTGATGGTGGTGGTGGTGGTGGTGGTGGTGGTGGTAGAACTAAAGAAGCCTCGGACAAGCGCCGTCATGGCCGGGGACGACGCTTGAACCCTATGCCCGCCCACAATGGCAACGACACTGCTAGCCAACTGGAAAATGATTTAAATCCAAATGGAGGTGTTTTGCAAGATATGCTTCCTGCAACCACCCTAGAAGGAAAACAAAGACAGAGGATGAGATGGTTAATCGGCACCTCATGTTCTGTTATTACCAAGCAACAAACCCAGGAACCAACACAACTGGATACAGATCACAAGTATATACAACATTTATTACCAGATACCCAGAATTAAAATTTTTAACAGAACGACTAGCTGATCAGATCCGTGTAATAATCAAAAATAACAGGATACCCCAGTCAGAATTAGAAAACATCAAACAACAAGTACAACAAATACTGGAACAAAATAATGTGCAAATCAGAAGAAGAAGAAAATACAGTAATTGACTCAAACATCCCAGAGCAAACAAACAAAGAACAACACGCATCAATTAAACAGAGGAAAACGAAATCTTAAGACCGCCACCAGAACAAGCACAAATAGAACACGAAGTGACACACATGTTAGATATAGAAGAAAAAATTCAGCTGACATATATAGAATACAAAGACACAAATACAGACATTAGACCATTCTTGCATAGACCGCCAAATAACCCACAAGTCGAAACAACAATAACAACTATCAACACAATCATACACAACAAAATAAATGAAAACACAACTATGGAAGAGTTACAACTACTGGTTTATATAGGAGCGCTCACTACACTAAATATACACACTAGGCAGAGATCAGAACCAACCAACACACAGAAGAAACCCACAAAACCAGCATGGCAACACAGGCTACAGATCAGAATAGAAAAACTGAGAAAAGACATCGGACAGCTAACACAATTTATAAGAAATGAAATCTCGGAAAAAAAACGAAAAAGGTTAGGTAAAATCTCACAACAAGAAGCGACAGAGCAATTAGACGAAAAGAAGCAGAAATTACAAGCATTAGCCAAACGACTCAGAAGATACAAAAAAAGTGAAAATAGAAGGAAACAAAACCAAACATTCAACACAAACCAAAAGAAATTTTACCAGACAATAGATAACACACACATTAAAATAGACAATCCACCAAACATAACAGACATGGAACGCATCTGGAGCAACATATGGTCAAACCCGGTACAACATAACAGGCATGCACGGTGGATACAAGCAGAAACACACATATAAGATGGTACCACAAACGCCTGAAGTGATCATTTTGCAACATGAAGTCACCCGAGCAATTAATTCTACTCACAATTGGAAAGCCCCTGGAAAAGATAAAATAGCAAATTTCTGGCTAAAGAAGTTCACCTCAACACATTCACATCTAACTAAATTATTTAACAGTTACATTGCAGACCCATACACATTCCCTGATACACTTACACATGGAATAACTTATCTGAAACCTAAAGATCAAGCAGACACAGCAAACCCAGCTAAATATCGCCCCATAACGTGCCTACCAACAATATACAAAATATTAACTTCAGTCATTACACAGAAATTAATGACACATACAACACAGAACAAAATTATAAATGAAGAACAAAAAGGCTGTTGCAAAGGAGCACGAGGATGTAAAGAGCAACTGATAACAGATGCAGAGGTGACATATTAAGCTAAAACTAAACAAAGGTCGCTGCACTATGCATACATTGATTACCAAAAAGCTTTTGATAGTGTACCCCATTCATGGTTACTACAAATATTGCAAATATACAAAGTAGATCCTAAATCGATACAGTTCCTAAACATAGTAATGAAAAATTGGAAAACCACACTTAATATCCAAACAAATTCAAATAATATCACATCACAGCCAATACAGATTAAGCGTGGAATATACCAAGGAGACTCATTAAGTCCTTTCTGGTTCTGTCTTGCTCTGAACCCACTATCCAACATGCTAAATAATACAAATTATGGATACAATATTACTGGAACATACCCACACAAAATCACACTACTGGCTGCGGCAAATCAACAACTCAACCAATTACTAAAAATAACAGAAAAGTAAATTGGAAAAAGAAAACACTACATGGCAAGCACCCATATCATCTAACACAGCCACACATCGATCAAGACGCATCCAACACATGGCTAAGAAAAGGCAATATATACAGTGAGACGGAAGGATTCATGATTGCAATACAGGATCAAACAATAAACACCAGATATTACAGCAAGCATATTATTAAAGACCCCAATACCACAACAGATAAATGCAGACTTTGCAAACAACAAATAGAAACAGTAGATCACATCACAAGCGGATGTACAATACTAGCAAATACAGAATACCCCAGAAGACATGACAATGTAGCAAAAATAATACATCAACAGCTTGCCTTACAACATAAACTTATAAAACAACACGTTCCCACATACAAGTATGCACCACAAAATGTCCTGGAGAATGATGAGTACAAATTATAATGGAACAGAACCATTATAACAGATAAAACACCACCACATAACAAACCTGACATCATACTCACCAATAAAAAGAAGAAATTAACACAACTAATCGAAATATCCATACCTAAAACAACAAATATACAGAAGAAAACAGGAGAAAAAATTGAAAAATACATCCTACTGGCTGAGGAAGTCAAGGACATGTGGCATCAGGATAAAGTTGACATTATACCAATTATACTATCAACTACAGGAGTCATACCACACAATATCCACCAGTACATCAATGCAATACAGCTACATCCAAACGTATATATACAACTACAGAAATCTGTAATTATTGACACTTGTTCAATTACCCGAAAGTTCCTAAATGCAATGTAACATATACCGTACAGTTAAAAGGAAGTCACGCTTGATCAAGGTCCGCGTCACCTTCTGTTTTTAACTAGACATAACGACTGAGACAAGAAAGAAATAATAATAATAATAATAATAATAATAATAATAATAATAATAATAATTCAGTGAGGCCTTACCGCAGTGTAGAAGTCATTGCGCACTTGCTGTTGAGTTGTGCTGTCACTTAGTTCTTTTATTGTTGCAACATGAATAATGAAGGAATTTATGGTCCATTCCTGAACTTCTTACAACTGGTAGAGGGAATTTGCTTCAGGTATTTAAGCATATGTCATGTGTGTGTCTCAATTTCACTGTCTTAGACGCACACCGTTGGGTGGCTTGCGGAGTATCAATGTAGATGTAGATGTAGACGGTACAAAGTACAACTTATGTGTAGTGAGTTCACTGTGTGAGGTGGATGATAGTCATACATGGGTTTTGCAAGCTGTAATCTCCACCACACTGCGTCACGCGTAACGGCTAGTATTTGAAACAAATGTAATTACTGTTAACTTTCGTAATCAGTACAGTGATGTGACAAAATTCATCGGATAGCGATATGCAGATATACAGTTGGCGATAGTATCGCGTAACAGGGTATGAAAGGCAAGTACATTGGTGGAGCTATTTGTACTAAAGTGATTCATGTGAAAAAGTTTCCGGTCTGATTAAGACCACCCGACGGGAATCGACATAGTTAAAACGCGGAACAGTAGTTGGAGCTAGACACATGGGACATTCAATTTCGGAAATAGTTAGGGAGTGCAGTATTTCGAGATCCATAGTGTAAGGAGTGTGCCGAAAATATCAAATTTTAGGCGTTACCCCTAACCTCGGTTAATGCAGTGGCCTAGAGCCTTCACTTAAAAACCGAGAGCAGCGGCGTTTGCGTAGTGTGTGGTAACAGACAAGCGACACTGCGCGAAATAACCGCAGAAATCAATGTGGGACGAACGAAGAGCGTATTCGTTAGGACAGTGCGGCGAAATTTGTTGTTAATATGCTATGGCAGCAGGCGACCAATACGAGTGCCTTTATTAACAGTACGACAACGCCTGTAGCGGCGCTCCTGGCCTCGTGACCATACCGGTTGGACCCTAGATGGCCTGGTCAGATTAGTTCTGATTTTAGTTGGTAAGAACTGATAGTAGGGTTCGAGTGTGGCGCAGACCACTCAAAGCGATGGACCCAATTTGTCACAGAGGCACTGTGCAAGCTGGTGGTGGCTCATAATGGTGTGCTGTGGTCACATGGAATGGACTGGGTCCTCTGGTCACTGACAAGAAATGGTTATGTTCGGCTACTTCGAGAACATTTACAGCCATTCGTGGACTTCATCTACCCAAACAACAATGGAATTATTATGGATGATAATGCGCCATGTCACAGTTGTTCGCGATTGGTTTGAAGAACACTCTAGACAGATCTGGCGATTGGTTTTGCCACCCAGATCGCCCAACATGAATCTTATCGAGCACTTATGCGGCATAATCAGGAGGCCAGATCATGCATATAATCCCGCACCGGCAACGCTTTTGCAGTTATGAACAGTTAAGAGGGGCGTTTGAAGAGTCCGTACAAAAATACACACAACTTACGTGTTTGGGGTAAACCTTTTTTAATTTTCGACATAGTGTCCTTTTAGACTTATGCAATTCGTCCAACGCCGTTCTAATTTGTTGATCCCTTCCGAATAATAGAAAATGACCAAGTCTGCAAAATAGCTATTAGTTGCTGCAATCACTTCCTCGTTTCAATAAAATCTTTGTCCCGCCAGCCATTTCTTCAAATTGGGGAACAAATAGTAGTCTGAGGGAGCCAAGTCTGGAGAATAGGGGGATGTGAAAAGAGTTGGAATCCTGTTTCCATTAATTTTACGACCACAACTGCTGAGGTGTGTGCTGGTGCATTGTCGTGATGGAAAAGGACTTTTTTGCGGTCCAATCGCCAGCGTTTTTCTTGCAGCTCGCTCGGTTTTCAAACGGTCCAATAACCATGAATAACATTCACCTCTAATAGTTTTACCCTTTTCCAGATAGTCGATGAGGATTATCCTTTGCGAATCCCAAAAGACAGTCGCCATAACTTTTCCGGCCGAAGGAACGGTCTTCGCCTTTTTTGGTGCAGATTCTGCCTTGGTAACCCATTGTTTAGATTGTTGTTTGGTCTCAGGAGTCTAGTAATATATCTATGTTTCATCCACAGTGACGAAACGACGCTTAAAGTCCTGCGGATTCTTCCTGAACAGCTGCAAACCATCCTTGCAACACTTCACAGGATTCCGTTCTTGGTCAAGCGTGAGCAATCTCGGACCCGATCTTGCGGATAGCTTTCTCATGTCCAAATGTTTATGCAAAATATTATGTACCAGTTTATTCGAGATGGCCCACAGCACTAGCAATCACATGCACCGTAAGTCTTCTGTCATCCATCACCATGCCATGGATTTTATCAATGGTTTCTGGAGTCGTAACCTCCACAGGGCGTCCAGAACGTTCATCACCACTTGTGCCCATATGGCCACTCCGAAAATTTTGAAACCACTTATAAACTGTTCTAATCGAAGGTGCAGAGTCACCGTAATGTTTATCAAGCTTCTCTTTAGTCTTCTGAGGCGTTTTGCCTTTCATAAAGTAATGTTTAATCACCACACGAAATTCTTTTTCGTTCATTTTTTGACAATCACACGACTTCCTTGATTCGCGAATGCCAAACGCAAAGAAATAGACTAATATGGCTGAAACTTGGTGTACGTTCTTTCCAAAGATGCTACTAACTAAACATGACCTCGATACGCACCGGTGGTGCCATCTCTCGGACTTTGCACGGACTTTTCATACGCCCCTCGTATAGAAGCAGCATGGGTCAGTATTTCTGCAGGGGATTTCCAACGACTTGTTGAGTCCATGCCACGTAGAGTTGCTGCACTATCCTGGGTAAAAGGCGGTCCGACACGATGTTGTGTGTCCCATGACTTTTGTCTCCTCGGTGTGTTACAGGCGCACAAAATATTGATAATTACTTTGTTTTTACCCCTCAGAAAATTACATTTTACCCCTCGGGGGTAATTATCCGCAGCTGGGGGACCACTGCTCTAAGATGTGCTCAGAAGTCGAAGAAAGCTCTGTTCGAATCTTTCATTTCAGAAACTCTTAATGTCGCTGTTGAGAAGCTGAAAACTGGCAGCCGTCGCGTGAGTCTGCGAGACTTCGAGTAGCAACGCAGGCATCTGCGGCTCCGTTGGCAACGCGTTGCTGCGTCATGCAGGGTCACCGCCAGGGTCGGGAGGCTGGCAATTACACGCCAGATTCGTGTATAGCGACTGTTGGTTCGCAATTACGTCAGCATGCTTGCAATTTCAGCTTCCGCTGCTAGCTGGTCATTCGCTAACTGCCCTGCTTTCCCATGATTTCGGTTTCCATGTTGCTAATCAGCGGCTGAGGCCAACGTATGTCACCATGTCATTATTACAACATGCAGCTCCTTCCACACCACTCACTGAAACATGAGGATTTCCTCAAATTGTGTGAATTGGAAGAAAGCTTTAAAAGTTGGATGTAATATTTGTCATCCGTATACCAGATGGGCTCAGAGGTAATGGAAATTTAATTCCGAGGCTTTGTACATCCGATTATCAAACCTTTTCTTTTATCTTGTCGGTACACATGTTCGTGAGCTATGTTTGCATTTTCACCTGTTTTGAATATTTAGTTTATCGTCGACAGTAGAAAAGGTTACATGTGTTTTCGAGTTCTCCACGAATTTTTAATTGCAACGAACATGGATCAAAGAATTTGCATTAAAATTGGCTTGAAAATGAAACAAAGAAAAGTCAGCGCATTCGAAATGCTGACTGTGGCTTTTTGCGAATCTACTATGAGTAAAACAAGTGTTTACGAGCGCTATAGTTTTCGAAGAGGCCCAAGAAGTGATTGAAGGTGAGGACTGCCCTGCACACCTTGGTACATCAATTACTGGCGGCAGTGTGGAAGAAGTAAAATAGTTCCAGAAAATCGCCGAATCACCATTGGAGAGGTTACTGATGATGTCTGCATATCATTTAGCTCACGCCAAGCAATTTTTTTTGATGTATTGGTTCAAATGGCTCTGAGCACTATGGGACTCAACTTCTGAGGTCATTTGTCCCCTAGAACTTAGAACTAGTTAAACCTACCTAACCTAAGGACATCACAAACATCCATGCCCGAAGCAGGATTCGAACCTGCGACCGTAGCGGTCTTGCGGTTCCAGACTGCAGCGCCTTTAACCGCACGGCCACTTCGGCCGGCCTGATGTATTGGGCATGAAACTTGTAGCAGTAAAGTTTGCTCGAAAATTGTTGAATTTCGACGAAACACGACGCCGCACAGACATCGCTCAGGAATTGCTGAACGAAGTCGACAACTATTCAGAACTTCTAAAGGAGGTAGTAACAGGTGACGAAACACGGGTATGCTGGTGTGACATCGAAAGCAAGGCCCAATAGCTCCAGTGGAAACTACCTGAAGAGCCAAGACTGAAAGCAATTTGACAGGTTCGATCACATGTGAAGGCTGTCCTCACTGTTTTCGTCGATTAAAATTGGACAGACCTTATCGTCGTATGGTCAGTAAGGAATAGTACCTGGAAGTTATTGGCCTCATGCGCGAAGTAGTCCAACGAAAACGACTAGAATTGTGGCAAAAGCATTCGAGGAATTTGCTTCACGATAATGCTCCCGCTCACACCTCCATGCCTGTTCGTGATTTTTTGGCAAAAAAAGTTAAATTTCCTTATCCATCGTATCCGCCAGACATAGCCTCCTGTAACTTCTTTCCATTCCCGAGGCTGCAGAGAACCATGATACGACGTCGTTTTACCACCATTGATGCGATAAAAATGGAGTCACTGAAGTAGCTGAACATCATACCGAAAAGTGAGTTCCAGAAGAGCTTCCAAGATCGGAAAAAAACGCTGACACAAGTGTATTATATGTGAGGGGCATTACTTTGAAGGGGCCAAAGTTGATGATCAATAAATAAAGTTATTTAAACAAAAACAAATTCCCGTTACTTTTTGATCACACCTCGTAACTTAGTGTTCTTCGAAGGTAAAAAATGTAGATTTTTTACTCTTTTATGCTATTCACACACTGTTAGTTAAGACAGGTCATTATTATATCTATATACTGCTTCTAATATTTATGCCACACATCCAGAGATTCAGGTTGCGCCGACATTTTCATTTAAATATACCAGAATGGCTATATCGGGTGCGTTTGTGAGACACTTCATACTGTAAGCTACAAAAACCTCCCCAAATGCTCCCTTTAGATAATTTCACCATGATAAACAGACTTTAAGGAATGCCATTATATGATCCATTCAGCCTCATTCTCGATTGCAGTTCAGAAATTTACCGTTTCAAGTGCAGAAGAGTGTCCGGTCCACTTACAGTACGGCATGTCGATATTCGTATACCTCGTGTCTCGGTCAAGCGATGAACAGCTCCAGAATTACTTCAGCCATAATTAGAAATTGCAGCTCGAAATATTAGCGACCTGTTTTCCACTGACACAAGGAAGAGCCAATCAAGTGAGTCGATTTGCAGGTTCCCGCGTACATGAAGCTCGAAAGCCAGCTGCTGAACCAACAGTCACGTTAAATGTCAGAGGAAGCCCTACAGCCCTCGGTAATCGACACCGAGGCAATCCTAATCTTAATGTAGCCAAATGGTGATGAAAGATTTAGAGATATAGAGGAATGGTACAGTTAAACGAAGCGTCTTGTAAATGGTATGCTGTGACTGAGACACTGTGGTAATCGTAAAACTAGGTCGTCCTCCAGAATGCACCTATCATTGAACTACCATTATCACATGTTTGCGAGTCACCAAATACAGCCGAGCTGGCTTACGTCAGACTTCGTTATCTAAGAGCCAGGCTTGTAACGAGACATACTGCCCTTCCACTGTGCGTTGGTTTCGTTGAATTCGTCGACCTATCAGTTGGTCGGGACGACGAGCAGACATCGCGTTAAAGTTGTCGGCTTCAGGGACTGATGACCATTGATGTTAAGTCCCATAGTGCTCAGAGCCATTTTTTGTCGGCTTCAGTTCTCTTTTTTTATAAGTTGGGTTTCTAATCCTGGTGGAATTTCATAGCAGACTAAAAGCTCTTCAACACCCGCTCCCAACCCCATTTTTTATCCAAATTGAAAGCTAGCAACTTGAGAATAAAACAGTGGCCGGATGAACTCGTCAACAACTACCGATATTGGAACAAGTAACCCACAAGTCACTTTCAAGGCGTGGACCGCAGTCTAAGCTGCCGGTGCTCTGCAATGTGAATTCGCGGTGTGCGGATTTGCGCAGGAATAGTCAGTATGAGATTCTTTGCAGAATGGTCTGCTACACATACTGGACACCAGCGATTCGGCCTGCCATCTCTACCGCCGAAATGCGTGGCTATAGACGGAGCTTTACTGACTTCCTCCCTATTCTATTTCACTAGAGAAAGAGCACACGAGCAGATCCGTCCCCATCCCCTCCGACCCTCTTAAATAATCTACACACTAATTTAATTTCAACAAATTAGCTTATAATGCTGCCCCAGTCGTCGGAAGCGGACGCTAAAAAAACTCGTGTTCTCAAATTCCATGTTATTAGCAATATAGAGGTAGTGTTTCGCAATCACAGATTTGTTGGGCTGTTGTAAGCGTGTGTACCTTGAATGTTCCACACAGCAGTCTTCCTCATGGTCCGACCGACATGTACCAAGCTGCACAGCAATTAAAGTTATCTCATAGACACATCTGCTTTGCACAGACCTACAGTATCTTTCACGGGGTGGAAAGAGCCCTGATCCTGAGGTGGGAAAACACACCTTACAACACTTTTTTTTTTTCTTCGGTGTACATTGTATGTGAAATCTCCGAAATATATGCGCTATTTCTGAAGTTGTCACAGCCCGCAGCTTCAAGATTTGTTTTCACATCGTTCCTAAAATTCTGCTTGCCTCAAATTTTTGTTAGCGTGAAGAACAAAGGAAATTCTGTGTAGCCAATTATCATTGCAGATAATGAATCGCTTAGCCAGTGATCTCCTTGATGTGGACAATTTGTGATCTGTTGCTGTCTGGGAAAATTTTCGCTCATGTGCAATAAAAATTGTAGTGGCTTCCGCGAGCCTTTCGTGACAGTCGTCAAATTGTTTACCGTTGTTAACCCGACGATGCCTTGAAGATTAGTCACAGGGAAGAGAATTCTACAGCAGGGCATAGAAGTTCGTACATAAAAGCAGATGAAGGCTTCCGAGAAAACAAACTGTGAAATGTTCTCTCACATTTTCCACATTCTCGAAACGTGATTACGCAAGACTTTTTACCTTCTCGGTCCATTCAAGAAGCCAGGCTACGAACGTTTTGTCTAAAATATAGAAGAGATATGGGATCGAGTATTAGAATCAGAATTTAAGAGCTTTGGAAGACTTAAGATCAAATAAGGCAGAACAACAGCCCATAAGGCTTTCTAAAGTCATTGGGGGAAGTGGCAACAAGACGACTATTCACGTTGGTGTGTAGGATGTATGAGTCTGGCGATATAGCATCTGACTTCCAGAGAAAATACCTTACAACAGTTCCGAATGTTGCAACAACTGACAACAGCGAAAATTATCGCACAATTAGCTTAACAACTCGTACATCCAAGTTGATGTAAAGAAAAAATATACAGAAGAATGGAAAAGAAAATTGAGGATGTGTTGGATGAGGATCAGTTTGGCTTTAGGAAAGGTAAAGGCACCAGAGAGAGTGAATTGAAGAAAGGCGAGAGTGATGAGAAGTAACAGGAACGAGAACTGCGAGAATCTTAGCATCAGGATTTGTGGTCACGAAGTAGATGAAGTTAAGGAATTCTGCTACCTAGGCGGCAAAATAACCAATGATGGACGGAGCAAGGAGTAGAAGAGAATCAACGTGTATGAGGTGTGGTGCTACAGAAGAATATTGAAAATTAGATGAACTGATCAAGTAAGCAATCAGGAGGTTCTTCGTAGTATCGTCGAGGAAAGGAATATACGGAGAACTCTGACGACAAGAAGAAGGAACAAGATGGTAAGACTTGTGTTAAGACATCATGGAATAACTTCCATGGTACTAGAGGGAGCTGTTGGAAGTAAAAGCTATAGAGGAAGACAAAGATTTGGAATACATCCAGCAAACAGAGGACGCAAGTTGCAAGTACTACTCTTGAGATGAAGAGGTTGGCACAAGAAAGGAATTCTTGGCGAGCCGCATCAAACCAGTCAGACGACTGGTGACTAAAAAAAAAAAAAATTATTTTTTACGGTTGCTGAAATATATGCTAATGTATTGTACAAAATTTCACTACCTCTGTGCAGTAGGGGCCTAAGTATATGTTGAAAGCATAAGTAAACTCATGGTCCCCTGTGATAAAAACATGCACCTTACGGACAATACTGTAAATAATGGACAAAGTGTTCACTTGCTTACCTTCCTGACTTGTTGAATATGTTCGTTTTTATAATATTGGCCTTCGCGTTGTGCATTAGACCTCGTCCTTAGATTTAAGATTTCTTAGCTGTGGAGCACTTAGTAAAAAATTCGTGCGCTACCGGAAACGTATCAGCGACATATGCTTTCAGTGGTAACCCGAGTCGACGGCGCACTTTTTGAATGTTTCATTAATAGCGTCGAAATGTCGCGGAAACCTAATTTTTTTGGTACATAGATATCTGCTCAATGTTTTCTCTCGTACGACTTTTATAATCCTCACATTTCATTTTTCGTTTAAAACACGTACCGCTCGATTACTGCAACAAAACATTACCCGGGATACAGTTCCGGGTCTGCTGATGTACAGTAGGAAGGAACACGTCTGGAAAGGTACCAGTACCGCTGCCGTGAAAGTTGTGTTGCTACAAAGAATGCATTCGTATTACACGCGCCCGGACGCTCGACGACTCGCTCATCCTTGTGAAGAGCACGTGTGCGGAATTAACTTGACGAACGTGCAACGCTTGAAAAGTGTTGATGAAAGCGTAGCGTCAGACCTGCACTGAAATTGCACACTTACTTAAGGTGTTACTTAATCTTTTGAATTCTTAAACACCTGTGAGCGTTGCTTTTGTTTCCAAATATTTTTCTTCTTCACTTACGCCCGTATTCCGCAAGCCACCAAGCAACAAGACAGAGCGTACTTGTTAGCAGTATTAGACATTTTCAACCCCTATTCATTCACGCAGGGGCTCAGGGAAAGTGCCTATATACCTCGGTACACAAATTATATGGGAAAAGCAACGCAACTAGTGCACAATTTTCCTCGAATTCCTGTTCTCTTGATTTATCCAATAGGGTTGCGTGAGAACGTCACCTTTCTTTCAAAGTTTCCGCGCGATCGCTACGGTCGCAGGTTCGAGTCCTGCCTCGGGCATGGATGTGTGTGAAGTCCTTAGGTTAGTTAGGTTTAAGTAGTTCTAAGTCTAGGTGACTCATGACCTCAGAGTTTAAGTCCCATAGTGCTCAGAGCCGTTTGAACAATTTTTGATCTGTCGCTTATGTATAAAGTAAAACTAGCAATAAGTAGCTATGAGTACAAATTAATACACACTCAGAAATAAAAAACACGTCATCGGCCTGGCATTGCATTCACTGGAGTAGAACTGTCAATGACGACGTGTCTGGAGACACCCTGGACAGCAGTGGGGTACCAGCCTGTTATCCGACCCGGCAGCCAGGAGTGATGGTCTGGGGTGTCATTTCTTTTCATAGCAAGACTCCTTTAGTTGCCATCCTTGGCACACTTACAGCACAGCTGTACGTCGACGATATTCTACGCCCCGTTTTGTTGCCCTTCATGGAAAGCCATCCTGGGCTTACATTTCGGCATGATAATGACGAACCGCACGTGGCGAGAGTTTCTACTGCTTGTCTTGTGCTTGCCAAACCTTACTTGGCCAGCAAGAACGCCGGATCTCTCCCCAGTAGAGAACGTTTGGAGCATTATGGTTAGAGCCCTCCAACTAGCTCGGAATTCTGACGACGCAAATTGAACAGAATCCCTCAGGAGGACATCCAGTAACTCTGTCAGTCAATGCAAAGCCGAATAACTGCTTGCATAAGGGCGAGAGGTGGACCAATGCATTATCGACTTGGTCAATTTGTGAAACTCCATCTCTTGAATAAATGATCAATTTTTCTGAAACTAAAATAATTCGTTTGTCTGTAAATGTACATCACATTTACCAACTTCCAACCCATTCAGATAGTTCCTTTGTGCTACGTCGATCTTTTTCTCCTTTGAGTGTAACTAGCTCTACGACGGATCGTGCGCTCCGCGGTCACGGCCTCTGGATTCATACACTACTGGCCATTAAAATTGCTACACTACGTATATGACGTGCTACAGACGCGGAATTTAACAGACAGGAAGAAGATGCTGTGATATGCAAATGATTAACTTTTCAGAACATTCACACAAGGTTGGCGCCGGTGGCGACACCTAAAACGTGCTGACATGGGGAAAGTTTCCAAACGATTTCTCATACACAGACAGCAGTTGACCGGCGTTGCCTGGTGAAACGTTGTTGTGATGCCTCGTGTAAGGAGGAGAAATGCGTACCATCGCGTTTCCGACTTTGATAAAGGTCGGATTGTAGCATATCGCGATTGCGGTTTATCGTATCGCGACATTGCTGGTCGCATTGGTCGAGATCCAATGACTGTTAGCAGAATATGGAATCGATGGGTTCAGGAGAGTATTACGGAACGCCGTGCTGGATCCCATCGGCCTCGTATCACTAGCAGTCGAGATGACGGGCATCTTATCCGCATGGCTGTAACGGATCGTGCAGCCACGTCTCGATCCCTGAGTCAACAGATGGGTACGTTTGCAAGACAACAACCATCTGCACGAACAGTTCGACGACGTTTGCAGCAGCATGGACTATCAGCTCGGAGACCATAGCTGCGGTTACCCTTGACGCTGCATCACAAACAGGATCGCCTGCGATGGTGTACTCAACGACGAACCCGGGTGCGCTAATGGCAAAACGTCATTTTCTCGGATGAATCCAGGTTCTGTTTACAGCATCATGACTGTCGCATCCGTGTTTGGCGACATCGCGGTGAACGCACACTGGAAGCGTGTATTCGTCATTGCCATACTTGCGTATCACCCGGCGTGATAGTATGGGGTGCCATTGGTTACACGTCTCGGCACCTCTTGTTCGCATTGACGCCACTTTGAGCAGTGGACGTTACATTTCAGATGTGTTACTTCCGTGGCTCTACCCTTCATTCGATTCCTGCAAAACCCTACATTTCAGCAGGGTAATGCACGACCGCATGTTGCAGGTTGCGGGCCTTTCTGGATACAGAAAATGTTCGACTGCTGCCCTGGCCAGCACATTCTCCAGATCTGTCACCAATTGAAAACGTGTCGTCAGTGGTGGCCGAGCAACTGGCTCGTCACAATACGCCAGTCACTACTCTTGATGAACTGTGGTATCATGTTGAAGCTGCATGGCCAGCTGTACCTGTACACCCCATCCAAGCTCTGTTTGACTCAATGCTCAGGCGTATCAAGGCAATTATTATGGCCAGAGGTGGTTGTTCTGGGTACTGATTTTTCAGGATGTATGCACCCAATTTGCGTGAAAATGTAATCACATGTCAGTTCTAGTATATTTGTCCAATGAATACCCGTTTATCATCTGCATTTTTTCTTGGTGTAACAATTTTAATGGCCAGTAGTGTATTTAAGTTCTTTTAATTCGGGAAACAAGTACACATACAAAGACATACTTATCGCAAGTGACCATACGGCGAATGAGCGAGTGTATCTCGCACCATTGCTTGTCGGTCCCCCTCCTCTACCACTAGCAAATGGAGGGAGGAAAAAGTGATTCACGCACACACACACACACACACACACATATATATATATATATACACGCTTCGGCATTAGCCCTGATTACTCTTATCGGCTCTTGCGGTCCGTACGCGTGATAAATACTGGTGGCAGTAAGATCGTTCCTTTCTGTACTCTGTTGTAAATGCTGGTATCTCCAAACTTCGTCATGAGTGTTTTTTGAAAAGGACAATACCTTCGCTACCGGGAAACCCATTGGTCTTATCGAAGCATCTCCGTGGTAACTGGTAACTGGTTGTTGGTTGGACCTGTCGTTAACAAATTTTGCAGCACTCCTCCGAACTGCTTCGATGTCTTTCTTAAAGCTACCTGGAGGGATCCCAAACACTCGTGAAGTATTCAAGAATAAGTCATACAAGTGTTTGGTTTGCTGTCTTCTTTATAGATGACCTACACTTTCCTAGGATTTTCCGAACAAGTCGAAGTCTACAATTCGCCATCCCTACGACCGGCCCTGCACGCTTGTTTCATTTTATGTTGCTTTCCACCGTTCCGGGGCTAGTTATTCGGTCGACGTGACTGTGTTAAGCGGCATACCATTAATGTTAAAAGATTGTTTTTCCTACTCATCTGCATTAAGATTAATTTTTCCGTACTTAGATCAGTATGCTATTCACTGTCCCAAACACAAATAGTGAACTTCCAGTAGCTGTTCGTAACACACAGGAGGAGAGGATTAGGAGTAGCACGTGTGTGTGTGTGTGTGTGTGTGTGTGTGTGTGTGTGTGTGTGTGTGTGTGTGTGTGTTTGTGATAGCATCATAAGTATATAGACCGAAGGTATAACTAAGTTGATACAATTAGTTTAACATTGTTGTGACAACTTTTACAACGTCTGCTTCTCAAGACATGGGTGTTGCCTTCCTTTATTTATCTTGCAGAAAACTAAAATGCCTTGGAAGTTTTGTGCCTGCTTCCATGTTGTCAGTAGTGTTGTCAAAATGGTCAGAAAATCTAGCAGGATGGAGGTTTAAAATATCTAGGGCGTGCTGGGCAAAGAAGTTAGGTTATCTAACATACATTAAACAACCTAACACGGTGTTTTGTTGAAATCTGCCCATCACACTCATTGGGCAATGATGGCGTTAGAACATGTTCTTCACCGGGACTTATTTCACCGAACTCACAGAAGAATAACGGTTAATTCTTCTTCCGTGCATTGAAATTCGTGCGTACTTTATAAATCTGGGGTCGGTTCTAGAACCATTATTTATTTTTAATACATTTTTCACGTTCGGTAGTACCTTGACTATGTGATGAATGAATGCTTGGTAGATTTATAATTCGAGTTTGAACGCTAAAACCTTACGCTTTTTGATGACCGCCGTACAAAATTACATTCTGACCTTCATTCGTGAAGAATTGTTAGTTAACAGTGAGAGGCTCGGAGGAAATACTCTTTACGATCACCACTCTAATCAGTGTACGGAGTAGTAGGAAATCTAGAAAAACGGAAAATAACTGATCACCTGCGTTCTCTAGTCCGTCTCGGTAGCAGTGTGGTCAGCGTGGCTGACTGTCATATGGAGGACCCGGGTTCAACTCCGGGTACTGCCAGAAATTTTTCCTTAGAGGGAGGACTTGAACTTGACGCCATTGGCAGAGGATGACACGGCAATCGGTCGGTGCCGATTGACCTGCCTGTGACCAGAATGGCGGAGAGAGTGAAGCGAGTGCAAATAAATCAGATTAGCAAAATCTGTCTGCCTCTGCGTACTGAGAGCCCTCTTCGCTGTTAGTTGACGTTTAGTGGAGAACTTTCACTGCATGCTAGCAAAAGAGCACGGAGGCTCAGAAATTGGCTATAAATCTTACGTCAGTCGCATTGTGAAATTACTTCAAAATGCGGCAGTTAGTTTTCGAAAGACAAATTATTTATGCTCCTGTCTTCTTTCACAGTTCTTCCGTTTATCGTTTTCAGTTGTCCTAAATCCACGAATTCATGGGTTAATTCACCACCCTAACTGCTAATCTAAAGTTTACCTTTGAGTGTGCTGCCTAAGCTGAACTTACTTTAATTACTCAAGTTCTAGACTCATGCGAACGTACAAAATCTACGATTATCACGAAAGAAAGAGCTCGTTTTCCCACTTCACTAAAAACAACCGCCAGAAGTATTCAAGTTCTTGGCACTTTCGTAATAGCTAGTCGCCTTATTAGCCAGTAGCGTACAAGGTTTCTCTACCGGAGAGCTCTGTCCTTAATTTCTAGAAAAACACCACTTTGCCTCCGCCGTAAAGCGACGGCGTGCGCTCGCCGGCGCTGCGAGAGGTAAGGCATGACGCACGAAAACTAGCCTTCACTGTGGAAATACCAAATCCTTCAAAATTCTGCAAGGAGAGGCAAAATCACTGGAGCCACCCCTGCGCTGTAGGCTTCAACAGTCTCTCTGAAGTACCAGTAATAAATATTGAGTACCAGAACAAAACAACAGATCATTCCATATCTTCGTAAATAATAGAATTAATTACACAATAAAATTCTTTTCCTTTGCGTACTTGTCGTATTGTTTCCATAGTTTGATCCATCCTTAAAATATTACTTCTGTCGACATTACGAGCCACACTCATACGTCGGTGGAAATGTGTGTGTACTGTTTTGTAGCGAAGTATTTGGAGGTCAAAAGCTAAATAAGTACAGGCACCTTAATTATCGTGAACCTGTCAGCCGGCTAGAGTGGCCGAGCGGTTCTAGGCGCTACAGTCTTGATCCGTGCGACAGCTACGGTCGCAGGTTCGAATCCTGCCTCGGGCATGGATGTGTGTGACGTCCTTAGGTTAGTTAGGTTTAAGTAGTTCTAAGTTCTAGGGGACTGATGACCTCAGAAGTTAAGTCCCATAGTGCTCGGAGCCATTTGAACCATTTTTTGAAGCTATCATCGGTCAGAAAGATCATCCACTGTTACAACAAGGTGCCTGAACCTGTGTGGATTTAGGGCCACTTCTTTCACTGTCTTAAAATGCCCAATTTGTTGTACCATTCTCCCGCACGTATTCTCGCACTGTCAAGGAGGAGCGGTTTTTATAGCTGTCCCGCCAAATCTCCAGGCATTGCGTTCTCGCATGTTCTCGCCTCACGCTAATGTGCTGGAGTCTCTTGTTTCTCAATGCATTTATGATCCTCTGACTTCCCGTCACGCCACTCGCCGTCCTCTCAGCTGCCTGGTTGTAATACAAAGAAGACAACACGTTTGCTCTCTTCCTTACTAGCTGTCCATCGGAGGCAGTGAGAATTACGACCCCCCCCCCCCCCCCCCATCCCACCCCACCCCACCCCACCCCGCAACGAGCATGTGACGTCACAGCAGTCGCCTTGTCCACCATACCTCGCGAACACTCCGTTCCGTGCAGGGCCCACGAGAAATCAAAATATCAGTGAAAAGATACCCATTTGTCGTGTCACTTTGTCGTGTGCTAATGAGAGCTAGCATGCATGTAAACGCATTGTTAAACTCGTCTGGAGTAGTTACTTGATCCCGCTGGAGACGGCTGCTAGCACTCGTAAGATCTGCAGTGTCACGTGCTGTGACGTATGTGCCACGGTCTGTTTTTCTTGTGGGCCTCGCTTTCCGTGTTACTACGCCGTAGAAAACAACTGGGCAAATGATGAGGAGGATGTCTTGAGTTTAGTCTTGTGTGTAATAGCGTTGAACCTAGTGTATTTCTCAGGATTGAGTAACACATGCCAGTCTGTGTGAAGACAGCGTGACCTGACTTGATCTTGCTCTGTGCGTGATACAAGTAGTTGTTCAGTCTAGTTTTCATTGATCTGTAAACCCAGTTTCGTCGCCTCTACCATGACGCCTTTTGCCAAATTTCTCAGCCCATTCTCATTCTGGCTGACAAGTAAAATGTCGTCTGCATAGGCTTTTGATTTATGATGAGACATCATTTTACGTATACTGCTGATCTATCCGCCCGCTTGGAGCTAAATTAATCTCTTCGACCAGATGTAATTTCGAAACCCTCTGATCTCTCTTCCTCATGCAGCACTGCGGCTAAAGGTCCCTATTTAGACATTACAGACTTCCTAACCAAGAGGGATCAATAAGACTGGAAGGCTAAGAACGAAGTGCTCTGACTAGAAAGGGTATAAGACAAGGATGTAGTCTTTCGCCCTTACTGTTCAATCCGTACGTCGAAGAAACATGGACGGAAATAAAAGAAAGGTTCAAGAGTAGGATTAAAATTCAGAGTGAACGGATATCAACGATAAGATTCGCTGACAACATTGTGGTCTCAGTAAATGTGAAGGAGAATTGCAGAATGTGTTGAACGGAATGAAGAGTCTAAAGGGTACAGAATACGGAAAGATGAAAGTAATAAGAAGGAGCAGAATTGACAACAGCGAGAAACTAAAAGTTAGCATCGGGGATCGTGGAGTAAACAGAGTTAAGGAATTCTGCTACGTAGGCAGCAAAATACTCCAATAGTGTATTTTGACCCGGGAAAAGGTATATTTTAAACGGTATTTTTAACCAGGAAAAGTCTGGAACTATTTTTTTGTTTGTCCACGCTACACCTTGTGGTTGCGTTTGCACTGGCCATTAAAACTGCTACACCACGAAGATGACGTGCTACAGACGCGAAATTTAACCGACAGGAAGATGATGCTGTGATATGCAAATGATTAGCTTTTCAGAGCATTCACACAAGGTTGGCGCCGGTGGCGACACCTACAACATACTGACATCAGGGAATTTTCCAACCGATTTCTCATACACACACAGCAGTTGACCGGCGTTGCCTAGTGAAACGTTGTTGTGATGCCTCGTGTAAGGAGGAGAAATGCGTACCATCACGTTTCCGACTTTGAGAAAGGTTGGATTGTAGCCTACCGCGATTGCGGTTTATCGTATCGCGCCACTGCTGCTCGCGTTGGTCGAGATCCAATGACTGTTAGCAGAATATCGAATCGGTGGGTTCAGAAGGGTAATACGGAACGCCGTGCTGGATCCCATCGGCCTCGTATCACTAGCAGTCGAGATGACAGGCATCTTATCCGCATGGCTGTAACGGATCTTGCAGCCACGTCTCGATCCCTGAGTCAACAGATGGGGACGTTTGCAAGACAACAACCATCTGCACGAACAGTTAGACGGCGTCTGCAGTAGCGTGGACGATCAGCTCGGAGACCACGGCTGCGATTACCCGACGCTACATGACAGGAGCGCCTGCGATGGTGACTCAACGACGAACATGGGTGCAGGAATGGCAAAACGTCATTTTTTCGAATGAATCCAGGTTCTGTTTACAACATCATGATGGTCGCATCCGTGTTTGGCGACATCGCGGTGAACGCACATTGGAAGCGTGTATTCGTCATCGCCATACTGGCATATCACCCGGCGTGATGGTATGGGGTGCCATTGGTTACACGTCTCGGTCACCTCTTGTTCGCATTGACGGCACTTTGAACAGTGGACGTTACATTTCAGACGCGTGGCTCTACCCTTCATTCGATCCCTACGAAACCCTACATTTCAGCAGGATACTGCACGACCGCATGTTGCAGGTCCTGTACGGGCCTTTCTTGATACGGGAAATGTTCGACTGCTGCCCTGGCCAGCATATTCTCCAGTTTTCTCACCAGTTGAAAACGTCTGGTCAATAGTGGCCGAGCAACTGGCTCGTCACAATTCGCCAGTCACTATTCTTGATGAACTGTGGTATGGTGTTGAAGCAGCATGGGCAGCTGTACCTGTACACGCCATCCAAGCTCTGTTTGACTCAATGCCCAGGCGTATCAAGGCCGTTATTACGGCCAGAGGTGGTTGTTCTGGGTACTGATTTTTCAGGATGTATGCACCCAATTTGCGTGAAAACGTAATCACATGTCAGTTCTAGTATAATATATTTGTCCAATGAATACCAGTTTATCATCTGCATTTTTTCTTGGTGTAACAATTTTAATGGCCAGTAGTGTAGTACTAAGCAAAGATTACTTTCGATACACATTTCTGTATTCAACTTTGATTGCATATAGCGGTATAATATACAGTGCCGCCCCGTGGTCGCCATCGTTATTGAAGTGTCCGTGTGTGCGGCTGTTGCAGGATGGAAGCAGAGGCCGGAGGCAACGAGTTGGGTGCGCAGCCGGTGGAGGAGGAGCCGCTGCTCGGCGCCGTCGACATCCTGCTGCTGGCCGCGCTGCTGGGGCTCGCCGTCTGGTACCTGCGCAGCCGCAAGGCCAAGAAGGAGGCCCAGCTGGCCGCCTTCTCCACAAAGTCCTACACCATACAGTGAGTACACGCCACGGCAGTGTATACAGAGCGAACACTAATAATTTTTGGATGTGAGGTCCGCCAGTTATGCAAAACACCGTTTATCTCAGTACCCAAACACGTTTCGGCACCATTGTGCCATCATCAGTGGGTTTTCGCTTTTATTTATTCTGCAATGCGAACATTTTCGTTAAATGATTGTAAAATTATGTGCATTTTTAGATTAAACAACAGAACATTAATAAAACTGTCCAACTTCACGATCGGATACCTGGCTGGAAATGGAGGAAAAAGGTCCTATGAACATGTCTGGAAATGCATCTTTGCCACGGTAGATGGCGCTGACAAATGACTGTTCCTCGTGTCGTGTATTCCTTGTGTGTTGTAGGCTGTGTGATTGGCGCAACGTACTGTAAGCAGCAGAATGGCCCAGTATTCCTGTTGGGAACATGCCGAGGTGGTGTTTGTGTACGGCCAAGCAGATGGGAGCAGTCGAGAAGCATCACGGCTATACCAAAACAAGTACCCTCACAGACCCAACCACATCACACATTTCAAGCCCGTTTCTGGCGTTTGTGTGATCATGGATTCTTTGAGACAGACGAACGAACAGGGAGGCGGAGGACTTTGCGTGCACTAGATTTGGAAGACTGGATTGCACAGGCTAATGTGACGAACCCCCGGCACAAGCTGCAGGCAAGTGGCCCGTCAACGTGGTGTAAGCCAAAGTACGATTATGTGTATCCTGTATGACACCTGCTAGTATCCCTATCACATGCAATGAGCGTAAGGATTATCTGCAGCGGATTTATCTCTACGGGAAGGATTTTGTCAATGGTTTTGCGCCAGACCATCACAATTATAGGATTTAAGTCATCAGTCCTCTTTAGTCAGAAAGCAACCTTTACCAGAACTGGAATCATAAATCTGCATAATCGTCACCGTTGGGGTTCAGACGCTCCTCAGGGAATGGTTGATGCTTTTCATCAGCATCGGTTCAGCGTCAATGTGTAGGCAGGGGTTCTTGTCGACTACATACTTGGCCGCTTACTATTCCACAACGCCTCGAGGGAGGAACGAACGTACCTGGACTTCCTGCGGAAAATTCTGCTCGGCTGCTGGAGAATGTGCCTTTAGCATTACGACGGGTTATGTGATTTCTTAATGACGGAGCACCACCCCGCTTCCGTATTACAGTTAGCCAGCACCTCAACACCTTCCCCGGACGTTGGATGGGACGTGGAGCCTCTGTAGCGTGGCTTGCTAGATCACCGTACTTAAACCCCCTTGATTTTTTTTCCTGGGGGCATTTGAAAAAGCGTTGTGCGTGCTGGACCCGTTGCCGGTGTGCAGACCCTTCAACAGCGTGTTCACATTCTTAACGCGATTCGGAGAGCGGCAGGAACGTTGCAAAGAGTGCGGCAATCGATGATGGATGGGTAAACGCGTGCACTGCATTCCATGGAGACCACTTTGAATACCTGCTGTGACATGGATGCGATGCAACTCTGTACTGTGTTGCAGGACGATACGTTGTCTTTGCACGCACACCATCCAATTCCGGACACGTGTTAACAGGACCTTTTCTCTTGCATTTCAAGTCAGGACTCTGTCCCTGCAGTTTGTCGGTTTCATTAATATTCACCCTGCATAGTGTTTGAAAATTCCTGTTAATAGCTCCTTGAGGTTGTAGAGGAACTTCGTAGTTAAAATTTTGATTAGGAAGCCATATCCGAAAATGTGCTCTTTGTATGTGAAAAAAGTTTGAAGGACTGATGTTTTGGCTGTCAAGAAGGGCTATAGGTCATACGCTCCCACGCGTTTGTTAGCCGTGGGCGTGACCCGTTATAACTGACTGGGCCGGCTGCCACACGTTTATGTTTCCATAATTATTTGGCGGCACCTGAACATGAAGCCTTAGGCGTGGAAACTGGTCGCGCAATAAGAAAGAAGTTACTGGCAACAGGATCGGATTTTTATTCTATCAAAAGCGTTACATTCCATTTCTTGTCCCATCCTTCTCAGAAATGAGACGGTGCTAAGTCATTAATAACGTCGGGTTTGTCAGTAAGTGAAAGCTAATAAGAAGAAAATAAATACTCTCCAACATAATACCAATTAGGTAGGTTTGATACACGTGATTTGCTGCAGGGTGAGAAATTTTGTCGTTGCCTGTATTTTTTCTGGCAACATCAGTTCGACAACCACCTTTATTTTTATTTTGATGGTTTATATTTCATTCGTTGTGAGCACATCGGAGTGGCAGACACAGTCTCGAACGCTGCTGCATAAAAATAATGCGTAAACAGTGAGTCTCAGCATAAAGATACAAATTTTGGTAAATTATAACAGTATTATACCGCCGTTAATGTGTGTAATAGACGATGGACCATAAATCCATACAAAGTATGAAGTACATTTTAGTTCACAAATAGTGACGTTATTTCTAAGAATATAGCTATATACTCATAGAAAAAAATTTAACTACGCGTTTCTAAAGAAGAGAAATTTCTTAACATAGAATATAGATTTAAGTGTTAGGAATTCTTTTCTGTAGGTTTTTGTATGGAGTTTAGGCATAATGGGAGTGAAATCTGGACAACAAACAGTTTAGACAAGACAATAGAAACTTTCGAAATGTGTTGCCATTGAAGCATGCTTAAGATTAGATCTGTAGATCACGTAACTAATAAAAAGGTACTGAATAGAAGTGGAGAGACAAGAAATTTGTGGGAGGATCTGACTAAAAGGAGGGATCAGTTGATAGGACGCAGTCTGAGACATCAAGAGATCAACAGTTCAGTATTGGAGAAGTAAAAATCGTAGAGGAAGAAAAGAAAAAGAATATAGTATGCAGATTGAGAAGGATTTATGTTGCAGTAGTTATTCGGAGATGAAGAGGCTTGCACAGGATAGAGTAGATGGAGAGCTACATGAAACCAGTCTCTGACGGAAGACAAAAACAACAACAACAACAACAACAGTTCCGTTTTATTACTGTAGTTGTGGTGTGTGTAAGCATGTTTACTATTCTGTACTTTGGTATGTCTGTGTTGCAATGCGAACCTGAATAATGTAATTGGTGACCTTACGTAAACTCTATCCATCAGAAACAGTATAATTGTGTTACAATTAACTTGTGCTTAAAAATAAATAAAAAACGTAAATCTGTATAGTAAAGAAACAGTCCTGTGAAATGCTGTACTGCGCAGTGCAGTCAATAGTGCTACAGGGCGTGACATCACAGTGCGTGTCTTGCAATTCCAACACACACAGCCCGGTAGAGTAAAAATCTGAGCCTCGGGCATGGATGTGTGTGATGTCCTCAGGTTAGTTGGGTTTAAGTAGTTCTAAGTTCTAGGGGACTGATGACCACAGTAGTTAAGTCCCACAGTGCTCAGAGCCATAATAAGAATCTGAAAGAACTATCCAAAATTTTCCCGTGATAATGCCCTGTAAATTTATGTGCGCAAACTAATTGGTTAAAATCCCGTAAACTAAATGATGTACGCGCCAATGCAATATTGCACTGTAAGAGTAAGATTATCTGCATAAGAAAAGTGGTCTGAACTGGTCTTCACTGAATCGACCCTGAAGACCATTTTGAAATGCAATGCATCACTGGTATTAAATCAGCGCTAACAAATTTTGTGGTTACGAAAACTCGATAATGCTCGAAAGTGGTGAATATTAAACGCAGCAGCAAACTAGCTATAGAAAGTAACGTTGTCGAAGTGCAATGCAAGGAAAAGCGACTATGCTAACCACATCATACACCAAGTGTGAGCAACTGTGTTCCACTAGGAGCAATGCGGCAACACAGGACTAGAAAATGAAACTTCCGTGAGGAGATGACGGGAGGAACTTACTCAATGACTGAAAAGAGGCTATCATCAAAAATGTATTGTGAATCTATTCCTTATAAAAATCACAACCATCGTCAGAAAAATCACTTTTTATACAAAATACAATTTTATCATCAAATTAGTTAATGAAATGGTAAGGGAGTGGTAAATCTATAACTCTTGAGTCTTAGCTGTGTGGGTAGATAACTTTGTTTAATCACGTCTCAACAATCCATCAAACTGACCCGAACCGATAAAGAAAAATCGTGCTAAATATTTCCCTTTCTCAAACTGATAGTAAATTACGCGCGAGCAAGCAATTCAGCAACAACATCGCCAGACTATCTTTACACTTCTCAACTTAATCTTTATAAATTCGTATCTTCAAAAAGCAACATCCTCTGCGTCCCTATTTCTGTGACCAACACCTGACTTTCAATTAATTTTCAGTGGTAATGACAATGCTGCCGACAACCAAAGATCACTTTGCTTGTTGTCAGAATCTCTTTCGGGTGACGTATCGACCATTGAAGACTTCATATTTGTACACTGGATATTTTTCAGATAGTAGTGTGACATATCGAATAAAAGAGAGCTCACATCTCCTTTGTTGAATACCAAAGTAAGCTACACTGCTATTTGTAAAAAGTGAAACGCTCAGAAGTAATGATTGCAACACGCCACGATAAGACGGCGTGTAGAACAACGGAACCATAAGAAGCGGTTTAAATGGCAGAGAGGTGGCGTGCACGTTGGTTCAACAAGGTCCTCTTTCTGTGACCAGAGAGGTCAGTGTTAAGCAATGCTCAGCCGATGTGGAGCCATCACACGAAATGGAAACGGGTACTCAATTGCCACTATGCCTCGCCGACATCACAGGGTGGAATATCTGCATGTGAATGCATTCGAACGTGGCAGAATGGTTGAGGTCAGGGAGGCGGTCCGTCTTTCCTTAACACTGCAGCTCGCACAGGGCATGGTGCTTAAATAGTGAGGCGTATGTAGAACCAGTGGAGGGAAGAGGGCCGTACACACCACTGATCTTTACACGGGCTACAGACACCGGAGTACGTAAATAGATTTTCCAATACCGCTTTTGGTGGGTCATGTAAACCCTCCAAATGTCTGGAAATCCGCTTCTTGCTGACGGTTTTCCTCTTCCAAAATCGATTTTCGCTACCGTGTAAAAGCGCAATTGTTTTTTAAGCGCGCTTGGGCTGCTAGTTAACGACTTGTTTTTAAAAAAATTCGGCTAATATAGACGGAGCGACTTTCTGCAGTGTGAAGGAGAAGTAGAAATATTACACTGAGCATGAAGCTACTTCTAATATTTAACCGAAGAGAAATTGCAATTAGAATTTTATTAATACCGTCAGCTGCCGGCGCGCGTTGATATAAATCAACGGACAGGTGAAAATGTGTGCCCCGACCGGTACTCGAACCCGGGATCTCCTGCTTACATGGCAGACGATCTATCCATCTTTTTTTATTTTTTATTCTCATTTTGTTAGTTTTCTTTCGTTGTATCTGCTCGGGGCGGACGTCGCAAGACACACGTTTCAGTTCGTCGTTGATCCATTAACTCAGTTTTTTTTATTACAGAGGGAAGCTAACCCTCTGACCGAATCCATCTGAGCCACCGAGGGCACAGAGGATAGCGCGACTGCAGGGACTGTCTCGCGCACGCCTCCCGTGAGACCCACATTCTCACCTTGTACGTCCCAACACAGCATTCGTAGTGTCTCACCCCAACACACTCATTACTCGTGGAAGACATTCTTACCAGGTCCTGTAAGAGTTCGGGGAATATGTGTGCATCCGCACAGAAGAAAAAGGTCATGGCCGGTATTGCCAGAACTATATACCGGGTGATCAAAAAGTCAGTAAAAATTTGAAAACTGAATAAATCACGGAATAATGTAGATAGAGAGGTACAAATTGACACACATGCTTGGAATGACATGGGGTTTTATTAGAACAAAAAATATAAAAGTTCACAAAATGCCCGACAGATGGCGCTTCATCTGATCAGAATAGCAATAGTTAGCATAACATAGTAAGACAAAGCAAAGACTATGTTCTTTACAGGAAATGCTCAATATGTCCACCATCATTCCTCAACAATAACTGTAGTCGAGGAATAATGTTGTGAACAGCATTTAAAGCATGTCCGGAGTTATTACGAGGCATTGGCGTCGGATGTTGTTTTTCAGCATCCCTAGAGATGTCGGTCGATCACAATACAGTTGCGACTTCAGGTAACCCCAAAGCCAATAATCGCACGGACTGAGGTCTGGGGACCTGGGAGGCCAAGCATGACGAAAGTGGCGGCTGAGCACACGATCACCACCAAACGACGCGCGCAAGAGATCTTTCACGCGGCTAGCAATTTTTTTTTTTGTTCTAATAAAACCCCATGTCATTCCAAGCATGTGTGTCAATTTTTCCCCTCTATCTACATCATTCCGTGGTTTAAGTTTTCAAATTTATACTGACTTTTTGATCGTCCGATACTTACATGGATATGGTGTCCGTTCTTTCGAACATGTCCGAAAGAACAGACACCATATCCATATAAGAAATAGCAATTGTGCCGACTACATCAGAAACTGGAACAGCTGATTTCCAGACGCCGTATTTGAATGGGCTAGAAAATCCGCTTCAGGTCTTAACAAGTAAACACGACAGCGAAAAACGCTTTCCGAAATTGTTTCCGGCTCCCGAAAGATGTGTCGGATGTAAACTTAGTGACAGTGTACTGGATGACACACTGTAGCGGACGGAACAGCTTCGCCTACAGCATTGGCGCAACGTTGGGATACTGCAACGGGTGTGGGCATTTCTGCGTCGACGGTTTGACGCCGTCTTCTGCGCGCTATACTAGAGGAAAGCATGACATTGCGTCAGCTTCCATCGACCAGCACCCACCAATGCCTCTGACTATAATGGGCACGTGAACGCTAACACTAACGTGCTTAGTGGCAAAATGTACTGTTTTCGGACGAGTCCAGCTTCAGCTTGTCCTACAATGATGGCCGCATACCCATTCGAAACCGCCGTGGTGAACGCAATGGGGCAGTCTGTATTGTTGAGCGGCATGCCGCCAAACTCGAAGTGTGGTGGTTTGGGGCGCCGTTGCCTTTAATGTGTGATCTCGCCTCCTACGTCGTGAGGGCAGTCTGAACAGCTACCGCTACATCAGGGAGATTTTACAGCCCGAGACACTGCCACTCCTGCAGACTGTTCCACATGCCGTATTTCAGCAGGACAATACCTAGCCACATGTGGCGAGGAATGTGCAAACCTTCTTCGAAGAATTGCGGGCACCACTGCTTCCTTGGCGAGCCCGTTCGTCTAACATTTCGCCCATCGAACATGTCTCGGATACAGTCGGTCAGCAACTTGTCCGTTTAGGTCCTCCTGCAACCTTTGTGAACGCGCCTACAAACAGCGTGGTCAGTAGCATATTCAGGCACTCTTTGATTCATCCCATGACGTCTAGCGGCTCTGATTGCAGCACGAGGTGGCGCTACTATATACTGATTTTCGTCATCACAGCGCATGTACAGATCTATAATCCTAATCTTCCAATCGGTGGAATAAATTTCATTGTGCACCCATCTCTCGATCTCGGTGTTTCACTTTCTTCAAAGAGTAGTGTAGAAACCTTAGACAGTAGTCATGGACTCGAAGGGAGTGAAACTGCCTAGACGGAACATTAGCTGTAAACCACATAATCTAAATAATATTTTAACTAACGTTTGCTGGTCAAAGCAGAACTAGATGGTTTATAATTATTGTTACATCTTTGCACTTTCTTCCGGAGTGTGTATTGTATCTATATTACTCCTATGACGAAATTCTATTATTAGCTTGCAGATTATGTAACTATGTATCATGTAAACTACATTATACCTATGTAGTGATTAACCTCTCTTTATGTTACGTAAATCAAATGCCAACGGCCTTGCCTCGTGGAACACCTGTACACTGGCTCCCGTACGCTCACCGAGGTCAGAGATGTTGCGTGTGGCCAGTGCTTGGACGGGTAATCGCCCGCGTACGCCACGTGCTGTTGGTTGCTTACACTTTGTCCTTACGGCAAAGAGGGTGAGCGGGGGTTGGCATCAAGTTCCTGAACACTAAACTTTGCACCAGTGTCCTTCTCCGCGGTATCTCATGAAGTGAGATGGTCCGTCCGTCGGATGGGGACGGTTAAGCTGGGCTGCATCCTTGGTGCTGTTAGAGAGGAGTAGGCTACATGCCGGCACAAGTTTTCACCCGCTCCCTTCTCACATCATCATCATCATCATCATCATCATCATCATCATCATCCAACACAAGACATGACATCATACTACACACACCCATTAGTTGCCTCCACTTACCACGTACGGCACACTTCAACACACTTTTCATCTTCGCGAAGGAAGGTGCCATTGTGCACGAAGGATAGATGTTGTTGTTGTTGTTGTCTTCAGTCCTGAGACTGGTTTGATGCAGCTCTCCATGCTATTCTATCCTGTGCAAGCTTTTTCATCTCCCAGTACCTACTGCAACCTACATCCTTCTGAATCTGCTTAGTGTATTCATCTCTCGGTCTCCCTCTACGATTTTTACCCTCCACGCTGCCCTCCAATACTAAATTGGTGATCCCTTGATGCCTCAGAAAATGTCCTACCAACCGATCCCTTCTTCTGGTCAAGTTGTGCCACAGACTTCTCTTCTCCCCAATCCTATTCAATACTTCCTCATTAGTTATGTGATCTACCCATCTAATCTTCAGCATTCTTCTGTAGCACCACATTTCGAAAGCTTCTATTCTCTTCCTGTCCAAACTATTTATCGTCCATGTTTCACTTCCATACATGGCTACACTCCATACGAATACTTTCAGAAATGACTTCCTGACACTTAAATCTATACTGGATGTTAACAAATTTCTCTTCTTCAGAAACGCTTTCCTTGCCATTGCCAGCCTACATTTTATATCCTCTCTACTTCGACCATCATCAGTTATTTTGCTCCCCAAATAGCAAAACTCCTTTACTACTTTAAGTGCCTCATTTCCTAATCGAATTCCCTCAGCATCACCCGACTTAATTAGACTACATTCCATTATCCTTGTTTTGCTTTTGTTGATGTTCATCTTATATCCCCCTTTCAAGACACTGTCCATTCCATTCAACTGCTCTTCCAAGTCCTTTGCTGTCTCTGACAGAATTACAATGTCATCGGCGAACCTCAAAGTTTTTATTTCTTCTCCATGAATTTTAATACCTACTCCGAATTTTTCTTTTGTTTCCTTTACTGCTTGCTCAATATACAGATTGAACAACATCGGGGAGAGGCTACAACCCTGTCTTACTCCCTTCCCAACCACTGCTTCCCTTTCATGTCCCTCGACTCTTATAACTGCCATCTGGTTTCTGTACAAATTGTAAATAGCCTTTCGCTCCCTGTATTTTACCCCTGCCACCTTTAGAATTTGAAAGAGAGTATTCCAGTCAACATTGTCAAAAGCTTTCTCTAAGTCTACAAATGCTAGAAACGTAGGTTTGCCTTTCCTTAATCTTTCTTCTAAGATAAGTCGTAAGGTCAGTATTGCCTCACGTGTTCCAGTGTTTCTACGGAATCCAAACTGATCTTCCCCGAGGTTGGCTTCTACTAGTTTTTCCATTCGTCTGTAAAGAATTCGTGTTAGTATTTTGCAGCTGTGACTTATTAAGCTGATAGTTCGGTAATTTTCACATCTGTCAACACCTGCTTTCTTTGGGATTGGAATTATTATATTCTTCTTGAAGTCTGAGGGTATTTCGCCTGTTTCATACATCTTGCTCACCAGATGGTAGAGTTTTGTCAGGACTGGCTCTCCCACGGCCGTCAGTAGTTCCAATGGAATATTGTCTACTCCGGGGGCCTTGTTTCGACTTAGGTCTTTCAGTGCTCTGTCAAACTCTTCACGCAGTATCATATCTCCCATTTCATCTTCATCCTCTTCCATTTCCATAATATTGTCCTCAAGTACATCGCCCTTGTATAGACCCTCTATATACTCCTTCCACCTTTCTGCTTTCCCTTCTTTGCTTAGAACTGGGTTTCCATCTGAGGTCTTGATATTCATACAAGTCGTTCTCTTATCTCCAAAGGTCTCTTTAATTTTCCTGTAGGCGGTATCTATCTTACCCCTAGTGAGATAAGCCTCTACATCCTTACATTTGTCCTCTAGCCATCCCTGCTTAGCCATTTTGCACTTCCTGTCGATCTCATTTTTGAGACGTTTGTATTCCTTTTTGCCTGTTTCACTTACTGCATTTTTATATTTTCTCCTTTCATCAATTAAATTCAATATTTCTTCTGTTACCCAAGGATTTCTACTAGCCCTCGTCTTTTTACCTACTTGATCCTCTGCTGCCTTCACTACTTCATCCCTCAAAGCTACCCATTCTTCTTCTACTGTATTTATTTCCCCCATTCCTGTCAATTGCTCCCTTATGCTCTCCCTGAATCTCTGTACAACCTCTGGTTCTTTTAGTTTATCCAGGTCCCATCTCCTTAAATTCCCACCTTTTTGCAGTTTCTTCAGTTTTAATCTACAGGTCATAACCAATAGATTGTGGTCAGAGTCCACATCTGCCCCTGGAAATGTCTTACAATTTAAAACCTGGTTCCTAAATCTCTGTCTTACCATTATATAATCTATCTGATACCTTTTAGTATCGCCAGGGTTCTTCCATGTATACAACCTTCTTTCATGATTCTTAAACCAAGTGTTAGTTATGATTATGTTGTGCTCTGTGCAAAATTCGACCAGGCGGCTTCCTCTTTCATTTCTGTCCCCCAATCCATATTCACCTACTATGTTTCCTTCTCTCCCTTTTCCTACACTCGAATTCCAGTCACCCATGACTATTAAATTTTCGTCTCCCTTCACAATCTGAATAATTTCTTTTATTTCATCATACATTTCTTCAATTTCTTCGTCATCTGCAGAGCTAGTTGGCATATAAACTTGTACTACTGTAGTAGGCGTGGGCTTCGTATCTATCTTGGCCACAATAATGCGTTCACTATGCTGTTTGTAGTAGCTTACCCGCATTCCTATTTTCCTATTCATTATTAAACCTACTCCTGCATTACCCCTATTTGATTTTGTGTTTATAACCCTGTAGTCACCTGACCAGAAGTCTTGTTCCTCCTGCCACCGAACTTCACTAATTCCCACTATATCTAACTTCAACCTATCCATTTCCCTTTTTAAATTTTCTAACCTACCTGCCCGATTAAGGGATAAACCCTACAAATTAGGCTACTGAACCTGCCCTTCCAGGTCTCCCAGCCAACAATGCTGTACGCCATTTTTCCACAAATTATTGGTATTATAATGCTATTACAATGTAATTTGTCAAAATTTGTATCTTTATGCCGGAAGTTACTCTTCACGTATTATTTTTATACCAGAGCGCATGAAAATGGAGGTGAGTCAAAAGAATGAAATATAAATAAAAATAATGATAAGCCGTGGGCCTTATGCTCCTAATAATATACTTCATCAATTACGGAATCAGAAATAAAATTTTCATGGTAAAGAATGAAGGAGAAGGTGAAACTTCACTGTTGGAAAAACGATCGCAACAAGAGGGATTTGCGCGACGTAAACGAAAAGTTGGTAGATGTGCTTCTACGTCTGAAGGTGTCTATTCAAATTTCACGCCAGTCGCACAAGAGTGGCGCTATGAGGATGAAAAACAGGTTTTTTTAATAGGCTCTGTAACGGTCGTTACCTTTGAGATTGGGCATGGTGAGCTGATGTTAATCAAGAATGACCTTAAGGCGACAAAGACGCCACGATCAACACCTCACCGAATTTGAACGAGGTCGCGTAATAACGGAGACGGGAAGCTGGATGTCCCTTCTGCGATATTGCAGAAAGACTTGCCAGGAATGTAGCCACTGTACATGATTGCCGGCAGCGGTGGTCAAAAGAAGACCAGTCCCGGGACAGCTACGTGGCAGTATCGGGTGGGAAGACCACCGTGTTTGGCGTATGGCTCTGGCGCATTTTACTGCATCTGCAGCAGCAATCAGGGCAGTATTTGTCACCACAGCGACAGAACGAACTGTTCCGAATCTGTCATTTCAAGAGCAGCTCGGAGCCAGGCGCCCTATAGCGTGCATTCCACGGACCCCATTTGCGACTTCAGTCATGTCAAGGAAGAGCTCATTGGAGGGTGCGGTGGAGGTCTGCTATGATTTCTCATGGAAGCTGGTTCTGCCTCAGTGCCAGTGATGGCCATTTGTTGGTTAGGAGGAGGCCAGTTTAGGGCCTACGACCAACTTGTCTGCATGCTAGACACACTGGACTTACACCTGGATTTATGGTCTGGTGTGCTGTTTGGTATGACTGCAGGAGCACACTCTTGTGGTTATCCCACGCACCCTGATTGCAGATCAGAACGGAGATCTGGTGATTCTATCTGTTGTGCTGTCATTCGTGATCAGCATTCCAGGAGGTGGTTTCCAACACACTAACACTCGCTCACGTACCGCTGTTGTAACTTAACGTGCTCTACAGAGTGTCGACATGTTACATTGGCCTGTTCCATCATCTGATCCGTCTCCAATCGGTCACAATGGGACATCATCGGACGAAAGCTTCAGCGTCATCCACAAACAGGACTGACCGTCCCAGTATTGACAGACCTAGCGCAACAGGCATGGAATTCCATCCCATAAACGAACACCCGCATGTGTTTTGCATTCAACATTCTGGCGGTTACACAACTTATTAATGTACCAGCATTTCACATTTGCAGTGGCTTATCTCGTGCTTACATAATCCTGTGAGCTCGCAGTGTTAATCAGTTAATTATGTTACCTAGACAAATGTATTCGAAATTTCATTTCTGTTCATTGTTTCTTTTTTGTGTTGCAACTTTTTTCCGTCCCTATATTTTGCCAATATATTCTGTGAGCGGTAGGAAGGAAAGGTGACTTGCCTCGTTGGTTGCAGACCAACGGCAATGACGGCGCCTGCGTCCGACCAGTCGTTCATCCAGAAGCTGAAGACGTCGGGTCGCAGCCTGGTGGTGTTCTATGGCAGCCAGACGGGCACCGCAGAGGAGTTCGCCGGCCGGCTCGCCAAGGAGGGAGCGCGCTATCGCCTCAAGGGCATGGTGGCGGACCCCGAGGAATGCGACATGGTCTGTGGCTGGCTCTACATCTATTTTATTAGAGAATTAAGCTATAATTTAAAATTAAAAAACCTGCCTCCATATTTTCCGTGTTCTTCTCCCCTCCCCCTCCCCTGCCGCAACCCCTCCTCCCCCTCCCCTGCCGCAACCCCTCCTCCCCCTCCCCTGCCGCAACCCCTCCTCCCCCTCCCCTACCGCAACCCCTCCTCCCCCTCCCCTGCCGCAACCCCTCCTCCCCCCCCTCCCTCCCTCACCATCTCGAGACGAGAAATTAGAAATTTGTGGTAAGTTCTATGGGACCAGACTGCTGAGGTCATGGGTCCCTATGCTTACACACTACTTAATCTAACTTAAACTAGCTTACGCTAACGGCTTCCCTGCGCGGCTTCGGGACGAGAGTTGTACGGGAATTACTGAACTTTATTTCCTCTGTGCAGGAGTAATTTAGGTCCCGCCTTTGACCAGTAATTATTGGTGGTCACCTAGATAGCAGTGACTATTGGAGAAGCTCCTCCTTTTGAAGAAGGGCACCATAGACGAAGCATGGCTATAAAATAAAGGGACCGTTCCTGTAAATCATTTTCTTAAAAAAAAAAAACACATTTAATTATTGTCACCCTCAGTAGATTCCCCTCCTCGCTACGCGAATTTTGGATTGATGGAAGCAGTGCTGGAAGTCATTCTATGTGAGCTTCTTGATGACGCGTACCGCTTCAACGGATTGGAATCTCTTTCCTTTAATGCAGATTTGACCTTGGGGACTATGTAAGTCACAGGGTGCTAGGTCAGGCGAATAAGGTGGATGATCTAACACTGAGATGCTTCACTTCGCGAGAAATCTTAACAGATAATGTGGTAAGAGCCGGTGCGTTGTCTTGATGTAGAACAAACGACTCGTTCTCGCCTTTTTTGTAGGGTTCCGTACCTCAATCGGTAAAAACGGAACCCTTAAGGGATCGCTTTCTTGTCTCTCTCTGTCCGTCCGATTGTTAAACTCTTTCTCAGGAACGGTTGGATGTTTTAGGTTCAAATTTGTCGCGTACTGAGGTATATGGTCCTTTGACTATGTTTATAAATGTAAGGTTCTAAGTAAATGCAATCAAAAGATACGGCCATTGTCAGATATTTTAATACTCGCGAAGTCACTCATCAAAACCTATAACGTTATTCTCATTGGCCAAGAATCGTCAAATCTGGCAAGAAGGAATATTTCATAATACAACAAAACAAAAAATACAGAAACTGTAAATTTGTAGCTGTACCACACGAATTATTTTTTTTTTTTTTTTTTTTTTTCATTTCTTATCTGACAGTCTGTTAGTCCGTCTGTTAAGACCCCTTTTTTCTCAGGAACAGTGTGAAGTTAAAATTTATCACATACTACCATCTATAGACCCTTAGCTGTTAAGTCAATGCAACCAAAGGCTCGGCATTTTATGTCGCATATTTTAATACTCGTAAACTCACTCATCAAAGCCTATATTGTATATCCCATTGACCTAGAATCATGAAATTTGGTAAGAAAGAAGATGTCACAGTACAAGTAATGGAAAAAATTGTTAATTTGTAATTATATTTTGCGAAAAAGTATTTATTTTATCATTAGTTATCCAACGTCAACTTGAAATTAAAACAATGAGTATTTTTACGTTCACATTGACTGGGTCGCAATGGTAAGTCAAACATCAGGCACGGAATGACTTGTATGTAGATATGGCGTTTCAAGTTGTATGTGAAACAAATCATGCATGCCTGATGCTTGGCTTTTACCATTGCGACCCAGTCAGCCTGACTGGAGAACTCCTGATCATTGCAATGATGGTCACTTGCTTCCTGCATAACTTCAAGACATTCATATTATCGAAATTAAAATATTCTCGAAAATCTTGGAACACCTGGGATCTATATCTCGCCAGCATCAATCTTGATAAAAGGCAAAAATGGTAGTTTCTTGAATTGTCTACGTACATAATTAAGTTTGCACGGAATCCTTAGTGCGCAGATCCTACTCGCACCTGGCCAATTTGTTTTTATTTCGTCTCGGAGTTGAGTTTGACCTTCAGGAACCCAGTGAAGATACACCGTTCCATAAATACCGAAAAAAAATCCTTATCGCTTTGAATCTTGATGTGCTCATTCGAGCTTTCTTCGCTCTCGGTGAAACTGGGCCCTTCCAGTGCACGGATTGGTGCTAAGTTTGTGGTTTCGTCACATTTTATCACTTAAAATAAGAATCATTTTAGTGGTATTCAAAGTGTCAGTACAAACATTTACAGGTATTTTTTTTTTTTTTTTTTGTTCGAAAATGAGAATTTTTGGCACCAGTTTCGCTCACACACTACCCATGTTAAGCATGTTATGTAAAATTTGCCTTACGCAGCCATCAGCAGTTCCTACAGGTTCAGCAGTCGATCGAATACTCAACTGTCAGATCGAATATTACCTTCTTTTTCGATATTTTAATCAGTTTTTGATATTGGAGAGCGCCCTGGGCGTGAGTTACCTACAATATCTTCTCCGGCCGCGCGGCGTAGCCGCGTGGTCTCAGGCGCCTTGCACGGTTCGCGCGGCTTCCCCCGTTAGAGATTAGAGTCTTCCCTCGGATATGGGTGTGGGTTTTGTGTGTGTGGGTTTTGTGTGTGTGGGTTTTGTGTGTGTGGGTTTTGTGTGTGTGGGTTTTGTGTGTGTGGGTTTTGTGTGTGTGGGTTTTGTGTGTGTGGGTTTTGTGTGTGTGGGTTTTGTGTGTGTGGGTTTTGTGTGTGTGGGTTTTGTGTGTGTGGGTTTTGTGTGTGTGGGTTTTGTGTGTGTGGGTTTTGTGTGTGTGGGTTTTGTGTGTGTGGGTTTTGTGTGTGTGGGTTTTGTGTGTGTGGGTTTTGTGTGTGTGGGTTTTGTGTGTGTGGGTTTTGTGTGTGTGGGTTTTGTGTGTGTGGGTTTTGTGTGTGTGGGTTTTGTGTGTGTGGGTTTTGTGTGTGTGGGTTTTGTGTGTGTGGGTTTTGTGTGTGTGGGTTTTGTGTGTGTGGGTTTTGTGTGTGTGGGTTTTGTGTGTGTGGGTTTTGTGTGTGTGGGTTTTGTGTGTGTGGGTTTTGTGTGTGTGGGTTTTGTGTGTGTGGGTTTTGTGTGTGTGGGTTTTGTGTGTGTGTGTGTGTTTGTTGACCTTAGCGTAAGTTAGCTTAAGTAGGATTAAGTAGTGTGTGTAAGTCTAGGGACCAATGACGTCAGCAGTTTCGTGCCATAGGCCCTTACCACAAATGTCTCCTCGGTCATTTTGAAACCGCTTGAGCCACTGAGAAACTGGCGTATGTGATAAAGTCTTCACCCCATACTTCAATTTAGTAAAAGATAGGTTTCAGTAGCAGTTTTTTCTAAGTTTCATGTGAAAGTTCAAGACAATCGTTATTCCGTTATTATACTTGTCATTTTTTCGGCAAAACAAAATAACAGCTCCGACACAAACGAAGCATACGGCCCCGCTGATATATCTAGAGACACCAGAGATTTCGCATTCGGCTGAAATGCCGTCACGCTTCACAGATATTGGTCGTGCGTGTATACTTACTTTATAACTTCATCAGTCCCTTTTACTTTATAGCCACACCTCGTATTCATGGGAGGTAGTTGGCGGTTAAGACCAGCTAGGTAATGGCAAAGCAAAGGATGTAGAGAGTTGTCTCAGAACGCGCTGGCGAGAAACAACTTTGTGTAGGAAGGGCTGTTTACAGTGGCAATATAAAACAATGCCTACCCTGACAGTCTGCTGTTTTCTTGCTTGGGCCTAGTTTTCTAAACGCCATCCAATAGGGTCACTCACTGTCAGTCTTTTTGTCGGTGCCCCGGGGCAGTCGACACATGTCCATCACAGTTGACCTCCCAGACAAATGCAAGTCACTGTCGGCACATCACTCCCAGGCTAGGTAATGCGCCATCACGCTGCAATGTAGTATCTCCTCATTGCTAGCATTTGTCTCTCTCACTCGTCTCTACCGTCAGGGACTTCATTGGTTACATTTTTGTTATTTTTATTTTAACTGATGTATGATAGTGTGTTCTGCACACTAATCCACTCAGTCCTCCCGGTTTGAGTGCTTAAAATTTGTTTTCTATTGCCTTGTAAACCTTACCGCAAAAGATACCGCAATGAAAGAGTGCAATCTGGACTGATAGTGGTACTGCCCCTCCTGTTCTTGTACATTTCCATTTCTAGCACCGATTAGTCAGTGATCAGAGTGACGACTTGAGTAACAGCTGCAAGTAGCGTCGAGGGACAGCCTTCCATAATCTTCATTGGGTTCCATTGGTTAGCTGAATTGCTCGGCCGGCGAGGTGTAGCACCGCAGCACCTCGCTCTAACGACAGGGCGTAAAACATCTGTCCATGCTTATAAGAACGCCTGGCTTCCATTACTCGTATAGATACAATAGAAATATGGGATGACAGAGAACTAAACAAAAGTCACCCACTTGCAGTTAATTCGCTACAGGATGTAGGATCAATAACTAACAATAAAGCACGAGAGAAAGGAAATTACATACAGTAAGGTGACAAAGCTCATGGGTTACATTCTAATATCGTGTCGGACCTCCTTTTGCCCCGCATAGTGCAGTACCTCGATGTGGCATGGACTCAACAAGTCGTTGGAAGTCCCCTGCAGAAATATTGAGCCATGCTGCCTGTATAGCCGTACGTAACTGTGAAAGTGTAACCGGTGCAGAATGTAGCGCCTGAACTTACCTCTCGATTATGTCCCATAAATGATCGATGGGATTTATATCGGGCGATCTGGATGACCAAATCATTCAGTTGAATTGCTCAGAATTTTTCTTCAAATCAATCGCGAATGATTGTGGCCCGGTGACATGGCGCATTCTGATTCATAAAAATTCCATGGCTTTTTGGAAACATGAAGTCCATCAATGGCTACAAAGGGTCTCCAGGTACCCAAACATAACCATTTCCAGTCAATAATAAACTCTGTTTCACGTAAATACAACCCGCACCATTGTGGAGTCACTACCAGCTTGCACAGTGCCTTTTTGACAACCTGGGTCCATAGCTTCATGGCGTCTGCGCCACACTCGAATCCTACCACCTGCACTTACCAAGTGAAACCGGGGCTCATCTGACCTGACCGCGGTTTTCCAGTCGTGTGTGGGACCCAACTGATACGACCAGTCGCTGCAGGCGGTGTCGTGCTGTTGGCAAAGGCACTCGCTTTGGTCGTCTGCTAGCCTATTAACGCCAGATTTCGCCGCGCCATCCTAGCCGACATGTTGTTCTTACGCCCCACATTGAATTCACGCATTGTTGCTTGTCTGTTAGCACTGACAACTCTACTCAAACGCCGCTGACCTCTGTTATTAACTGGAGGCCGTCCGCCACTGTGTTGTCCGTTGTGAGAGGGGATGCCTCAAATTTGGTATTCTCGTACACTTTTGATACTGTGGATCTCGAAATCCTGAATTCTCTAACGATTTCCGAAATGGGTTGCCCCATGCATCTAGCTCAAACTACCATTCTGCGTTCAAAATCTGTTAATTCGCGTCATGCGGTCCAATTGGAGTCGGAATCTTTCTCACATGAGTACAAATGACAGCTCCACCAATGCACTGCCCCATTAAACAATGTGTACGCTGTACTAGCCTAATATGTATATGTTCATATCGCCATCCCATGACTTCTGTCATCTCAGTACAACTGATCTTTCAAAGTTCCTTTTTGTCTATATGCCAGGAACTAGATCTCGAAACCACATATTACAAACGTTCTCAAATACTTGCGTTCAGCAACATTTTCTCTTTGTATAATTTCTGTTCTACATCTACATGGATACTCTGCAAATCACATTCAAGTGTCTGCAGAGGGTTCATAGAACCACCTTCACAATTCTCTATTATTCCAATCTCGTATAGCGCGCGGAAAGAATGAACACCTATATATTTCCGTACGAGCTCTCATTTCCCTTATTTTATCGTGGTGATCGTTCGTCGATGTCAACAAAATATTTTCGGATTCGGAGGAGAAAGTTGGTTATTGGAATTTCGTCGCAACGAAAAACGTTTTTCTTTTAATGATGTCCAGTCCAAATCCTGTATCATTTCTGTGACACACTCTCCCATATTTCGCGATAATGCGAAACGTGTTGCCCTTCTTTGAACTTTTTCGATGTACTCCGTCAGTCCTATCTGGTTCAAAAATGGCTCTGAGCACTATGGGACTCAACTGCTGAGGTCATTAGTCCCCTAGAACTTAGAACTAGTTAAACCTAACTAACCTAAGAACATCACAAACATCCATGCCCGAGGCAGGATTCGAACCTGCGACCGTAGCGGTCTTGCGGTTCCAGACTGCAGCGCCTTTAACCGCACGGCCTCCTATCTGGTAAGGATCCCACACCGCGCAGCAGTATTCTTAAAGATGACGGACAAGCGTAGTGTAGGCAGTCTGCTTAGTAGGTCTGTTACATTTTCTAAGCGTCCTTCCAATAAACCGCAATCTTTGGTAAGCTTACCCACAACATTTTCTGTGTTCTTCCCAGTTTGTTCGTAATTGTAATACCTAGTATTTAGTTGAATTTACGGCCTTTACAATACACTGATTTATCGTGTAACCGAAGTTTGAATTCCTTTTAGCACTCATATGAATGACCTCACACTTTTCGTTATTTAGGATCAACTGTCACTTTTCGCACCATTCAGATACCTTTTCTGAATCGTTTTGCAGTTTGTTTTGATCTTCTGATGACTTTATTAGTCGATAAACGACAGCGTCGTCTGCAAACAACCGAAGACGGCTGCTCAGATTGTCTCCCAAATCGTTTATACAGGTAAGGAACAGCAAAGGGTCTATAACACTACCTTGGGGAACGCTAGAAATCACTTCTATTTGACTCGACGACTTTCCGTTAGTTACTACGAACTGTGACTTCTCAGACAGGAAATCACAGATCCAGTCACATAACTCAGACGATATTCCAGAAGCACGCAATTTCACTACGAGCCGCTTGTGTGGTACAGTGTCAAAAGCCTTCCGGAAATCCAGAAATACGGAATCGACGTGAAATCCCTTGTCAGTAGCACTCAACACTTCATGTGAATAAAGAGCTAGTTGTGTTTCACAGGAACGATGTTTTCTAAACCCATGTTGACTGTGTGTAAATAGACCGTTTTCTTCGAGGTAATTCATAATGTTCGAACACAATATGTGTTCCAAAATCCTACTGCATATCGACGTTAACGATATGGGCCTGTAATTTGGTGGATTACTCCTACTACCCTTCTTGAATATTGGTGTGACCTGTGCAACTTTCCAGTCTTTGTGTACGGATCTTCCGTCGAGCGAGCGGTCGTAGCCGGCCGATGTGACCGAGCTGTCCTAGGCGCTACTGTGTGGAACCGCGCGACCGCTACGGTCGCAGGTTCGAATCCTGCCTCGGGCATGGATGTGTGTGATGTCCTTAGGTTAGTTAGGTTTAAGTAGTTCTAAGTTCTAGGGGACTGATGACCTCAAAAGGTAAGTCCCATAGTGCTCAGATCCATTTGAACCATTTTTCTTATGAAGTTTGTTAGGATTAATAAGGCGCAATCCGAAAATAACTGTTGCATTTATAAATGTAACACTAGGGGACAAAAATTGCCTCCCCTGACTATAGTTTAACCTTACTCTTGGAAAGAAATGAGCAAAGCGTGCAGCTATAAAAATAATTGACGTACTCCCATGAGAGTTAAAGGTGCTCGCAGATCATGAAAGTATTAAAACGATTTTAAATTATTTCCGCTCGCAACTCATTTTTACTCCGTAACTGAATTTCTAAGTAGAGAGTAGGTAGTGGTAGACTTAAATGTATCGATTTTTCTATTTAAAAGTACAGTTACGGAAAAGAATGTAGCATATTATGATGGAGCGGGTTCACAGGAGAGCTGACATGGAGAGGTGCACTAAACCAGAGAGAGAGAGAGAGAGAGAGAGAGAGAGAAAACGTCGCAAATTGCATTTAAAGGCGTTTACTAGTGCCTGTGAAGGGAAGTCAAAGCCACTCAAATTATTTTATGCCAGTGGCTGCTGCCAGCAACACCTGCAGAAAAGGAAGTGCTCAGCTTTCGGTAATCCAAACAAATTGGCAGTATGCAGCACTATGCTACAACCTACACAAATGAAAGAACCTTAATCAGGAAGTTTCAGAGCAAATGTTGTCGTTACTTTTTTTTTTCAGCTGGGTGTCTGGAAGTCAGGGAATCCCCAAATTGACAGGTTACTCATACCTGTACCGTAACACTTCATTAAAGCAATACACACACGAAGGAAGAAAATTCCAAATGGTTTTCAGTAGGTGTTAATTTTAAAATGTGCTGCTGTGTGTTATTGTCATATTGCCATTTTCCTTAAACTGATTCTGCAATAGTGTAACGGCGACCTCCACTGCTATATTGAGGTTGTAGGTTTCGTTAAAATCTGATGGTAATTTTCATATTTGCTTTAGCTTTGTATGCATTCTGTTTCATTTCAATCCAAAATTTACCTTAATTGCTCCACCTTTTTTGTACTTCATCATTTTACACTTTTTATTTTCGTGTATTATGATTTTTTCAACATGTGGTGCATGTCAAGACTATGGATTCAAGGCTCGATCCGCATTCTGACTCACGATTTTTTTTCTTTCCTGACATTTAATGAGTGTTTGGCCTTTGTCAATACGCTTTGTGAAAAAAAAAAAAGTTTCTCCGTGCTTAAGATTCCATGTGAAATAAACGGGATATTTTTTCGTAAGATCACTCCTTGTGGGACAGCAAGGGCACAGCAGCACAAATTTTATCACGCGTAGTAAAACACTTAATTTTCCGATTGTTTACAGCCTTGGCGAACAAAGTAAAATGTAATTGCTCGGTGTTTTATACTGTTCGTACCTGACGATAAGTAATGGATTACGCTTCACATCATCCCATCACAAAGATGTTTTCATTCCGCGTCGTACGTGACTGCGTAATGTGAATAGAATACCCGTGAGAAAGTCACAGCTGCTGCTGGTGCTCCTGCTCCTGCTCCTGTGTGTGTGTGTGTGTGTGTGTGTGTGTGTGTGTGTTCTCTTACGAGAAGTTAAGGCTGATCAGTGGTAGCGTTAGATATCTTGAGTCTGCGAAGGTTTCCAAATAATATGCCGTAACTCATGGTTTTAAAACATTTCTACGTCTAGAGCTGTATTCTGCAGGCCACCTTATGGTGGCTTTGTCTCTCGAAAATAGAATGACTGAGTTCACAATATGCAACCAACGGTCTTGCCGCAGTGGTAACATCGGCTCCTGTCAGATCACCAGAGTTACGTGCTGTCGGTCTCGGCTAGTACTTGGATGTGTCACTGTGCAGTGCTGCCGAGTGCTGTTGGCAAGTGGGGTGCACTCAGCCCTTGTGAGGCCAGTTGAGGAGATACTTCATTGAGAAGTAGCGGCATGAAAACTGACATACGGCCGGGAGAGCGGTGTCCTGACCACATGCCCCTCCATATGCACATCCAGTGACGCCTAAAGGCTGAGGATGACACGGCGGCCGGTCGTACTGTTGGGCCTTCAAGGCCTTTTCGGACGGTGTTTGTTGTTGAGTTCAGTAAGTTTAGCGTATGTGTGTAATTTCTTGGGCAGTAATTAAATAATTGTTAAACAGAATGGTTGTAACACAGTATCTGGAGACATTAGACCATACTGACATAAAAGTCGTGTGCGAGAGCAGCCCATCTGCCTGCGAGTAAACAGAAATACGTATCCACCATAGATTTAAATTAGTTAAAAATGGGAACATAGGGAAGACATGCAGTTTTCTAGAACCACACTCATTTTCAAATTTCTACCAGCTCGGAGCGGTTCACGCTTTTCTAGGTTTCCCTAGCGGTTCAGCCATCTCGCCCGTATGCTGGAATGATTCGGCAGATAAATTTTACGGCTGATGTCATGTCGTGCCCTTGTCCAACTGGCCTAATTGTTCCGTTCCGCTTTCTCCGCGGTCGTGAAGTGTGGCCTATGCTCTCTAGCAATGAAACCTTGAGCGTCTAGTGTTGTGATCTTCAGCCCGAAGACTGGTTTGATGCAGCTCCACACAGTAATCTACCTTCACTTCCGAATACAAGGGGTGTGAGAAAAGTAATGGAACTGATTTTCTTTTCTACCAAAGTTTTTATTTTTTGAAACAACAACGTTGTCTCCTTCAAAGTAATTCCCTTCGGGAGCTGTACATCAGCAGAGTCGTTGTTCCCACTCTTGGTAGTTGCCTGAAGGGCTTCAAACTGCTGGGTCCTTTAACATGGCTGTCACATTCTTTTGAATGTTCTCCAGAGCCCCAAAATGACGTTCTTTTAAGACTTTTTCACTTTTGGGAAAAGAAGAGTCACAGGGACTCACAGGTGAATAGGGGGGCTGTAGAACAGCAGCCATGACTTTAGAGGGGGGGGGGGGGGACCGTGCGAAAGTGGCTGTGTGACATGAGACGTTGTCATGATGCAACATCCACTTGTCTGCAATGTTCAGTCTCACTCGATTCTCCCTTTTCCTGAGACGTTCAAGGAAATTTGTGAAAAAAACTTCGTTGACAATTTGTCCTGGAGTAACAAATTCGTAATGTACGATACCACTGCTGTGGAAAAAAGGAAATCAGAATTGTTTTGATCCTTGATTTACTCATTGGATATTTTTTCGGTCGAGGAGATATCCCAGTGCGCCACTCCTCACTTTGCCGCTTTGTCTCACGATTGTACTGAAAAATCAAGGATTCATCTTACCTGTGATCGCACGATTGAACCATTCGTGGTCATTGACAACACTCTCAAGAAGTTCAACGCACACGTTTCTTCGCTTGCCCCTCTGCTCACAAGGGAACCTCCCCATCGCTCCTACCCCCCCCCCCCCCCCCCCCCCCCGACCGAGCAGGGTGGCGCAGTGGTTAGGCACTGGCCTCGCATTCGGGAGGACGACGGTTCAATCCCGCGTCCGGCCATCCTGATTTAGGTTTTCCGTGATTTCCCTAAATCACTCCAGGCAAATGCCGGGATGGTTCCTCTGAAAGGGCACGGCCGACTTCCTTCCCAATCCTTCCCTAATCTGATGAGACCGATGACCACGCTGTCTGGTCTCCTTCCCCAAACCAACCAACCAACCAACCAACCCACCCCCCTTCAGATTTAGTTATGTTGGCACAGTGGATAGGCCTTGAAAAACTGAACACAGATCAATCGAGAAAACCGGAAGAAGTTGTATGGAACTATTAAAAAAATTAGTAAAATATACAAACTGAGTAGGCCATGCGAAGATAGGCAACATCAAGGAGAATGGGTGTCACGGAGCGCCGTGGTCCCGTGGTTAGCGAGAGCAGCTACCAAACGAGAGGTCCTAGGTTCAAGTCTTTCCTCGAGTGAAAAGTTTAAATTTTTATTTTCAGTTTATGTGACAAACTCTTGTGTTTTCATCACTTTTTTCGGAGTGATTATCATATCCACAAGGAGACCTAAATCGGGCAATGTAGAAGAATCTTTTTACCCATTCGCTAAGTGTACAAGTTAGGTGGGTCGACAACATATTCCTGTCATGTGACGCACATGCCGTCACCAGTGTCGTATAGAATATATCAGATGTTTTCCTGTGGAGGCATCGGTTGAACTATGACCTTGCGATAAAATGTTTTAGGTTCCCATTGGAGAGGCACGTCCTTTCGTCTACTAATCGCACGGTTTTGCGGTGCGGTCGCTAAACACCGACGCTAAACTTCTTACAGTGAACAGAGTCGTCAATGAACGAACGGACTTGAACCAAGGACCTCTCGTTCCGCAGCTACTCACGGTAACCACGGGACCACTGCTCTCCTTATGCTAGAACCTCCTTGATGTTGCATATATTGCACATGGACTACTCAGTTTGTATATTTTACTAATTTTTTTCCGTAGTCCCACACAACTTCTTCCTGTTTTCTCGATTGATCTGTGTCCAGTTGGACAAGGCCTATCCACTGTGCCAACTTATAACTAAATCTGAGGGGGGTGCGATGGGGAGGTTCCCTTGTCAGTTGAGATTTTTTGGGCACCATTTTGGCACAAACCTTTCGCATGTGCAAATTGCAAATGTTCGGCCAAAATTTGATGCATGCTGAAAGTGTTTAACAGGTCACCTGTTATGCTAATTCTAAAACGTCTGTCTGATCCCACAAGAGCACGCACCCGTTCTTAGTTATAGTCGATTTTCGAAGTCGAACGTCTCCCTGAGCGTGGTTCATCTTCAGCGTGTTCTCGACCTTCCAAAAATGATTTGTGCTAGCGATAAACTTGTGCTCTTGATAAGGAATGTTCCCCATATGCCTATTTCAACTTTTCAAAGGTCATACTCGCGGATTCCCCGAGTTTAATACAAAACTTGATTGCATAACATTGCCCTAAATTTTGCTGTTCCATTTTCGTGACACACACACACACACACACACACACACACACACACACACACACACACACACACACACACTTCTTTCCATTCCCAAATTGACGTTTCCCTGGTGCTTCAGGATGTGTCCTACCGAGTGATCCCTGCATTTAGACAATTTGTGCCCGCCAGTTCGATTCACTACCACCTTATTGATTATTCCATCTAACCATCTATAATATTCTACATTCTTCTGTAGCACCACATTTTAAAATCTTCTTTTCTTTCCTCAGTAGCCTATCGTCTACGTTTCACTTCCTTATAAGGCTGCATTTCATACAAATACCTTTAGAAAAGATAGATATAAATATATTGCTCTTTCCTACCACCGGTCATATTTCTGTCCAAGTAGTTAAACTCGTGTTCTCTTTTAGTGTGTCACATCCTAATCTAATTCCCTCGCTCCGCCTGATTGAATTAGATTACATTCAAGTTACCTTTCTTTCACTTTCGTTGATATAAATCTCATAACTTCTTTTCAATACACTGTCTATGCCATTCATCTTCTCTGTCAAGTCCTTTGCCGTCTCTTCCAGAATCACAGTGTCTTTGGCTAAAGCTTTTTTTTTTCTCCCTCAATTTTAATTATCGTTCTGGATTTCGCCTTGGTTTCCTTTAATGATTGCTCAATGTACAGATTAAATAATACGGGCGGTGGGGAGGGGGGGGGGGTGAAGGCTACAACCCTGTCTTACTTCATTCTCATCTACAGCTTCTCTTTCATGTCCTTAAACTCTTACAACTGCAGTCTAATTTTTGCCCAAGTTGTGAATAACGTTTTATTCCCTGTATTTTATCTCCACTACCTTCAAAATGTCAGTGTGTCCCAGTAAACATTGTCGAAAGCATTCTCTAAATCTACAAATACTATAAACGTTATTTATCTTTCCTTAATCTATTTTGTAAGTGGAAGGGTCAGTAAGGCTTCGTGTGTTACTGAATTTCGTCAGATCCCAAACTGATCTTTACCATTCTTCTGTTAATAATTCGTGACAATTTTGGAGCGTCTAGTAGAACATCAACAAGTACGGTGTTTGTGGGGATTTGTGTTATTTTTTTGGTTCGTGAAAGGTTGAGATTTTTTCTTATGTTTATTATGTTGAATGTTTGTATTTTGCTGCAGCTCATGTCTCGTTGATTGTATCTTGCTGCACTTGTTACGTCTGATGATAATACAGTGTGGGATTTCAAAAACGTTACACTTGCTCTCTGCAAGCCAGGTAAGGGTGTATAGTGGAGGGCACCTACGATACCACTACTATTCATTCTCCCTCTCTCCCACACTCCCTCATTTTTCCTGTTTCATTTGCGAACAGTGTGTGCGGAGAACTATTATCGGTAATCCTCCACGTGAATTCTAATTTCTCTTATCTTTATCATTGTGGTCATTTGGGGATATATATGTAGGAGGATGTAATATGTTGCCTGAATTTGGAGGTTCTATTTATAGACGGTGGATCGCATGCCCCTCTGCCATGTCCCATCCGTTGCGGAAGAGGCAGAGGAACTTGGGATCCAACGTCCATAAAGATAAGAGGTGGACGTGAACCCGGAAACTTGTTGAAACGATGCCGCAGAACGACGCCTTGAACTGGCTGGAAACACGAGAATAATTCGCCGAGAAAGCCTGTATCCCCATACAGGACACTGAATATTTAAAAACAAATGATAACTTAAAAAAAAGTAATCAGCGCCACCAGCAAGCTGAATATGAAAAACACTTTAAATGATGATTTTGATAAAATATTACACTCTTTAACACTACCTAAAAGGCACACAGTAGCGGCACATTAACCCAGTACTAAACATTAACCTTATTACTAATTCACAAGCAAAGGGGAACGAGGAAGAATCTTTATTTTTAGTAAAGCCGGACACCTCAGAACTTATACTACACACAAATACACTAAACTGAACAGCTTGAAGATACTGTTTTATTCTAGGAGGCAACTTCATACCTGACCAAAGACGACACCATCCTGCCCGGGGCCACAACTAACAAGGGAACATCCCCATCACACCCCCCTCAGATTTAGTTATAAGTTGGCACAGTGGGTAGGCCTTGAAAAACTGAACACAGATCAATCGAGAAAACAGGAAGAAGTTGTGTGGAACTACGAAAAAATAAGCAAAATATGCAAACTGGGTCGTCCATGCGTAAGATAGGCAATATTAAGGGCCATGTAAGGCGAGGAGCGCCGTGGTCCCGTGGTTAGCGTGGTCAGCTGCGGAACGAGAGGTCCTTGGTGCAAATCTGACTTCGACTGAAAAATTTTGCTTTCTTTATTTTCGCAAAGTTATGATCTGTCCGTTCGTTCATTGACGTTTCTGTTCACTGTAATAAGTTTAGTGTCTGTGTTTTGCGACCGCACCGCAAAACCGTGTGATTAGTTGACGAAAGGACGTGCCTCTCCAATGGGAACCGAAAACATTTGATCGCAAGGTCATAGGTCAACCGATTCCTCCACAGGAAAACACGTCTGATATTTGGTATACGACACTGGTGACAGCATGTGCGTCACATGACAGGAATATGTTGTCGACCCACCTAACTAGTACACTTGGCGAATGGGTGAAAAGATCCTTCTACCTTGCCCGATTTAGGTTTTCTTGTGGATGTAATAATCACTCCAAAAAAAAGTGATGAAAACATAAGAGTTTTTCACATAAACTGAAAATAAAAAGTTAAAATTTTCGGTCGAGGGAAGATTTGAACTGAAGACCTCTCGTTCTGCACCTGTTCACACTAACCACGGGACCCCGGCGCTCCTAGTCTCATACTGCCCTTAATAGTGCATATATTACACATGGACGACCCAGTTTGTATATTTTGCTTATTTTTTCATAGTTCCACACAACTTCTTCCTGTTTTCTCGATCGATCTGTGTTCAGTTTTTCAAGGCCTATCCACTGTGCCAACTTATAACTAAATCTGAGGGGGGTGCGATGGGGATGTTCCCTTGTAAGAAAAAGAAAGCCGTGAAGAAAGCGAATGATTAAAGAATAAAGACGTCCATAAGCTGATCGGGCACAATATAACATTCTCCCGCTGCAGTAATAAACATGCTAATAGCCTTTACCAGTCACTGAAATGCAGTTGAGCGCCACCAACAGTAGTCCGATTAAAATTACTTGGTAGTGGACACTTCATGAGCGCTCAACGTCACTCGCGAACCGCTCGCCATTGCCAAACTACCACAACGATTAGCAGTTCGCTTCAAAGTCCTTGTCCGGCATTCTCACTGAATGTGTTTGGATCCCAAATCGTGGGTCTGACACTTTTATTTCGTATTTCATCTCTCACACACACACACACACACACACACACACACACACACACACACACACACACACCATGCTAATGATGGGCGCTTATGGCCTCAGTTGTTTTGGTACCTAAAACAAAACAAATGAACGATGCTGATGAAATACACACGTTTCATCACAGCGTTGACCCAACACTACTGGATACTTGCATAAGACGCCATTCAGCGCCACTTACACAGTTCTAATCACAGAGATCGGCTTACGATAGATAAAAGTGGCACGACATTGCCTGAACCAGACTTTTTAAGGCTACAATTGATCGTTGCGACTGGCTCACCATAGCTGTAAAAACAACTTCCCAGCGCTGTAGCGTAGCATATTCTATCTTTTTTTTTTTTTAAAAAAAAAAGCTGCCTGTGTCGTCTGTAATTATGCAATCAAATGCCAACGAGGACTGCTCAGCAGTTGGTAACGGGCAGCTCGTATAGCCAGCATGGGGCTAGTTTCAGGTAATCAAATGATAGCGGGAAATTACAGTTCGCTTTTAGCGTTGAATCTAATTTTCTTCTGCCTTGAATTTGCTCGTAAAGGCTAGCTCTAATCGCCGTGAACATAGCGATCGTGATTTAGGTTCTGCTGCAGATTGTTGGCCACCGTTTTCTCGGATATATTGCACATCACAAGGTTGTGGCTAGCTTAGGCTACGAGACGCGTCGGCTGCCGCAGTTCAGTCAACGGTGACTGAAAATCAGCGGTCGACAGAGCGTCCCGCACTTCCGTCATACCTCGCCGCTGCCACTTTCATCATTGCTCCGAGTTACACATTAACAGCATTTGCGAAGTGATCCCACGTATTTTTGTGTCACCCAAAACCGAGCGGTAACCGGTAGCTGCTGTGGTAACACATTACCGGCAAGTGACAGACGCAAACCGTCAAGTGATTTTAATCAAATGGCTCTGAGCACTATGGGACTTAACATCTGAGGTCGTGAGTCCTCTAGACTTAGAACTACTTAAACCTAATTCACCTAAGGACATTAAACACATCCATGCCCGAGGCAGGATTCGAACCTGCGACCGTAGCAGCAGCGCGGTTCCGGACTGAAGCGCCTAGAACCGCTCGGCCACAGTGGCCGGCGTAATTTTAATCGCACTGTAGCAAACAAATTCCACTCCGCCACTTTCCGTAGGCTAATTCCACTGGCAACCACAGCTGATATCCATGCTAGCATGTAACTGTCATTTCTACATAATTACTGCCTTATCGGAAGGTAACATGCATAGCTTGCACCAGCGCAACGTCCTCTGTGCCCAGACTATGTAGAACGCTCTCTCTCTCTCTCTCTCTCTCTCTCTCTCTCTCTCTCTCTCTCTCTCTCCGCTGTGTACGGAGCTAGCTAGCCAGCCAACCAGCTCGGCGCTGGATGCATGTCACTACGTAAAGTACTGCCACTGTTTTCTCGCGGCGCACAGAGGCTTCACTCCGTGCTTCTCGTTCACCGGCTGAGTTACTGCTGACTGGCGACCCCGACCTACGTCCACCTCTTCGTCGTCCGAAGAGAATACTCAGCCACAACAGCACTTGCAGCGACACTTCTCTGGAATCGATAACCAGAGTCGTTTCTCGAACGGCTCAGTGACAATGTTTAAAGATCTTCCTTGGCATTATGACGGGGAATAAACTAGTACAAGGTCGACGCTTGTTGTGGAATCGACGCGGGATGTTAGAGGTCGTTGTTCGCCGGAGACGGAGAACGGATTGTGATAAAATGGTGTATTGCTGGGAGACTGTAGGGTGTGTTTAGGTGGTATAAGCAGCAACGAAATAAAAGAAATACCTTGACCACACCTGGCTTTCGAGTAGTTCATATCGGATGGGATCAGACAATCTACAAACCAATTTTTGATGTCAGGCTAGATTATAGTAAAAGTTTTGAACGAGACACACAGGGACAGTTGGTTCAAGGACATACTGTCTTTGCCCGCATCTCGTGGTCGTGCGGTAGCGTTCTCTCTTCCCACGCCCGGGTTCCCGGGTTCGATTCCCGGCGGGGTCAGGGATTTTCTCTGCCTCGTGATGGCTGGGTGTTGTGTGCTGTCCTTAGGTTAGTTAGGTTTAAGTAGTTCTAAGTTCTAGGGGACTTATGACCACAGCAGTTGAGTCCCATAGTGCTCAGAGCCATTTGAACCATTTGAACATACTGTCTTTCGAGACCTAACGCTTTTTTTACGTTTACAGAAGTTGTTTGTAAACAGAATTAGTGTCTTAGTCATTAGCAGTACCTAAGATGATGCTGAGACGTAAACGAATGTGGAATGAACAAAATAAGAGTTTGTAGATTGTCAGACCAACTTTGTGAGTGTATTGAAGAATTCACAACGAACAGAATACTCTACGTGTAAGGTAACGGCGGATAATATGGAGCTCTTCCAAGTAGTTTGTAATTTAAATTTAAAGTACAGCAGCAGAAATATGTTGGGCTGGTGTACTTCAATCAAAACATTTCATAGTAGAATTAAGTTATGAAGCTGTTTAGAACAACTGCAAAGTAAGTCGTTATTTTATTATGAAGACACCATTCAGTTTCGATCTTCGTAGTGCCAGACAAGTATTTGTGTGTCTCATATTTCGTGCAAAGACGTCATTAAATGAAGGGAGAGGGGTGAAGCTGTGCCAAAACATGGAGTTATTCCTAATCATGTAATCTGTTAGCATGTCATAAATTAGTACTGATTTTAATTTTCCGTGCTTAAGAATAAAATTATGTATTAAATGCAGAGTGAAAATAGTGTAATGCAAAATGGACATGAATGTACTTGTTTCGTATTTTGATGAGCGTTTGTAGTTCTGTTGCATAGTGTTCTGTTTTTTTAATTGCAACGAATTATAAAATTATGTGGTGGTAAATGTGTGTAAAATTATGTAATGTATTTAGGTTTAAGTATTTAAATCTTATAAAATTGTAAACGAATTGTGTCCATGTTTAGGAACTATTTTGATTAATGCAGTGTCACGTGATCCGACTCAGGGCTGGGGATATGAGCGGGAAAATCGGGTCTTTGTCCGTTGTGGTGGTAAGTTCGGAGCGGCAAAGTGCCGCGGCTGTAAGCATGGACGCCAGTGGATGCGAATAAACTGTGAAGGAACACCGTGAAAGTGTGCAGGTGCGAGACAATAAAGCATGTACACGAATTACACCGATTATTATTTATCCAGATCGGATTTATTTGTGCACTTAAAAACGCATGGCCACAAAGTTAGAAGGGTTTCTTTTTTAAATAAATAAGTTTCAATCTGAACTTGTATAGTGTACCTCATTTTCGCAAGGTTGTGGTAGAGACAATTGTGTATTGAATTCACTGCTGTTCAAAGGCTAGCCAATATATGACTCAGTATTAGGGACGCAAATGCAACCGTTCGCTACCAACCCCCTCTGCAGATGAACCACGTGTAAAAATAGGCAGTGAACGAGCCCGAGTACCGTTGCACACGTCGTTCTTAACGCAGAGAAATCTTAAGAAGTAAAAAGTCCGTACATCACGTGAGTGTTCTAGAACCATCACTGATCACAACACACACAGATGGCCTACTGGATAACGTTGGAAGCTCTATAGTTCTTTTCTAAAGCGATTCTGTTGTATGTAGACAAGTTGCAACGCCATAAAATTGTAGTGTCAGTAAGCCTAAAATGGCGGAAGAATCAGTTTTTCGTCTATTGCAGGACTGCCGATTAATGTCTGGACCGAGCCACAGCCATTAAATATATGGGAGCAACCCTACGGAGTGATGAAAAGTGGAACGATCGCATAAAATTAACAGAGGGAAGGCAGATACCAGACTAAGATTCATAGGGAGAATTCTTAGAAAGCGTATTCCGCCTTCGAAGGGGTTAAAAAAATCTTCGATGTACCGGTACTTGAATATTTAACTTCAGTCTGGAAAACTTACGATGTGTGATTCGTGGAGGAAAAAGGGAAGCCGGCCGGGGTGGCCGATCGGTTCTAGGCGGTACAGTCTGGAACCGCGCGACCGCTACGGGGACTGATAGTCCCATAGTGTTCAGAGCCATTTGAACTTTTTTTTTTTTTTCTTTTTTTTCTTTTTTTTTTTTTTTAATAGGGAAGACGAAGACTCAAAGTACAGCAGCGCGTTTTGTTAAGACTTTAGTGTAATAAAGACGAAAGCGACACAGAAATGCTCTCCAAGTCACAACAGAGGCACGGTAATCCACGGTGTGATGTAGTCTTAAAATTCCCAAAGCGTAAGTTCATTTTACAGTCAGCTTCATATTTCTTCTTCACGAGTCTTGAGGGGGAGGGGGGGGGGGGAGATGTTCGCAGTAAAATTCATAGTAATCCAGAAATATTTTTTTTAGATATTTATTCCAGCTATCGAGTGCAATATCTTACACTGGATAATTAATTTTGCTCTAGGATGACCAACTCGAAGAATATTTTCAATTACATCGACGCAACACTTGTAAGTATGGTACACTCAGAAAGTAATAAGGCAAAAAGCTTCGTTGTCGTCGTTTTATGTGCAAATGTAAACACCACATACGAGCCGTTGCAGGTCTTCAGTCTGCTAAGGCGTACAGGATCAACATGCATTTTCAACACACACACACACACACACACACACACACACACACACACACACACACACACACACACACACAGAGAGACAGAGAACAACACAATTTATACTATTTTTTGTCAGTTTGATCGGAGCTATTTACAAACTAGGTGCGGACAAATATTTGTAGTGTTTGGGTGTGCTTCACAACTGCGCAAGGGAATACAGATGAAAAAAAGATTTGTAAGTAATTGCAAATATACTCTGCAAATATCTTAGTACAACAGGATTACTTTTGTATATAAAGTGATGACTTAACTCACGAATCAAAAAATTCAGTTGCAGATGACAAAGCTACCAATACATGAGAATGTAGAGAGGGTCCTGCATAATCCCATAATGTAAAATTAAGGTAATGACAACAAAACTGTTTTAGGATTAATTTTCGTAGCTTAATTATCACTTAAAACATTCAAATTTTCCGTTTTGAAATAAAGAAAACCCACTGAGGACGGCACGGAGGTGCTGAAACGTGTTTCGGTCTATATGAAAAAACCGTGTCTCGGATAACAGGCGAATCTTATAACTAATAATACTTATTACTTTCTTACTGTACCATATTTACATATGTGGCGCGATGTGATTGACAATTTGTTTGCGCTCGGGTTATCATCACAGACCAAAATTAAATGGTTGGTGTAAAATATTGTTGTACGAAACTGGACCAAATAGAAAAAAATATTGCTTCTTCGTACACAGAGATTTCGGAAAGAAATTGATAATAAGATTAGAGATATTAGAGCTCACCTGAAAGGTTGTAAGCAGATCTTCCCGCGGACTGTTTGCGACTGGAACAGAAGGGGACTGGGTAGTGGGAAGCGGGGGGGAGGGGTGGGGTGGGGGGGGAGGAGGACAGTGATGCACAGAGCACCCTCTGTCACACACCGTTCTTTACCACTTTAATGCTTACTGTATGTTTAAGTAACGTGTTCATATTCAGTTAAAGTAGTGTGTTAGGGCTGAGAAAAATAGAGTGGTTAAAATCGATACCAGTATTTTAGTTCTGAATAACCTGTATTTTTCGGTATTTGCTTGTTCTCATTTATTTTATTTCTTAAAAAAGGAGTAATTTTTATTTGTAAAATTTGCATCGGTTTCAAATATTGCGTTGTAATAGAAAACGAGAAAAGCGATCAGTGCTATTTTAATAACAATGCCGACAGAACGAGCGACAAACACGTGGCATAAAAACTGGTGTGGCACTGCTGAGACAGTAATGAACTTGTTAACATATAGCGTTGTTTATTAAACGGTACTCGCGTGCAAGCATTGAGCAAGACTTGCCCCATCTGATCCATATGGTAGTTCCTCACTGTCGTCGGACGGCAGTTGTTCAAATGGTTCAAATGGCTCTGAGCACTATGCGAGTTAACTTCTGAGGTCATCAGTCGCCTAGAACTTAGAACTAATTAAACCTAACTAACCTAAGGCATCACACACATCCATGCCCGAGGCAGGATTCGCACCTGCGACCGTAGCGGTCACGCGGTTCCAGACTGAAGCGCCTTTAACCGCACGGCCACACCGGCCGGCGGACGTCAGTTGCATTACAGAATGGAACCATCCCTAGTTGGGAAGTATTTTACGAAGTGCGATACCAGTTTATTCGCTTTCTGCGATTGAAAACGGGATGGGTCACAAAAACTTGACATAAAATGAAGAGAGAACTTAAAAACTTAGCAGTTCATTCGTGGTTTACAATAAAAACAGAAATCAGCTGATCGTGTGCCTGTGTCTACGTAACACGCCTTTTATCTCCTTGTAGCCTTTGAAAACGGACAAATTAACATGAAAAATAGTTCTTCAATCTCAGTTTTTACCCTTTAGCACTGACTATTCGTAATGTCCAATCCGCGATTACAACTTGATTTTTGAGCAGAATTGGAATCAGTAGAACACTGGTAATTTTTTTTTATAGTAGTCATCCCCATATCACCTTTCTAGAAGAGTGGCGAACAGTGGACGGACTAAGTTTTCTTTCATTTACCTATTTAATTTGATAATTCCGTTCTGTATGTTTTGAAACTGAGAGAGACAAAATTTTTCAATCTTTGTTCTATTTCTACTTTCAAATAGCAGCACGTAAAAACCGAAAATAGGTTATTTCATAAGTGGCAACGGCCTTGCCGCAGTGGATACACAGATTCCCGTGAGATCACCGAAGTTCAGCGCTGTCTGGCGTGGTCGGCACTTGGATGGGTGACCATCCAGGCCGCCATGCTCTGTTGCTATTTTTCGGGGTGCACTCAGCCTCGTGATGGCAATTGATGAGCTACTCGACCGAATAGTAGCGGCTTCGATCAAGAATAGCATCATAACGACCGGGAGAGCGGTGTGCTGACCCCACGTTCCTCCTATCCGCATTCTGAGGCTGACACGGCGGTCGGATGGCCCCGGTAAGTCACTCGTGGCCTAAAGACGGAGGTTATTTCATAAACCGGTTATTTTGAGCAGTTTTAACAAAAAAAAGTTCAAATGTGTGTGAAGTCTTATGGGACTTACTAAGGTCCTCAGTCCCTAACTTACACACTACTTGTCCTAAACTATCCTAAGGACAAACACACACACACTCATGCCCGAGGGAGGACTCGAACCTCCGCCGGGACCAGCCGCACAGTCCATGACTGCAGCGCCTGAGACCGCTCGGCTAATTCCGCGCGGCGTGGAGCTTGAAATGTGCCCTCTTCCACAGTTCTACGAAATCGTAACTTCTGACAGATAGGTGAACAATACACCTCAACCTTGTTCAAAGAACTAATAACTAGCCCTAAGACCGACAATCATTTCACGTAAGGCAATAGAAAAACCCACACCGCTAACGCGTCTTTTTCTTGTTTCCTTTCCCTAGAGTTTATCCCGTCTAGTATGAAGTCGGCTTTTTCGGGATTTAGTGGATTTTATGTTTTAATTTTGTGGCTGGATGCTTTCCGTTACGTCACAGTCATTAAGGTCCTCTAAGAGAGGGAAGTGGTTTGTGCCACCTGCCTGCGAATCGTGGAAACTTCGTTCTGTGTATTTTAATTGTTTGCGGATGGTAATGTGGGGACTGTAGTTCCTTCTCTAAATTGTCGCACAGATGACAAAATGGTAGATATCTAAATGGACGACAGAGGATAGAGAAACAATTAAAATCGCTCAAAAGAGGAAAGGCCGCTGGACCTGATGATGGGATACCAGTTCGATTTTACACAGAGTACGCGAAGGAACTTGCCCGCCCCCCTTCTTGCAGCGGTGTACCGTAGGTCTCTAGAAGAGCGTAGCGTTCCAAAGGATTGGAAAAGGGCACAGGTCATCCCCTTTTCAAGAAGGGACGTCGAACAGATGTGCAGAACTATAGACCTATATCTCTAAAGTCGATCACTTGTAGAATTTTGGAACACGTATTATGTTCGAGTATAATGACTTTTCTGGACACTAGAAATCTACTCTGTAGGAATCAGCATGTGTTTCGAAAAAGACGATCGTGTGAAACCCAGGTCGCGCTATTCGTCCACGAGACTCAGAGGGCCATAGACACGGGTTCACAGGTAGATGCCGTGTTTCTTGACTTCCGCAAGGCGTTCGATACAGTTCCCACAGTCGTTTAATGAACAAAGAGCATATGGACTATCAGGCCAATTGTGTGATTGTGTTCCTAGTTAACAGAACGCAGCATGTCATTCTGAATGGAGAGAAGTCTTCCGAAGTAAGTGATTTCAGATGTGCCGCAGGGAAGTGTCGTAGGACCGTTGCTATTCACAATATACATAAATGACCTTGTGGATGCCATCGGAAGTTCACTGAGGCTTTTTGCGGATGATGCTGTGGTGTATCGAGAGGTTGTAACAACGGAAAATTGTACAGAAATGCAGGAGGATCTGCAGCGAATTGACGCATGGTGCTAGGAATGGCAATTGAATCTCAATGTAGGCAAGTGTGTGCTGCGAATACATAGAAAGAAAGATCCCATATCATTTAGCTACAATATAGCAGGTCAGCAACTGGAAGCAGTTTATTCCATAAATTATCTGGGATTACGCATTAGGAGTGATTTAAAGTGGAGTGATCATATAAAGTTGATCGTCGGTAAAGCAGATGCCACACTGAGATTCATTGGAAGAATCCTAAGGAAATGCAATCCGAAAACAAAGGAAGTAGGTTACAGTAGGCTTGTTCGCCCACTGCTTGAATACTGCTTAACAGTATGGGATCCGTACCAGATTGGGTTGGTAGAAGAGATAGAGAAGATCCAACGGAGAGCAGCTCGCTTCGTTACAGGATCATTTAATAATCGCGAAAGCGTTACGGAGATGATAGATAAACTCCAGTGGAAGACTCTGCAGAAGAGACGCTCAGTAGCTCGGTACGGGCTTTTGTTGAAATTTCGAGAACATACCTTCACCGAGGAGTCAAGCAGTATATTGCTCCCTCCTACATATATCTCGCGAAGAGACCATGAGGATAAAATCAGAGAGATTAGAGCCCACACAGAGGCATACCGACAATCCTCCTTTCCACGAACAATACGAGACTGGAATAGAAGGGAGAACCGATAGAGGTACTCAAGGTACCCTCCGCCACACAGCGTCAGGTGGCTTGCGGAGTGTGGATGTAGGTGTAGACCAGCGCAGCATTTGCCTAAACGAATGTGGGAAACCGCCTAAAACCCACACTTTTGCTGCCCTGTGTACCAGCCTACTCTGGTTATCCTGCCGCGTGGATTCGAACCAGTAGTAGCTAACGTCGCTGGGCGGCAAGTTAGCGCGCTGCGCGTTACGCCAGCAGGTCGTTGTTAGTGTGTATATGATGGTGTGTATATGATGGTGTGTATATGATGGTGTGTATATGATGGTGTGTATATGATGGTGTGTATATGATGGTGTGTATATGATGGTGTGTATATGATGGTGTGTATATGATGGTGTGTATATGATGGTGTGTATATGATGGTGTGTATATGATGGTGTGTATATGATAGTTTTTACAGTTTGGTTAAACTGGCATTGAAAAAAAGATTTAACCGAAAACCAGTTGTTTCAGCGATAACCGCCATTGTGCGGAGACGTGGCGTCGTGGCCCGCAGACAGAGGCCGGCAAAAGCGGACTCACGGCCATTAGGTGCTAGACCGTGCTGCAGGCAGCGCGTGATGAGATAATGTCTCCCAATCAGCAGCGTCAGCTCGCCTCGCAGATTCGCTGTCATGATGATGTCGCTCGCAGCGTAGAGTCGACACAAACACGTCCAGGGACACGCTAGCGGCTCGTGGCGAGGACGGCGCTAGCCCGACGCAGCGCGTGGGACCGCGGCGCGGAGAGGATGTTGCGCCAGTACGCCGGGGCTCTGCCTGACCTTCCTCCACTCCCGGAATAGCCTCGCCTCTCCAGTGGCCAACAGCGCCCGCCATTCGGCCTGGACACGGGCGCCGTCAACAATGACGTAGCCCGGCCCGCGCCGTGGCTCTCACGTTAAACGCCTGTGACTACCGAATACAAAGTACGCACGAAAATGCCACCTAACGGCAGCGCGGACAACGGAAATAACGCGCAGTGGCATGAATTTGAAACATTCCAAGAAATATACAGCTGTTCTTGTTTCCCCTAGACTCGTAGTGCACCCGGAAGTGTATGGGAAGCTGTCATCGATGGGTGACTGTAAGATACAGGGTGATTTGGTGCCACGAATGACAAGTTTCGCCAAATTTGAAAGGAAAAAAAAAAAGTTAATTGTGGCTATGTTTCCGAACCGTGATTGTGTGGCATAGTTAATTGTATTTTCTGCTACCAATCACTTTTATTTGTATTAAGTATAATTTAACATAACGCGACGCATTTCGAGCGTGTTCTGTCCGTCTTCTGGCCCTTATGCATACAGAAAACTATTATTTAAAAGTAAATTGACTTAACCTGACAAGGGGAGGCAACTACGTTTGGAACGCGGATTTATTGCAAACTTCGTACACTCTTAGTACTCCATTAGGACAACAAAATGTGTAACCAGTAGCGCGTACTTATCAAGCGTTATTTAGAAAATCGCAAGATAATTTCGGTCGTGAAGTGTTTACCTGCGCGTGGCCATTTTTACCATGAAGCACCGGCAGCAGAGTGGTTAGTGTTCAAGCTCTGTGATCGCTGGGTTGCTGGATCGAGTCCCCCTCGTCAGTTTTTGTTTGTTTTTTTCTTTTTTAATTTCTAACACAGTCATTTTCTTTACTATCTATATTACAATTGATGTGCCGGCCGTTGTGGTCGAGCGGTTCTAGGTGCTTCAGTCCGGAACCTCGCTGCTACTACGGTCGCTGGTTCGAATTCTGCCTCGGTCATGGATGTGTATGATGTCCTTAGGTTAGTTAGGTTTAAGTAGTTCTAAGTGTAGGGGAATGATGGCCTCAGATGTTAAGTCCCATAGTACTTAGAGCCATTTTGAACCATTTGAACAATTGATGTAATAGGAAAAATACGTGTAATCGGATGAACTTCATTAAATTTACAATGTTATTTGGCAGTCTACAAATTTTTATTATCACAAATAATATAATATTCATAACTACCGACTAGTAAACGACCAAACGCATAAAGTGATACTGAAAATGTGTGCTTGTCCGTGTCTTCAAAATTGTTCGTATTTAATCGAAAGAGAACGAGAAATTGCTTCTCTTGAAGACGCTATTAAAATGCACTCGATACTGCTTGACAAATGATCAGCGCCTATATTTAAGGAAATTGCTGCGTTATGCATGGTTTGCTTCCAAATTATCGGCTGAAAGAGAGGTTTTTGAAAATGTTAGGAGGTTTGTTTTTCCACGGAAAATCTCAAAAGACCTCGCGTGTGCGGAAACAAGCATTTATTCAATGCAGCTGGTGCCGTTTAACTTTGTTTTTCATGTTTTTACGAAAAATACCATCCCGCAACTTGTACCCGTAATGTCGAAAGCGACGATTAATTGTACATCTTTCGAAAGCAGTCTGTGCCGGTCAAAACTTGGAGGTAACAAGTCGTTTCGGGTCCTTCCGGGTATAAGTGATTTCTCAAATCACGCATAAGCATACATTTTCAGTATCACTTCATGCGTTTGGCCGTTTAATAGTCGGTAGTTACGAATATTATATTATTTGTGATGATAAAAATTTGTAGACTGCCAAATAACATTGTAAATTTAATAAAAGTTCCGATTACACATATTTTCCCATTACATCAATTGTAATATCTACATCTACATCTACATTTATACTCCGCAAGCCACCCAACGGTGTGTGGCGGAGGGCACTTTACGTGCCACTGTCATTACCTCCCTTTCCTGTTCCAGTCGCGTATGGTTCGCGGGAAGAACGACTGTCTGAAAGCCTCCGTGCGCGCTCTAATCTCTCTAATTTTACATTCGTGATCTCCTCGCGAGGCATAGGTAGGGGGAAGCAATATATTCGATACCTCATCCAGAAACGCACCCTCTCGAAACCTGGCGAGCAATCTACACCGCGATGCAGAGCGCCTCTTTTGCAGAGTCTGCCACTTGAGTTTATTAAACATCTCCGTAACGCTATCACGGTTACCAAATAACCCTGTGACGAAACGCGCCGCTCTTCTTTGGATCTTCTCTATCTCCTCCGTCAAACCGATCTGGTACGGATCCCACACTGATGAGCAATACTCAAGTATAGGTTGAACGAGTGTTTTGTTTTGTTGATGGACTACATTTTCTAAGCACTCTCCCAATGAATCTCAACCTGGTACCCGCCTTACCAACAATTAATTTTATATGATCATTCCACTTCAAATCGTTCCGCACGCATACTCCCAGATATTTTACGGAAGTAACTGCTACCACTGTTTGTTCCGCTATCATATAATCATACAATAAAGGATCCTTCTTTCTATGTATTCGCAATACATTACATTTGTCTATGTTAAGGGACAGTTGCAACTCCCTGCACCAAGCGCCTATCCGCTGCAGATCTTCCTGCATTTCGCTACAATTTTCTAATGCTGCAACTTCTCTGTATACTACAGCATCATCCGCGAAAAGCCGCATGGAACTTCCGACACTATCTACTAGGTCATTTATATATATTGTGAAAAGCAATGGTCCCATAACACTCCCCTGTGGCACGCCAGAGGTTACTTTAATGTCTGTAGACGTCTCCCCATTGATAACAACATGCTGTGTTCTGTTTGCTAAAAACTCTTCAATCCAGCCACACAGCTGGTCTGATATTCCGTAGGCTCTTACTTTATCAGGCGACAGTGCGGAACTGTATCGAACGCCTTCCGGAAGTCAAGAAAATTAGCATCTACCTGGGAGCCTGTATCTAATATTTTCTGGGTCTCATGAACAAATAAAGCGAGTTGGGTCTCACACGATCGCTGTTTCCGGAATCCATGTTGATTCCTACATAGTAGATTCTGGGTTTCCAAAAACGACATGATACTCGAGCAAAAAACATGTTCTAAAATTCTACAACAGATCGACGTCAGAGATATAGGTCTATAGTTTTGCGCATCTGCTCGACGACCCTTCTTGAAGACTGGGACTACCTGTGCTCTTTTCCAATCATTTGGAACCCTCCGTTCCTCTAGAGACTTGCGGTACACGGCTGTTAGAAGGGGGGCAAGTTCTTTCGCGTACTCTGTGTACAATCGAATTGGTATCCCGTCAGGTCCAGTGGACTTTCCTCTGTTGAGTGATTCCAGTTGCTTTTCTATTCCTTGGACACTTATTTCGATGTCAGCCATTTTTTCGTTTGTGCGAGGATTTAGAGAAGGAACTGCAGTGCGGTCTTCTTCTGTGAAACAGCTTTGGAAAAAGGTGTTTAATATTTCAGCTTTACGCGTGTCATCCTCTGTTTCAATGCCATCATCATCCCGGAGTGTCTGGATATGCTGTTTCGAGCCACTTACTGATTTAACGTAAGACCAGAACTTCCTAGGATTTTCTGTCAAGTCGGTACATAATATAAATATAAATATAATATAAATATAAATATAATATAAATAGTAGAGAAAATGACTGTTAGAAATAAAAAAAAAAACTGACGAGCGGGACTAGATCCAGCGACCCAGGGATTACAGGGTTTGAACGCTAACCACTCGGCTGCCGGCGCTTCATGGTAAAAATGGCCACTCACAGGTATATGTTTGACGGCCGAAATTATCTTGCAATTTTCTCAATAACGCTTGAGAAGAACGCGCTACTGCTTACACATTTTGTTGTCCTCGTGGAGTACTGCCATTGTACGAAGTTTGCTGTAAATCTGCGTTCCAAACGTCGTGGCCTCCCCTTGTGAGTTACTATAGAACTTTTTGTTCACTGTTGGTTGCTGAATGCGCTGTTGCGGTTTTTGGCAGGAAAGGGCGGGGGGGGGGGGCGCAGTGGTTGGGGAGAAATTGATGTTCAGTGATCTCTTCTGCTTTTGTGGGCTGTCTCTCGTTGTTTGTTACAGGGTTGGCTTGTTTTGGGGGAGGAGACCAGACAGCGAGGTCATCGGTCTCATCGGATTAGGGAAGGACGGGGAAGGAAGTCGGCCGTCCCCTTTCAAAGGAACCATCCCGGCATTTGCCTGGAGCGATTTAGGGAAATCGCGGAAAACTTAAATCAGGATGGCCGGACGCGGGATTGAACCGTCGTCCTTCCCAATACGAGTCCAGTGTGCACACCACTGCGCCACCTCGCTCGGTGGTTTGTTAAAATTGACACCACAGCCATTTTGGCGTCCCAAAGCTTCGTTTTTCGTTCTTGGTACTCTGGCGGAAATATTACGTAACATTAAACTCGCACAACTCACTTTTTCACTGTTTTTTACGTAGTTACGCTATTGTGTAACGTTATTCTTTGTAATATTTATTTTATCACAGTTTTTTGACGCAATTTCGTCAAAAGAAGTGACAAAATAAATGGTACAAAGTTTAATGTTACACAACAGTTCCGCCGGTGTACGAAGGATGAAAAAAGAAAGCTTTGGATGCCAAAATCGGTGTTGTTTCAATCATAATCAACAACAAGACACAACCCACTCAAGCAGAAAACATCAGTGTGTATCAATTTTTGGCCGAACAATGTCCGCCCTCCGTCCAAATACCACAACAGCCCCTCCAGCAACGAACAGTAAACAAAATGTTCCATGTTAACTTAGTTTGTCAACTCCTTTTCAAGTAAGAATTTTCTGTCTGCATAAACGCCTGAAGATGGGCAGAACGTGCTCGAAACGCGTTGCGTAATTTTAAACACAAAACAAATAGAAGTGACCAATAGCATAAAATGCAAATGAACAATTAAAAAATGTAGGTTAATGCTGACTACTAGGAAAAAAGAAGCATCTAATGCTACCGTGCGGCGTTAGTGCTGCGCAGCTTGCTACACTCGGGTCGATTAAATACCAGGCGTTACGTTGCAAAGCGAGATGAAATGGAACGAGCAAGTAAGATCCGTTGCAGGGGAGGCGAATGGTCGTCTTCAGTTTACCGGAACGATTTTGGAAACGTTGTGCCCCACCTAAAAAGGAGACCGCGCACAGACCACCTGTGGGACCGATTTTCGAGTGCTGCCCGAGTGTTCGAGATATACGCGAGACCAGGTTAAAGGAAGACATCGAAACAATTCAGAGGTGTGCTGGTAGATTAGTACCCGGTAGGTTCCATCAGCACGCGAACATTCCGGAAGTTCTACGCGAACTCAGAATAGGAATCCCTTACGGCAAGAAGGCTTTCATTGCACAAAACACAATTGAGAAGGATTAGAGAACGGGTATGTCCTGCAGACTGCACAACCATTCTACTGCCACCATTATATCAGGGCGTGTTGAAAAGTTCACATGGCTCTGAGCACTATGGGACTTAACATCTGAGGTCATCAGTCCCGTGGAACTTAGAGCTACTTAAACGTAACTAACCTAAGGACATCACACACATCCATGCCCGAGGCAGGATTCGAACTTGCGACCGTAGCGGTCGCGCGGTTCCAGACCGTAGCGCCTAGAACCGCCCGGCAGTCGTTTAGAAATAAGTGCGAATGTGTGACGATGAGCAGACACCAATTTCAGTGTGAAATATTGTGCTGGTTTGGAGAAACGTATTTGATTAAGTTTCCGTCTAATTAGGCTCAAATTTCTCTCATGGCGTACTGTAATAAGAAGTACATAAGAAAAACAGGACATATTTGTCAGGAGGAAGTGATTCGTGATCCTTATTTCTGCAAAATACAGTCATGTTCAGTCTGTCGATTGCTGTTTTATTACCTCAAAATTATTGGTTTTGGACATTGTTGCTATCTTCAGATCATTCTTGGTTGGAGTAAGCGGTGTTCTGCAGAAACATTCGCAGTTCCACTTGTTACGGTGCACGTCGCCTGCTACCCAAAGGGTGTGATGACGTAACGCGTGGCCTTGAAAGCGTCTGACTCGATGCTACTTCCAGGCGTAAATCAAGCAGTCAGTTTGAACATCGACCAACCAAAGGTTATCATGCAGATGTAGGTGAACCGAAAGGGCCGCACCACAATCATAACAATGGGAGGAGTCCAAATTTGCCTAATCATCGAAAATGTATTGTGCATTTAAGATTTGAAAACATACAGGAAAACTAAAATTAAGCACTGAAATCGAGAAGGAAGAGTGCACTGGTATCCAACATCAGGTGATGAAGCATCAATTAGAACTAAAAGCTACAAAACGATATCAAGGCAGCCATTTTAGGGCTGAGACGAGGGGGAGAGAAATACTAGCAATGGGTAGAGACATTGGCCTTACTCTCCCACACATTACTATTAAAATTCTCATTCTGTGAACAAATTTTGGAAGCTTAGAGAGGCGTAAGACATACAAACGAATAACTTTTTACTTATCTTCATTATCTGTTTGTTGTTTTCGATGAGCCAGTCTTGTCCAGCAGTACATTCTTGCAGCTGAAATTTCGATTTTGTAGGTTCTTGATGACTAAATAACTAATGAAAATTTGCCTGTGTTATTCTTGAATTTTATTCTTTGTTACATCTTTCAACATCACACCGTTTTTACAGTTTCCACATTCAATAAAAAACAATTACATTGTTGGTGACAAACTTAGTAAACGTCTACCACCATCACAGGTATGCCCATCACTTCTTACATTCTGCGCTACCCACATTATTCCAGTGTGTTTACAAAGCAAAAGAGTTTACAAATTTTGTTTACTAAAGAAGAATCTTCATCAAATTATATCATTATTTTATAAATAAATTCAGAAATAAATTTAATAATTGGATTTAGATTGTGGAATTAATAATATGAATTTTAAGTATACCAGAGATTTTGTAATTTCAAATATTTTTGAAGAGTAGTTTTAACGGTTTATATATATCGACTGTAACACATTAATTTCTTTTTATACATTTTAGTCTGAAATATAATACATCTTATACAAAATCATATGAATTCTTTTAATAAAACAGCTGAGATAATTTTAACCTATGCAAGAATCGATAGTATACATGGTATCGCCTATCTCTATATAAAAAATGGTAGTGTTAAGAGGACGGTGATTTATTATAGCCTGTAGGACGTAGCATCTCGCTGTGTTATTCAGACGGTGACCGGATGTTGTGTTCCGATCGCGTGAGTCAAGTACATCATTTACGTCTCGCGAATATTAAACTTCATACTCTGTTTCAAAGGCTCTCCTACGACTGTTAAGTGCGTGAAGTGTTACAACCACATGGCGCCAGTACGAGGTCCTCCGCGATGGACACGCGGTTACGCAGACGCTGAGTGTTGTCTGCTGCTGCATACAAACACGAGTGTGGCAGAGTGATCCTGCTGGAGCCCATTTAAAAAGTCGGTCGCAGCAAGGAAACGGCGGATTTTCTGTTGCCATCCTAAACGGCCGTTCCTTCAAGAAGCAGTGTCCGTCTTAACAGCGAGTTCTGAGGGAACGCCCCAGATCTGTGGGTTGCCATTACGTTGTTGGTCCTGAATGCCAACAACCTCCCAGTAGGGTATCCCTGCACTCCTGGCGCCTTTCTTCAGACCAACGAATGTGTCTAACGGTCACTGCCATCTTGTGACCTCCAATAATTACAACTTCAACAGGCGTTGATTTTAATTTAACAATTTACACCTATACCGATCGTATGGAGGTATGTAATTCCAGTCTCTCTCTCACCTCAGGGACACTCAGAAAATCGGGAGGGAAGGTTTTTTTAAAATTAATTTATAACTTAACTACCTAATAAAATAAATGTATTGTGGTAGTGTTTCCGTTAAGACTGGTCGCTCCAACTACAACAAAATTGGCCAAATGCGAGTAGGACTCGAGCTTTGAGGGTTCCGTACAAACTTAATTATGTATATTGATAGTTAATACACCCCGGGAATCGGGAACCTCTAAAATTTTTGCTTGTTACCGATGTCGCTACTGGCAAGATATCGGTCCCGGAATTCCAAGATTTTCGAGAATATTTTGAGTTTCAAGTTTAAATTATTTGTGCAATTTCGCATTCGCTTGTGGAATTTTTCATTTATTTGATTAATTTAAGGGTTATATTCACATGCTATGCTAATTAGCAACATCTCTTATTTAAAATTGAAAAAATTCGTTATTGAATGTTTGAATTAGCTGAATCAATGTGTAAAGATCAGCGAACGTAAGTTGTTGGAATCCTTTGCGCTCTGGCGTCATTTAAATCGTTTAAATTATAACACTAAAAGTAATCTAATTATGAGAGAAATTGACTAATAGATGCTGACATCTGATACTTCACTTCAAACCACAGGGGAATTCCGAAATTTAGTTAAATTCTCGCCGAAACTAGAAGTAGGTATTATACTAATACCTTTTTTCGCACAAAAACAGTCTCCGGAATGTAGATCTACAGCACTGAGATTGCGGTGAAACGCGGTTTCAGAGTTCTTATGAAAATCGAAAATTAAATAAAAATGATTGCTTAATTATTATATTTGAAACAGATTTGTAAGTGATGGCTGAAATAAGGACTCCGTAGTACTGCATTGTGTATCAGATTGGAAAATACGTGTCAATAATCATGTTAACTCTTGTACCGGCCAAATTTCATGATTCAGGTTCAGCGGGAAGTACCCTACAGGTTTTGATGAGTGAGTTTGCGACTATCAAAAGAGCTGACATAAATGGCCGTATCTTTTTATTGCCCTAAGCTGCAAGCAAATTTGAACATGATACGCCTATCCATTTCAGAGAAAAAGGATCTTCAGTGTCGGACAGACAGACAAAAAAAGTGAGTCTCTAAGCGCTCCGTTTCTTCCACCTGAGTGACGGAACCCTAAAAAACGGCTTTGAGCACTATGGGACTTAACTTCTGAGGTCATCAGTCCCCTATGGAACCCTAAAAATGATCTGAAGTTTGGAACATTGCTGGAAACCAGTAATATTGAGACAATAAAACAGCGGTCGACAGACTGAAAAAAGGATATTTTCAGGAAATATGTCTTCATCGCATTGCATTTTACAATTTACTGTACACTCATGTCTTTTAAAAGGAGGTGTTTCCCGTTTTGTCATCTCATTTTGATGTGATTCTCCACTCGCCTCTGCACGGAGTCAGGAATTTTTTTCAGATCACTCCAGATTATCTCGTGCATCTAAACAAGACTGAACAACACGCTGCTGCAATTCAACAGTCTCAAAGGGAGTGCCGCGAACTTAATTTCTGAGATGACCCTAGACAGAAAAGTCCAGAGAACTGAGGCCAGGTGAACGTGCAAGGCAAGTTATAGGCCATGCTCAACCTCTCCATCTCTCACCGTATTGGCTCGTTAGATGCCGTCTTAAATTAATGGGCTTAAACGTGACAGCGCCCCTCATGCAATTCTCTCCGGAAAGCACGATGCGCAGCAGAAGAAATATGAAGACCACAGATAGCGCACCACAGAATTCCTTCTTCTTACTTTTTGTCATTTTGCACCCCATCTCTTCATAAAGGATAAACGATATTGCTATATATCAGATACAGGGTGACACTTATTGAACGGTATGAAAAAACCTAAATTAGCTACAGTACGGTGTGCAAACACTCGATTCAACAAGTAGATATCACTAGAAATATTCGGATTTAGGTTATGAGATGTTCGATATGCCTATCATCATTGGTGGTGATATGGCGCAGACGAATAGCGAAATTCTTCATGACCCGCTGGAGTGTCGGAACATCGATGGTGTCGATGACCTCCTGAATGGCTATTTTCAGCTCAGCAATGGTTTTGGGGTTATTGCTGTACACCTTGTCCCTAAAATAGCCCCACAAAAAGGAGTCGCATGTGTCCAGATCCGGAGAATATGGCGGCCAATCGAGGCCATGCAAGTGCCCTCCTGGTTTCCCTAGAGCCAGAGTGCGAGCCCCAGAGTGCTCCTCCAGGACATTAAAGTCAGTCAGTCAGTCAGTCAGTCAGTCAGTCAGTCAGTCTCCTACTGGAATGGGGGTCGAGCTCCGTCTTGCATGAACCGCATCTTGCCTAAATCAGGGTGACTTTGGATAATTGGGTGGAGAGCCGGCCGGCGTGGCCGTGCGGTTCTAGGCGCTACAGTCTAGAGCCGAGCGACCACTACGGTCGCAGGTTCGAATCCTGCCTCGGGCATGAATGTGTGTGATGTCCTTAGGTTAGTTAAGTTTAAGTAGTTCTAAGTTCTAGGCGACTGATGACCTTAGATGTTCCCATAGTGCTCAGAGCCATTTGAACCATTTTTGTAAAATTTGCCTTACGTAGCCTTCGTATAACACTTATTTGAAGCATGAAACGTCGTGTGGACATATGCCATATTGCGAATGGTTTCCGAAATAGAACACTTTTGGCCGACCGGAGTGGCCGGGCGGTTCTAGGCGCTATAGTCCGGAGCCGCGCGACCGCTACGGTCGCAGGTTCGAATCCTGCCTCGGGCATGGATGTGTGTGATATCCTTGGGTTAGTTAGGTTTAAGTAGTTCTAAGTTCTAGGCGACTGATGACCTCAGAAGTTAAATTTAAAAAAAATGGTTCAAATGGCTCTGAGCACTATGGGACTCAACTGCTGAGGTCATTAGTCCCCTAGAACGTAGAACTAGTTAAACCTAACTAACCTAAGTACATCACACATATCCATGCCCGAGGAAGGATTCGAACCTGCGACCGTAGCGGTCTCGTGGTTCCAGACTGCAGCGTCAGAACCGCGCGGCCACTTCGGCCGGCTAGAAGTTAAGTCGCATAGTGCTCAGAGCCATTTGAACCATTTTGATAATGGGGTGGAATCATGTTCCAAAACCTTTACGTACCGTTCGGTAGTCACTGTGCCATCAAGGAATGTCGCACCGGTTATTCCGTGAATAGACATTGCGCGCCAGCCACCCGTCGAGGGTGAAGAGACTTCTCGATCGCGAAATGCGGATTCTCAGGTCCCCAAATGCGCCAATTTTGCTTACTGACGAACCCGTCCAAATGAAAGTGTACTTCGTCGCTAAACCAGGCTATGCATGCGCATACTAATTCCCATCGTACTCCGCGGCCTACCGTGCGGTTTGAACGTCCTAATGCAAACCGTTCAGAAGTTATGACGATTTTCTTTCATATAGTTCAATAGTTGTCACCCTGTACTTAAAAAAAAAGTTAAGAGCTGGATGAATCATTAGTAAGTGGGAAGTGCTATGTAGGGGCTGACGTTTAATATTAGTGCGATTGACAGTCTTAATGGCTGATACGTGGCAATTTACAAATCATGTGTTCCTCAATTGTCTGCGCACGGAAGCGTCTCCTAATTGAACGAATTAGTTCAGTCAGCCAGTCTTGTGCTAAATGAGCCCGTCCTGCTTGCAGGAAGAGCTGACGAGCCTCAAGGACATCCCCAACTCCCTGGCTGTGTTCTGCATGGCTACGTACGGCGAGGGCGACCCCACGGACAACGCCATGGAGTTCTACGAGTGGCTGCAGAACGGAGACCCCGACCTCACCGGCCTCAACTACGCGGTAAGTGCTCGTCACACACACCACCTTCATTTCTTCTCATCTTAGTGTTTTTTTTGTCTTTCCTTTCCTATGTGCCCTGCATATATCCCTTTTATGCGAAAAAAAAACCTCGCTGTAACCGTAACAACCGTCGTATCTTTTCGAAAATAGCAGTTCCGTAGCTGCAGTGCATGATTTTTATTTCTTTGCTAGCGGCCGTTGCCATATTCTCAAGCCGTCGTTCTTGTAATCAGCATCCTGTCAAAAGCTCAGTTTTTAGCCCTGCTGTTGTCAGTGTCGATGCCACTATCCAGCTTGAGGGTGACTGATTAGAGAAATGACCGCTTGAGAATAGAGCTACGACCGCTAAAGTAATAGCAAATAAATAAATAAATAAATAAACACAATACATTGCAGTTCAGCAACAGCTCTTTCCGGGAAGATACTTGTTCAGTAGTTTTTTATCCGTTTTCTGATTCGTTGAAGCAGCCCACCACAAATTCCTTCCTTGTGCCAACCTCTTCATCTCACAGTAGCACTTGGACCCTACGTCCTCAATTGTTTGTCGGATATATGCCAATCTCTGAATTCCCCTACAGTTTTTATCCTCTGCAGTTTCCACAAGTACTGTGGAAGTTGTTCCTGAAGCCTTAACGCTATCCTACCATCCTGTCCCTTCTTCTTCTCATCGTTTTGTATGTGTTTCTCTCCTTAACGATTCTGCACACCTCTTCATTTATTATCTTGCCAGATCACTCAATTTTCAACATTCTTGTGTAGCACTACATCCCGAATTCTTCTATTCTCCTCTCCTCCGCTTTCTCCACAGTTCATCATTCACTTACGTAGAGTGCTCTGCTCTAAACGTACATTCTCAGAAATGCATTTCTCAGATTAAGGCGGATGTTTCACGCCAACAGACATCTTTTGGCCAGGAAAGCCCTTTCCTCTGCTCCTGTCTTATTTTGTGTTCTCCTCGCTTAATGAGTCGTTTGTTATTTCTTATTTTATTAGCTATCGAACCAGAAAGGTTTCCTTGTAAAACAGTAGAGAGAATAGTGAAAAAATTAACGTATCGTATAGTTATTTTCAAGAACTATTGATGCGACTGCCTCTCTAGGTGTTGTGTTCATGAGGTGCGACACAAACCCAACGATATACTTTGAAAACTCTGAAGCTGTCTTTTTTGAGGAGACCAAACACCGCAAGTAGCTTGTGGAGCGCCAACGAAGATGTAGATTTGTCTAGGAATTGGGAGGAGGGAACCAAGACCATCGCTTCTTATACCTACTTTCAGTAAGTTTCCGATTACATTTAAATTTGTTGCCTCATTGGTTCACGGGCGTCACATCGGATACTGTTGTGAAAGCTGCACAATATATCAACGAGACAGCTGCTCATCATCTTCAGGTGCTTAATGACGTGTTGTTGCTCTGGCTCGCCAACACATCCGCTGGCTCGCTAGAAAAGCGCACGTGCGAAGGAGTGAGGCTATGACGTCATTGTAGACGAATCATAGTGCACGGCGAAAGCTGTTAGCATGAATGCAAGTCAGTGCTGTATTTGTGTGCAGTGAAACTGTAATCGGCTCTTCACTTAATTTAATCACAGTAACTAAAACCTCTAAGGGGGTAAAACGTACTCTCTGTGGACTTCTCGCACTCTGCAGAACGTAGTATTCTCTGCACAGCCTCCAGGTCAACATTGCTGCCGCACGTTTTGGCCGCCTAGTTTGAGGCGCCATGTCACGGATTGCGCGGTCCCGCCAGAGGTACGAGTCCTCCCTCGTGTGTGTGTGTGTGTGTGTGTGTGTGTGTGTGTGTGTGTGTGTGTGTGTGTGTGTGTGTGTGTTTTGTTCTTACCATAAGTTAGTTTAAGTAGTGTGTAAGTCTAGGGACCGATGACCTCTGCAGTTTGGTCGCTCAGAAATTCACGCATTTGAACACTTCACCATTGCTAGAAGGTACTGGTTATTGAAGTTATAGTGACAGGGTAAAACCTCCGGTTGCATGCAAATTATCATTATTTCATATAAAAGTAGTATCCTGCGTCACGGTTGAAATCTGAAATACGTAATATCAACAGTTGTGATCAGTTCATTTGCCGAATGTAGCATGACATTTCTTGTAAACACGCTGTTATGAAATGTGTCAGTGTGATGACGCACAACCGAGACAAGCTGTCATATGATAAGTAGTGGGTCTTACGTACGGCGCTAGTTTATCAGACAGGTTTTTTTTGTTTTTTTTTGTTTTAATAAATTTCTTATACTGCAGTTTCATGTAGATTATTCGGAAGATTTCTGTTTGTTTACATATAGCTCAACCCTGTTGACTAATCTTGGTGAACCGGTATTCGAAAAATACTGAACGATAATTGGTCTTATGTTATATCAGTAAACAGATCCAAGCAATCTGTCTAGTCATTCAGTGACTGTAATGGCATCGAAACAGAGGATGACACAGAAGGTCAAAATACTAACAGTTTTTTCCAAAACTGTTTGGCTTAGCGAAATGATGCTGTAGTTTCTCCTTTAAATAGTCCGGAATGGCCGCGCGGTATGAGGCTCCATGTCACGGACTGCGTGGCCCCTCCCGCCGGAGGTTCGAGTCCTCCCTCGGGCATGGGTGTGTGTGTTGTTCTAAGCATAAGATAGTTTAAGTAGTGTGTAAGTCTAGGGAACGATGACCTCTGCAGTTTGGTCGCTTTGGAGTTCACACACATTTGGATTTTTTTTTGTAATAGCCGCACGAATGTCAAAATCACATATCTAAATTAGAGATCGTGGGATAGAAAAGCAACTGAAATCACTCCACAGAGCAAACGACACAGGACTTTACGTAATTCCAATCGTTAGGGAATTCAATATTCTGAGATCCACGGTGACAAGAGTGTACCGAGAATACAAAATTTCAAACATTATCGCTTGCCACAGGCAACGCAGCGGCCGACGGCCCTAACTTAACAACTGAGAGGAGGGGCGTTTGCTTAGAGTTGTCAATGCTAACAGACACGCAACACTGCGTGAAATAACCGCAGAAATCAATGTGGGACTTACGACGAGCGTATCCGTTATGACAATACGCCAAAATTTGGCGTTAATGGACTATGGCATCAGACGACCGACGCGAGTGCCTTTGCTAACAGCACGACATTGCCTGCTGCGCCTCTCCTGCGCTCGTGACCACGTTGGTTGGACCCTAGACGACTGGAAAACCGTGACCAGGTCAGATGAGTCCCTATTTCGATTGGCGAGAGCTGATGGTGGGTTAGTGTGGTGCAGACTCCACGAAGTAATGGACCCAAGTTGTCAACAAGGCACTGTGCAAGTTGGTACTGGCTCCATAATGATGTGGGCCGTGTTTACATGGAATGGAATGGATCCTCTTATCCAACTGATGCGATCATTGCCTGGAAATGGTTGTGTTCGGCTACTTGGAGATCATTTGCGACAATTCATGGACTTAGTGTTCGCAAACAACGATGAAATTTTTATGGATGACAAAGCGCCATGTGACAGCGCCGCAATTGTTCACGATTGGTTTGAAGAACATTGTGGTCATTTCGAGCGAATGATTTGCCCAGCCAGATCGTCCGACATGAATGCCATCGAACATCTATGGGACATAATCTAGAGGTCAGTTCGTGCAAAAAACCAGCATCGGCATCACTTTCGTAATTATAGACGGCTATAGAGGCGGCATGGCTCAATATTTCTTCAGGGGACATCCAACGGCTAATTGAGTACAAGCTACGTCGAGTTTCTGCGCTACGCCGGGCAAAAAGTGGTCTGATACGATATTAGGAGTTATCCCAAGATTTTGGTTACCTCAGTGTATAGTTGTGCATTACCAACTGTGTATTTTATAGACCTCAAGAACGTAGTCGAACGAAGTTGCGCAGTGGTTAAGGAGACGGACTCTGATTTGAGAGAAACAGCTTTCAGTCCACCTTGTAGTTTACCGCGGTTTTTGTAAATAGCGATGATTCCTTCCGAAAGGAAACAGATAACTTCAAATTTCTTTCCCCATCACTCAGTTCGAGCCTTTTCAGAGCTCATTGCGCGTAGGAGGAGCCACTGGCAGTTATTGTAGGTTGATAAAATTCGAGTAATTTTGAGGAAACTAAGAAGTAATCTGGAGCTGTGGGACCTGACAAAGTGCTCTCGGGACAGCCAAGAATGGGAATAAGGAACGGTCGTCATATATGTATGCCTCCATAGGAAGAAAGAGCCAAAGAAACTGGTACATCTGCCTAATATCTTGTAGGGCCCCAGCGAGCACGCAGAAGTGCCACAGCACGACATGGCATGGACTCGACTCATATCTGAAGTAGTGCTGGAGGGAATTGACACCATGAATCCGGCAGGGCTGTCCATAAATCTGTAAGAGTACGCGAGGGTGGGGATCTCTTCTGTACAGCACGTTGTAATTCATCCCAGATATGCTCAGTAATGTTCATATCTGGGGAGTTTGGTGGCCAGCGGAAGTGTTTAAACTAAGAAGAGTGTTCCTGGAGCCATTCTGTAGCAATTCTAGACGTGTGGGGAGTCGCATTGTTCTGCTGGAATTGCCCAAGTCCGTCGGAATGCGCAATGGACACGAATGGATGCAGATGTTCAGACAGGATGCTTACGTACGTGTCACCAGAGTCATATCTAGACATATCAGGCGTCCCATATCACTCGAGCTGCACGAGCGCCACACCATTACAGAGCCTTCACCAGTTTGATCAGCCCACCTGACACGCAGGGTCCATGGATTCATGAGGTTGTCTCCAAACCCGTACACGCCCATCCGATCGATACAATTTGAAACGAGACTCGTCCGACATTTTTCCAGTCATCAGCAGTCCATTGTCGGTGTTGAGGGGCCCAGGCGAGGCGTAAGGCTTTGCGTCGTGCGGTCATCAAGGGTGGAGCCCATATCGAAGGCCGACCGGAGTGGCCGTGCGGCTCTACGCGCTGCAGTCTGGAACCGAGCGACCGCTCCGGTCGCAGGTTCGAATCCTGCCTCGGGCATGGATGTGTGTGATGTCGTTAGGTTAGTTAGGTTTAATTAGTTCTAAGTTCTAGGCGACTGATGACCTCAGAAGTTAAGTCGCATAGTGCTCAGAGCCATTTGAACCCATATCGAAGATGTTTCGTTGAATGGCTCGCACGCTGACACTTGTTGATGGCCCAGCATTATAATCTGCTGCAATTTGCGGAAGGGTTGGTCTTCTGTCGCGTTGAGCGATTCTCTTCAGTCGTCATTGGTCCCGGTCTTACCGGATCTTTTTCCAGCCGCAGCGATGTCGCAGATTTGATGTTTTACCGGATTCCTGATATTCACGGTACACTCGTGAAACGGTTGTACGGGAAAATCCCAACTTCATCGCTACCTTGGAGATGCAGCGTCCCATCGCTCGTAACTGACTGTAACACCACTTTCAAACTCACTTAAATCTTGATAACCTACCATTGTAGCAGCAGTAACCGATCCAGCAGCTGCGCTAGACACTTGTTGTCTTATACATACAGGGTGTTACAAAAAGGTACGGCCAAACTTTCAGGAAACATTCCTCACACACACAAAGAAAGAAAATGTTATGTGGACATGTGTCCGGAAACGCTTACTTTCCATGTTAGAGCTCATTTTATTACTTCTCTTCAAATCACATTAATCATGGAATGGAAACACACAGCAACAGAACGTACCAGCGTGACTTCAAACACTTTGTTGCAGGAAATGTTCAAAATGTCCTCCGTGAGCGAGGATACATGCATCCACCCTCCGTCGCATGGAATCCCTGATGCGCTGATGCAGCCCTGGAGAATCACAGCCGTCCACAATACGAGCACGAAGAGTCTCTACATTTGGTACCGGGGTTGCGTAGACAAGAGCTTTCAAATGCCCTCATAAATGAGTCAAGAGGGTTGAGGTCAGGAGAGCCGTGGAGGCCATGGAATTCGTCCGCCTCTACCAATCCATCGGCCACCGAATCTGTTGCTGAGAAGCGTACGAACACTCCGACTGAAATGTGCAGGAACTCCATCGTGCATAAACCACATGTTGTGTCGTACTTGTAAAGGCACATGTTCTAGCAGCACAGGTAGAGTGTCCCGTATGAAATCATGGCGGTAAATCGAGGAAGAACAGTACATACTGACGAAACTAAACTGAGCTCTAACATGGAAATTCAGCGTTTCCGGACACATGTCCACATAACATCTTTTCCTTATTTGTGTGTGAGGAATGTTTCCTGAAAGTTTGGCCGTACCTTTTTGTAACACCCTGTATAGGCGCTGCCGACAGCGGCACCGTATTTACCTGTTTACATATTCTGTGTTTGAATACGCGTGCCTATACCAGTTTCTTTGGCGCTTCAGTGTACAATTATCGGATGCAAACAGAGGTCACGTCGATCCTAGCATGTCACCACACTGATTAACCCTTGGCCCGAAGTTCGCGCGCCGTACCGTCCGATCCGTTTGCCTGCTAGCTCTTGCTCTTACCTCTAAAATTTGCAGTTGTCACGGCGGTCGGATGGTCCCGATGGGCCACTTGTGGCCTGAAGACGGAGTGCCTTTATTACTATAAACGGGTCCGCCTCCGTAGTTGAGTGGTCAGCGCGGCCGACTGTCATGCGGAGAACCCGGTTTCGGTTGTCGATAATCCCAAGGATTCTTCCTCAGTGGGAGGACGGGAACGGGGTTCACTCAGCCCCGTGATACCAGATGAGGAGCTACTTGACCGAGCAGTAGCGGCTCCAGGTCACGAAAACTAACAACGGCCGGGAGAGCGGTGCGCTGACCCTACGGCCCTCCATTCCCGCATTCATTGACTGCCACGATTTGTCGAGGATGAACGGAGGTCAGTCAGCACCATTGAGCCTTCCGAGGCCTGTTCGGACGGAGTTTAGTTTTTAATTTAGAGAGTAGCACGGATAAATATCACTATTTCTCTGCGCGCGCTGTATTCCCGATCTTTTACGTTTTGCTGATTGTCATGCGGTGATGTGCAATTACATTGCAGTTCGTGCTAAAGCCCTCACACTACTGTTATCCGTTTGTTCACCGGGTGTAGCTCATCAAGTCCAAACATGAAGTACAGAGAACACTATTCTCAACTGACAGTTCTCGCTGCCGGAGTGGAAAGTTGTTTCCCACCAACTATTGCACATAACTCACTACACCCTGCGCAGTCTGATTTCATGAACTTAAGTCAAATCGTATAGCAGGATGTCTCGTGATTAATAACCAGACACATTTTTCCCTACCCTCACTTAGCCCTTGTTTTATTGTGTTTGGCCGGCCGGTGTGGCCAAGCGGTTAAAGGCGCTACAGTCTGGAACCGCGCGACCGCTACGGTCGCAGGTTCGAGTCCTGCCTCGGGCATGGATGTGTGTGATGTCCTTAGGTTAGTTACGTTTAAGTAGTTTTAAGTTCTAGGGGACTGATGACCTCAGAAGTTAAGTCCCATAGTGCTCAGAGCCATTTGAACCATTTTATTTTGTTTGTTTTTTGGGCTTTACACACTAGTAAACACAACTATGAGAAGCAAACTAGCTGAGACAAATAGATCCACCCTCCCTCAAAGAAATCAACCAGCAACATACGTAGGAATAAATTTCTGTGAGAGAGCGGCCTGGAGAGTACAGCTTTGTACAGAAGTGAATCGCGCACTGTGGGAAAAGCAGAACAGAAGAAAATTGTAGCGGTTCAGATGTGGGCTTATAAGAAATGACGAGATTCTTCTCAGAAACGGCGAGAAAAAGAATGTGTAGTAAACACTGACTGGGAGGAGGGGCAGTCTATTAGGACATCAGTAAAGACGTCAAGAAATAGCTTTCACGTTACTAGAGGGAATTGTAGAGGTAAAAGAAACTGTAGGGGAAAACAGAGATTCGAATGTAGCCAACAAATAACAGAGGACCCTTTCAACCCTTCCGTATTTCAAAGGCCCGGAAAAAAAGGTAGGTATGATAATGAAATGGCACCATGTGCTAGAGCTTTCCAAAGAATTTATTAAATAATCATCAGTACACCACTGCACGTGAACCATTTGTAGCACGAAGAATATAGTCTATTCAATTTCTTGCCATGTTATTCGTAACATGTCCTCTGTCACTGTTGCAATCGCATCAGTAATACTACATCTTAACATAGGAATAGCATCCACTTTGGTCGCATACATACGTTACTTCACGAATCCCTCACAAGTAGAAATCCAGCGGCTTATGTTGGGGAAATGTGGTGGCCAGACAAATAGTCCTCCGCGTGCGATCCGGCGATTGGGAAATTTCGTATTTAGGAACTTGGGAAGAGCCGTTCACCAATGTGGCGGAGCCCCATTTTGTGGAAAGGAGATGTTGCGTTGCCAAACCTTGTATCTGAGGGTATACAAACTGCTCCAACATGTCCAAATACAATGAACCATTCACTGTGTTTTCTTCAAAGAACGGTTCAGCAATCATGTCGTGCAGTATCCCGCACAAGACGTTCAGTCTAGAGCAATTACGAACATGGTCAATAACTGCGTGCGGATGTTGCGACCCCTAAATCCGTACATTATGCCCATTATCCTTTCCTGAAACACCAAAGGTTGCCTCATCTGAGAATAAACATCTTTGCAGAAACCTGGCACTCATGTCAGTACGCCGCAGTATATCCGTAGCAAACCGTTGTAGGCGTGGTTTGTCGTTCGGCATCAGATGCTCCGGAATTTGCAGTTAGTGAGCATACGCTGGTGTTAACATACTACACAGTGCGATGTTACGTGAGGTACGTTAAGATGGCTAGATGCCTGCCGAATTGACTTTGGTGGGCTTCTTAGAAAAGCTTATCTGATGTCCTCCACTGTCTCTTCTGAAACACTGTAACATTTCAGAACAGTTCAAATTGCCAGAAACTAAAATTCCTTAGTCGTTTTCAGATCCGGTAACTCACATCTACATCACCTGCGACGGTTTCTTTGCACAATAATCGGCTATTTAGTTCCTGCAAACCGTACTACTGCTTGCGGGCGCTACTGTGAATCGCCATTTTCATTTTACGTAATCGTGCTGCATTCTGGCGACATAGTTGCACGTTTGGCACGGAAATATAAATCCCTTGAGATGCTCTGGCATATGGTGCAGTTTCATTCTCATATCTATTCTTTTCTTCAAGGGCGTCTGAACTGTGGAAGGTTTGGAAGGGACACCTTGTACTGTTTTTGGGTAAGTAATATTGCTTTATTGCTCTGAACGGGTGGGCGCTTTGCATACCTTTGGGTGTGTACATACTTCCGACCATTACTTTATCAATAAAAAACACAAACTGTGGAAATTATACAGTATTGATTTACTTCCCGAACTGGCTTTTGGTTTAAAACGCCATAGAAAGCTAGCCATCGCTTAACGACTGCATTGTAACCTGAAAACCAATTAGCGAAATAAATCTGTACTGTAAAAATTCCGTAAATTTGTGTCGTGCTGCGAATAAGTATGAAACTATCACACGGAGCAGCGATGGAAGAATCCATTAACCAACCTTAACAGACAATGCCTTCATGCTGCTGCAATATCCGCCAACAGTCCAGCAGGCTATATTGCAAGGATTCATGAAAATCCAAAAAACACTGTGAGAAAAATTAAATTGTTTGTGCTGTCAGCCGGGAGAAGCACGTATTGGCTACTGAATCCGTTTAGTGTATTCATCTCTTGGTCTCCCTCTACGATTTTTACCCTCCACCAATACTAAATTGGTGATCCCTTGTTGTCTCAGAATATGCCCAACCAACCGATCCCTTCTTCTAATCAAGTTGTGCCACAAATATCTCTCCTCTCCAATTCTATTCAATACCTCCTCATTAGTTATGTGATCTACCCATCTAATCTTCAGCATTCTTCTGTAACATCACATTTCGAAAGCTTCTATTCTCTTCTTGTCCAAACTATTTATCGTCCATGTTTCACTTCCATACATGGCTACACTCCATACAAATGCTTTCAGAAACGACTTCATCACACTTAAATCAATACTGGATGTTAACAAATTTCTCTTCTTCAGAAACGCTTTCCTTGCCATTGCCATTCTACATTTTATATCCTCACTACTTCGACCATCATCAGTTATTCTGCTCCCCAAATAGCAAAACTCTTTTACTACTTTAAGTGTCTCATTTCCTAATCTAATTCCCGCAGCATCACCCGATTTAATTCGACTACACTCCATTATCCTCGTTTTGCTTTTGTTGATGTTCATCTTATATCCTCCTTTCAAGACACTGTCCATTCCGTTCAGCTGCTCTTCCAGGTCCTTTGTTGTCTCTAACAGAATTACAGTGTCATCGGCGAGCCTCAAGGTTTTTATTTCTTCTCCATGGATTTTAATTCCTACTCCAAATTTTTCTTTTGTTTCCTTCACTGCTTGCTCAATATACAGATTGAATAACATAGGGCATAGGCTACAACTCTCTCACTCCCTTCCCAACCACTGCTTCCCTTTCATGCCCCTCGGCTCTGCCATCTGGTTTCTGTACAAATTGTAAATAGCCTTTCGCTCCCTGTATTTTACCCCTGCCACCTTCAGAATTTGAAAGAGAATATTCCAGTCAACATTGTCAAAAGCTTTCTCTACATCTACAAATGCTAGAAACGTAGGTTTGCCTTTCCATAATCTATTTTCTAAGATACGTCGTAGGGTCAGTATTGCCTCACGTGTTTCTACGGAATCCAAACTGATGTTCCCCGAGGTCCGCTTCTACCAGTTTTTCCATTCGTCTGTAAAGAATTTGTCTTAGTACACTACTGGCCACTAAAATTGCTACACCACGAAGATGACGTGCTACAGACGCGAAATTTAACCGACGGAAAGGAGATGCTGTGATATGCATTTATTAGTGCTTCAGAGCATTCACACAAGGTTAGCGCCGGTGGCGACACCTACAACGTGCTGACATGAGGTAAGTTTCCAACCGATTTCTCCTACACAAGCAGCAGTTGTGAGCAGTTGAGCTCGTCTCTATTGCGCAAACTTCTTTGAGGCCTTGCGTTGCCATGGAAAAGGATTAGTTCATTTGCGTTTATGTGGCGACGAACACGCTGAAGTACACTACTGGCCATTAAAATTGCTACACCACGAAGATGACGTGCTACAGACGCGAAATTTTACCGACAGAAAGGAGATGCTCTGATATGCATTTAATAGTGTTTCAGAGCATTCACACAAGGTTAGCGCCGGTGGCGACACCTACAACGTGCTGACATGAGGAAAGTTTCCAACCGATCTCTCATACACAAACAGCAGTTGACCGGCGTTGCCTGGTGAAACGTTGTTGTGATGCCTCGTGTAAGGAGGAGAAATGCGTACCATCACGTTTCCGACTTTGATAAAGTTTGATTGTGACCTGTCGCGATTGCGGTTTTGTCAGCAGAATCTGCAATCGGTGGGTTCAGGAGGGTAATATGGAACGCCGTGCTGGATCCCAACGGCCTCGTATCACTAGCAGTCGAGATGACATGCATCTTATCCGCATGGCTGTAACGGATCGTGCAGCCACGTCTCGTTCCCTGAGCCAACGGATGGGGACATTTGGAAGAAGACAACAGCCTGCACGAACAGTTCGACGACGTTTGCAGCAGCATGGACTATCAGCTCGGGGACCATGGCTGCGGTTACCCTTGACGCTGCATCACAGACACGAGCGCCTGCGATGGTGTACTCAACGACGAACCTGGGTGCACGAATGGCAAAACGTCATTTTTTCGGATGCATTCAGGTTCTGTTTACAGCATCATGATTGTCGCATCCGTGTTTGGCGACATCGCGGTGAACGCACATTGGAAGCGTGTATTCGTCATCGCTGGCGTATCACCCGGCGTGATGCTATGGGGTGCCATTGGTTACACGTCTCGGTCACCTCTTGTTCGCATTGACGGCACTTTGAACAGTGGACGTTACATTTCAGATATGTTACGACCTGTGGCTCTACCCTTCATTCGATCCCTGCGAAACCCTACATTTCAGCAGGATAATGAACGACCGCATGTTGCAGGTCCTGTACGGGCCTTTCTGGATACAGAAAATGTTCGACTGCTGCCCTGGCCAGCACATTCTCCAGATCTCCCACCAACTGAAATCGTCTGGTCAATGGTGACCGAGCAACTGGCTCGCCACAATACGCCAGTCACTACTCTTGATGAACTTTGGTATCGTGTTGAAGCTGCATGGGCAGCTGTACCTGTACACGCCATCCAAGCTCTGTTTGACTCAAATGCCCAGGCGTATCACGGCCGTTATTACGGCCAGAGGTGGTTGTTCTGGGTACAGATTTCTCAGGATCTATGCACCCAGATTGCGTGAAAATGTAATCACATGTCAGTTCTGTTATAATATATTTGTCCAATGAATACCCATTTATAATCTGCATTTCTTCTTGGTGTAGCAATTTTAATGGCCAGTAGTGTATTTTGTAGCCGTGGCTTACTAAACTGATAGTTTGGTAATTTTCACATCTGTCAACACCTGTTTTCCTTGGGATTGGAATTATTATATTCTTCTTGAAGTCGGAGGGTATTTCGCCTGTCTCATATATCTTGCTCACTAGATGGTAGAGTTTTGTGAGGCCTGGCTCTCCCGAGGGGCCGGCCGGTGTGGCCGAGCGGTTCTAGGCGCTACAGTCTGGAACCGCGTGACCGCTACGGTCGCAGGTTCGAATCCTGACTCGGGCATGGATGTGTGTGATGTCCTTAGGTTAGTTAGGTTTAAGTAGTTCTAAGTTCTAGGTGACTGATGACCTCAGAAGTTAAGTCCCATAGTGCTCAGAGCCATTTGAACCATTTCTCCCAAGGCTGTCAGTATTTGTAATGGAATGTTGTCTATTCCCGGGGCCTTGTTTCATTAAGTAAAAATATAACATAATAATCTCAACACAGACCAGACGAAGTTTCAGGTATCAATCCGAAACAAACTTAAGAAAATAATCAAAACGTAACCGAATTTCCACACATCACCTACTTGGAGCGGTAACGATGTAAACATGTGATATCGCTGATGTCGTATCAATCAAGGTGCAAGAAGGAAAGTAACGCACAAAAACTTAGTAATCTATATCTGAAAATCAGATAGAACAGTACGTCTACATCGTACGTCCAAGTAAGATCTAAATACAAATTTCAAGAAAGACGGCGTGTAGAGGCATCGATATTGCCCGTAAGGTAAAAACATCAATCGGATATATAATGCCTTTACGATCATAGTTACAGGTTAGTCTTGATATTCTATCACCTATTAATGTATTTACAGGACACCTACCGATGGCAATGTGCCGAAATGATCTCATTGTGATTTACGAAACAAAACTCATCAAAAGAGCAGTCTAAACGGTGTGTCATTATCCTAATTATGTCACTACAAAATATATTGTTCACTGCAGGCCCCAAGAAACAAAGTTCACTAACCAGTTAAAAAAGTTCTGTGCGCTTGCTGTGTCGCACAAACGAAAATGCTTGACACCGATAAAAAGAGCCACAGCTTGTCCTCAGTTACAGACCCATGCGGCCAATGTTTTGTTAAGAATAATTTTTAAAAAATCTTTCGAACATTTTTTTGTGTCCCTTGATGAGTAACAAGAGCTGTACCCTCATCAGGTAACGCGTGCAGTCGTTAAATACCGAACCGTACCCTGAAAGCTCATAGCCTATTCAGGTCTCCCTTGTATGCTCTTGGCCTGGCGTATAACACTGTCGTTTACAAGTCGATGAGCATCTTTTTGGATGTTAATAGCACAGCAGCCATAGGGCAGCGGAGCAAGAGTCGTTATCCATGCGGCTTCACGCCTTTGACATCAGAAACAGCGCCTTCTGTCTATAGTTACGAAACCTGCACGTCGCTCGGCTCCTCTTAATTCTCAATCCGAAGACTGGTTGCCAGACAGCAGTTGTTCTTTTTCGTTCCACTATGTTCATTTTTTGTCTCTTTATTACCTCGTACGGACTTGCTAATCATCGTATCTGATCTTTGTGGAATACTGCAATCTAGATCTTCTTTTCCCCCCTCTTGCATTGAATCATTTCTTCCATTACATAAGCTACGAAATTTTTGTGTCGGTAGAGGTGCCCAGCTAACTGAACTCATCTTTTTCTTGCCATTGATAGTAGAGATCTTTTCTCCACAGATTATCCTAAGACTTTCTTCACTTGTAAGTTTACTGCCTACGAGCTGTTTTTCACCCTCCTCCAGCGCCGCATTTAAAGTGCCTCCAGACATCTCTTGTCGCATGCATCAATAATCAGGGTTTCCGGGTCATACAACGGCACACTCCACACAACTCCCTTATTGCGTTTCCAATTCTTTACTTTATGTCCGCAGAACTTTTGCCAACTGAGATTGTTTGACTAAGTAGTTAAAGGTACTTATTTGTCAGAGTGGTATCATTAACTCCGTCTGCTGCGCTATGTTGCTGCAGCATACCATATTTAGACTTCTTTTAAATTTTCGTATTTAGTTCTTACTAGCACATCGTTTTTGCTAACTTATTTATGATTTCTTTTCGTTCTCCTCAGTGACGGGTATATCGTCAGCAAATATTACCATTTTGATTCTGGCTCCATCAAACTTATTCCTTCCATATCCCTTTTACATTCCTTAGAGCACTTCTCAGTACACAGGCCGAACAAAACTGATAATAAGTTAAATCGCTGACATACTTCTTTGTGTGTCACCCTCTTGTACTTCAACATTGGTATGTATGATGCTTCTTCTGTTTTAATGCATTGATTACACTATTTGTCTGCCTCGGAATTACCAGACATAGTTTTTATTAGCACATCTTGTTCACGAGTTCACGTTACCGAAGGCTTTCTACAGCGCAACGAATGCAATAAATTGTGGTTTTCGTAAGTACAGTATTTTGTCAGCAACCTTTCGTAACATTAAGATACAGGGTGTTTCAAAAATGACCGTTATATTTGAAACGGCAATAAAACCTAAACGAGCAGCGATAGAAATACACAGTTTGTTGCAATATGCTTGGGACAACAGTACATTTTCAGGCGGACAAACTTTCGAAATTACAGTAGTTACAATTTTCAACAACAGATGGCGCTGCAAGTGATGTGAAAGATATAGAAGACAACGCAGTCTGTGGGTGCGCCATTCTGTACGTCGTCTTTCTGCTGTAAGCGTGTGCTGTTCACAACGTGCAAGTGTGCTGTAGACAACATGGTTTATTCCTTAGAACAGAGGATTTTTCTGGTGTTGGAATTCCACCGCCTAGAACACAGTGTTGTTGCAACAAGACGAAGTTTTCAACGGAGGTTTAATGTAACCAAAGGACCGAAAAGCGATACAATAAAGGATCTGTTTGAAAAATTTCAACGGACTGGGAACGTGACGGATGAACGTGCTGGAAAGGTAGGGCGACCGCGTACGGCAACCACAGAGGGCAACGCGCAGCTAGTGCAGCAGGTGATCCAACAGCGGCCTCAGGTTTCCGTTCGCCGTGTTGCAGCTGCGGTCCAAATGACGCCAACGTCCACGTATCGTCTCATGCGCCAGAGTTTACACCTCTATCCATACAAAATTCAAAAGCGGCAACCCCTCAGTGCCCCTACCATTGCTGCACGAGAGACATTCGCTAATGATATAGTGCACAGGATTGATGACGGCCATATGCATGTGGGCAGCATTTGGTTTACTGACGAAGCTTATTTTTACCTGGACGGCTTCGTCAATAAATAGAACTGGCGCATATGGGGAACCGAAAAGCCCCATGTTGCAGTCCCATCGTCCCTGCATCCTCAAAAAGTACTGGTCTGGGCCGCCATTTCTTCCAAAGGAATCATTGGCCCATTTTTCAGATCCGAAACGATTACTGCATCACGCTATCTGGACATTCTTCGTGAATTTGTGGCGGTACAAACTGCCTTAGACGACACTGCGAACACCTCATGGTTTATGCAAGATGGTGCCCGGCCACATCGCACGGCCGATGTCTTTAATTTCCTGAATGAATATTTCGATGATCGTGTGATTGCTTTGGGCTATCCGAAACATACAGGAGGCGGCGTGGGTTGGCCTCCCTATTCTCCAGACATGAACCCCTGTGACTTCTTTCTGTGAGGACACTTGAAAGACCAGGTGTACCGCCAGAATCCAGAAACAATTGAACAGCTGAAGCAGTACATCTCATCTGCATGTGAAGCCATTCCGCCAGACACGTTGTCAAAGGTTTCGGGTAATTTCATTCAGAGACTACGCCATATTATTGTTACGCATGGTGGATATGTGGAAAATATCGTACTGTAGAGTTTCCCAGACCGCAGCGCCATCTGTTGTTGAAAATTGTAACTACTGTAATTTCGAAAGTTTGTCTGCCTGAAAATGTACTGTTGTCCCAAGCATATTGCAACAAACGGTGTATTTCTATCGCTGCTCGTTTAGTTTTTATTGCCGTTTCAAATATACCGGTCATTTTTGAAACACCCTGTAGCCTCACTTTTGCCTCTTTTCCGTCTAAATCCAAACTGCTGTTCAACTGGATTTGGTTCAGTTTTATTGCCTATTCGATTATAAAGAGTACTTTTTTTTACGTAAAAAGAAAGTGCCACTTATTCCTATAGAAGGCAAATTGATCAAAACTAGAAGAAAAGTTCGTATAACGATATGCCCGGAGATAAATACTTGTTGATATGTGGGCCAATCTGTTCTCTCACTCCTGTCTGTCTGTTACGTAGTAGTATACATCACAGGTAGTGCTGCATCCTGACATATCCTTCAGCCCTGGTGCCTCACTTCCATGATTACTCGAGAATTTGCGTCTGCCTATACGTGCGTATTGCGGCAATTTAGTATACCATCTTGTGAATCCTGAATACTACACATTACTCGCCTAAAACGAATGACGCACTCTTTGAAATACACATGGCTCCATTCAGATTGCCTCACATGCTCTTGTAACGCCTGCACATTGTCGATGGGCTGGGCATACACCAAGCCTTTAAAGGTCTCCATAGCCAGAAAACCTACGGATTCAGGTCTGATGCATAGGGAAGTCAAGTAATTCATCGCGCAGAAATCGGTGATACTCAGCATCTGTTAATCTGTTTGGTAAAGTGTATGGACTTAGTCCCACTGACAATTCCTGCCCATACACTGATCGTAATGCTTCATTTACACTATTTCTCGAGGATTTGCTCCTGCCACAATGTGCGAATTGTGGTAATTTAGTATGCCACCTCTTGTGACTCCGGAACACAACATATTACTCGTCACAACTAAAACGGCCCATATCTCCGCAGATATTTATTTCCGGAGGAATTTGAGGAATTTTCCTTCCATTTTTGACCAGTACTGCCCCCTGTAGGAATATCTGACACTGTTTTGAACACTCTGTATATTTACTCAAACATATTTTCGACATGTGCTAAAACAGGGTGACATATCCTTCACATTTGGACTTTCTTTGTTACTGAGATTATGAGGAATTTTTTGAAACATTCTGGAATGGCTACACAAAAAAAATAGTAGGAAAAGTAGACACCAGACCGAGAGAGGAGCAATCTTAAGGAAATGTAACTCATCCACCAAGGAAGTGGCTTATAAGGTGCTTGTTCGACTAGTTCTCGAGTACTTTTCATTAATATGGGATCCTTAACAGGTAAGACTGATATAAGAAACAGAGAAGACTCAACGAAGAGCGGCGCGCTTGTTTAGTCGGCGCGAGAGCTTCATCGAGACGCTCAATAGATTCTAGTGGCAGACGTTACAACAGACGTCGTTCATCATGGAGAGGTTTGCTATTAAAATTTCGAGAGAGCACTTTCCGGGAAGAATCTGACAACATATTACACTACTGGTCATTAAAATTCCTGCACCAAGAGGAAATACAGATGATAAACGGGTATTCATTGGACAAATATATTATACTAGAACTGACATGTGATTACATTTTCACGCAAATTGGGTGCATACATCCTGAAAAATCAGTACCCAGAACAACCACCTCTGGCCGTAATAACGGCCTTGATACGCCTGGACATTGAGTCAAACATAGCTTGGATGGGGTGTACAGGTACAGCTGCCCATGCAGCTTCAACATGATACCACAGTTCATCAAGAGTAGTGACTGGCGTATTGTGATGAGTCAGTTGCTCGGCCACCACTGACCACACGTTTTCAATTGGTGACAGATCTGGAGAATGTGCTGGCCAGGGCAGCAGTGGAACATTTTCTGTATCCAGAAAGGCCCGCAACCTGCAACATGCGGTCGTGCATTACCCTGCTGAAATGTAGGGTTTCGCAGGGATCGAATGAAGGGTAGAGCCACAGAAGTAACACATCTGAAATGGAACGTCCATTGTTCAAAGTGCCGTCAATGCGAACTAGAGGTTCAAAAAATCAAATGTGTGTGAAATTTTATGGGACTTAACTGCTAAGGTCATCAGTCCCTAAGCTTACACACTACTTAACCTAAATTATCTTAAGGACAAACATACACACCCATGCCCGAGGGAGGACTCGAACCTCCGCCGGGACCAGCCGCACAGTCCATGACTGCAGCGCATTAGACCGTTCGGCTAGAACAAGAGGTGACAGAGACCTGTAACCAAGGGCACCCCATACCATCACGCCGGGTGATACGCCAGTATAGCGATGACGAATACACGCTTCCAATGTGCGTTCACCGCGATGTCGCCAAACACGGATGCGACCATCATGATGCTGTAAACAGAACCTGGATTCATCCGAAAAAATGACATTGACATTTTGCCATTCGTGCACCCAGGTTCCTCGTTGAATACACCATCGCAGGCGCTCCTGTCTGTGATGCAGTGTCAAGGGTAACCGCAGCCGTGGTCTCCGAGCTGATGCTGCTTCAAACGTCGTCGAACTGTTGGTGCAGATGGTTGTTGTCTTGCAAACGTCCCCATCTGTTGGCTCAGGTATCGAGACGTGGCTGCACGATCCGTTACAGGCATGCGGGTAAGATTCCTGTCATCTCGACTGCTAGTGATACGAGGCCGTTGGGATCCAGCACAGCGTTCCGTATTACCCTCCTTAACCCAACGATTCCATATTCTGCTGACAGTCATTGGATCTCGAGCAACGCGATAAACCGCAATCGCAACAGGCTACAATCCGACCTTTATCGAAGTCGGAAACGTGATGGTACGCATTTCTCCTCCTTACACGAGGCATCACAACAACGTTTCACCAGGCAACGCCGGTCAACTGCTGTTTGTGTATGAGAGATCGGTTGGAAACTTTCCTCATGTCAGCACGTTGTAGGTGTCGCCACCGGCGCTAACCTTGTGTGAATGCTCTGAAACACTATTAAATGCATATCAGAGCATCTCCTTTCTGTCGGTAAAATTTCGCGTCTGTAGCACGTCATCTTCGTGGTGTAGCAATTTTAATGGCCAGTAGTGTACTTCAGCGTGTTCGTCGCCACATAAACGCAAATGAACTAATCCTTTTCCATGGCAACGCAAGGCCTCAAAGAAGTTTGCGCAATAGAGACGAGCTCAAAAATCTGTATTGGACTGTTGTTCCTTGTCCACCGCGCAGCCCGGATCTCGCGCCTTCCGACTCCCATGTGTTTGTCCCATGGAAGGATACACTCCCCGGGAAGCATTACGTGGATAACGAGGACGTTATTGATGCAGCAAGCCGTTGGCTCAGCATCGACGTGCAGGCATACAGGCTGTCCCAGTAGGATGGCTTAAGGCTGTCGCCTTGAACAGATCGGATGTGTTAAAAAGTAGTGCTTTGTAGCTAAAGGAAGGGGGAGTAATATGTTGTATTAGAATCCTGAATAAAACCAATCTACTTTCAGGAAATAAATCAGTTCTCCAGTCACATAATCACATTCTGGTGCTATATCAGTTTTCACTCCTTTTACAACCTTTAGATGCTCTTCCTTTTCTTGCAGCGTGCCCTAGCATCTTTCTTGCTATGCTGTTTTCAAGATTTTTCATATAATTTTCCTTGTTTCTTTCTCCCACTTGCAGAAGAAACATCAGCACCTAAAAGGATGTTTCCTGCGTACATTAACGACTGTATTAATAATAGTATTATGAATAATATTACAAGTCTTATTTATTGAAAGGCTCTAGTAAAACGAAGCAAATTAAAATCCTAACGCTAATGCTAGAATGTATTGTACTTCTCCACATATTCTTAAATGCGTGCGAACCAAAAGCGAAGCCTTCGAAAACGTTCAGTGTCAAAAGTCGCCGTCACGATTTTGGAAGCAGTGTTGCAAAGACATGACAAATTGTGCATGTTGTTAAGGTCGCCACGGTTTCTTCAGGTTAGTAACGTATAATGGGCACCCCCCACCCCCGCAGTGTGTACCCTCGGGATTACCGGTAGTTTCCCGCTTAAGCGTTTGGCAAAGATAACCTGCGCACTGATGAACGTGACACGCATTAACATTACTGTAGGCAAGAGTGCGGCGTTTAAAGTATAAGCGTCAGAAGTTTTGAAACAGACAGTTTCACACTGCCGCTCCGGTGTGCTATCTGAGGAAGCATCAGCCGTTGACCTCGCGAGCCGGTGGCAGCTCGGGCAACGCACCGAGGAGACATCTGACCATCGCGAAGACCGCAGCTGACCCGACCTGCTTATCTCTCTCTACCTTTCCTTAGACTACAGCTTCTGACGACTCGCCCGTACTCTTTTCAGTATCAGCACACCCCTTTCAGTCGAAAGTGATGGGTTTACAGATTCTACGAGGGCCACTCAAAGTTTTAACAATCGCTTTGAAAAAAAATTAAGCTGCGATCATGAAGCTTGGTGAGGGTGTTAGAGCATTTCTATATATCCATCCTTCAGTGTGGCACAATTTTCCGACGACGGATGACCTGGCGGGGATCTTGGTTATAGAAGTCTGCATTTTGACCTTTCACGGAACATTCCACCCAAAAAAGCATATCGTTGTCATTTTGGACATGCCTGCCACGCAATGATTTCTTCACATGAAGAAAGAAAGTCACTCGGTGCCATATCAGAATAATACCGGGAGGGGGGAGGAGGGGGGGGGGGGATTTGAAAGCCCAAAGAAAGCAGTATGTGTGTTCTGTGCAGAATGAACTGTGGCAGTGTCGTGAAGCAAAAACACTGGTTCTGTTGATGCTTTGTCTTGACGACTTCTCGCAAAAGACAAAAAAAAAAAAAAAACCTCAGCATCTCCGTTCTCTACGGAGCTTGGGCCTTGTTTCATTTTCGTCAGTGACGAATCCACGGATTTACGCCGCTTACTGTGCTCCTTCGTCTCGTGATAGGCTCTTTACTTGTCTATGATAATCGTCCGGCCAAAGTAGTCATTTGGACTGACCTGGCAGTTGCATTTCCTGTGATCAGTGCAGAACACTGTGACCTTTTTCATGTTCAAAATGTAAGAGATTTCAAAATGTAATGATTTTTCACTTTTCCCCCCTTCTTCTGGATAACGATACGCCGGTCTTCGAGCACCAGGATATCCACTTCCCTTGCGATTCCCGTTTCTTCACGGAGAGATGGACTGCCGCGTCGTTCTTCGGACTAGCTTGACCACTCAGTGCCGAATTAAGCCAGCAGGAAGCCTGTAGCAAAGGCTACGAAGAAACCACTGATTTGCTTTACACTCAAAGTTTAGGATATAAAATGAAACAATAGTTAACAAAAAAGACTTTTCCTGATTTGATTTGGGCAAAGTCAGAGATTACGCAAGTCAAATCAATGTCTCTAATCAAAACCCATTACATGTTCATTAAGGTGAGATCATCCAGACATTCCTGTCCGACGGTGACTGTTAACTCATTTTTAATGCGGTTTGTTGAAACAGAACGTTCTCCATTGTCCTTAATGATCATCAAAGACAAGTAAATGCGCAAGATTATTTGTACATTTGGGAAACAAGATTCTAATGAATTTTCTATCAAAAGTTTGCAAAATTGCAGTTTCAGAGGCTCGTGCTTCATGCTGTCAGCAGCACTCACATCCGTTTTGAGCAGCTCAACGAACTGCCCCAGTTTGTCAGCTAAGTTTTCTTCCAAATCGACTGGGTAAGCACTGACGATAATTTGAGTGCTTTTCAATATCTCTTCTGCTATCAAGGTTAAATTGAAGAGGTTTTCCATCTCACAGATGGTCAGCACTTTGCCTTTCGCTTCAATGTCTCAGATGTGAAGCACATTGCTTGGGCGTATGTGTGTTCGTAAAGGCTGTAACTCGTGGTGTCTTGATCAGACTACTGCAGCGAAAGGCAGCGCTAGTTGCTTAGAAGCGTTCTAAGGTTTCATTCCAAGCGATAGTCATTATTATCGTATTCTGAAGTAAATTAATTACAACGATAACATTTTATCATCAGATCAAACACTGTTAGCTGTAGAAATTACTTGTGTGTTTTTACTCGGTAACGTATATAAACAAAACAAATAAGCTCACCTTATTCTTCAGTGCTTCTCGTGTTTTCGTCGGCACAGTCTTAATACCTTCTACTGTTGGTGAACGGTAGTATATATTCTATTATTCCACAGTCACCTGGAAAGAAACAACAAAACATAAGAAATGCAGGAACCGCTAAACAACACGTTGTACAACAAAGGTCCAGCAAGAAAGCAACCAACACTCTAGACGACTCATATCAAAAGTAATGTAAGAAAAGCAGATTTATCCTAGTAGTAATGAACGACTTACAGAAATAACTACGGCGTCCGTTAATTACTTTCTTACTGGAAATCAATGGAACCATCTTCTAAGTATCGTCGTGTGTCGACTTATGACACACAATGTATGATGTGGCTAACGCTCAGATTTTGAAATGAGCTAAAATTGTTAGTACTCATTTTAATTAAATTTGGACACCGCTGTATTTCCATTGGACGGCAGGTAGAATACCACTCATATCTATCTTGACATGTTTTTTTTTTTACACCCAAGCCCGGGACCTGCAGCTTCTGGTAACTCTGGCTACATGGCTTTATCCCGCACTTTTACCACTGTGTCATACGATGGCGCGTTGTTGCCATACACTTCCAGCATTTCGGCGTGAATTTCTGCAGCGTTTTTCACCTTCAAACTCGGGAAGCGAATTCCGGCGCGATATTTCACTTCAACAAAATGGGGTGCTCCGTTTCGTTTGGGCTCTAGCGCCATGCTACGGAACAGTGGCGCTTGGATTTCTATGCTTATCACGACCTTACGCATGTTCCTGCAAACCCACACACAATATAATTTTTTTGTTTTTCGACGTGATAAAACTTTGATGAACACTTGTACCATGACATTTTCAACTCCATCTTTACCAGAAACATGCTGCACAAGATTCTGTTTGTTGCGAGTTCAGGGTTCGAATCAGTTTAAGGTCCAAACGAAACAAGCAGACGCTTCGGGCGCCAAGCCGAGACGCTCGAGCGAGAAAGAGGGGGGGGGGGGGGGGTTTAGTGCTAAAAGATAAATTGCTATGTGGAAAAATTTATTCGAACCGGCTCTGTGAGAGTGCATCAGATTTCCCACGTATCTTTTGTTTCTGTTGCACTGTCCCTCGCTACTGTTCACACAATGGCAATTTGATGGAACCAGATGACGGGGTGGGGGCCCTTCTCCTAAAGGAGGGAAATTGAATCAAGACTTCAAGGAAACTTCCTCAGTGTGAATATTCTGTTGAACTGTAGCTGCAGCTGAAGACAATCGCTGTCAAATGACGGAATTATTTTGTTGATTCTTGATGGTTGAATTATTCTTGCAGAAGAAGAAGAAGAAGAAGACTGGTAAAGCAGGAGGATGTCATTGAAGACCTTGAGAGCTATAAAATCCTGCCGATTAAATTGCAAAGTGTGATACATGACATGACTCCTACGCATGATGTCTTCCTGGTATGCAGCCATTTTCTTGAGTGTTTCTTGGCACAATATTTTGCAAACGTAATTCACCATCGTCGTAAGGTGCTCCCCAGTGGTTGTTCAATGGTACCGACTGCTGAGAAAAACCAATGCCATGTACTGAACCTTCGAGTTTTGATGAGGACTAAATCTCATGACTTCCTTCAGATGTTGCTGGTAATACTTGTTTCTCCATTATTCTGGTTGTTTTCTGTTTTCTTTCTGTGGGCTGATGACAGAACATTTCTGGTGTTAGCTGACACCAAATAAGGCTACTCTTTGAGGTCTTCTAGTTGTGTCTATACTTCACAGGGGGGGGGGGGGGGGGGCTGGTTTATGAGACCTGATGACAGTTTTTCATTCTACTTTTCGCTGGCATTGGTGGCCATTGCTTTCCACATCTCACTTTCGGCAGTGAAAGCACCTTGTAGGAAGTACCTCCTCAGTAATATCAGGTTCAAACTTACCTCTGTGTGGATGATATCTGACATGGAAGTTGATTTGATATTGAACAAAACAAGCAATCTCCTTAAATATTAAAAATCACTTCAACTTGTGAAATGTTGCAATTTACAGTATTCAATTACAGTTCAGCATATCATTCATCAACCTAACAACTAGGATGAGGAAGGTACAATGTATGGTGTATGAACACATCCATCATCTGGAGCAACCGTGCAGTTCAGATGTCAGTAAACATGGTATAGAGCTTCATCATATCATATTAAAATGTAACAAAATCTCTGGCACAGATGCCAGCACTCTGGGTTAGTGTAACCAGTTGCAGTTTGTCAAATTGGCAGAAATCCATAGGAGTGAGACAGTGGGTATGAACTCAGCAAATTCTGGGATTATGCCATAAAATCGTTGAAAGGACAGAAGTGAGATCACATAATTCCAATAGTAGCGTAAGCTCTTGACAGTTCATCTGGCCACCAGCCTTCACCTGTGGGATTAGACATGGTGCAGAAAACCTTGGATGGTCCAGAAGCACCTGGAAACAGTGACTGCAGGACCTCGAAATGCCAAAAAGGGAATGGCAGTGTGTGGTAATCATCTACATCTACATCCATACTCCGCAAGCCACCTGACTGTGTGGCGGAGGGTACCTTGAGTACCTCTATCGGTTCTCCCTTCTATTTCATTCTCGTATTGTTCGTGGAAAGGAGGATTGTCGGTATGCCTCTGTGTGGGCTCTAATCTCTCTGATTTTATCCTCATGGTCTCTTCGAGATATACGTAGGAGGGAGCAATATACTGCTTGACTCTTCGGTGAAGGTATGTTCTCGAAACTTTGACAAAAGCCCGTACCGAGCTACTGAGCGTCTCTCCTGCAGAGTCTTCCACTGGAGTTTATCTATCATCTCCGTAACCCTTTCGCGATTACTAAATGATCCTGTAACGAAGCGCGCTGCTCTCCGTTGGATCTTCTCTATATCTTCTATCAACCCTATCTGGTACGGATCCCACACTGCTGAGCAGTATTCAAGCAGTGGGCGAACAAGCGTACTGTAACCTACGTCCTTTGTTTTCGGATTGCATTTCCTTAGGATTCTTCCAGTGAATCTGTCTGGCATCTGCTTTACCGACGATCAACATTATATGATCATTCCATTTTAAATCACTCCTAATGGGTACTCCCAGTAATCATCACATATAAAAAGATTGCCAAATTATCTGTGATTTAGTGCAGTAGGGAACACTAGATGACATCTAAGTTTTATGCATCAAAATATTGTGCCAAGAAGACCAAGGAACTGGTGGCATACCCTAATGGAATACACATGTTTAGAACAGCAACAGATGTGTCCAATACCTACAGTATATAGAATGATACTATGTTACTCTGTATTAACTAGTACTCAAAAGCTTGCGAAATCTGATCTCATATAGTTTTCTGACACATCATTGTCCATATCTTATCAAACAAAAGCTCTGTTACTTAGGGGACGGTGTTGAACTATTGCTTTTGTGCTTATTGCTAATGGTCAGAATCGAAGGAAGCAATTATTTGTGCCTGTGAACCATACTCTTTTCACATTTCTGATTTCTTTCTTGATGAGTTTCCCCACTCGTTGCTTCCCCGCATGTAAACCAAACTTTTTTTTTTTTTTTTTTTTTTTTTTTTTTTGCAAGGCTACACATGCCCAGGCACACAAATACTACCACTTGCACACTTGTGCACACACGCAAAATACATTTCTCGTTGTCATCAATGAAATTTGAATACTTTTCCTTCCTTCTAATTTAGTATGTGTGAACTTCCTCTGACCATTTTTTGAGCTGGCCTAGAGATTTCTGCACTTTTGTTGTTTATATCACTCGCTTTTCTGTTGCAGGTGTTTGGGCTGGGCAATAAGACATACGAGCACTACAATGAGGTGGCCAAGTACATTGACAAGAGGCTGGAAGACCTAGGCGCAACACGTGTCTACGAAATGGGCCTTGGCGACGATGATGCCAAGTGAGTACAATCACTTTGTTAAAATACAGGCTTAGTCTCACGAATCAGAACACCAAACTTTTGGTGGCAATTGTTAAAGCACGTAGTGGCCATGAGAGTGTGGACTTGTGGCAGAACCTCCACATTATTTGCTTAAGAGGTGGCGCAGGATGACTAGCTAACAATTTACACAAATAATATTGACTTTAACTGGACGTTATCTCTTTGCTGCCTCATTTTATGGACATTGTTAGTACCTGATTATGCTGAAGTGGCAGTACCTGCAATTTCACTGCTGTAATTTGCATACAACCATTTGGTGTGACTTGCCTGAAATGTAATTATGGAGAACAACAGATCAAGGGAACATTGCTTAGGTGTTGTGCCACATTTATTCATACTGTAGTGAATGTGATCACCATCCAACAATGAGTCCTGGAGCTTCAATACTTTACTGTTGAACCTTTAAACAGGTGTGTGTCTGATTGATATGGCTAACTGAGTGGAAAGGTCTTTTTATTCTCTGAGTGGTGTTGTGGCTACTGTACATCATGTGAGATAAATGCATGGAGGGAGGGAAGAGGGGGGGGGGTGAGTGAGTGAGTGAGTGAGTGAGTTTATCAAGCATCTGTGACTTTTAATTGTGCCTGTCTGCAACTTAACATGTAATTTTTATGGTAAGTAAAGTATTTCCAACATTGTTTTACTCATCTTATCTTATTCTCATTCTCACAGTATTGAAGACGATTTTATCACATGGAAGGATCAGTTTTGGCCAGCTGTTTGTGAATTCTTTGGTATAGAATCCACTGGTGAAGATGTTAGTGTGCGGCAATATCGACTCACTGAGCACGACTCCATTTCACCTGATAAGATCTACACAGGAGAAGTAGCACGGCTGCATTCACTTGCAAACCAGAGACCGTGAGTAGAAGATTTTCATTTTCAGGTTTCTTAATGTTCCAATACTTTCAGTTTATAAGCTAAGTTATATTTTGAGCAACCTCTGAGGACATAAACATAATTTTTTATTTTAAAAATCTTTATTGCTTCCTTGGTTGTACGGTAATAATAGGAACATGTACAAACAAAACACACTCTTTCCAGCTCAGCAATTTTGTGACTTGTGTCCTTTCCCTGTGTCTGAACAACAATTGCAGCTTTCTTTTGATGCAAACTGTAAGCTGCGTATCATATTCATGTAATAACACGAACACATATGAGTTTCTTTCATGATCTTTCTTACTTTATGGTGCATCAGTCTTCTTTACTTCTTTTATGGCAATATGTTAAAAATGAAGTACAAGGGTTGGAACTTAAATAGTGGCAACTATTTATTCACAACTGATACACAAAATTTACATGTTTTCATCTGTTACTGTCCTTCAAAGTAGTCACCAACATTGTGTAGAACCAGTTGCCAGCGATGTGGAAGGCATAGTATACCGTTAGCAGAGCCTGTTCTATTGATGGTGCAAATGGAGTGGTCTAAAGTTATGGTGATTCTCGTGTATGACTGTGATGGTGTTATCCCAATGCATTACGTTCCTCCACGGCAGACCATCAGTGCACAGTATTACTGTTCATTTTTGGAGCATCACCTGCGACCAGCTTTGCGAAAGAAGTGGCGACACTTTCTGCGCAATCCACCCATCATTTTGCAAGACAGTCCGCGGGCACATACAGCGCAAGCTGTGGCCGCTCTGTTTGGTCGATGGAACTGGGAAGTACTGTACCATCCACCATATTCCCTGGACTCGAGTCCTTGTGACTTTGATTTGATTCCGAAGATGAAGGAAGCACTTCATGGCATTCGCTTCAGAACTGTTCCAGAGATTCGACAGGCAGTAGACTGCTCCATTCACACCATCAACAGAACAGATTCTGCTAACGGTATATTATGCCTTCCACATCGCTGGCAATGAGTTCTACACAATGCTGGTGACTACTTCGAAGGACAGTAACAGATGAAAACATGTAAATTTTGTGTATCAGTTGTGAATAAATAGTTGCCACTATTTAAGTTCCAACCCTCGTATATAATAATAGTGTTGTTATTGATTCCTCATGTTAGGAACAATAATTTTAATGTTTAATGGGTACATGACAGTACAAAAATAGTAACAACACTTAAATATTAAGATTAGATGAAGAGATAAATGAATACTTTTATTTTTCAGCCCATATGATGCAAAGAACCCGTTTCTTGCACCAGTTAAAGTCAACAGAGAACTTCATAAGGCTGGTGATCGATCCTGCATGCATATAGAATTTGATATTGAGGGATCCAAAATGAGATACGATTCAGGTACAGTGAACATTCGGTATTTCTTTTATTGACTACATCGAATAAATCTCCCTGAATGATAAATGTGCATTACTTTATGAATACTTCTTTTATTTTGCCAAAGGTGTAACCAGGACCTGGATGGGAAGGGTGGGAAGAGGGGGGAGCAAATCACTTCAGCTGAAAGGAAAACCTCATAAATATCTTTATACCAGGAAAAAACAGTTGGGTTCTAGCAGGGCAGGAAGATGTGACAGCTGAAGTTACACAAAAAAATGATTATCATAATCAATATTCTTATTTATATTTACTTTAATTGGAATATTTTATTATAAATTTATCTACTTAGAACTGCATATCTTGTTATGTGATCCTGCCATCTATTCTTCAGCAGTACCTCTGTAGTACAAGTTTTCAAAAACTTCTATTTTCTTCTTCTATATACTGTCCGTTGTTCACATTTCATTTATGTATAAGCTTACATTGCAGGCATATAGCTTCAGAAAAGATCTCCAAACACTTACATTTATTTTAAATGTCAGCTTCTTTTAAACACTTTCCTTGCTGCTTCCTGTTTGCATTTTATATCCTCTCTTCGTTGGCCGACATCAGTTATTTTGCTGCCTGAATAGTAAAACTCATGTTCTACTTTGTGTCTCATTCCTTAATTTAATTACTTCAGCAGTACCTTATTTAATTCAACTACATACCAATACTCGTGTACAGCTTTTGTCGTTCATCTTATAATTTCATTTCAAGACACTATCCATCCCATTCAACCACTCTTCCAAATCCTTTGCACTGCTGGAATTGCTCTATGTTATCACCAAACCACAAAGAGTTTTATATCTTCTCCCTGAACTTTAATTCCCTTCCTGTGTTTCTCCTTGCTCAGTTTACAGTTTGAATAACATCAGGGATAGTCTACAACCCTGTCTCACTCCCTTTTCAAGTATTGCTCCCAGTTCATGTCCTTTGACTCTTATAACTGCAGTCTGGTTGCTGTAAAAGTTGGAGATAACCTTTCACTCCTTGTATATTATCACTGCTACCTTCAGAAATTCAGAGAGTGTATTCCAGTCAACAGTGTCAAAAGTTTTCTCTAACTCTACAAATGCTGTAAATGTAGGTTTGCCTTTCTTCTATGTCGTAGAGTCAGTATTGCCTTGTATGTAGCTGCATCTCTGCTGAAGCCGGACTGACCTTCACCAAAGTCAGCTTCTACCATTCTTCTGTAAATTATTTGACAGTAGTTTGCAATGATGACTTATTAAACTGATGGTATAATAATATTCACACCTGTCTCCTTTGGAATCGGAATTATTGCAGTCTAAAAGAAGATAGATTGCTACTTATGTACCACAAAGATAACACACTAAGTTACAGACAGGCATAATTACGACACTTATGCATAACCTTTCGGCCACAGCATTCATCGAAAAAAGAGAAATGCACACCATTCATTTACATAAGCAAGCACACCTCATTCACACATGACCGCCAACTCCAACCACTCGGGCCAGAATTATTATTATTATTATTATTATTATTGAAATCTGAAGATATTTCACCTGTCCCATATATTTTGGATAGCAGGTGAAATAGTTTTGTCATGGTATGTTATTCTGTGAATATCAGTAATTCTGTGTGAATGTAGTGTACTCTAGGGGTGTTGTTTAGGCTTGTTTAGAATTCAGTGCTCTTGTCAGATTCTTAAAGTGTGATCAATCTCCAATCTCATCTTCCCTTTCCATGATGTTATCTTAAAGTTTGATTTCTTTTATATATGTCTGCCACCTTACCAGCTTTTCCCTAATTGATTATTACTGCCCACCATCTCAACTCGTGATGTTCATACAGTTCACTTGAATGATATAAAGATATTTGGGAAACACAAAAAAGCTCATTGCACTTAATTTAATATTACTCATATTATACTTATTTTCAAATTGTTGTTACAGACAAATCGATTACTCAGAGTACTTGATGCTAATAAAAATATTGTTGCAGTTTACTGGGATGGGATTATCAACTGAAGTCTTGCAGTTGGACATACCTAGTAATGAACAGAATACCTATTAAAGTTTCAAACTTTGTCCTAGTGCAGTGTGGTGTATTGATGCACAAATTTCAAGAAACATTTATCTTGTACTTGCGATGACCGCATGATGCTGTAATGGTATGCATGTGAGAAGGCAGATGGTGGGATGTTGCAATGTAGAAAGGAGCAGTGTACCACATGACACTCCAGGCAATAGCAGATTCTATCTTGTCTGTATATAGCATGCATTGCAAGGTGCACATACTACTATTGGCAATGGTTTTCATGTTGGTTTAGGTATTGTGAGGATACTTAGCCACTATAGTGTTAATTATGTATGACATTATGTAAACATGACAGAGCAAGGTATTCTCCGCCTATTCTACATGGAATGCATCACGCAGCTGACTTCTTAGTTGCACATTATTATAACACAGTCTTGGGGTCTCTCCATCCTTTAAAGATGACATTTAAATGCATGCTATGTATGGTTCATTATGAAACTGCACATTTTTATCCTGTACTGTGCAAATTTATTACCTGCATTTATGCATGATGATTTTCTGTTGATATGTATAATACAGTAAGCAAAGAAAGCAGATGCAGGAGAAACTGCAAAAGTGTCTTGAAAGGTAGGATTAATTGATACATTTACCACTAAATGAGAAAATGGTCTCTGAGGACCTTAATGTCGATGCAGAGCTAAATCCTGATCTCCCTTAAAGTGGAAAAATATGTCATTCATCAAGACACCAATGCATTTTGGGTAGTGGGAATGGGGTAACAGGATGTTTCTTAATCCTTCGGTTTCTATAAAAAGAATTTATGTGGAAGGTATCGGTTAGTTGCTCTTCTTTTTAAACCTGGCTATGTTCTCCCATCTCTTCATTTTCCCATTCATTTATCTAAAAGTAATACAATCCTTTGTTATTAAAATCAGTTTCAAAAATGATATACAATAATTCTTTCAAGTGTCTAGTAGATGTTTTTTGTAACATTATGCGACATTTGTTGTGCTTGTTGCAGGTGACCATGTGGCTGTGTATCCCATGAATGATGAAGCACTTGTGAACAGGATAGGTGAACTGTTGAATATTGACTTGGACACTGTGATCACATTGACAAATACTGATGGTACGTAAACTTACATATTCTTAAAGAATTTTTCTTGTTGGTTTCAGATTTATTATTCTCATTATATTTTTCAATATTTACTTGGACCTTGATGGCTTGCCTAATATAATGAATTACATGTCAGAAAATTTTATATCCTTGTTCCTGGTCCCGCCAGTGAATAGAAACCCTTTATTATCTTTACTCAGTGTAGTTGAGGGTCTCTTTTGTTACAGACATCTTACTTTCTTTATGATAAAAATAGCTTATTAAAACTTAACTGGCTTCTTAAATTGCCTTAAAGGAACTTTTTCCAAAGTTTTGTCTTTCCTTATTGCTAACTTGATTTAATAGTAACAATGTACCTTACGTCTGTTACAGAGGAATCAACTAAGAAGCACCCATTCCCTTGTCCTTGTTCATATCGTACAGCTCTGAGGCATTACTTGGACATCACTTCTAATCCCCGCACTCACATTTTGAAGGAACTCGTAGAGTATACCAAGGATCCAGAGGTAATTTTATTTTAAAATATCTGTAACACATTAGTTTGAAATTATGATTAGAATTTTATTATTACTTGCTGTGTTTTCTACATATGCCATCTTTGGAAGGTGATTCTCATAGTTAATTGGAAAGCTTAGTATGGCATTTTCAAAGATTTGAATCTCTGGTTACTGGGATACTTAAAGTTCAGTTGGGATGTTGATTCTACTTGCAGATATCAGAAATCTTAATTTTCTTTTCTTACTTCTGGCTGTGCAAATTAGCCATGATGACAAATTTCAAAAATTCTGCATGATCTAAAAATAATTTTAGCCCTGTTCAAATTTAACATAGTGGTAACTGATACCCCTGTGGGACAGTTATAGTCAGTCAGATCAGTGTTGTTGTTTCGACAGAATCTTCATGTATTAATCGTTTTATGATGCTATTACAAGGTACACAAATTTCAATGCATCCTCATTAATACTTTCTTAACAATTCTGTTTTTATATGAACTGACAAATAGATTTTGATTGTTTATGCCTTCAGAAAAGAATGTCTTATCAGATGAGTAGTGATAATTTTTTTTTATTGTGTGGCTGTCTGTCTTCATATTATCTTTGATACTGAGATGTTGCCGCACAGCCTGTTGCACCAGAAAAACATATAAAAAGCCTTCAATTTTTTACCATAAATTTTTTTTCTCTCATTGCATCATTTTTAGATATGTTTTTAAAGAGGTTGTTTGATTTTAAATTTTTGTCCCCTACAGTTAAGTTCATCTACATCTATGTGAATACTCTGCAATTCACACTAAAGTACTGGCAGAGTTAATTGAACTTCAAGCCATTCTCAAACAAAGCATGGGGAAAACAAAAGCTTAAATCTTTCACTGAAAGCTTTAATTTCTGTAATTTTATTATGGTTATTGTATCATCCTATGTAGGTGGTCACCAACAAAATATGTTAGCATTCATAGGAGAAAGTTGGTGATAGCAATTTCGTGAAAAGATCTCACCCCAAAGAAAAACACGTTGGTTTTAATGATTGCCGTCCCAACAAGTGCACCATATTCGTGATAAGCTCATTCTTATTTCATGATAATAGAAAAGGTGCTATCCTTCTTTGAAATGTTTCAGTGTCCTCCATAAGTTCTATCTCGTAAGGATCCCATACCATCCAGCAGTACTCCAGAAGAGGATGTCTTGTTCAATGAATGAATGGACCTTCGTTGAGCTGAAGCTTCTAATTATCACATTACTTCTCGCTATATCCAAACTGATCTTACTAATCACATTTTTTTCAAACAAGCAAAACAAAAATCATCTTTAGGTGTTGCCACCGAACTAAATCGCCTGCACTCACACTACATACGAGATGAGAATTAAAATATGCCCCTTTTAATATTTTCCCACCTATTAGCATAAACATAAACTACCTTATATATCTGCCAATTCTGGTCACAACTTTATTTGATAAAAACTTGTGTAGGCCATTTTCCGTGGAGGAAGGAGTGTCTTTTAATTCACTACAGTCATTATAATAGTAACAGCCTCTGCTGATAGAGGCCGGATATTCTCCCATTTATGGTGTAGGTGCCCAGCAGCTTATGTGGTCCAGGTTATCACTAGTAGGTGGGTTTGCTATTCCCCCAGCTCTCTCGAGCAGCTTAAGATACATGCAATGTAATAATTCCAACTACAATTAATGTAAATTACTAACAAACTTGACTGTGCTTTGCACTTGCTAAATATGTATGGGAATTATATATACATCCTAATCTCCTTCTCCCTCCCCCCTCAATCCATCACCCCTTCTCCCCTCTCTCTGACCTTGAGCGTTGTTTATTATTGCTAATATAACCTTGATTGGGAATTGAAGTTGGGTAAAGTGATTAGGGTTGTTGGGAGTATATGGCATATGAGAGACTTCTCATGCTGCTGGATCTGTGAAAATAGTAGCTTCAATAACAGTTTTTCACATAATTTTAGTATGTGAATGTATAGTAACTCCGTTTTGTACGAACAGATTCCTTAGTAGCAGTCTAATCATAACCCAGTATGCCACAAAACAACTTTCCTGTTTTCTGTTAAAACCAACTGCAAGAAAGAGAAAAAACAGCATTCAGTTGTTTATACAACTTTTGTTTGAAGTTATGTATAAGAAGAAAGAATATATATGGGAGAAACTATTTGTCTAATGGTTTAAATGCCCAGCTATCAAAGTTAGAACTGACTGTGAGAAAAGAAATGATACCTCACATGTTCAGAACACATCATTTTAGTTTTAACAGAGAACCTCTACATTGTTGTTTAAAAAATATGTAGCCTGTGTCTGTCAGAACTTTTTGAGTATCATGTAAAAACTTTGAAACAAATAGGTTGAGAACCTTTCAAGATTTTTGATATCAACATTAAACAATCACTTACTTTTAAATAGTAGTATAGATAAGACAAAAATTTGTCCATTGCAAAATACTGTACAGAAAAAACCACAAACATTATTTAATTATTGAGTTGACATTCTGAGCGGTGGAAATGCGTAATAACAAACACACTCTGAAATTGGGAGGAAAGTGGTTTCTTACACATTCTTTTTTTTTGCAGTGCTTGCTGTCAGCACTTTTGTTTAACAAGCATTATAAAAAGATCTAGCTTTTTTATGGGTTGATTACAGTTTTGGGGCATTAGCTGTTATTTGTTGGATTCAAGTGTATTGGTATTGCTAAATTATAGGATTACACTGGAAAAATTTTCATCTTCAGTTATCAGTGGTAAACATGTCAGACACATAACAGGTCTCAAAACACTGGCTCTATTATTGGTCAGTGTTGTCCAATTACTAGAAGACATGAAAACCACCTGAAAACTCTTCTGAATGATATTGTAGACTGCTGATAAGACAGTCTGAAGAACAGAATGAATGTGCTACAATGTAACGCAAATTTCCTCTTTGAGAAGATTGCTTTCATATCATTGAACCAAATACAATCGCAGAAGGGACGGATTCGCATCCAAACTCCTCTATGGAACTGTGAAACATCTTTTGCACAGAAATGACAGAGGACACGGGACCATATAGCAGTTGTTTTACTGCTGTCCCCTTGCCCCTTCTGCTCTTCCTCCTGGATTATGAGACTACATTTCTTTTGTTTACATATATTTATGTGACTCCTGCAATTCTTTTCATGATCTTATACCCTTGTAATGTTGTGTATTTTCAGCAGTGCCCATATATTTGAAGGAAAAGAATTTATATAAAGTCTCAGAAACATATGATAGTTTCAGTCTTTAAATAATTAAACATGATCAGATATTGTGTTTCAAAATGAGAAGCTATTATGCTTCCTGTTCGCTGTTACATTAAGAGGAATGCAAATCCCCTCTAAGTTATTCTGAGTTGTAGGATGAATACAAATCATAATCAAAATGTTTGTTGGCATTTTTTAAAAGGAAGAAATCCAAGATGGACTTAAACATCAAGGTCATTGGATGCTCTAATAATGATTATTACATTGCCTTTAGAGAAACTGGATGAAGGCAATAGTGTTGCATGACACCACTGTTGGTGAAAGGTCGTAGCTACTGAGGAGATAACTGTCTAATCGAAAGTTCCATCTCTGATGGTTGCTGGAAATCTTGCTCACAATTGTCAGAGGAGTATACCAAATTAGAGGTGAAGAGGTGAAGTACAACAAGGGACAAGAATGAGAAAGAAAATCACTTGTGACCTTGTTGAAGAAATCATCACAGAATTCACTGGCAGAATTTTGTAGAAACAATGAGAAACCTAAATCAGGGAGAGAGGACATGGATTTGAACACCCTTTCAGAATAAATATGCAGTATCTTGACCGCAATACCTTCTAGTTCTGCATTGACTGTTTAGTATATTATTTTCTTGCAGTAAACTCATCAGAGTAAATTTGTATTTGAAGATGTGCTTCCTAGCCCAACAACAAATTAAAAAAAAATCCCAGAAAAAAGTCAAGAGTATAAATAACTTTTTCATAAATTAAGGAGGTAAAAAATTTTAAGATTCTTGGGTGATTTTATTGATGCAATCAGTGTTGACAGAAATGAATTTAACCAGAAGTAACATTATGTGGTTGTTGTATTTACTTTATGAACTATACAAATGGGTGAAATTGGTGTATCACTGTATAATGATAGGAGACTGATGCTTCATTTACAAACTGCACTGTAACTGTCTTTGTTTGAAATACTCCAATTCTCAAAACTGTACTGTCATGCTCATGAGAGAACGTAATGAACAATGAGTAACCATTAAGATTAGACAAATGCCGTGAGATCTATATATGTTGTTCCATTGTGCAATACACTTCTAAACTGGTGCTTGTAATGATGACACTCAACAATATTTCATAAAGGTAAACATCTTTATTGTCTTATGGTGTCTGTGCTCTTTTATCTTGCATGTAAGAGAAACTGTTAACTGTATGAAGTTTACTTTTGACTGCTAGTGGAAGTCTTTCAGTTAATTATCAGATATTTAAAATAAATTTTCTTCTTTTTCAGGAACAAGAGAAACTGAAGCTAATGTCAAGCACATCTCCTGAAGGAAAGTCATTGTACAATCAATGGATAATTAAAGACAACCGTAACATTGTTCATATACTGGAAGATCTGCCCTCTTGCAAGCCTGCTCTTGATCACTTGTGTGAACTGCTTCCCCGCCTGCAGGCGAGATACTACTCCATTTCATCATCTCCAAAGGTACATGAGCTATATTTACATACTGTAGTAATAAAGATGCAGTTGAATCTTAATGGTGTGTTCAAACTGTATCTTTAGTTAAGATTAAAATTCAGGTAGAACACTACTAACAGTGAAGAGTAGAAAAATTCATGTTACAGTCCTGATCTGGATAAAGTTTTAACTCCTTAATCACTAATTTCAATACACTGTATCCTGTGGAATGAACATTTGACTAGGAGATTATTTATTATACCTGCATAATATTGATAAATTCTGAATTGTCCATGAGACATCCTTAGAACCCCAGAATAACACTCTCTCTTCCTTTTGATATAAGTACTGATGTGGTTGAAATAATGCCAAAATGCAAAGGAATCAATCACAAGTTTCAAACAACTTGTGGCAGCTCATCCTGATAGTCTAATATTGCAGCTGTTTCTTATTCAGTGACATGACGCGTTCCATACTTTCCTTATGTGTTCAGCTTTATGTTGTTTCTATCTTTTTGTCAATTGTGGTTAACAAGACTCTCATTCCACTCTCTCCTATTTCTTAATTTACTCATTCTTCAATCATTCCTTGTAAAATGTAGGTAAATCCAATTTGTGAGCACAGTTCTTCCACTGCAGTTGTCTTTTGGGTTTTGCCTGATCGAACATTGTACTACATCTAGTTTTCTTCCTTCTCATCCATTTTTACCACTCTGTATCATTCACCCAACATGTCATGTTTGTAACTGTATTAACTGCTTCTGAACATGGAGTGTTAAGTTCCCTATCCTTTTTGGTATGGTAGTAAAGTATTATTTGGCAGCTGGACTGTGCACCTAAAACTTGTGTGTGGTGCATTATAAATAAAGTGCATGGGTGTACACAGTCTCTGGAGGATGAGAATGGTTCATCAAAGTCATGCATCTTTGCAATAGTTTACAGTTAAGCCACGGGCCATTCCACTTTTGCACAACACCTGCAGTTTCGCTACACTACTTGTATGGAAAGTGTGCTAAATAGTATTCTGCAATTTATGGGCATACTTGCATTATATTCTGAAAGTGCTCCTCCCAAATTATTTAGCTATACTTTGGCTTGGCTGCTGGTACATCAATGTATTTAGAAGTGTGGTGACCATTGGCAGACCATTATTGGAGTGAGGTTCCAAGTTCGATTATTGAAATCCTATTATATTTCAGTCAGTCCTGACATGGTTGAATAGACATAATTTTTAGTTTGTTTGTCTGTTTATGTTACAAAAATATTTCAGAGTTTATGCTGTTGTTGGTCTGGCTGTATAGTAAGAGTGCATATACACTGAAGAGCCAAAGAAACTGGTACACCTGCCTAATTGATGTAGGGCCCCCACAAGCACGCAGAGGTGCTGCAACATGACGTGACGTGGACTCGACTAAACTAATGTCTGGAGTAATGTTGGAGGGAACTGACCCCATGAATCCTGCAGTCGGTCCATAAATGTGTAGGAGTATGAGGGGGTGGAGATCTCTTCTGAACAGCACATTACAAGGCATGCCGGCCAGATATGCTCAATATTGTTTATGTCTGGGAAGTTTGGTAGCCAGTGGAAGTGTTTAAACTCGGGAGAGTTTAGCAATACTGGACAATGGGGTTTTGTATTGTTCTGCTGGAATTGCCCAAGTCAGTCGGGAGGCACAATGGGTTGCAGGTGATCAGAAAGGATGCGTACATACATGTCACCTGTCAGTCATATTTAGGCATGTCATGTGTCCCATATCACTCAAACTGCACACGCCTGAGGCCATTACAGAGCCTCCTCCAGCTTGAAAAATCCCCTGCTGACATGCAGGGTCCATGGCTTCATAAGGTTGTCTCCATACCTGTATGCGTCTATCTGCTCAATACAATTTGAAACGAGACTCGTCCGACCAGGAAACATGTTTCCAGCCATCAACAGTCCAATGTCGGTGTTGGTGGGCCCAGGCTAAGCATAAAGCTTTTCGTCGTGCAGTTGTCAAGGGTACACGAGTGGGCCTTTGGCTCCAAAAGCCCATACCGATGACGTTTCATTGAATGGTTTGCACGCTGACACTTGTTGATGGCCCAGCTTTAAAATCTGCAGCAATGTGCTGAAAGATTACACTTCTGTCATGTTGATCCCCACTTCATCACTACCTCGGAGATGCTGTGTCCAATCACTCGTGTGCCGACTGTAACACCACATTCAAACTCACTTAAATCGTGATAACCTTCCATTGTAGCTGCAGTAACTGATCTAACAACTGTGCCATACACTCGTTGTCTTGTATAGGGATTGCCGACTGCAGCTCCATATTCTGCCTGTTTGGATATCTCTGTATTTGAATATGCATGCCTATACCAGTTTTTTTGGTGCTTCAGTGCATATTTCTCCTACAATCAGTCACTTTCTATATATCAGATCATACTAGAACACACTTACCTAAAATACATCACGTGTTTCTACACTGTTATCAGAATATTTAAACCATACTTTGTACTTAATAGTAACACCATGGTACTTGTGTAGACTTGCCTGGCTTACTCTGACCTGGACTGCTAGTGCTTAGTCAGTGACAAAGCTAATAATGTGTCAACAATGCCCAGTTGCATTCAACACTGTGGGTGCATAACTTCAGATGTTCAAGGCTAAGGCTACATAAGAATGACAAAATGCTCACACGCTGACATTTCTGTAAGTCTGCCATAAAAGGAAAAACTGAAGTAGTTTTGGTATTATATTACTGCCTGATCATTGACAAAATTTGATACTTTCACATCTTACAGATTGATATCTTTACTCAGAGGGCTGAATCTCTTTTCATTATTCATCATAGTAATTATGCTGCATGAAACTAAATAAATAACTGCACAAAATTTGGGGACAGGTCATTTGTGGCACATCAAATTCCATCCCTGCACATCCAGAACTGTGTGGCTATATAAAGTGTCACATTTCATAAATGATAAAAAATACCCAATGTTTTAGTGCAGACACATGAGTCTATAAATTACACAATGGGTTTTTGTCCAAATTTTCATATACATGCAAAGAGTGGGAAATAAACAAATAGGATACGGAACTGACCAGTCTAGTTTTGCAAAGAAATATTTAGTTATTTAAAGTAATCAGGTAGTTAAGAAAAACTTAGTGATGTTAGGGAACATTTAAATATTTCACAAACAATTGCTGCTGGCTATGAAAATGAAGTGTCAAAAAGTTCATCTCTTCAAGGCCTAGCTATTTTGCACATAAAATGATACATTGTTGTGATATTTAAGTGCCAAAAAGGCTTCCTTCCAATCATATATTAAATGTAAGACTTTTTGGGAACAGAAGATGCTAGGAAAGCAAACAAGGTGTCAGTACCCCCCAGGGTCTCAGCATTTGGTTGCTGGTTTTGGGCTTGGTGACCCCAGGTTCCTGAGCTCTGGACTGGTAAACGCCATCAGTCCTCTGTTACCATAAACTCCAGGCATGCTTCAGCAACCACTGTGTGGTGCAGCGGTGGAATGTTGTGTGCTTTGCAGAACGTAGATTTGCTTCACTGCCTGGACCGCAAGGAAGGTACACACATCTATAAGAAAACCCTCAGCATCAAGGTGTGCGTGCCATCCCCCAAGTTGTATAAAGATTGCTCAGTCATGCAGAGCTCTGACTTGGTCAAGGGTTGTTTTCCTAGCATCTCATGGGATCCCTATGGAATGGTCCCATCAAACTACTACTACTACTACTGATGGGATGGGTGTATTCTCAGGTAGTACCTACACCCACTCATCAAAGAGAGCTCAGTTGTTTAATCCTCCCAAAAAGAAGTTGCAGAATTATGTAAAAGAGCATTAGTGTGCCATAACACTTTCATTGTAATGAAGAAACAGGGGAAATCTTTGAGATGGTCTCCCCTTTCTATATTCACAAGGCATTGGAAAGTATTGCTGGGTCCCTAAAAAGTGTCAAACGACTTTGTAATGGAACACTTCTAGCTGAAACAGCGACTCATATGTGCCTTCTAACCTCGGGGTCAGATGACACACTTTTCCACAGCTACAGTGTCTTTCTCAGCCATTGACCTTTGTTTTTGTTTCCCAGCTATTGCAGACTCAGTTCAGTGGGAAGTGGCTACAGATTTACATAGGCTATTTTTTAACAAAAGGATTGTGCAGAGGAGATGGTGACCCATATAACTTGTGAGATCCAGCGGGCTGGTGCAGAGTCCACCCCCCAGTCTAGTAACCATCTCGGACGACGGCCTGTACCTTTATGAACGATAACTGTCGATTGGCAATCAGAGCCAGACAAACTGCTCTGCGGAACTTCAAACTCCATCCAACTTCAGAAAAACCTTCATGTTTTCAAATCTGTATGAGAATAGAAGAGGGCTTCCTGGAAGGACTTCCATTAATCGATCTACTTCCACTGAGCAAGTTTGAGAATCAATAAGGTGGATTTCAGGCAAGGGCAGTGGACATCCCCTTACAGCCTTCTCAAGTAATGGGGTCTTGGTGGATGTGCCAGAAGATATGGCTCAGGTCTTAGCCGAACACTTTTTTGCTGGCACTACGTAACCCATACAAGCTCCTGCTTTTCAGGTGTTCCATAGGACTGCAGAGATGAGGGAACTCTCATTTCGTCTCACATAATGAGGAAGTCTACAAGCTTCAGCTTTCCATGTGGGAACTGGAATCAACTCTGCCTGCAGCCAGAGACACTGTTCCAGGACCTGGTGAGATTCATTATGCCATGCTTCGTCATCTGTGCTCTGAAGTGAAAGGACAGCTCCTCTCTTGTTTCAATCAGATCAGGTTTGATGGACAGTACCCCAAAACTTGGGAGGAGGCGATATTAATTCCATTCTGGAAATCAGGAAAGGACCGAATTGCTCCCAACAGTTACCAGTGTGTGGCCCTTGATCGTATGGTTGACTGCCACTTCATCTGGATGCTTGAATCCTGAGGTCATCTGAGCTGCTCCCAGTGCGGTTTCAGGTGCTACTGTTCTGCCCTTGACAACTTAATTCTACTGGAGATTGTGATACAGGGTTCCTACTTATGCTGAAACCGTTTGGTTTGTGTGGTTTTTTGACCATGAAAAAGTATAAGACACTACCTGGAGGTACAACAACCTTTGCCAACTTCGTGAAAGGGGACTACATGGTCGCCTGCCACTTCTTATCCAATCCTTTCTTGAGGACCGGTGTTTTCAATATTGCTTTGGCGATGCCTTGTCTGACTGCTATGTTCCAGACAATGGGATCCCCCGAGGCAGTGTACTTGGTGTCACGTTGTTTGCCATCACTATCAATGGCATTTCCTCCGCAGTCAATGCTCTTTGTTTGTAGATGACTTTGCAATCTTCTACTCTTCCTTTGATCTTATAATGATGATGAGGCAGCTTCAGCTGACCATTAGAAGGCCGGAAACCTGGACCAGGACAACTGGTTTTCGGTTCTCACCAGAGAAGACTACATGTGTCAATCTTAACTGTGCTCGTTGAAGTTTTAACCAACCAGTGCTCACAGTGGGGAACAATATTTTACGTTTTTAAGAAACTGTGTGCTTTTTGGGTTTATTATTTGACTCCCAGTTAACTCCGCTCCCACACCTGAAAGACCTATATACAAAGGGCTTCCAGTCATTGAATATTTTGAAATGGGCTTAGTGGAAAAACATGGGGAGCTGACAGGTCCCGCCTCCTACAGTTTTATAGGGCATTTGGTCAATCACATTTAGATTATGGCAGCGTGGTCTATAGGTCAGCTCATATTTCCTACCTCAAGACGTTAGACGCTATCCACCATGAGAGCATTCGTATATCGACTGGAGCCTTTCGGACCAGCCCAGTTTAGAGTCTGTGTGCAGAGGCTTGTGAACCATCACTCTGGATTTGGCACTGTATCCTTTTGGATCAACAGGCATTGAAAATCTCAGCATCACCTCAGTCATTGTCATTTAGTGCAGTGGTCCAACCTGCCTTTGAATGGCTGTTCAGGAGTCGGCCCCATGTGACCAAGCCATTTGGGATACATGCTGTTGACTGTCTCAAGGATCTGGATCTATCAGACCTCCAAATACACATCTGGGGATGCAACCCTTTGCTACCTTGGTGTCTTCAGAGGCCTAAAGTTATTTCAAACTTGGCAATGCCTTTGAATCGTGTACAATGAATAAGATACATCAAATATTTCTCTAATATATTTTATTCCTTACTTTTAGAAAAAGCAATTTGTAAAACATTTGACCTTCTCTTTATGCAGACTATTTAGATTAACTGAAACACGTGGAATTAACATTGATTGCTGATGAATTATGTTCTCAACAATCAAAAATCAGTAACACTTCTTGGTTGTTCAGTGTGTTTTATTAGGAATTTAATGTGTATGATATATTGGGATAGGTGTGTATACACTTAAAGATAAAGTACTTTGATAAGACCTTAAAAATATATTTTGTGATGCAGTCTAAGTGTATAGATAAAACTTTGTACATTTAACAGGTTATAGTTGAGGCTGTTAAAATTTAAGGTGTAACCAGGCCCAAACCTGAGACCCATGGCAAAGTAGATTGCTAGTCAAAGATGCTACTGCTACCCTAAGGACAACTTGTTGCTTAATGAGTCAGTCTTCTTTACTAGCAGTGGTCAGTCATTCTTGTGTAGTTATTGGTCGCTGAACATTCATGGTCATGTAAGAAACACTTGATTTAATTCATTGATGAGATAGTTAAACATATGTCCTCATTCTCATATATTTCAAGAATTTGTCCAGTGATCTTCATATTTAATGATATAAATGATGTAATTCTCCATGAAGAGCACCCCCCCCCCCTTCCCCCCTCCCACCTGTTGTAAATTTCAGCACAGTGCTCCTTTATCACCTTATTTTCCTAAGTAAAGCTAATTTTCCTGGCTTACTTATGAGGTACAACAACATTTCACAATGTATGAACACATTTTTATAGAATCATTTGGTTGGCTTTTGTAGCCATCTTGTAGCAGAGTTTCTGACTAACACACCGATCACTAGGGCATAATCCCTGATGCTGCTGTCTATAGCTGGATTGTCACCCATCCGTATGTCACACGCTGTTGGTCGCCTCTGTCACTCAGATAGGACATAGCCTAAGGTGGAAAACCATAAGAAAACAGTCACTCGTTGAACAAAGTGCAAAGACAGTATTATCAGAGTACCATACTGTAGTGGCTCTGATTTATTGGTTTTGGTGTAGTAGTAGTACGGGAGCATCCCCACACTTGTGAAAATAATCCAAATCTTCTCAATTTACGTGCAAGAAAACCTAATAATACTACTATTAGTATAATAATATAAAAATATCCTGTGGCAAATGGAGCATAAGAAAGTGATAAAAGAAGGAAGATGTGAGTTAAAGTAAAACTGATTTCTAGAGAAAGATACATTGTACAATCGAAAAATTAATATGTGCAAGTACATCACAGGAAGTATGTATCCAATTACCAATAAGCAAACAAGTCTGACCACGGATAAAACTATTTTTCATTTATTTCATACACATGCAGCTTCATGTAATCATAATTTTACTCTTTATTTGTATCACATTCCTGCTAGTTCATTATGATATTAATAACTACTGTGTGCTCTTCTAGGTGTATCCAAATTCAGTGCATGTGACAGCAGTGTTGGTGGATTATACGACACCTACTGGTCGCCACAACAAGGGTGTTGCAACAAGTTGGCTGAAGAAGAAGCAACCAAAAGAAGATTTTACACCCACTACTCCAATCTACATTAGAAGATCACAGTTCAGGTAATAGTGCAAATGCTTAATCTGGCTCTAGTGAAATTAGCATTATATGGTTCTTTTTTAATCTGTTCCAAAGCAACTGGATGCCTGTTCACTGCTTAATGATGTAGTTACATCTCTTGTTTTAGGTCTCGTAACTGATTAAAAATTAACATGAGGACTTGTGCTTGAATGTGATTTGGGTTAAATTTATCTGTAAAACATTCCAACTAACTTCTATTACTGCTGCTGCTTGATTGTCAAGGCAGCTGAAATTGTTCTGTGGGAATAAGCAATCACACAGTTAACTAAAATATTCACATTTCACTTCAGTATCTCTCCTTGTAGCCTTCTTTCGAATGTAAATAGTTACTTTATAACTGTAGCAAAGAGATAAGTTTACATAGGAAATTGCAGACATAGAGAACAAAATTCTCCTTTAACCTTATGACTGAACATTCTTCAGCAACAACTGAGATTACTTGAGATAAATATATTGGTTTTTCTGGCTACATGATATTGGTTTTTCTGGCTACATGGTAACCAGCTTACTGCACTGTACTCCATATATAGAACACAAAGGGAGAGCTGATGTAAGGCATAAACTGGGGAAGGGGTAAAATACCGATTTACAAATTGGCAGCCGAAAGATAAAACTTCGCCAAGTAGCGTCTAGATTCAGTGTTATTATTATTATTGGCAATATGCATCTGCAGCAGTTGATCCTTTCACATACACTTAGTTTTTATTTTCCAATTTTGCTCATTACTTTGCCTCTTTTAAAGAAAAGCTATACTAGTTAATGATAGCATAGACAATAAATATATTCAAAAAACCCAGTCAAGGTGACAGTGATTTAGCTGATGGTCACTTTCAGGGGGAATAGTGTTCAAATTGGGGTTCAAATCACTGTCTACTGACCCAGATTAAGGTTTTCTGTAGTTTTCATAAATTGATTTGGATGAAGCTTGGGATAGGTCCTTTGAAGAGGACACTGCCAATTTCCGAACCTCTTCCTTATTCAATCAGAGATTGTGCCCAGTCTCTGATGACCTTGTTTTCAGTAGGAAGTTAAACTGTAATCTTTCTTAATTACTTTCAGGCTTATTTTGTATTAATGTTACAGCCATATCAATCCTCATTTGTTATGCGGTTGGGCTCTTTGAATGTGATTTTGTTCTTCTGTTTGAAGTCATTCCTGTTTGTAACTGAATTAAACAAATATTTCTGACTATCTAAGGAAAGCAGATTGTGCTTATTATATTTTTCTACAGTGAACTGACATTATTCCAGTGCCTGGATAAGTTAGTCAAAATGCTCAATTCTACCTGATTTGTACTTGCAAATATCTCACATTGTGTTAACTTGGGGATGGGACTGCTATTGTACTTTGCGTACTTTGACTCAGAAATGTCCAATGGCATAATATTTTGAAGCAGTGTAACAGAGGTCAAAAATTATTACCATACAGTAGTCTGCAGTACGTGTGCAATGTAAATCAAATAAAGATCTGGCAGATGCATTTCAGGGACTTTGGGGTTCTTACAATCATGTGCCAGTATACAGGGTGTTCCATTTATCCGATGAGTGCATGTACAGCACAGTAGATAGCAGGCAGTAAGGGCACTTTTGCCCTGTGAATGAGATGCTGTGTTTCCTCACTACTACTGCAGTACTAAATTAAAAATATATGCAAATTTTGTACTCACCCATGTCATACAAGGAGGTGGTGGAACTGCGTGCCATAGTTTTCCTCACATTTCTGATATCTACTCAAGAAATTATTCATCACACGATGTAATTCTCTTTGAGAAATAGAATTAATTGACTTGCAGATCTTATTGTTGAGTTTCTGTAATGTCTGTGGATTTGTTGTATGCACTTTATCCTTTAGTGCTCCCCTCAAATGGAAAACACACAGAGTTGAACTGGGAATACGCTTGGGCCAGATATTGTTGCTAATGACTCTGGCATGGAACACATCGTGAATTATGTGCAAATTGGCTGTATGAGCCCTTGTCAAAACCTACGGAAAAAGTGCAAAGCTTCATACTCTTGCACTTATTTAATTAAAAATGGTTGCAAAATCTTTTGCACTTATTTTTCACTTTTAACTGTGTTATTAAAAAAAACTGGACCTATTAGTCTGTCAGCACTAACTGCACACCACACTCCTATTTTTTGATCATGAAGTGCTTCAATGGAATAGGTCTGTCAGTGCTACAATTCTGAGAGTTTTGGGAATTGACATACTCTTGTATATGGAACCAAGCCTTGTCTGGAAACAGAAGAGGTGAGGATCCATTTCACCATCATGCACTTGTTTCAACACACGTTCACAAAATATAACCCTGTGCACAGAATCACCAGGTTTAAGTACTTGCACTGATGTTACTTTATATGGCCTTAGTCCAAGTAACTTAGTTGTTCTTTGAACAGATGTGTAAGAAATTTGGATTTGCTGTGAAAGACATCTGAGAGACTTAATAATGCAATTTTCCAGGCATTATGCAATGTCATCAAGATTAACTTCTGTGACCACTGTACGACGTCATTTACACTTCTTGTCATGAAAACTTCCCATATCATAAAGTTTATTCATTAATTTGTGAATTACATCACAACTCAAATTCAAACACCTGGCAACCTCTGTTCAAACAATCTCTGGACAGTAAGACTGAACTCCGTACAGGCATACAAATTGTAAATAAACACTCATTGTGGAATGGAACAATTTGGTATTGCCATTGCTGCATTCATAGACTTCACTGTTACACCCATGATGTTTGTTTTACTGCTTGAATGACACAGGCTGAAGGTGTTTGCAGTGCAGTATTGAGAGGGAGACATGGAACCCATTCGACCAGGCTGTGGGGTTCCGGTTCATGATGAACACAACCCCATGCACACGGTCATCACATAAATGGATACACTGTATTTACCTCCTAATGATATTTGTGGTTAATGGTTAGCTAGTGAATTTAACATTAATTGTAAAATTAACAGCCACAATGCTTAAATTAAGAATGTTTCTGTAGACTTCGCATTCCTGCCTACTACTTTGGAGTTTTATGTTCTGGTGCAAAAGCCATTAACAGGTTGCTGGCAAACATCAAGGGTACCAGCTGATTGGAAAAAAACTGAAGGTAATTCAGCTTTCAAGAATAGTTGTTAGAACTTCTTTATGCTAAGGCATTGACCTTTTTAGAAAACAACAGTCACCTCTATAAATTCCGCCTGCTTAGCTGAGTGGTAATGGGTCTGCCTGCCATGCAGTGGGTTTGATTCCTGGCCAGGTTGGAGATTTTCTCTGCTTGTGGACTGGGTGTTGTGTTGTCCTCATCATCACTTCATTGTTACCAACACGCAAGTCACCCAATGTGGCATCACCTGAAATAAGACTTGCAACTCGTTGGCCAAACTTCCCTAGTTGGGGCCTCCCAGCCATCAATGCCACACGCTCATTTCATTTACCTTCATAAAAATTGTTCCGGCGTAACCACAAACACCGGAATGAAGAGGTGGCATGCAAGAGCAGAGAAGGTGATGAAAAAAGGGCAGCCAATGGTGCGCATAATCGGATGGTGCCGCACCAGGCGCGCCCCCTGCAGCAAGTGAATATATCCGCAGCTCCTGCTAGCCTCTGCTGCCTAGATCAGCCCAAGCCTGCAGTGTGTTTAGTGCTTCACTATCAGACTGTATTGTTTTGATGCCGCCTCTCTCTAGCAACATTGGCTATAGTCAAGTTAAGTATTGTCAATTTGCTTTCTGGGAATAAAACTCCTAATGTTATTTGACTGAATTGTTGTATAGCACTCCGAGAACACTGCATCCCATAGCACCCTATTAGTAATGAGTGGGGCAAGACACCATTAAAATAATTATGGATTCTACAAATAGATATCATGTGAAACTCAGCTGACTCTGTTCCTCCATGAGCACCAGAAGATGATGTGTAACAACAGCCAAGTTAATTTCATCATCTTAAACTTCCAGAATGTACTCGGTACAATTACAAACTGCAATGTAGTGAACAAAATAAAAGTTTACTCATTACTGGATGAAATTTGTAACTGAATTAAGGACTTCCTAGAAGACATAATTTGACAGGAAAGAACATTGAAATAATAGAAGATTGCAGAGAGAAACGCAGGATGACCTGCAGAGGATAGACAACAAAAGCAAGGATTTGCTTTTTGGCACTGAATGTTAAATAAGCAAAGAGATCCATTGCTTTTCAGTTATGCTATTAACTATAAATCACTGAGAGAAAAGTAACAGCCATAAAATACCTAGGACTAATGATCCAGAGTGACCTGGAGTGGAACAACTCCTAGCTGTAGGAAAAGCAGAGGGTCAGGCTGAGGTTCAGTGGAAAAAGTGACTTACAAAACATTTGTAGACTAATTCTTGAGTACAATCAATCCTGTCGGAGGAATATCCACAACTGAGCATTGTACCAGAGGTTGAAAATACTGCTGCAGTTGTAAGGTTCTATTATTTAGAACACGACCAGCTTCAGGCTCTTATATGTCCATCTTCAGGTGTTATAACTTAGTGCTGTGACCCCAGGTGCCATGGTGGACAAGTACAGAACACAGTGTATTGCCAGTGAACGTGCTCTGCGCACGCTGGTAATTCACCACATCCTGTACTTATCCACCGTGATGCTCGGGGTCACAGCATGAAGTTACACCACCTGAAGATGGGCGTATAGGAACCTGAAACCAGTCATATTCTAAATAAAAGAACCTTTCAACCTCTGGTAATTCTTGAGTATTGCTCATCAGACTGAGACCCGTACCAGGCTGAATTAATAGAACAGATAGAGAAGATCAACGATAAGTGACATTTCATACATGCTCTTTTGATCTGGATGAGTGTTATGGAGGTGCTCCACAAACTTCAGCAGCAGTCACTGCAAGAGGGGCATTGTGCATCACAGAGATTTACTGTTGAAATTGTGTGAATGTACATTCCAAGAAGAATCAGGGAACTATTACCTCTACTTGCTTCATTCCTGAAATGACCACAAAAAGAATATCTGAGAAATTAGATCTTGCTTGCAGTTGTTCTTCCCATTATCATTCACAAATAAAACAAGGAAAGGAAGGTTGGGGAGGAGGGGGGACGATATGGTACCAGTAACACCATCCACCACACCACGCACTCTAAGGTGGACATGGTGTATAGATGTAGATACAGAAATTTATCAGAATATTTGGACTCGTGGGGTTTTTTTTTTCCTTGTTAACACATGTGTTCATATTAAAGTTGTAACTTTTCCAGTATACAGACTGCTGAATATCTTCTTTGCTGAATATCTTCTTTCTAATCAATAAAATGAAGCAAATACGTGTGTGTGTGTGTGTGTGTGTGTGTGTGTGTGTGTGTGTGTGTGTGTGTGTGTGTGTGTGTGTGTGTGTGTGTGTTATTAACTTGTTTTGTGTGTTCTGAAAACTTAGTTATGATTTTTTTTGATGTCCCTATTGTCAACTCAATGCTTCAAGGGTACAGTGAGTAGTTACTTTTAATCCTTGTCTTGTCTGTATTCCTCCCAGGACAATTTTAATGCATATTGTCAGTCACTCCAGATCCTTAAGGCTCCCTTTGATGATGAGATTTATGGAATGAATGAATGAATGAATGAAGCAATCAATTAATCTGATTATAAATTCTTCTCTAAAAGCTAATTTTCCCATTTATTTGGAAAAAATATATAATTTTGTCAAGTGCTAATTTCCACCAGCCCCTCATTTCTCATACTGAGTGAATATTAACTATAAAATGAGTCTGCAGGAATTATTGCTAAAACTGTTGCTTCCTAGTGAGATGGAGCTCTGTCATTCACAGTCCAAATTTGATGGGACAAACCATAACAGTTTATCAGTCACGGATTCTGTAGAGTTGTTTCATTGGTCTTTAGCCCCAGAGAACTCGGAGACTTTTCAGTCTCTTGGCTACTGAAATCATTAAGTTTTTCATTCATGTCTGTATTGATCTGAAACAATTATTCATGTCCGTATTTCTTTGCAGGCTGCCAACAAGAACTCAGACACCCATTATAATGATTGGTCCAGGGACAGGTCTGGCACCTTTCCGTGGGTTTATTCAAGAACGGCATCTTTCAAAAAAAGAAGGTAGAGCCACTTATCTGTTGTTGTCGATATTTTTGTTTATCTGCTATGGTTAACCTGCAATTAATAACTACTGAAAATTGCTTTTGCTAGAATGATAGCTTATGCGGTATAGAAGTTGAACTAGATGTTGATAAATAAAAGCATTGATGTTCACATATAAGGCTGACAGGAAGGCAGTACACACACACAGATACTATGAATACTGAAGTTGAGGTGTCCAAAATGGGAATTCCAATCTTTCATGATGTGTGAGGTTACATGAAAGATTACCAGTAAAAATTCAAAACTTGCATCGATGAGTAAATCATGGGTTGACTCACCCTTAACAGTGTTGTGTTTCAATACTTAAAGATGCATTATAGAGAGGTTTGGATTCACCCTAGCACATTGTCACACAGGCTGGTAATTGGCAACTGGGCACGATCACTTCTCGTAATCTTGGCATGAGAAAAATTGATAAAAGGAGTCATTAGGCATTAAGAAGCACACCTATGGAGAATGTACAATATTGGTATTATTGTGGCTGCATTATCTTTCTCGTTCTAATACAGGACATAGAGTACTTTTGCGTTGCAGCCATCCCACCTGGTACGCCTGTGTGCTTGTCTCCTGCAGCTTTTCAAAAGAGAATATTTGATTTTGATATTGAAACAGATTCCCATTTGTCAGAATGTGTGCTTCAGGTTCACCATGTGCAACTTACTATTACTCATATTAACTTTTTTTAACACAGAGTATTGATATTTGGATTATTTTACAGGAAAGCCAGTTGGTGACACTATACTGTATTTTGGCTGTCGTAAGAAATCTGAAGATTTTATCTATCAAGATGAACTGGAACAGTATGTCAATGATGGTTCACTTAAGGTATGGATCATAGTTTGACCTCAGGGGGTTTTATACTGCATTAATTGTGGGTATAGTGCTGAGCAAATTGAATCAGTCAGGTTGCTCAATTTTGATTAACTGTTCACAGATCTATGTTGCATTCTCAAGAGACCAAGCAGAGAAAGTCTATGTTACCCACCTACTACAGAAGAACAAAGATGAAATCTGGAGTATCATTGGAGAAAACAATGGGCACTTATATGTTTGTGGGTAGGTAATCCTGAACACTATATTTTGAGAATACTGGTGTAAATTTGTTATAAAAAGCGATTACAGGCATTTCTTTTTGTCATTTACAGAGATGCAAAGAATATGGCACGCGATGTGCATGACATTGTTGTGAAAGTTGTCATGGAAAAAGGAAACATGTCAGAGTCAGAAGCTATGGCCTATGTGAAGAAGATGGAGAACCAGAAAAGATACTCTTCAGATGTATGGAGCTGAAGCTGCTGGTTCAGAAGTCAAGGCATGTGATATCACTACAGAAAGCACAGATGAAATGAACTGTGACATTCCCATGAGAATCATTTTTGTTTCCATAAAGTGGCAGTGTCTGCAGCATTTTCGTTTTGTAAAATGTTGAAACTGCCCAGATTTTCATCAGTAGGGACAGACATTTATGTGATCATTTTAATGTGAAACTACAATTATTTTTTTTATGAAGAGAGACTTTGTATTTATAGTAAATAGATGTGAATTGTTAATCATGTGCAACTTTAAACCTGCGAAACCCTCTTTGTCTATACTGCAGAAATGCAAACCTCACCATTTAGTTTTTTGTGCAAGGTTCCAGAATGAAATTTGTGTTGTTTGACAGAATAAGAAGGCACAAGTTTTCAAAATGAATTTCATGAGGTTTGACAGAATAATGACGATACTCAATTACTCAATTTCTTTGTAATAATTCTGGCCCTGTGTTAACAATTTTCTAGTTCAGGTGACTGGAAAAATATCTCACAAAGGCAGCTGTGATCTATAGTCTTTATATCAAATTGCTTTTATATAAATTTCAAATCTTTAGATTCCTGGCTTGTTTGACACATTTTGCATAGATAACTGTGATATATTTTGCAGCATTCTTTGTCTAAACAGTTTTGCCTTAAGCCAAGATCACACCAGTCTACTGTTTTAAGTATCACTGTAAGTTATTCCCTTGAGTACGGTAACTATTGAATAAGAAATGCTTTAATATTTGATCAAATGTAAAAAAGAAAAACATTGATCCAGAAATAATCTGGGTGCTAAAATATTTATGTGAAATTCACTGGAAGTGATATTTAAAGTATTAAAGTATTGTTTAAAATAAGTCTTTATGCTAATGTTTTATTTTCCTTGTGGTATTGCCATCCAAATAAATGATATTGAAACTTTTTGCAGTTGTTGTGCACATGCCAGTATTCCAGTTTACAAGAGTGACACTGTTGGAGAGATGATGATGCACTAGAAGGATCAGTTGACAAAACAGTAAAATGGAACAAGGCAGCATAATATTAAAATTTTCATCTGTTTACTGAAAATTTAAATTTATATCATTTATAAGAAAACAACCACACATCAAAAATGAAATTAGCCTGTTAATGGACTTTTAAAGATTTCACTTCATATACTAAAACATGATACCATAAGTTTACAACATAAGTGTACAACAATGTTGACACCTTCGTGTAATGCAACAGATAGTTTTTGGGGGAAAAAATTTTTATTTAGGGTGAAAAATTGTGTACACCACAAAACAACTGTTGTTTCTTGGAGTGCTTTCTTCTTCTGCAATTATTAATTCTGGCATTTAGTTTTATGTGTACTGTTGGAGTAGAAAATGTACACACCTTATGTAATAGGTAATATTTGAAGGTAGTTTAGCACAAAAGGAAAAAGTCCATTTATTTAAGTATTAATTTGTCAAGAGATATTTGGTCCGTCAAGCCCTGTTTCAAGTAAGTATGGGGGTGGGGGTGGGGGGGAAATCAGGGCCTACAGCCAGCAATCTGTGTGAACTGACACAGTATCCATTTCAAGAATATCAACGAGTTCCTCAGGATGACATTTGGAGGCTGTTTGCTTCCGTATCACAGTGAATACAAGACTGTATTTGTGTCTGCAGCAGTCACACCTCCTACTGATGATAACAGACATCAGTCCTCAAGGGACTGAAAGTTAAGTCATTTAATATCAATTATGTGATGAACAACTCCACAATGATTGATAAATACTGGATTAGTACTTCTTGGTGTAACCCTACCCACTTCCATTAGTGCAAAAAAATTATTGTGTGTTTACGGACCTATTCCTCTTATTTGCTACTATAAGGGAGTGAAGAAAAGAGTTACTGTGAAGAAATGCTGAGACTGGAGAAATTAACATAAATTAAGGTAATATGGGTGGCAAGAACCAAGGACATGTTATAGTGCCACTTTCCACCTGCGGAGTTCTGAAAAACTGGTGTCTGGGGGAAGAATCTAGATGGCACACTTGGTGGAATAGGACTACAAAATGTCATTCATTCTCACCACCCACCTGGCCTTAATTTTCATTAATTTCTTTGCGCATAGCATTTCTTCACAGTAACTGTTCCTTTCTTCACTCCCTTTTAATTTTCTGCATCTTTCATTTCCTGAACTGTCCATTACCCCCCCCCCCCCTTTTCACACTTCTATCACATACAATGCAATTAGCTTTCCAATCTTATTATCTCATGTATGATGTTTTGGCAGTAATCTCTGTCTTGCATGTTACCCAATCTTCCAGCTTTAAGCTCTCAGATTTTCAAATCTCATCTGGTGCAGTCCCCATCAATCAGACTGTCCTTCTCCTCCTGTCTGGTAAGACTCCCATGACCCAGGGTTCTGGGTGACTTTCCAAACTCTATCCCTTTCCCTAAACTTCACGAGTCCTTTCCCTTCAACCCTTCTGCCAGAAGGAGCCACAGTCTCCGAAATCTTGAAAACATGAATACCTTTCTATGTGTTTCCTCCTGCTGCTGCTTGATGAGTAGATTTTACATCTATCCAGTAACTTTATATTTTCAAGATTTGATTATTTTCATTGATATCCTATAATTAAATTTCAATTTCTGCCTCATAATACCTAAAATTCCAAAAGAAAGTTATCCACCTTCATTCATGGTGAATGGAATATGCACAAAACAAGCCAGTTTCTTCTCCAGCAGATTTATATACTTATATCTGTGCAGTTTATAATCTGATGTGCATTGTTTGCTACCTTTATATGTTATTGCAACTCCAGCACTTCAGAGTGTTCTCTACTTCAATAATATGCCATTCTTCTGTGCAGCTTTTTTCCATATAGTTCTTCCTGTATAGAGAACTACATTTTTTGCAAAAAGTCTGATGTTGCTGTTATCATTGTTCACTCACTCCTTAATATACAAAGTGAACAGTTAGCTACCCAGCACTTCCCAGGGGAATTCTTGAAGTTTCTTCACCTTCTTCTGATGACTTCCCATCTGTGATAACATGCTGAATCTTTACCTTCAAGAAACCCTCGATCCAGTCAAAAATTTTGTTGGATGCCTCATGTAATCATATTTCTCTTTATAAAAGTCGGTGTAGTACTGAGTTAAATGCTTTTCGGAAATCAAGAAATAATGCAGCCAACTGATACATTTGTTTTATTCATACATGATAATTTTCAAACAGATGCAAAAGAAAAGGCAGATTCTCCATTTCCAGATTTTAGAACAATATTAGACATCATACTACATCACTATTAGCCAGGATGTCATCTTCTGGAATATCTTTGCAAATATGCAATATTCTGTATAGAAAGACAAATGTTCCACAGAAACAATTGCAACATCTGGTGTAGCACAAGGAAGTGTAATAAGATCTCTAATGTTCTCAATATCCATAACTAGTTCTCCTTTGAAGGAAAGATAAACAAACAAATCTGTGGTGCAGCCATGGTCATCTGCATAAGACCCTTCTATGCCAAACTTGTGGGCAATTTAGGCTAAACCTTTCTAGCCTCCCAGAACTCCAAACCCCTGGTCTGGTTCATGTACATTGATGATATCTTCGTGATGTGAATTCAGGGCCAAGACATCCTATCCTCTTTCGTTCACAGCCTCAACACCTTCTCTGCCATTCATTTCACCTGATCCTTGTCAACACAGCGTACCACCTTCCTGGGCATTGACCACCTCCCCTGTGATGGATCCATCTACACCTCTGTCCACATTAAGCCCACCAATCACCAACAGTACCTGCATTTTGATGGCTGCCATCCCTTACACACCTAAAAAATCCCATATGGCTTGACCACCAGGGAATGGTGTATCTGCATTGACAAGAACTTCCTTGGTCAGTATACTGAAGATCTCACAAAGGCCTTCACAGATAGGCACTACCCCCATTCCTAGTCCGCAAACAGATTTCCTGTGCCATATCCCCATATACCCCCAATCCTCCCACCACCCCCAAGAAACAGCTGCAAAGAAGTGCCCCCTTTGTCACCCATTACTACCCTGGACTGGAAAAATTGAACAACATCCTTCGCCGGGGTTATGATTATCTGTCTTATCACCTGAAATGGACATCCTATCCTCCTACAATTGTGTTCCATCACCCACCCAACCTCCACAGCATCCTAGTCCATCCCTATGCCACTCCCAATCCCAACCCCTGTCACAGTGATCATGTCCTTATGGAAGACCCAGGTGTAAGACCTGCCCAATTCAACCAACCAGCACTTCCTGTTACAATCCTGTCACCTGCTTGTCTTAACCCATCAGAGGCCAGGCCACCTGTGAAAGAAGTCATGTCACATACCAGCTCTGCTGGAATCATTGCAGAGCTCTTTATGCTGGTACAGGTACCAACTACTGTCTACCAGAATGAGTGGTCACTGCCAAACTGTGGCCAAGAGCACGGTATCCCACCCTGTGGCTCAACATGCAGAACATAAATTGCTTGATTTTGGTGGCTGCTTCACAACAGGGGATATATGGATTCTCTCCTCGACCAGCACTTTTCTGAACTGCACAGATGGGAGTTACGCTTACACCCAATCTCTGCTCCCAAATCTGACCTTGGTTTACAGTAACCTACTAACTCCACACCCTCCACCCAACACTTTCCATCCCTCCTGTCCTATTACTTTCTCCCTAATCATGTCCCTCACTGTCATTGTGTGCCACCCTCTGCCAATGCAGTTACCCATCTTCCTCTATGCTGTTCCTCTCCTTTTCTGTTCCACACTTACCTTCCCCACAGCCTCTTGACACTGCACATGGCAGTCTTGTCATACCTCCCTTTAGTCCCCTCACCTCTGCCAGACAGCACCTTCCCCTCCCCCACCCATGCTCTACTATCCCTCCCCCATTTCTGCCCCACTCCAGATTGCCACTCAGTGTGACAATTGCATTCCGATCTGAGGTGCCGGTGATGATCACGTGTGTATGATGTGGGCTTGCTTTTGTGAATGTGCATGTGTTATTTTTTCTTTTCTGAAGAAGGCTGTGACTATAAGCTAAATATGTAAAAGTCAGTCCATTGTGCGTGCCTGCAACTTAACATGTCGTCTTTACTATGAGTAGCAATCTATCCTTTTTGCTAACATTGTTGATATTCCAACCTGCAGTTTCCATTGTTCAGTATCCATAAGTGAGTTATCAGACTGGATTAGCAGTACTATAAGATCACTTGCTGATGATACTGTTGTGTACAGGAAAGTGCCATCAGGACAATCTTAAGGGGATTGGCTGTAATGACCAAATGTTCTCTTTAAATATGAATAAATGTAAGATAATGCCTGTAACAATGAGAAATGATCCTGTAGTTACTGAATAAATGGTTAGTGATTAACTTCTTGAGCACATCATATTGTATAAGCACTTAGCGGTAATACGAGGGCAGTTCAGTAGGTAATGCAACACATTTTTTTTCTCGGCCAATTTTGGTTGAAAAAACCGGAAATTTCTTGTGGAATATTTTCAAACATTCCCGCTTCGTCTCGTATAGTTTCATTGACTTCCGGCAGGTGGCAGCGCTGTACGGAGCTGTTAAAATGGCGTCTGTAACGGATGTGCGTTGCAAACAACGGGCAGTGATCGAGTTTCTTTTGGCGGAAAACCAGGGCATCTCAGATATTCATAGGCGCTTGCAGAATGTCTACGGTGATCTGGCAGTGGACAAAAGCACGGTGAGTCGTTGGGCAAAGCGTGTGTCATCATCGCCGCAAGGTCAAGCAAGACTGTCTGATCTCCCGCGTGCGGGCCAGCCGTGCACAGCTGTGACTCCTGCAATGGCGGAGCGTGCGAACACACTCGTTCGAGATGATCAACGGATCACCATCAAACAACTCATTGCTCAACTTGACATCTCTGTTGGTAGTGCTGTCACAATTGTTTACCAGTTGGGATATTCAAAGGTTTGTTCCCGCTGGGTCTCTCGTTGTCTAACCGAACACCATAAAGAGCAAAGGAGAACCATCTGTGCAGAATTGCTTGCTCGTCATGTGGCTGAGGGTGACAATTTCTTGTCAAAGGCGATGAAACATGGGTTCATCACTTCGAACCTGAAACAAAACTGCAATCAATGGAGTGGCGCCACACCCACTCCCCTACAAAGAAAACGTTTAAAGCCATACCCTCAGCCGGTAAAGTCATGGTTACAGTCTTCTGGGACACTGAAGGGGTTATTCTGTTCGATGTCCTTCCCCATGGTCAAACGATCAACTCTGAAGTGTATAGTGCTACTCTTCAGAAATTGAACAAACGACTTCAGCGTGTTCGTAGGCACAAAAATCTGAACGAACTTCTCCTTCTTCATGACAACACAAGACCTCACACAAGTCTTCGCACCTGAGAGGAGCTCACAAAACTTCAGTGGACTGTTCTTCCTCATGCACCCTACAGCCCCGATCTCGCACCGTCGGATTTCCATATGTTTGGCCCAATGAAGGACGCAATCCGTGGGAGGCACTACGCGGATGATGTAGTAGTTATTGATGCAGTACGACGTTGGCTCCGACATCGACCAGTGGAATGGTACCGTGCAGGCATACAGGCCCTCATTTCAAGGTGGCGTAAGGCCGTAGCATTGAATGGAGATTACGTTGAAAAATAGTGTTGTGTAGCTAAAAGATTGGGGAATAACCTGGTGTATTTCAATGCTGAATAAAACAACCCCTGTTTCAGAAAAAAAATGTGTTGCATTACTTATTGAACTGCCCTCGTAGTTGCTGGAAGGGTTCTTGAAGAATGCAATATATCTTCTTCTCCCTTCATGGATTAGGCGATTTCACCTGTTCTGGTCAACAAGGTCTAGCCATCTCTTCCATGGCCTCCCCTTTGTCTTTTCCCTCATGGTTTGTAGTCAAGAATTAATTTTGAAACTTTTCTTTGAGGTATTCTGTCTGCATGTTCCCACCATCTGTTTTTATATAGGTCTATTTCTTGTTCATTGCATCAACTTGTAATTCATTCCTAATGTCTTCATTGCTGAACTGATTTTCTCTAGTGCACTCTTTAATACTGCAGAGAAATCTCATTTCTGCAGCCTGTATCCCTGCTTATATCCTTTTGTCTGTGAACCCAGGTTTCAGATCCATACAACATAGTATGTTTTTTGCCCCTTCACAAAACGCATTAAATTTTAGGATCTTGTTGTCAATTTCATTGTTGAAATTTAATTCCTTGTTACAGCTGAGATAGTGAAAGTAGGTTACCTGTTCCACTACTACATTATTTACTACAATTTTAGATCTGATAGGTAATTTTCCCTTGAATGCCATAACTTCAGTTTTATTAGTCTGTTGATATGTATGCCATAGGTGAGCACCATTTTGGAAACAAAACTCGCAGCACAGGTTCGTTCTCTCTCTCTCTCTCTCTCTCTCTCTCTCTCTCTCTCTCTCTCTCTCTCTCTCTCTCTTCCCCCCCCCCCTTACTACCTGACTTTAACTTTCTGTTTATTTGCCTGTTTTTATTTTAGAAGCATGAATCAACACCTATGGACTACACTGTATGTATCAGCTTCAATATTTGTACAAAATATATTTTCACATTAATCTTGAGGACAAAATGTTTCACTGACTCCTCTGTGCTGTGAGGCTATACCCTCTACTGGAAGGGCGACCCCTGACTGGAGAAAGTGCCAAGGGCGGGATATTGTATTTGTAAACAGCACATGCCACTCCCTTGCTGTATCCCTAGTTGCAGTTTGAACCAACATTGGTCGAAAGATCACTATATGCTCTACCTGATCTCACAAATCTTATACATCTACATCTACATGATTACTCTGCTATTCACAATTAAGTGCCTGGCAGAGGGTTCAATGAACCACCTTAAAGATGAAACTTCCTGGCTGATTAAAACTGTGTGCCGGACCGAGGCTCGAACTCAGGACCCTTGCCATTCACAGGCTAGTGCTCTACCATCTGAGCTACCCAAGCATGACTCGGGGCCCCATCCTCACAGCTTCACTACAGAGTGAAAATCTCATTCTGGAAACATCCCCCAGGCTGTAGCTAAGCCATGTCTCCACAATATCCTTTCTTCCAGGAGTGCTAGTTCTGCAAGGTTTGCAGGAGAGCTTCTGTAAAGTTTGGAAGGTAAGAGATGAGATACTGGCAGAAGTAAAGCTGTGAGGACGGGGCATGAGTCGTGCTTGTGTAGCTCAGATGGTAGAGCACTTGCCCATGAAAGGCAATGGTTCCGAGTTCGAGTCTTGGTCTGGCACACAGTTTTAATCTGCCAGGAAGTTTCATATCAGCACACACTCTGTTGCGGAGTGAAAATCTCATTCTCACCTTAAAGCTGTCACTCTACCATTCCACTCTTCAATGGTGCGCGGGAAAAATGAACACTTAAATTTTTCTGTGTGGCCCTGATTCCTCCTATTTTATTGTGACGATCATTTCTCCCTATGTAGGTTGGTGCTACAGAATGTTGTTGCAATTGGAGTACAAAATTGGTGATTGAAATTTCATGAGAAGATCCTGTCGCTAAGAAAAATGCCTTTGTTTTAATGATTACAACTCCAATTCACGTATCATGTCTGTGGCACTATCTCCCCTATTTCATGATAATACAAAATGAGCTGCCCTTCTCTGAACTTTTTCAATGTTATCTGTCAGTCCCATCTGATGCGAATCCCACACCACACAGCAGTACTCCAGCATAGGGTGGACAAGCGTGGTGTAAGCAGTCTCTTTAGTGGACCCGTTGCACCTTCTAAGTGTTCTGCCAATGAATTGGTCGCTCTACCCACAACAATATCTATGTGATCATTCCAATTTAGGTTACTTGTAATTGTAATCCCTAAGCATTTAGTCGAACTTACAACCTTCAGATTGGTGTGACTTATCCCATAATTGAAATTTAGCAGATTTCTTTTAGTACTCATGTGAATAACTTCACACTTTTCTTTATTCAGGGTCAATTGCCACTTTTTGCACCATACAGATATCTTATCTAAATCATTTTGCAGTCCATTTTGGTCATCTGATGACTTTACAAGATGGTAAATGACAGCAGCATCTGCAACCAATCTAACAGAGCTACTCAGATTGTCTCCTATGTCGTTAATATAGATCAGGAACAACAGAGGGTGTATAACACTTTCTTGGGGAATGCCGGATATATTGATTGTGTTTTACTTGATGACTTCCTGTCTATTACTATGAGCTGTGAGCTTTCTGACAGGAAATCGCTAATCCAGTCGCACAAATGAGGCAATATTCCATAGGCACACAGTTTGATTAGAAGACAGTTGTGAGGAATGGTTTCGAAAGCCTTCTGGAAATCTAAAAATATGGAATCAATTTGACATCCCATTTTGATAACACTCATTACTTCCTGAGTATAAAGAGATAGTTGTGTTTCACAAGAATGATATTTTCTGAATCCATGGTGATTGTGTCAATAAAATGTTTTCTGCTAGGTAATTTATAATGTTTGAACACACTATATGTTCCAAAACCCTGCTGCAAATTGAAGTTAATTATATGGACCTGTAATTCAGCAGATTACTCCTATCTCCCTTTTTGGGTATTGGTGTGACTTAAGGCATTTTTCAGTCTTTAGGTATGGATGTTTCTATGATTGAGCAGTTGTATAAGATTGCTAAATATGGAGCTATTGAATCAGCACACTCTGAAAGGAACCTGTCTGGTATACTATCTAGACCGGAGGCCTTGCCTTTATTAAGTGATTTAAGCTTCTTTGCTACACCAAGGACATCTGATACTATGTTTCTCATCTTGGCAGTTGTTCTTGATAGGAATTCACGAATATTTACTTCATCTTCTTTGGTGAAGGAGTTTCGGAAAATCGTGTTTCATAACTCTGCCTCAGTGGCACTGTCATCAGTGACTTCAACATTGTTATCATGCAGTGAAGGTATTGATTGCGACTTGCCATGGTGTGTTTTATGTATGACCAGAATATTTTTGTGTTATCTGCTAGATTCTGAGACAGAGTTTTGTTGTGGAAATTATTAAAAGCATCTCGATTTGAAGTATGCACTGTATTTTGAACTCCTGCAAAACTTTGCCAATCTTGGACATTTTGCATTCTTTTAAATCTGGCATGCTTTTTTCGTTGCTTCTGCAACAATGATCTGACCCTTTTTATGTACCACGGGGGATCAGTACTAACACTTATTAGTTTATGTGGTGTATATCTCTCAATTGTCATCAATACTATCTCTTTGAAATCATTCCACATCTTTTTTACAGTTACATGATCAGATTGGAAGGAGTGTAGCCAGTCTCTTAAAAAGGCATTACGAGCATTTTTATCAGCTTTTTAAATAGATGTACTTTGTGTTTCTTTTAGATGGTTGTGTGTGTTAAGGTATTCAGCCTAGCAGCAACTGCCTTGTGGTCGCCAATCCCTGTGTGTGTCATGATACTCCCTATTTGTCCAGGATTTATTGTTTCAGAGAGATCAAGTATGCTTTCGCAACCATTTACGCTTCGAGTGGGCTCATGAACTAATTGTTCAAAATAATTTTCTGAGAAAGGATTCAGTACAATTTATAGTACAATTTATAGACCATCTTCCTCAACCATTCCTCCTATTGGGAGACATACAAGCTGATAATGTTTAAAGGGCCCACACTCTAGTGCCAAGTTTTAAGGAGCTACATGATGTCTCTGGTGCTTGCAGCCTCAATCAAGCCAGTCCCACTCATTGCAACACTGCTACTGTGTTATCCTCAGACAAGAACATCTCTTTCTGCTCTCCAGGCCTCACAGATTCTGCTCATTGGGAAGCAGCTGATGATCTTAATTTCAGTGACTACTTGCCACTCTGGGTCTACTTACCAGATGGAGGAGTCCTTGACAGGAAGCTGCTGAGAAGGATAATCAGCAGAGGAAACTGGATGCTGTTCAGCCATATGACTGTCTGAATACTGAGGAAAGCATCCAAAACTAGGTAGATCACATTGCACATGTGATTCAGGGTGCCACCGACTTGTCTTCTTACAAGGTGGCCCGTATCTTGATGGGCCAATGAGTGCTGCTTAGTAAACTGTGAAGGATGTGGACCATATAGGTGATCTAAATGACTAATGGAAAATCTCATATGAAGATGTGAAACAAATTCTAACAAAGAGATAGAGGGGCTGGCCAGTACTTACCTCAGCTCAGTACAGCCGATAGATACACAAAAAACAGAACCGAAAATTTACGTTCCTAGCTTTCGGAATAAATGTTCCTTCATCAGGGAGGAGAGAGGGGAAAGAAAGGGAAGACGGGAAAGTGGATTTAGTTACTCACAGCCCAGGTTATGAAGCAACAGGGAAAGGAAAACAAGGAGGGTAGCAAGGAGGGAGGCATGGTTGTCAGAGGGAAGCCAAAGATATTCTACTGTAAGTACTGTGCCAGCTTCACACCAAAGAGGATGCATACAGAAGTAAAGAGGTACACAGTATAAAGATAAACTCAACTACGTAGGATGAAAAGATGCGTGAATGGCTAAAGAGGAAAGGGAAAGAGGAGGAGACTGAAGAGTAAGTGGGAGTGAGGTTGTTTAACATCGGTTCAGTCCAGGGGGATGGCGGGATGAAAGGATGTGTTGGAGTGCAAGTTCCCATCTCCGCAGTTCAGAGGGACTGGTGTTGGGTGGGAGAAGCCAAATGGCACATACGGTGTTGCAGGTTCCTAGGTCCCTAGAATTATGCTGGAGGGCATGCTCCGCTACTGGGTATTGGACATATCCTAGGCGGATAGTTCATCTGTGTCCGTTCATGCGCTCAGCCAGTTTAGTTGTTGTCATACCGATGTAAAAGGCTGTGCAGTGCAGGCATGTCAGCTGATAAATGACGTGTGTAGTTTCACACGTGGCCCTGCCTTGAATTGTGTGTGTTTTCCCAGTAGCGGGGCTGGAGTAGGTGGTTGTGGGGGGATGCATGGGGCAGGTTTTGCAGCGGGGTCGGTTACAGGGGTAGGAACCGCTGGGTAGAGAAGGTAGTCTGGGAATATTGTAGGGTTTAACAAGGATGTTACAGAGGTTAGGGGGGCAACGAAAGGCAACTCTGGGTGGTGTGGGGAGAATTTTGTCAAGGGATGATCTCATTTCAGGGGTTGACTTGAGAAAGTCATATCCCTGGCGGAGTAATTTGTTGATGTATTCGAGGCCAGGATAATATTGGGTGACAAGGGGGATGCTTCTGTGTGGTCTGGGGGTAGGAACATTGTTGTTGAACGGGGAGGAATGTATTGCTCGGGAGATCTGTTTGTGGACAAGGTCTGCAGGATAGATGCGGGAGAGGAAAGCACTGGTCAGGTTATTGCTATAATTGTTGAGGGATTCGTCACTGGAGCAGATACGTTTGCCACGAATACCTAGGCTCTAGGGAAGGGAGCGTTTGATGTGGAATGGATGGCAGCTATCAAAGTGAAGGTACTGTTGTTTGTTTGTGGGTTTGATATGGACAGAGGTGTGGATGTGAGCTTCAACAAGATGAAGGTCAACATCCAGGAAGGTGGCTTGGGTTTTGGAGAAGGACCAGGTGAAATTCAGATTCGAAAAGGAGTTGAGATTATGGAGGAAATTAAGGAGTGTTTCTTCACCATGAGTCCAGACCACAAAGATGTCATCTATAAACCTATACCAGGCCAGGGGAAGCAGCTGTTGGGTCTTCAGGAAAGCCTCCTCCATGCCGCCCATGAAGAGGTTGGCATAGGACGGAGCCATCCTGGTTCCCATGGCCGTTCCCCTGATTTGTTTGTAGGTCTGGCCTTCAAAAGTGAAGTAATTATGGGTGAGGATGAAGTTGGTAAGTGTGATAAGGAACGAGTTTTTTGGAAGATCTTCGGGGGGGGGGGGGGGGGGGGGGGCTTTGGGAGAGGTAGTGCTCAAGGGCAGAGAGACTGGGCATGTGGGATGTTTGTGTAAAGGGATGTAGCATCTATGGTGACAAGAAAGGTTTCAGGTGGGAGAGGAGTGGGAATGGATTTGAGGCATTCTAGGGAGTGGTTTGTGTCTTTGATGTAGGATGGGAGTCTGTGGGTGATAGGTTGGAGGTGTTGGTCTACCAGAGCTGAGATACGTTCTGTTGGGGCTTTGAAGCCTGTTACAATGGGATGGCCAGGATGTTTCTCTTTGTGGATTTTGGGTAATAGGTAGAAGGTAGGGATACGTGGCTCAGGTGGAGTGAGTAAGTCTATGGAAGCCGTTGTGAGGCCTTGTGAGGGTCCTTGAATTTTTAGGATTTTCTGCAGCTCAGTCTGGATGGAGGGAATGGGATCTTGGGTAACAGCTTTGTAGGTTGAGGTGTCGGAGAGTTGACACAGTCCTTCTGCCACATACTCCACACGCTCAAGCACCACAGTTGTGGAGCCTTTATCCGCCGGGAGGATGACAATAGAGCGGTCTGTTTTCAGCTCCTTAATGGCACGGGATTCAGCTGGGGTGATGTTGGGGGTTGTCGGGATGTTCTTTAAGAAGGACTGGGAGGCAACACTGGATGTGAGGAATTCCTGGAATGTCTGCAAGGGATGGTTTTGGGGGAGGGGAGGAGGATCCCTTTGAGAAGGCGGTCGGAACTGTTCTAGACAAGGTTCAACACTGGGTCTAGTATTTGGGGGCTGTGTTTGGGTAGTGAAGTGATATTTCCAGTTGAGGTTCTGGGTGAACGAGAGGAGATCTTTAACCAGGGCAGTGTGGTTGAATTTAGGTGTTGGGCTAAAGGTTAAGCCTTTTGATAGAACAGATGTCTCTGGAGGAGAGAGGGATCTGGATGAGAGGTTTAGAACTGAATTGCGACTGGTGATATGTGGTATTTGACTGTGGTTATAGTTGAGATTTGGTCTGTGTGGGGTATGTGCTGGGATGGGGATATTGAGTAGGGTGGCTAGGCTATGTTTGTTGGCTGTGAGTGGGGTTTGTTGAAGGTTCTGTTGTGGTTGGTGTTTGTGAGGGGGAGGGAGAGGGACCCCACTTCTTAGGTGTTGCACTAGCACTGTGGATAGTTTTTTCAGGTGGTGTGTGGCATGGAACTCAAGTTTGCAGCTGGCTTCTAGGATGATGTTCCTGAGTGTGTTCTCCAAGCAAGGGTTTGAGAGGTGGAGGACTTTGAAGAGAGATAGGAGCTGTTGGGAGTGGTGGTTACATGAAGTAGTGTAGAGATTCAGGACAAGTTGGGTAAACGCTAAGGATTGAAGGTTCTGGTAGTCCAGGAGAGACTGGCGGAAGGAGGAATTGCACCCAGAGATGGGAACTTTTAAGGTAAGTCCTTTAAGGGCAATTCCAACGGTTAAGCAGGACCAGAGGAAAAGTATGTGGGATTGCAGTTTGGCTACGGTGAATGCATGTTTCTGGAATGAATGTAAATAATGTGGTGTAGGATTAGGGTACATAGTGCGTAACTGGTGGGTAGGGAAATTATATAACTAAAGTTAAAATAGCAATCATAAGAAGGAATAAAACACGGAAGGAAGGACGAGAAATAAAGAAATTGTGTTGGTAATGGTCAATACCAAAGGAAGACCACTAAATAAAAATAAAAAACGGAAAAAGTTGACCAGACCAAGCAAGTATGTCCAGATCAGGGGAAAAGAACACACGTTGCTCAAGAAAAAGATCGTGCGTGCCGCAAAAAAGTTCGCGGGTGGTGCAGAAATGTCCCAAAAAAATTTTTCTGTGGTAGAGAAAGATAGCCAATGGCACAAAAATATCACCAGGAACACGAAATCGACGGAAATGGATGATACTGGTAGGTGTGGAAGAGATTGTTGGCAGTGATTGTTGCCTGGAAAACAGCAAATAACGAACGTTAAAACTATGGAATGTTAAATAAATAAATCAATAAAGTAAAAAAAGTGGGCTATAAACGGAACAAGATAATAGGAGGAAAATGAAACTAGCACAGTTGGTGACAAAAATATTTATTTATGTATAGGGGAGAGTGGGGAAAATACACGCACCTAAGGAAAAATCGATGTGAACCATTCGTTACGTCATTAAAACCTACGAAAATAAGTACATACCATACAATGGACATTTCTCCACAAATTCCAATCGTCTGTAAATAGTTATAAACAGTACCTTAATTTTGAACATTAAAATAAAAAAAGTGCAAATGCGTGGTATTCCCCACCCCTGAGGGTTATGACATGCAAAGTACTGGGTAATAGCATGCAAAACAAACAAACCATAAAAATGTACAACACTTGCTATTTTTATTTGCTTATTAGTTGCTACAAATAGTAAACAGTATATTTAAGAATGAAATAATGTAATTCTACAAACATCTTTTATAATTTTCGTTTTTTACATTTTTATTGATGTGAAAAGAGTTCATTTTCTCATACAGCAAAAATCGCACTTGTAACTTTTGGAGTGTTCCAGCCGCTACAGTCTTCATGACTCCATCTGCTACAAGAAATACATCGATACCATAGTTCTCCATCTTTCCCAAACTCTCCACAAACTAAACAGACATCTTCTGAAATCGCCAATGGATCAATATCATCCATTTCATCGTCATCACAAATGTTCTGCAAGTCCAGATTTAGGTCATCCTCACTGCTACTTTCACTTTCTTGGTAGTGTTTCTTTTTATATAATGTCTGTTTCTTCTTCGAGACCTTTTTAAGTTGCAGATTTCTCCACTTATCTGCTTTATTCTTAAGATTTCTTTTCTTGTTTCCTTCAGCTTTCTTTTTCATGGCTTCTTTCTGTTTCTTTATTGATAACTCTGTTAGCAGTTTATTCTTCTCTGGAGTTGCTGTAAGGATCACTGGCTTTCCCTTGGCTTGTTTTGTCTTAAGAAGAAGTTGTATTTGTTTTGGAACAGGAGGTACGTCAAATACGCTAACGTGCCTGACACATGCACTATTAGTTGATGTTGTTGTGACCTCTTCTAGGCCTGCTATAAGTGGAACATCTTCTGCTGGAGATCCAGGAATCTGTTCTTGACTCCTTTTTGGAATATGTGGCTCGTTTGTAGATGCAACCACTTCATTTCCATTTCTTGCATTTGGAACCTCTTCATCTTCAAGGACAACATCTCTTAAGATCTAACATTGTTGTAAGTTGTCATGCTGAAATTTGTTTGGATTGAAAGAGCAAATCCCAACTGCCTTAAACCCTGACTGCCCTTTGTCCATGGTAATGACCTTAATATGTGCCTTATGAAAAAGTTCTGCTAACTCGTATGGTGTAATTCTTTGGTACACCTGTGACTTCATATACATGTCACATTCACGATTGAAGGCTGATTTCAAAGAAGAAAAGAATGTAACATCTAGTGGTTGAAGCTTGTGAGAAGTGTGTGGAGGTATGGTTACCATGACAATAAAATATTTTTTACAAAATTCAAAAATTTCAAGTGAAACGTGGCTGCTGTGATTATCAATAGTTGATTTTACATTATTCTGAAAATGTTGGATCCATTTGAAAAATAATGACTCATTGGACCAGCCATTGATGGAACAACCATATATTGCTCCAATTGGTCCACCTTTACTTAAGAGAGATGACATCCTCTTCGTGGGGAAGATAAACATAGGGGGGATGTAGGTACCAGCAGTACTGAAACAATGTATCATAGTCACGTTTTTCCCCCTTTCCCAAGACGTGGCCCCACCTATTTGTTTAACGCCTTTAGGAGCCAAAATTCTTGCAGGCTGTTGTACAGTATTTATGCCCGTTTCATCGATGTTGAACACTCTCCCCTCTTTAAATTTATATTTTCAAAGACATGTTCTAAGTTTTTAAAATATGCATTAACCTCTTCTTCATTAAATGCCTGTATTCTGTTAATGCTAGTTGCTTCAGGTTTTCCCATGCTAATACTTGGGTTTCTTTTTAAAAATAGAGCTAGCCAATCCTTTCCAGATTCTCAAATGCAATCTTTTGCAGCTGGATGCACGTAATGCCATAGAGCAGCTTGGCCATTGTAATAACATGATCCCTAATCTCATTTTCCTGTTCTGTCGAAAATGTTGGGTTTCTTCCAAGTTTTGGACCCTCGGTATTTTTAACGTTCATTCTCGTTCGCAGAGTAGTTTCATGAATCCCGAAAGCTCTTGATACTCCTCGTATTTTTCTTCCAGATTTGATGGCATCAAGAGCCTTACAAAGTTCCTCTTGCATCCATTTTGCTTTCTGGGTTTTTCTTTTATAATATCTACTCATCTGAAATTAAAAAAAAAAAAAACTCGTTAGTATCGAAAATATAACCTGCAAGGGGGAATACCACGCACTTCAACATCTGCGTGGCATTACCCCACTGTAAGTTCGATGACTAACCTAAGCATAACTCGGCACCTAATTCAAATAGCGGGACAAATCTACAATTAAATTGAAGGTTTCATCTAGGGGTAGTAGTTGATATGCAAGAATTACATTAAAGCAACTTATAGTAGCACTTACCTTGCAAAATACAGCTGACCAAAATTACATGAGACACGCCGAAAATAAACAATACTTCACTGCTCCAACAATGCCACTGGAAAATGGCTGGCATAAGCCACATAGTAGTTGTTACTCTTGCCGGCGGGGTGTAGCACCAACTGGGAACAGCTTGCGCTTGAAAACTGCGTAAATCAGCCTGTGTGGGATTACCCACATGCGTGTAATTCCCCCACTTTCCCCTATATAAAACACTGATGAAGAGAAAGTGTTTAGATGACAGATGTAAGTGATAGCTAACAAAAGGGACAAAGCAATGAAGGATGTGGACCATATAGGTGATCTAAATGATTAATGGAAAATCTCACATGAAGATGTGAAACAAATACTAACAAAGAGAGAGAGGGGCTGGTCAGTACTTACCTCAGCTCAGTACAGCCGATAGATACACAAAAAACAGAACCGAAAATTTACGTTCCTTGCTTTCGGAATAAATGTTCCTTCATCCTCCATGCGGCCCATGAAGAGGTAGGCATAGGATGGAGCCATCCTGGTTCCCATGGCCGTTCCCCTGATTTGTTTGTAGGTCTGGCCTTCAAAAGTGAAGTAATTATGGGTGAGGATGAAGTTGGTAAGTGTGATAAGGAACGAGGTTTTTGGAAGATCTTCGGGTGGGCGTTGGGAGAGGTAGTGCTCAAGGGCAGAGAGACCATGGGTATGTGGGATGTTTGTGTAAAGGGATGTAGCATCTATGGTGACAAGAAAGGTTTCAGGTGGGAGAGGAGTGGGAATGGGCCGCATGGAGGAGGCTTTCCTGAAGACCCAACAGCTGCTTCCCCTGGCCTGGTATAGGTTTATAGATGACATCTTTGTGGTCTGGACTCATGGTGAAGAAACACTCCTTAATTTCCTCCATAATCTCAACTCCTTTTCGAATCTGAATTTCACCTGGTCCTTCTCCAAAACCCAAGCCACCTTCCTGGATGTTGACCTTCATCTTGTTGAAGCTCACATCCACACCTCTGTCCATATCAAACCCACAAACAAACAACAGTACCTTCACTTTGATAGCTGCCATCCATTCCACATCAAACGCTCCCTTCCCTACAGCCTAGGTATTCGTGGCAAACGTATCTGCTCCAGTGACGAATCCCTCAACAATTACAGCAATAACCTGACCAGTGCTTTCCTCTCCCGCAACTATCCTGCAGACTTTGTCCACAAACACATCTCCTGAGCAATACATTCCTCCCCGTCCAACAACAATGTTCCTACCCGCAGACCACACAGAAGCATCCCCCTTGTCGAATACATCAACAAATTACTCCGCCAGGGATATGACTTTCTCAAGTCAGCCCCTGAAATGAGATCATCCCTTGACAAAATTCTCCCCACACCACCCAGAGTTGCCTTTCGTTGCCCCCCTAACCTCTGTAACATCCTTGTTAAACCCTACAATATTCCCAGACTACCTTCTCTACCCAGCGGTTCCTACCCCTGTAACCGACCCCACTGCAAAACCTGCCCCCACAACCACCTACTCTATCCCCGCTATTGGTAAAACATACACAATTCAAGGCAGGGCCATGTGTGAGACTACACATGTCATTTATGAGCTGACATGCCTGCACTGCACAGCCTTTTACATCGGTATGACAACAACTAAACTGGCTGAGCGCATGAACGGACACAGATGAACTATCCGCCTAGGATATGTCCAATACCCAGTAGCGGAGCATGCCCTCCAGCATAATTCTAGGGACCTAGGAACCTGCAACACCGTATGTGCCATTTGGCTTCTCCCACCCAACACCAGTCCTTCTGAACTGCGGAGATGGGAACTTGCACTCCAACACATCCTTTCATCCCGCCATCCCCCTGGACTGAACCGATGTTAAACAACCTCACTCCCACTTACTCTTCAGTCTCCTCCTCTTTCCCTTTCCTCTTTAGCCATTCATGCATCTTTTCATCCTACATAGTTGTGTTTATCTTTATACTATATACCTCTTTACTTCTGTATGCATCCTCTTTGGTTTGAAGCTGGCACAGTACTTACAGTAGAATATCTTTGGCTTCCCTCTGACAACCATGCCTCCATCCTTGCTACCCTCCCTGTTTTCCTTTCCCTGTTGCTTCATAACCTGGGCTGTGAGTAACTAAATCCAGTTTCCCGTCTTCCCTTTCTTTCCCCTCTCTCCTCCCTGACGAAGGAACATTTATTCCGAAAGCTAGGAACGTAAATTTTCGGTTCTGTTTTTTGTGTATCTATCGGCTGTACTGAGCTGAGGTAAGTACTGGCCAGCCCCTCTATCTCTTTGTTAGTATTTGTTTCACAGCTTAGTAAACTGTGTCAGTCATGCAGCTTTGCAATGGTTCAAGCGCCACCCAACAGCAGAAAACCTCACAGCCTTTAGAGTAGCAATAGACTAACCACAGCACATAATCAAGGTGAGCAAGAAAAGGTCATGGCAACCATTACAACCACTCCATAGGAAATCATCAGGATGATTTCTGGTAAGTGCAATTGGATACCTATAACACTTGTGCTAAAGCATTGCTTACAGACAATAGCCAGAGAATAACACAGAATTTTGTAATGACTGCTGCTACTGCCAGCCAGGATGCAGCATCCCACTGCTAATGTGCAACCATGGAGAGGGGTGAGTAACACTACAGATCCAACAATTCTGAGTCATACAATGGTTCTCTCCCATGTGTTACCTGGGTTTGGCACCTTCTGGGGCTAGTGATACTGCATCGGGTGATGACCAAATTGAATGCAGCATGTTGCGAAACTTGCAAACAGCATCAAAGTAATTCCTCCTAGAATGTGTTAATTCGATATGGTAGACAGGACAATTTCCAAACTTATGGAGGGAGGCAACTTTGATACCTATCCTCAAACAAGGAAAGGACCCAATAGTTACAGGACTGTTGAATTAACAAGGTGTACAAGAAACCTTAGAAAGCAAGTTCAACTGTCATCTGGTCTGGACGTTAGAGACCAGGCAATTCTTTAGCTGCTCTCACTGTGGATTTGAGAGATATCGATCCACTGTTGACAATGTCACCCTACTATAGGCAACTACTCAGCATGCTTTCCTATGTGGGCAATATTAGATATGGGTATTTTTTTAAAATCAATAAGGTGTACAGTCCATCCCCATGAGCCATGGACCTTGCCGTTGGTGGGGAGGCTTGCGTGCCTCAGCAATACAGATAGCCGTACTGTAGGTACCACTACTATGGAGGGGTATCTGTTGAGAGGTCAGACAAACGTGTGGTTCCTGAAGAGGGGCAGCAGCCTTTTCAGTAGTTGCAGGGGCAACAGTCTGGATGATGGATTGACCTGGCCTTGTAACACTAACCAAAACGGCCTTGCTGTGCTGGTACTGTGAATGGCTGAAAGCAATGGGAACTACAGCCGTCATATTTCCCGAGGGCATGCAGCTTTACTGTATGGTTAAATGATGATGGCGTCCTCTTGGGTAAAATATTCCAGAGGTAAAATAGTCCCCCATTCGGATCTCCGGGCAGGGACTACTCAAGAGGACGTTGTTATCAGGAGAAAGAAAACTGGGGTTCTACAGATTGGAGCATGGAATGTCAGATCCCTTAATCAGGCAGGTAGGTTAGAGAATTCAAAAACGGAAATGGATAGGTTAACGTTAGATACAGTGGGAATTAGTGAAGTTCGGTGGCAGGAGGAACAAGACTTTTGGTCAGGTGAATACAGGGTTATAAATACAAAATCAAATAGGAGTAATGCAGGAGTAGGTTTAATAACGAATAAAAAAATAAGAGTAGGGTTAGCTACAACAAACAGCATAGTGAATGCATTATTGTGGCCAAGATAGACACGAAGCCCATGCCTACTACAGTAGTACAAGTTTATATGTCAACTAGCTCTGCAGATGACGAAGAAATCGAAGAAATGTATGATGAAATAAAAGAAATTATTCAGATAGTGAAGGGAAACGAAAATTTAATAGTCATTGGTGACTGGAATTCCGTAGTAGGGAAAGGGAGAGAAGGAAACGTAGTAGGTGAAGATGGATTGGGGGTAAGAAATGACAGGAAGCCGCCTGGTACAATTTTGCACAGAGCATAACTTAATCATAGCTAACAGTTGGTTCAAGAATCATAAAAGAAGGTGGTATACATGGAAGAAGCCTGGAGATAATGACAGATTTCAGATAGATTATGTAATGGTAAGACAGAGATTTAGGAACCAGGTTTTAAATTGAAAGACATTTCCAGGGGCAGATGTGTACTCTGACCACAATCTATTGGTTATGAACTGTAGATTAAAACTGAAGAAATTGCAAAAAGGTGGGAATTTAAGGAGATGGGACGTGGATAAACTGGCTAAATCAGAGGTTGTACAGAGTTTCAGGGAGAGCATAAGGGAACAACTGACAGGAATGGGGGAAAGAAATACAGTATAAGAAGAATGGGTAGCTTTGAGGGATGAAGTAGTGAAGGCAGCAGAGGATCAAGTAGGTAAAGAGACAAGGGCTAGTAGAAATCCTTGGGTAACAGAAGAAATATTGAATTTAATTGATAAAAGGAGAAAATATAAAAATGCAGTAAGTGAAACAGGCAAAAAGGAATACAAACGTCTCAAAAATGAGATCGACAGGAAGTGCAAAATGGCTAAGCAGGGATGGCTAGAGTACAAATGTAAGGATGTAGAGGCTTATCTCACTAGGGGAAAGATAGATACTGCCTACAGGAAAATTAAAGAGACCTTTGGAGGAAAGAGAACCACTTGTGTTTATACAAGAGCTCAGGTGGAAACCCAGTTCTAAGCAAAGAAGGGAAAGCAGAAAGGTGCAAGGAGTATATAGAGGTTCTATACAAGGGCGATGTACTTGAGGACAATATTATGGAATTGGAAGAGGATGTAGATGAAGATGAAATGGGAGATATGATACTGGGTGAAGAGTTTGACAGAGCACTGAAAGTCCTAAGTCGAAACAAGGCCTTGGGAGTAGACAACAACATTCCATTAGAACTACTGACAGCCTTGGGAGAGCCAGTCCTGACAAAAGTCTACCATCTGGTGAGCAAGATGTAAGAGACAGGCGAAATACCCTCAGACTTCAAGAAGAATATAACAATTCCAATCCCAAAGAAAGCAGGTGTTGACAGATGTGAAAATTACCGAACTATCAGTTTAATAAGTCACGGCTGCAAAATACCTACACGGATTGTTTACAGACGAATGGAAAAAATGGTAGAAGTCGACCTCGGGGAAGATCAGTTTGGATTCCGTAGAAATATTGGAACACGTGAGGCAATACTGACCCTACGACTTATCTTAAAGCTAGATTAAGGAAAGGCAAACCTACGTTTCTAGCATTTGTAGACTTAGAGAAAGCGTTTGACAATGTTGACTGGAATACTCTCTTTCAAATTCTGAATGTGGAAGGGGTAAAATACAGGGAGTGAAAGGCTATTTACAATTTATACAGAAAGCAGATGGCAGTTATAGGAGTCGAGGGCATGAAAGGGAAGCAGTGTTTCGGAAGGGAGTGAGACAGGGTTGTAGCCTCTCCCAGATATTATTCAAATCTGTATATTGAGCAAGCAGTGAAGGAAACAAAAGAAAAATTCAGAGTAGGTATTAAAATCCATGGAGAAGAAATAAAAACTTTGAGGTTCAACGATGACATTGTAATTCTGTCAGAGACATCAAAGGACTTGGAATGGCAGTTGATTGGAATGGGTAGTGTCTTGAAAGGAGGATATAAGATGAACATCAACAAAAGTAAAACAAAGATAATGGAATGTAGTCGAATTAAGTTGGGTGCTGCTGAGGAAATTAGATTAGGAAATGAGACACTTAAGAGTAGTAAAGGAGTTTTGCTATTTGGGGAGCAAAATAACTGATGATGGTCGAAGTAGAGAGGATATAAAACGTAGACTGGCAACGGCAAGGAAATCGTTTCTGAAGAAGAGAAATTTGTTAACATCGAGTATAGATTTAAGTGTCAGGAAGTCGTTTCTGAAAGTATTTGTATGGAGTGTAGCCATGTATGGAAGCAAAACATGGACGATAAATAGTTTGGACAAGAAGAGAATAGAAGCTTTTGAAATGTGGTGCTACAGAAGAATGCTTAAGATTAGGTGGGTAGATCACATAACTAATGAGGAGGTATTGAATAGAATTGGGAAGAAGAGGAGTTTGTGGCACAACTTGACAAGAAGAAGGGACCAGTTGGTAGGACATGTTCTGAGGCATCAAGGGATCACAAATTTAGCATAGCATAGCATTTTTTGTCTTAGAGTGCATATAGCAGTATTCACAGAGGGAAGTAAACAAGGGGACTCCATTTACTGATCTTTTGTTTTCCCTGATCATGTCCTCAAGATCCAGTTACCTTGAGAGTTCACTATGTTTTATGCACAGTCACAAATGATCCTGTGGTCACTGGATGAAATCAAATGTGTTGTGATTTCTAAATTAGTTATGTGTTCTGATTCCCTGAGTGCCATTCACTCTGTATGACACTTGTACGCAGCAGGGAAAGTGGTCCAGAACATCAAGGATAGCTTTCTCCATCTACAAAGAAGGGAAATGATGGCAGGTGTAGTAGTCAAGGAGGTATGTTGTGATAATCAGACAGTTCAGTGTACTATCCCCCTACATACAACCACCTTACTCTTGAAGTATAGAGTCAAGTGTAAATGGGAAAAGGTGTGCATGGCAATGACAGACAGTAAGCTGTTCTTTAGCAAAGTAGACAACTTGGCAATGGCATACCTCATTTCAGCAACACAGATGAGATGAGGTCCTTCTTACTTGTCTTTGCATAGGACAAAGGCCTTTGATGCATAGCTGCTTCTTCCAGTGAGAAGACATCCTATGTGTGGTGATTGTGGCATATAAACTGCAATGCCCCAATTTTTAGTATACTGTGTTTTATATTCTGAAAAAAGGGCAGAAGATCATTTATTGACAAATTTGCCTTCTATTGTAACTGCCTAGGACATGTACGTGGTATGACTTTTAAGATCCTGTGCAATGTCCAACTTGTTCCCTAAATTTTTGTGAGCAGATTTTAATGTTTTGTTGGGGTGGTTGTCTCATCCATGCTGTTTTTTTCTTTTTTTTTTTTTTAATATATAAATGACCAGCCAGCCACATATTCCTGTATATTTATTTTAGCTTTCCTCTTGTATTACTTGCATTGTAATTGACCGTTTTAGGATCTCTGCCTATATTTGCGATATGTTAAAGAATGTGAAACAGTGCAACTGTGTGGATGACCGCGTATGGGATTGGGAATATAATTATGTAAGAAATACTCTTTCTCGCTTTACAAAATTTTACCCATTTTAAGCATATTTGTTCTACTAATTTTCATAAGGGTGCTGATAACCTCACCACCAAGCACCTGTAAGCCACAAATGCACAAACACAAACAAAATATTTTACATCCAATGTTCCTGTAGCTACCAGATTTGCGTATGAATGAAGAATTCAGAACTGATAACATTTATATTCACTAACTTTTCAGCAGCACAATGCTTCAGTTGCTTTCATTGTAGTCTCTCTCACTTTAAGATGGGTATCAGGTGTACTTTTCTGTATCTTTTCAAATATGACTGCACGTTTTACACTGAGTCTTTGCGTCAAGATTAGTGGCTGGTAAACTGATACCAAGCTGAAGATGCTTAATTCTCTTCTGGTCAATCCAAAGACAAGTTTAATGCATTCCTCCACACTCTAGACCTGTGCAAACATCTTCATCTCTACATAACTACTTCAAACTGCATCCATTTGAGCTCACTTACTATAGTCAGGCCTTGCTCTCCTCTACAGATTGTACCTCCCACTCTTCCATCCACTGCTGAAGTGGTGATTCCATGCTGCAGCATGCGTTCTATCAACTGATTCCCTCTTTTAGTCAACTCATGTGATGAATATATTTTGCCCCCAGTTTGATTAGGTATCACTTCATTAGTTATCCCATATACCTGTCTAATCTCCAGTGTTCTTGTGTAGCATTACCTTACAAAACTTCAATTCTCTCTTATCTGAATTGTATTTCATTCATATTTTAGTTTCGTACAAGGCTACACTCTACAGGGACGTCTACACACGCAGTACGCAAGCCATCATATGGTGCATGGTGGAGGATATCTTGTACCACTATTAGTCATTCCCTTTTCTGTTCTGCTCACAAATGGGGCGAGGGACTCCAGATACCTTTAGAAAAATATTCCCTAACACATTCTGTGCTAAAAAAACTCACATTTTCAGAAACACTTTTCTCTTTATTGCCAGTCTGCATTTTATATCATCTCCACTTTGACCCTCATCCAACTGACCTTTGAAGATGCTTAACATCTTTGACATTACAATTACAGTGAATCTCAAATATACAGGGTGAATCACCAAATCTTGCACTGCAAATATGGAAAGGCTATGGATGTGTGGTTTTCACTGAATGGATTGGTAGTCAGGGGCTTGTATCATTAGCCAGTAAAAAGATTATAATAATACTTAGAAAGTGCTTTTTTGTGCAAACATACACTTTTAGTAAAAGGAAAAATGCCTATTGACATTAATAAATGAAAAGTAGGGCAAATTAGAGTGTCAGTGGTGTTTGCTGTAGGATTCTAGATTTAGGAGATATCATATTTTTAAAAGTTCCCACATAGACATTTGTACAATACCTTTGGTAACACACACTAAAGAACAACTGAAGTACATAAACTAGTTATGTGGATTATGACCAGTAACATAACCATTACAGGTTATGTCAAAATGATCACAGGCAAAGGCAATACACACTTCCAATCTGTTATGAGCATTTCAAAGATGTTCAAGCAGACTACAGTAATACATCATTGCTTATCATCGGGTGTAGTTGGTGTGTCCTTGTAGACAGTGTCTTTCAGCTTTCTCTGCAGAAAAAAGCCTACAGGCATTAAATCTGGGGAATGGGTCGGTCAAGGTGCAGGTTGTCTGCATCCAATCCAATGATTTGGAAACAATTTGTGAAGCCATGCTGTAGTACTTCATGCATTATGGGCTGGAAAGCAATCATGTTGGTACCACAGGTGCTTCCTAGTTTGCAGAGGAATGTCTTCTAGATCCGTGGAAGACAGTCTACTAGGAGGTTGTGATACTTGTGTGTGTTCAGTGTTCTACTAGGAAAAACGGGACTATGAGCAGAGGGTTCATTGTCCCACACCACACATTTACACTCCATGGATGCTGAAATTCCACCTGATATAGCCAATGTGGATTGTCAAGAGGCCAATAGTGCATGTTTCTGCATTTTACCTGGCCATGGTAAATGTCATTTCATCACAAAACAAGGTAAACAATGCACCTGGAGTATCCTATCTTAATGCCCATGTACAGATTCAATATCAGTCTCAAAATAATTTCTATGCAGTTCTTGATGGAGAGAGATGTGATAGGAATGGCACCTATGTCGATGGAGAATGCATAGGTCAATTGCCTGATCCATGCCACTTCCCCAAGCGATTGCATGGGAGCTAACATGCAGATCAACTGCAACAACAGCAAGAATATTAATTTCCCCCTCTTCTCTCATCACTTGTTTCCTTCCCTTACATTGTTTAGGTGTTACAGTACCACTTTAGTATAACTTGTTGAAGACATTCCTAAATAATTGCCAAGATGGTTGACATCTGTTGGGATAGCTTGCCCCATATATCATACAAGAATGAACTGCAGTCTTCTTACACTCTCCATACACTATGAGCATATCAGCTTTTTCTGTGTTGGTATCCCATTGCCCATTCATGACCTACTGATTGGGCTTTCACACACTGACCGACTAGCAAGTTGCAATGCAGTCCAGGAATACACAAGCACACTCACTGTAAGCAAACATAACAGCATCGTACCTAGCAACAACCCAGGCTGAATGGCACAAACAAGTGCCAGTGTGAGATATTTTCAAAATGTATCTCATAAATGACTTGCCCTAGAATTTTGCAACAAACTCTATTGACATTCTAATTTATCCTACTTTTAGTTTGTTAATGTCAATTTGGTTTGTTCCTTTCAAAAAAGTGTATGTTTGCACAAAAAATATACTTGCTAAGTATTATTACAATCTGTTTATTGGTTAACAATATGAGCCCCTCATTATCAACCCATTCAATGAAAACTGCACATCAATAGCAATTTCCATTTCTGCAGTATTTATGGCGCAAGTTTTTGGTCATTCACCCTGTATATCTTCTTCCTGGACTTCAATGCCCTTTTCAAATTACACTTTGGTTTCCACCACAGCTTGCTCAAAGCACAGGCTGATTAAAATCTGGGATAGGCTACAACCTTGTTTACCTCCCATCTTAACCACTGTTTTCCTTTGTTTTTTGATTCTTATAACTGTTGTCTGGCTTCTTTAGAAGTAGCAGCTAAGCTTTTGCCCCCTGTACTTTATCCCTGTTGCCTTCAGAGTTTCAAAGAGTCCAGTCAGTGCTATAAGTATATGTTAACCTTTCTTTAACCTGTCTTCTAAGATAAGTCACAGAATCAATATCGCTCCACATTGGTTGTGTAGGATTTGCTGTAGAGATAGGAAGATAGTAAAACAGGAGAAGAAGATTGCTGCCCTTCAGGTGGCCTAGATAAAGCAAAACAAGATCTGTAAAGGTCAAGGGGGGGGGGGGGGGGGGAGAGAGGTGGGAAGTGACAACAGACTATAGAAGAAATAGGAATAGTACTTTCTCAGACAGTGTTGTTGTGAATGTGGAAAACAGGTTTGATCTGTTGTCACAGTTGGAAACTGATGAGCCACAAGTAGACATAGTGGTAGACAGGACACAAAAAACTTTCAGAAAGTGTTTGAAAAGTAAGAAGTCAGAAAAAGTTGTGAAGAAGAAGAAAGTTTTGTTGTTGGGTATTTCACATGGTAGTGGTGTTGGCCAACTGTTGCAGGATAAACTAGGTTCAGGTTACCAGGTCACAAGTTGTTTTAAGCCTAGTGCCAGTCTGGGTTAGGTGATAGAGGATGTAGGTTCACTTTGCAAGACTTCACAAAGGAAGACACCATGGTAATAGTGGGTGGAGTGAGCAACAGCATATACAAGAACCCTAATTATTCAATTGAGAGTGACCTGGTGAAGACAGCTACAGCAACAGGACATACTGGTGTTGGGCTTGTGTCTGTTCTGAGGCACCATGACCAGCCTCACAGCCTCATTTAAACTCTTCTGTTAGGAGAGTCAATTTAGAGATATAGAACGACTGCTTAGATCAGATATAGGGTCTCACATCGGTGTGGCTCCTGTTGACTCTATTAGCAGGTGGGACTATGCTAGGCATGGCCTTCACCTCAATGGGAAAGGGAAGGGAAAACTGTCTGGGCTAACAGCAAATAACTTAAGGGGGGGAGGGGGGCACTATCACAAGTGGTAAAGTACCAATGGTTACAATTGACAGAGCAGCAGTTTTTTTTAGGGTAGAGAAGGCAGAAACAAAAGATGTCGAGATACAGGTTTAAAATGACATTCATATTAATAAAACAAGCAGCCAGAAAGCAAATTTTAATATACACAATTTATGCAGACAACCTCTGATTGAAACTAGAGATGCTCAAAAATTGACAGGAAAACTAGGTTCTTCAGTTGTAATTCAGCCAGTGCAAAAATTATTTATCTTTATTGCAGCAGAATGTCTGAGGACTAAGGGATAAGCTTAATGAGTTGCTTATTTGTGTTGAAGAATTAGAGTTGAGCAAAGCAGTTGATATAATCTGCCTCTCTGAACATCATGTGACCACTGGTATAGATATGTTAAATGTTACAGAATTCAAGTTAGCTTCTTATTTCTGTCGAGAAAATTTGGAGAAAGGAGGAGTTGCCAAATTTGTCAGAAACCGTTTAACCAAGTGTTAAACAATTATTAAATTGTACCCATTTACAGTTATCTAAAGGTTATTTATGCCTTGTAAAGAAATGTGACTGCAGTTGTAAGAGTTGTAGGACACTAAAAGAAAACAGTAGTTAAGAAGGAATGAGAAATGTTTTTACACTATTCCCAGTGCTATTCCTTTTTTTTTTTTTTTTTTTTTTACATTGAGCAAGTACTAAAGGAAACCAAATAAAAATATGGTGCAGTTATAAGAGGTGTGAGATGAGAAGTAACAAAAGTTGTATAAGGGTCATGGAATGAAGATGATTCAAATCAGGTGATGCTGAGGGAATTAAATTAGGAAATTAGATGCTATAAGTAGTAGACAAGTTTTAATATTTGGGCAGCAAAATAACTGATGGTGGCTGAAGCACATACTATGGTGAGAAAAGAATTTCTAAAGAAGAGGAATTTGTTAACATATGATATAATTTTAAGTGTTAGGAAGCCTTATGAAGGTATTTGCCTAGACTGTAGCTTTGTATGGAAGTGAAACATGCATGATAAGCAATTCACACAAGAGAACAGAAACTTTTGGACTGTTGTGCTACAGAAGAATGCTGCAGGTTAGATTGGAGGGGGGGAATCATGATAAGACATTGTAGAGGGAGACCAAGGTTCAAATGGATGTACGTTGCAGTAGTTATTCAAAGACGAAGAGGATTGCACAGGGTAGAGTAACATGGACAGCTGCATCAGACCAGTCTTCAGACTGAAGACCAAAATAGCTACTCTGTGCAAAATTCTACCACCCAGCCTCCTCTGTCATTCCTTTTCCCCTGTGTTTGTTGACCCCTTATCAAATTCTAGTCCCCGCCTCCCCAAATCACAATTAGAGTTTCATCTCCTATAACAAACTGAATAATTTCTCTAACTTCATCCTACATTTTTTCAGTACCTTCATCACCTGTAGAGCTAGTAGGTAAATGTGTCTATTTTGGCTATAATAATGCATTCACTATGCTGTTCATAGTAATTCACTCATATTTCTCATTTTTCAGCCTTTAATAGACCTACTTCTGTATTACCCCCTTTGATTTTATGTTGGTAGGCCTGTACTCACATGACTGGACATCTACTTCCTGACAAAGCACTTCACTGATCAACACTATATCCAATTTGAACCTATCACTTCTCCTATTAGTTTCCCAAATTTACCTACCTTAAAAATGGATCTAACATTCTGTGCTCTGTCAGAAAGGCTGACAGATTTATTTTTCCCAGTGACACCATCCTCCCAAGTATACCCCATTCGGACATTCAAATGAGGGACAATTTTACCTCCAGAATATTTGTCCAAGACAATGCTATCATCATTAAATCACACAACTGATTTTCTCCATAATATAGGTGCAATTTAAAAAAGTCCAGAAATTCTATGTTTATTCTTCAGTAGTAGATATAGAAGGTGCATCTGAAAAGTTTGGTGAATGGGCTCAGAAAATAAATGAAATTAGAGTTACAAACAAAATACATTATCAGCCTTCAAAGTAATCACCATTAGCTACAACACACTTCTGACATTGGTTGTAAAGCTGTTGGAAACTGTCAGCAAACACTTCTTGTGGAATCACTTGAAGCACCATGGTCGTGTGTTGCTGAATCTTGTGAATTGTGTTATATTCATCTCATGATGTACATTTGCAATCCATTTGGTTTGCATACAGGAGACATCTCAAAAATTTATAATACAGTTACAATGATTTTTACATTAATAAATAATAGCTCTACAATAAATAATAACACTATAAGGATACTTCTTGGAATGTGTAACACATTGTATCCAGCTCAAATTTCCAGTTGGTCCTGCATGAATTCATCCACTGAATAATAACACTTCTGTGTCAGTACCTCATAAAGCTTTCTTTTAAGTGAACCTAAACTCATCTGCGTCAACTTGTCCCCTTTTAATTTATTACAAATTTTCATTCCCATGTATTGAGGTCTCTGGGCATACAGTCTGAGGCAGTGGATGGGGAGCATAAAATTTTCTTTATTTCCAGTATCGTGAATTGACAAAATGGTTTCCCTCAACTAATTCATGTCTGGTGTACAAAAATATAATAATCTCATATATGTATAAGGAGAAAGAGTTAATATTTTAAGTTTTCTAAATAATGGTCAACATGGTTCTTTGTGATTTGCAGTGCACATATTTCAAATGATTTTTTTCTGTATTTTTAGTATCCGCACTATGTTTGTTGAGTTACCCCAAAAAACACTACCATACCTAATAATGGATTCAAAGTAGCTTGTATATGCTACTTTTCATGTGTCCATGTCCGTTGCAGTTGATAATATTGGCATTGCAAATGCAAAGCTTTTCAGTTTGTTTGCCAGGTATTCAATGTGTGCCTGCCAGCTCAAATATTTATCTATATTTAAACCTAAGAATTTGACTGAGTCAGCTTCTTCTATATCTTGGTTGTTGTGTACAGTCTTAATGGTAATCTGCTGACATTTTGACTGTTTGGTTTTGAACTGCATCACTTGAGTCTTAGATATGTTTAGTTTAGTTTTAGGACTGGAAAGGGAACAGAAGCAGCTATAGAAAAATTTACAAGAGTAGTTCTAGAAGCCCTAGATAAAGGAGAACAAGTAAGAGGCATTTTCCTAGATCTCAGTAAAGCATTTGATACAGTTGACCATGAAACACTACTAGGTAAACTTGAAGTACTAGGAATCAGGGGGGTTGTAAATAAATGGTTTAGATCTTTCCTTGCGGACAGAGTGCAGAATGCAGACGGTGGGGATATCTCAACTCAAGGGAGTGTGTTAGGCCCAGTACCATTTCTTATTTATATTAATGACTTCTCACAGAGGGTAACACAAGGTGAAACAGTGTTATTTGCTGATGACAGCCATATAATAATTACAGACAGGACACCAGAAATGTTAAATGTAAAAGCTGAAAAGGCACTTATGGCAGTTCACAACTGGTCAAATAACAACAAAGTAACCCTTAATGTGAAAAAGACTAATATCATAAACGTCTATATAAAGAAAAAACCAAATATGACAAAACTTAAATTTCAAAATGAAATCATAGTGTGTGTAGCCAGCACAAAATTTTTGGTTATGTATGTTGATCAACAATTAAAATGGGATGAACATATTAGGATGTTTGAAAAAAAATTAGCACAGCATGCTATGCCTTACAAATATTAGTCACTGTGTGCCATAGTTCATGCCAGAGAGTGACATACTTTGCACACATACATTCTAATGGAATAATGGAATGTAGTCGAATTAAATCGGGTGATGCTGAGGGTATTAGATTAGGAAATGAGATGCTGAAAGTAGTAAATGAGTTTTGCTATTTGGGGAGCAAAATAACTGAGGATGGTCAGAGTAGAGAGGATATAAAATGTAGACTGGCAATGGCAAGGAAAGTGTTTCTGAAGAAGAGAAATTTGTTAACATCAAGTACAGATTTAAGTGTCAGGAAATCGTTTCTGAAAGTATTTGTGAGGAGTGTAGCCATGTATGGAAGCAAAATGTGGACAATAAATAGTTTAGACAAAAAGAGAATAGAAGCTTTCAAAATGTGGTACTACAGAAGGATGCTGAAGATCAGCTGGGAAGATCACATAACTAATGAGGAGGTATTGAGTAGAATTGGGGAGAAGAGAAATTTGTGGCACAACTTGACTAGAAGAAGGGATCAGTTGGAAGGACAAATTCTGAGGCATCAAGGGATCACCAATTTAATATTGGAGGGCAGTGTGGAGGGTAAAAATCATAGAGGGATACCAACAGATGAATACACTGAACAGATTCAGATGGAGGTTGGTTGCAATAGGTACTGGGAGATGAAGAGGCTTGCACAGGATAGAGAAGCATGGAGAGCTGCATCAAACCAGTTTCTGGACTGAAGACCACAACAACATGACAACATACTGTTAAAATTAAAATCGGGGTGTTTAACACCCCGCAATGTCTGCTGTGTTAGCATTTACTAAGTGTGTCTTACTAGGAATAGACACATGAATTTTTTATGTCAGTCACATGAATAAAAGTGTAAGCTCATTGGAAAAGTTGAAAAAATCAGTCCATCTGAAAACGATTTGTATTCAGATAGAGGTTGGGAACAATCGGAGCTGTGCATTAAGCCATTGCCATGAATTCAGAACTTTCTAACAATAAATAAAATAACTAAAATAAAAGAATTTTCATTACCAATGTGCATTTATTTAATATCAAATGCTTTTATAACTTTCCGGTCAATTGTACCCCATTTGATGGTATATAAGTTAATCTCTCTAACTATGGAACACGTTAGATATAATGTGCATTGAAAGAGTTACGAAGAAATAAACAATATAACAAATGTGATAAGATTGTTAACTTAAAACTTGAACACAAAGTAGATTATGTCAGAATGTTACTTGTAATTATTTCCTAATTTCAGACTTGCATGTACTGTTTTCTGAAAGTAATCCGTGGTGCCTGCATCCAAGAATAGAATCCCTCTCAGCTATAAAGAAATAGGGAGTTAATAAAAGGTACACTTTGTCGAAGGATAAGAATGCTGTTGATGTTGTGCCAGAGAATTCGCTACAAACAATTTTCTAGACTGTTAAAGGCATTTGGCATAAAGTGAGAGTGAGTGCAAGAATATCGTGAAATGCTTCTTATTGTGGTCAGGGTGCTGACCCATAGTCAAAGCTGGTCATAACGTTTCACCAGTACTGTTGTTCGTGCTCTGAGAACTCCAAGCTGAAAGAAACTAGGAGTCACATATTTTAAATGAGAAGACTGAGTGCAATGGATGCATTATCTCCGATGCAAATACTCAGTCGTCCCACTTTCTTTAGATAAGATAGCTGGAAGACAAACACAGTTTTACAATATGTTTAAAAGCAATGAGGCAGTTTTTTCTCTTATCATCCACAGTGTGCTTGCGTGAACTCTTCTTTTTAGACATTCAGCTACTTCTGTTTGTGATAAAATCATGCTAGTTATCTGGTTGAAGATGGCAAACCAACAAAATTGTGTAGCTGTATTGACTGTACAAGAGGATGTAATAACGTGCTACTGGAACACTTAACACCAAAAATCAATTTTCTTGGAATTCATTCATTCATTTCATGTCGACAGATACTTTATTTCTGATATTTTTGGGTGATATTATCCTCTCACCAGATAATGACCAACTGGATTTCGATTTGCTTCGACACAGTGACGAATACAGCTGATTGCTTCGGAGGGGCTGGGAGGATGTTATAGGTTTCAAATTTTGGTGGCAACATAGGAAAAAAATAGTGATGGTATTAATATTGAAAAACTTCCATTCATCTCTGATATTTAATTAAAGTAAAAGTAAAAGAATTTCTTCTTGGGCTCAGCATTTATGAAACTGATGAATTTTTAAGAGAGGCAAAGAATATGGTATGACAACACTTTTTGGTGATCAGTTTGTATATGCTTCTATATCTGAGTAAGCCTGTAATCGGCTAAATTTACTATGCAATATCAATTTGTACCAGAAGTTTCTCTGTTTTGTATTTGTGTGAAAGTACTGTAATTATTTGTGTAATATTTATATTGCGTAATATTTTTCTTGTTTTTATAATTATTTGTGTAACATTTATACTGTGTAATGTTGACTTTTGTAACGCCTCAGATGACCTCTGAGGTCTCTACAACAATAAAAATCAATCAGTCAGTCAATCACTCAATCCATCAATGTGTAATGAAAGTTTTTCTGGGTTCCTCCTCCGCTTCTGTTGATGCATTCACACAAGCTTGAAGTGTATCCTGATTAGTCTATTTCTTAATTTTGTCATCACCATATTCATTGTGCTGAATGACCTTTCTACACTGTAACTGGAAATGGAAATACAAAGCTCACATTTCGGCCAGAGTCATTGGTGCTTCATAGTCGACGTCTGCCCTTAACATCAGAAGACGAATCTTTTGATTTATTACGAGCAATATACTTAAAGGAACACAAGGCTGCAGTAACAGTGTTAACATTTTTAAGTCCTACCATCACGCACTGTTCTTTACTACAAATGTCACTGAATTCTTGGAATTTTTTAAAACTTTTAAAGTATGTACTTAGTTCTATCATGTTAGAGCTTAACGTTGCTCCATTTTGGTATTATATGTTTCACAGACTTCCTTTTGTTTTTCATGCAGCCTTCTTTGTCCCCCGTAAACAGGACACTTTTAAAATCACTAAACCTGACTGTAATTAATTATTTTGCTTTGCAAAGTGTTCGCTGATGACATTATAATTCTGTCAGAGACAGCAAAGGACTTGGAAGAGCAGTTGAATGGAATGGATAGTGTCTTGAAGGGAGGATATAAGATGAACATCAACAAAAGCAAAACAAGGATAATGGAATGTAGCCGAATTAAGTCGGGTGATGCTGAGGGAATTAGATTAGGAAATGAGACACTTAAAGTAGTAAAGGAGTTTTGTTATTTGGGGAGCAAAATAACTGATGATGGTCAAAGTAGAGAGGATATAAAATGTAGACTGGCAATGGCAAGGAAAGTGTTTCTGAAGAAGAGAAATTTGTTAACATCGAGTATAGGTTTAAGTGTCAGGAAGTCGTTTCTGAAAGTATTTGTATGGAGTGTAGCCATGTACGGAAGTGAAACACGGACGATAAATAGTTTGGACAAGAAGAGAATAGAAGCTTTCGAAATGTGGTGCTGCAGAAGAATGCTGAAGATTAGATGGGTAGATCACATAACTAATGAGGAAGTGTTGAATAGGATTGGGGAGAAGAGGAGCTTGTGGCACAACTTGACTAGAAGAAGGGATCGGTTAGTAGGACATGTTCTGAGGCATCAAGGGATCACCAATTTAGTATTGGAGGGCAGTGTGGAGGGTAAAAATCGTAGAGGGAGACCAAGAGATGAAGACACTAAACAGATTCAGAAGGATGTAGGTTGCAGTAGGTACTGGGAGATGAAGAAGCTTGCACAGGATAGAGTAGAATGGAGAGCTGCATCAAACCAGTCTCAGGACTGAAGACCACAACAACAAACACCACGACAGGTTCAGTTTTATGTACATGACCTGTAAAAACTGTCTTCTTATTATTATAATTAGTCTTTATTCATTTTCATGAAAACAATATTGACAAATGTTGAGAAAAAGAAGTAACAGTAATTGGGAGAATTAAACAAAGAAAACAACTGTATAATGAATGGAACTAGAAACCTTTGTAATGACTAAAAATCTGATGTCAAACTACACTTTAAACTTATCATGTGTACCTTGTACACTTTCTGTTATTACAGGGTGCCACACTTCCTTTTTATTTACCATATGGTCTTCTTCATACAACGAATCCTTTGTATTACTCTCCCAGGAAAAACTATCATCCTGTTTAACAAAATGATTATCAGACACAGTCAAATGACAGATAGCATGGTCCTTTTCTTCAGTACCATTCCCAAACTCTAACTCTTCATTAGGCCTAACATTATCCTCCTCTATTCTTTCTTTACTTAACACGTTGCCATAATTATGAATTATAAATTCAAACACCTCATCCTCATCACTACTGGATTCATCATTGTTATCATCATTACAACTGCTGTCAGATTCAGACCCACTTTCACTTTCACTATGATTTAGATTTTGTACTTCTTCCACCTTTTTCTCCATTTCAGTCAATTTTGAATCTACATTTTCATTTACTTTCTCTAGTTTTTCCTCTACCACTAATACACACTTGATTTCTACAACAGTTTCTGAATCATTTTTAATGTGATCAATTTGGTTCTCAGATTTAACCCTAAAAATTTCCTCGCAGCTTTCCCTTCACCTTTACACAGTTTACAGAAGCCTCCACATTCCTACTACTGTAATCACAAAGTTTCTCACTCTCCTATACACATTTACTACTCAGTATTTCTCATTAGTATTATGTACTACTTTATTTATACTAATTTCCAACCTCCTAACGTCTTCTTTCATAGCTATATTATTAAAAACACTCAAACTACTTATAATATGCCTAACATCATTTCCACTTTTCTGTTTGCCATGAACTTTTGCTACTAGATTCCTCCTCCCTAACCTTAAGGATCTTACCCACTTCAGTACTGTTTTTGTTCATTTCACTCTTTACAATAGGACTTATGTCCCCATCCTTCAAAGTTACTGCTTGTTCACAAAGAGAAGAGGTAATTCTGAGGGGGGGGGGGGGGGGTGCAGGGTATAGAGGAGGTAAGCTCCACCCACCAGCACACAACATATTGGCGGTGTAATAAGTCGCGCTAATGTTACTCAGTGCTGGCAATAATGTTGCGCATATACTAGCGCAAAAGCAGACAGCGGCATAATAAAAGATTGCAGGATACGTGAAATTATTTGTGTGTAAAACCCAATATTGCAATTTTGATGGTTGGTCATTATGAAGTGCAATCGAATGTTTCATATTGAATGATACTGCCTATTGCTACTAATTTCATAACAATTCTCTCGGACAATTTGGCATTTTAAAGAACTAGTAGAAAAACTTACATTGTGGCTGTAAAAAGAGAAGGAATAAATTTGGAAAATTTATTGGTGATTGTTACGCTGTATTGTACCCTCAAATACATCACTCAGAATCACTTTCATTGTACTCCTCTTCTCTGTGTGTGCTTCATGTTCATCGCTACTGTCTGTTTCGGCAATGTTAATAATGATATCGCCTATTGCTAGTTCAACAACATCATCACACCTCCAATATTCTTCTTCTAGTTGTTGGACCTTCCTGCAGTACCCTTCCCAGTCATCAGCAGTTACAGACAAAAGGGATTCACTTGCTGTTGCAAAAAGGTTAACTTTTGACATGTCCCCTGAAATGTTGTGCTCCCTAAGCAACCGTTTTAATTTCGCCCATGCCAGTTCTACGGCACTCGAATCACAATTGCAGGGAGGCAAGCGTACAACCATGTGGCCTTTCCCTTTCACCATTTCATCAATAACATATGTTTTTTTAGCAGGTCTACGCTCTTGTATTAAAGCAAACAGAACCTGCTTTCTCATGCTCTCATTACAGGCAACACGCCTATTTTGAAGCCATTCCAACATCCTCACTTTGGTGTCACACCATGTGGGTGATTTCTCAACATGTCTGTTACGGTACGGAGCATTGCCCATCACAACTACCGACTTCGGAGGAAGTTTTGGGAACACCATGCTTGAAAACCACCTTTCAAAATTTCCTGAATTCACATGACTATGGTAGTCACCTTTTGTTGATTTAGCCCAAAATTTTAGTTTGGCTTCCCTGACAAATCCCTTCCTTGATCCAATACTTCCAATAATCAGTCTTTTGGAAGACATTCCCCAACCCACAATGCCGACAATATCACTCTTCTGCCAACATTTACCTACTGTCATATTGCTGTCGATCCATGTTTCATCCAAATAGAATATTTCTGTGGCTGCTTCCCTCAGACGTTTCACTTGCACAATGAAATGTGACCACCAATCAACAATGTCTCCATGCTCTAGCAGAAAAGACCACTTATTTTGTACTTTTTGCCATGTGAATCTCATGGATAACAAAATATTCCGCAATGAAGTAATACCACGTGTCCAGCCGATCTTTTCTTGTAGTACAGGATGAAGTGTTCTCAGACTGGGAGCAATCTTCTGTACCATATAAAAATCTTTTACTATTTGTTTTACAACAGTCCTGTCAAAATTATCAAACTGTATTTTTCCAGTAGATCTTGGCCTAAATAAAAGAGAATTTAAAAAAAGGGTTAGAGAGTAAGACTGTAAGAATTTGTAGTTAGAAGTAACAACGAGTGTTTCCAGGTGAAGAATCTAATTTTTTAAAACACTTATAGAGTAGTGTCAGTTAATGTATTAGGTTATGGTCCCTGGTGTCGTACTATGCAGTCACATTTAACTGAATTGAGTTAAAATGATTATAACAGTCCTCGCTATTAATATTAAAAAATTGCGGTGTAACAGGATTTGTGCCCATCACCTTCGGTACAGCAATGAAGCACCATAACCACTATGCTACAAAGCGAATTGCATAGATATGACTAATTTACAGCTTTAGACTCAATTTTATATGCCTGTTGGAGGACAAGAAATTCTTTCACACCATACAAACAAAACGCCTACAGTAATTTAGACAAACAGTACGGCAGATTCAAAGCAATGTCAAACTGAAAAATTTGAACTGAAATTTACCTTTTTTTTGCTGGGAGTTTCTGGGTTGTCTTTAGAAAATCTACGTATTCTTTTCATGGAACTGACGCTCACCCCTGTATAAGTAAATGTTTGTTTATTGGCTGTGAAAGAGGGTGGAGCAATTTTTTGTTTTTGCTCTCTTCTTTGCAGCATTTAGTGACATTATTAATTATTTTTCTTTCTCGACTCCATAGTATGCTACCCTTTACTGAGGAATGGATGGAGTATTTGGCGTTGCCCACGATGGGCCAGGAACCTCTTCGTCAATCATAATGCAGTCTAAAACTTCACTAAGGAACATAGTGAAGCTCACCATTCACTTTAGAATGGCTACATGCAGTTCAGTATCACATCACAGAGGTTGGCAGCGGCCGGACGCTAAACACGATTGAACCGAAGTGGACCGAATTTTAACGACTCAGAACTAGGGTGGCCTGGCTCTTCTTTTTGTGAACAAGCAGTACATTCATATCTGATTTATAACTAACAGCGTCTACAGAACCAGTCGCACTTATGCACTTCTGTTTATTTAACAACTTAACCTCTACAGCTTTGTCCTCAGTCACACTGTCTTCTTCGTTAAGGACACTCACTATGTATCACTTAATATGAAATGACTTTTGCTATGAATTACGTTATCTTCAATCACTCTTCTTCTTCTGCTGCTGCTGCAGTTGTTATCCGATTTGTCATCTGCACGGCAGCGGCAAATTGTAAGACTCTCGGCGAGGCGTCTTGTTTACCTGCAGTCAGCTGTGTCCGTCTGCATGCTGACTGGCTGCTCCTGTGCTCAGTGGCTGCTTCAATAGAACCCACTTGCTGATTGGCTGCTGTCATACTGTGGCCATGAAACACATGCGTTGATTAGTTGTTGCACCACTACACTGTAAACTGCTGTCGAGTTCACTGCCAAAAATTTGTGAGTCCTTGTTCATTGTGGCTAAGTACAATATTCCTCATATTGGGGCACCATATGTAGGGGTTTGCCTACTTTGTTTCTTCATTGACTGGTTGGCTTCAGTGTCGATGTACTGCATTGCTACACTGGCTGAAAAATGGGGTTTGGAAGTAAAGACTGACTACTTTGAATGATGTAGCCAACAGATGCACATTTGTGTTTCACAGATGTTTACTTTCACTTTTCACAACCCCCCATATACACATTTAATATGACCAGTGCACTATTGTTTTAACTTTCCGTAAGCCTCATTAATAGTTTTCAGGCAAACATCCACATACTGTTACCATAGTTTACTATTGAATATCTATGAGCAGTAAAAACCTCGTGACAAAGTTCACAGTTCTTGAAGAATAGAAAGGTATGTACCTGTTTCAACTCACGGCCTACCTGTGTAACACTTATTTCACTGTTAAGTTCATGCATTGTCGTCATTCTAACCAACACAGGTTCCTCGTCTGAAACTCATCTGTGGACTGACTGTCTCATGACCAAAAATCAGGCCCTTATACAGGGTGTCACAAAAAGGTACAGCCAAACTTTCAGGAAACATTCCTCACACACAAATAAAGAAAAGATGTTATGTGGACATGTGTCCGGAAACACTTAATTTCCACATTAGAGCTCATTTTAGTTTCGTCAATATGTACTGTACTTCTTCGATTCACCACCATGATTTCATACGGGATACTCTACCTGTGCTGCTAGAACATGTGCCTTTACAAGTACGACACAACATGTGGTTCATGCACGATGGAGCTCCTGCAAATTTCAGTTGAAGTGTTCGTACGCTTCTCAACAACAAATTCGGTGACCGATGGATTGGTAGAGGCGGCCCAATTCCATGGTCTCCACGCTCTCCTGACGTCAACCCTCTTGACTTTCATTTATGGGGGCATTTGAAAGCTCTTGTCTACCAAATGTAGAGACTCTTCGTGCTCGTATTGTGGACGGCTGTGATACAATACGCCATTCTCCAGGGCTGCATCAGCGCAGCACACTGGACTCGGATTCGGGAGGACGACGGTTCAATCCCGTCTCCAACCATCCTGATTTAGGTTTTCCGTGATTTCCCTAAATCATTTCAGGCAAATGCCGGGATGGTTCCTTTGAAAGGGCACGGCCGATTTCCTTCCCAATCCTTCCCTAACCCGAGCTTGGGCTCCGTCTCTAATGACCTCGTTGTCAACGGGACGTTAAACACTAACCACCTACCTACCTGCATCAGCGCGTCAGGGATTCCATGTGATGGAGGGTGGATGCATGTATCCTCGCTAATGGAGGACATTTTGAACATTTCCTGTAACAAAGTGTTTGAAGTCATGCTGGTACATTCTGTTACTGTGTGTTTCCATTCCATGATTAATGTGGTTTGAAGAGAAGTAATAAAATGAGCTCTAACATGGAAAGTAAGCATTTCCGGACACATGTCCACATAACATATTTTCTTTCTTTGTGTGTGAGGAATGTTTCCTGAAAGTTTGGCCGTACCTTTTTGTAACACCCTGTATATCATTAGAATAATAGGTACTGAAACTACAAACTGTTCAAAGTTAAATTTACAGAAATTACAATTAAAACTTAACTCATTAAATTAACTGAACGCATCGAAAAATTGGTTCTTTTAAATAGTTTCTCTACTACAAGAGAAAGGGTGAATTATTTGTTTAAATTATGAAATTAATAAATATAGTTATGCAAACAATACCTTTGACAAAACTATTAATTACTTTGGAATTAATTAAGGGCTGGCTTTGCTAACATGTTTTTGAACAGAGCTAAATAGATACTTTAATATTACTAGTATTTTGTCTTCAAAATGTTTATAATTAGTACAGAATTTATATTTCCTTACACGTCAATAATAGAATTTAAGTTAAGAAACAATTACTGATTTCACCCTACAACAAAAGATACTAACTATGAATAGTCGAAATAAATTAGAAAATTAATTACATACAGAAAACTAAGCACAAAATTAGATCTGGTGTTACATTCTTTAAAACTGAGGGTTAACCTTTCTCTTTTATGAAAATGCAGATTATATTCACGTATGTTAATGGTAATTAGTTAAAATTTTAAAAAAGTATTTTAAGGAGGCAGATGGCCAAACAAGAGGGGAAGTCAAAATAAAAGTCAAAATATCCCAGCTTGCTTCATCACAATCTGGCTGGGCATCCAAAGTGACTGCAGAAACTGGGCCCTGTCCTGTGTCCCATGCCAGTGCACCAAGGCAAGATGGTATGTTTGCCTCCCCTGCAGCCACCTTTACCCCCACACAACTTTGGTTCATGCATGTTCACCTCAACATTGTCAGCACTATCCTCCTCCAATGGGTATTGATATCTCTGACAATTATTGACAGATTTACTTGCTGGCCAGAAGCCACCCCTATCCCAACCATTTCAGCCGAAACTGTGGCTGCAGCTTTTGTTCACATATGGTTGTCCTGCTTCAGTTGTCCACATGACATCACTACAGATCACAGGTGCCACTTCACCTTGGTCCTTTTCCGATCTCTGGCAGCCACCTGTGGCTCCAATTTCCACAATGCCACCAGCTAACATCCTGCAGCTAACAGTATGGTGGAGCAGCTCCACAGCACACTTAAAGCCACCCTCACATGTTATTTTTCTGAATGGTCTGCTGCCCTACCCTTGGTACTTCTAGGCCTGTAGAACACACACAACTGGCTTGGTAACTTCAGCTGCTGAGGTGGTATATGGACAGCCACTCGCCATTCCTGGCAATTTTTTAGAAGTGACCCCCACTCCCTCCTGACATCACTATCTCAGGTTTTGTGCAGCAGCTCCAGGGCTACATGGCCCATCTGTGACCAACACCTCCACAACGGCATGGTGTGCATCATACTTTCATCCACTGTAACCGCACAGCATGCACACATGGCATGTTCAGGTGGATGCATGCCAACCACCCCTATGCCCTCAGTATTTGGGCCCACACTTGGTGTTGCAATGCAGGGACAAGACATTCTTCATTCATCTGAACAGGGTCACAACAACTGTCTCTATACACAGGCTGAAGTCGGCCTATGTCCTAGAACCTCCTCCATCCATCAAACACAGTACCATCAAGGTAGAGTTGCCCCACCTACCACTGGAACCAGCCACAGCACCAACAACATTGCACCTGATATGACGCAGGCCAGCACCATCCCCTCTGCTGTCCCAGACGTGTCACCAGCTGATGCCACCCCTGACATATCGCCAGCCAATGCTGCCTTTGTCCACCACCAACCAACTACGTGAGTGACACACCTCCCAGTGCCTGGGACTCTGATGTCGCCCCTGCACCCAACATAGACAGTGCCCCAACTCCACAGGTGCCCATCACTCTCAACAGTGTGCCATCACCAACACCACCTCCAGCACCTGCACCATTGGAGCAGTGATCCTACTTAAGATACTCCCAATGCTGTGCACAGGACGTGCCTATGCCCCTCCTCTCACCGGAAACCACAGCATAAGCGCAATAGCGACAAGCATCAGCAGTCAGCTTCAAACACCTCACTGTGCAATTGACACTGATGTTTTCCTCTCAAAAGGGGTGAACTGTGTGGTGACTCCTTCCATCGCCTCCACTTGTAGCAGAAGACAACAGACTGTGTAGACTGGGAACCAGCCCCCCTAATGCCCTCACTGGTCACTTCTGCAAGAGGAAGAACTTAGATGACCATGCTTTCCAGATGCTAGGCATGCAAAACCATCACTTGACTAGTCTCTTGTTCCTCTCTGACGAGTCAACATCCCCGGCCATGCTCTCAGCAGCTCACCCGCACAGCGGCACACGGCCCGCATTGTCGTCAGCTGCATTTTGATGAGGTTTGAGCAAACCACAGAATTCTTACCCCACGCTTGTTGTCATTGTCCCGTCATGGTCTATTTAAGAACAGGAGGGCTGCCACCTTTTCTCCATGCTGCCTTCCTGGTCTGATTCTCCTCGAGGTGCTTCTACTGACGACAGACGTGTAAAGCCTGATGCCAGATGCCCAGTTTGTCCTCCCAGTATCGGCAATTAGAATACCACATGCTGTGCAGTGCAAATAGTGCAGTGAAGTGCAATACACACCAGGACTATCAGGCTGATTTATTACTATTCTATCCACAGCCGTTTGGGCACCCCTTTGCCATGAAACGCGCAATTGAAATGGTTTCCCCATCCCGCTGGATGACACCCAACAAAAGCCACCCATGGTCCACCCAATTCACATTCTCCTTGATTAAGACATATTAGCTTGTTATGAATGTTACCAAAGTCATTAGCTTTAGGGCTAATATGTTAGAACCAGCCCGCACAGCTCTTCCAGCATGTCCTGTCATGTATTGCCATTTTCTTAACTTGCACACTGCTGAGGCACATGCACCCCTTAGGTGTATAGAAGGGAAGATAAATTTGTCCTTTCACCATAACCCATTGCTGTTTTTCTTCGTTACTATTTTCTAATGCATTACTATTTCCCAGTTTGTTTATCTGTTTTGTTTTGTTTTGTTTTAGGGCGCAAGAACAACTTGGGTCATATGCGACCATGTAAAAAAGGTGAAACATGAAGACAAAGAGAGGAGTTAAAAACAACTATACATCAATCCCAATCAATCAAAGATAAAGCTAAAAACAGAGACATGGAGAAAGGTCTGTAAAATACGCCATACAGAAACAGAGGTTCTGAATTAAAAATAAAATGGCCTTCACCATATTGGCACAACAGGTAAAAAGTGAAACGCAGTTGACAGCCTACGTGTCGGCTGCTAAAATGGCCAGTAGCTCAGGTGGCAAACCCAAATGGGAATGTAAATGGTTGAAGAAAGGGCATTCCGTCAGGAAATGGTGGACAATTGAAAGTTGGGCGCAATGCGCGCAAAGTGGTGGGGGAGCACCACTTAACAAATTGCGATGGCTAAAAAGGCAGTGCCCAATATGCAACCTAGTTAAAATCACCTCTTCATTGTGGGAGGGCTGAGAGGGGGTCGTCTGAACCGCTGGGAGAAGCTTAATAACCCAGAGCCTACACTCATGAAGGGAGGACCAGTGGTGATGCCAATGTGACTCCACCTCCTGACAGACAGTGACACAGAAATCATTGGAGGGAATATAAGAACTAGTGGGCTAGCAAACTCATTTCCTGTCAAACCGACATGACCAGCAATCCACATAAACATCACAGTGGCTCCATCAAGTTCAAGCTGTGTTTCCTGGACCTGTTGCACTGAGGAATGGACTGTGTAAAGTGCAAAGTGGCTTTGAAGGGCGCTGAGAGAGTCTGAGCAGATGATGCAATTGAAAACCTTGTGTCCCAAGAAGTACTCTGTGGCCTGATACAGGTGAAGAACTCTGCTATAAATACTGAGCAGTGTGCCAGAAGCCGATACTGAAAAACGTCAGCACCAATGATGAAGGCACACCTATTCCCCAGTGTCCATCCTTCTTTCTCTTCTTTTCTGTGTTTCTCTTGTCACATTACAAACTGCACTGCATGCCCTACTTATGTGCCACACAGTATCAACCACCTCGGTTGTGCTCAACAGACTGCAACAAGACCATGCTGAATGTTTGTGAAGGATCTCACATCCCTCATTACTCCCACCAATGTCATTAATCCAATATCTTCAAACTGATTACTCTTCCTGCCTCACTCTTCCGTATTTTCGTGAGTAAGTTCCTGTGCCACATGAACTTGTATCTCATCCTACCAACCCCTAACCTCACTCCTCCTGTTCTCTATTCCAGTTCACACATACTAACTTCACCTAACTAGTCACATTTGCTGTCTCCTTTCTTGACACTTATCCACCAACAACACTCTCTCATTACAGTCTTTTTATTTATTTTTTTCTTTGATCTCATTGTGACTTCATGCCAATTTCAGTTGGTTTCGGCTTTCACTATCAGCCTACTCCCTTAGATTTCATCTTGTTTGCCCTTACTCCATCTATTTCATCCTTCTGTGATTTTTTCCACGTGTTTGGATGTACTTTTGCACATTTTTTCAGATGTATTTCTACGTTACTTATGTATTTTGATATGTTTTTATCCTCCACCATGGATCCTTACTCCTTCTATCTGTGTCAACACAGAAAATTTTCCTTATGCCTTGCCAGAACACAGTCCCATTTATTGTACCTGCAAAACTACATATATCATTCAGGCCCAAACCTCGTCACCATACCTCCTTCCATCCATAAAATTCTCCTGCTATGCAATCTCAAATTCATGGATCTCATATCACACATTGAAAGCCTTTCCCTCCAGGAACTAGAGTAAAATGCACAATGCCACCTCAAAAAAACTGTGAACCCTGTTCACTTCCTACTCCCTCCTTGGACTACCACTATCCACCAACTCTACAACCACCTCCAAACCTCCCTCACAGCCCCTCATAGCTGACAAACCCTGCCTTGCAGACCTACATTTACCCCAACCTTCCACTCACCCCAACTCCCTCCCACCGCCATACATAGTCTAGAACCTAAATAGACCCGAAACACAGTCATGAATCTTTCCACCAAGATCCTTAGCCCTGCAGAAGTATCAGTCTTTTGCAGAGGCCTTGTATTTTTCCCCACTCCCAAATTCAGTCATGCAGGACTTGTTAAAGACCTTCCTCCTTCTCACAGTCCCTACAGTGGAAAAACTTTTCTGCCACCAACTCTACCAGTTAGATTCAACCAAAGACCAATGCTGAAGCCTGCCTGCCTCCTCCATCCGACTGTGATTTTTTTATTTATTTTATTTACACAACAAGTTCCGTAGGACCAAACTGAGAAGCAAATCTCCAAGGTTATGGAACGTGTCAGTACATGAAATTACAACATCAAAGTAATAACAGATAAAAATAAAATGTTTATGAATCCGAAAAAAGTCAAGCCATAAGTTTAAGTAAATGCAATCACTAATACAACAAACTCTTCAGTTTCAATTTGAAAGCATATGGATTACTACTAAGATTTTTGAATTCTAGTGGCAGCTTATTGAAAATGGATGCAGCGGTGTACTGCACATATTTCTGCACAAGAGTTAAGGAAGTTCGATCCAAATGCTGTTTTGATTTCTGCCGAGTATTAACTGAGTGAAATCTGCTTATTCTTGGGAGTAAGCTAATACTGTTAACAAGAAATGACAGTAAGGAATATATATATTGAGAGGCCAATGTCAAACTACCCAGACTTGTGAACAGGGGTCGACAAGAGGTTCGTGAACTTACACCACTTATTGTCCAAACTGCCCATTTCTGAGCCAAAAATATCATTTTAGAATGGGAAGAGTTAACCCAAAATATAATACCATATGGTATAAGTGAACAAAAATAAGCAAAGCAGACTAATTTTCATGTCGAACGATCACTCACTTCAGATACCGTTCGAATAGTAAAAATGGCAGTATTAAGTCTTTGAACAAGATGCTTAATGTGGGCTTTCCATGCCAGTTTACTATCTATCTGAACACCTAGAAATTTGAACTGTTCAGTTTCGCTAATCATATGCCCATTCTGTGAAATTAAAATGTAAGGTTTTGTTGAATTGTGTGTAGGAACTGTAAAACCTGAGTCTTACTGTGATATAGTGTTAGTTCATTTTCTACAAGCCATGAACTTATATGACGTACTGCAGTATTTGAAGCCGAGCCAATGTTGCACATGACTTCCCTTACTACCAAGGGAGTGGCATCAACAAACAGAAATATTTTAGAGCAGCCCGTAAACTAGAGGGCATATCATTTATATAAATAAGGAACAGGAGTGGCCCCAACACTGATCTCTGGGGCACCCTCCACTTGACTGAACCCCATTCAGACTCAACATCACAGCCATTCTCAACATTGTGGATAATGACGTTTTGCTGTCTGTTGCTAAAGTAAGAGGTGAACCAGTTCTGTAATGGTCCAACTTCTGGTGCAATATTTCGTGATCAATCAATCAAACATCTTAGTTAAATCAAAAAATATGCCTAGCATTCGAAACCTTTTGTTTAATCCATCCTGTACCTCACAGAGAAAAGAGAATATAGCATTTTCGGTTGTTAAATGACTTCTAAAGCCAAGCTGTACATTTGATAGCAAATCGTGTATTATAAAATGATGAACTATCCTTACATACATAGCCTTTTCAATAACTTTAGCAGACACTGATGGCACAGAAATACATCTAAAATTGTCTACATTTTCCCTTTCTCCATTTTTGTAATGCGGCTTGACTACTGAGTGCTTTAATCGTCCAGGAAACTGACCATTCGTAAAGGAAAAATAACAAATATGGATAAATACAGGGGTAACATGTGCAGCACAGTATTTTAATATTCTGCTAGGCACTCCATCATATCTGTGAGACTCCTTAGTCTTCAGTGATTTAATTATTGACCCAATCTCCCCCTTGTCTGTATCACAGAGGAGTATTTCAGACATCAATCTCAGAAAGGCATTTACCAAGAGAGTTAATGATTCCCTGTAGAAACTAAATTTTTATTTAATTCACCAGCAATGGCCAGAAAATGATTGTTAAATATTGTACATATATTTGATTTATCAGGAACAGAAATATTTTTACTATGAGCTGACCTTATGTCGTCAACCTTGTGCTGCTGACCAGACACTTCCTTCACAACTGACGATATGGTTTTAATTTTATCCTGTGCATTAGCTATTCTGTTTGCATACCACATATCCTCTGCCTCCCTAATAACATTTTTAAGCACCTTACAGTACTGTTTATAATGGGCTACTGTAGCTTGATTGTGACTTCTTCTAACATTTTGATATAATCCCCACTTTGTTCTACATGATATCTTTATCCCAGTAGTCAGCCACCTAGGCTGCCTTTTACTTCTAGTACCCCATTTAGAACGTTCTAATGGGCAGCAACTCTCAAAGAGCATGAGAAATGTGTTAAAGAAAGCATTATATTTGTCATCTATGTTATCGGCACTATAAACATCCTACCATTCTTGTTCCTTGATGATGTTTAAAAGAACTCTCTATTGCTGCTGGATTAACTTTCCTATGTAGTTTGTAATTATATGTGAAAACTATTTGAGTACAAAAGCCTTTTAGTGTTAAAATTTGTGCATCATGGTCTGAAAGGCCATTCACCCCTTTACTAACAGAATGCCCATCTAGTAATGAAGAATGAATAAAAATATTGTCTATGGCTAAGCTACTGTTCCCCTGCTCCCTACCTAGTTGGAAAAAATACAGTCTGCATTAGATCATATGAATTTAGCTCTACCAACATCCTTTTTCTTGCACCATCATATACAAAACTTATATTGAAGTCACATATAACTAATTTCTGGTACTTCCTATAAAGTGAATCAAGAACCCTCTCTAGCCTGAGCAGAAATGCTTTGAAGTCAGAGTTAGAGGACCTATAAACAACAACAATTAGAAGTTTAATTTCACTAAATTGATCTGTCCCTGCACAACATTCAAATATCTGTTCACTGCAGTGCCATTATGCGTCTATGGACTCAAATCAAATACTGTTTTTTTACATATATGGCCAATCCCCCAGCCCGCAAGGAACTCCCTGAAAAACAGCCAGCTAATCTATATCCTGGTAAAGGAAGTCTCTGAAGTGGCAAATTATTTAAGCTCTGATATACCAATAATTTCAGACTCAACATGTATAAGCAGTTCACTAACTTTATCTCGAATATCTCTTATATTTTGATGAAATATGCCACCCCAATGCCCTAAAATCCCCCACTGCTAACGTTCCAGAACTTCTAAAACCCCGTACCTTGCCTCACCATCATTCCCCAAATCCTTTAACATGCAAACTAACCTTACATCCAAGGAAAGAACCGCAATCCACCACTTAAAAACTTACCCTAACCTTATAATCCTACCTGCTGATAAAGGTTCCAACACTGCTGTTTTGAATCAAAAGGACTACCTGATGCGAGGACTCTTCCAGCTGTCAGATCCATCCACCTACAAACCCTGCCATAGTGACCCCATTCCAGAAATCCAGCTGACTCTCCAATCTCTCCTCAAATCCTTGGGCCCATCTCAGGACCTCTCCCCAAAGTCTCCCTATCCCTTCCCCCCCCCCCCCCCCCCCCTCTTTCTCTCCCCTCACTTCTACCACTCTTCGCACTCGTACCTTCTACATGCTTCCTAAAAGCCATAAACCCAATCACCCAGGCTGCTCCATTGTGGCCAGTTACTGTACCCTCACTGAGAGAATCTCTGCTCTCATAGACTGACACCTTTAGCCTATTACCCACAACCTACACTCCTATACAAAAGATACCAACCATTTCCTCCACCGACTCTCCACAGTTCCTGTTCCTTTACCACATGGTGCCCTGCTAATCACTATTGATGCCACCTCCCTTTACACAACATCCCTAATGCCCAAGGCCATACTGCTATTGAACACTATGTTTCCCAATGCCTGGTAGATTCCAAACCTACAACCTTCTTACTAATCGCCATGACCAACTATGTTCTCACCCACAATTACTTCTCCTTTGAAGGCATCACATATAACAAATCTGGGGTAGAGCTATGGGCACCTGCATACTGCCATCCTATGCCAACCTATTCATGGGCCCTCTAGATGAATCCTTCCTGAACTCCGGAATCCCAAACCCTTCACCTGTTTACATCTTCATGATCTGCATCTAGAGAGACGCTACTCTATCCATATTCCTCTAGAACCTCAACACTGTATCTCCCATTTGCTTCACCTGGTCCTATTCAACCCAACAAGTCACCTTCCTCGATGTTGATCTCCACTTCAAAGATGGCCACATCAGTACCTCATCCATATCAGACCTACCAACCACCAGCAATTCCTCCACTTCAACAGCTGCCAGCCATTCCACACGAAGAAGTCGCTTCCATACAGCCTAGTCATCCATGCCATCACACCTGTAGTGATGACCAAGGGTCTCACTGAGGCCTTTACAGACTGAAATTACCCTCTCAAACTTGTACAAAAACAGATCTCCCATGCTTTATCTCTCCAATCACCACCCCCCAATGTCTGACCATCCCCTCATGACTCAGTTCCATCCATGACTCCTGCTCCCAACCCCTTGCCTCATGGCTCATATCTCTGTAATAGACCTAGATGCAAGACTTGTCTCACACATCCTCCCATCACAACCATCTATTCCGGTCTGGTCACAAGTATCACCTATCCCGTCAAAGGCAGGGCTACCTGTGAAACCAGTTGTGTGATGTACAAGCTAAGCTGCAACCACTGTGCTGCATTCTATGTGGGCATGATAACCAATAACCTGTCTGTCCACATGAATAGCCACCAACAAACTGTGACCAAGGAACAGCTGGACCATCCCATTGCTGAGCACTGTGGCCAACACAACATTTTTCATTTCAATGACTGCTCTATAGCCTGTGCCATCTGTATCCTTTCCACTGATAGCACTTTTTCTGAAATGTGCAGGTGGGAACTCTCCCTGCCGTATATCCTACATTCCCGTAACCTTCCTGGCCTCAGCCTTCATTAGTCTATGTCCTTAGCCTCTAGCCCCTTCTCTGTTCCCATTCCAGTACTACACAGTCCTCTATTCCACCAACACATCGACAGTCTTTTTATCTCTCCCCTTTCCCGCTAACCCTCCAGTGTCCTCCATCTAACCTCCTGACTGCACCTAGTTGCTGTACCCTCCATCCACCTCATCCTTGTATGCTCCCACTAGCAGCACTTTATTGTCCTCCACTCCTACCCTGCTATCCCTCCCCTCCCCATCCCAGCCTCCTCCTTAACCCCCACCTGGTTGCATCTCCCATCCTATGGTCGAAAGCTCATATTTTGACAGTCTTTTTGTTGTGCCAATCTGCAACTTAGCATCTCTTCTATATGGTTAGTAGCAATTCTCCTTTTCATAATATTGTTTCATTAAGGAATAAATATATTGAGAAGGTGTAGTTATTATTTGAATAGGTTTCAGCATGCTGTTCTTGAATTTGTACCAGAAATGAGTCTTATTACATACTTTTGTACTCTAAAAACTTTTCTCGTTTTGTGGAGTTACTTCACAATACGATACCATATGACATAACAGAGTAAAAGTAAGCAAAGTATACACACTTCATACTACATTTATATCCTCATTGTCATGTATTCCAATGAGGCGTAATTATGCTGTTGAAATTTATTGTGGCTAAATCTCCCTGAAAACACCCTTAAAATCATGGTCAGCATTGGCTGTCTCCCTTAAAATCACATTCGAAAGTTAGTCATCCTGTGTATATCTATGCCATACATGTTAACAAACATCGTCTACACTTTGCTGGTAAGACCACTTTCTTTTGTGATATAATATCCTACAAGTTGAATTATTCAGGGCTATCAGTCCCATTTTGGTAGTGTGCTGCTGTGTGGCACTGCCTCCTGCAATACCAAATGTTCTGTTAAAACTAGAGTCGTCTAAGGCATATATACTTCTGTCTTCCATCCTCATGATGTGAAATGCAATTTGCTTCTAAAGATTAGATAGTATTCAATCATAGCAATGGAATCAGATGCATAACATATATTTCCCCATTGTTTACAATCAAATAATTAAAACTATAGGCAGACAGAGCCCAGTTCATAATCTTTTCTCTTTCTTGATTATCTGGAAGGTGCACATTTAGACCAGTCAAACTTGTGTGTGTTCTTATTACACCAGTTGACTAACTGCAGAATGCCAGTAGTGCTATACATATATGTTTTATATTCAAAAGGAGCCAATTCTAATTTGGAAATATTCATAATTTTGATGGTATTGTGGAGAACAACATACTAGATTGTGAAACAAATGTGTTTCTTCAGCTATAATATGAGACTTATACATCATAATACTTGGGTTGTCTAAGACTATAGACATGTATGTGAAGCCATTGCAACAGTCCCAGCAGTCACTCCATTTAACAACCCATCTTAATGTCAGCTAGTTCCACTTTGTAACAAGAGTGTACTTGTTTCTTTAAATAATCCACTGTAGTGATTGTTAACCATTAAACCATGGGATGCTGACAGGTGATCACTGGCTGTTAGATAGTGTTACCGGCAAGTCAGTGGCAGCAGCATAACCCACTGCAAGGTGGCAAAGTTGGGTGCGCCCAGTTAAGTGTGATGTACCTTGGCAGGATTCCCATGGACCATGGTGTAGATACCCCTGCATTGTTGGCCATCTCTGATGAACTCACTTTAGCACCTGAAAGTGTGTGTGTTTGTAATACAGTGTAAACTATGCAGAATATCCAAAACACCAACTTATCTTCTATGTCCATCATGCCCCAAGTATCATGTAAACTAATATGCATATAGTAAACAGCATCAAATAAATGACTTTTATGCATGTATGCCACTCTCCTCCCAAATCTCACATTTTCATGTTGGAAGCAGTGAATTTTCAACCACTGAGATCAAAGGAAACAAATTTCTAAAATTATGATAACTGACTTAAAATCACACAAACACTGAGCAGTGTAGTATTTGTTGCTAGTCTAAGTCATGGAGATGAATTTATTAAAATATGTCTGGTCATCTGGTCATTTGGTATTACAACCTAGCTAGTGGGGAGAGGGGTGGGGGTTATTTTTTGTATGAATTCATTTGAATCTCCATTGTGGTATTGTAATGGAGGTAACCTACTTTTTGCTTTATAATCTAGCACAGTATCAGCTGAGCTATAATGGTCATACATCTTTATATTCCTTACAACTGCATTTTACCTTTCCACAGGTGGGTAGTGGCCTAAGAGGAAAGTGACTACAGTGCAGTAATCAATATCAAGTTTCATTATTCACTCATCAACCATATTTTTCCATACATTCCATATTTTTAAATAATTTGCACATTTTCTCCATATTCTATGCGTAACTGTGCAGGAATCTTTATGCTCTCATTGCTTACCCTAAAAGGTTTTTTCACCATCCAACAGTGATTCAGATTTCCGCACCAAGCCGGAAATTCTACAAAGTCTCTACACAAGATCACTTCTTCCTGTTCTTCCAAATTTCCGCCCAGAAAAAAAAAGCCTTCCATCAACGTGCAATGCTGACTGCCAAAGTCAACCCTTATATACACTAAAGCACACATGGACTGTGATCAAGTGCTGATGTTAGGTGTTGTAAAAATGTAGCTTAAGGTGTACCTAACTGATGAAAATACAGTTCAGAACAGTGATCAACCACAGCTACCAACAGTTTATTAGAGATCATCTACCTAATGTTTATTATATACACTGATGGAACTGACTTCATCCTACTGTAAACACCTAGCACAACTGAATGTGTTGAATTCTCCAATGGCTACACGAGAAGAATGGGTGGATCCACTCATGTAATGTCCAGGATAGTGTCCAGAGGTGGATCCACTCATTACAACCTGAATAGTGTTGGATGTGGTTCCATCAGTGTTAAGTCCAGATACAGTGCAGAGGTGGATGTGTATGCATTACATCCAGAATCTGTTACATCCAGAATAGTGTTCAGAGGTGTATCTACCCATGTTATGTCCACGGTAAAATTTGGAGGCCGGTCCACCACAAACATTCTTCAACATGTACATGCAGAACCCAGGAAAAATACGGAAATTACAAAAAATATGGACAATGTGGTTGATGAGTGAATAACAAACCTTGGTACTGATAAACACAATGGAATCACTTTCCTCTTAGGCTACTACCAGCCAGTGGAGAGATAAAACACATCCTTATGAGCTATAAAGATGTGCAGAAGTTATAGTTCAGGTGGCAAGGTCCTAGATTATAAAGCAAAAATTAGCTTACCTCCATTGAAATACTGCAACAGATTCAAATTAATGCGTACAAATAACAGATTACCATCTCCCTAAATAGCTACATTGTGATGACTGTACACATTTTGTTTACATTAATCTCCATGGCTTCAATTAGAATTAATATTATTGCTCAGTACTTTCCTAATTTTAAGTCAGTTATAATGATTATAGTCTTTTTTATTGTTGCTCTCTGGCAGTAAACCAGTGGTGGAAAATCTACTGCTTTTGACATTAAAATGACACAGTTCAACATAAAACTGACTGATTTTTGAGTAGAGTGATTGCACTTTTGTGTTTAAACAGAAATAATGGAATTGATGGTGTTTACTATACACAGGTCACTTTACATGGTACTTTGGACATGAGTGACTTATAAGATGAGTTAGTATTTTGGGTATTTTGCATGGTTTATATTGCATGAGAGATACACATTCACAGATTCCGAGGTCAGTTCCTCAGAGATAGCAAATAATGTGGGGATGTCTCCAACATGGTCTACACAAATACCACCATAACAGATCACTCGTACTTGCACCCACAAAAGCACACTGCTATGCAGTGGGTCTTGCTGCTGCCCCTAACTTGCCCCAGCCACCCATGTCGAAATGATGAGCACCAGTCAGGATACCACGATTTAATGTTTAACGATAATTGCGGTGCTTTATTTAACAAACATATACACTCTTGGTACAGAGCGGAACTGCTCAACATTGAATAGGTGCAATGTTGTTGTTGTTGTTGTTGTTGTTGTTGTTGTTGTCTTCAGTCCTGAGACTGGTTTGATGCAGCTCTCCATGCTACTCTATCCTGTGCAAGCTCCTTCATCTGCAACCTACATCCTTCTGAATCTGCTTAGTGTATTCATCTCTTGGTCTCCCTCTACGATTTTTACCCTCCACGCTGCCCTCCTATGCTAAATTTGTGATCCCTTGATGCCTCAGAACATGTCCTACCAACTGGTCCCTTCTTCTTGTCAAGTTGTGCCACAAACTCCTCTTCTTCCCAATTCTATTCAATACCTCCTCATTAGTTATGTGATCTACCCATCTAATCTTAAGCATTCTTCTGTAGCACCACATTTCGAAAGCTTCTATTCTCTTCTTGTCCAAACTATTTATCGTCCATGTTTTGCTTCCATACATGGCTACACTCCATACAAATACTTTCAGAAACGACTTCCTGACACTTAAATCTATACTCGATGTTAACAAATTTCTCTTCTTCAGAAACGATTTCCTTGCCATTGCCAGTCTACATTTGATATCTTCTCTACTTCGACCATCATCAGTTATTTTGCTCCCCAAATAGCAAAACTCCTTTACTACTTTAAGTGTCTCATTTCCTAATCTAATTCCCTCAGCATCACCCGACTTAATTTGACTACATTCCATTATCCTCGTTTTGCTTTTGTTGATGTTCATCTTATATCCTCCTTTCAAGACACTGTCCATTCCGTTCAACTGCTCCTCCAAGTCCTTTGCTGTCTCTGACAGAATTACAATGTCATCGGTGAACCTCAACGTTTTTATTTCTTCTCCACGGACTTTAATACCTACTCTGAATTTTTCTTTTGTTTCCTTTACTGCTTGCTCAATATACAGATTGAATAACATTGGGGAGAGGCTACAACCCTATCTCACTCCCTTCCCAACCACTGCTTCCCTTTCATGCCCCTCGACTCTTATAACTGCCATCTGGCCTCTGCACAAATTGTAAATAGCCTTTCGCTCCCTGTATTTTACCCCTGCCATGTTTAGAATTTGAAAGATAGTATTCCAGTCAAAATTGTCTAACGCTTTCTCCAAGTCTAGAAATGTAGGTTTGCCTATCCTTAATCTATTTTCTAAGATAAGTTGTAGAGTCAGTATTGCCTCACATGTTCCAACATTTCTGCGGAATCCAAACTGATCTTCACCGAGGTCGGCTTCTACCAGTTTTTCCATTCGTCTGTAAAGAATTCGCGTTAGTATTTTGCAGCTGTGACTTATTAAACTGATAGTTTGGTAATTTTCACATCTGTCAACACCTGCTTTCTTTGGGATTGGAATTATTATATTCTTCTTGAAGTCTGAGGGTATTTCACCTGTCTCATACATCTTTCTCACCAGATGGTAGAGTTTTGTCAGGACTGGCTCTCCCAAGGCCATAAGTAGTTCCAACGGAATGTTGTCTACTCCCGGAGCCTTGTTTTCACCCAGGTCTTTCAGTGCTCTGTCAAACTCTTCACGCAGTATTGTATCTCTCATTTCATCTTTATCTACATCCTCTTCCATTTCCATAATATTGTCCTCAAGTACATCACCCTTGTATAGAACCTCTATATACTCCTTCCTTTCTGCTTTCCCTTCTTTGCTTAGAACTGGGTTTCCATCTGAGCTCTTGATATTCATACAAGTGGCCCTCTTTTCTCCAAAGGTCTCTTTAATTTTCCTGTAGGCAGTATCTATCTTGCCCCTAGTGAGGTAAGCCTCTACATCCTTACATTTGTCCTCTAGCCATCCCTGCTTAGTCATTTTGCACTTCCTGTCGAACTCATTTTTGAGACATTTGTATTCCTTTTTGCCTGTTTCACTTACTGCATTTTTATATTTTCTCCTTTCATCAAAAATCAATATTTCTTCTGTTACCCAAGGATTTCTACTAGCCCTCGTCTTTTTACCTACTTGATCCTCTGCTGCCTTCACTACTTCATCCCTCAGAGCTACCCATTCTTCTTATACTGTATTTCTTTCCCCCATTCCTGTCAATTGTTCCCTTATGCTCTCCCTGAAACTCTGTACAACCTCTGGTTTAGTCAGTTTATCCAGGTCCCATCTCCTTAAATTTCCACCTTTTTGTAGTTTCTTCAGTTTTAATCTACAGCTCATAACCAATAGATTGTGGTCAGAGCCCACATCTGCCCCTGGAAATGTCTTACAATTTAAAATCTGGTTCCTAAATCTCTGTCTTACGATTATATAATCTATCCGATACCTTCTAGTATCTCCAGGATTCTTCCATGTATACAACCTTCTTCTATGATTCTTGAACCAAGTGTTAGCTATGATTAAGTTATGCTCTGTGCAAAATTCTACCAGATGGCTTCCTCTTTCATTCCCCCCCCCCCCTCCCCCCAATCCATATTCACCTACTGTGTTTCCTTCTCTCCCTTTTCCTACTCTCGAATTCCAGTCACCCATGACTATTAAATTTTTGTCTCCCTTCACTACCTGAATAATTTCTTTTATCTCATCATACATTTCATCTATTTCTTCATCATCTGCAGAGCTAGTTGGCATATAAACTTGTACTACTGTAGTAGGCATGGGCTTTGTGTCTATCTTAGCCAGAATAATGCGTTCACTATGCTGTTGGTAGTAGCTTACCCACACTCCTATTTTTTAATTCATTATTAAACCTACTCCTGCATTACCCCTATTTGATTTTGTATTTATAACCCTGTATTCACCTGACCAAAAGTCTTGTTCCTCCTGCCACTGAACTTCGCTAATTCCCACTATATCTAACTTCAACCTATCCATTTCCCTTTTTAAATTTCCTAATCTACCTGCCCGATTAAGGGATCTGACATTCCACACTCCGATCCGTAGAACGCCAGTTTTCTTTCTCCTGATAACGACATCCTCTTGAGTAGTCCCCACCCGGAGATCCGAATGGGGGACTATTTTACCTCCGGAATATTTTACCCAAGAGGACGCCATTATCATTTAACCATACGGTAAAGCTGCATGCCCTTGGGAAAAATTACGGCTGTAGTTTCCCCCTTGCTTTCAGCCGTTCGCAGTACCAGCAGAGTAAGGCCGTTTTGGTTAGTGTTGCAAGGCCAGATCAGTCAATCATCTAGACTGTTGCCTCTGCAACTACTGAAAAGGCTGCTACCCCTCTTCAGGAACCACACGTTTGTCTGGCCTCTCAACAGATACCCCTCCGTTGTGGTTGCACCTATGGTACGGCCATCTGTATTGCTGAGGCACGCAAGCCTCCCCACCAAAGGCAAGGTCCACGGTTCAATGAGTCAAATACCTGGACTATTGTGAAAGCTTGATGTAAATGACTTTCACCTTAGATGACAAGTATTATATGTACGTGCCTTATTATTAAAACTGGAGAAACATATATTTTTCTAATCCATGACATTGTTGTCCACAATACCATCGAAAACATGGATACTACTGAATTAGGACTGGCTCCTGTCAAGTATATATGTAGCACTACTGTCATTCTGCAATTAGGCTACTGGTTAACAAGAACACAAAAAAATTTGACTAATGTAGATGTACACTATCCAGATAATCAAGACAGAGAAAAGTTTATCAGCTCTGTTCTGTGTGACTAAAGTTCTAATTATTTGCCTGTAAACTATGTGGAGTTTGTTAATACAGACCCCAACAAAGATGACATAAGTATTATAAATAAGTGTTATATTAAATATTATGAAAAGGGTAGATTGCTACTCACCATGCAGTAGAAATGTTGAGTCACAGATAGGTACAACAAAAAGGTTTGTGTGTGTGTGTGTGTGTGTGTGTGTGTGTGTGTGTGAGAGAGAGAGAGAGAGAGAGAGAGAGAATGTGGCAGAGGTACTTGCTCCAATGGAGAAGCACAAACTGTTATTGTAAAAATAAGATGCTATTGATTGCAAATGTGCAGGCAAGGTTCACTTCAAACACTGTGTGTTTCTGGATGTATGTGGGCTTTACAAAATATCAACATTTACAGTAAATGACAATGGAATATAATCATATGTTGAAGTGCTCACAGAAATCAGTGGACGTTTATTATATTAAAGGATATATGAAAAATTTCTCTATAAACATGCACTCCTATTTGAATGAGCTTAAGAAGAATGTTTACATTGTTTCTAAATGTGTCAGACTGGACACTGTGCATCTTGCACCGGAAAACCTTTTGCAAAGTTGAGAACTGATGGAATAACTACATTTTGGGATTCATTAGGGAAAGTTGCAAACTTAAAGTTTCATGCAGAAATTTGACAAGTTCGTGGAACTGAAGAGCTGCCAACATAAACCAATGAAGACAATGAATGTTTTCAAAATAGTGCTATACAGGAAATAAGTGGCAAAAATCAACATCGTGTGAATGCTCTTGGCTAGAAGAATTGCAAGAAGGAATACAGATAATTGGTGAAGGTATGAGAGAGATTCTGCAGGAAAAAAGTTAGATACATATTAGAATTCAACAATATATCTGCTTTTTATCTGTCAAATTAGTTGTTGGAGAAAGATGATAAGGATGTACTTTTAAATTATAAGCAAAAAAATGAAGGTAAGCATTTTTAAAACTACACCAAGCAAACATAAAAAAAGAGTTGTTTTCTGTGTGTAAATGCATGTACAAAAATTAATAAAGTTTTTGTAACCACATATTTGCCTTCTTATTGCTACCTTTTCAAAAGAAAAAAAAGCCCTAAAATGGCTCTTATGTATGGTGATCTACAAGTGCCTTTTGTCTCATTACACTGCTAAGTAGTTGGATGTCCATTCCTAGAGTCATGTGAAATTGTATGACTAGCCTCTGCAAAATATGTCATGGTAATAATAGCAGTTACTCTATACGAGTAACAACAAGTGATAGAAAGAGAAAACTAGCATTTATTATCAAAGGTGCAGCAGGAAGGCTTATTTGATCATTGCTCTGGATAAATATTGCTGTGCCTCCCACAAATGTTCTCGCCATTAACAAACTATTGTCTCTGAGATATACAGCACTTCTCTTTCTGTATTTGGTACACCTCAATTCACCAATAACCAAGAGTGCATCAAAATTTCATACAGCATGTTGACATGTGTGACATCCAAGTAACTACAGGAAAGTAGTCTATTAAAAAGAGTGGAGCATTATAAGATGTTATAATAAGAAATGTGAAGGTTATATATGATGAATACATGTAGGGAGGCACTGTGTAAGGAAGATCAAATTGGGAAGCTGAGATGAATAGATTAGTGCTTTGCTATGTAGGAGAGCTGGTTAGTCTTCACATTTTTAATGTTCCTGTTAACATACACCAATTAAATGAATACTGAATGACCACATAAAATATTTTTGCATGACTGAACACAAATCAATGCTTTCTGTTAACACCTGGTATCATATTTAAGATGTGTGAGCAGTAACTTTTTTGGTCGACTCCAACTACAACCTGCAAAATACAAAATTGTGGATATATACCACACAACCTATGGGTGATGACATGTGAACACTGTGGCTCTGCAGGTTACAGCTTGCTGGGTGTTACCTATCATGTGTAGGTGATTTTTGAAGGCTGATGGCTACTGTGACAGAGGGCACCCCTGAGGTCTTATCCCCCCAGTGGTGTTATGTATCTGATGGGTGGGTGTTCAACAGTTGGAAGTCTCACATTCACTTTGCCAGTGTGCCAAATAATGGCCATTCTCCATCTTATTTACACTCCAGTAGCATAACTAGCATTTTAGCAGGGGGAAGTGACCTCAGCAGCAATTCTGAGGTGGCTCAGAATGATGCACACAGACAGTGCACAGGCTGCGTGCACTTACTGAATGGATAATGGAAGATATTTATTGTTCGTTTTAAATAATGTGCATTCCTCTACCATTCTTATCCAATGCCAGTGGTGGTGGTGGTAACTGCATAAATGGGGAACACTGTTTAAGGTGTAATATTTAACACAAAATACTTGTCTGTAGAAATAATACTACCACTCGGATTTTCCTGCCATTATTTACAAGTTTACTGTACTCTTACAGTTTCTACCTGCTCTAAGACATCCCATTAGTGATGTCATTGTTTTTAACACACTAGTAATGTAGGGGGTAAGATTCTTACAGTAAAACTCAGTCTTGGTATCTATCAATAGTTTATTTGTTTAAATAATGCAGTGTGGTAATTGTTAAAATTACAAGTTTTACATGTGGTCTTTGGTTAACAATTTTGAAAAATGTTTATCTGTAATACTGGGAGTGGGGGGATGCAATCAGTCAAAAATGTAAGGTATTACCACAAAATAGTGAATAGCAGTGGAAGATGGTCATATATTGAAGTGCTTACACAAAATGCCAGGACATAATTAAATTATAGTAATTCGGCCAACAGGACAACACACCCCTTTGAATTTCCCACAACTTTTAGGCACACACCATAATGTCAAAAAGTCATAGGTAACTTATCTTCATGAATTACGATAATATTTACTGCCATTTTTAAGCAGTCTAAGTTTGCTGCTCGTTCTTCGTGTTATGATCCTTTCATGGCCGTACAGACATCAAGTGACAAGACTCACGTAATTGGCCTAGAGAGAGAAGGGGAAGAGGGAGTAATCTATTTCTCTGCCCTTTTTACGTCTTCCTATTGGGCTGGATCAATGAGGGGAGATTGATCTCAATTTTGGTGTAACAACCGGCACAGTGGGTGGGTGATCTTCATTTTCCCATCATTTTTGTGTCATACAACTGACGCACAAGCATAAGCAGTGGAAAAGAGGGTGGGGTGTCCTGTCTTGACCCATGATAGGTGTCAGTTTACATCATGGCCTTGAACATACCACATGCATTTGACTACAAGGCATGGGCTGGGTATCATGTTACAGCGTGACCTTCAGAGCAGATTGTTATGTGACGTCATGTTGGTACCTACACCCTACTATTACGCTATTGCAAAACCCTCACTGGAAGCAGTCACATCCATAAAATATCTATGAGTATGTGTACAGAAAAATTTAAAGTGGAATGACCAACATAGAACAAATTGCAAGTAATGCAGATGCCACACAAATTACCTGGAAGAAACCCCAGAAACTGTAATCCTTCCACAAAAAGAGGTTGCTTACAAAATCTTGGTTTATCAAATACTTTAACATTGCTTGTCAGTGTGGGATCAGTATCAGCTAGAATTGGCACAGGAAATAGATAAGGTTCAAAGCAGAGCAGTACACATTGTTAGAGGTTTATTTAGTAAATGCGGATATGCGATGGAGATGCTCAGCCAGGTCCAGTGGCAGACACTACAAGAGAGGCACCTGCACCATAATGTGATTTGCTGCTGAAATTCTAAGAGTCAACCCATATCCTGCTTCCTCCCATGCATATTTCACAAAAAAAAGAAAGACAACAAACATAAAATCAGCAAGATTCATGGTCATATGGAAGCTTACCATCCATCTTCTTCTGAAGTAAATTCACAACTGAAACAAGAGAAGAGGAAAATGACAGTGCTACATGAAGTACCATCTGCTATACACTGTAAGGTGACATACAGTGCACCTGGTGTGCATGGTACATTGATTTCTCACTTTCACCAAAGACTTCAGGAAACTACTCTGCCTCCTGTATTGTGAGTCGAGGAGATATTGCTTCAGTGCTGACAGTTTAACCCTGCTGGAGTGACAGTCCAGAATGCTGCTTTACATAGATAAAAATATAGGTATATGTGTTGACAGATGGTCTGTGACACTACTTTGAAGGATAATATCCTTTAATATCTCCATAATAAATGAGACTTCCACAGACAGTGTCCCATTTTCGTATGATACTTCTATACGTTATGATTTTTCATGTGCCAAGTCAGTGATACACACTCAAATGCATCTAAACAAGAGAATGGGATCCTTAAAGATGTGGTTCTGTATTTTCATTTATGGTAAATATCTCTAATTCTTGTATGATGTTTAAATTTCTTATTTTGTCTCTAGGGGTATATCCAGACATTCTTCTCTGAAATATCATTTACAGTGTTCTGGTAATTCCCTTCTCTTCCAACATTCAATACTTGTGTGCACTTACTCTGTCAGCACCTGGGTGTGCACCTGTGGCCCTCTAGGAGTGAGTTTGGGACCTCAGTGCTCTTATAGGCACAACGCCTTCTTCCACAGGCAGACATTATGAACCTTTCAGCAGATTTCATTTTACAGCCACCTGCTCATTTCTTTTTGAGTGCACCTTATAGAAAACTGCTACTCGTAATTATACTAAATAACTGAGAGCTCTTAATTTTATCACCAGGCATAGCATAGCATAGCCAATGGCAGAATTCTTTTATAATAAAAACAATCTATGCTCCTAATCAGGAGGCAGCTGTAGACAGCAAGTGTTTAAACTTTAACTCCAACAATGAATAATTAAATAACAGCTTTATTTGTGTGTGTGTTTTTTAATCTGACTAACTTATGATTAAATAAAGCACTCATAGAAGTGATGGTTTTAGACACTGCCTGCTGTTTCGTCCAAATAAAGTGTCTAAAAAGACCCTAAGCCTATTCAACCATTTGACTATAATTCCAACTCTTGTAGAGGCCATCTTGATTGCCCTTCTGGATCTAGGCAAGGGTCATACCTTCACAAAGAACTGTTTTTCGTATTGCTCTCGCCTATTTACAAAGGAGAGTGTTGAACATATAGTTAAATGGCCCATCACGTAGACACATGAATAACAAAAACTGATCAACTGGTTCCATTATGGATTTATAAAATATTCCTCATCCCCTGATAACCTTACCAGATTTGAAGTGGTTGTTCAAGAGGATTTCTTTTGTAAGCGGCATCTCATGGGGATATTTCTTGACAATGAGTGTCTGCAACATAACGCTGAGGTACAATATCCTGAACCTATTTTAAGTATTTTGTAACATCCCTCAGGATCAATTAGTTGCCTCCTCCAAGAGTGCAAATAGTGATTTTTAGAGTGCGTTGCACGAGTCTTCATTATGGACAGCATAAGAAAGGCTGGACATGCTGTTTACAGACCTCTATCCACTGTGTTTACAAAAGAAAATTCAATATTGTAGTTGTGTATAGTATATCAGTGGCCATCAGTAAATGTTTTATAAACTATTACAATAACTGCACTTTCTGTATTTGTGTGTCATGTGTAAAGGAACTTAATAATTTTTTCTTATTGTTAAATGTATATATAATTATTTGACTCTCACACCTTCGATCCACTTAAAAAGTATTTAACACTGACTGACAAAAGAAGCTTTACACTCTTCATTTATTAAGTTTTAGTATTAGTTACCTTTTGTTGTTCTCATGTCTTCGTGATAAGCTGTGCTGTGCAGTTACTAGTCAAATTGTGCTAAATAATGAAAGCAACTTCTGAAACAGAATGACTTTCTCACTTACGATACCATGGATCCCAGCTCCTTAACTCTGGAAGATTATTTTAATTTTAATTTTGTATGGAGAATTTAGATGGAGGTGATGATCTTCACAATGGCGCTGCTCAACAATAGAGGTACATGAATGTGTTCTTTCTCTTCAAGGCCACCAATGTCAATTTCAATAGAAAGGTCATATTTGCTGCGACATTCAAAACCTGCACTCTTTCTTTTCATTTAATTATGAAGTCCAATTATTTTCTTTCTTAGATGAATAAATGCATTTTAACAACACTTCTTTTTGATCAGGCCACAGGGAATGATAGTACTTAGAATGTACGTGCCTCTATCCTAATCGTACGTTCACACACAACTGCATGTGTATTGATGTAACTAAACTTATGACCCTTACAGTATTAATTCTTATTTTGAACCACTCACTCATGAATGTACGTGCCCTTTTATTTTGTGTTGTCAGTTGGGTGTATTCTTTAATAACTTTACTTTTAATATTCAGTGGCTTCGTTTCCACAATTGACCTTTGCCTGTGTTGCAACAACGCTTCACACAAAATATTTATTATGCGACATTCATACGAATTCTCATTTCAAAATTAAAACACCGGCTGACTAAGAGTCTAACAATCTAACAGGGCAACTACACATGTCATCAAGGTAACCATCAGATATTCTATATTAGTAACAGAATCAAGGAACATGAAACTGAACACAATTCAGCAAATATTCTATTTTAGAGAGACTTCTAAACTGTACACAATTATAATTCACAGTGAAGGTACTTTTGTTCTTGTATCGTGTTGCAAGATCAGCAGGTAACCAAGTCACAGAACAATTACACGAACATTCATAAAACTTATCACCGGCTTTTCTGCAGAAACCATTGTTAACTACTAACAGTAGAAATGATTATCTGGACTGTGACTTTCTAACAACATCTTACATCTGCTTCATTATTAAAACAGTCTGAACAGTGCAGCCAGGTCCTCCTTACATGTATGCTTCCCCAACCTGCAATTAAATAAGCAATTGCAGGACATGAGTCATAGTTGGTGGTTGCAGCAAGAAGAAAAAAGTGCCAAGTCAACCAAAGGTACATGTGATTGAGGCATATTGTCATTCTGTTCCATGTGCCTGTGTATGTAACTATGTGAGAAACTATGTTTAGAGGGATGCAGACATTACCTTTTGTAAATCCCCCCTCCCAGGCCACTTACACTATTTCACAGCTAGGGCCTTTGTGGTCACTTTCTGCTTTGTTGCAGGACAGGCCTGTTGTTATCTGGTTGAGAAGACAGTTTCAGAATAACCTTGTTCAAAAATCTTGTGGTAAGCATAACATTAATCTAAGACAGACACATTTAATTTATTTTTTATAAATAACACATATTCCTCTAAATGGAAATGAAACATAGCTTAGTCCACAGCTCGTGGTCTAGTGGTTAGTATTGCTGCCTCTGGACCACGGGGTCTCAGGTTTGATTCCCAGCCAGGTTCGAGATTTTCTCCGCCCAGGGACTGGGTGTTTGTGTAGTTCTCATCATTTCCTCATAATTCAGAATAATGGAGAGACTGGACAGTGAACAGATTGGGAATTTGTACAGGAGCTGATAATCATGTCATTGAGCACCCCACAAACCAATAGTCATCACTGTCATCAACATAACTTAACCTGTTACAAAGAAGAAAGATCCACAACCATCCAGTGATTACTGGACAATCAACGTTTTATGCACTGTATACGACTGTGAAACACTAATTAAGATAACTAATGAGATGGAATTTGCCATACACAGCTGTAATGCCTTGATGTTGATGTTTCTAGCCTTCAGCAAAGCATTTGATTCCATCAGTATCTTTTACCAGTAGAGGAAATATATTCCTGCTGTGCTCTGTGATAATTTCTCATTGATGCTGAATGTGGTTGCTCTTTGGACTCCAACTTCTATATGTTGGAATTCAAAGGTTTCCTTCAGTAGATGGCATCAGCTGCAACATGGAATGAATAAACAATACTAAATTTAACTTTGTGATGTAAATGAAAAGTACATTTCAGTCCATCAACTATGAAAGCTTCATAAACAGATACGTAGTGATTTTCACTGAGATAAACTCACACTGCAGCATTCTTCTTCAGCACGTGAATGTAGAATTGTGCACAGAATCACCTAAGTGAAAAATCCCTGCAATACACACCTTTATTCATAGATAAAAGCCATTTAGGAAATTTCCCTAGTGTGCAATCACATGTACAAGTCCATGTGCTGATTTAAACTATTCACGTTGTTTCTGCATAATCTTTCACTGATTGCATCAATACCCATTTGCATTGTGATATATTGCGAAATTTTGAACATTCGTGAGTGCCATGATAAACCCTTACTGTTATCATCAATTGTAGGCTTAAACTAAATTTCTCTCTTCTGAAATTTGAGAACAGTAGGCCTGTCCTCATTCAAAACAATCATTCTCTAATTTCATTGTACAAATACATGAGAAATAGGTTAGTCTGAGAATTTTCAGATGCTTCAAAACTATATTTTCATAAGTTTCCGGTATGAGTGTTCTGGATATAAAATTTATTTTGTAGAAAATCAGCATTTGTGGTTCACAGTTCAGTCAAAGAGAGGCTAACGTTGTCCTTTGCATAGTCTATGAGCAATTTGTAGCAAATTTCCGTTTGTGATTTAGATACTGAAGCAAATTTTCTAACTAACATTTGTGTTACATATAGTTTTCTGTTAAAGTAGAACAGCCCCATACATTATCTGCATTTACCATAAATTAACTCTGTTTTTGAGTTTGATAACAAATATAATTAACATGTAAACATTTCATGGAACTACGAATTTTTACCACTGATTTTTGTGTTGCCTTAATAGAAATGTTGTTTTGTGTACTTGCTTCAATTCTTATAGGGTTGCTTCAATTCTTATAGGGAATTAGCAACTTTTTAGCTCAGCAGATTAAAAGACAACCAGCGGGTTTAATTTAAAGTTACTTGTTAAGTTCCTGCACCAAAAAAAAAAAAAAAAAAAAAAAAAAAAAAAAAGGCAGCCTCATTGTGAATGCTGTTCTCAAACACAGGACGAGTTGGTTGATGTTCATAAGCAGCTGGAAATCGCTCTGACTACTGTCAAACAATTGGCAGATGCTGCAAATCGATGTGTTGGAAGAGCTCCTGAGAGTCATGTACCTATGATACCTCTACCAGAGGTACCTTAAGTTTTGTCCTCTCCTGTGGATCCTGTCTTCTCTGCAGAAAATACAGGATCTGTCATTACACGTCCACTTGATTGTGAGTGGCGTGGCAATAGTAGATCTAGCTGTCTGGTGTTGTATCAATCCACCTAACTAACAAGTTTGAGATGTTGTTTTTCACTGTAACTGAAACAGAGCCAGTGGGACTCACTTTACCCGTGTCCCCCTAAATACCGTATTTACTCGAATCTAAGCCGCACCTGAAAAATGAGACTCTAAAATGAAGGGAAAAAAATTTTCCTGAATCTATGCCGCACGTGAAATTTGAGACTCGAAATTCAAGGGGATAGAGAAGTTTTAGGCCGCACCTCCAAATCGAAACAAAGTTGGTCCATTGTAATATGAGACAATTTAGGTCAGATGAATGATGATACAGCTACAGTTGTTTGGTTCGAGTCGTAAGCTTAGCAGTTAAGCTTTATCAGGTAGCCATTGCTATGCGTCAGGTGCTCCGTTCGTATTTATACGGGTATCCTTCCTTTTCCGCGTGCTTCATCTGGTTTGAATTGATTGCTTATTTTTCTTTGATCTGATAAGTGCCATTCTCTTTGTTATAGGTGTTTACATCACTTGAAGCTGAAAATGCATTACTGTACTGTGTCGTGCATTGTTTGTTGCATTCTGATAATGAGTGTTTACGACCTGTCGCCGCTCGCGGCATGACCTGCTTTTGTGCGCGTTACTGCCGCTTACAATTAAAAAAAAAAGAGAGAGGAATTATCTCATTGGCGAAACGATGGCAAGAGACTGCTATTTGCTGTTACTTACACTGCTGCTTTCTTTGATAATGATCAACAAGAACCAAATAATAGACTGCGTATGATAGAAGATGTTCTGAATGAGAGTTTAGCGAAAATTTTTCTCCGTTTGAAAATCTTTGCATACGCCTCTTTAGTACATTACATTCTGCACGGAACTTAGAGACATCTTAGATTTAAAAATCTAGTGAGTTGCCGTGCTTCATTTCTGACTGTATCACTATTAGGCATAAGAATAATACGAATATAAATATGACATGATATGTATATTCTTCAGCGTTTGCTGTTGTCTCACTCTAGTTTTGTACTTAATTAAGCAGAAAGGATTTAAATGAGATGATAGCAAACACGAAAGGATACATGGCAAAATGTTTATATTCGTATTATTCTTATGGTAAAGAGAATACTGCATGTTATTCACAATTCATAAAAGTTCCTATTAGCAACCATCTCTTCTCACAGGTAGGAAAAAATTCAGAACGTAGAGTTGGCCATATTGACAAACATCCCGAACAGTCTTGCCAGTCGGATTTTCATTGTACATTGAAATGCTACTACATTCGAAGATGAACAACATTAGAGAAAACCTCAGTTCACTTGTACACACGTTCTTCAATCATACTGTAATCATCAGTGAAGACTTTGATCATCTAACAGTTAACTGGTTGTGATAAGACAGCCTCTGGAATTTTACTAATTGCCTTCTCTGAAAATTACCTAGAACAGGATGGAAATATATTGGATCTACTGGTAACAAATAGACATCACCTCTTTCTACATCTACATGGATACTCTGCAAATCACATTTAAGTGCCTGGCAGAGGATTCATCGAACCACCTTCACAATTCTCAATTATTCCAATCTCGTATAGTGCATGGGTAGAATGAACACCTATATCTTTCCATACGAGCTCTGATTTCGCTTATTTTATCTTTGTGATCATTCCTCCCTATGTAAGTTGGTGTCAACAAAATATTTTCGCATTCGGAGGAGAAAGTTGGTGATTGGAATTTCGTGAGAAGATTCCGTTGCAACAAAAACGCCTTTCTTTTAATGGTGTCCATCCCAAATCCTGTATCATTTCTGTGACACTCTGTCTCATATTCCGTGATAAAGCAAAACGTGCTGCCTTTCTTTGAACTTTTTTGATGTACTCCGTCAGTCCTATCTGGTAAGGATCCCACACCGCGCAACAGTATTCTAAAAGAGGACGGACAAGCGTAGTGTAGGCAGTCTCTTTAGTAGGTCTGTTACATTTTCTAAGTGTCCTGCAAATGAAACACAGTCTTTGGTTAGCCTTCCCCACAACATTTTCTGTGTGTTCCTTCCAATTTAAATTGATCGTAATTGTAATTCCTAGGTATTTAGTTGAATTTATGGCTTTTAGATTAGACTGATTTATCGTGTAACCAAAGTTCAATGCGTTGTTTTTAGGACTCGTGTGGATGACCTCACATTTTTCGTTATTCGGGGTCAACTGTCACTTTCTGCACCATTCAGGTATTTTTTCTAAATCTTTTTGCAGTTTGTTTTGATCTTCTGATGACTTTATTAGTCAATAAATGACAGCGTCATCTGCAAACAACCAAAGATGGCTGCTCAGATTGTCTCCCAAATCGTTTATATAGATAAGGAACAGCAAAGGACCTATAACACTTCCTTGGGGAACGCCAGAAATCACTTCTGTTTTACTCTATGACTTTCCATCAATTAAATGAACTGTGACCACTCTGACAGGAAATCACAGATCCAGTCACATAACTGAGACGATATTCCATAAGCACGCAGTTTCACTACGAGCCGCATCTTTGAGGATGTCCACATCAAAATCGTGTAATGGTTGTGGCAACAATGATTACCAAAGTACAAAGGACAACTATAACAAGCAGAATGATACATATGTTCAGTAAACTAGATAAAAGTCAGTAGTGTCCTATCTCACTGAGGAACTTGAAACTTTCAGCACAGGGCAGGAGCATGTAGAGGAACTCTGGTTCAAGTTTAAAAGAATAGTTGATCATGCACTGGATAAATATGTACCCAGTACAACAGTTCATAATGGGAGAGAACCTCCATGATATCTAGTCACTGTAAAGAAACTTCTTAAGAAACAGAGATTCCTGCATAATAAGTGTAAAACAAAGCATAGAGCTATAGATAAGATAGAGAGATGCTGATTGAAACACATTTGGGTATCAAGAGCAATGTGTGATGCCTTCAATGACTACCAGAGCAGAATAGTGTCAAGTGAACCTTCACAGTACCCATGAAACTCTGGTCATATGTAAAGGCTTTTAGCAGCACCAAAGTTACTGTCCAGTCCCTAGTGAATGACGCAGGAAACGAAATTGAGGGTACCAAAGCAAATGTGAAATGCTTAACTCCATTTCCAAATGTTCCTTTGCAAAGGAAAACTCAGGAGAATTGCTTCAATTTAATCCTCACACTACTGAAAAGATGATGAAATGAGTATCAGTGACAGTGCTGTTGACAAACAGCTGAAATCATTAAAACTGAACAAAGCTCTAGACCCTGATGGAATCCCTGTCAGATTCTATACTGAATTTGCAGCTGAGTCAGCCACTCTTCTAATATAATCTATCACAGATCCCTTGGGGGGGGGGGAACAACAACAAAACAACAACTGTGCCCAGTTTTTGGAAAATGGCACATCTACTACCCTTCTAAAAGAAGGGTAGTACATGTGATTTTCAAAACTACCGAACAATATCCTTGACATCGACTCACTGTAGAGCCTTTGAACATATTCCAAGCTCAAACATAATGAGGTATTTTGAACAGAATGACTTCCTTGGTGCCATCCAGCATGGATGTCGAAAACATTGATCATATGAAACCCAACTCACACTTTTCTCACATGACATCTGAAAGCTTCAGATTAAGGCAACCAGGTAGTTGGAGTATTTGTTGATTTCTGAAAAGTAACTGACTCAGTACAGCAGCTACAGCTATGCTTACTATCAAAAGCACAAACATACGGGGTACCAAGTGAAACTTGTGTCTGGATTGAGGACTTTTTGGTATGGAGGACACAGCATGTTATCTTGGAGGGAGAGTCATCATCAGTTGTAGAAGTAGCTTCGGGTGCACCCTCGGGAAGTGTGTTGGGACCCTTGCTGTTCACGTTTTATATTAATGATCTGGCAGACAATATTAATAATAAAATCTGGCTTTTTGCAAATGATGCCATTATCTATAATGAAGTACTGGCAGAAAGAAGCTGCATAAATATTCAGTCAGGTCTTGATTAGATTTCAATGTGGTGTACAGATTTGCTCTAAATGTTCAAAAATGTAAAATTTTGCACTTTGCACAACAAAAATATGTTATGTCCTAAGACTATAATATCAATGGGTCACAGTTGTAATCTGCCACCTTATACAAACACCCGGGTGTAACACTTTGTAGGGATATGAAATGGAATGATTACATAGGTTCAGTCGTAGGTAAAGCAGGTGGTAGACTTTGGTTTATTGGTAGAACACCAGGGAAGTGCTATCAGTCTACAAAGGAAATTGTTTACAAATCACTCACATGACAGGTTATACAATATTGCTCAAGTATATGGGAGCCATACCGGATAGGACTTACAGGGGATATTGGACTTAGACAGAGGTGGGCAGCACTAAAGATCATATGTCTGAATTTGTGGGAGAGTGTCTCAGAGATACTGAAAGAACTGAACTGGCAGACTCTTGAAGATTGATGTAATCATGATAAAGTCCATTGATAAAGTTTCAAGAATCAGCCTTAAATAATGACCCTAGGAATATACTAACCCCCCCCCCCCAAGTATCACTTGCACAGGGATCACGAGGATAAGATTAAGCATTCAAACAATCATTCTTCCCTTGTTCTGTACATGAATGGAACGGAAGAAACTCTACTAATTGGTATAACTAGATATACCCTCTGCCATTCACAGTACAGATGTTGATGTAGATCTCATTAATGCTGTTACCGGTATGTAAAAAACCATTTCTATGCTGAAGACCTCCAGCTTTGCATGGGTGGCAGTCCTGAAGATATCAATACTGTAATTTCACACAGTTGCCAGTTGTGTTCAGTACTGAGATGAGCTCAGAACCTGAGCCTAATATTAAAGATGAGAAATTATCTGCTGCTTTTAGTGTCTCATCAGAAGATGATCAGTTCTGAATTTTGTCAAGACTTATTGAGTATTCTGTTGGCAGTGCTATAATATCATATCACCAATCTGTGAAGAACTTTGATACACCTTTGAATGACAACCTCAGCTGGGTAAAAATCCCTGTTGCCACATCTAGGAAGTATTATGCTTCACTAATCCTCCTTAAATTACGGGAACAAATTTTGATACGACTGTTTAATAGGAATTATGCAATCAATCATTTCTTGAACATCTACAACTTTGATATAATCCAGCACAGAAAGAGAAGCAAGAACTCTTAGCAACTGAGTAACTTATTACAGGTACTCATGTCTGTTACATCTGCACATCCATCTGTTTGACTATGTCCTGCACATCACTCTGTTTGACTGTGTCAGTATTTCATGTCATTTGATATACCAAATTTGAGTAGGGAAGTTACACGGAAGCTTAACTCAAGGAATGCACAGCAAGACAGGCCAAAGGAATCAAGACAGGACAAAGGAATCAGTTATAAATTTCCATCTTCGATTATGAAAAACCATTTTTTTCTTGTTCATAAAACTTTAACAGCATATGGAGATAAGTTTTATGACTGAGGCGTTAACACACAAATAAATAAATATAATTGACTTTCATAATAAATAAACTTAAAATGTTACACGACACTGGTATTTCAACAGGAAATTATAAAACACTTTTGGAGCCATACTTAAAATTTTTCTTTGTGTGAGTGAAACATAGCTACATAAAATTCAAACTTACCAAATAAAACTCAAACTTGTTACATCAGTTTCAACATAAGCACCATACAACTGAAGAAAAAATAAGACTGTAGGCTAGAAAGTACTGCAACTGTTTAGAGAGTGTTAGATCTCTGTGCTTATAATTCAGAGCAACTACCAAATGAACAATGAAGCACATTAAAAAAATCTCAGAGTGATATTTCACACACAGCTCACCACTAATTGAGCATTAAGCCACAAGTCCTTGAATAACTTAGGTAGTTATTTACAATGCATACATACTTAGAAAATAAATATATTTAAATTATGACTAATGACAGATTATTCAAATACAAAATATACAAAATATTTGTACCTCTTAATTTTTTGTTTAATAATTCACAGTACCCCACAAAAGTGGAACCTTTTTTCATAACAAATGTCAAAAAACTGATTTATGACATCTTAGATAAGACTTGGAACAGCTTAGTATTTAAAAATAGTATGAATTTCGCTGTCTTAGGAACATGACATCATCTTTTATTTTAAAGAAACTTACTTAACCACTTCATCAGAACACTCTGTGATCACTAAGTTCTCTTAGTTTTTTTAAAACAGTATCACTCAGCTTGGTCCTTGTGAGAATTAGTATGTCAACATGACACAATTTTTCACTGCAAACAGAAAAACAGGATATTTAATACGAACATATCTCTCTTCTACAAAATCATCTTATCAATATGATTTTTCCTCTTTCAGTCAGCATCAGTTACAAATTTTAACATCACAACACTTAAAAATAAAACATATTTCACAATACTACGCAGAATACCATGATTATTAATGTTGCAGCAGTACTATAGCTGCCATGTTGGAGGAAGACAATTTGTGATGTTCCTCTTATATTGGACCACATTTTATTGGCTAATTTTAATGTTTTATTGGGATGCTGCAGTTAATAAGAGCAACTCACTTTCTTGAGCGGGACTACAGAGTGCTATATTGGCAAGTAAGGAGTAGTTCCCATGACCAGAACACAGGCAGTGATAAAATATTCACCATACGGCACCAGAGTACCCTTTTGTGTGAGTCATGATGTGCAAGCTGGGAGAGTGAATCCTAGTCCGAGACCGTAACACCTGGTACCCTCAGGCATTTAGGTGTAAAGCTAAGACGTTTTTGTTATTGAATATTTATTATTAAAAGCCACTTTGAGCATATTAAATGCTAGGGGAAGCCTAAGCATCATTAAAACTGCGCTGCTTCTGTGTCAATACATAGTAAACTACTTATATCGGAAAAGAAAGACAATTTTTAACCCCTCGACAACATCCAAATAGCCCCAAAGTTATACAAAATGTACTTGAGATTTCTGATGCATGCTAAGCTGGTCAGTTGAATTCAGGGTTCAATTCAGTCCTAATCTCTGTGCAACCCATGCTCTCAATTCTTCATAATTTTGAAGTTATCTATGTTAACAGTGTCAGTGTTAACTATTTTAGAATGTCATCAATAAATGCACTGTAGTGGCATCAATAAATGCACTGTAGTGGCATCAATAAATGCACTGTAGTGGCATCAATAAATGCACTGTAGTGGCATCCCAGAATTAATTTAGAGTTGATTAGGTACCTGCATTTCCACCAACAACCACACAGATAGACTGTATGCAACTTTGAAAGAACCCAATAGCATTGCAAGAACTGCTTCAAGGGACTACATCAGTGAGAAAATGACACATGAAAGGTGGGGACGAGTTCTAAGCACTGGGTCTCTAAGTTGATCCACGAAAGGTTAACTTAACTTTTGCAGTCTTACATGCGAAGGAGTGACTTTTATACAAGTTTAGTACCATTCTTGCTGTGTGGCATCTCTATGCTGGGAATAATTTGTTCAAAAGCCAGTATTGTGTATAGGAGATGCAAACTGACATTCATTGATTCAGAATGCCAGTACTGCAAACTAATAAGAGGAATAGTGTCAAAATTTAGTATAGATTTAGAATTGTGCTGGAAGTGAACTGTGAACTAAGAGTGACTGTAATTGTGGGTAGTAATGTGGTTGGTTGGTTGACTGATTGATTGATTCGGGGGGAGGAGACCAATGAGGGAGGTTATCAAACCCATTGGATTAGGGAAGGATGGGGAAGAAAGTCAGCCATGCTCTTGCAAAGTAACCATCACAGCATTTGCCTTAAGTGATTTAGGGAAATCACGAAAAAGCCAGAAATGGGTCTCAACTGTTGTCCGCCCGTATGTGAGTCCAGTGTAATGTGAGGTGGTATTATGCACATCACAGAGTGCAAAAAATATGCATAGCAGAATGTAATAACTTAATGTTGCAGAAACATTGAATCTGTGTCCCAGGATTATAAAAATTTTGTGAGTTAAATATAATGAATTATCATCAGAAAGACAATATGAGAAGGAAGAAGGAATATAGTGGCAGCAGACATGATGAGGCTAGTGATGCGTTCACAGGAAGAAACATCATGCTTGGAAAAGATGTGGAAAGCAATTCAGTACACAGTGAAAGATGTAAGGGTGTACGCTTGAGATGCACACTCAAAGTCCAGAGTTCGGCACATGGAAGAGGTGCATGCACATTCTGCAACCAGTAACATCATTCAGAAGGCAAGTGAGCTTAAACAAAGAAGCAATGTCTCTCATTAGTTATAAGAAGAGGTTAATAATTAGTAGTAATTAAATATTATGGTGTGTGTTGCTCGAGATGACCTAAAATGAAAAGGCAGAGCATGGTAAGTGATTTAGCAGAAAGTGAAGAGCCAGAAATGGTTCAAGAAATTTTAGGCTACATGCCAGACTCTGTTTAAGAAAGAACTCAGGCAGTAAGTAAATGGGGTGAAACTAATGAGAGTAAAAGTGTAAACTTTAATATGCAAGAAATGTTACAAGCAAAATAGAAGCACCTAAAAAGAAACCCGAAAAAAGTGGAGACAGCTATCACTGAAAAAAAAAAAATAGATCAATATCTCCTAGCATACTAACAGCAAATTAGAAGAATCTGCTAAGGCTACTAACAAAAAGTTTGGTGTCATAAGGAAAAATTCATGGAGAATAATGACAAAATGGAGGTTTCTGTAATTAAAAAGATACCAACAGTTATTATGAATTCTAGCAAAGAATTTAAAGAAATGAATGAAAGAATTACAAGTTCCACCAATATTATGAGAAGGAAAGTTGCCACTCACCCAATAGCGGAGATGCTGAGTCACAAACAGGCACAACAAAAAGACTCTCACAAATAAAACTTTCGGCTATTGGCCTCCAACACACACACACACACACACACACACACACACACACACACACACACACACACACACACACACAGAAGCACTCAGCTCGGTGATCGACGTGTTAACCTTTATGAAGGAGATGTTGCAGTAAGGATGGCCGATCCAGCAGCAGACGTGAGGGGACAATACCAGCTCTGGTCCTCTCTGCAGCCGCTGTCAATCATCAACCCAGGATTAGCAGACATTGTGGCAGACTCGCTTGCTGCCAATGCTGACCACATCAGTGAGCCGTTGTCGAGATCATGTGGGGCCTAGGCCCTGTGCATCTGCCGTCACAACCGGGTGAGCCATCGACGCTGGGGGACTGCAGCCCGTTCCGCCCGTCCACTGCGGACGAGCCACCAGTGGGAGCAGGGAAGAAGACGGGGTGGGATAGAGTACACTCCGCACTACGAGAACGCTTCTGGTGCCGACAGTGCCGGGACTCCAACCCGGAGCCTTCCACGCGCAGCAGCTTGCTGTCCACAGCTGAGCTGCCACCCAGCCCCATTCCTCCGCTACGTCACAGCACGCGGCGCTGCACTAGCAAGACTGTGTGGCCCGGATCTGGTGTCATCGTTACGAGTCAGCGAGGACTCGGGGAAGGCCGTTGATATCACCAAGCCACATTGTACTCAGCAGGAAAAAAGGTGTTATGAATTAAGAATGTTTCTTTGGCCTTTCTGACGCTTCTACAGCCATTTCCTAGCATCCTGACAACTGGAGAGGTCAGAGCTCGGCCATCCAGTCCACCGTAGGCGACCGGGGCACCTACAGCTGGAGTGGTAACAGGGAAGTGACTGGATGGGTGAGCACAGTGACTAATGAACGTTGAGGCCGGGAGGGTTATGAGAACGTAGGATGTATTGCAGGGAAAGTTCCCACCAGCACAATTCAGAAAAGCTGGTGTTGGTGGGAAGGATCGATATTGCACAGGCTATGTAGCAGTCACTGAAATGAAGCATGGTCCACTTGTTTCTTGGCCACAGTGTGTCGGTGGCCATTTTTGCAGACAGACATCTTGTTGGTTTTCATGCCTACAGGTAATGCAGCACAGTGGTTGCAGCTTAGTTTGTAGACCACATGACTGGTTTCACAGGTAGCCCTGCCTTTGATGCGATAGGTGACGTTAGTGACCAGATTGGAGTAGGTGGTGGTGGGAGGATGTATGGGACAAGTCTTGCAGCTAGGTCTATTCTGGGGTATGGGCCAAGAGGTAAGGGACTGGGAGCAGGGGTTTTGTGAGGATGGACGAGTATACTTTGTAGGTTCGGTGGATGGCAGATTACCATTGTGGAAGGGGTGGGAAAAATAGTGGGCAGGATATTTCTCATTTCAGGGCATGACAAGAGGTAATAAAAACACTGGCAGAGAATGTAAATCAATTACTCCAGTCCTGGGTGAGGTGTGAGGGGAATGCTCCTATGTGGCCGGACGGTGGGACTTTGGGAGGTGGTGAGAGACTGGAAAGATAAGGCATGGGAGGTTTGTTTTTGTACAAGGTTGAGAGGATAATTACGGTCAGTGAAGGCTTCAGCGAGACCCTTGGTATATTTCACGACAGACTGCATGTCACTGCAGATGCGACGACCATGGGTAGCTAGGCTGTACGGAAGGGACTTCTTGATATGGAACGGGTGGCATCGTCAAAGTGGAAGTATTGCTGGTGGTCAGTAGGTTTGATATGGACGGAGGTACTAATGTAGCTAACTTTGAGGTGGAGGTCAAAATCTAGGAAGTTGGCTTGTTGGGTTGAGTAGGACCAGGTGAAGTAAATGGGGGAGTAGTAGTTCAGGTCTGGAAAAATGTGGATAGGGTGTCCTCAACTTTGATCCAGATATCAAAGATGTCATCGATGAATCTGAACTAGGAGAAGGGTTAGGATTATGGGGTTTTATGACGGATTCCTCTAGATGGCCCATGACTAGGTTGGCATACGATGGTGCCATGCAGGTGTCCATAGCTGTACCCTGGGTTTGTTTGTAGGTAACGCCTTCAAAGGAGAAGTAATTGTGGGTGACGATGTAATTGGTCATAGCGACTAGGAAGCAGGTTGTTCGTTTGGAATCTGTCAGGTATTAAGAAAGGTAGTGTTCAATAGTCATAACGCCATGGGCATTTGAAATGTTATTGTAGAGGCAGGTGGCATCAATAGTGCTGAGCAGGGCACTGTGTGGTAAAGGGACAGGAACAGTAGAAAGTCCATGGAGGGGATGATTGGTATCTTTTATATAGCAGGGTAGGTTCCGGGTAATAAGTTGACGGTGTTGGTCTACGAGAGCAGATATTCTCTCAGTGGGGGCACAGTAACCGGCCACAATGGAGCATCCTGGGTGGTTAGGTTTATGAACTTTGGGAAGCACATAGAAGGTAGGAGTGTGGGTAGTGGAAGGGGTGAGTAGAGAGATGGACTCTGGGGAGAGGTTCTGGGATGGGCCTAAGGATTTGAGTAGTGACTGGAGATCCTGCTGGATTACTAGAGCATGTCACTGTTGGTGGAAGTATCAGACAGCTGGCAGAGTCCTTCAGCCAGGTAATCCTTCCAGTTCAAAACAACAGTGGTGGAGCCTTTGTCCACAGGTATAATTATAAGGCTGTGATCAGTTTTTAGATGGTGGACTGCAGGTCATTCTGCGGATGCAACATTAGTCGGTGAGTTGAGGGATTTGGGCAAGGTTTGAGGTTAAGAAATTCTGGAAAGTTAACAGAGGTGATCTGTGGGCAGTGGGGTGGATCATAGTTTGATATAGTGAACTGAGTTAGGCAAGGTTCAATATTGATCTTTGGTTGAGTCTGAGTGGTAGGGTTGGTGGCGAAAAAGTGTTTCTACTGTATGGATCAGGAGGAGGAGGAAAGGTCTTCAACAAGTCCTGCACGATTGAATTTTGGGAATGGGGCAAACGGCGAGGCCTTTGGAAAGGAGTGATATTTCTGTGGCACTAAGGCTTCTGGAGGAAATTTCCATGACTGTGTTGCAGGTCTGTTTAGGTTCTGCATTCTGTGTGGTGGTGGTGGGAGGGGTAAGTGTAGTGGGTCTATGAGACAGGGTTTGTCAGTTATGAGGGGACGTGGGGGAGGTTTGGAGGTTGTTGTAGAGGTGGTGGACAGTGGTACTCCAAGGTGGGAGTAGGAAGTGAGCAGGGTGGAGAGCTTTTTGAGATGGTATCGTGCATGTTGCTAAAGTTCCTGCAGGGCAAGACTTTAAATGTGTGTTATGGGTTCCAGGAATATGAGATTGCGGATAGAGAGAAGGTACTGCAGGGAGATTTGGGCATGATTGATATTGTTTTGCAGGACTATGTTGGGGTCAGCTAAAGATTGGCAGAATCTGAACAGGTGGGGTTCATTGTGGAAGGAGAGGTGGCAGATAGAGATGGGTACTTTGATGTTATGGCCATTAGGGGGGATTCCTTGCGTCAAGCAACAATGCAGGAACAGTATGTGGGACTGGCATCTGGCTAGGGATAAGGAAATTTTTTTGTATTGCTGGAGATGGAAGAAGCAAGGATCCACGGTGGTGGAAAAATGTGAAAAATTATGCAAATAATGTAGATTTATGTACAAACATTTTGCATTAATACACCCAAATACGTGTTAAAATTCACAAAAAGCACAAAATGGATGCAAAACGGGGGAAGAAGATGAAATCTGCAGGAGAAAGTGTGAGGGGTGGGCAGGGGTTCGTAGGACGAGATACAATATCGCATGGCACCAGAAAGGTGTGGGAGTTGACACGCAAATGTGTGGGAAATGACACAGGGAAAGTGGTCAATTTGAAAGTACAGAATTAATTATATCGGTGGGAGTAATGTGGGACATAAGATGCTGCAACAAGAATCAGTGTGGTCTTGTAGCCATCTGTTATGCGCAGCTGAGACAGTTGATACAGACTGGCTTATAAGTAGGGCGTGCAGTGCAGTTTGTAAGGTGACAAGAGAAATGCAGGAAAGAATAGAAGCAGGATGGACACTGAGTATAGCGATGCAAAAGAAATTGGTAACAAAGGAAAACAGCATACCAAGAAGTCCCTTCCGTACAGCCTACCACCCACGGTCGTCGCACATCCAGTGACGAGCAATCCCTCTCAAAATATACCGAGGGTCTCACTGAAGACTCCACTGACCATAATTATCCCCCCAACCTTGTACAAAAACAAATCTCCTGTGCCTTATCTTTCCAGTCTATCACCGCCTCCCAAAGTCCCACAATCCCGATCGTATAGGAGCATTACCCTTGTAACTCAGTACCACCCAGGACTGGAGCAACTGAATTACATTCTCCACCAGGGTTTTGATTACCTCTCATCGTTGCCATCCACCGAACGTATGCGATATACTCGTCCATCCTTAAACAACCCTGCTCCCAATCTCTTACCTCATGGCTCATACCCCTGTAATAGACCTAGATTCAAGACCTGTCCCATACATCCTCCCACCACCACCACCACCACCACCACCACCACCACCTCCCATTCCAGTCCAGTCCAGTCCAGTCCAGTCCAGTCCCTAACATCACCTATCACATCAAAGGCAGGACTACCTGTGAAACCAGTCATGTGGTTTAGAAACTAAACTGCAACCACTGTACTGCATGAATGGCCACAGACCAACTGTGACCAAGAAACAAGTGGACCATCCTTCATTTCAATGACTGCTTTACAGCTTGTGCCATATGGATCCTTCTCATCGACACCAGCTTTCCTGGACTGCACATGTGGGAACTTTTCCTGCAATGAAACCTACATTCCCATAACCCTCCTGGCCTCACCTTTGTTAGTCACTGTCCTCACCAATCCAGCCCCTTCCCCGTTCCCATTCCAGCAATAAGGAGCCATCATTCCACCACCACACCCAGACTTTTTTTTCTCTTTCTTTCCGCTACTTCCCCTGCCCCAGGCTCCTCCTTACTCCTACCCAGTCACCACTCCCATCATGCACTGGTGCTGCTGCTTGCTGCGTGGTTTCAGTTGTCTGAGACTGCATTCATGTGTGTGAGTTGCGTTTGCATGAGCCAAAAGCTTAAACTGTGAGCGTCTTTTTGCTGTGCCTATTGGCGCTCAACATCTCCACTATTTGGTGTGTGGCAGCACCCTGGATTTTCCATTGTTTGATTTTTGCCCGACAGCTTTTCTTCGATCCTAACCCAGTGATGCTTTACTTTCCTATTATTTTCTTTTGCCTCGCTATACTCAATGTCCGTCCTCTTTCTCTTTTTTCCTGCATTTCTCTTGTTGCCTTACAAACTGCACTGCACACACTACTTATGAGCCACACTGTATCAACTGTATTGGCTACGCACAACAGATAGCTACACGACCACACTGATTGTTGGTGCAGCATCTTATGTCCCTCATTTCTACCACCAATATAATTAATCCTATACTTTCAAACTGATCACTCTTCCAGTGTCATTTCCTGTATTTTTGCATGTAACTCCCGCGCCTTTCCAGTGCCACATGATATTGTATCTCATTCTCATTCTACGTATCCTCCCCCCTCCCCCCCCCCCCCCTCACACACACACACACACACACACACACACACACACACACACACACACACACACACACACACACACACACACTCACTCACTCACTCACTCTCTCTCCGTTCTATGCCAGTTTGCACACCCTAATTCCACCATCCAGTCCCATCTGTCATTTGTCATCCCCTTCTTCACACTTATCCACCCTCAGACCTGCTATCCACAGTGAAGGTATTCTTTACGTTGACCCTTGTGACTTCTCACCAATTTTAGTGAGTTTTTGCCTTTCACTATTGTCGACTCCCTCAGATTTCATAATGTTTCCCCCTTTTTGCATCCATTTTATCCTTTTCATGAATTTTTCACATGTATTTGGGTGTACTTTTGTGAAATTTTTCGGACATAATTCTACATTATTTACATATACTTTTGCATTTTTTCCACCATCATGGATCCTTGCTCCTTCCATCTGTGTCAATACAGAAAAGTTTCCTTATCCCTAGCCACATCCCAGTCCCACATACTGTTCCTGCGTTGTTGCTAGGTTCAAGGAATCCTCACTAATGGCCATAACATCAAATTACCCATCTCTGTCTGCAACCCCTCCTTCTGCAATGACCCCCACCTGTTCAGATTCCGCAAATCCTTAGCTCACCCCAACATAGTCCTGTAAAAACAAATCAATCAAGCCCAAACCTCCATGCAGTACCTTCACTCTATCTGGAAAATCCCTGCTATGCAATCCCAATTTCCTGGAACCCTAACACACATTTAAACTCTTGCCCTGCAGGAACTTCAGCAACATGCACAATGCCACCTCGAAAAGCTCTCCACCCTGCTCACTTCCTACTACCACCTTGGAGTACCACTGTCCACCACCTCTACAACAATATCCAAACCACCTCCGCATCACCTCATACCTGACAAACCCTTTCTCTCAGAGCTACTACACTTATCCCACCCCCCAAAACTCACTCCCACCACCATACAGAATCAATAACCTAAACAGACCCACAACACAGTCATGAACCTTTCCTCCAGATGCCTTAGCCCCACAGAAATATCAATCCTTTCCAGAAGCCTCACATTTTGCCCCACTCCCAAATCCAATAGTGCAGGACTTGTTAATGATCTTCTTTCCTTCTCCCGGTCCCTACAGTGGAAACACTTTTTCGCCACCAACCCTAACACTCAGACTCAACCAAAGACCAATATTGAACCTTGCCCAACTCAGTTCACTTCTGTGTCCAACCGTGATCCACCTCCACTGCTCCCAAACCACCCCGTTAACTTTCCAGAATTTCTTAACCTCGAACTTGCCTCACCATCATTACCCAAATCCCTCAACTCGCAGACTAACCTCACATCGGCAAAACAAGTCGCAATCTCCCACCTAATAACTGATCATGACCTTATAATCCTACCTGTGGGCAAAGCCTCTACCACTGTTGTTCTGAACCGCAAGAATTACCTGGTGGAAGGACTCTGCCAGCTGTCTGATACTTCCACCTACAAACCTTGTCATGGTGACACCATTGTAGTAATCCAGCGGGATCTCCAGTCACTACTCAAATCCTTAGGCCCATCCCAAAACCTCTCCCCAGCGTCCATCTCTCTACTCACCCCTATCACTCCCCGCACTCGTACCTCCTGCGTGCTTCCTAAAAGTCCATAAACCTAACCACCCAGGATGCCCCATTGTGGCCGGTTACTGTACGCCCACTGAGAGAATCTCTACTCTCGTAGACCAACACATTCAACCTATTACCTGGAACCCACCCCCTCCATCCATTCTCCACTGTCCCTGTCCCTTTACCACATGGTGCCCTCCTTCCTAGTTGCCATGGCCAACTATATCCTCACCCACAATTACTTCTCCTTTGAAGGCATTACCTATAAACTAAGCCGGGGTATGGCTATGGACACCCACATGGCACCATCCTATGCCAAACTATTCATGGGCCATCTAGAGGAATCCTTCCTAAAAACCCAGAATCCTAAACCCCTCACCTGGTTCAGATTCATTGATGACATCTTTGCTATCTGGATCAAAGGTGAGGACACCCTATCCTCATTCCTCCAGAACCTCAACAACTTCTCCCTCATTTGCTTCACCAGGTCCTCATCAACCCAATAAGCCACCTCCCTAGATGTTGACCTCCACCTCAAAGATGGCTCCATCAGTACCTCTGTCCATATCAAACCCACTGACCACCAGCAATACCTCCACTTCGACAGCTGCCACCCATTTCCAAGCAGTCGCTTCCGTACAGCCTAGTTACCCATGGTCGTCGCATCTGCAGTGACATGCAGTACCTCTTTAAATATACCGAGGGTCTCACTGAAGCCTTCACTTACTGTAATTATCCTCCCAACCTTGTACAAAAACAAACCACCTGTGCTGTATCTTTCCAGTCTCTCACCACCTCCCAAAGTCCCACTGTGGCCACAGAGGAGCATTACCCTCGTAACTCAGTACCACCGAGGACTGTAGCAATTGAATTACATTCTCTTCCAGTATCTTGATTATCTCTTGTCATGCCCTGAAATGAGAAATGTCCTGCCCACTGTCCTTCCCATCCCTCCCACAGTAGTATTCCGCCATCCACCGAACCTACAAAATATACTCGTCCATCCTAACACAACCCCTGCTCCCAGTCCCTTACCTGATGACCCATACCCCTGTAATAGACCTAGATGCAAGACTTGTCCCATACATCCTCCCACCATCACCTACTCCAGTCCGGTCACTAACATCACCTATTGCACGAAAGGCAGTGCTACCTGTGCAACCAGTCATGTGGTCTACAAGCTAAGCTGCAACCACAGCACCGTATTCCATGTAGGTACAACAACCAATAAGCTGTCTGTCCGCATGACTGGTCACCAACAAACTGTGACCAAGAAACAAGTGAACGACCCTGTTGCTGAACACCCTCCCAAACATGATATCCTTCATTTCAATGAATGCTTCACAGCCTGTGCTACACGGATCCTTCCCATCAACACCAGCTTTCCTGAAATGTGTGGGTGGGAACTTTCCCTGCAATATATCCTACGTTCCTGTAACCCTCTGGTACCAACCTTTGTAAGTCACTGTCCTCACCCATCCAGTCACTTCCCTATTCATGTTCAAACACTACACAGCCGTAATTCCACTGTCACACCCAGTGTTTTCATTTTTATCCTTTTCCGCTCCGTCCCCCCCCCCCCCCCCCCTTCCTAACATCACCCCTGCACTCCGTTTAACCTGCAACACTTCAAACACTTCACTGTCTGCCAACCCCACCATACTATCCCTCTCCCTCCCCGCCCCAGCCTCCTCCTCACCCCCACCCAGTCGCCACTCCCATTATGCACTGGTGCTGTTGTTCGCAGTCTGGTTTCAGTTGCTTAAGACTACAGTCGCGTGCACGAGTTGCATTTGTGTGCGTGTGCATTCGTTGTTGACAATGGCCAAAAGCTCAAAAGCTTTGGGGCAGAGGGGGGTAGCGGAGGGGGGGGGGAACGGAGGAGGCAACGGAGGGGGGGGGGGGGAACGGAGGAGGCAACGGAGGGGGGGGGGGACGGAGGGGGGGAGCAGAGGGGGAACGCAGGGGGGAGCAGAGGGGGAGCGGAGGGGGGGCGGAGGGGGGGCGGAGGAGGGAGCGGAGGGGGGGTCGGAGGGGGGGTCGGAGGGGGGGTCGGAGGGGGGGCGGACGGGGGGGCGGAGGGGGGGCGGACGGGGGGGGCGGACGGGGGGGGCGGACGGGGGGCGGAGGGGGGGCGGAGGGGGGCGGAGGGGGGGCGGAGGGGGGGCGGAGGGGGGCGGAGGGGGGCGGAGGGGGGGCGGAGGGGGGCGGAGGGGGCGGAGGGGGGGCGGAGGGGGGCGGAGGGGGGGCGGAGGGGGGGGCGGAGGGTGGGCGGAGGGGGGCGGAGGGGGGCGGTGGGGGGGCGGAGCGGGGGCGGAGGGGGGGGCGGAGGGGGGGCGGAGGGGGGGCGGAGGGGGGGCGGAGGGGGGCGGAGGGGGGGCGGAGGGGGGGCGGAGGGGGGGCGGAGGGGGGGCGGAGGGGGGGCGGAGGGGGGGCGGAGGGGTGGCGGAGGGAGGGGGAGGAGGGGGGTGGAGGGGGGGTCGGAGGGGGGCGGAGGGTGGGAAGCGGAGGGGGGGAGAGAGGTGTGAGAGGGGGGAGCTGAGGGGGTGAGAGAGGGGTGAGAGATGGGGGAGCGGAGAGGGGGGGAGCGGGTGGGGAGCGGAGGGGGGGAGAGGGAGGAGAGAGGGGGGAGAGGGAGGGTGGGGGAGAGGGGGGGAGAGGGATGGTGGGGGAGAGGGGGGAGAGGGAGGGTGGGGGAGAGGGTGTGGCTTGGGGGAGAGGGCGTGGGGTGGGGGAGAGGCAGAGGGCGTGGGAGAGGGAGAGGGCAGAGGGCAGAGGGCGGGGGAGAGGGAGAGGGCGTGGGGCGGGGGAGAGGGAGAGGGCGTGGGGCGGGGGGAGAGGGAGAGGGCGTGGGAGAGGGAGAGGGCGTGGGAGAGGGAGAGGGCGTGGAGAGGGCGTGGGGCGTGGGAGAGGGCGTGGGGCGTGGGAGAGGGAGAGGGCGTGGGAGAGGGCGTGGGGCGTGGGAGAGGGCGTGGGGCGTGGGAGAGGGAGAGGGCGTGGGAGAGGGCGTGGGGCGTGGGAGAGGGAGAGGGCGTGGGAGAGGGCGTGGGGCGTGGGAGAGGGCGTGGGGCGTGGGAGAGGGCGTGGGGCGTGGGAGAGGGAGAGGGCGTGGGAGAGGGAGAGGGCGTGGGAGAGGGAGAGGGCGTGGGAGAGGGAGAGGGCGTGGGAGAGGGAGAGGGCGTGGGAGAGGGAGAGGGCGTGGGGCGGGGGTGAGGGAGAGGGCGTGGGGCGGGGGTGAGGGAGAGGGCGTGGGGCGGGGGTGAGGGAGAGGGCGTGGGGCGGGGGTGAGGGAGAGGGCGTGGGGCGGGGGTGAGGGAGAGGGCGTGGGGCGGGGGAGAGGCAGAGGGCGTGGGGCGGGGGAGAGGCAGAGGGCGTGGGGCGTGGGAGAGGGCGTGGGGTGTGGGTGAGAGAAGGGCGTGGGGCATGGGAGAGGGTGTGGGGCGTGGGAGAGGGCGGGAGAGGGTCAGGGGGTGGGGCGGTGGAGAGGGAGAGGGGGTGGGAGAGGGTGGAGAGAGGGGGAGAGGAGGGTGGGGGAGGGTGGGGGAGAGGGGGGAAGGGGTGTGGCTTGGGGGAGAGGGTGTGGCTTGGGGGAGAGGGTGTGGGGTGGGGGAGAGGCAGAGGGCAGAGGGAGAGGACGTGGGAGAGGGAGAGGGCAGAGGGAGAGGGCGTGGGAGAGGGAGAGGGCAGAGGGCGTGGGAGATGGCAGAGGGCGTGGGAGAGGGAGAGGGCAGAGGGCGTGGGAGAGGGCAGAGGGCGTGGGAGAGGGAGAGGGCAGAGGGAGAGGGCAGAGGGAGAGGGCGTGGGAGAGGGCGTGGGAGAGGGAGAGGGCGTGGGAGAGGGCGTGGGAGAGGGAGAGGGCGTGGGAGAGGGCGTGGGAGAGGGAGAGGGCGTGGGAGAGGGCGTGGGAGAGGGAGAGGGCGTGGGAGAGGGCGTGGGAGAGGGAGAGGGCGTGGGAGAGGGCGTGGGAGAGGGAGAGGGCGTGGGAGAGGGAGAGGGAGAGGGCGTGGGAGAGGGAGAGGGAGAGGGCGTGGGAGAGGGAGAGGGCGTGGGAGAGGGAGAGGGAGAGGGCGTGGGGGGGGGATAGGGCGTGGGGCGGGGGATAGGGCGTGGGGCGGGGGATAGGGCGTGGGAGAGGGAGAGGGCGTGGGGCGGTGGAGAGGGAGAGGGCGTGGGGCGGTGGAGAGGGAGAGGGCGTGGGGCGGTGGAGAGGGAGAGGGCGTGGGGCGGTGGAGAGGGAGAGGGCGTGGGGCGGTGGAGAGGGAGAGGGCGTGGGGCGGTGGAGAGGGAGAGGGCGTGGGGCGGTGGAGAGGGAGAGGGCGTGGGGCGGTGGAGAGGGAGAGGGCGTGGGGCGGTGGAGAGGGAGAGGGCGTGGGGCGGTGGAGAGGGAGAGGGCGTGGGGCGGTGGAGAGGGAGAGGGCGTGGGGCGGTGGAGAGGGAGAGGGCGTGGGGCGGTGGAGAGGGAGAGGGGGTGGGGCGGTGGAGAGGGAGAGGGGGTGGGGCGGTGGAGAGGGAGAGGGGGTGGGGCGGTGGAGAGGGAGGGGGGGTGGGGCGGTGGAGAGGGAGGGGGGGTGGGGCGGTGGAGAGGGAGGGGGGTGGGGCGGTGGAGAGGGAGGGGGGGTGGGGCGGTGGAGAGGGAGGGGGGGTGGGGCGGTGGAGAGGGAGGGGGGGTGGGGCGGTGGAGAGGGAGGGGGGGTGGGGCGGTGGAGAGGGAGGGGGGGTGGGGCGGTGGAGAGGGAGGGGGGGTGGGGCGGTGGAGAGGGAGGGGGGGTGGGGCGGTGGAGAGGGAGGGGGGGTGGGGCGGTGGAGAGGGAGGGGGGTGGGGCGGTGGAGAGGGAGGGGGGGTGGGGCGGTGGAGAGGGAGGGGGGTGGGGCGGTGGAGAGGGAGGGGGGGTGGGGCAGTGGAGTGGGAGGGGGGGTGGGGCGGGGGAGAGGGAGGGGGGGTGGGGCGGGGGAGAGGGAGAGGGGGTGGGGGAGAGGGAGAGGGGGTGGGGGAGAGGGAGAGGGGGTGGGGGTGGGGGGAGAGGGGGTGGGGGTGGGGGAGAGGGGGTGGGGGTGGGGGAGAGGGGGTCTGGTGGGGGAGTGGGGGTCTGGTGGGGGAGAGGGGGTCTGGTGGGGGAGAGGGGGGTCTGGTGGGGGAGTGGGGGTCTGGTGGGGGAGAGGGGGGTCTGGTGGGGGAGAGGGGGTCTGGTGGGGGAGAGGGGGTCTGGTGGGGGAGAGGGGGTCTGGTGGGGGAGAGGGGGTCTGGTGGGGGAGAGGGGGTCTGGTGGGGGAGAGGGGGTCTGGTGGGGGAGAGGGGGTGGGGTGGGGGTGAAGGAGAGGGGGTGGGGTGGGGGAGAAGGAGAGGGGGTGGGGTGGGGGAGAAGGAGAGAGGGTGGGGTGGGGGAGAAGGAGAGAGGGTGGGGTGGGGGAGAAGGAGAGAGGGTGGGGTGGGGGAGAAGGAGAGAGGGTGGGGTGGGGGAGAAGGAGAGAGGGTGGGGTGGGGGAGAAGGAGAGAGGGTGGGGTGGGGGAGAAGGAGAGAGGGTGGGTGTGAGGGGGTGGGGGAGATGGGGAGGGTGGGTGTGGGAGAGGGAGAGGGAGTGTGGGAGAGAATCATAGATAGAAATAAAGGGGACTGTCAACCTGTAGTAAGTGCTGAGATTAATGGTACTGAGGCTTTTTGAGGAGATAATAAGCTAAAGAGATGTACCAGTATTACCGTTGCAGGGGGGTCTAGGTTGAGAATAGTATTGAAGGTTAATGCCATGGTGGTACTAGATGATGTACTCGTCTTGTCTAGGTACAAATCTCTTTGTAAACCACACAGCTATTACAGATTTTGAAAAGGGTAATATGACAATGATTGTACATGGTGCAAAGAATGAGATAAGATTTGTTCACAGTGCTAGTCCTCACAAGGTAGTACAGGGTAAATGCTACCTAAAGGTGATTCGTGGATGTTTTCAATAGGAAACCAGGAAGAATGAAACAGCCTCACAAAAAGAAAAAGAAATAGTCAGAACAAGGTTGAAACTGAAATTTCAGATGATAATATAAAGTGAATGATGTTAAAGTAATTAACCAAACTTAAGAAGGGTAGTTAGAGACTTTGCTTCTGAAATATAAGAAGGTGTTTCCAAACAAACCAGGTTCAATAAAAGGTGGGCCTTTCAAATTTGATGCCAAACCCAGCCAACCACGTAATTTAAACTCTGTCCAATACATTTCGCAAAATGGATGCTACCTTTGACCTTTGAAGGGGGGGGGGGGGGGGGGGATCAGGACCGATGTGAAAGATCTTTTTCTAAATAACTAATTAGCTCTGATCAACATTGTCACAAAGAAGACATCAATTTATCTTTGATTAGTACTGAACATGGTGTCCATATTCACACTGGTGACATTGTCATTGATTTTGTGAATACTGAAGCTCAGAAAGTAGGTTTTCTGCAAATGTTTTTCTTATTTATAAAACAGAATGACAGAATTGTGTGTTTTGTGTGTGATGATAAATGAAACTTCTCCAAAATGTTTGTGTGTGGATCCAAAAACAAAATTAATATCCCCAATTTTTTAATACTAGGAGTGGATTAGCTAGTCGGCTTAACTTCATCATCTGGGGGCATCAAGGTAGTGCTAAAACCATGGCGACAGGTAGGCTAGGTCCATTTCTGTTATAGACTATCAGACTCATCTGGTGCAGTGGACAATAGTGAGTACTATGCTGTTAAATTTATGTTCCTCTTGTAAGAAGGGAAGTAAGAAAGCCCAATATATTCATGTCTCCCCACATCTTGTAAATCGTGTATCTCCGCAAAAAAAAGTAAAATTCGATGGAAAAAAGAAATCGTGTATGAGTTGTAAGGACGAGATATCAAAGCTAAATGAACGTATAAAAAGTCTACAATTCATAATCGGTACTCTAAAACAGGATATAAAAGAACTTCAATCGGGAAAATACGGGAAGCAAGAAGACACGGCCTCCACAGGAAAATGGGAATCAGTGACCGAAGAAAACTCTATCCAGGAAGATAAATCTCAAAGAAGCAGTGTAACTTTAATACAAAAAACAGTGTGCAAAAATCGAGTGTAGTAAATCATGGAATACAGCCATATGAAGAAAAACTGTTGCAAGGAACTGAAAGTAAACAAAAACGTGTGCAAACAAACAACTATAGCATGGTAGCGGAAAAGCATGAAAACATATCAAACTTTCCTCGAAATCGCGAACTTCAAAACATACCGGTAGTGAAAAGTAAACTGTCAAATTCTCAAAGAAAGTTATTGACTGATTCTAATATCGTGTGCAAAAACAGATTCAGTGTGCTATCAGAAAAAACGAACAGACAAAGTGAAGCAGATATACAAACGAAAGTTTCGGAACCGAAAACAACAAACGAAAACAGTCAACGTAAAAAACAAGATGCTGGCATTATTTATTTATTTTCTGATAGTCATGGAAAAGGACTGGCAAAGATCATGAACGAAAAACTAATAAATGAAAGTGTTATTGGATTTGTGAAGCCAGGTGCTCCACTGCGAGAAGTTACTCAGCATATTGACACACACAGTAACCATGGAAGTTGTAACTCTTGCATTATTTTAGCTGGCGCAAACGATGTCTACAAGAACGAGGCAAAATTCGCTTTGCGATCTTTAAGGGAAACATTGGCAAAAGTTATGGACATGAAAGTTTTTGTAATAAGCATCCCTATGAGACATGATCTCATCAAAACATCGTGTGTGAATGCAGAAATCAAAGCAACCAACCGAAAGTTCGAGAAAATATGTAAGCTCTTCAGCAATGTGACATATATTAATGCAGACAGTCAAAAAAGAGAGAATTTCACTACCCATGGATTGCACAGAAACACGAAAGGGAAAGTAGCACTGTGCGATGCAATCATGGAACAATTAAACCGAAATCAGCCAGGCTTAGTGCAGCCTGCAATTGCAGCAGCAGCAGCAACGGAATCACCAATTTCAAATAAAGAGAATATCACTCCAATGACTTCAGGAAGTGTTGAAGCGGCAAGAAGAGGATCCCCATCTAGCCTGGTTGCGGTTCCTCAAATTACAACTCCAAAAATTACAGCAGAAACGCCATCACACTACAAGTCAACTCGCCCAATACGAAACAGGAAAGAACCACAACGTTTTTTATGGCAAGTGATTCCAGAGAAATGTTGATTTCATCTTCTAAAACATCTCTCTGGAAAGAAAACTTCAATTGTAAAAGTGTTAAAAATGATATGTCATGTGCAGCTGTCGAACATAAGGTACGCCAAAACAACCTAGTAAATAAGTCATCGTCGAAATTTATGCTCCTGCACCAAAATGTACAATCCTTATCAAATAAAGTTAGTGAGATAGAAATATTGTTAGAAAATGAACTAAAAGAAGTGTCTGTTATATGTGTTAGTGAGCACTGGTTATCCGAAAATATGTTACATCACACAAGGATAGAGGGCTTTACCCTTTCATCTTTTTTTTGTAGGAAAACCTCCATGCATGGAGGAACATGCATATATGTTAGAGAGGACGTCAAACACGAAAATTTAAAGTTCACTAACCAGCTAGGGGAAGAGCAAAACTTCGAAATTTCTGCTACAGAACTGACAAATTTAAATATAATTGTTATTTGCATATATAGAAGCCCAGATGGAAACGTAACTACTTTCATTGAAAATCTTGAGAAGGCACTTAACAGTATAAAAATAGTTAGTAAAACAACCATCATATGTGGTGATTTTAATATAGATTTCAACAAGAACTCAAAAGACAGATTAAACCTTGAGGCCTTATTAAAAACCTACAACATACATACAACTATCAAATCCCCCACCAGAGTCACCAAATCGTCAAGCAGTGCTATAGATCAGATACTAATAAATACAGATAAATATTTATACAAATCTGGAAATATGAATACAGGTTTCAGTGATCATTATGCACAGTTTATTGAATTCCCAGTAGACACTGCAGGAAATACTGAACAACAAATGACAAGAAAAGGTAGAAATTTTAGCAAGCACAACCTAGAACACTTCAGGCACTTACTGAAAAAAGAAACATGGAATGATATAGACAACTATGAGGACACATGTAAAAAGTTTGACATGTTCATGGAAATATTCTCCCATTATTTCAATATTTCTTTTCCAGTTAAAAACCAAACATTAAAAACTAAAAAAAGAAATGTTACATGGCTGACGAAAGGCATTAAAATATCATGTGCTGAAAAGAGGAGACTTTATGAAATCTCAAAAACACAAAATGTTACAGAAGAATTTCTGGCGCATTTCAAGAATTATAAGAGAGTGCTTCACAAAGTCATAAAAGAATCTAAAAAAACAACAAATGATCACCATATAAAAATGGCCAGGAACAAAATGAAAGCCATGTGGAAGATAATCAGAGAACAAGTAGGAAACGAGACCTCCCAAAATGTAAATCTCCAGGTAATCCAAGATGGCAAAAAAATTACAAATCCAGAAGAAGTAGCCAATGCTTTTAATACATACTTTGCAAATATTAGTGAAAAATTACTATCTGACATAAAATCTTCAAATAAAAATCCTGCTACAACACCATCCAATCAAAATAGAAACTGCAACTCCCTATTTCTTACTCCAACCAACCCTAAGGAAATTATACTATCAATAAGAGAGTTAAAAACAAAATTTTCAACAGGTGTGGATGAGATTCCAGATTATGTCATTAAAAATGTGGGGGACCTCATTGCAATACCATTAGCCCACATTTTCAACAGTTCATTAACAAATGGAGGCTTTCCTTCCTGCTTAAAGACAGTGAAACTAAAACCACTGTTCAAAAAGGGTAAGAAAGAAGACATAGCCAATTATAGACCTATTGCCTTGCTATCTACATTTTCTAAAATACTAGAAAAAAATTTTCATAAGAGGTTGCTAGATTTTCTAGAAAAGTGCAAAATATTATCCACAACCCAACATGGCTTCCGGAAAGGCCGATCAACAGAAACAGCAATATATGAATTTCTGGGTGAAGTACTCGAAAAAATTGATAGTGGACAAAAAGTAACTGGCATATGCCTTGATCTGTCTAAGGCTTTTGACATCATACACCACACTCTATTGCTGCAGAAGCTTGAAAGAATTGGTATCAGAGGTATGCCTAACAGCTGGCTTAGATCATATCTTACTGACCGCAAGCAAGTAGTAGAAATACATTTTCACAAAGAAAATAAATCAACAAGACACTATTCTGATTATAAAGCAGTAAAATATGGAGTACCGCAGGGCTCGGTACTGGGCCCTATCCTATTTTTGCTATATATAAATGACCTAACATCAGCCAACCAGTACCATAGCACTGTCCAGTTTGCAGATGACACAAGCATATTAGTCAGCGGGAAGACTGCAGAGATACTACAGACAAGACTGTCTGAAGCATTAACAAATGTTGTAAACTGGTTCAACCAAAACAAACTAATAATAAATAAAAGCAAAACAGTAGCATTAAATTTTCATAATATCAAGAGAAACATTGAAGAGGATATAAGAATTCAGGTGTCAGACACGGATATTGCAAGTGTGCCTAATACAAAATTTCTGGGGGTCTGGCTACAGGATAATCTTAGATGGGAAACTCACATTGACAACATATTAAAGAAGCTAAGTACCATGTGTTATTTAATGAGAGTGCTAGAAAACTGCTGTCATAAGGACTGTCTAATGACAGTTTACTATTCTAATATACATTCTGTCCTAAAATATGGGATCACTTTTTGGGGTAACTCGCCATCCTGCCTAAAACTCTTCAGGATGCAAAAAAGAATAGTGAGAATCATGGCTGGAATAAAAAGGAACAAACCATGTAGACCATTATTTAAAAGGATGGGGATTCTTCCCCTTCCATGTATTTTCCTATTTGAAAGTGCAATGTTTATAAAAAAATACACAATAACAAATCCTAGTATCCTCCCCAAAAATGAAAATGTTCATCATCATAATACAAGACAGAAAACTGACTTTCATGTACTCCATACAAAAACCAGTTTGTGCCAAAAAGGAACATTACACCATGGAAAAATTATCTACAATAAATTGCCAAGAGAAATTAAAGTAATGACAGATGTAAAAAATTTTAAAGCAGCATTAAAAGAATATCTGTTGACACATTGCTTTTACAGTGTGGAAGAGTTCCTCCAAAATCCTCAAGAGTCTAAGTGATGATTATGCAAATACTGTAACTATTAATATTGGCCTATAAATGCATTCAGATGTAATTCTCAAGTTTATAATGGGGTTCAAGTATAAGTTGTATAGCGACTTGCCCAGTATATGAAGTAAAATTCTGTGAATGTAATTCTCTAGTGTACATGTCAGTTCATAGTGTAGAAGAGTTCCTCAAAAATCCTTAGAGCTTAAGTAAGGATCATGCAAATACTTTAATCGTTAATATTGGCTTATACATGTATTCAGTTGTGAACTTCAAGTTTCTAATGTGGTTTAATTATAACTTACACATTGACTTGCCCAGTATATGAAGTGCTGTAAAATTTTGTGAACATAATTTTCTAGTTTCTAAAGTGTTTTAATTATAAGATATACTTTGACCTGTCCAATATCTGATGTGCTGTACTGTACATGTAAGATTTACTGGACCAATAAATACAATACAATACAATACAATACAAATCTTCGACAGATAGGTCCTTCTAACCCTGAAGTGTGAGTAACCTGCTCTTCCTCTTTAACCTTCCCCAGCTTATCCCTCTCTCCTTACCAAGGAAGAGACAAATAGCTCTACAAGCTAATCCCCTGTGTTACTTCAGCGTGCACCCGTCGGCAGTAGCTAACATTTTGCCTCCTGAAGGTCAAAGATAGCCAGCTATTCAGCTTATCTTTTTTTTCTTTTTGGTGAATTCTCTTTCTGATACAGTTACGTAGTTTATCTGTTTAGTTATACTTACACATCAATAGGATAAATAGGAACATTCTTCCAGTTTCTTAGTGCAGTCCCCTTCTCAGGTGTGTATTTACTGTACACATAAACAGTGTCGAGAGCATCTCTTTCAGGTGCATGCCGAACTTTCATCTCTATTTTTTTGTAGATTAGGCTTTCTACCTGAGCATCTGTTAGAAGTCCAGTTTTCCGTATCATTTCTTTTGCATTTGAAACAAAAGATTTTAACAGTAATCTCTGAATTTCACTCTCATCTTTTGTCTGATTTCTTATTGACTGCATCCGTTCAGCAACCTGGGAACACAACATTACCATTAACGAACACAATACTCTAACAGTAATTATAATGCTTATTGGATATGCTGACAATGTACAGTGTATAGCTCAAGTCAAATTTGTTTATAAATGGAGAAAGTATACAATACTACATCTAATAACTTGCATTAGGTAAACTATAATTACATACATCATAAGTCCTATGCCTACATCACATGACATCACAATTTTGCTTACGTCATTTATGCAACATTATATATTCTTTCAGGGAATTTTGTTGTTAATGTAAACTATATTACATATTACACACAGTGTTATACTACAATCTGGCTTACACTTTATTGCATAAAATATCACATATTACAGAAAAACTTTATCAAAAAATGTTTCATATATTTTTTAAAAAAATTTTTACATTTACAAGACTCCTTATAGGGCTTTTGGTCCGCAACAACTTGCTTTTGCTTCAAATTTCATAGTGGTGTGTGTGAGATCATGGAAGCTATCCATAAAGGCATATACCAAATAGGGTGAATATCTTAAGTGCTTTAAACACCCACCCGGATTCACTCCATTGTGGGTTGCTGTCATTCTTATTTTTCTTTCCTGCAGTTTGAATAGTCTGTTTTTATTTGTTTCAGAGGGGCTCCCCACAGAATTATACCAGAGCTTAATGCAGACTGACTTAGCATAAGGTATGTCATTTTCCTAATATTTGTGTTTTACATAGCTTGGTTTGTGCAGAGTATATAGATTTGTGCTGACCTTAATTTACACTTTCCTAAATTATCATGCCAATAAATTTTGTGTATACAGAGTTTTCTGGTACGTAATTATCAATGCAAATGTTAATATCTATGTTTTACCAAGTCTTTTAGTCTGAAATTTAAACAAGGTGTTTTAATAATATTGCGTAAATTTATTTCTGAAAACCTTAATTATTTCCAAAATGCCTTTTATTTCTAGATTTTTCAGTCTTTTAACAGTTGAGTTTTATCATCTGCATAACTAACAATACTGTTACAATTAACCGTGTTTGGCATGTGACTTGTGTATAGCATCAAGAGTAATGGACCAAGTATAGTTCCTTGCAGCACAGAGAAATGTATTATTCTTATTTAAGATCTCTCCTGCTGTTTTTATAGCTTCTGTACATTGGCTCCTGTTTTATGAAACATAAGAAGGTATAGGATTTCCTCTTGCCCCATGCACAACTAACGTTATGCTAATGTTTTATGGCCCACACAACCAAACACCTTTGAGATACCCATTAATAGTCCTACACTTTTTCTTTTTCATGTCTAAGTTGTTTATGACATCCTCGATGAGGCTGTAGCTCCTTGCTACAGTGGCAGTAAAGGAACATAAGCCATACACATACAGCTGGTATAAACAGTGATTTATTACCATGTGTACAGCTTACCTAAACATGACTGGGGCAGTCCAAGTCTGAGGACAGACTTATTCCAAAGAGACTCCACAAAATATACTGCTGTTGGGAAGCAGAGATGTATTTTTCACTCGTGAGAGAGTGATTAGCTGAGTCCCCACAGAGCAGTTCATGTTCAAAGGTGAATCATTTCCTCTGAGAATTACACAGTTCCTGTGAGAAGAAATGCAGGTGTTGGTTGTAATTGTGCAGTAAGTCCTCCCAGAATAACAGCAAGCTCTGTATTTCCCTGTTTCAATTTCCCATTCACAGAATTTTTCAAAAGACTACTCTATCACAACAAGAGAGCTCTTCTTCACTAAAGCATCTCCCTTCTCTCCCACATTCTGTTAATCCATAATTTCATACCAGCCTCATCCATCCATCCATCCATCCAACCCTAATCATGTAGTTGAACACCACCACCTGGCAGTATTTCGGACCATGTTTTGCACTTGACAATGATCACTGGATAAAGTTTGGTACCGTAAGCACAACATGAAATGACAATAGTGTAGTACATTTTTTCATGCCGACTTTTTTTATAGTTACAGTTTCAGCACACTTCATGGCAACAGTTCTGTTACTTGGCGCCTCAAAGGTCAGAGGAATTTCATCTACATTCGATACTTGGCTTAGTTCCATGTTGGGTTTCTTTGATGTTGAATAATAAAGCGATTAAAAGATAATATTTTCTCTTCATACTCTTGTGGCATTTTCTGAGATATTTTGCTTTTGGTTCACATCCTAAGTCCATGACACTTCATAAACCTGTAGCACCAACCAAGTCCACCCTTAAAGCCTGTCATGTTCCACTGTAGCGCTGACTTACAAGCACGTATTTAAATCACTTTTGTGTTAATTCCAGTGCCACTTTGACAGTGTCCTTGGATCTATTTCAATATGTCATCATCTAGTTTTGGCCATTTTGCATTCAGTCCTCTATATGCACATTTAGTTGTCTTTTTTTTTCAGTTTGTTTTTACTAGCCCGTCATTGGTGGATGGCTGAAATGCTGCTCAGCTGCTCTATTTTCATGTTCTTCAGCATAGGATGCTATTACTTTCAATTTACAGCCTGCATCACATGAATAGATTTTGCTTTTAACTACTAATAAAAATATTGTATTGTTACTGATAACACAAATCACTTTCAGTTCAACTTTACTAGTCCAGTAGACTGCAATGATGCAGCATAGGCTAGACAATGTTCTGGGTTTGTGATTGCAGGGCAGGAGGGAGACAGTGTTAGCAAACTTGTGAATCTCTGCAACTCATGTTCGCCACATTGGTGCACTACTGCCGCCTGTTGAATCCTTTGTTGCCAGGTAGGGAAAGGTTCTCTGCAGCTTCAAATATATGGCCATTTCTAAGACTGTCGGGAATTTTAAATCAAGCTCTGGACATTTTTATATTAATTTTGAGCATAAGACACACCTAAATTTTTGAGACAACTTTTTGAAGAAAAAAAGTGTGTCTTTTAGTCCGTAAAATATGGTGTCTCGCCAAGATATGCACAACAGAAGGGCAGTTCGAACAGGGTTCAATCAATAAGGTGCTGACAAGTTTGGGCTGTGTTTTAAAGCCACAGGGCATGAAGAGAAATTCAAAAAAGGCCAAATCGCATAACAACAGAGGCCTCTGGAATGTCCTCCTCCCTCTCAGGAATTTGTAATTATGCTTTCTTGCAATCTACCACACTGAAGATTGATGTGCCTGCAAGAGAATGTGCAAAGTCTTGCACATTGGGAATTAGGTAACTGTCAATTATGGTGTGCAAGTTAATAGCTCTTTAATAGCCATATAAATGTCAAGTACCGTCTTTCTTTTAAGACCAGTTTAATGGGTGATGCCCATGCACTATGAGAGGGGTGGACAATTGCTCATTTTAATAGTTCATCTATGGCAGCCTTTGCAGCATGTAGTTTTTGGGAGAAGGTGTCGAGCAGGTGGACCTGGGGTGGTGACGATTCAATGTACAGTTCTGTTACAGACAGCATTGAGCAGAAGGGGTGGAGGGAAATATGAGGGAGGCTTGTCAGTTGCACTGGTGGGTTCATGCACAGTATCTGATAACAGCCCTTCACTAACCTTGGCATGATATCCAGTGGGCTGGTTGAGTCTGTCTGCAAGATGCACAATGGCACTGTCAGGAGAGAGAATAGCGTCAATGGCTCATGGGTTGAACCTGATGTAGACGGGGGTGCATGACAATGATATAAGCTGGTGAGATCATGCCATGCATCTTTCAGTGCAATAGCAACTGTAGCAATATGTTGCAAAGGTGGTTGTTTTTATGCCACATACAAGTGTTGGAGAGGCACATGTTAAAATAATGACTCATCAAGAATAGTAAGACTCAGAGAGGTGCTCATGAGGATTGATGGTGAGAGGGCCATCAGAGATCGACACAGATCCAGGTGAGGGGAGTTTTCGCTGATGACGCCGATGATGGGTTGACCACTGTCCTGATGAAGTAAAACGCAGCGAACCAGGTCTGGTAGTGTAGTAAGAAGTTTGCACCAAGGATGGGTTCTGTGACATCAGTGATAAGGAAGGCCCACGGTAATGGGTTGTCAGAACCCAGATTGACATTGACGGTAGTTGGGTTGTACACAGCGACTGTAATGTCATTTGCCTTGTGAAGTAGAATGTGTGCTGTGACAGCAAGACAGGGTGTGCCTGTCAGGGGTGAAGTACTGACATCAGTGCCTGTATCAACAAGTAGGTAGTTTTGTGCTGTGCAGTCAAACAGGCAGGGGTGATAGCTGGAAGGTCTTGTCTGTGATAACTACGTTCTGTGCATGAAGGCAGCTTGACTGATGAGAGTTACCCAGTGCACATGCAGCAGACTGCTGTTGGAGTTTTGCAACACACATGATAGCTGACAGTTATGCACCACATTCCTGAACTGAGAGTGAAACTACCAGGGGAGAGAGAGGGAGAGAGAGAGAGAGAGAGAGAGAGAGAGAGAGAGAGAGAGAGGTGTGTCCTTCATGGTGACTGGTGCTGGAAATTCAGGTGGAGTCAGGTGAACTCTGTTGGCCTTGGCAGTGTCATAGCGAGTTGCGTGGTGAGGTGGTTGTGAGGCAGTGATTTGTGCACTTGTAGCTGGGTAACTGATGCTTTGTCAGTGCTGGCTGAAGTAATGTATTCTATCAGTGAGCCATAATTTCACACCAAGGGGTTCCTGTTCATGCAAAGAGTTGCACCTGTGAGGGTAGTTTAATGACCCACTAAGTTCCCAGAGCCTAGTCAGGCACTAGGTTTGTATCCATCAGGGTTCTGAGGTAGTGCCATAGTTGTAAAGGAGTGCTGTCAACCACTGGCTTCCTCATAAATAACTTGTCTGAGTTGTTGTTCTGATGTCTATGAAACTCTGGAGCAGCAGAGATTTGGCTGTATCGTACTTGTTTGCTGTGGTTGGTGTGAAAGTAAGTGACTAATCAAATCCACCTGGTCACCAAGGTAGTTCAGGAGAGTGACAAATTTAGCACTGTCATCAATTATCCTATGTGCTGTCATGAATGCACTTACTGATGGTAGACTGCTTTGCAGGTGGATTGGCATGGAATGGTTGAAGCTTTAATGTTGAATAGAAAGTAGACAAGTTGTCCCAAGGTTGTAGACGTGGAGTAGGCTGGTGTGTAAGTGGAACCAGTGTACTGAAACTCGCACCATAGGTACAGCAGCACATTCCAAGCCAAACAGACTGATATTCCAAAGCAAGGCCACACAATACACTGTTGCCAAGAGCCAGAATGTAATTTTTCACTCGAAGCAGCGGTGCTGTTAGTCCAGTCCCCACTTGATCTATGATTGCGTCTACAGTACACTGGTCTTTCTGGAACGCAAATAGGCTTTAACTTACTACCCCATGTTTCATCAGGAATGCAGTGGGTCTCTCTGTTCCGTTCATTCATATATTTTTGATATAACTGGCAGAAGAGGTACAGTTCTATAATTTTCTGGTTTGTATTCATGAACCTTTTTATGCAATAGTTTTATGGAAGGAGAAGTGCTTTGAATAGAGAGTAAAATTTTTAGTGCACCAATAATATCTCTGTTCGTACCAAGCAGCTAAGTTAGCTTCTCTCTGGTACCATACATTCACTTCTTGTACAGTGCCTGAGTTAATGTTGTGTGTATTTACAAAGCTGTAAATAAATCTGTTCTAGCTCAGTATTTCTATATGCATCTTATTTATTGAGGCTAATGTACCCAAAACTGGTGACACTGAGAAGAAAAATGGATCCTAAAAAGGCACCTCTCTCTTATGTCATTACAAACTGGAAATACACTTACTCACAGCATGGCTTAGGAAGGGGACTGAATAAGTTACTGGAAAATTATGCAAGACTTCCAGAAATGCAAAATGGTAGCAGACACTGAGTATGAGCAGGAACAATAAAAACATTGTCACCTCATCCAAACCATTATATATCTCCAGAATATATTTTAGAAAATCTTTCACAGTTAAGGGCACCACACCCTGCCTATCTAATCCATGTTAATTTAGGCAAGTATTTGACCCATGTCTGAAAAAACTATTTGATGCAGGACCCTAATATTTTTGCTGTATGTTACATGATGCTAATAGAGTCAACTGTACTAAAATCTACTTTATCCATTTTATAGTTTTTAAGAAATACTTTTTTAAATTTATTAACAAAAAATATTAACTTTTTTTCTGCAGAAAATATTTTATGTGTACTTCCTAACGGGGTAATACTAATGAATGTAGTACCAGAGGTGGCTTTTTATGTTATGCAGAGTCTCTGAAAATTTCATTCAGTTATCTATGATAATTTATGATATAATGGGGCATATGTACTGAAAATTTTAATTTGCGAGAAATTGACTTTAAAGAAAAAAACTTTTGAAATTTGTTACTTACAGTTAATTAAAACTATCCTGCTTCATAAGATGGCCATTCTTTGGCCTCTATCAGGTCTTCCAGCTTCTTTTTCACCTTCCTGGATGTTTGACTTGCTTTCTTGGCCATATTAATGCAGACCTGTCTGCATTGGCTATCCTCATTTTATTGCAATGCTGCAGCCCAGTGATCATATTTTCACCAGGATTAATTCCCAGATTTTTCAGTACCCAACACTTTCCAACATTACCACAATTGAATGTAATAACAGCATCATGAACTCCTAATTTCATTGTATGCCTACAAATACAGTTTTAGGAAGGTGGTTCCAAATTATGCTATTGAAACGTTCATTTGGGTTGTGTGTCTCCCCATGCAGACATTTCCTTAGAAGGTCAGGATGAGCCAAGTCTCTGAAAATAGATTTAATTGCTGTAATAACAGCAGCAGGAAGAGAATGCTGGTGAGAATAAGATTCTCTAATTGCCTGAGCCCTATTGTATTTGCACCACGAATTTTCCCCTGATAGAGACAATCCATGACATGGCTTATCAGTGGAGGATGTTAGGTATAGTTAGGTATAGGCTTAACTTGCAGGAGCTTCTATATAAATAGCCATGAAAGAGGTGAGTATATTTGTAAACAAGCACTGCAAACTTAAGTATAACAACTACTCACAATCACACTTGAACAAAACTAACCGCGTGTTTGAAAGCGTGTTGTTTACAAACAGCTGAAACAAAAGAGTACCGCCCATTGCATTTGAAGGATAGCCAACACACTCTGGAGTAAAAAAATCCCTAACGTGCAATGTAGGGGATATGAAGATCTAAAATACATGCAGAAAAGTAGGTGACAGAAAAGTGGATGTGACACATAAACACACGTGGTAGGAAAATGCTCTTTAAATGTTTGAAAAAATTTTTTTTCAGCAAAATCCTTTTCAGAGTACTTAAATAAAATCTTAATCTATCGAAATACGATGAAAACCGAAAATCGATTTTTTTCGACCTGAACCACGGTGTGGTCCCCTTAAACGATAATTGCCTGGTTTCACAATCTAAGATAAATACCATAAGAGACGAGAAAGGAAAGTACTAATCCTAAAAAATCTACTGGGTATTGCAATGTGCAAATCTCCGACCGATTTATGGATAACAGAACAGCACAATGGCATCAAGCACAACAAGTCGCACCACATCAAGAACTGTCATCCAGAAGCCTACAACAGTTCACTCAACAATGTGCAGCCAGTTTCCTGTTTGCCGATGATGACCTACAAGCACAGCACCTATCTTCCTTCACCAAAGGTGATGAGTGAGGTCAACAAACTGTACACCGCAGTTATAATACTGTCACAGTATCATCTCACTCGGTGATCCTTCGAGCTTCACAAACCACAACCACACTAGTCTGTACAACTGATAAGATGTCAAGTTCACTGCCAGTTCCCCTATGTTCCTGGAGCTCTGCTCTACAGTGAGCGAGGGGGTGGGGGTGGGGTGAGGGGGGGTGGGGGGAGGTGGCTGTGTGGGAGCAGGACTGCTTCGAGTATAGTGTAGACACTGTGGTGGATGTTATGCTAAGTAGCTAAGTTTAAGTTAATCTCTCATTGATATCTACCACATTCACTTTGATTCACTTTGTGCAGTTTGTGAGGTAATGTTGTGTATATATATTTATCAAATTGTAAATAAATCTCATTCTGGTTCAGCATTTCTATATTCAAGTTATTTATTGTAACTAACAGCCCACACTTTAATTTTGCTGTATTGAAGAAATTTCTAAACATGATATGATGATTAATCATGTAAGATTTTTCTGGGCGTCCTTTATTATGATGAAATAATTTATGCCTATTTTTAAAGCATCATGCTCTGACAGTGCTGTCTCTAAAACAGCACTTTTGTATTGAGAGCCATACAGATGTATATTCAGGAGTTTGTAGTTGTACATGTTGGACTTACTGTTGCCGTGTTTAAGACATTTGCTTTCATTGTTTTAATAAGATCCCATACTGTTTTTTGAATCTTTCAGTGAATGTATGTTTAGACTGCCTAATTCTACACGTTTACAGTTTTTGCTGAATTTGATATACAAAAGGTCTCCTACTTCTCAGGAAAGTGTCTACACATCCATTTGGCAGTCTGCAGATTACTAAAATTTATTTTCTGTCTTATTGCTTTTTCTTAATTTTCAATTTTATATTTTTTTCATTAGTCAGGACTATGTATACAGTTTCTGCTTATCTTATTATGGATTAACATAGCCACTCTCTCATCTTCCATATCACTTCTGTATGAGCTAGTTGTTATACAATCTGCTATGGGAAGATTAAATATTTCTAGCTAATTTAGTTTGTGTTCTGCAAAGCTAGAATATCTGGAGTTAGCTTATTTACTATTATTTCTAATTGGTTAAATTATTTTTCTTGCACTGCATACTCTGGTGAATTATTTTTATATTTGTTTGGCCTAGTACTTTGTCAGTAATTTTTCCTCTGGGACTTTTGGATTCTGATTGTGGCCTAAAGTAAGTTTGTCTTGGCTCTTCCTATGACACCATCAAGAAATGTGTGTTTCCTTTTCTGAGGATTTTTCATTGCTTACATTTACAGCAAATTTTACAGATTTCTCCGTGGGACTTATTTGTTTCTCTTAATGAAGAATGGGAGTTGCGAACTTTTTGTCTTATCTGAAATTTGTCACATTTTTAATAATTAAGTAAACCTACAGAAAACCTGTTCTTACCTTGTCTATTTATATGCAACACATCCATCTCACATATACAATTAATTTTAATTAAGAAACTTTAACTCACTTCCATTGGAGCATGCAATACCAGACAGTAACAGAAATAATATATTTGAATGTACTTTCACACTTGAAAAATTCGGTATCCCGTTGTTCATGTGAAATTTATGACACATAATATTTCTTGGTGTAAAATTATTACCTCTGCTGGTGTTATATGCTTTAGACAGACAAATTCGTATATTTTTCTTTCACATATATCAGCAAGCAGTCTTCTTGAGGTTTCCAAGTATTCATCATGGCTGTATAACAAATTATAAAATATGCTGTCATTCAAAGTCACAAATGCTCTCGCATCCTTATGTATCTCTGATAGTTTGTACCTGAAAGAATAAAAGGCATTATTATTATTATTATTATTATTATTATTATTATTATTATTATTATTTCTATTTTTCTCAGACCTTAGGTCTGGTTAAAAATGGAAAGTGACGCGGACCTTCATCAAGAGTGACTTCCTTTTAACTGTATGGTATATGTTACATTGTATTTAGGAACTTTCGGGTTATTGAACACATATCAATAATTACGGATTTCTGTAGTTGTATATATACGTTTGGATGTAGCTGTATTGCGTTGATGTACTGGTGGATATTGTGTGGTATGACTCCTGTAGTTGATAGTATAATCGGTATAATGCCAACTTTATCCTGATGCCACATGTCCTTGACTTCCTCAGCCAGTTGGATGTATTTTTCAATTTTTTCTCCTGTTTTCTTCTGTATATTTGTTGTATTGGGTATGGATATTTCGATTAGTTGTGTTAATTTCTTCTTTTTATTGGTGAGTATGATGTCAGGTTTGTTATGTGGTGTTGTTTTATGTGTTATAATGGTTCTGTTCCAGTATAATTTGTATTCATCATTCTCCAGTACATTTTGTGGTGCATACTTGTACGTGGGAATGTGTTGTTTTATTAGTTTATGTTTTATGGCAAGTTGTTGATGTATTATTTTTGCTACATTGTCATGTCTTCTGGGGTATTCTGTGTTTGCTAGTATTGTACATCCACTTGTGATGTGATCTACTGTTTCTATTTGTTGTTTGCAAAGTCTGCATTTATCTGTTGTGGTATTGGGATCTTTAATAATATGTTTGCTGTAATATCTGGTGTTTATTGTTTGATCCTGTATTGCGATCATAAATCCTTCCGTCTCACTGTATATATTGCTCTTTCTTAGCCATGTGTTGGATGCGTCTTGATCGATGTGTGGCTGTGTTAGATGATACGGGTGCTTACCATGTAGTGTTTTCTTTTTCCAATTTACTTTCTTCATATCTGTTGATGTTATGTGATCTAAAGGGTTGTAGAAGTGGTTATGCAATTGCAGTGGTGTAGCCGATGTATTTATATGAGTGATTGCTTTGAGTATTTTGCTAGTTTCTGCTCGTTCTAGAAAGAATTTTCTTAAATTGTCTACCTGTCCATAATGCAGGTTTTTTATGTCGATGAATCCCCTTCCTCCTTCCTTTCTGCTTAATGTGAATCTTTCTGCTGCTGAATGTATGTGATGTATTCTATATTTGTGGCATTGTGAACGTGTAAGTGTATTGAGTGCTTCTAGGTCTGTGTTACTCCATTTCACTTCTCCAAATGAGTAGGTCAATATTGGTATAGCATAAGTATTTATAGCTTTTGCCTTGTTTCTTGCTGTCAATTCTGTTTTCAGTATTTTTGTTAGCCTTTGTCTATATTTTTCTTTTAGTTCTTCTTTAATATTTGTATTATCTATTCCTATTTTTTGTCTGTATCCTAGATATTTATAGGCATCTGTTTTTCCATCGCTTCTATGGAGTCACTGTGGTTATTCAATATGTAATCTTCTTGTTTAGTGTGTTTTCCCTTGACTATGCTATTTTTCTTACATTTGTCTGTTCCAAAAGCCATATTTATATCATTGCTGAATACTTCTGTTATCTTTAGTAATTGGTTGAGTTGTTGATAGGTTGCTGCCAGTAGTTTTAGATCATCCATGCATAGCAAATGTGTGATTTTGTGTGGGTATGTTCCAGTAATATTATGTCCATAATTTGTATTATTTAGCATGTTGGACAGTGGGTTCAGAGCAAGACAGAACCAGAAAGGACTTAATGAGTCTCCTTGGTATATTCCACACTTAATCTGTATTGGCTGTGATGTGATATTATCTGAATTTGTTTGGATATTAAGTGTGGTTTTCCAGTTTTTCATTACTATGTTTAGGAACTGTATCAATGTATTAGGTTAGGTTAGTGTGTAACGTCCCGTCGACAACGAGGTCATTAGAGACGGAGCGCAAGCTCAGGTTAGGGAAGGATTGGGAAGGAAATCGGCCGTGCCCTTTCAAAGGAACCATCCCGGCATTTGCCTGAAACGATTTAGGGAAATCACGGAAAACCTAAATCAGGATGGCTGGAGACGGGATTGAACCGTCGTCCTCCCGAATGCGAGTCCAGTGTGCTACCACTGCGCCACCTCGCTCGGTGTATCAATGTATGATCTACTTTGTATATTTCCAATATCTGTAGTAACCATGAGTGGGGTACACTATCAAAAGCTTTTTGGTAATCAATGTATGCGTAGTGTAGCGACCTTTGTTTAGTTTTAGCTTGATATGTCACCTCTGCATCTATTATCAGTTGCTCTTTACATCCTCGTGCTCCTTTGCAACAGCCTTTTTGTTCTTCATTTATAATTTTGTTCTGTGTTGTATGTGTCATTAATTTCTGTTTAATGACTGAAGTTAATATTTTGTATATTGTTTGTAGGCATGTTATGGGGCGATATTTAGCTGGGTTTGCTGTGTCTGCTTGATCTTTAGGTTTCAGATATGTTATTCCGTGTGTAAGTGTATCAGGGAATGTGTATGGGTCTGCAATGTAACTGTTAAATAATTTAGTTAGATGTGAATGTGTTGAGGTGAACTTCTTTAACCAGAAATTTGCTATTTTATCATTTCCAGGGGCTTTCCAATTGTGCGTAGAATTAATTGCTCGTGTGACTTCATGTTGCAAAATTATCACTTCAGGCATTTGTGGTATCATCTTGTATGAGTCTGTTTCTGCTTGTATCCACCGTGCATGCCTGTTATGTTGTACCGGGTTTGACCATATGTTGCTCCAGAAGTGTTCCATGTCTGTTATGTTTGGTGGATTGTCTATTTTAATGTGTGTGTTATCTATTGTCTGGTAAAATTTCTTTTGGTTTGTGTTGAATGTTTGGTTTTGTTTCCTTCCATTTTCACTTTTTTTGTATCTTCTAAGTCGTTTGGCCAATGCTTGTAATTTCTGCTTCTTTTCATCTAATTGCTCTATTGCTTCTTGTTGTGAGATTTTACCTAACATTTTTCGTTTTTTGTCTGATATTTCATTTCTTATAAATTGTGTTAGCTGTCCGATGTCTTTTCTCAGTTTTTCTATTCTGATCTGTAGCCTGTGTTGCCATGCTGGTTTTGTGGGTTTCTTCTGTGTGTTGGTTGGTTCTGATCTCTGCCTAGTGTGTATATTTAGTGTAGTGAGTGCTCCTACATAAACCAGTAGTTGTAACTCTTCCATAGTTGTATTTTCATTTATTTTGTTGTGTATGATTGTGTTGATAGTTATTATTGTTGTTTCGACTTGTGGGTTATTCGGTGGTCTATGCAAGAATGGTCTAATGTCTGTATTTGTGTCTTTGTATTCTATATATGTCAACTGAAATTTTTCTTCTATATCTAACATGTGTGTCACTTCATGTTCTATTTGTGCTTGTTCTGGTGGCTGTCTTAAGATTTTGTTTTCCTCTGATCGTTTAATTGACGCGTTTTGTTCTTTGTTTGTTTTCTCTGGGATGTTTGAGTCAATTACTGTATTTTCTTCTTCTTCTAATTGCACATTATTTTGTTCCAGTATTTGTTGTACTTGTTGTCTGATGTTTTCTAATTCTGACTGGGGTATCCTGTTATTTTTGATTATTACACGGATCTGATCAGCTAGTCGTTGTTCTGTTAAAAATTTTAATTCCGGGTATCTGGTAATAAATGTTGTGTAAACTTGTGATCTGTATCCAGTTGTGTTTTGTTTCCTAGATTTGTTGCTTGGTAATAACAGAACATGAGGTGTCGATTAACTTCATCTGACAATCTCATCCTCTGTCTGTTTTCCTTCTAGGGTGGTTGCAGGAAGCATATCCTGCAAAACACCTCATTTTCCAGTTGGCTAGCAGTGTCGTTACCATTGTGGGCCGGCATAGGGTTCAAGCGTCGTCCCCGACCATGACGGCGCTTGTCCGAGGCTTCTTTAGTTCTGTCCTGAACCAAGTAATCACACTAAAAGGGGGGTTAGCCCTATTAGTGGTTTGTTCTTTTAGTCGCCTTTTACGACTGGCAGAACATACCGGAGGCCTATTCTTTTCCCGGGCCTCCACGGGGTTTATTATTATTATTATTATTATTATTATTATTATTATTATTATTATTATTATTATTATTACTATTACTTGTGGTGGTGGTGGTGGTGGTGGTGGTGGTGCTGGTGTTGGTGGTAGTGGTAGTGGTAGTATTAGTAGTAGTAGTAGAAGTAGCAGTAGCAACAGCAGTGTTGAAAAATACAGTTTTTATATTACCTCATGTAACGAGTTATGAGTAGCAGACCTACAGTCTCATGATGGAATGGTGACCCCTTTTTGTTGGTTGGCTGGAAGAACATGCTGTAATACTAGTTGCAGACATTTACAGATTTTGAGTCATTTAATTTGTTCATTAGTCAAGAAATCAAATGTTACATCTCAGATGGAAGCTATTTCTCATTTGCAATATATTTCTCTGTTAAAGTTGAGAACTGTAACAAGTCTTTCACATTGCAAAAAAATTTAAGTACTCACTGAAATGAGCTTACAAAGAATGTGCTTTATCGAAATAGTATGTTAAATATAAAGCTTTGTTTTCTATTTTCTGTACTAGTAATTTACAAGTATTTTTCATGTGTAAGTATTATTTTATATATTTTTATTTTGTAATCCGGTATATATGGCTACAGTCTAAGATAAGAATTAAAATTCTGCCCACAGGAACAAATATCTTAAAGTTTACTTAAACACTTTAATAATCCACAATGCTTAATGTCCTGTTTACCCTTCTGTCAGAAAAAAGGCTCAACTAAGGAAATTTGAAGAAACACTGAACCAAGGGCTGCAAAAAAAACTGAACTAACTCATTTTGTAACTTTTTGAGCAAGATAGATGGTCACAAAAATATTGTTTATGTTTCAGGCTTTTAATTAGCACTGGGGGTATTTTATACAACATTTACACCATTTACTGCACTCTATAATAACACTACAGTCCCTTGGGAAACTGTGAGAGCACAGAATTGACAGAAATCATAAAATGTGAAAGTAAAATGTTGAATTTACTCGGTAACAAAATATGCTGAAATTCTGCCAAAAGTACTCACATCAGATAGGCAAGGAAATCATGTACAATAAACATTATTGCCATCTATTGGATAAACAGCAAGCTACAAAGTTTGGTGTGAGATGATTAAAGAGGTTAACACTGAACTGATGAAAATGTCATTTACGGTATATTGAAATGCTATTTCTTGGGTGAAGAGCAAGCAGTGAGGAGTGGTTACAGTCTGGCAGTAGTGATGCAATCACGAATACCTTACTCTTCACCACTGCTAAATGATAAACTGTTTTATAGCAGCCATTGCAGTCAAATGGTTAACAGCAAAATTCTTTGTTCATCACAGCCATCATAAAGACTACCTAGAGTGAAGCTGCTGTAGAGTTCTCAGTTGCAGAAATTCTTGGCTACATAAGTTGACACAGTAGATTTGGATAATAATATTATTACCTTAATACTTGATCTAAAAAGGGTGCCATTATCTTGCCTGAAACTATTAACGAGTGAAACAACTACAGAGCAGAATTTAAGCAAGCAACTATTCTTACTAATGGAAAAAATACTGTTTCTTTCCAAAAAGAAAAAGAAAACAATGACACTTGTGAAACAATTTTTGTTAAATTTATTTTTGATGTTTTAAAACTTTGTATTTTGCTTTATAAAACCGAAAATACCTGCTAAATTTGTCTAGAAAACTTGTCTCAGGAGGGGTTGGAGAGGAACCAGAATTATTTGGTACACATGGAACAAACTGGCAACAGAGAAAAACATCCTGCTCTGATAAGGTGAACTTTACATTCACGAGAAGCTTTTATTTTGTAATGTAGTTGCTTTTTTTAGTGTAAAATATACTGTATTTAGTGTAAAAACTGTACAGCTTCTCATGATCTCAAAGAAGTTGTCAGTTTAATTTTCTACCAGAAATAACACTGGAGTTAGTGTTATACAAACTGAAAGCAGTCTGTTGTACTTCTGATGTACAAGTATTCATCAATAAGCAATGCTCCACTTTTTCTCTAAGGATAGTTTTTTTTCATGAATTAAATACATCATACTGCTCCTAAATTATTTGACTGTACATCGCTGTCTTCAATGAAGTCTTCATTAAATTATATGGCCTTATGCCATGTGAATGGAAGAGCCTGTATGCCATCCTGGTACCACTCTACTGGTCTGCATCTCAGTGAACTTTTTGTTGCACCAATAACTCCCCCATCATTGCTATAGTCCTTTCCATGGAGCTCATCCTTCAGTGGGCTGAAGAGGGAGAAATCAGAAAGTGCGAGATCCAGGCTGTAGAGCAGGTGAGAAGAAATGCACATCTAAATTTGTAGTCTCCTCTTGGGTGTGCAGTCTCTTTTGTGGCCTTGTGTTATCATGGAGAAAGAAATGGCCATTTGCATTTTTGTGGTCACAAACAAACTGTAAACTTTTCTTCAATTTCCTAGAGTCTCACAATAGATTTCAAAGTTAATTATTTGACCATGAGAGAGAGATCGAACAGAAAACCCCTTCAGGGCCTCAATGACTGTAATCACGATGTTATCAGTTGAGTGTACTGTTGCGAACTTCTTCATGAAAGGAGACGTTGTGTGGTGCCACTTGAAACAGGACATCATCCTCTAGCATCAGTTTTCCTCAACAGTAGTTGTCGATAGCAGTATTATTTTTTGAATTGTGGACAGGTCAATATTATCTCAATTGCTTTTCTGAAAACTTATACACAGTATGTTACATTTCAAGCTAAAATGTATGAAAAGGAATTACTTTATAAAATATTTTAGTCTCTATAATCAATAAGTACTAATTCTGGATGTACAGTTGAAATTACTTTTTTAGAAACATTTGAATTTATTGGCACACTTAAAATTACTGTTCTTAATTATACAATCTTGTACAGTTTACTATGTTTTTTTCTGGATTCATTTATGAAATAATGATCAAAATTAATAATGTAGCAGAAACCAATAGAAATTCATTCGTTAAGAAAATTTGTAAACCTTTGGAATATTGTCATTTAGCAGAGGGTGGGAGTCATAAGCTTGCCTCTGATGTGATCGGATGTATCTTTGTATTCTTGTGTGAACAATATAGTTTCAGCTTTGTTAATGTGAAAAATCAAACTACTGTATGACGTACTAAAATGTGAAAAATATATTTACGTAGAAAATGCTGCAACACTTCAAATTTATTTAATTCAAACCAACCATGAGGACCTGATGTGAGATTTTCAGCTTCAAGAATCAGATCCTAGACAAGAATAACTGGAGCCATCTCAGCACGACAAGCTAAGTAAACCTGAACGTTTATTGTAGTCTTTGCTCCCCTCAATTCTTGACAGAAAACCTTGCTTACTAATTACCTGGACTGGACATTTTTAATGTGGACAATAGATGTGATCAGGAAGAAGGGATGAGACTACACACTCCAATCAATGCTTCATTTCAAGCTCAAAGAAGTAAATCCAGCATTTCACAGGAAATCATCATCATCAGACTCTTAACAGGCAATCAATTTGCCACAGATGACCCTTCTTTCCTCTTTCTGCTCTTCAGCTAGGCTTCAAGAAACTGAGTAAGCACAAACCTCTGAATACACTATGCGGTGGACAATTGTGTCAGGCACTACCGACAGATTTCAAAGTGAGCACTGAGTTGTTAGATTGTTTTCCCGTCAGTCACTTTGAATAAGAGTGTCCACATTTTGAAATACTGCAGGAATCACAACAGTATCGCCAGCCCAGTTCTGACATATTTCCTCTCCTTGCTCTGTTCATGACAGATGATTCGCTGAATGGTTTACAGTACTTCGAATTCACTGCCCAGTGTCTGTAGACATTCTATAAATACCTGTGAATATTTATAATGGTTTGCTTTTCTACCAAAAGAAATTCAATAAATACTTGAAGTTGTAGATGCCATTCTGAAGGCCAGTTAAAGCACTGCCACCCACTGTAAGTCACTGAAAACATACGAGATGAAGTGAAAATATTTAAGCAAGTCACAAACCAAATTACAATTTCTTTGAACAGCAATTGGCTGAGAAGGAAATATGCTGCCACTACTTATTGAACATCCCTTGCATGTATAAATGTGCAATCAGTTAGCAATTCTTTGAGACTGAAACAATTATTTGGTTACCATGAGAGCAGTAGAATATGTCAACTTCAACATATTCAGGGTATCAGAATTCAACACACACGCACACGCGCGCACACGCACGCACACGCACGCACACGCACGCACACGCACGCACACGCACGCACGCACGCCACTACTTTCATATGTATGCAAGGAGAAAATCTGTTACTTTCAGAAATGCCACTTTTCCTCCTACAATACTCAGCTGTTGTCTCTATTTAATATTTCAAACAAGCATTTATTTAACTCTATACAGACCAGTATCAGCTGTCAATATACTGGAAAAGTCAGGAACTATAACAGTAATATTAGAGTTCTGCAGAATTTACATTCCTGAGTCCAAGTATTCCGATAAATTTCAGAAGGAGTGGCTCAAGAGATATTCTTTCAATTTGTTTTTGAATATTTAGGATTTTCAATTTCCTGCCTGATGTCCATTGCCAACCTGTTTTAGACTTCTACATCAAGATGTGGAGGAGGCTCTGTTTGCAACTACTGAACGCACTGGGTGTAGCTGGCTGTAAACTGTTGCTCATGTTGACGGAAATGTTGCTTGGTCTTCTGAGGTCACACTCTTTTGCTTCTGTCTGCCAGCTGCATTTGAGAAGGAAGACTGCATGACATGTGGTGTGAAAGGTTCACCTCACCATCTGCAGCATTATGGCCAGAGAAGATCACTATTACCACCACCCCCTTGTGGTTGGCAGATAATGACTCAGATGTTTGTTGGTTTGAGGGATGTAAGAAGTCTTTATAGAAGTATTCCTTCTGTCCTTTCTGGTCTACCGGTTGTGTAGCAGGTGATTTTGCCACTGTAGGTGAAGATTTGGTGGCTTGTTTCACAGCTGGAGGAGGAGGAGATAGAGATGCTACTGTGATACTGGGGGATTTGACAACTGCAGGGCTGAATGTGAGGTCACAAGTCTGTGTAGTTATGTCCTTCATCGAGCAAGGTGTAGCAAGAACAGTACTGTAAGAGCCATATGGTCAAACAGAGGGCTTTCGACTAGCCAACAGCTTGTGAGCGGCAGGGAAAGGCATTTTTCCTTCAGCTGGATCTTCTGGATGGCCCCTCCCATCGAGATACACGGGACATTCTTGGGATGAGGCAGCATGGTCGCCATTGCAGTTGGTACAGCAGGGAGGAGGAGGTAGACAATCACCCTATGAGCATTCCTGCCACAAGTAACACATTTGGCCATGTTTTGGCAGGACATTCCAGTGTGGTTGTAATATTGACACTGGTAACAGTGCATTGGGTATGGAATGTACAGTCAGGATGTGATAACTTCATAATCTGCTTTGATCTTTGATGGAAACACTATACTATCAAATGAGGGAAAGAGAGTACGCAGGCATGAAGGATGCATCAACCTTTTTCTACACCCAACGGAATGCAGTGATGCCCTGATCAGAGAGCTAAGTTTGGATTTCTCCCTTGGTCAGACCATCAAGCAGCCTAGTGTAAATAACACCACACAAAGAATTCAGCATTGGATGGGCCTTGACACTAACAGGATAGTTGTGGAGGAGCAAAGCTGCAAGCAGTTGTTTACTTTTTGAGACCATTTGTGATTTTCAAGCCAAAGTGCCATTACATAAATGAGAGCAGGATTTTACAGGGCCTGCAATTGCATCAACACTTTTCAGAATAGTAACTGGACTAACTGTTGCAAAGGAATGACTGTCTTCCCTACGTGATGTCATGAGGAACTGAGGTGCAGCTGGGAGCTTCTTGGAATCTTTAGCCTCATTTCATTTATGTTTAGGAAACAATAGTCCGAGATGGTGATGTGGCTTGTGAGAGAATTGTGAGAAAATCTGCCACGAGTTCAATGGTGCACTCCTTCCAACTGGAGAGCCACTCAGAGGGGGGGGGGGGGGGGGGGGCTCACCCAACTTGTGATTGTTCAAACCTCCCAAACTTCAGACAGAGAGGCCAATTGGCAGTTTGGGACAGTCGCTGGTCAGGCAATCACCTCTCCCTGGGCCTGGCCCAAAACAGGGGGTATGTGCGAATCCTACCCACCAACCTGGGGCTGGGAATTATGCATTACCCAGTCACCTGTCAGACACATGGGCTAGCCTCCAGAAGTGCACAGAAAGGATGAAGAAACAAAGAGGAACCTCAAACACCGAAGTAGAGGAAGGATAGGAGACTGAGAACAAAGAAAGAAAGAAAAAAACAGTGGAAGGACTGTTCCAGTGTCAGGCTACTGGAACTTCAGAACACATTTCCAGAAATATCCCAGACATGTTCCCCAAGCATGAATTCACCAAAGAGTGGTGAGCCCGCCCCCCCCCCCCCTCTCTCTCTCTCTCTCTCTCTCTCTCTCTCTCTCTCTCTCTCTCTCTCTCTCTCTCTCTGTGTGTGTGTGTGTGTGTGTGTGTGTGTGTGTGTTGTTCTGAAATCTCGTTTATGTTTTCTGTGGGTTCCCTAAATTACTGAGGCAAATTGTGGGATGGTTCCAACTCCAAGGCCACAGTCATCTATCTATCTATCTATCTATCTATCTATCTATCTATCCATTTATCCAATCCTTGGCAAATTAGACCTAGAAGAATGTAAATGCCTATGAATCATTTTTTATCCTTGTTCTTAATTTCAGTTCCATGAAATACTCAATATCCTTGTACATTTAGAAAGTATTTTTGCCCAGCAAAAAATCACAGAGGACCAGGAACAATTTACATTGATGGTCAGTAATTTGCACCAGGGAGCAACTGTCATATTTACAGATGTTATCCTGCGACCTCCACACCAACGGACCCACCATGTTATCAAGATGGTGTTTATCATTCATTGCACCGAGTCCCCAAAACAAAAGCTTAAGCAGGTCCTGTATTATGAGCGAAGAGGTGAAAAACACCATCAGAATTCTGGAGACACTCTCTATAGTGGAAGTTAGTGTGGTCTTTTAAGAGTGGCTACTCCACACCTGGCAACAGCAGTTGCTTATACAGGTGCAATTAACCCAGACAGTGCATGAGTAGCAGCCCTTTGATAAATTGTTGCGGGTAGCCAATCATGTCCACAGCACATTAGACTTGGCAGTTATAGTGGCTGCAGCACCAGCAGATACTGACGGTACATGTCACAGTCAGGCACAAAAGGCCTCAGAAGAATGCTGATGTTGTTGTGCACTGGAGGCATTTCAGTGAATGCTGAGTAAGACCACATCTCAACAAGATTTACAAACTATACCGCAAAAGATGGCTGGCTGACTGCAGGCATTCGAGCTTCAAATAGGTTGACACAAATGGCAATGAGCACAACATTCTACTAATCTGCCAGGACTGCAGACAAGCTCAAGATCCTGCATTGACCATCTGCTGGTGTTTTAGGCAGTTTCGGCCACAGGCTTGAAGTGCATGAGGCTGAGTGATTACCAGAATGGTAATAGTGCTTTGCAATAGGCACCATGGACCATGGCATCATCGGTATATGAAACTTTTACTAGTAGTAGTTCCTGAACCACAGTGCAATATTGACATACCTGTGAAGAATACACAACCACCTGTCTTTGCAAATCAATTGGTCATTCAACAGAAACATGTGGGAAAATCAATTGGTTGCACATTGCTGACAGACGACCTGGGTTAGTATTTCTGGTGGTCACGCATTCATAAGTCAACAATCAGCCAACCTCATATGCAACCGACTTGGATGCCCTGGAGCCACTGCAGCTGTTAGGCATCAATAATACTAGTATGAGGACACTAGGTTGCATGGAACTGGCAACCGAGATGTGGTTCGCTACTCCTTCCAAGTGGATATTTGTAGTGGTATAAATTTCCCAACCTATCTTAGGAGCAAATTTCCCTGCACATTTTGCACTGCCTGTGGACTTGTCTAAAGCCTGGCTGAGAAGTCAATCCAAATGGCTCTGAGCACTATGGGACTTAACATCTATGGTCATCAGTCCCCGAGAACTTAGAACTACTTAAACCTAACTAACCTATGGACATCACACAACACCCAATCATCACGAGGCAGAGAAAATCCCTGACCCCACTGGGAATCGAACCCGGGAACCTGGGTGCGGGAAGCGAGAATGCTACCGCATGACCACGAGCTGCGGACGAAGTCAATCCAACAGTAGGAAAGTCTGTGGGGTTTTGAATATTTCTGCAGTTGGTAGGATGGTAGGACATTTCATGTCAGCAATATACATCAACAACCTGTTCTACAGGTATCGACGCTGCTGCAGGGCTTAAAGCACAATACTTTAAACAACTTACGTACTATACCTGGACCACCAGTTGAACGGTGTGTCTATAGAAGTGCACCAGATAAAATTCTGGAAATTAAAATTGTTTTTGAAGAGATTGCATTCTGGTAGCCTACGGCATTCAGGTAACACCATGGCATCTCCACCACATATTGTCAGGAAGAAAGGTGGTACCTGGCATCCTTACAGAGGTCACTGAGGATTAAATGCCAGTACCATTCCAGACAAATCTCCTATTCCACATATTCAAGATTTCACTTATGCTTTGGGTGATGCAACAGTTTTTGCAGTCCTGGATTGCCACAAGGCCTGAAACCTGATTCCTTTAGCACCTATGGACGTTCCAAAGACAGCAGTGATCACATCTTTCAGCCTTTTGTTCTTGAGCATGCATTTCTGACTTAAAGGTGTGGTGCAGAGCTGGCAAGGGTTTATTGACAAAATGCTGCAGGGATTGCCGTTTCATTTTGCGTATCTCGATGACATTTTGGTATGCTCTGCTGATGCACAATTACATGCCAAGCATTTGGATGATGTACAGCAAAGGTTCCAAGACTACAATGTGGTACTGAAGTAAGACAAATTCATGGTGGGTAAAAGTGAAGTGACTTTCCTCAGTTATAGAGTTTCATGTGATATAATCACTCCACTGCCAGAAAAGTTGACTTCGTTGTGAGAGATGCCACTTCATGTGTTTGGTGCAGTTCCAATCTCCTAAGCATGTGGTGCAGTTGCAGTCCTGAAGAATGACAACCTCTCTAAGGCACAAAAGGCAGATCATCAGCTGAAAGACTTACTGATGTATCAGTCTGTGAGTCTGTGACACCAGCAGGTTGAAGTACCTGGTTGTGGTGTCAAGTTGTGGTGCAATACCTCTTGGCAGGCACCACGACCCTATATCACACAAAAATTTTGCAAGATAACGTTTGACAGTGTGCACAATCTGGCACACTTAGGGATGAACACCATTGTTAAGGTAACATAACATTTGGCATTTTTTGCAAATGCATTCATCACATACTAGTTGGTGTGCTTCAGCTATTCCCTTCACACTGTGATAGATCAGGGCAGGCAGTTTGAGTCCACCCCATCCAGCAAGCTGGCTAAACTGAGCAGATTCCAATACCACCACACCACCAATTACCAACCATCCAGCAATGGTATGGTGGATAGGTAGGGAGAGGTATCATCACATGCTGAAAGCAGTCCTCATTTGCCACTGGGAAAGTTGTACTGTTGGTGTTGGTGTTGGTGTTGTAAACAGCTTATAAGGCTGATATCAGTCCTTCAGTGGCTGAGATGGTATATGGAGAGCCATAAGGATCATAGTGGAGTTTCTCACCTCTCCACTGCTCTTGGACCCAACAGAGAGACACTTTTTGGTATAGTGGATTTGGAATAACATGGCAAACATTTGATAAGCACTGGCTGTGCATCACAGTTACACCATGTTTTCTTGCACAAGACCCTAACAGACTGTTCGCATATCATGCTGTGCACTGATTCCGTGCAGACACCTCTTCAGCCTCCATATACAGGACCCAACCAAGTTTTGTGGCAACATAAACACATATTTGAGATTCTGCAAAATGGGAAGGCTAGTGACGTATCAGTGGAAAGACTGAACCCAATGTGGGAAATTCAGACAACGAGGCGAGTAATGCGATGGAGAACAGGGACAACATTCCCACAACCATGCAACCAGCAGATGATAAACCTAGTCCTGGGCAATTCATGCTGGTCTCACAGGCACCTGTTCTACTTGCCAAGTCTTTGCAGCTGAAGACTGTCTGCACAAAAGCTGGCAAAGTTATAAAATTCAAGTACCCCTATGTTCCTAATATTCTCCACTTTAAGGGGAGTGCTTTATGGGAAAAGACATATCCCCAAGTGAAGTTCAATAGACACTCTTTGGAATATGCAGAAGTGAGCAGTAATTGTTCTTTGATTGCATTGTCATTCTGAGTGCTTTCTGTTGAGGACAAAGTCATGATATCTCATATGTAGGTACTGCAATTTGATTACTACTACTACTACTACTACTACTACTACTACTACTACTGAAGGGGGCATGGCAAGAGCCATAACAGAACAACAGCAAGAAACAAAGAAAAAAATTAATAAAAAATTAAAAGAAATGGAGGAATTATGAGAAGATGCTTTAGTGAATGTGTGGTCCAGTGAATCTGACAAAGAAACAGCAGATCAGAAATTAGAGACAGAAGTAGACATTAGAAAAATTTAAGGGAAATTGATCAGAGGCCTGAATGACAACCAACAAGATAAACCTTTGCTGATTCATGTAGTGTATGTCAATGCTTGGTTTATCTGCGTTCCTTATAAGAATGCTTACAAATCTACTGAAATCAAACCATTTTCTGTTGACCTCTCATATACAAAAAGCCACACAGTAGCCAAACAGCATACTAGAAAATAGAGCTCACCCATTATGTGTGTATCCAACTCTGTCAGCTTCTCTGAATGCATCCAGCAACCTAATGACAAATTAGAACTGTTACACTTAATTTATTACATTTTCAATTTAGCACATTGAAACAGTATACTCTAAGTTCTACTAGATTTTGATTTTATAAAAACAGCATTATTTCTAAAAAAAAATTAATCCCTGTAAGTAAGGCTTGCTCTTACTCACTCGCAAATGTGAATAAATTAGATATGTGTAATGTAATTTAACTGCAAAGGAGTCAATGGGTAAAAGGAGAATGATATCTTTGAATTCATACTACTCCATTTATTCATACATACTCCATAAATGCCATCATAACTGAGGTCTTCAGGAATGTAGGTTAAGCCATGTTATACATTAACAGGTAGAAGCAGTCATTGACAGCTACTACTATAAAGAATACTAACAACCAACTACGAATACTGTTATCTACTTAGATTCTCAACTTTAATCATTATTTCTAAACTAATTTTTTCAAAGTATTATGTATCAAGATATTAAGTGTATTAGTAGAAAAGGAGTTATTTTCATAACTTTTATGTTTTGACCTACTACTGCATACATTTAAATAACTTTACAGGTTTCTGATAGATCTATGAGCAGTCTATGCACAGGAAAAGCTGAGATCTATTTAATATGAATATTAGAATTAAACAGAACTTATATTCCGGAGTTCAAATATTTTGAAAAATTATAGGACGAGTGGCTGATTTCTTTTTGTGTCATCAGTCTTCTGACTGACGAGGTGGTCGAGAGATTGCAGCTCGTGCCTCTTTAATTTCAACTGTCTGAACATCATCCGGAAATACTGAAGAATGGGATACAACTCATCAGTTTTGACTGATAACACCGTATGTAAACCACAGAGGATATATGACAAAACATTTGAAAGCATAAACCAGAAACAAAGAAATGTAGGACAGAGAACAGAGATCACAGACGTACATCAAGTAAACCCATATTTGTAATGTAATCGTATAATGTAACAAAACAATGAAAAATTGAAATATGTCACAGAGAACAGAGATTGTACATGTTCATTACAGAAACGCATAATTATAAAAGAACCTTCTGTAAAGAAAAAAAACAATAAGAAGAGAAAATGATTTATCGAAGTGCATAAAATACATGAAAATGGGACAGACCTGGGAATTAGAGGGTTTCTGGTGGGTACAACCTAAAAAGAGAACTACAAACATAGCCACAATTTATCACACAACATAAAAAATATGACAAATCAGACATTGATATCCTGTTCTTCAACTGAGGAAGAGGATTCTCATGTTACTGATGAAGGAAAAAGTGATCAACCTGACATTGGTATTGCCAATGCTGAAAACAACAACATACCTAACACTGGTGTCCTGTTTTTCAGATGAGTTATGTAGGCCAGCTGAAGAATAGGATACTAGTGTTACCAACAGTGAAAGGAACAGCATACCTAACATTGGTATCTTGTACTTTAGTTAACCTATGTAGGACAGCTGACGAACATGATTGTAGTACTAGCCACACTGAACAAAACAAATGATCTAACATTGGTATCTTGTTCTCTCGTAGATCTATAAATTACCTATTGTGGACAAAACTACTAATCTTACATAGGTATCCTGTACTTCAGTTGATCTATATAGGTGAGCCAAAAAATAGGATACTAGTATTACCCATAACAAAAAGAACAACAAACCTGACACTGATATCCTATTCGTTATCCATGGTGGATACATTATTAAATTAAAATATGTACACAGATTCCTTAAAATAACGACCAACAACAAAATCTATACATAATTTCTTTCTTTTAATGACACAACTATTTATCTAAATTTATGGTTTTATGCTTTGCTTCCCAAGATAACAGATTTATTATCTATGGTTGAGAAGTAAACAAATTATCATCTATGACTTAAATATGACATCGTTGGTCAAAGCCAATGAGTTTCATCCCATTCTTCAATTCACCCAATCCAATGTGGGAAGAAGTTTTTGGAGAAGACACACAGGATGTTTGGACTGGTTTCAAGCATACTCAATTGACATTTTGTCCAGAGATGTTGCAGGTCATTCCATCAAGTTGATTCATGCTTCATTGAAGAAGGTTTTCAGAAGGTCAGTGCACTGTGTTCATTAACAATCATCTTGAAACATGGATCCATCACCTAAATATTGGCTCTTGGACTGGACAGCATGTTGGAGGGTCCTACAAAACACCTCAAATTACTCTTGATACTGATGGGAGGCATCCAAAATTCATCCAGAATACTAGCTGAAAATATGCCTGACCCACTTCCCTGGTGAACACATGAGGTGGCATGCCTGAAATGTACATTGGTACCAAGCCAACTTCACACTCTTCTACAACAATCATCAGACAAATCTGGCACCCATCTGTGAACAGAAACTGGCAACATTAATCTAGGTTTCCTTCCAGGTGTTCCCTTGCTGACCCTCTCTGTGCACGATGACACTGGGTGTTTGTGCAATTGTTAAAAAAAAAAATGCTTAGAAGTCAAACAGATTATATAGGTCAGTTCTGTAGCAGCTGCGTTGACACAGCCCTTCCAGTTGCCTCTAACAATGCAACACACAGTTCTGTTGCATTTTTCTCAGGTACCTATGAGCCATAATTTACTAGAATCAGCCATAAGTTTGAATTTTTGATGATCATTTTAAGGCAAATATTCAGCTTTTCGTCTCTCACCATAGCAGCTGAATGTTTGAATGACATTGCTACATTGTACACCAACTTGCAAGCAGCTTCCTGTGCTAGCAACCCTCCTTGCCATAAAGAGATCTATGCCCACTTGGTCTATGCTTGAAAAGAGCCTTCAATATATGTCAACAGATTGAACAATCTACTCAAATCACATTGTTCCATTCACAACTGGAAACATGGTGCACCCTAATGTGTCCCATTCACAACTGAAAACACACTGCACTCTAATGAACTGCACTGAGATTGCATGTTTACGTTTACTGCTTGCTAATCTCATAGCATGAACTATCATGTTTTGGAGGAGAACAAAAAAGGTGCATTCACGAAAAGTAACATTATGAGGAATCATAAATGGAGCTTCCAACATGTTATCCAGTTCCTACAGGTGGTACAAAAGTTCTGAATAATATGCACAAAATGAGACTGAAGTTCTGTAAGTGCTACACTCAATCAATTCATGCTGTCTGCCTTATAAATCACAGGTAATGAATGTATAATTCATTTCCAGTAGCCATACTTATGGATTATAATTATTTTGAACCATCATTGTATGTATAGCTTGTCCATTTACTTTGTGAGATCACAATACAATGCTGATGTTTCATAATGTTAATGTGTAACTAGTGTCATCCTGAAAGTGGCACAAGTTATTAATTGGATGACTCTGCTGAATGCCAGTCTCTTAAAGGACCGCTAAATGTGGTCATGTACATAAAATGTTTTGTGACAACTTCAAAAAGACATTTCACTCATGTTTCTACCTTTTTACTTTGTTTCCTTTTTCAGTGAAGTGATTATTCAAAATTCACTTCACATTCTTTGTTCTTTTTCATTCAACTAACTTAATTCACAATTAAGTAGTGGCCTTCAGAAATTTCAGTCTTTTACCTTCATAAGGAGGAGAGACTGCTTGGTGCCACAAAACAGGCAGCCTGTCACAGTCATTAAAATGACTGTGCAAACATTTCACTTAAGATGGACATTTACAACCATCAGATATCTCTCCTAAAAGTTAATGCTAGAAGATAAATATATTAAGCATATTAAGCAGTGACTTCAAAGAACATATGCATAGCAGGAGAGAAAGATAGATAGATAGATAGATAGATAGAGAGAGAGAGAGAGAGAGAGAGAGAGAGAGAGAGATATCAGGAATTTCACTGACATAAAACAGGTATTATCAAACTGTTGGTGCAATTTTAGCATAGAATGGTCTTGATTTAATTGTTTGTACTTACATTTCTTCTAAGCTGAGAACAACTCTGTGCTGATATGCAAAGTAATGCAGTTCTGATCGAGCTTGGAACATAGCAAAGACAGTAATGGCCTCCTTGTCTCTGATTATTATGTGAGCACGTTCATCACCTTCCACAAATCCAACTCTACAAAATTCAAAGAGACGTTTGCTTTGAAATGCTACTGGCACACCAAGCTGCGCTGCATCTCTTGCGAGGTATTCCCATTTGTCGACATCAATGTCATTAGTTTTATTTGATATTATCTGTCAACAAAATATACATTTAATAGTTCTTTATTTTCATAAAAGTTAAAAAAAACTACTGTCTACTTTGTTATTCAACATGAAATGTAAGTCATTTACAAAAAAAGCATCTGTGTTATTAAGTAAAGATTCAAGGTTACTGCATTATCTGCAGAGTAACATCAAAAATATATTTAGAATTCTTAAATATTAACAGACTGAGATACTTCATTTAAAAGCAGAATTTATGCGACAACTGGAAGAAGTACAATCCGAGACTGAAGAAGTAGCCTGTGCAATGTATCCAGAAACACAGCTGCCAGTTACATTGAAAAATTAATTCTGCCAATTAAAGTAAGCACATATAAAATAATGTGATGTAATACAAAGAATGACAAATACTGAAACAGACAGTTCACTTTCAGGCTATACAAATTAAAATTTACAAGTAGCAAGTATTATCAATAAACTGCTTGTTAAATGTGGCAAAGTAAATGTATCCAAATGATTGTAAAGATAATGCAATACTGGCTTGCATACATATTTTTCTGCATCCATGTGTGCAAGTGCACGTGCTGCAAGTTTCTGTAATTCTGTATTTGAAACTCTGTAATGGAGCCAGTGTGTCCAAGAGCATGGTTATCTCAGACAGATCAAAGTTCTTAGGAATGGATTCATCTGCAATATGGTTAATCACAATGATAATGTGATCCAATCACTCCTTAGACATACACAACGACCCATGCCTCTACCCTTCATTCGATGCCTGCGAAACCTTACATTTCAGCAGGATAATGCCCAACCGCGTGTTGCAGGTCCTGTACGGGCCTTTCTGGATAGAGAAAATGTTTGACTGCTGCCCTGGACAGCACATTCTCCAGATCTCTCACCAACTGAAAACGTCTGATGATAGGTGGCCAAGCAACTGGCTCGCCACAATATGCCAGTCACTACTCTTGATGAACTGTGGTACCTTGTTGAAGCTGCATGTGCAGCTGTACCTGTACACGCCATCCAAGCTCTGTTTGACTCAATGCCCAGGTGTGTCAAGGCAAATCTATTCTGCAGTGTCTGAAAACTCTAGAGGGACTTATTTATATTGCTATCCACCTGAGTGATCTCATAATTTATGATGGTGATTTCAAAATAAAACATAGCGATTGTTTTATCTGGTGATTTTGAACCTACTTTTTTAGGTCCGATCTTCTTATAGCAGGAGGCAGATTTTCCAACATGTAGGCAACTGTACACAATACAAAAATTAGATTTGTTTCAGAAATTTGGTGATGAGCAACTTACTAACTCATATTTATTTTACAGAAATATTACATGTTAATATCAAGAGCTCAGATGGAAATGTATCTTTACTAAATCAAGTACCAGGCACAAAAGAAGGTGTAAACCTGAATTATTGAGTGTGGAAAATAATTTTGAAGCAGCAGCTATACAGTTGTATGAAATACAGAGAAAAGTCATAGTCACAGCAATATACAGACCACCTACTGGGAATACAGACATATTAATTAATCAATTAGAAGCACTGCTTAACATTCTTTTTACTGAAAGAGCCACTGTAGTTGTCTGTGGTGTTTTCAACATACATCTTACGAATGAAAGTAGGATAAAAAAATCAATTCTTAAATCTATTATGTAGTTTTAATCTGTTTCCACACATACATGAATCCACAAGAATAACATATAATACAAGCAGTCTTCTAGATAATATATTTTGAAATGTACAATCCACAGGAGTAGAAGTAACAAATAATGATTTGGGATTATCAGACCATAATGGTCCTGTCCTCAAAATTCCATCAAGGCCATTGCAAGAAAAAAAAAAGTGTACTCATGTATAAAAGAAAATTTTCCCCTGAAAATTGTAGAATTTACACATATCCTAACTAGAGAGTGCTGGGCAGAAGTGCTGTCCCTAACAAATATAAATGATGCATATAACACTTTTTCTTCAATTTTTATGGGATGTTTCAAAATGTGCTTTCCAAAGAAGCTGTCAAGACTCACATCACATCACAATACAAAGCCAAGTTCTTGGACCACAGTTGGCATCAAAACTTCTTGTGGAACTCTAAAGAAACTAAATTCAAAATTGAAGGTATCTATAGATCCACACTTCATAGAATATAGTATATCAAAAAGTAATTACCAAGGTAAAATTTATGAGTAATGACAACTTAATAAGACAGTCTGATAACAAATCAAAAGCCATTTGGGGCACTGTGAAAAGTGAAACAGGAAAGAGATACAAAGACCAGGATATCATTCTCAAAAACACAGAAAATGCCAATATTAAAAAACAAGATTTGCCAAATTACATCAACAATTATTTCATAAATGCAACAGTTTCATTAAGCTGTAAATTTACAACCCAAGGAAAAAGCTGAATTTCCAAAAGCTGCATGTAGCTGAGGATAGATCCAACAAATGAACATGAAGTGTTCAAAGTAATAAAAAGCTTGAAACCTAAAATGTCAGCAGGAGGTGCCTGTTTATATCATAACAAGGACAGCTGCACAAATTGCAAGGCCCTCGGCATAAATAGCCAACTGATCATTTAGTGAAGGAGTGTTTCCAGAAAGTATGAAAATGTCAAAAGTGAAGCCATTATTCAAAAATGACGACAAGCATAAGGTAGAAAACTATTGGTCAATATCCCTCTTTCCAGCATTTTCTAAAATAATAGAAAAGTTAATGAAGCACAGAATCAACAAATATCTAAATGACCATAAGTTACTAAATAGAAATCAGCATTGCTTCCAGGGTGGTAAAAATACAGAAACAGTACTAATGTGCTACATTGAACAAATAATCAAAACTCTAGAAAAAGACAACAGTGTAGTAGGAATAAATTTAGGTGTCTCCAAAGCATTTGACACTGTCAATCATGGCATTCTTTTAGAAAAACTGGAAGCATTAAGTATTCATGGTACAGGGAAAAAGGAGTTTGAAACATATCTACAAAACAGAACACACATTGCAGGACTGATGTCAGATTACTCCAACTACAAAATAAATTTAGTATCAGATGCAAGAAAAGAAGAAATAGGAGCACTGCAAGGCAGTATTCTAAGTCCCTTACTGTTCCTTGTCTACATAAATGACTTCCACACCTCAGCTACAGCAGCCACCAAGGCCATACTACTCGCAGATGACACTAGTGTGACAATAGGTGCACCGAAGCAAATGCTGCAAACAACTATTGATCAAGTAATAAAGAATGTCCACACTTGGTTCAATGCAAACCGGTTGACATTAAATGCAAATAAAACAAATTGTATGCAGTTTAGGAAAATATGCCAAAATGTAAATCTTGATCTGCTGTTGGGTGACAAGGTCATAGGCAGAGTGACATCAACAAAATTGCTGGGGATTCATGTAGATGAAAATGTTAATTTTAATGATCACGTCATGAAACTCATGCAGAAAATTTACTCAGCCTGCTTTGCTCTTAGAATTTTTGCAAATGTTTTTACTGCAGAGGGTGCCAGGATGGCGTATTTTGGCTATTTTCTGTCTCTTGCAACATACGGAATAATATTTTGGGGTTCCACCACTTCCCGTCTAAAACAAATCTTTCTGTTACAGAAGAGGGCTATCCGAACAAGAACACACAGTCATCCATAGACACAATGCAAACCCTCATTCAACAAGCTTAAAGTTCTAATAATACCTTCCTTGTATATATATACACAAATGTGTTTTATATGTTAGGGCCCCACCTTACAGATTTTCAGACAAATGCCAACTAGCATAACTACAATACTCAAAATAGCACAGCACTCAATACTCAGCAAACAAAAAGTGCATGCAAGAAAGCATGTATGCACACACAAAGGCATGTGAGCCATATTGGTAAGAAACTCTACTATATACTGCCAGCCAACATGAGAAAGTTAAGATGAAAACAGATTTAAAGTAGAATTTAAAGAATTTCTACTTGAACAATATTTTTACTCAGTAAATGACTATTTAGGCCAATAAATAATTCTGATAATGATTATATTAACGCCAAACTGAAAATCTTTACTGAATTATTGTAGTGAGTGTAAGGGCTTCCTGTTTAGGGTACACAAAAGTAAAGCCTTAGGGAAAACAGACTATGCAGTTACAATACTGTTAGCATACATGTATAAAAAGTTGTATTATTGTGTCTTGTATGACCAAGTATTATTCTTGGTACATTTTTTGCACAACTTTGTATTCTTTGTACTACTTAATGTAAAACTGTGTATGATCCTTTTCACAAATTGTTTCCCATAAATTTACATGTACTTTTGGACAACATCCATACAATACTTATTGTTTACAGATGGTTAAATAAATAAATAAATAATAAATAAGACATAAATAAAACATAAATAAATAATACAAGGCTGATGTACTCGAGGGCAATATTTTGGAAATGGAAGAGGACGTAGATGAAGATGAAATTAGAAATATGATACTGCATGAAGAATTTGATAGAGCACTGAAAGACCCAAGTTGAGTCAAGGCCCAGGGAGTAGACAACATTCCATTAGATTTACTGATAGCCTTGGGAGAGCCAGCCCTGACAAAACTCTACCATCTGGCGAGCAAAAGTACGAGACAGGCGACATACCCTCAGACTTCAAGAAGAATATAATAATTCCAATCTCAAAGAAATCAGGTGTTGACAGATGTGAAAATTACTGAACTATCAGTTTAATAAGTCAAGGCTGCAAAATACTAACATGAATTCTTTACAGACGAATGGAAAAACTAGTAGAAGCTGACCTGGGGGAAGATCAGTTTGAATTCCGTAGAAATATTGGAACACGTGAGGCAATACTGACCCTATGACTTATCTTAGAAGCTAGATTAAGGAAAGGCAAACCTACGTTTCTAGCATTTGTAGACTTAGAGAAAGCTTTTGACAATGTTGACAGGAATACTCACTTTCAAATTCTGAAGGTGGCAGGGGTCAAATACAGGGAGCGAAAGGCTATTTACAATTTGTACAGAAACCAGATGGCAGTTATAAGAGTCGTGGGGCACGAAAGGGAAGCAGTAATTGATAAGGGAGTGACACAGGGTGTAGCCTATCCCCGATGTTACACAATCTGTATACTGAGCAAGCAGTAAAGGAAACAAAAGAAAAATTCGGAGTAGGTATCAAAATCCATGGAGAAGAAATAAAATCTTTGAGGTTCCCCAATGACATTGTAATTCTGTCAGAGACAGCAAAGCACCTGGAAGAGCAGTTGAACGGAATGGACAGTGTCTTGAAAGGAGGATATAGGATGAACATCAACAAAAGCAAAATGAGGATAATGGTATGTAGTCAAATTGATGCTGAGGGAATTAGATTAGGAAATGAGACAAAGTAATAGACAAGTTTTGCTATTTGGGGAACAAAATAACTGATGATGATCGAAATAGAGAGGATATAAAATGTATACTGGCAATGGCAAGGAAAGTGTTTATTGCCAAGAGATATTTGTTAACATTGAGTATAGATTTCAGTGTCAGGAGGTGTTTTCTAAAAGTATTTGTATGGAGTGTAGCCATTTATGGAAGTGAAACATGGACGATAAATAGTTTGGACAAGAAGAGAAACGTGGTGCTACAGAAGAATGCTGTAGATTAGATGGGTAGATCACATAACTAACGAGGAGGCATTGAATAGAATTGGGGGGGAGGAGGAATTTGTGGCACAACTTGACTAGAAGAGGGGATCGGTTGGTAGGACATGTTCTGAGGCATCAAGAGATCACCAATTTAGTATGGGAGGGAAGTGTGGAGGGTAAAAATTGTTGAGGGAGACCTAGGCATGAATACACTAAACAGATTCAGAAGGATGTAGGTTGCGGAGATGAAGAAGCATGTACAGGACAGAGTACAATGGAGAGCTGCGTCAAACCAGTCTCTGAACTGAAGACCACAACAACAATAATGTTGTTTTGTCTCTACACTATTCGTGTTATGATAATGAATTCCATAAAGGAGTAAGAAGTTAGAGATTGTCATCCAACCGATGTTATTTAATTTGAGCAGTCCAGTTCCACACATTGAGTGCAACCAAGGTTGTTCAAATTTCAGAGGTCTGATAATAACCATCTTCAGTATTTGCTCAACTATGATGACTGATGATTAGCTTCTCTCCACTATCATATGCTCTGATAATAGTGGCTTGCTATGAATTGTGCACAAATGTTAATTCATTGACTCTCCAGTTGTCAATTGGTAGAACTCTGAAGACTTGTTAGGGTGCTAATGCTGTATCTCAAATATTTACTAACTTTTATGATCAAACAATACAGTGGTGAGTGAAAAAAAAAATCATATGTATAGTAGCACTACACAACATTACTGAACGCATTAATCACTTCGCTTTGGTAATCCTTATTCAATTCTTCCATCATCCATTGATCCATCCACTCCTGTGTTTGTTTGTTTGTTTACCATTTTCTGTAAATCACATTGTAAAGGAGAAAACTTATGGATGTAGAATGTGTGTTACTTTTATGTGTATCAATCAGTCATAAAACTGAAGTCCCATTTATCATGTGGCTGCATTGCTTGATGCAGACGGCATTTACTCCCTATACATTCCTTGTTACCCTACATAATTCTAAATGTAGAGTGGAACTTTCTTCCTGATCTCCTCCTCCAATATGACTCAACCTTCACATTAAAATGCAGCTTTAAAGTATCTAAATCTACAATACATCCATGTAGAAGAGGTTATAATATGACTAAACTACTTCAGTTACTCTTATTACATAATGTCCATTTTAGTTCAGCTCTAGGCATTTTTCTTTCTTTTTATGCTAATTTGTGATGGACAGTATTTATCAATATGAATGTTCAAAGGAGGCAATGTCAATAAAACAAACACTTTAATTTTTTTGGACTTATAATGTCATGTGATACAGTGAATAGAGGTTCATTACCAACTTTTATACATTTAAAGGATTTACTATCGATGCTGGAAAGTGTAGTACTTGTATGGATGCTGTCATTCTGTTTTCATAATATTTTTAAAAGATGTGCATGTTTACTAATGACAACAAATAGGAAAGGTATTACACAAATTTTAAAACAATTAACTCCTTTGGTTGTTGTACTTCACACGATTTTCAATTTTGGAGACAGCAAATCATTAAAATTCATATTCTGATTGTTAATTTATTATTGTTTGCTGGTATGTTCTTCAGTCAAGAGCTCTACATTACAAAAAAGATCACAGTAACAACATAATGTTGTCACTATTCACGATTGTCAAATGTATATTTTTTGAGCAGTTTTGTATAGTATAAACAGCTTCATAAGATGTGTGTATTTTATTGCAATATTTATCAAACATATTGTATCTCACCAGGCAAGTTACATACAAGATTTTTCTGTGTGCTTTGACAGTTTAACGATTAAATTCCTTTCACATTTTTGTATTTAAGAGGTGTAGTCTTGCATTTTAGTAACTGTAAAGTGTAAATTTGTGTGGTCTGTATTGGAGTTGTTATTTGTCTCTTTTGAAAGACCAGCAACTGCTTGTTACATCTCAGTCAGGCTCCAGACTCCTATGGTGATTTTCAGAAGAATAACAAGTTACATATTTAGATTTCTCTCTGTGCTTTCATAGTTTAATTCTTAAGTTAGTAGTACTAGTATTGATAGGGTGTTTGCACGCTTTGTTTAGGTGTAGGACAAGCTGGTCACAGTTTGTGCACAGCCGAAAATGCTTTTGGCCATGGTCAGCCACCTGCAGGCTGCTGCCTTGTGGTGTAGCAATTGCAGATAATCTGCCACATTGCACAGGACACTTAGGTGTCGTTCATTTCACCCATGGGCTCTATCCTCACCCCAGCTGGAGTGATGAATTGTAGCACGTTCATGTTGCTCAAGGTGGAGGTCAGTATGGAGGCTGGCCATCTGGTCTTGACCATTCACCCTGTGAGTGGACAGACCTTCAGCAGGGTCCAAGCAGGCATGTGGGGGACAGGGGTCACTAGTTATTGGGAGCTCCAATGTTAGGCATGTTATGGAGCCCCTTCAGGAAATGGCATTCTGCACTGTAAAGAAGTCCAATGTGTGCTCGGTATGTCTGTCAGAAAGGCCTCATCTGAAAAGCAGTGGAGGCTTGATATCAAGGATGCAGGGCACAGTTGCCTGCAAGCTGTGGCTCGCATTGGTACCAGTAATGTCTGTCACTTTAGTTGTGAGGCCACCCTCAGTTTGTATGGGCAACTGGCAGAAGTGGTGAAGACTACTCGCCTTGTTCATGGGGTGCAAACAGAGCTCACAAGTTGCAGCATTGTACTCAGAGTTGATTGAGGTCCTTAGGTTTGGAGAAAAGAGGAGGGTCTCAACCAAAGGCTCCATCGATTCTTTGACAGTCACAGCTCCAGATTTAAGGGCCTGTGTTATGGGGTGGAGAATTGTATGACACCCCTTGATAGGTCTGAGGTTTACTAAACAAAGGAAGCAGATACACAGGTACCAGAGTTCTTGTGGAGTACACATGGGGTTTTTCTAGGCTAGGCCATGGTTGGAGGTCCACTGAAGTCAATACACAATGAGCAAAATTGGACCACATACAAAGTAAACACACTTTGATTGCCAAAATTTTAATAGTAAACTGTATTGTTAGTGAACATCCTTAATTTACTGCCACCGAGGAAAATTATCATTCTCCAATTATTCTCAGATCCAAGGAGATCTGGCAGCAACATAAAGTTAAAAGCTACGAAATATTTAGTGAGACATGGAATGTATATCAAGAGGATAGATTAGATTCCGCAGGAGGGGGAGAGTTCACTACAGTTGACAAAAATAGTATGACTATTTGGGTTGAAATTGAGTCTAACTGTGAAGTTGTAAATAACTAGCCTAGGTGAACTCCAATTAATTACTGGACATTTTTACCAGCCATATGATTTTGATGTGTCAGTTTTGGAATCAGTGAAAGCAAGCTTTTGCTCAGTAATGCAGAAATACATAGGTCATGAAATACTAGTTGGAGGCGACATTAACCTACTGATTGTAAGAATCTGTGGATTCATTTCACGTCTTGTGAAGTAGTTTTGGAACAAGTTTTCCAAAAACTTGTTTTAAGCAGCTAGTTCGGCAGCCTGTATGAAATGGAAATGTTTTACAACTTGTATCAACAAACAGGAATGAGCTTATTGACAGTGCCAGTATAAACATGGATACTAGGGATCATGATAAAGTGACAATGGTTACTGGAGTTATTAAATCCATCAAGAAGGCTAGAAGAGTATTTTTACTTGAAAGAGAAGATAAGCGGTTGTTAGCATCCCACTTAGACAAGGAACAGACATTATTTATTTCCAATATGATCAAATTACGGGCTAACTTTAAATTGATTGTAAACCTTGCTCTCGATAAGTATGTGCTGAGTAACTGGATAAAAGACCCAATGTGGTTTAAAAAATTTGCAAAATTCTGAGGAAGCAGAGCCTATCGCACTCTCAATTCAAAAAAGAATACACAAATGCTGACAGCCAAAAGGTAGTAGACATAAGTACGTTTGAATAAGATTCATGCCCAAATCAGACAACTTCCATCATCATACCACAGTAAAAGATCTTGCCAAGAACACAAGAAAATTCTTGGCCCACGTAAAATCACTATGTGGGTTGAAGGCTCCTACCCAGTCATGCACTGACTAGTCTGGTGTGCAAAAGAGGACAACAAAAGGAAAGCTGAAGTTTTAAATTAGAAATTATTCATGAAGGAGGACTGTATAAACGTACAGTCATTTGACAATTGCACAGACTCCCAAATGAAAGACATAGAACAGGCATCTCTGGTGTAGAGAAGCAACTGAAGGAGTTGAAAACAAGGAAGTCATTAGATCTGAATGGAAACCTTATTTGGTTTTACAGAGAGTGCTATACAGCATCAGTTTATTACTTAGCTTGCATTTATCATGAACCTCTCTTATTCTCTACATACACAAATGACCTGATGGACACGGTGAACAGCAATCTGCAGCTGTTTGCTGCTGCTGATGCTGTGTATTGGTAAAGTGTCATTGTCAAATGATTGCAAGAGGATACAAGATGACTTAGACAAAATTTCTAGATGGTATGATGAACGGCAGCCTGTTCTAAATGTCGAAAAATTTAAGTTAATGGAGATGAGTAGAAAAAGCAAAACCCATAAAGTCCGGATAGGACATTAGTAGTGTGCTGCTTGACAAAGTCATGTCAATTAAATATCTGTGTGGAACATTGCAAAGCAATATGAAATGGAATGAACACATGACAGTGCTAGGAAAGGCAAATGGTTGACTTTTGTTTATTGGGAGATTTTTAGGAAATTGTAGCTTATCTATAAAGAAGACTGCATATAGAAAATTACTGCAACACGCTCTTGAGTAGTGCTCAATTTTTTGGTGTCCCCTCCAGGTCAGATTAAAGGAAGACATTGAAGCAAGGCAGAGGAGTGCTGATAGATTTGTTATGGTAGGTTTGATCTGTATGCAAGTATTACAGAAATGTTCCCTGAACTCTAATGCGAATAACTGAAAGAGGGATGATATACTTTTTGTGAGACACTGTTCAGAAAATTTAGAGAACCAGCACTTGAAGATGACTGCAGAATGATTCTGCTGCTGACAAGTATGTTGTGTAAGGACTACAAAGGTAAGAGAAATTGGTGCTTGTATGGAGGTTTATAGACAGTTGTTTTTCCCTCACTATTTTTGAGTAGAATGAGAAAGGAAATGACTATTAGTGGTACAAGGTACCCTCCATCATGCACCATATGGTTGCTTGCGAAGTATATATGTAGATTTACATGTAGAAGACACAAAGAAATCATAAAAATAAGCAACAGAACTGTTCAACAAGTTTGTAATTGGCATAGAAAGGGAGAATTATGATTTGCTAAAACTTACTTCATATTATGCCTCACATGAAAGAACATCTGTGTTTACTTCCATGAGAATGGAATTTGAATGCTTATTGTAGTTCATGTATATTGTGAGACCAAAACCTTACAGCAACTGCACAGAATTATCTCTGTGTGAAGTGAGGTTATACCTCAGAGTATGCAAGAGTAGGCATAATATGCCAACATTACAGATTTGTTTTCCTTCCCCAGAATGTATCGGGTGATAGAAGTGAGTTCAAACAAAGCACGATTACAGTCGAACAGAAATTTCACATTTATTATATGTACCCATGTTAGTCATGTTCTTGTGAAGTGAACATGCCAAAGAAGAACTAATTGTTGTTGAAGTAGATATAAGAAGTTAACTTATACAGACTACCACACTTTTTTTACATTAAGTGTACAAATAAACTGTCACAGAGTTCAAATAATGTATAATTCTTCATTGCGGTTCAGGCACAAAGACGAGTAACAGAATGATCCGTCAAGAATGGCACGATATAGTTTTACTGGTTGTACTAGTGTCCTAAGAATAAATGCATAACATTTACTATGATCATTTAAGTGCCACATTATGAACCATGATTCACCACTATATATAATCTCTTTCCACTAGCGGAACACACTGTTTGCACTATTACAATAAAATCAACTCATTTTTATTTTATTGGAGTGGTGTAAAAATACTGTGGGGTAGCGGAAATATATTTTACACGTGGTGTGCGAATCAATTGGTTGTGTGACGGCCTGATGAGTATCAGGTATTGAAATGATTTGGATGTGTAGATCTGTGTGTGAAATTTGTTGGAGATTGTGTAATAGCCTGGGGCTGTTTACGATGGCACGGCTTGAATCCTTACTGTTTCAAGATCCCAAGCACCATTCAACAATGATTTGCTGAAGTTCAGGTAGATTTGCTGGACAGGCCTGCAACAATCCTCGAATTGACCCTCACTCAATATCTTTTGGATAAACTTCCTGGCAGATTAAAACTGTATGGGATCCTGAGACTGTGGCGACTACCACACACGTCAATCGCAGCCGACGCGTAAAATTCGTGCCAACCACAGAGATTATTCTCCACAGTTCGCACGGGAGTCACAGAGATGAGAGCCGTCGACTGCGACTCTCATACCTACCTTTTTACTCTTTGTTGTTGATTCTATTTTATGTATTCTCTTACTTGACAACCTGTTATATGTGATGAAATAAAAAGAAACTTGAGTTCAGACTCCGTTAGTTTCCAATTTCTAACTGTGTTTGCGTGGGTACACACCTACTTACGCAACATTGGTGACCCCGACTGCAAAACAAACAGCAGATACAGATATGGACACGGCAGCAGTATCAAGATTAGCGGTTCGCTTACCCCCCTTTTGGCCACACAACCCATCTGAAGTTCAGGATATCATAACAGCTCCTCTGACAGAGAATGCATATGAATGGTTAAAGACTGAACTGATATGATGCTTAGCCATTTCTCAAGAAGACAGAATCCGGCAAGTATTGACGCAAGAAGAAATCGGTGACTGGAAACCTTCGCAGTTCCTGCGCCATCTCCACAGCAAGGTGGACCCCAGCACGATTCCAGACAGCCTTCTGCGTACCCTGTGGAGTTCCCGCCTGCCACCGCAGGTAAAAGCAGTCATCGCCACGCAGAACAAGATGCGACTGGACGCGGTAGCAGAACTCGCCGACCGCATACTGGAAGCGATCACACCAAACTCACAGGTCAGTGTTGTAGACATTCCTGTCAGTGTAGCAGCTGCATCTACTACAGTGTCTCGGGCGAATTATGATGCACTAACCACCAAGATCGATCTCCTATGCATACAGCTCTCGAACCTAATGTCGAATGGCATCAATGTCAATTAGAGAAGCCGTAGCCAACGACGACATGGAAGTTGTTCTGCATTGCAATCTACAGCCAACAACAGACAGACCATTTGTTGGTATGGAGAGCAAGCACGGAAATGCATTAGCCCGTGCACTTTCTCCAAATCGGAGCAGAAAGTGGCAGTAGACACTACCTCCTAGCTTCCTGCATCTCGACGCCTTTTTATAACAGATCGTGCGTCAGGCAGGAAGTTTTTAATTGACACCAGTTCAGACCTCAGTATACTACCAAGACAGTCCTTGCATTGTTGCCAGCTGCACACTGCATTTAACTTACCCGCTGCCAACAATTCGCAGATTTCAACATACGGATTACAACAAGAGAATCTGAACTTGGGACTCCATAGAGACTTTAAATGGAATTTCACGGTAGCAGACGTCACAGAAGCAATACTAGCAGCTGATTTCTTATCACACTTCAGACTTTTGCCAGACATGGCCAATGCTTGCCTGATAGACAGTCTCACCAATCTATCAACGGCTTGTTATTATTGTGACACAGATTGTACCAGTATTAAGTTAATTCAAATGGCAGACACAGAGTACCGCGCAATCCTAGCGGATTTTCCTGAATTAACGAAACCGCCAGGGGCACCGCAGAAAGTGTTGCATGATACAGTACACTACATAAAAACCACGGATGGCCCGCCTGTGTCATGTCGACCTAGGAGACTAGCACCGGAACGCCTCGCTATAGCTAAAGCGGAATTCGAGCTAATGCTTAAAGAAGGAATTATATGCCCGTCATCCAGTCCATGGGCGTCGGTCTTACACCTCGTACCAAAAAAAGGTGGAGCCTGGCGTCCGTGTGGCGACTACAGAGCACTGAACGCCAGAACTATTCCGGATCGTTATCCTGTACCTTTGTTAATGGACTACAATCACGCGCTGCACGGAGCCACAGTCTTTAGTGTGCTAGTTTGCGCAAAGGCCTATACACAAATTCCTGTAGCGGCAGAAGACATACCAAAGACCGCCATAACAACACCCTTTGGATTGCTTGAAAGTAATTTCATGACGTTTGGTCTGCGAAATGCCGCACAGACATGGCAACGTTTTCTGGATTCTGTATTACGAAGACTGCCCTTCTGTTTTGCCTACCTCGATGACGTTCTCATATATTCCGCAAACAATGAACAGCACAAGCAGCATTTAAAAGAAGTACTCCAATGCTTAGAGAAGTTGGGAATAGTGTTAAATACAGCAAAATGCCTGTTTGGCCAACCTGAAGTGGAATTTCTAGGTCATCGCATATCTGCTACAGGTTCAGCACCCTTACCCAGAAAAGTTGAGGCTATTCTACACATGCCCAAGCCTACTACGGTCAAAGAATTAAGAAGATACCTAGGCATGTTAAATTTTTACAGAAGGCATCTACCAAAGACAGCTGAACAGCAGGCACCATTAAACGCATTATTAGCTGGCCCAAAGGTTCGCAGCAATGCAACCATACAGTGCAATGAGGAATCTGATGCAGCATTCGAAGTGACACGTCAGAGCCTGGCTCAGGCCGCACTGCTGGCACATCCTAAACTAGAAGCACCTTTGGCGCTGGTGGCGGACGCTAGCCAGTTTGGTGTTGGTGCAGCCCTGCAACAATTGGTGGATGGCGCATGGCAACCTCTGGCATACTATTCGCACAAGTTGTCGCCAATACAACAACGCTGGAGTGCTTATGATAGAGAACTTTTGGCTATATATTTAGCGATCAAACACTTCAGACCACAAGTTGAAGTGCGTGACTTCACAATTTTTATGGATCATAAGCCCTTGACTTATGCATTCAACAAGAACACTGACAAATGCTCTCTAAGGCAGTATTCTCAATTGGAGTTCATAAGCCAATTCAGCACAGACTTATGCCACATCTCAGGTTTAACTAACGTGGTAGCTGATTGTTTGCCACGAGTATCCAGTATAACAGAGCCTGTAACTATGGCAGAACTAGCGCAAGTCCAGCAGGAAGATGATGAGCTAAATACCCTGTTGAGTGACGACAAGACGGCGTTGAAGTTACAGCTAGATGACGTGCCCGGGGAAGACGTATGACTACATTGTGACTTACAACATGGTCAAACACGCCCTTAGGTTCCAATCACACATCGCAGAAGAGTGTTTGTTTGTCTCCATGGCCTATGTCACCCCGGTGTTCGAGCAACTACCAGACTGGTGTCCAAAAGATTTGTATGGCCAGGAATGAACCGTGATTGCCGTAACTGGACTAGATCTTGCCCACACTGTCAGCTATGCAAAGTAAGCAGACACGTGCACCCTCCAATCTGACAATTCCCGGATGTCAAGGCATGCTTCTCGCACATACATTTGGACGTCGTAGGACCTCTTCCACCATCAGATGGTAATTGCTACCTGCTAACAATCATTGACAGGTATACACGCTGGCCAGAAGCAATACCTACCAACAACATCTTGGCGAAAACTCTGGCAATGGCATTCATGTCAACTTGGATATCTAGGTTTGGCTGCCCACTCCATGTAACAACTGATAGAGGACAACAGTTTGAATCAGAACTATTCGCTCAGTTAGCAAGATTCTGCGGGTACTGCCATCACCGCACCACCGCCTACCATCCGGCAAGCAACAGGATGGTAGAAAGATGGCACCGTACCTTAAAAGCAGCCCTCATGTGCCACAATACTAAATGGACGGAAGCATTACCCATTGTACTGTTAGGTCTTAGGATGATCTTTAAACCTGATATGGATGCCTCCCCGGCAGAGGTGGTCTACGGCGAAACAATACGTCTGCCCGGAGAGTTCGCTGACAACTCAGTGGTACCGAACGCAGATGACCAGTCAGAATATTTACAAGGATTGAGAGAAATGATCAAGAAAATCGAACCTGCAAAAGCATCCAGGCGTGGAGTCCTGGTAACATTCATGCACAACGTTTTAAAAACTTGCATGCATGTATCGTTACGCACAGATGGCGTCAAACCACCACTACAACCGCCATACACTGGACCTCATCGTGTGATACGCAGAGATTCACACACTCTAGACATAGTACTGAATGGGAAACAGGCCACCATATCGCTAAGTAGAGTGAAACCTGCTTATATGCTTCAAGACAGTCCGGCGATGCCAGCGTCGCGCAGTGATCCGCACAAGACAACAATGCAGAACCCCACTTCGCTACCTCTGCAGTCAATAAAGCAGCAGCCTTGTTGCACTACACGTTCTGGCAGACAAGTGCACATCCCTGCCCACTACAGAGAGGAACATCTGAGCTCCGCTCTCACCAAGGGGGCTCATGGGGCGACTACCGCACACGTCGATCGCAGCTGACGCGTAAAATTCGCACCAACCACAGAGATTATTCTCCACAGTTCACACGGAAGTCACAGAGAAGAGAGCCGTCAACTGTGATTCTCATACCTACCTTTTTACTCTTAGTTGTTGATTTTCTTTTATGTATTCTCTTACTTGACAACCTGTTATATGTGATGAAATAAAAAGAAACTTGAGTTCAGACTCCGTTAGTTTCCGATTTCTAACTGTGTTTGCGTGGGTACACACCTACTTACGCAACATGACTTACTGCAGCAGAACAATTGTTGCAGAGTGAAACAAAACCTATGCTGTGGCTATGACAGTCTCTGCAAATTCTAATTTCTCCGTAAGGTTAGGTTCAACAGCTGTAAAGTATTTTATAAAATACATTTTAACCATCAGCTGTTCATTTGTCCCATTAGTCATCTACTGATTTCAGTTAATAACCACCATCCAGGATGTAGAGTACAAAAGATTATTTAAAAGCATCCCTTATTCCTTTGAAGCTGTACAGTACCGAAATTATCCAGTGAAATTGTACAAACACTTGACATAATATGTCTCAGAATCCTTACAGTCATATCTCATCTCAAATAGTCAGACATCACAAGGAAAAAGAAAAATTCTTCGTCTCTGGATTGCTAGTCATGCTATGTAGGTAGGAAAGCTTCTGTTGGGTTTTGAATATTGCAGCAAGGAACTGGAAGAGTTGAAGCTGTGAGGGCATGTCATAAGCTGTGCACAGAGAATTCATTTAGTACAAGCATTGCCTGTGAAAGGTAAAAGCCAAGGTCCTAGTCCACTGTAGTTGTAACTTTGCCATCAGCCAGGTTACACTGGAGATTGAAAAATCCATTCTAGATCTTTTGGACGAGTTAGAATGTTGGAGGCATGCTAGATCATTTCACTCAAGAAACCAGTAACACCCATTCACTATGATTAAGGAAGAACAGAAAGAAATTCTGCTATCAGTTAATAAGAATATAATGGAAAGCTTTCCTACAGGTTAAGCCTGTAATGCTAACAATAATGGGTCCTGTAAAGAGATAGTTATAGGTCTGGCATCTTTTGAATGAGTGTCTGGGTTGAAACATATCTTGTAAGAGAGGGCTTACTTTATTTTTTTATCATTTTATGAAGAAAAAAAATTAATCTGTAAGAGATTTATGTTCCAACATGTGCATGTACGTAACACAAATTAGAGAACAGATGTTAGACAGTACATACAATACACATTAAATAAACTCTAGTTCCATTCATTTTTCTGAGAAACAAAAGAAAATGTAGGAAGCGTCAGTTTCTCTTTGTGCTGTTCACTACTGTTTTCACTGTCAAATGATTACAAGGTTCCTGTTTTACTGTCTGCATATTTTCTATTTTACTGAAAAACAATAATCCGTATATTTACAGTTAATGGTATCTGCATTTAATGTAGAAACTTTTCTCAGCAACTTATTGACTTTATGCTGATGATTTTGTGTGTTTGACACAGATGTCTCATGGAGTTGTACAGTCACTGCTTGTAAGTGGAATGAGCAGTTGCTCACTGCATCTAGTCCTTTAGATATTGCATTCTCAGTAAGTCGGACCTGCAAACGTAGTTCACAAGGTTCGAATCACTATGCTTTACCACTTTTGAAGTGGAGTTCAAGATAGTATTTTCACTGTCAACAGACCTTCAATCAGCAATGAGGTACAATAGGTACCAGACCCTGATACATCAGTACAGTATGATACCTAATGGTGAAGAATGTTAATGAATGTGATTCAGTACTACAGAAAACCTTATTACATCTTTATGTGCGAAATATCGTTATCCACATCATGCTGCTGCCCTTGTACCATGTCTTTTACAAGGTAAAACTTTTAACAGAATTTAAATATTTCTCTTACTTTTTTATCTGCCAGTAAGGAAACACACATTTCAGGAGACTTTTGGCATGATATTGTTTATTACAGAGAGATGCTATGATCAAAAGGGTAAACAGTGCAGAACATTAAACAATATAAATAAGAACTTTGTGTGTCAAGGAGAGAAGAAAAAGAAACATTGAAAACATTTATCTTTCTGCTACATACCTCATATATAAAATACTTATCAGCACTCAATGACATAGGCTCACCCTCATTGAGTGGTTCTCCTTTGATCAGCTCTTTAATTAGTTTCTTCTTTGGGCTGTCTAAGCCAAACATTTTGAAGTCTTCATCAAAACGATTTGCTAGTTCATCAAATATTTCAAGTGTGCTAGTTTCATGCTGAAACAGAATTGGGTTTTATCTATTATAAAATGTCTAAAAATTTGTGACAGGAAAACAATGGTTTTGCTTTCATCACAAAAAAATGGCAGCTGACAGTCATATTTTTATTTATTTGATAAACCAAAAACTGAACAAATAAAAATTACTGCCAGCACCAACAGAAGATTTTGTATCAAAAATTAAAAAGATTGCTACTTACCATAAAGATGACATGTTAAGTCACAGATAGGCACAATTACATGACACTTACACAAAGCTTTCCCTGAAGCCTTCACCAGAAAAAGAGAAACACACACACCATTCATACACACAAGCAAGCACATAGCTCACGCAGACATGACCGCCAACTCCGGCAGCTCGGGGGAGAACGTAACTATCACATGGGATGGAAACAGCAATCAAGAGGGGGTGGGGAAGGGATAGTTAGGTATAAGTGGGGGGAGTGTGGGGGGGGGGGGATGCTTTCTGCTGGAGTTTGCAGGGACTAGAATGCCAACTGGTGCAGCATCAGGTGGTTGTGGATCAGGGAGATGGGAAAAACAGATCAAAAAAGGAGAGGAGCTGGGAAAGATTGGTAGTGCATTGGCAGAGGGTGACAAAGAGGGTGGGAGATGAGAATGGGGAGGATATAATAGGACAGAGGGGGTGGAAACTGTCGAGTGGAGCGTGTAGGACAGTATGTTACTGTAGGTTGAGTTTGGGACAATATGAGAGCTGAGAAAGTGTTGTAAGGATAACTCCCAACTGTACAATTAAGAAAAGTTAGTGGTGGAGGGGGGGGGGGGGAGGCATTCAGATGGCTCAGGTAGTGAAGCAGCCATTTAAATCAAGCATGCAACGTTCAGCTGCATGTAGTGCCATGGTGTAATCTAATTTGCTTTGGCCACAGTTTGGCAGTAGTCTTTCATGCTGGTGGACGGCTGGTTGGTAGTCATACCAACATAAAAATCTGTGCAGTGTTCTCAGCTGCAGTGATTGCAGCTGCTTTCACAGGTGGCCGATCCCTGATATGGAAGGATAAACCAGTGACAGGACTGGAACAGGAAGTGCTGGATGGGTGGATTGAGCAGGTCTTGCAGTTGGGTCTTCCACAGAGTTACAATCCTTGTGGCAAGTGGTTGGGGTTGGGATTGGGAGTGGCATAGGGATCGACTAAGATGCTTCCGAGGTTGCAATGCAACACTACTTTAGGATGGGTGGGAAGGATCTTGGATAGGATGTCCCTCATCTTGGCATGATGGAAGGTCATCAGAGCCCTGGTTCAGTTGTTCAACTCCTGGGTGGTGTTGTGTGATGAAGGGGCACTCCTTTGTGGCTGGTTCTTGGAGGTGATGGGTGGATTGTGGGTGTGAGGGGAAATAGTATGGGAGATCTGTTTGCAGACTAGATCTGGGGAATAGTGCCTGTCAGGTTAAAACCCAATCCCACATCCTATGTCTCATATGCTGCCTGAACCATATCCCCAAATGGCCTAAACATAAAAATTCTTCTCTCTGGATCCCATCCCGCCTTTCACAACAACCTTCACCTTTTTAGATTCTGCCAGTCCCTGCCCTAACAAAACTGGTACTGCAAAAACAAATCTCCATAGCACAGGCATCCCAGGACCACCTCTGTTCCCTCCACAAGATATTACCACTGCGCAATCCCTGCTTCACACATTACATATTTGAAATTGAATCCCTTGCTCTCCAGTACCTGGAGGAGCATTCCTGACACCACCTTCATAAGTTATCCAACTCGCTTACATCCCACTGGTGCCCTGCGGTACCACTATCCAAGCCCTGTCCCCTGTCCTGCCCTAACAAAACTGGTACTGCAAAAACAAATCTCCATAGCACAGGCATCCCGGGACCACCTCTGTTCCCTCCACAAGATATTACCACTGTGCAATCCCTGCTTCACACATTACATATTTGAAATTGAATCCCTTGCTCTCCAGTACCTGGAGCAGCATTCCTGACACCACCTTCATAAGTTATCCAACTTGCTTACATCCCACTGGTGCCCTGCAGTACCACTATCCAACCCCTGTCCCACCCACAGTGATCTTCCTTGTCCAACTCTCATAGCACTTAAATGCTGCCTAGCTGACCTTCACTTGCCACATCCTCCAAAGCTCCCTACCAGCACTCCACCAAATCCAGAGCCAAAACATTCCCATAATACTGTTGTCAATCCTTCCATCAAAACCCTCAGCTCCACAGAAGTTTCAGTCCTATCCAAAGACCTCACCTTTATCCCTATACCCAAATTTAAACATGCTGAACTTGTCAAAGATATACTATCCCTCTCCTGGTCCTGCAATGTAAGCACTTTCCTGCTGCCAATTATTTCAACCAAAACCAACCTAATTCCAACATTAAATCTTGCCTCTCCAGTTCATAGCCCTATCCAACTGTGATCTCCCACCTCCTTCCAGCAATTCCTTACTTCTGACTTTGCTTCACTATCCTTCCCTATGTCCCTTTCTCAGAACACAAACCTTTCAGCAGAAGAAAGAATAGCCATACAGAACCTTAAAACAAATCCTGATCTAATCACCCTACCTGCAAACAAAGTTCCACCACTGTTGTTATGTATCGCAATGACTACCTGGCAGAAGGCCTCTGCTAATCATCTGACTCCTCCACCTGTAAACTCTTGCAGAGTGATCACATCCCAGAAAGCCAACACAATCTCCAATCCCTGCTTAAAGCCATAGGCCCTTCCCAGAACCTCTCACATGATCCCATTTCCCTCCTCAAACCTATGACACCCTGCCCCAAAATCCACAAATCCAAAAATCCTGGATGATCCATTGTGGCTGGTTATTGTGCCCCAACTGAAAGAATTTTTGTCCTCTATGACCAACACTTCCAATCAGCTGCCCATAATCTAGCCTCCCATGTCGAAGATAGCACTTCCTTCACTGACTCCACCATCCACAGCCCTTTGCCTCTTGGATCCTACCCATCACTGTTGATGCCATCCCCTACGCACAAACATCTCCCATGCCCTCCAAGTCTTTCATGTCAGCATGACTGAATAAAATCTTCTCGGTTTTCAAGCTGCGCCAATTTGAATAAAATTTTCGATCTTTTGATGGCTAGCTTTGCCATCATTGTCAGGAGTAAAACTACTGACTGCCAGGGCAGGCACTATTTCCTGCTTATATAGCTACAATTACAGCCCCTGGCACCAATCAAAGAGGGCCAAAACAATGTGTGTGCAGAAGGTGAGTTGGGCAGCTCACAGCAGCTCCGGCCTGCCGCGGGACTGAGTGACGTCGGATGGTATGAGAAGCTGGCGTCATGTTTGAAACTTCCACTCCCGCCTCCCTACAAGTGTTAAGCATCCATTGTTGCTTCCTTTTGACATCCAAAGCCTGCCCCCATGCCCTATTCAGTGTGTAACCCCACTCTCTGTTGAAACTGTTGTTGTTCATTCTAATCTCAGCCACTTCTTTTATAATGGAGACCCAATATGTTGACGCATGAGCTAAGACTGGCATGTTCTCAAACTGTATTTTATGTTCATTTTTGAGGCTGTGAACAGCTACAGTTGACTTTTCAAGTTCGCTTTGCTTGATATGTCTCTTATGCTCAGCACAATTCTCTGCAACTGTGTGAATTGTCTGGCCTATATAAATGCTGCCACACTCTCAAGGAACACTGTACACATGAAGAGCTATCTCGTCTTTAACAGAGTGCATCCTGTATCTTGAGGGTGGGCTGGAACATTGGTCTCAATCCATGTCTCCGCAGTACATATCCTAACTTGTTGCTCATTGCCCCACAGTATTGCGGGAAAGCCGTCAGCTTGGCTTCTTCTGCTGATTCACAAAGCATCCTTCTTTGATGACACCCGAAAGCATTTGCAATGTCTCTTTTGCTGTAGCCATTCTCCCTGAATACGTGCCCAAGTGCTGCAATTCAGACTGCAGGTGGCAGTCATCAGAAATAACTTTAGCTCTGTGTAGTAATGTGTTCAGGACCGTTTTCTTGTGTACAGGGTGGTGAAAGCTACTGGCGTTCAAATATCAATCAGTGTGTGTCAGTTTCCTATACACTGAATGACCAAGCCAGCCTCCTGCCTTCCACTCAACTAAAACATCTGAGAATGGTAGCTTGCCATCCTTCTCCATCTCGATGGTAAATTTAATGTTGGGTAGGACACCATTCACAAGATCCTTGAACTGCTGCAATTTTTTTTTACCATCAGGCCATATCAGGGAGGTATCATTGACATACTAAGGAAGCACGACAGACAACACCACAAAGTTCAGAGCCTTCTCCTGAAAGTGCTCCATGAAGAAATTTGTGACTGCAGGAAACAATGGTGAGACCATGCTGTGCCATCCATCATGTCATAATATTTGTTATGGTACACGAAGTACGTTGTCAGAACATGACAGAACAACTTTGCAATTCCAGGTGGAAACCTTGGGGCCAAAAGATCCAGCGTGTCTTGTACTGGCACCACGTACAGACTAACCATTATGTCATTTTGACCTATTTTCATTTTCCTTGAGCATTTCAACAAATGGTTGCAAGTTCACAACTTGGTGTTCACAATGATCCTGTTTTGGCGCTAATAATCCTGCAATATGTTTTGCCAGTCTCTAGATGGGTGAGCTGATTGCACTAACAGTGGGCCGAAGAGGAACATGGTCCTTATGTATCTTTGGCAGTCCATAAAGCCTGGGAGGTCTGGCAGCATGAGACAGTAATTTGTTCACCAATTCATCTGGTAAACCAAATTCCTTTAATAATTTCTCTGTCTTCTTGACTACGGCCTGTCTCTGATCATGACTAAGCTTCCGGTATGCGTCATCATGTAATAAGTGTAGCATCTTCAGGCCTTCAGTGTTCAGAACCACAATGCATTTCCTTCGTCAGATGGCAAGACAACCAAGTCCTAGTTCTCATGCAATAAGCATAAGTCACATTGGTCCTCCTGACTAATATTTGATTCTGGTGGCTCAGCTTTTGAAAATATATGGCTGGTGGTTAGTCTGACATCCTCAGCTGCATCATGCAGAGATGCCAAATGCACTGCTCTATTGCACTAATCATCTGCAAAATTGGCAGACATGGTGGGACTGTCACATAGCCATTGTTCAATCTTTGTTTGGAGAGATTAACAATTGTTCTGTTGACCTTATCATTATCCATGTCAGTTCCTCCACAAGTTAAGCAGTCAGACTTGTGACATTGCTTAGACATTGTCTTGCATAAACTAGCATGCTGTTGTGCTGCAGTGGCCACATCCACCCATTCCCAGTCAAATGGCAACAAAGTTGATGACAATCGAACAGGTTTCTGGCATTGAGATCAAGCTCATATCTTGTCTGCCATATCCACTGTCTCACAATGGCATGAATTGTCCTCTTCAAAATTCTGTACATTGCAGCAAAGCAAGGAATTACTTCCTTGTCCCAGTAGCATTGCAAAAATGCTAAATAATTCAGCAGATGTGATTTCTTTTTGTGCAGTTTTTCCAGCAGTCTCCCACTTGCTTGCCAACAAAGGAAATACCACCGCTGTTCTGAACACTGAAGGCTACCACCTGGAGGTGCTACATTTATTAGAAGATGATGCATACCAGAAGTTTAGTTGTGATCTGACACAGGCTATAGTTAGGAAGACAGGGAATTTATTAAAGGAATCTGGTTTACCAGATGAAGTAGTGAACAAATTAGTGCCTCACACCATCAGACCGCCCAGGCTTTATGGACTGCCTAAGATACATAAGGAACATGTTCCTCTTCGGCCCACTGTTAGTGCAATCAGCTCGCCCATCTAGAGACTGGCAAAACATATTGCAGGATTATTAGTGCCAAAATTGGATCATTGTGAACACCAAGTTGTGAACTTGCAGCCATTTGTTGAAACGCTCAAGGAAAATGAAAATAGATCAAAATGACATAATGGTTAGTCTGTACGTGGTGCCACTTTATATGAGGGTGCCAGTACAAGACACGCTGGATCTTTTGGCCCAAAGGTTTCCACATGGAATTGCAAAGTTGTTCTGTCATGTTCTAACGACAACGTACTTCTTGTACCATGACAAATATTATGAAATGACGGATGGCACAGCAATGGTCTCACCATTGTTTCCTGCAGTCACAAATTTCTTCATGGAGCACTTTCAGGAGCAGGCTCTGAAATCTGTGGTGTTGTGTCTGTCTTGCTTCCTTAGTATGTCAATGATACCTTCCTGATATGGCCTGATGGTAAAAATAAACTGCAGCAGTTCAGGGATCTTGTGAATGGTGTCCTACCCAAAATTAAATTTACCATCGAGATGCAGAAGGATGGCAAGCTACCGTTCTTCGACGTTTTAGTTGAGCGGAAGGCAGGAGGCTGGCTTGGTCATTCAGTGTATAGGGAACTAACACACACTGATCGATATTTGAACGCCGGTAGCTTTCACCACCCTGTACACAAGAAAACGGTCCTGAACACATTACCACACAGAGCTAAAGTTACTTCTGATGACTACCACCAGCAATCTGAATTGCAGCACTTGGGCACATATTCAGGGAGAATGGCTACAGCAAAAGAGACATTGCAAATGCTTTCGGGTGTCATCAAAGAAGGATGCTTTGTGAATCAGCAGAAGAAGCCAAACTGACGGCTTTCCCGCAATACTGTGGGGCAATGAGCAGCAAGTTAGGACATGTACTGCGGAGACAAGGATTGAGACCAGTGTTCTGGCCCACCCTCAGGATACAGGATGCACTCTGTTAAAGACGAGATAGCTCTTCATGTGTACAGTGTTCCTTGAGAGTGTGGCAGCATCTATATAGGCCACACAATTCACACAGTTGCAGAGCATAGTACTGAGCGTCAGACACACATCAAGCACGGGGAGCTTGAAAAGTCGACCGTAGCTGAGCATAGCCTCAAAAATGAACATAAAATACAGTTTGAAAACATGCCAGTCTCGGCTCATATGTCAACATACTGGGTCTCCATTATAAAAGGAGTGGCTGAGATTAGAATGAACAGCAAGAATTTCAACAGAGACCAGGGTTACTCACTGAGTAAGGCATGGGTGCATGCTGTTGATGTCAAAAGAAAGCTACAACGGATGGTTAATACTTGTAGGGAGGCGGGAGTGGCAGTTTCAAAGGTGGCACCTGCCCCTCATGCCGCCTGATGTTACTCAGTCCTTAGGTGGGCCATAGCTGCTAAGAGCTGCCCAACTCACCTTCTGCGTATGCATTGTTTTGGCCCGCTCTGGTGCCAGGGGCCATAATTGTAGTTATATAAGCAGGAAATAGTGCCAGCCCCAGCAGTCAATAGTGTTAGTATTGACAACGATGGCGGAGCTAGCCATCGAAAGCTCAAAAATTTTATTCGAACTGACGTGGCTTGAAAGCCGAGAAGATTTTATTCATCCTTCATGTCCATGATCTTACCGCTATTGAACACTACCTCTACCAACTTCCTTCAGACTCCAGTCCCACTACCTCATCCCTCATACATCATTCTAACTTTATCCTAACCTACTACTATTCCTCCTTTGAAGGGACGTTATACAAACAAATCCACGGTACATCCATGGGCAGCCACATGGCACTCTCCTACGCCAACATGTTTATGCGGCATCTAAAGGAGACCTATGTAACTTCCCAAAACACCAAACCCCTAGTCTGGTTCAGGTTCATTGATGATATCTGCATGATCTGGACTCATGGCCAAGACACCTTCACTTCATTCCTTCACAACCTCAATGTCTCTCCCATCTGCTTCAGCAGGTCCTCCTCAACCCAGCTGGCCACCTTTCTAGAAGTTGACATTTTCCTCTCTGATGGCTCCATTTGCACCTCTGTCCACATTAAACCCACCAACCACCAAAAGTAAAACCCACCAACCACCAAAAGTACCTGCATTTTGACAGCTTTCATCCCTTTCACACCAAAAAATTGGTCCCACGTAGCCTGGACACCAAGGGACAGCATATCTGCAGTGACAAAAACTCCCATGCCCAGTATGCTGAGGGTCTCACCAAGGTCTTTACATACAGGCACTACACTCCCCCCCCCCTCCCCCTGCCCCCCATCCAGTCCACTAACGGATCTCCTGGGCCATTTCCCCTCACACCCCTAGTCTTCCCACAGCCTCCATTAACCAGCCACAAAGGAGTGTCCCCTTCATCGCATAGTACCACCCTAGACTGGAACAGCTGAACCACATCCTTCGCCAGGGCTCTGATTACCTACCATCATGCCCTGAAATGACCCACAGCCTACCCAAGATAGTTCTCACCTCTCCTGAAGTGGTGCTCCATTGCCCACTCAACCTCCACAACATCATAGTTCTTCCCTATGCCACTCCCAGTCCCAACCCAAGTCTGTAGTGGCTGCACTTCAGTTTCTCTTTCAGTGTAGTGCAGTGCAAAGTAAGAGTTTTGTTGTGTGCATGCGAGTATCAGTATCGTTATTGTGCAGCTGTCAATCAGATTTCTGGGTCAGCCACCTGAGACGCTAGTATCAGTGGTGAATATTCCGAGCCATTAGAGAACTTTAGGATTTTTATGTGTGTTCTTGTGTTGCTCTTATCTTAGCAACGAGAGACAATTTTTAGTTCAGATACATTTTGTGTGTACAAAGATTGCGTACCGCCAAGCCATGCGCTTGCTATTTATTTGTAGATAATTCCTTAGGCAAATGCAATAAAGAGACAGTTCAGATATGCAATAATATGTCATTTCATACATCTACAGGCTAGACAATGAACTGGTCAATGATGACTCTAGCAGTATGACCACAAGCCATTTTACATTCACATTACTCATTCGCATGTAAATATGGCTACACACTGATCATCTACAATTTTTTTAGTATTGTTGTGAGGTAATAATTCCTACCCACCACTATTTCATATTACAATAACAGACATTCTTCTATAGAATAGAAGGAGTTGCCAAAGAGAAACTTTTTTCATTTGTTTTCAAATTTTATTTTGCTGTCTGTCAGACATTTTATATCACTGGGTAAGTGATCAAAAAATTTGGCAGCAGCATTGTGCACCTCTTTTTGTGCTCAATATAACCTTAAAGTGGAGAAATGAAGGTCGTATTTTCTTATGATATAGTGATTGTGCACATCATTGTTCCTTTTGAATTGCAGCAGGTTATTTACAACAAACTTCATGATGGGCTAAATATATTGTGAGGCAGTAGTCAAAATACCAAGCACCTCAAGCAGATGTCGCCAAGATGACTGTGTGTGAGAACCACATATTCTTCTTAAAGCACATTTCTGAGCAATGGACACTTTCTTTCTTAAAGTTGATTTATCCCAGAACATTATTTCACATGACATTACTAAATGAAAATTTGCAAAATATATCAACTTCCTGATTTGTGTATCTCTCAGAGGTTTACAATGATTTGAGATGCAAATGTGGCTGAACTAAGTTGTTTTAGGAGTTCCAAAATGTATTTTTCCAATTTAAATTCTCATTAATATGGATACCTATATTTTTGTGGCGTTTCCACCCTAGTTGTTATTTCCTTACTATGTGTTACACTTATCATTGATGTGTTAACTCTACAAACACAGAACTGAAAATGTTGTCTTTTTTTGAGACTGAGATTGAGGCCATTCACAGACAACCATTCAGTAACACTTCAATCTTTATCATTTCTTCTGTTGCTATATGTATGTTTGGATGGATTACAATACTAGTGTCATGTGCAAAAATAACTAATTCTGCTTGTTTTATGTTAGGTAGAAAGTTGTTTACATATATGAGGAACAATAGTGGATATAAGGTTGAGCTCCCCCATCAGAAGAAACTCCCATACTTACATTGGTTGAGTTATTACGTATAGCTTTCTGCTTTCTTTTACTTAGGTATGACATTATCCACTGATCGACTAAAACACAAATTTCATAAAACCTCCGGTTATTGAGGAGAATACTGTGATTCATGCAGTCAAATGCCTAAGATAGGTTGCAAAAAATACCAATTGGTAGTCTTTTGTTATTTAGTACTCCTGAAATTTGGTGAGTGAATGTATAAATGGCATATTTAGTCGAGCAACTTTTCTGAAGTCCAGACTGTGATTTACTAAGGATGTTGTTAATTAGGTGGGATACTATTCTAGAATACATAACATTCTCAAAAATTTTGGAAAATGACGTCAGTAGTGAAATGGGTCAGTAGTTACTGACATCTCTCCTATCACCTTTTTTATAGAGGGGTTTACCAATGGCATATTTCAAACTCTCTGGAAAAATGCCCTCAGCTGGTAATTCACTACATATTCCAGAAAAGATAATGCTTATTGTATAGGAATTTCAGAAGCAGAAGTGGGAGAGGCCTCCATATGATTTTTCTCTTGAACTGTTTGTCCCCTATATTTTCTACTACATTAAAGAAATGATTATCAAACATATCTGCTATTTGTAACTGGTGGCCAGTCATTCTGTCTCATTTTATTATACTCCATGTAGTCATAAGTCTGTTGTCAGAAGCACTGATTTCTCACATAATGTGCATGTTACTTGATTTTTTTAATAACTTATCTTCATAATTGTGAATACTTTTTGTAGTGTGCAACTATGGCACGATCTTTACTTGATCTTATCAACCCATACAATTCCCTTTCCCTTTCAGAAGATACTTTAATCGCTCTACTGATCCATGGTGTCCTACATGGCTATTTAACGTCCTTTCTGATTAGCTAATGTGGAAATCTATTTTCAAAAAGATGTGAATTTATCATGGAACAGATTAAATTTTATGTAAGTATTTGGTTCATAATAAATTTTTTCCCAGATCATCTCTTGTAAACAATTTTTAAAAATGTTTCTCCTGAAACCAGTATTATTCTAATTAATTAGAACTGAGTATCTATACTCTAAGGCACTATTTCATTTATCATATCTATGGATCATGATCAGAGACAATATTTGGTACGGGTATATAGTTGTTTTCTTGTTTTGAGGTGCATCAAAGAAAGTGTTATCATTTAGGGTCCTACTGTCTTTAACCACCTATGTTAGAGAGTTAATTACTGGGATCAAATTTTAGAGTGCAAATAAGGTTTCCAGATGACTTTTCATATCAGAATCCCTTGGAAAAATCTACACTGCAATCACAACCTCTGGTTGCTGTCTGACAGAAAGCATAATAGCTCCATCCTGGATTTTCCATTGTTTGAGATAGCATAATAGGGAATCCACATTCCTCAAAACAGTTCAAAATTTCCCTGTGGGGATCTATACACAGTTACTATTAAAAGTGAACTTTTTTCAGTGTTAATTCACAAGCACATACTTCTCTGTGTGATCACTAGTAAATGTACTTGTGTCGATGTTTCTGAACTTGTATTCTGTCTCTGTGTAACAACTTGTTTCCCTATATTAGTTGTACATGAGTAAGATGTTATGGTGTGACCTTTTATATTTAGCTTCTCCAATGCTTGGTTATTTGGAGCTCAAATAGGCACAGGATGTCTGTTTTCAGAGCTCTCCAAATCTTCCAAACAGACAAGATGCTCTTCTACCCTATTGGTCAATCCTGTAATATCCTGATGAAAAAAGCTAACCTTACTTTTCTGTGCATTCTTAAGCATTTTGTGGGTTCTTGTGTTGTTTTGCCTACTTTCACAACAGGGTGCCCAAATTCCTGACTCTAACCTAAGAAAGGTACCCTCCTGTCACCACTGACACCAAGGATCTTGCTTTGGATGTCAGTGTCCCTGTACATTTTCAGCAAGGCACTCAGCTAACCTATCTTTCCCACTGTTTTTCAGGTGTAGGACATGTCTAGTATATCCCCATCTTGAAACTGTAGCAAAGGGTACTGCACTCATATGAGATTTCAGTTCAGTCAGCAGCAGCCTGCTCAGCTGTGCTACCACAGCTCACAGCAGTGTTTACCCAGGGCCAGTCATGGCACTCTAGGACCCCCAAAAAACTGACTTTTGTGTAAAGTTTCTACTCCTTTTCCATCCAGGTCACCCCTAATGCCATAATTTTTGTCTTTAGCCATGTTGTTTTCATTTAAGACTATTCCTTACATTCTCTGTCACTTGGATTCACAAAACTTGTCACCTGGTACCCTATTCCTAATTTGTCCAGTACAATCTGGTCTACAGCCCTGTCATTGCTACTACCAAGCAGCAAGACTAATTTCTTCCCCCATCTCTTTAGTTACCAACGTAAACTTAGTTCCTCTGCTTTAAGTCTGCTACACCCAACTGTGATCAACAGCTAAATGAGGGCTTTCTTCTTCTACTTCAGGTAAAAAGTGAAATTTACCAGATATTACAAGCTCATATGTGGTAGAAGAAGTTGGAGAGCTGTTTTCCTTCCACCCATTAGTTGTTACGTTTACTCAGTTCCAGTCATTTCCCCCTCTACAAACTATCTGGTTCAAATTTCATGTGATCTAATTCAGCCTGAGGGACATAAATCTTTGCCTCCTACTTGGCAACTGTCTTGTCTTTTATTCAAAGCCTGCAGTTCCCAGGGAGATCCTCATTGAGTTCACCATTACATTCCCCAATACCATCATCCCAGTGGAATTTTAGCCCACAATACACACATGACTAGTAATACTGTACTCAAACTGACAATTATGGTAACTACTTCTAGATTACTTTTGATATGTACATAGGCAAAAAAAAGACAGACAAAAAATTTTCTTACCAAGTGGCAGCAGAACACACACATAAAAGAAACTTATAATTAGGCAAGCTTTCAGAGCCAGTGGCTACTACTGGAGGCACAAGGGTTGAAGGGGAAGGAAGAGAGCTGAAGGAAAAGGACTGGAGAGGTCTAGAAAAAGGAGCAGATTTTGGGAAAGTCACCCAGAACTGTGGATCAGAGGAGACTTCCCGGATGGGATGAGAAGGAAAGACTAATTGTTGGGGACTGCATCGGATGAGATTTGAAAACCTGAGAGCTTAAAGGTGGAAGACAGGGTAGTATACAAGACAGAGATTACTGCTTAAACATCGTGCATGAGTTAATAACAGTAAGAAGCTAATTGCATTGTATGTAACATAGTTGCACGGAGAGCAGCGAAAAATAGACAAATAAGACAATGAAATATGTAGAAAGCTAAAACAGGGTGGAGAAAAGAGTAGTTACTATGAAGAAATACTAAGACAGAAGAAATTAACATAAATTAAGGCAAGGTGGGTGGTGAGAACCAAGAACATGTTGTAGCTCTAGTTCCCACCTGTGGGGTTCTGAGAAACTGGTGTCTGGGGGGAGAATCCTTATGGTGCATATGGTGAAACAGGCACCAAGGTCATGATTGTCATGTTGTAGAGCATACTCTGCAACAGGATATTGTGTGTTGCCAGTATACATCCTCTGCCTATGCCCATTCATCGTAACTGATAATTTGGTGGTAGTCATGCTGATATAAAAGGGCAAACATGTTTACATAACAGCTGGTATATGACGTGTCATTTCACAAGTGGCTCTCCCTTTGATAGTAAAAGTTTTGCCAGTTACAGGACTACTATAGTTGGTTTGTAGGAGGGTACATAGGGCAAGTCTTGCATCAGGAACAGCCACAGGGATAGTACCTGAAGGGTGGGGAGAAGGGTACATACAGGAACAGTGCAGTGTTGACAAGAATATTGAAGATATTGGGAGGGTGTCAAAAGGCTATTCTAGGTGTGGTGGGCAAAATCTCAGACAGAATGGATCTCATTTCAGGGCATGATTTTAGGGAGTCATGGCCTTGTTAAAGTGTGTTGCCAGTATTAATACATTCCGGACCAGGATAATACTGAGTGACCAGTGGTGTGCCCTAAAGTGATTTTTGGAGAGATCAGCAGTATCAGGATTGGATGTGATGGCCTGGGAAATCTGCTTTCGAACTTGGCTGGTGGGGTAATTACGTCCAGTGAAAGCTGAGGTGAAAATGGTGATGTATTGCTGTAAAGAGTCTGCATTGAAACAAATATGTTTGCCTCGAATGCCAAGGCCATATGGGCAAAGAAATGAGATGAGCAGTTGGTATGGTACTAGGAGGTGCCATTAGATCGCAACTGTTATCAACTAAAAGCTTGCTGAACAACTACCAGAAAGCGTAGGAGGTGTAAATGTCATAAAATGTAGTTCAGTTTTCACATCCAATATCATCTTGTGATTAATAAAGTAGCAATGCACCTTTCCCAAAGTTACAACATAAATTTAAGGTGAATATTATCCGTCACAGCAATGAACACAAATGTCTTACAAAAACTTATCAGCTCACTTGCGCACTCATATTATTGAAGTCATTATTTTCTCTTGTGTTCTGGAGAGAGAAAATAAAGTGAAAGGATAACTGAGCTAGTGAGAGTTTTTGTTGCAACATGCCAGACATTTTATGCTACTTCATCTTTTATTACAAATAATATTATATTTGGATAATAGTCATATAAACTCTAAAGGAATAAAGGATGAGAGCTGGACAGCAGTGGAGAAACAGCAAGAGTCCAGAGCCTGCAGCAGTAGATGTTACAGTGTCAGAACAAGGTGGAGTGGAGTCAACGCTCTACATCAGAAAATGTGCTGGAGCTGGCAACAAGATAGCAAAATACACTATCAGTTGGAGCACTAAAACGGAACACTATGTGTATGAATATTACATAAAATAGGCAACAGGCACAAATATGGACCAAAGGATAAATCTTCCTATAAATTTCCTGTATTAAATTTGTTTTTAATTAACAGAGAAGAAGAAAAATCATGAAACATCTGCCAATATGTTCTCGAGCTGGAAACAGCCTAGTGTTGTCTGTACATTATCAAAATTCTAATACTGCAATGTAGCGCTACATGAAGTTGGTCAAGACTCCAGTTTGGTCTAGGAAAAACAAATTTATGATGAAACTGTTATTAAACTTTGATTTTGTGTGTGTTAAGTTATTTGGTACTTAAGAGAAAATAGGTACCTTGAAATTATGCCAAATCACTATGATTTTGTGTGATATACGTAACGGAGTGATGGTAGGGAAATTCATGAGAAATTGTACAGCTTTTTTCAGATCAAGAGGAAAGTCCATTTGGCTTTCTTGAAAAAACAGTATCTACCTCAGCAATTCTTTAGTGGCATCTGTACAGCCTATGCATAATGTAGTAGGACAGTTGTACAACTGACCATTAAGGTAGCTTTGCATATTGTCCACCTTAAGGATAACAACTAATAACTTTTCTTGCAAATCCTTGACAGCTTTATTAAGTAAATTGTTATTGGTACTATGAAAATTATTTATTTCAAGAAATTATTTAACTTTTGATAATAGATTACCTTCCATGATGGATCATAGTCACTAACAAAATGTTCCCATGTATGAGAAAATGGGCCATGACCCAGATCATGGCAGAGTCCTGCAATCTGAACACAAAGAGCTTCTTCTTCAGTTACAAGCCTCTCATTTGATGTATTGGTAGAATTCTGTTCTAATGCTTCAAGCATCCGACTTGCTAAGTAGCATACACTGAAACAGTTATACTGATTAGTAACAAAATATTGTACATTTCATTCTTTTTTTATTCAGTCATATGAAACAAAAACACATTACAATTTCTATAATTAAATGTATACAGCATCTGTCCCTTGTCACACATAGTTAAGTACAAATAAATAATTCTAATTTTATAATTTTTTTGATCAACATCTTGTCAAAAGCAAATATGATGTAGAAAGAATACTATTTCTGTTCATTTCAGTCTAATTCATGAGGCAGAGGAGGAGAAGTAACAAAGAAAGCATGTTTAGCTATTTCTTAACATGACTTAAATAACCACTCAAATCCAACATCAAGATAGTACATTTTTATTAGAAATCTTTTATGCCTCACATGAGTTACATGTCACAGACAGTGTAGTACATATCTCTGTGTTATAACAACTACTTCCATACTGCACAAACTAGACTATAGTATCAACATTTTTTTAAAAAAATCTTTTATTATTTCATATTTAAGAAAACTGAAAAAACAGAAAATTTAATTTTAGTGCCCATTAATATGTAAGTTTTGATTTTATTTTGACTTTTTTTGTTCTTTTTGTGTATTTCACATTTTGAATAAAACAATGGAAAGTACAGGTTGGAATATCAACAATATTTTGAAAAAGATAGACTGCTACTTCCAGTAAAGATGATGTGTTGAGTTGCAGATGACATGTTGAGTTGCAGACAAGTATGAAAAAAAGACTCTTACATATGAGCTTTGGCCAAGGTCTTCTTTGGAAAGGAAAAACAAACACAAACATGCACAAGCACACGCACAAAAGCAAGCACACTTCACACACATATGGATGATATTTCCGGCCACTCCAGCCAGGGGATGTAGTTGGGAGAACTTTGGGGATGTCACGCAGGCCTGAGGCTCTCTCTTGGAACTGCAAAATAGGCAATAGAAATAAAGTGAAAGAAGAGTAGAGAAGGAAGATCTTTGCCCTTCAGACACACATGGAAGTAGTGAGGAAAAAACTGGTGAGGATGAAGGAAGACAGATTGCAAGTGCCAGTTAGTAGGAAGGCAGGACAGAGGGGGACACAGTCAGAGTTTTGTTGTGCCTACCAATAACAGGTTCTAGCCATCAGCATCAGAATTGAAGGGAATGGGAAAGGAGCACTGGTGCAGAGACACTGAAATACAGTGTACCTTGCTATCACAAAATGAATGTAAAAGCTGCTACTGCAGAACTACCTTCAAGGGTGAGGGGTCACATATTTAGAGCTGGAATGGCACTCATTTTAAAGCTGCTGAAGATCTGAACTCAAGTACTGTAGATAAAAATTTCGAATTGGCAGCTGCTGATACAACAACACCAGGTATACATAAAAATTTAATCATTCTGTGCATGTACCATTCACCTAGTGGTAAGGTGAACACTTTCTTCAACAAATTAATTGGAGTCATGAAAAGGGTCACAGCCCCTGAGACTAAAATAATAATATAGGAAGGCATGAATATTAAAACAGGTTTTGGGGTTAAATTAGTAATAACTTCCTAAACACACTGAAAACTTCTGGCTTGACACAAATGGTGAACACTGCCATTAGGATATCAAAAAGTTCAGTATTAGTATTAGAACATATACTTAGAGATACAAATATGGAAAACTGTATAGTATTTACAAGTCTTTAACTCCTTGGTCATTGTAGTCAGATAATAAAGCTAAAGACAGGCTTGGTAAAGTCCACAAAACTACATATCTACAAACAGGTTTTTTCAGAATGCCAATTACATACTTTTCCTGGGCACTGGAAAAACTGACCTGAGATGAAGTGTAGTTACTAAGTTCTCTGAATTCTACACACTATTTAAATAAATTTTTAAGGAGGTATTTCTGAAAGTAGCCACTTTAACAGCAACAGCTAAGAAAAATAGGTGGATAACAATGGGTTTTAGAAAGTCCTCCCACAAACTTAAATTTCTCAGTTCTTTGCAAAAGCAGTCCAATAACCCAAAATTCCCAAATTACTATCACAGTTATGAAAATATATACAGGACAGTACTGCTTGCAGCAAAAAATCGTCCAATGCAAAATACAGGGTGTCTCAAAATGAATATATGGGATTTTGCTACATTCAACCTACAATTATAAAAAATATATCAAATGAAAGAATAACTCAAATAGTTTTATTTGTATACCTGCATGCAAAGGGAGAAGTATGGATCGATCAAGAGTGACTGAATGTGCTGAATGAGGTAGAGTCTTTCACCCGTAACCCCAAGAAATCAGTTCGGAAGGCTAGTCATGAATTAGCAGTGCCAGTGATGTCTGTGTGGAGACTTTTAAGGAGCCTCTTACAATGTCCTTGTCATTTCCAATTATTACATGCTCTAAAGCCTACAGACTATGGTTTACGTAACACCTCTGCAAACGAACTTTGCTGCTCCATCTCTAGTGACATCGATGGCGACAGGACGTTAAACCCAGTCTTCCTTCATTCCTTGTGAATGTTGCTCACATTGAACACTTGTAAGAAGTACTGTTTGAGCTTCTCTTTTATTTGACATATTATTTGTAATTATAAGTTAAATGTAATAAATACTACAAAGCCTTAAAACCTATATATTTATTTAGAAACATCCTGCAATATACAATGCAGAAAATACATGTAGAACAGTCTGGGATGCCATAAAACATGAAACTGAAAGGATAAACAAGTACAGTACCATTTTAAAAAAAAGAAAGACGAGTGTAGAATATTAAAAAATCTTCAGGAATTTGGAAATTTTGTAAATAAGTATTCTTCTGGTATTGCATAGAAGTTTCAACAAAATATTCTTAAAACACTTATAGCAACTGCAAGGAATTACACTTCTGAAGGCCTACATAGACAACAAACAAATCTGCTTTCATGAATACAGAGTACGTAAAGTGTGCACAAGTTGTGCCCATAATAAAGAAAGGTACTGTAGAAATCACTGAAAACTACAAGTCAGTTTCATTATTGTCAGTGTTCTGAAAAACAAATGAATAAGTCATGAAAGAGACTAATGAGTTAAATGAGTAAGTCCAATCTTTTTAATGAAGCACTGCTTGGTCTCTGAAGTACAACATCAGCCAAAACAAATTTACAGAAGTGGTACCTGTACCTCCTGATAAGGATGGCTGTGTTGAAACATATTCTTAGAGTTGTTCAAACCTTTTGACATTGTGCATAACAGAGAGAGAATCAGTATTTGAAGCTGACTGCAGTACAATTCTACTGCTGCCACCATATCAGGTGTAGAAGTATAAACCGGAATTTGATTGCAATAATTGATGATGATGTCTTCCTCGCCGTGTCCGGCGACAGCGACTCCGTCAGTCTTCTCTGTCCTTGTTGTGGTAGGCTCGGATGTGGCTCGCGAATCCGAATTTCGCTTTGAATATCCTGTTGCATGAAGCACAGTGAAGTTGACCAGCAGAGTTGTAAGTATACATGTAGACAGGCTTGAGCTGAGATTTTCGGAGCTCTCTTTTAGCATCCAGGTTCATTAGACGCTTTTGCTCGAATTGTTCGATGCTCTTATGTACAGTTGATCGCCACTCCGATTGGTGCAATGCTAGCTCCTCCCAACGGTTGCTTGGAATGCCACAGGCTGCAAGGTGGCGTTTAATGGTGTCTTTATATCGCAGGTGTTGACCACCTTTCCTCCTCTTCCCGCACGAGAGCTGCGAGTAGAACACCGCTTTAGGTAGCCTACTGTCATCCATGCGTACTATGTGACCACTCCATCTCAGTTGGTGTTTCATTATTAAAGCTTAAATACCAGCCAGTTTCACGTGGCGCAAAATCTCCGTGTTTGGGACACGGTCTTCCCATTTGATGCGCAGAATTGATCTCAGACATCAAAGATGAAATTTATCTAGCTTCTTAATGTCAGCTTTGTAACAGCACCAGGTTTCCGAGGCATAGAGTAAGGTGGATAATACTACTGCTTTGTAGACTGCAATTTTTGTTTGTAGTTTGAGATCATGTGATTTCCATACTCGGTCATTAAGCTTACCGAAGGCTGAGGCTGCGCTGGCTATACGTGCTGCGATTTCCGTTGTCAGGCTGTTGTCACTTCTAATTTGGCTTACCAGGTATTTGAAATTTGACACATTTTGCAAGGGTTTGTTATTTATCTCAATACAGGAGTCATCTGCATTAAGACCTCTAAGTGGCTGTTTGAGAACTTGCGTCTTAGTGATGCTAATGGCTAAGCCAAATCTTCTGCAGGAGGTATTTAGCAGATTTATGTAAGTCTGAAGAGTTTCGCAAGAATTAGCCATCATGCATACATCATCCGCGTAGAGAATCTCTAAGATGGATAGTTTGGTTACGCGACTTTTTGTTCTGAGGCGAGAGGTGTTGAAGACACTTTTGTCTGTCCTTGTGTCGAGACTAATTTGATTACTACAGGCTTTGGCCGTGTCTCTCATAACAACTGCGAAGTAAAGTGAGAAGAGTGTAGGAGCCAGAACACAGCCTTGTTTTACACCACATGTCACGGGAAACTGTTCTGAGAGCTTGTCCTCATGGCGGATTTTTGCCATCATGTTTTCATGAAACTGCCGAATCAAACTGACAATTTTGTCAGGGCACCCAGTTTTCTTTAGTACTCGTATGATCCAGAGAGCTTCCCGTGGGACATGATCAAAAGCTTTTTCCAGGTCTACAAAGCACATGAACAAAGGCCGATGTTGCTCTAAGCTTTTCTCTTGCATTTGTTTGACAACAAATATGGCATCCACTGTGCCTCTGTTTGGGCGAAAGCCACACTGGGTCTCTGGTAGCAGTTTTTCTGCAAAGTGTGTTAACCGGGTGTTAATTATGTGGGCAAGGACTTTTCCCGCTGCTGAGAGAAGAGAAATGCCCCTGTGGGAGCTGCAGTCTGATATGTCACCCTTGCCTTTATAGATCTTGGAAATACAAGCATCTTTCCAGTCTTGTGGAATCATTTCATACTCCCAAATCCTTAAGATCAGAGCAAACAATGGTTTCTTGATGTTTGGCCCCCCATATTTATATAGCTCTGATGGCAAGTTATCTAATCCTGCTGTTTTGTCATTTTTCAGCTTAGCCAGTGCTGAAATGAATTCATCGTAGGAAGGGGCATCCGCAAGTTGTTCCTCAACTGGCAGGTCTTCAAGTGCTTCTATGTATGGAATATCAGTTGTCTGATGGTCGGGATTAAGAACGTCATTAAAATGTTCCGCCCACCGAGACAGGATGTCACTCTGTTGCGTCAGCCGACAACTTTTATCTTTGTTATAGACTGGTGCAATCTTCCCAACTCTTGGACCAAAGATAGTTTTCACGGACTCAAAGAATCTGCCCGTTTGGTGTGTGTCGGCATATAACTGTATTTCATTTGCTTTATTTGCCCACCAACTGTCTTTGAGAGCACGTACCTTCACTTTCAGATTGTAATGCGCTGCTCTATGCTTGTTATCATCAGGGGTACGAAGAGAGGTTCTGAAATCATTAATTAGCTTTCTAATCTCTAGATCTGAGTCGTCAAACCAGTCCTGGTGCTGCTTCTGAGGCTTTCCCAAGACTTCTGAAGCACAGCCATGCAGTCTGCTAGTGTATGCATTCCACTGTTCATCCACAGGGGCAGATTCAGATATCAAAAGGTCATCGACACCAAATTTTTCATCCAGTTTTGCTCTCATAGTCTGATCATTGGCCAAGATTTTGCAGGACAATTTTGTTTGTATTTTGTGTGAAGCTCGGCGTGGTGCCTTCAAAGTTATCTTTAATTTGGACCTCACGAGTCAATGGTCTGTCCATCCCTGAGCGCCTCTCATTGCACGTGTGACCAGTACGTCACCAAGATCTTTTTTCCGTACTATCACATAATCCAGAAGGTGCCAGTGTTTAGATCGCGGATGCATCCATGTCGTTTTATATTTTTCAGGCAGACGAAAATATGTATTTGTCAGACAGAGTTCAAACTTGGCACATAGAGTTAGAAGATCCAAACCATTCGAGTTGCATCTTCCAATCCCATGGCGACCGAGGACTCCATTCCAAGCACTGAAATCATTCCCAACACGAGCATTAAAATCACCAAGTAACAGAAGTTTATCTGCAGAAGGAATATGTCGGAGGTCTTGGCAGAACTTGTTCTTCTCTTCATCCGGAGATGGCAATGTAGGTGCGTATACATTGATCAAGTGAAGATATTTCTTGGATGCCAGGTGAAGTCTGAGTGTTATTATTCTGTCACTGATACCTTTTGGGAGTTATGTTAGTGAGCATGCCAATTTATTGCGTATGGCAAAGCCTACCCTACTTTCCGCCCTTTCAGTGGATGATTTTCCACTCCAGTAGTAGGTATAACCTCCGAGCGGTTCACATACCTGTCCAGATTCACTAAGATGTGTTTCACTTATGGCGGCAATGTCGATGTTATATCCAGCCAATTCCTTTGCGATAAGTCCTGTCTTTCTCTCTGGGCACTGATTATGATTACCGAGCGAGGTGGCGCAGTGGTTAGACACTGGACTCGCATTCGGAAGGACGACGGTTCAATCCCGCGTCCGGCCAATCTGATTTAGGTTTTCCGTGATTTCCCTAAATCACTCCAGGCAAATGCCGGGATGGTTCCTCTGAAAGGGCACGGCCGACTTCCTTCCCCATCCTTCCCTATTCCGATGAGACCGATGACCACGCTGTCTGGTCTCCTTCCCCAAACCAACCAACCAACCGATTATGATTGTTATCCTGTAAAGTACAGACGTTCCAGACTCCAATAATTAGATATTTAATAAGCAATAATTACACGTCTATTGTTTGAAACTGACAAAACAATATTTTACTCAAAATAATCTCCATTGCTATCTATATATTTCTCCCACCTCTCTGGCAGGCTATGGCTGTCACGCCAAAAAACAGCTCTGTTGAAGCAAACCAGTCAGCGAGCCATTTTTGTATGAATTTAAGCATTGTTCAGCGAGAGTGTGACCCAGTGATGCAAATAGATGGTAATCAGATGGATCCAAGCCTGGGAAATAAGCTGCATGCACTAGTATCTCCCAACTGAATGCCTCAATCATTTCCCTAATCTGTTTTGTTTTGTGTTATGGGGCGTTATCATGGAGCCATATGACTGTGTTGCCTTTTTCCAAATTTAGGTCATTTTCCATGTAATGCTCAATTTAAATTGATCGCTTGCTTTTGGTAGAAATCAGAGTTAATGGTTTCATCAGGTTTTAGCAGCTCAAAACAGATGACACCCTTTTGATACCACCAAACACAGAACATCGTCTTCTCTCCAAAGCAATTTGGTCTTTCAGAGGATTCATCCCCAATTTATGATTATTAGGATTCTTAAAACATTTCCATTTCTCATCACCTATCACTGTTTGATGGAGAAACAACTTTCTTTTGAATCTGGCGAGCAGCATTTCACAAGTAGTCTATCAATTTGCTTGCTGTCTTTCATTCAGTTCATTCAGAACCCATGTTCCCACTTTGTGCACCTTTCCCATAGCTTTCAAATGGAGAGAAACTGCTTTCTGCATCACATTTAATTATTCTGCACATTCCTATTGAGTTTGGGTATCACCTTCATCCAATAAGCCTGCAATTTGTTGTCTTCCAACTTTTTGGCGGTTTCTGGCGCTTGTCATTTCTCACCTCAAAATCACCACTGTTAACATTTTGAACCTCTTGAAACAGTGTGTTTTCTCAAGAATATGTTTGCCAAAAGCTTTGACAAGCATTCGATATGACTCCACAGCAGTTTTTTTCAAATGATAATAGAAATACAATGCTGTCCTTAAATCTTAGTTCGTAGGCACAAAACTCAGCATGTTTACGGGTTTGAAACAGATACCAATATATGGAACTTGGGTTAATGTGTGTTGACATTCATTGTCAGCCATTACAGGAAGCAGATGGCACAGCAGATGCAGTCTCATGGGTCCCACACTGATGGCTAGCACCATCTATATGGAAATTCTGGTTTCATACTTTCACACCTGGTACATCTCATGCAAGGACCATGAGATATGAGAAATTAGGACTCATATGGAGGCAGACACACAGTCATTTTTCCCTCACTGTGTTTGCAAGTGGAACGGGAAAGGTAATGACTAGTAGCAGAACAACGCACACTCATCGAGCACTGTATGATGGCTTATGGAGTATGGATGCAGATGTAGATGTAGACGTAGGAAATACTATTACACGACCTAGGAACTTTATTTGCAAGAGGAATAGCAAACAAGTGGTTCCAGTCTTACCTGGAGAACAAAATTCAAAGGATAGAGAGAATTCACACATATGCTGATGACAAATTTATCATAAAACAACTGTCGGAAAAGAAACACACACACACACACACACACACACACACACACACACACACACACACACACACACACAGAGGTGTTCATCAGTGTAGTGTATTAGGTTCAATATATACCAATGATTTTGTGGGCAATATAAGACATGGATATATAGTGTTTTTGCTGATGACAGCAACACCATAGTCATTCAGAACTCTTGATAGAGAAAGCAAATGAAACCTTCAAGGATGTTAGAAATTGGACAGTACAGGATAAACAAACATTGAGCATATAGAAAACAAACGGCATGCATTTCAGCGCATTGCTGGGAAAAACTGTTGCGCTGAGTACAAATGATAAATCTATAGTTTGTGTAAGGTTGTTAGGTAAGATACTGACAAAAAGAACAATATATGCATCTTATCCTCTTAGTCTTATATGTTTCCTGCTGAAGTGTTCAATAAAGTATTTTTGTTCTCTTGCATCATTATACGTACTGGTTTTATAGTGCTAAGCATACCCACAAGTGGTGACCATATAACAACAATGAACACCAAGCAGAGCATGAAATGAAGTGACAATGCTGGTAATAAAGGCCAACGTTCTACCAGGACAATCAGTAGGTGATTTGGACAGGGAAAATACAAATCTTCACCCTCAAACAGCTCCAATTGATGGAGATTCTCCAGTATTACTGGGCTGCATACATCCTATGAACATTTCATCCTTCAACTGCATCATCCCAACTGCACCACACAGCAAAGTGATGCTATTGCCTTATATGCTGCAGCAGCTGGACCTATGGTTCAAAATGATGGAACTTTCATTCACTGCTTATGACGTATGTGACAATGAAATGCAATTTATATTTACCATTGGCACGTTGTTTGATTAAACTTTACTTTTATTGTTGGACATTACACTCATGTACATTGCATATATTAACACCTTACAGACAGTGCACTTAAATGAGTGAGTAAATTTCAAGAACTACACACACAGAAAGTTTTTGCCATTAAAACTGTCGAGATTTCCAACAATAGTTGCAATATGTCTTCACAGTTGGACATTGCTGACAAAAAGTACAATGATTTTCTAAATAACTATAAGGGGATGATGTTACAATACTGTAATGGTGTAGCAGCAACAGATTCATCTGATGCAACTGGAGAGCAGCACCTTCCACTAGCAGAGCAGATCTTCATTATGCAAGGAAACAGAAAACAAAACTTTGACTCAGACAAGCTGGGTGGGCAATGGTAAGCACAGTAGTGTCAATAAAGGGACCCCGATTGGGTGTTGGTACTGTTGTGTATCAGCCACAGGCTGACTTTGTACACTGCCGGTATGACATCTCCACCCTATGGGTTTGCCTATCTGTCACCAGCAGGTGCCTTTCATTTGGTGACCATTTACCAATATCACACAGGCATCACATGTTATTGACACAATATGTAAACAAACAGTTTCATGATTCAACATTTGTTACAGACTCCACCAGGGGTCACCAGTCTTCCTTCCAAGCTGCATGCACACCAGCAAACTGGTGGCACTGCTATCCAAGAAGTAAGTACCATCCACACACCATGTGGTCATGCAGGTACTTCCGGCTGGTGGATACGTAAGGAAAGCACAACCTCCAGCAGGGCTATCAGTTGCTCACTTAGTTCTAGGCCAGGCACTGGACACACTATTAGCCCATCAACTGGAACTAACCAAGACCAGGCAGGATGCTCTGCTCTATACTGCACCATCTCCACATTGCTCCACATATCATGGCAACCACAGATTCCACCCTACAAACCACTAAGGATACGGTTTCCCTCTGAATTGCAAACACATCAGTAATTTTATTACTATTATTTTCAAGTGATCACAAATGAATGTACAGTTGTTACTGGAAACAACTTATTTGTGAAATTTTGCCATGAATAAAGTGTTCTTGACTTCTACCTTGTAATCATCATTTATAATGAATGGTATGCACCAAGAAAAAGGATAAAAAAACATTGGTGGCAAGTCTGTTTCCTACATGTGTTAATGTGCAATTTGAAGACATCTTATTTCACCTTGTCTACCACAAATAACAGTGGTGGTGATTCTGTTTTCATGTTTATAGCTGTGTGTGCAAACAAAGCTAGAGTAGCATTCCTTCTTTGCTCACTTGTTCAAGCGATTTTCAAGCAGTGTTTGATGGCCAGAAAGAGGACTGGGTCACATATTGTCAACAGCTGGAATGCTCTTTCTGGTATACGCATACAGGGCACACAGCACAGCAGTCCCTTTATGGCATGTTTGGGTAAAAAAGTCTTTCATTTATATTGTCAATTTTTCCCAGATCTTTGTCCGGATCACACCAACAATGAGTTATTGGTGGAACAGTTAGATAAGCATTTTTATAATGACAGTTGTTTTTGGACACACCAAATTGTACCAATTTTATGGTTAGTGACAGACAGTGTTTGAGAGAGAGTGTTCATGAACAGTAATCATGGCTGGGCACCCAAGCTGGCTACCTACAGACTGGTTCTTTGCAATGTTGTTTGTTTCTTGTTCATAGAACTGTGTGGCGGAAGTCCCTCTACTCTCACTGAGCCCTTGCAAGGGTCTTCTTTGGATGCCGACCCTTGTGGCATCCCTGGTGCCATCACTGGCCCTGTCACAGCCAGCCCTATCATGGCCAGTGTTATTGACTCAAGCTTCTGTAAGTGTTGTCATCACTGGTCTTATTACAGTTAGTTCTCTTGATGCTGCTGCCACCAGATCCACAGCCATCCTGACTATACCTGCAGCAGCAGCAGCACCCAGTGCTCCCCCCCCCCCCCCCCCCCCAATTGGTCCATCAGCACTTTTCAACACCCCATTGGTCATCAGCATTGCTGTGCTCCTGGAATTGCATTGGTCAAAGTTCCAGGCTCCCAGTGCTATCACTGTGACTGCTGGTGCCTTCATGAACCACACTGGGTGAATGTTGGGTCACCAGGTCTGCCTCCTGGAGTTGCTACGCCACTCACGCTTGACTGCTGTCTACACACCCGTGTGTTCTCCTGCGTTCTCTTTTCACAGTGCTGTCCAGCTCTGCCAATCCTGGACAGCATCTGCTTCAGAACCTCTAGTCCTGGGTTCCTGGGACTGGATCACAGCTGCCACAAGCTCCCCATTCCGTAGGCTTCCATGTCACGAGGGAGAAAGTCCATTCCAGTGGATGTCTGTTGGTTCCACACTCCCTCTATGGGTTTGCCACCACTCCTCACAGGAGTCAGGATGCAGATTGTGTGGACTTCTCCATAAGAGGGAAGTGGTGGTGTACGGAAACTGGCAGCATTGCTATCGAGGAAATGAGTATTGTCTGCACACCATGATTCAGGATGTACTCCCACCTGCTGGACACTTAAATGTCAAATAGAACTTCCAGCAGGATAGTCAGTTGCTCACTCAGTTCCAGGCCAGGTATCAGCTACACTCTTAAGTCACCAACTAGAACCTGCAGAGACCAGGTAGGATGCTCCACTCAATACTACACCATCTATGCACTGCTTCACATTGCTTCACATGGCATGGCCCCCATGGACATCATTCTACAAACCACTTAGGATGATCCTTGCCTCTGAATTGGCATCACACAAGTGAACTTTGTTTCTGTTACTCTCAAGTGATCACAAATTGCCTTTCATTTGAAACTTTTGAAACTTCCTGGCAGATTAAAACTGGTGCCAGACCGAGACTCGAACTGGGGACCTTTGCCTTTCATGGGCAAGTGCTCTACCATCTGAGCTACCCAAGCATGATTCACACTCCATCCTCACAGCTTTACTTCTGCCATTACCTCATCTCCTACCTTCCAAACTACACAGAAGCTCTCTTGTAAATAGAACTAGAACCCCTGGAAGAAAGGATATTGCAGAGACATGGCTTTGCCACAGCCTGGGGGATGTTTCCAGAATGAAATTTTCACTCTGCAGCAGAGTGTGCACTGATATGAAACTTCCTGGCAGATTAAAACTATGTGTGCAATGTCGTCAGTCACAATGCTCGGGCGTCCACTCTTCTCTTCATCATGAACAATGGTTCAGCCATTTTTAAACCGAATACACCATATCTGGATGGACATTCACTCATTATGTTGTTTCCGTACACTTTGCACAGTTCATGATAAATTTCTATAGGTTTTAGGTTTTTCCCCAAAAAAAAACCTTATCACAGAACGCACCTCACTACTGGCAGAATTTTCGGCTGCAGCAAACATTTCAAATTCGAATATCGAAAAAACCAGATGTGCAGAGATGTTCCCGCTGTCATGGATGGATGCCGACTGAGCTGCTAAGCATGCACATACCAAAATATACACGATTGGCGCATGCCTAGCAGCGTCAGATGGAAATGTTCCCTTCTTTCTTAATAGCCCTCATAAATTTGCTGAGCTGTAGTAATTCTTGGATATCAGCACTGTCTTTGGTTCTACTTGGACTACATGTGAGGGCAATGACAGGTACTGACACCTCTTTGCTTTAATCATAGCTTTTTTACATATCAATAAGAGCTTTCTCAATAGGATTCATCAATCATCCTTCGAAAGTAAATAATGTATTTCTAAATTCTGTCATCTGACATCTCCTCACACAGCTACAAATATCTTTGGTCATAAAGACCTACACACTTGTTATCATGTAATATTGTGAACCGATTGAGATACAGTGCCGTTACAACCATTGCACACTGGCCCATATCTGATCTTGGGTCGTGGTACGAGATGAGCACACACTGAAAATCCTACAGAATGGTGAACTCACTACAGAGTCATTAGAGCCTGCCTATCTGTTACAAAGACTATACTTCAACTCTACATAATGACCATCCCCTATTGCCTAAACCAAATAATGCACTTAATATGGAGTGTGCACAATCACCAACAGAGCCTGCATCTTCTCTGGATGCTATTTCAGTTGCACACAATCTGTTACTGATTCATATCAGGGCTGGTAACGTAGTGCACTACAAATACCCTAAATACCCAGAGCTTTGCTTGACCAGGGTGGGGCACAGAATGGTGACAAAATTAGTCAGGGAGCTAAAATACAGTCACCGAGGGATACTAGTGATATCTTTGGATAGGTTAACCTTTGCTTTCAGTTCTCTTTGTTCTTCCCTGTGGTTGGTTGCTATTGAATTGTGCTCTGTTACACGTTTCCTGCTGAAATCTTTAGTAAACTACTTATGTTCTCTTACATCAGTATAAGCACTATTTTTATTGTGGTTAATGGACTCACACATATGAAGGGTTCATTACAATTCAGTGATTTATGTTGAAACATTGTGTTTTTTATGGTTATCTGCAACACCAATGCTGAAGTAAAGTCACAAGCTTTTATGTACACACTGCCACATCTGCTGGCACGTGTGATGGTGATGGTTCACATGGATACTGACATCATAGCCACAGTTGTTGATTGTTGTAAACACAACCAAATACACAAATGTGACTATCAGTGGTACATTCTATGTGTAATTAATATGGAAACCATTTTGACAGTGACAAATAAGCCATAACTCACATTTGAGGATATGGAAATTCAAATCATTAAGGAAAAATCACTATCACTAATAGCAAAACAGAATAGTTTTAAAGTGTATAGTACAATCACCAAGGCACTGTGTCTGAAACTGAAGAATGGGACCATGAGAAGAACCTAACATGTTCCAGCAAACCAGATGTCACCCCCACACAGCACTCCCTTGCAACACCACTGAAAAAAGCAAGAGGCTGCTATCTCACATTTTCTTCACCATTAGCAGGGGAGACTTTGTAGGAAATATCAGCCACAGTATGGTGTGAACTACAGTTAATCACATGCAATGTGATAAAACTAATGTAACTTTATTCACAAAGGAAACTATACATCCCATCATCTTTAACATTAATCTAGAACACAGTCTTCTCTTTCACTCTGTCCAAAGATGGTCCACTCTGTACTGGTCAGATACATTCAAGTCTCGCATGGAATGTCAATATCCTCACAGCTGACCACTTAGAGTTACACTGTGAGGAAGACAGTTTCTTTATGAAGAACCAAAGTGGTTGTGGCACACTATCTACCACCTGCAGAAACACTGCCCCTACCGCAGTGTTGCTCCTATCAGTCATGAGCGCAAGTTGTGCTTCAGGGTGAGGACGTGTTGAAGTAACAAATTGTGCTAAACAGTTCTTCATCCAATGGAATGCTTCTGTCATCTCTGCAGTCCACTCAACTTTCTAATCGCTGTGTTTATCTTTGCCAGCCAAGACATTCATGAGAGGAGACTGCAGTGCAATTGCATGGGGAAGGTGTCACCAACAGAAGTTAAGGATTCCAAAAAATCAATGCAGATCATGAAAAGTTTCTGGCAGTGGAAGGTTTTTCACCATGTCCATGTGTTCCATATTTGATTTGATATGCAACCTAAACAAGTCACCTCTGTTAGTTGAAATTGTGACTGTTTCATTACTGACATCACCACCTTGCCACAGAACTTGTTCCAGATGATGCAAAAGTTCATCACAGGTGCTGAAGAATATGGGTATGTCATCAAAGTAGATACAGCAGTACAGAAATTGACAGAGTAGTCCATCAATGAAACACTGACATGTTTGTGTGCTGTTCTTGAGGCCTTATGGCATGAAGAGATATTCTTCCACATCAAACGGAGAGGTTATCGCCATTTTCAGGATGTTGTCTAGGTACAATTGGCATTAGTAAATAAGCACACTTACAGTCAGTAACAATGAATACTGCTGCACCGAAAAGCACGTGCATACAGACCTGAATGTTAGGTATACAGTAACTGTAATGTAAGTTTCTGGAATAGAGTGCTTTACAGTCTCCGTTAAGTTTGACTGAACTGTCTTCCTTAGGTATGAGCTTGATTTGGGAAGCTCACAGATTGTCTGAGGCTCAGACAATGCCTATTTGCAAAAATTTTTGTGTCATGGTTTTAGTAGCCCGCAAGCTTACAGGGCACAAATGGCAAGGTTATCAGTGGTGGAGGACTGTCGATGGTCAAAATTTGATGCACAGTTGCATCTCGAATCACGCAAGTGTGAGCCAAAGTAGTTGTCAACGGCTGATGGTGTGCACTGTGCCAAGCTGACTGTTGTGTGCAGAATGTAGCTAGGTGGAGTGGGTGTGACTGGAGGTGGCACACCATGTGCTGCTGCTGACTGTTGAGAGTGTAGATTGTGTAAGTGTTCGTGCACCAAGGTGAGCACTGCCTCTGTCTCCCTGTTGCAATGCTTGAGGTCTGTATTTTCGATGCACAGGGCCTGTGATTGTGTTTTGCAGTTGACGTATCATTGGTGTGTAGCAAGAATGTCATCTAACAACTGGACACATTTGTGAAGAGCATTGGAAGACGAGTCACTAGTGTAAGGCAGTCAGGCGGATGGAGGCCAATAGGTATAGTCTGAGCAAAAAGTCGCTTGATGTAATTCCTAGTAGCACGGTGCATCAGTGCTGGAAGTATCACATAGGATAAGTACTCAAAGAACTGTAGAAAGTCCATGCCAATGCTTGGTTTGCAGACACCTGTTATGTAGAAAGTACAGGACCACTGTATGTTCAATGACGATAGCCCTGTACCCTCGTGAAGTAAGAGTGACAATATCGATTGTAAGTTTGATGTGCTGCTGTATGATAAGGAGCTGATGTCAGAGCATGTATCTGCTAGAAGATACTGTTGAGTAATAAGGTCAGGCATGAAGAAGCCTCCTTGTATGTTTGTTGCAGAGGCAATGTGGATTCACACTATGTGTAGATGAGGTAGGTGACTTTACTTGTTGGACCAGGCCAAAGCACATATTTCCATTCAATGACGTCATTTGGGACCTCTAAAGGAGCATGACATTTGCAAGGGGCATGTCCAGATTGACTGTGGAGTCATCCAATCAATGGCTGTGTGCCAGCTGCAATGGTAAGTGTCATTGCTCTACATTCCAGCTATCTGTTGCCAGCGAGGTGTGACGTCACTCTCGTTTTGTGTCAAACTGACCCAGCTAAAAACATTGTAGTGTGGGGTGGCATCCTATCTGTCTAATAGATGCTGCTGGCCTATCACCAAGGACATGTGTCTGCTAGCACGAGTTGCTTTTCTAGAGGTTCAGACTTGGGTGATCATTGCCAATTGGAATGTGGTTTGGTAGCTTGATTCCTAGGCACAAGAGTGCAATGGATAGTTGTGCAGAAGCAATAACAAAGTTGTGAGGGTGTGGTGTTGTGGAGATACTGCTCAAGATGATCTCCTGTTGCTGCTGTTCTGGGATTTGAAAAAGTCTCAGCAAAATAACAGCTTTTGCTGTGCTGCACTTGTTTGTGTGCAACAGTGACAGGATAAGTCACCAATTAGTTCATCCTGTCCTGCCAAATGGCAGAGCAAGTTAACGCATGTTGAATGATCATCGAAAATTCTGACTGCTTTAAAAATGCCATCCACTCTCATGACCCACAAAGACAGCTGTGCAGGTTCGAACTGTGGTAAGTGAAGTTTGGGCTGAACCTCGTGAAGGGGGGGAGGTGGGGGAGGGGTGAGGCTGAAGAGGTAATTTTGGCATTGTTTGGTATAGGAGGCAACATAGCTACCAACTGTTCATGGCACACAACTGGTTACGACATTGCCATAAGCCATAGCTTGTATCCAGTTCATGGCATGGGAGGCACGATAGACGTGAAGGTGGCATTACGATCTTATTACAAACCTTTTTGGGTAAAAGCACTGTCTGTGGTATAGTTAGGCCTGTTATGTCTGTTGGTATATGGTGCGAATTGTCAGTGCACTCTGTTTTCACTATTGTATTTGCACAATGATGGCACTGCACATCCTGCACTGCAATCCTGCTGGTGCTGTAATCCAGATGCGGTATGATGGACCATACACTGTGTAACAGCCACACTGACACGATGTAATAACACTGGACCAGATTAGGCGAAACAGCAAATTTACTGCAGGTTTCAAGACAGACACAGGATCACCAGTGTAGGAAGTGTCAGCAATGGTGCAGTTGGAACTACTTCGAATGATACACAATACACTGAACCTAATGTAACTTTATTCACAAGAGCAACTATACATCTGTCCATCTCTAACATTAATCTAGAGTGCATTGTTCTCTCTTTCACTCTGTCCAAAGATTGTCCACTCCATGCTGGCCAGAGATGTTAGAGACTTGTACAGAGGTCAGTATCTCCTCAACTTTATAGTGATACCACACGTGGTTCCTTCAGCATAGATTCCACTCCACCAAATCCAAGGGGACTGAAGTTATATAATATTTGGGTAAGTGGAGAAATAAAAAGCAAAGTAGATGACATACTGAGGGCCAGTCTATGGACCACAGCATCAGAAACAGCAGGCAACAATAATATAGTTATCTCAGAGCAAGAAACAGTTACAGTTTTTTGTTCTGCACATAAATGTGGTTCATATGCTGTATCTGAGGAAAGTAAAGACTAGAGCATGACTGAAATAAATCCAATAAGCTCTTAGCTCGAATCACCATTCATTCATTCAATCACGTTCCATAAACCCATCACGAAGGACAACATTTGGGGAACAAGTCAAGTTGTAGATTAATGGACTGCTTCTGTGAAGTTACTATCAACACATTGTAACTAGTGGTAATCTACTCAGATAATTATTGTGATTTCTTCTAATTCAACTGATTTATGTGCATAACAGAGATGTTGAGTCACAGATAGGAACAAAAAAAATAAAGCTTTTGGCCAGTAAGGAGACACACAGACACACAAACTCAACTCACACACAAACCCAACTCACACACAAACCCAACTCACACACAAACCCAACTCACACACAAACCCAACTCACACACAAACCCAACTCACACACAAACCCAACTCACACACAAACCCAACTCACACACAAACCCAACTCACACACAAACCCAACTCACACACAAACCCAACTCACACACAAACCCAACTCACACACAAACCCAACTCACACACAAACCCAACTCACACACAAACCCAACTCACACACAAACCCAACTCACACACAAACCCAACTCACACACAAACCCAACTCACACACAAACCCAACTCACACACAAACCCAACTCACACACAAACCCAACTCACACACAAACCCAACTCACACACAAACCCAACTCACACACAAACCCAACTCACACACAAACCCAACTCACACACAAACCCAACTCACACACAAACCCAACTCACACACAAACCCAACTCACACACAAACCCAACTCACACACAAACCCAACTCACACACAAACCCAACTCACACACAAACCCAACTCACACACAAACCCAACTCACACACAAACCCAACTCACACACAAACCCAACTCACACACAAACCCAACTCACACACAAACCCAACTCACACACAAACCCAACTCACACACAAACCCAACTCACACACAAACCCAACTCACACACAAACCCAACTCACACACAAACCCAACTCACACACAAACCCAACTCACACACAAACCCAACTCACACACAAACCCAACTCACACACAAACCCAACTCACACACAAACCCAACTCACACACAAACCCAACTCACACACAAACCCAACTCACACACAAACCCAACTCACACACAAACCCAACTCACACACAAACCCAACTCACACACAAACCCAACTCACACACAAACCCAACTCACACACAAACCCAACTCACACACAAACCCAACTCACACACAAACCCAACTCACACACACACACACACACACTGCAGTCTCTGGCAGCTGAAACCACACTGTGAGCAGCAGCACCAGTGCACAATGGGAGTGGTGACAGGGTGGAGGCAAGGAGGAGGCTGGAGGGGGTGGGGGGACGGGAGGGATAGTACGGTAGGGGTGGCTGACAGTGAAGTGCTGCAGGTTACACAGAGGGCATGGGAGAGGTGGAGTGGAGGTGGGGGGGGGGGGGGGGGGGGGGAGGGGGGGTAGCGGAAAAGGAGAGAAGTAAAAAGACTGGATGCAATGGTGGAATGAGGGCTGTGTTGTGCCGGATGGGTGAGGACAGTGACTAATGAAGGTTGAATCTAGGAGGGTTATGGAAACATAGGATATATTGCAGGGAAAATTCCCAGCTACACAATTCAGAAAAGCTGGTGATGGTGGGAAGGATACATATGGCACAGACTGTGAAGCAGTCATTGAAATGAAGCACACCATGTTTGGCAGTGTGCTCAGCAACAGTGTGGTCCACTTGTTTCTTGGCCACAGTTTGTCAGTGGCCATTCTTATGGACAGGCAGCTTGTTGGTTATCATTACCACACAGAATGCAGCACAGTGGTTGCAGATTAGCTTGTAGATTACATGACTGGTTTCACAGGGAGCCCTGCCTTTGATGGAATAGGTGATGTTTGTGACCAGACTGGAGTACGTGGCGGTGGGAGGATGTATGGACAGGTCTTGCATCTAAGTCTGTTATAGGTGTATGAGCCATGAGGTAAGGGATTGGGAGTGCGGGTTGTGTAGGGATGGATGAGTATATTGTGTATGTTCAGTGGACAGTGGAATACCACTGTGGGAGGAGTGGGAAGGATAGTGAGGAGGACATTTCTCATTTCAGGACACAGTGAGAGGTAGTTCAAACCATGGCAGAGAATGTAATTCAGTTGCTCCAGTCCCAGATGGTACTGAGTTACGAGGGGAATGCTCCTCTGTGGCCAGATGGTGGGGCTTTTGGAGGTGGTGGGAGACTGGAAAGAAAAGGCACAGGAGGTTTGTTTTTGTACAAGGTTGGGAGGATAACTACAGTCAATTAAACTCTAGAAAATATGGTAATTGCTCATGACAACCAGGAACTAGAACAGGTGCATTCCACTAAATTCCTGGGGGTTCACATTGACAGTAGGTTTAACTGCGAACAGCATGTGTCCCTTAATCTAAAAAGGCTTTCATCAGCAACTTTTGCCTAAGAACCATTACTCATTTTGGGAACATCAACATTTTAAAATCAGCTTACTTTGGATACTTTCATTCATTAATGAGTTATGGAATAATCTTATGAGGTAATTCCACAAACATCATGTAGAAAACTTTTCACACAGATAGGTATACTGACCACAACATGTCAGTACATATACTCTCTGATGAATGTAGTTAATAAAGACTATGCTCAGTATGAAACAAATTGTTCGTACCATAACTACAATACTAGAGGTAAAGATGATCTACATGTTGAACTAAAAAATTTATCACTTGCACAGAAGGGAGTAAAGTATGCTGCTATGACTTTTAATGCATTGCCTAATTATATTAAATGTACAAGAGAAAATGAAATGCTGTTCAAAGGTACGTTAAAAAAATACCTGCTTGACCATCCACTACTCCTTAAATGAAATCTTTTCCAGAAGTAATGCACTCCCTTAATAATAGATGTATTTAGTCTCATAGTTATTAGATGGACGATACAATATTATGTTAATGTTATAGTTATAATGTTATAGTGTGAATTGCTATACTAGTTAAATGACAGCTTGTAAATGATAAAAAGTGATTTTTATTAATATCTATATCATTGTATTATATTACTATTCTGTAGCATTAATTGTATTTGTACAATTGTATTGACATGTTCCACATCCACGCAAATTGCTCGCATGTATGGATCCATGGAATAAGCATACCAAATAAAAATAAAGAACTTCAGTGAGACCCTCAGTATATTTTGAGAGGTACTGCTCGCCACTGCAGATGTGACAACCATGGGTGGCTAAGCTGTATGGAAGGGCGTGTGTGTGTGCGTGTGTGTGTGTGTGTGTGTGTGTGTGTGTTGCTTTGAGGTTTTCGGGCACTAAACAGAATGGTCATCAGCACCCAAACACATAGAAACAGGAACACATGTGGTGAAGGGACGAAGATGGACAGCGAACAAGAACGGCTAAAAGACACACACCTGACGCAGTTCCAAATCCTCACATAAAGAGACAAAACAAGAGGAGAAGAAACACACTAAAAAAGGAAAGGAAACACAAGGAAAGAGAACAGAAATCGAAGTGAAACAAGTAGGTAATCGTGACTGGCGGACCTCTTACCTAAAACCTGGGTGAGCGAGTCACCCAGCAGCACATTAAAATCGAGGCAACAAATTGGACAGGACACAAAACCGTAAGACCTTAACCACAGTTGCTGCGTCGTCTTGCAAAATAGAGGGCAAATCCGGTGGCAAGGAAACCACCGACCTCTGGTCAGAGAATAAAAGACAGTCAAGTAAAATGTGGCTGACAGTAATCTGGACGCCACAAGCATTGCAGATTGGGGGGTCCTCCCACCGGAGTAAAAAACCATGCGTTAAGGGACTGTGCCCGATGCGGAGGCGAGTGAGGAGAACCTCATCCCATCTGCATGACTGGTAGGATGTATGCCATGGCCGCGTGGTGGCCTTGACCAGATGCAGCTTATTTTCACCAACTGTCAGCCTCTCCTCTTCCCATTGACGCGTAACATGAAAATGCAAAAGGGAGGTAACAGCATGGAGGGGGACGGCACATTCAACAATGTGAGGGAGGGAATATGCATCTTTGGCAGCCACATCTGCCAGTTCGTTTCCCCTAATACACACATGCCCCAGCACCCAGCAGAAAGAAACCTCCTTCCCCTGCCGTTTCAGGTGGAGTAGGGCATCTTGGATGTTCTGGATGACCGTATCTGCTGGGTACAAGTGTTGCATGGTCTGAAGGGCACTCGGGGAGTCAGAACAGATGAGAAACTTAAGACTGGGAACACATCTCATCTGCTCCAATGCCCGCTAGATCGCAAACAATTCGGCATCAAAGATGGTAAATGCGGCAGGAAGCAATAACTTGACAACTCGATCAGGGAAAACAACAGCACAACCAACAGAGTCCGCCCTGTTTAGAGCCATCTGTAAATACTGGTACATGGTCAGGATGCTGGATTAAAATATCGTAAAATAAGGAGGTAACAACAAACGCAGGATGCAGTTCCTCCAGTACTCTGACAAGTCTAGAAGGACCAGGGAGACAGGCGGGTAAAACCCTGGAGTTGGGGTGCCACACACTCCACACCAAGGGACTCAAGCAAATGCTTGGCACGAATCCCAAATGGTCTCGTTGCCCTTGGACTGGAAAAGAGACGTTCCATAGGCGGTCGGGCAATGGTAGGGTATGCAGGAGAGGTAGGACAGGTAAGGAATTGATGGAATTGACACACCCGTCGCACCATGAGAAGTTTCCGCCGGATGGCGAGCAGCGGTTCCCCTGCCTCAGCAAACAGGCTGGGGATAAGACTGGTAGAGAAGGCACCAGTGGCCAGCCTGATACCCTCATGGTGTACTGCGTCAAGAATCTTCAGATACGAAGGCCTCGCTGACCCATACACGATGTATCCATAATCAAGACACGATCAGACGAAAGCCCTATAAAACTGCAGCAGACACGCCCGATCTGCTCCCCAGGACCGATGGCTCAGACACTTCAAAATATTCAGTGCCTTCAGGGCCCGCACCTTGAGGTCTTTAAGGTGCGGCAACCACAACAACTTGGAATCAAAAGTGAGGCCCGGGAACCTCACAGTGTTGCTAAAAGGAAGGATGGTGTCCTTCAGACACAATTCAAGGGAGGTAAAAAGACGTCGAGAACTATTAAAATGAACACACACACATTTGTCTGCAGAAAAGGTAAAACCCGTCTTCGTAGTCCATGCCTCTAATTGCTTTATCATAAGCTGCAACTGCCGACTAGCAGTGACAAAACCAGAGGAAGAACAGAAAACTGCAAAATCGTCCACAAACAAGGAGCACTGTGCAGGACTCCTGATAGTGGACGTGATACTGTTAATGGTGATGGCAAAGAGGGTGACACTTACAATGCTTCCCTGAGGAACACCATTCTCCTGCACGTACAAATCAGATAGCACATTACCAACCCGATATCCAAAGAGGCGGTGGGAAAGAAAGGACCGAATGAAGATGGGGAGATGGCCACGAAAGCCCCACTGATGGAGTTGATTGAGGATAAGGCGGCGCCAAGTAGTGTCACACTCCTTGTTAATGTCAAAGAATACACCAAGACAATGCTGGTTACATAGGAAAGCATGCTGGATGGCCGCCTCAAGCAGGGTCAAGTTGTCTACAGTTGAACGACATCTCTGAAAGCCACACTGAGAGTGGCTAAGGAGCTGCCTGGTCTCAAGCAGCCAAACCAGGCAACAGTTGACCATACATTCCAACATCTTCCCAACACAGCTCGTCAAAGCAATACTTCGATAACTACTGGGATGCATTCGGTCCTTCCCCGGTTTGAGGAGGGGAATCAAAATCACCTCCCTCCACGAGTCAGAGAACGTGCTGGATAACCATATCATATTAAAACAATTCAGGAGAACTTCCTTGGATGGCAGCAACAAGTGCTGCAGCATGCTGTACCAGATTTGACCATGACCGGGTGCAGTATCATGAGCCACAGACAGCGCCAAATCCAGTTCCCACACTGTGAAGGGACAGTTGTAGGGTTCACAATTTGGAGACTGGAAGTCCAAGTGACCCCTCTCGATGGCAGTGCGGTAGTGGCAGAAATCTGGATCACAGTTAATAGTGGCGGTAGATACCGCAAAATGCATGGCCAGTGTCTGGGCAATGTCTCTCGGTGCTGTGAGGAGACATTCCTGATGCAGCAATGCTGTGACAGGTAGTTGGCTGCGTTTCCCGGAAATCCTCCCGATGGCTTCCCATACTTTCGTAGAACTAGTGGAGCATGTAACGGAACCTATTAAAGGCTTTACTTTACCGAAGTATGCGGTACCCTCCAAATTCAACCAGTTTAATGAGTATTTATGATTATAGAGAAGTTATTGTGTATGTTAACAATGATTGCATAACATGCCTCCATAAACAGTCAACCCACTAAATTATACTGAATAACTGACTCACACAAAAGTTAATATCACTTGATCACTGATACAGCAAATGTCATCAGGTAAATACACTAAGTTCATCTTAAATAATTAATATGCAGTACAAAAATTAGTGGCCAACTTAAGTATTTTGGATCTCCTTAAATAAAAATCACCCAGTGAAACCTATTTGTTCACTAGGACTGTTTTCACTCAGTATTCACGTAAACACTCCTATTTTAGACGAAAACCAATGTAATTCTTAATCATTCATGTTACTTACTTATTTATGCAAATTAGACTATTCAATTGACAAACTTCTAAAAAACAGCCTTTTTGTAACAAAGCATTATTCTGTCAAGTCAACAAATCTGTGTCATTTTAATAACCTGTTAAATTATGTCACTCCATATAAATTAATAACTTTTCCACACAAATTACGATAGCAAATGTACAAGTGACTTATAAACTATATCTCTTTTTAGTAGTTCTTTGACAAGGTTATAAATACAAGCAGCAGGAAGGGTCGGGAGCGGAGTCTGAATGTCACTTTGGTAAAGTGTATGTGTGTTATTGTTCGAGGTGGATAAACATTGCAAAGAACATGTAAAAGAAGTGCTACTTTGTGTTGTGTCATTGTCTTTGGTGGACAGTGTAATTAAGATGGCCACCAGAGTAATAAATATTTGAAGTTTAAATATTTGAAGTTTAAATATTTGTTGGTTTCGCTCATTATTTATCATCAAAGGCACATCAAAAACACGGGATCTCATCTTTTTACTCCTAGACAACCAGATTTAGAGCCAGCATTAGCATTGAGACACAGCAGCGATCCAGCAAGCAGCAGCGATTACCACAATGCATTTTAATGGCGCCAACCTAACATCAAGTGCTAAGAAGCTCCATAAATGGGAGTGAAATAGTGCGATTATAGCAATATCTACGACTAGGCGACCATTATAAACGGGATATGGAGTTCAAGAATGATTGCCATGACCGTCGTTTGCTCTCTTTAATCACTCGCCGCGTCTTTGCCCTTGGCACCCGAAAGGCCGCAAGATTGTCAGCTGAGGGACGGCACTTGAAGTGGCGCAGAACTTGCATGGCGGGCTCGGATGGCTGAGTGGCACTCAGTGGTCCACCAAGGGACAGGACGTCTCTGGGAATGACCTGAGGACCTTGGGACTGACAATTCAGCAGCATGGGAGATCATGGCTGGAACACGGTCGACCCATTCGTGGACGCTGGCACGGTTTTCCAAAACAGCCAGATGGCTGAAAAGTGTCCAGTCAGTGCTGCAGAGGTGCCACCTGGGCGGCACTGGTAATGCCACAGCCTCATCCAGGAGGCGAATCCAAAGGGGGAAGTGGTCACTAGAATGGAGGTCAGCAGCAACCTCCCACACAGCAGAATCCACGAGTGCTGGAGAGCAAAAGGAAAGGTCAATAGCTGACGACGACCCAGAAGCAGTACAGAAATGAGTGGGAGCACCAGAGTTGAGGATGCACAGTTCTTCGGACGTCATGAGGCTTTCCAGAACGCGACCCCTGGGACAAGTAGTCATAGAGCCCCATAAGACACTATGCGCATTGAAGTCCCCCAGAAGGAGAAATGGGCGGGGGAGTTGGCTAATAAGGTCTGTGAGAGCCTCAGAGTCTATTGCATCCTGAGGCGGTAAGTAAACGGACTGTGAGCCTCCACCCCACAAGAAGGTCAACTGCAACTGCTTGCAAGTCCATAACGAGAGGGAGCACAGATGAGTGGTGCATGTCAGGGACAAAAACCGCAACACCATCCTTTGCCCGTTCCCCCATCACATCATCTTTTCGATACACAGTATAGCCCCAAAAAGAAGGAGCATCAGTGGCCCAAAAATGTGTCTCTTGGAGACATAAGCACAAGGGGCGCTCTCATACAAGGAGTTGTAATTCAGCCACATGCGCCCTGAACCCATTCAGGTTCCACTGTAATACGGGAGCCAGTGATCAGGGTGGCTGAACTTTCAACCTGCCTCTGTGCTTTGGAGGAGAGCCCGTACTGGCCGGAGATTTATTCCTGGGGCGAGAAGATCGCCCCCGGTCGACATCAATGGCCATCAGCTCCAATGACGACCCAAGGGAGATGTCAGACAGTAGGATGGCCTCGTCACTGGACTGACCCTGACTAGTCTCCTCAGGTGGCAAAACCTTCACCTTCGGCGTCTTTGTCTTGGGGGGCTTAGAATGCAGAACCTTGTCAACAGTTGGAGCTTTACTCGCCTGGGCAGAAGGCACCATATGTGGAGAAGCAGGAAGTACCCCAATGTCAGCAATCACGGCCTTGTCCGACGTTTTGGGGAGAGCTGCAGGTTGCAAAACAACCGCAGCAGCACAAGTGCACTGGCAAACGCAGGTATTAGTGCTGACACTAGCAACCTCCATTTGTGTAGCAACCTCCATTTGTGTAGCAACAGTGACCAACTGTACTGGTTTCTTCAGAGCGGAAGCAAAAGATGTTGTAAACACAGGAGGCTGCATGGCCTTAAAGAGCTATTTTGCCTCACCATAGGGGATGCGCTTAGATGTTTTGATCTCCTGTATCTTCTGTTCCTCGAGATAGATGGGGCAGACCCGGCTCCAGACAGGGTGACTCCCAGAGCAATTCACGCACTTCACAGGCAATGAACAATCGGCTCCTTCATGGGCAGGCTGACCACATTTACCCCAAGTGGCTATCCCATTGCACCCCAACGTAGTATGCCCAAAGTGCCGACATTTAAAACAGCGCATTGGGTTGGGGAAATATGGCCGTACTGGCAAACTTAAGAAACCCGCTTTAACATGTTCTGGGAGTCTCAGGCAACTGAATATGAGAATAAACGAGTCGGATTTGACTAGGTCCCCACCGACTCGTTTCATAATATGCTGCACGTCAACAATACCTTCGTCAGCCCACTCAGATTTCAACTCTTCTTTGGGGATATCCACCAAGTCCCTACATGTCACAACACCCTTACTATAGTTCAAAGTGGAGTGGAGCTCGGTCTCGATAGCGTACTCTCCGAGACAGGTTGCTTTCCAAAGAGAAGTGACTTGACGGGAACTAGAAGTCTCAACTAACAGAGTCCCATAGCGCAGTCGCTTCACAGATTTCAGTGATCCTGCAATTCCCTCAAGACCCTTGTGGATGTAAAAGGGAGAAACCCTCTAAAGCCACCCTCTTTCCGTTTGACAGTCAAAAACACATTCTGGTTATCAGCATGTGCTCTGTTATGACAGTCTGGTAAATCTCTAGTAACACCAGGTGCTGGAGGACTCGCAGCACGAAGTCACTTTTCCGATGGGGTGTGTTTTCCTACCAGTGGCCCACCCAATCCACTGGTAGGGGGAAACGTAGAGGTTGAAGGGTCCATTGCAGTCCCACGAGCAGCTAGGGAACTAAAGGTCCACTCGGACAGAGCCCCGCGTGCCTGAGTAAGCCTTATACAACTGGGGTGCGGCAGGTACCCCAGAGGTTCCCCGTTTGCGACCGTTCCACCCCAACAGCCATGCATCTTATAGGCACGCAGCACACCGTAAGATTGAGGGTTTTTTATAGAGGCTGACCTTCCTCGCAATCCAGGCGGTCAAGCCAAGATTACCATTCCCCGAAGCACACAACATTCCACCGCCGCACCATACGGTGGTCGCTGAAGCATGTCCGAGGTTTACGGTGACAGGAGACTGGCGGCACTGACCAGTCCCCAGCTCAGGACCCCGGGGTCACCAAGCCCATACTCAGCAAATGAATGTTGAGCCCCTGGGGGCTGTACAGAAGGGGCTTCCTGGTATGGAATGGGGGCAGCTGTCAAAGTGGAGGTATTGCTGGTGGTTAGTAGGTTTGATATTGACACAATTACTGATGTAGCCAAAGATGTAAGACCTGTCCCATACATCCTGCCACCACCACCTACTCCTGTCTGATCACAAACATCACCTATCCCATCAAAGGCATGACTATCTGTGAAACCAGTCATGTGACCTAAAAGCTAAGCTGCAACCACTGAGCTGCATTCTATGTGGGCATGGCAACCAAAAAGCTATCTGTCCACATGAATAGCCACTGATAAACTGTGGCCAACAAACAAGTGGACCATCCTATTGCTGAGCACTCAGCCAAACATGACGTCCTTCATTTTAATGACTGTTTCACAGCCTGTGCCACATGGATCCTTCCCACCAACACCAGATTTTCTGAACTACGCAAGTGGGAACTTCACATGTAATACATCCTACATTCCCACAACCCTCCTGGCCTCAACCTTCGTTAGTCACTGTCCTCACCCACCAGCCGCTTTCTTGTTCCCATTCCACCATCGCACCCAGTCATTTTACTTCACTCCTTTTCTGTTACCCCCTCCCCTGCTCTTCTCCTAACCTGCAGCACTTCACTGTTTGCCACCCCTACCCTACTATCCCTCCTCCCCACTTCCTTAACCCCACCTAGTTGCCACTCCCATCATACACTGGTGCTGCTGTTGCATTCGATCCTAGATTTTCCATTGTTTGATTTACATGTATATTCACATTTACGAAAAGACAGTTTACTTTGGAAAAAAAAAAACTGCTGCTCCCCCTCTTGTACAATTTGTTGTTGTCTTCAGTACTTAATACTACATACTGATGCAACTGTACACCAACCAGTATGAGCTGTCTATATATCAGTGAAGATGATGATGATGATGATGATGATTATGATTATGATTATGATTATGATGATTTGTTCAGTTATTTGCTGTCCATATAACAATCAGTTTCTGGACACTGTCATAGATTTTAGTTCATATATATGAAGCTTTAGTTAACATACCTAAGTGCACGCATAGAGATAAATAGTGAAGGTCAGAAATAATTTTGTTGTTGCAAAAACAAGCTTACACTCTATACACTGTTTTACATACAGACTTTACAACTTGAAATATAAATGCATGCATTGGTGTAGTGTGTGAAGATCAGAAATTATCATTTTTGTGTTGCAAAAACAAACTTGTGCTATAGATACCATTTTACAAAGGAATATTACAACTTGAACTCTTCTACTGAATAACAGCTTTTCTCTATTACTAAATGCTGAAGTTTGTTCTTTGAAGTGTTTAAATTAGCTGTCTTGAGGTCACATGGAAGTTTTTTTTTTTTTAATTCTGTGAAAATTTACCATTCCCCATGTATTGTACCCATGCACACTCTCCTGTTTACCTTGGCAACCACTCTTATTGCCCTGTATTATGATGATGATGATGATGATGATGATGATGATGACGATGATGACTGGAGCTTATGGATGCTCAACGGTGAGGTTATCAGCACCCTTAAACTTATTAAAACAAATGAATGTGGCTAAAATTTCGAAAATTACGCACTTGAAATGACCGCACAATCAATTTTACATGCTCTAAGACAGTGGAAAAAGAGTAAAAGGAGCTGTACATGAGATTAAAACACAAGTAAAATGACAAAGGAGCTAAAAGAAAAGCCCAAGGAAATGTCATGTCACTGGCTGAACACTTACAAAAGTTCTGAGTGAGCCAGTCACCACGTTAACACATTGAAACCATCTCCCTAAAATCTCAGGTAAATGTTGGACAATTCACAAAACTTTAAAACTAATTATATTCATCTGAACATTTCTTAAAAGAGAGGGCAGATCCATTGGCAAACTCACCATGGCCCACTGGTCAGAAAATAACACACTTTCCAATAAAATGTGGCGCACAATTATCTGTATGCCACAAGTACCACATATTTTGGAGGGCCCTCTCACTGGAGCAAGAGGCTATTTGTCCTAGGGCTGTGGCCTATACAAAGACTAGTAAGGAGGACATCATCCTGTCAGTATGGTTGGAAGGAGGTACATCAGAGCTGTGTTAGGGCTTTACTAGACAGAGTTTACTGTCTGTCTTATCCAGCCACTCACCCCCCCCCCCCCTCTCCCCCCACCAACACAAGACACTGGAGCTCAACAGTGAGGTTACAGCATGCAGGAGGATGGAACACTGAAATGCCTGAGAATCACACCACCACCTTGGATGCTAGATTCACCCTTCTGTTCCCCACAAGTCCCATGCCCCTGGTACTCAGCAGAAAAATGCCTCCTTCCCCAGTCATTTAGTTGAAAGAGTGCATCCTGTTAATCTAGACTACTTTATCTGCTGGGCATTACAAACATTTCAGAGAGTTAAGGGCACTCAGAGAATTGGAATAGACAAGAAACTTAACAATGGAAGACTATCTCATCTGCTCTAGTGCCTGCAAGATCGCATATAATTCAGCATCAAACACAGTAAAATTTTGAGGCAGTCCAACCTTGAGGACATGAACCAGGAGAACAACAGAGCAACCCAACACTCCTCACATTTTAACCTATCCATAAAGAGAGCTACATAATTGTGGTGCCCAGATAAAATGTCAGAAAATATCATATGGTAAACAGAAGTAGGTGTGCACTCTCTCCTGTACTGCAACTAATCTAAAATTATTCCGGACCTCTCCAGTAACCAGGACAGCAGACGGTTAAAACCTTGAGTAACTCCAGCACACGCTGCATGCAGATACGAACCAGCATTGTGGCTCATCGATGGTTGGAGAGAAGACATTCTGGAGGTGGATGAGTAACAGTATGTTACGCATGTGAAGCAGAGCTGCAAGGAACTTTAATGCCTGACACGCCAGGACAAGCTGCAGCTGGATTTTAAAAGGCAGTTCCTTGGCCTCTGCACACAGACTGGGTATCGGACTGGTCCTATAAGCATCCGTGTCCAGCTGAATTCTCTCATGGTGGACAGCATCAACGATCTTCAAATAAGAAGGCCTTGTTGACTCATGCACCAGAATTCCAGTCTCGAACACATGAAAGCCTCTAAAACTGGAACAGATGTGCTGTGTCCACTCCCTAAGACCTGTGGATAAGGCACTTCATGAAAACTGAAATTCCATCTTTGCAGCCCACTACTCTAACCTCCAAAAGGTAAGTTGCAAATGATGGCTCACTGTAGCCACACCAAAGGAGAAAAGAGAACAGCAAAATCATCCAGAAATAAGGAGCACTGTACAGGACTCCTTACCATAGATGTGGTACTGTTTACAGCTATGGCAAGGAGGGTAACACATAAAAACACTGCCTCAATGGATACCATTCTCCTGCTCAAATCGATCTGACAGTGTGGCACCAACTCAAGTCCTAAAAAACTACTGGAACAGGAAAAACTTTAAGAAGATGGGAAGGCAGCCAGAAAAGCCCCATTGATGCAGTTGCACGAGAATACTGTGTCTCCAAGTAGTGTCACATGCCTTACTGGTATCGAAGAAGATGCCAATACAGCAACGTTAACGTAGGAAAGGCTGCCAAGTAGCTGTCTCTGGCAGGTTCATCTTGTTAACAGTGGACCAAAATCTCTGGAATCCACACTGAGAGTGGCTAAGAAGTTGCCAGATCAGACGACAGTTAACCATTCATCCCAGGGTCTTTCCTACATAGGTCATTAAGGTGATACTCCTATTACTACTGGGAGATGTGCAGTCTTTTCCTGGTTTAAGGAGATGTATGAGAATTGCCTCCCTCCAACAGCTAGGGAAGTTGCCTGTCTGCCAGATACGATTGAAACATTTGAAAACAGTTTCCTCTGATGCCTCTGGCAAATGCCAAAGCATGCAGTACCACATTGGGTCATGACCAGGTGTAGTGTCACGAGTCTCCATCAGTGCTGATTCCAGCTCCCACATGGAGAAAGGGGAATTGTAGGACTCAGAACTGTCATATCTGAAGTCCAACTTGCCCCTCTCTACAGTCGCACAATAGTGACAAAATGCTGGATCCTGGCTTGCATTGCCAGTAGTTTTTGCAAAATGTTCTGCTAGCAGCTGAGCTGGTGTTGTCTGGAGACACACCTGTATCAGTACTGCTGCTATTGGTAAATAACTGTGTTTATTGGTAATCTTCTGGGTGGCTTCCCATACTTTTGTGGAACAAGTGGAATATTACAGAGTCCAGGAATGCTTGCCATGACCTTTTCTTGCTCTCCTTAATTACACGTCGACCCTTGGTTCCCATGACTCTAAATGCTAAGAGGTTGTCTGCTGTAGGACTGCATTGAATCCGAAGTGTGTCCACCAAGGTACAGGTCACCTTCTAAGATGACCTGGGACTTTGGGATGGATTGTTTTTACTTCCTCTATCTTCCTTCTTTCAAGAAAGACACTGTAGTTCCTACTCCAGACAGCGTGATCCCTCAGAGCAGTTGACACACTTCAAAGGATATGAACAACCAATTCCTTCATGGTTGGTGTTCCCACATTTGCCACAAGCGGCATTTCCCTTACCATCCAGAAGTAGTGTGCCCAAAGCACTCACACTTAAAATGATGCACAGGGTTTGGGAAATAAGTCTGCATCCTGAGGCAAAAGAAACCTGCCTTGATATCCTCTGGAAGTTTTGTGCTGTTGAATGTAAGTATAAATGAGTCCAATTTCACTAAGTCACCATCCATCCTTTTCATTATATTCTGTACATCAACAATACCTTCTTGGCCCCACTTTCAGTTCTTCTCTGAGAATGCCAACGAGATCCCTGGAAGTCTTTACACACTTGCTGTAGTTCAAGGTGTTGTGCAGTTCTGTCTACTTCATACTCCTCAAGAAATCTAGTTTTTTGGAGGTCAACTGCTTGCTGGGAATTATAAGTTCCCACTAGCAATGTTCCATTTTGCAAGCACTTGACTGACTTTAAAGAGCCATAAATCCCCTCTATGCTCTTTCAGAAGTGTGAAATCTTGTCAAAACTACCCTCTTTCTGCTCGATTATAAAAACCACATTCTGGCGAGCAGCTTGTGTCTGTTACTATAAATACCTCCATCTTCAATAAGTCCAGAATCAGGAGGATTGATTACACAAGCCCCCTTGTTTGGGTGTTGGTACCTACCAGCAGCCCACCCTTTCCACTGGGAGGAGGAAGAAGAACTTTGAGGGATGTATCCTGGTTCCACAAACAACTAGGAAAATTAAAGTCCACCTAGACAGAACCCTGCGTGCCTATGTAAGACTTATACAACTGAGATGTGGCAAGTTCCATAGAGCTTGCCCACTAATGACTGTTCCATCTCAACAGCCATGTATCTCATCAGTTTGCAGCACACCGTAACATTGGTGGGTTTATTGTAGAGGTTTTTACAATCCTCATGATCCAGACAGTCAAGCAAAGGTCCCCATTCCCTGTGACTCATGCTCCACCATTGTGCCACACAGTGGTCTCTGAAACGTGCCTAGAATCTACAATGATGGGACTAGTAGTCCTTACCAGTCCCCAGTTCGGGAACCCCAGGATCACCAAGCCCGTACTTGGCATATGAATACTGAGACCCTGAGTGCATTGTGAAGAAGAGATCATTTAGTATCAATATTAGGTTTATCTATAATTTGCATCTTTGAATCCAAATAGTCTAATCAAGTGTAGGAAGAGTGGCAAATGAGGTAGTTTTTTACTTTGTTATTCAATATCTAGGGATTTTCTATTCCCTGCCTTATGCTTACCAGCTAACTGTTACATACTTCTGTGCTAGAGTAAATAAAACTCTATCCTCAATCTTACATAGGTATGCATGGTATATGTGCAAATTTTGTTTAATTCTAGTATTCATGCTAACTTCTCTCTTGTCATTGACCAAAAATACCACTGAGTAGTAGGTGCAGTGAGGTGCAAGTGTACAAATGCTTTGGTACCTGCAAACAGTTCTGTAAAAACACAATACTCTTACTGTTCACATCTGTAGAATTAATATGTTTTTGAATTTTGCTGCATTGTCCCACAAGATTATACTATAGGGCAGTAATGAGTAGAGGTATGAAGTATGCCAGCCCTTCTGCAGATCAACAGTCAGAGAGAATATTTAAGTGCACTGCAGGAGAACTAAGCTTTTTGGTTAACTTATCCACATTCTGGTGGCACCTCAGTTAATCATCCACCCGTGTGTTCATTCATCTCTACTTCTGGTACCTGCAGGTCATTCTAATATGTTAGGGATTGCACAGCACGAGTCTTTGTAAGATTAAGTCAAACTGTTTGCAGTGAACCAGTTGTAAGCTTGTTCTATTATTCTCCTGGTTGTGTCTGGTATGAAAGTATTTGGACCTTTTATCAGTTGTCTCGTGTCATTAACAAAGGTACTCCAGTATGTGATCTATGTGTAATAGCTCCTCTATATAAAATTCAGTTGTTTCAGTGGCTTTTTTTATTTGCTATTTTACACGTAATGTATGTGCCCTGAATATACAAAATTACTAAATTCTTATCCACACCATGTCTCATGTATTTTATTACTCAGAATATCGTTTACAGACTTTTTACGACAATAGTGTAAATAGTTCGTGTAGAAAAAAAATATTTGGGGAAATATTCTAAATTTACTATTCACAAAAACCATTTTATCTTCAAAATTTGACCTTGCTGATAATTATCAATTTTAGGGTTGATATACCTTAAGAGTAAGTCCCCACTCTCCTCTTTCAAACAAATGTTTTGCTTTTTCTGAAAACTTAATGTTTAAAAAGTTGTACTTTCAGAATTCTCATATTCTGGAATGTTAATCTTGATCTTTTCACAATCTCATTGTTATGGTTTTGCAGACCCAGTTTTTCTGTTTCCAAGAATGAGTAACTTTTCTAGAAGAACATTTTAGTTTTTGAAATATTTAAGTTAGAAAATTCATTTTCCCAGAAAATTCTTGGCAGGCTTTGGAATTCCCAATGCACACTAACATTTTCACCCAATAAAATAGTATAGATCTTTCTGCGACTTTTTGATTATACATTTTGTAGTCAATCGAGACAATTATATTGCTTATGGCATTCTTTCGCTTTTCGTGTTTTTTGTTAATACCTAAAATGAAATAGCTTTGTTTCTTAACTTTTTTTTAATTTCTGTACTAGATGCATCTTTATGTATGTGCCATACACAAAACCAGAGTCAGTCATTGCCCATCACTCAATATGTGACTGAACATCTATGTTAGTCATGATGCATAGTTACCATACTGGTCTTTGCCACTTTTAAAATTGTTTGAATCCATAGTCTGTGTTGTGAAACTTATATTAATACATTACAAGCAAGTTTATGACTTTAACCAAGTTAAGGAACAATAAATAGGGAGAGAATAGAAAGGTAAATTTGACAGTGTTGTGTACAGCTAATTAACAGCTATTTACAATACCAAATTATCATAGGAATAAGATTTATGAAGGTGAACATTCCAGATATTTAAGAGAGACAAAAACATGTCATTAACATTCCAAGACCAAGCACCAAACAGTGTGGTATACCATATTTAAAGCTTCTCGACTCTGAATTAAATCATATCATTTGCTAATGTGACATTCTGTATCCTAATGTTAAGATATGACCCCATCCATGGAAGGGAAAGACCTGTTATGCTATACAAGTTTAATTCCACGAACAGAATTTTATGAACTACACAATCATAAGCCTTGCAAAAACACAAGAAATGTCAACAGTGTGTTTGTTTGGTTTTACAAGAACTGACGACTTTGTCAGATCACGTATTTGCCTTCTCTGTAACGATACCTTTTTAGATGCCAAACTGGGTTTCTGTTGAATTATTATTCTCAGAAAGGTTGTGAAATATTCCTTTTCAAATTACATTCTCCAATTTTTTTTTTTGGGGGGAGGGGGGGGGGAGGAAGGAAGGAGAGAGAGGGGTCTATAAGAGGTTACTTGATTGTCTCCAGTTTTACAAATGGGTATTACTGCTACAACTTTCCTGAGAACAATGATGATTGTCATAAATGCAGCAATTTACAGAGAAATTCAGAGTCACTCAGGTAACACTGGAACAAATTTATGATGCAAAACATTTTGTGTTATATGTAATATAAAGTAAGTGAATTGTGTATGAGAGAGTGCTGAAAAGTAATGCCTCATAATTTTTCTGTGAAAACTCTTAAAGCTTTTTTAATAAAACAAATGTTATTAACATTCTACATCTTCATTCTTCATGTATACATATTTATTTCTCAACATAGTCACCCTGGCAATGAATACATTTCTCCCAATGAGAGTACAGTTTGTTGATACCATCACTGCACTATGTTTGACTTTGTTGATGGGGCCACAACCTCACCTCTGCTTGCAACACTTCATCACTGTCAATTTGAAGTCCTTGAAGGTGTTCTTTGAGTTTTGGAAACAGATGAAAATCGGATGGGGCCAAGTCGGGACTGCTTGAAAGATGATCAATGACAGCTAATGTAACGTGTTGGATTGTTGCAGATGTCACAGTCCTTGTGTGTGGTCTGGCAGTGTCATACTGAAGAGGAGGATGCTCCATGTGTGGACAAATCCTTCGAATTTGAAACTTGATTATAGCATGCTGTCTGCCACACACTGACATAGTTACATTACACACCACCATGTTACATGCTGCAATTTGGAGCCCTCTAGTGGCTGAGGGCTGTAAGTATGTAGACATGAAGAATGAAGGAATCAAGATTTAGAATGTCAATAACATTTGTTTCATTTAAAAAGCTTTAAGAGTTCACATATGAAAATCTGAAGGCATTATTTTTCAGCACACATTCATAATTTGACTGAAACCTACAGCAAAATAATGTGACATACAGAAGAGTACCAACAAGTAAGTGTTTGTGTGTTTGAAGTTACAAGAAATATTAATAATACTTGTAAACAATTTTAGAGGCTGTATGGACTTAATTTTAAAAGCAGGTAAAAACATGTACACCACAGCTACAAAATAGAACATTTCCACTGATGAATCAGGTATGCCCTTGGGCTTCCCATTCTGAGATTGTCCTTTTGTTAGAATTTCTACCAGCCATGATCTGCACTGTGCTTAGGCCAACATCTGAAAATTTAGTGCCCTTCATCAATGTGGCATTAGACATTGCCAGATTAGGCAATATACAGCAGAAACTGCTTTTATCAACGTAGAAGATGTGTAAGTGCCATACCATAGAAAGAGGTTACTGAGGCAGCTGAAAAGTACTTAGGAACCCAAAATACAATACCATCAAGTGGACAGACATGTGCACAACTGCACCATTTACATTTTTCATAATGAAGTGGCAACATACAATATGGTCCCATGCTGAGGGGCAGGAGTGAGTCAGTTTTGTTCAGTATCCATAGTGGGTGCTCATATTTGTGAGCTAATTATGACAAGTAGGCTCATACGGAATACAGTTATAATTGAATAATGATTTTATTCTGGATGTAAATGCACTGTCCAAACCCCTGTTTAAAGCCATATTTCAGGTGAGTTATTTGAGGTTACAGAATACCAGATGAGCAGCAGTATACATATGGTGCTGAAGTAAACTGAACACTAACATTTGAGAGCAAGTAACAATAATAAAGGAAATTCCTGGGTGGAGCAATACATAAAGCATGGGAAATGAAACCACTCACCTAAGCTTGGAGGATGAACACGTAACACAAAACATCATTCACACTAGCTTTTGAACACGAGATCTTTTTCTAGCAATAGTAAACACATTAACACATACAACTACACAGGCGTCCAAACACACTCTCCTGTGGCCACAAATTCATTTTGCCAGGGTCACAAGAGTGCATTTGGGTGTCTACATGGTTCTGTGTGTAAATGAGGATATTATTTCTTGAAAGAGAGCTAGTACTTGAAGGCTAGGGTGAATACCATTTTCTGTTGTGTGTTTCTGTAATCCATGCACTGATCTGCTACAACTGAGTGGCTGTTTTTCCCAACTGATTTATCTGCCATCCAAAGACAATGCTCCCTGGTTATGGCTCAAATATAGAAATTCTCAACTTGACATCAGGTGCTACGGCCAGTCAGAGATAACACATTAGAAGATAAGCAGCTATGTTCACAAAATCTGAGGCTTTCTTAGTTATCAGCTGTATCTGAAACAGCAAACTGGATACGTCTGTTCAGTACCTCAAAACACTTCCTGTGGTACTCTAGTGGAAACAGAAAACTAAAAGCTATGCTAGTTTGTACAGAAAGTCAGAGGATAAGTTGAGTTATATATTTTCTGAAAAGGAAAAGGAAAAGCAAAAGACCACACCGAAGTGCCACAGGTAAGTCAAAACACAAGCTATGTTAGATGTTTCTGCTAGGTGTTCATATTTGGTCAAAGTCCTGTATATGGATTGTGTGTGGGCACTCACCTGGACAAATTATTGAGAAACTAATCAGTAAGTACTAATCAATATGTGAAAAATTTAACTATGGAAAATATAATGACATAGCAATATGAATGAGGACAGATTGCCACTCACCAAAGAGAGCAGACAGGTACATGTAGAAGTATACTGTCACATATTTGTTGGCTACTGGACAACATCCTTCATCAGAGGAAGGGAAAAAAACGAACACAAACATTATTTTATCTTAACACTGTGGCCCCACTCAACTGAGCAGCAATCTCAGTTGGGCTATGTATAGAGGATACAGAAAAGGCATGGGGTGGAGAGGGGGAAGAATGGCTGGGTAGAGGTGGAAGGAGATGCTGTAATGCTGCCAATGAGAGAGTGCACGGGACTTGGAAGGGACAAGGTAGTGGGCTGCTAGGTGTAGCATTGGGAGTGTTGTCCTGTGGTGTAGGGGAGTGGGAGAATGGAGAAGAGAGAAACAGAGAAAGGGAAATAATTAGTGCATGTAGGTGAGCTGGGGGACATGTAAGGCTGGAGCAGGATCAGGGAAGGGGATAGAGGCAGTTGGAAGACCTGCACAATTCAGAAAAGCTGCTGTCACTGGGAAGGGTCTTGATGGCATAGGCTGTGAAGCCAAGTAAACAGTGTTGTACAGCATGCTTGGCAACTGAGTGGTCCAGCTATCCCAAGGCTACAGTTTTGGCAGTGGCAATTTATGCAGACAGGCAGCTTATTGGTGGACATGCCCATGTAGAAAGCCACAGAGTGGTTGTAGCTAATTTGGTAGACCATATGACTGCTTTCACAAGTTTCCATGCCTTTAATGGGGTGTTAGGAAATGCCTGTGACAGGACAGGAGTAGATGGTAATAAGGTCAGATCTTGCCTCTATGCCCTTGATAGGGATATGGGCTGTGGGGCAGATTCCTATATGATATGGACCGAGAGTGAGGACACCCTATCCACATTCCTTCAAAACCTCAAGACCTTCCCCCATTCACTTCACCTGGTCCTTCACAGCCCAATGAGTTGTCACCTCACAGATGGCTCCATAAATACTTCTGTCCACTTTAAACATACGAAACACCAACATCTCTATTTCAAGATCTGCCACCAATTCCACACCATGTTACAACCTTGCCACCTGTAACTGTCACATCTACAGTCAGAAACAGTCCTTCTACAACGATCTTGCTGAGAAGCAAGACTGAAATTATCCTCCCTACCTTATCCAGAAACCAATCATCTGCATCTTGTCTCCCTAGTCACCTACTTTCCTCCACTTACCCATGGACTGGCCGTAGAAGAGCATCCCACTCATGACTCGGTACCACCCAGGACTTTTCCATTACCTGTTGTCATTCCTTGAAATAAGAAATATCCTCCCTACTATCTGCTCAACCCCTTCTGCACTGCTATTCCACCACCCACTCACACCACACAACATCCTTGTTTGACCATATTCCAGCTCTGTTCCCAACCATGCCCCATGGCTTATGTCCCAGTAAAAGACTAAATGCAAGACCTGTCTTTTACATCCTCTCACTACTCCAGTCCTGTCAGCCATTTCCTACCCCATCAAAGGCAGAGCCACCACTGAAAGCAACCATATAGTCTATGAATATAGGTGCAACCCAGTGCAGCTTTCAAAAGAGCTCATGACTGCTAACAAACTGTATCTCGGTATAAATGGTCATGTTCTCTTGGTCATTCCCATGGACACCACCTTTTCTCCTTCTCCTCCTCCTCCTCCTCCTCCAATCTCCGATCTCCCCCCCCACCCCCACCCCCCCAATCCCCCACTGGTGTATGTTTGTGTGGGGGGGTTTCTAGTATTAAATGTGTAAATGTGCCTATCTGTTGGTCAACACAACCTCCACTTGGTGAGTAACAATCTACTCTAATTCAAATTGTCATAAAGAAATATTTACGGTAAGATACGAGGGGGGGGGGGGGGGACCCAAAAATAACCGGAATTTCTTTCTAGAAAGCATATACTTTATTGTTTTCAAATACAACCTTCATCTCCTTCAAAGTACTCTCCATTAGCATTAATACACTTTTCCACACATTCATTCCAGTGTTCAAAGCACCTTTTAAATTCATCCTCTTTGATACCTGCTAGCACTTTCATGACATTGTGTTTCACATCTTCCACATCCGCAAAACGCTTCCCTCTCAAGTCTCTTTTCATCCTCTGGCATAGGAAGAAGTCCTAGGGTGCTAAATCTGGTGAACAGGGCATATGGGTCAAAGTGGTAGTCTTTGTTGAGGCCAAAAACTGGTGAATGCTAAGAGCCGTGTGCGGGGGAACGTTGTCGTGATGCAGGAACCACACGTCAGAATTCCACAAAGCTGGATGTTTTCACGACAAATTTTTGCAAAGCCATTTCATAACCTCCAAATAGAATTGTTGCTTTACTGTCTGGTTTTCAGGGACAAATTCAGAGTGTACGGTCCCTTTGGTGAAAAAAAAAAAAGGCCAGATCAACATTGTTTCCACATTCGATTTCACTTGTCGAGCTTTTTTTGGTCGAGGTGAGCCAGGTGACTTCCATAGTGATGACTGTTGTTTACTTTCTGAATCGTACTCATAGCACCACAACTCATCACCTGTAATGATTTTGTTGAAAAAATTTGGATCATCTTTGAACGCATCCATTATTTCGAGACAGGCTTGAACGCGACGATCCCCTTGATCGCCAGTAAGAAGCTTCGGCACAAATTTTGCTGCTACTCTTCGCATCCCAAAATCGATGTGGGACTGATGACCTTCGCTGTTTAGTCCCCCTTAAACATCCAACAACCACCACCACCCAAAATCGATGGTCAAGATGCACTGAATTGAGCTCCAGGACAACCTGGACAAGTTCTCGAGTTGGTCGATTGTCCTGTGTTGATCTTCACTGACGAGATCACGGATTATGTTGATGTTGTCTTCGTTTCGAGCAGTTGAAGGTCGACTGGAATTGGGCTGATCTTCAACCACTATTTCTCCCCTTTTAAATCGAGAAAGCCATTCATACACTTGCATTTTACTAAGAGCATGGTCTTTGTAGGCTGTCTGAATCATCGTAACAGTTTCTGCTGCGTTTTTGCTGAGCAAGAAACAAAACTTCACTGCCGCACGTTGTCCATAAGAACTAGCCATTTCCTCGTGTCACGTCTGCACTGTACGCACACTAAAAGAACTGCCAAAGAAACCACACTTCTCACTGTTGGGTGATGCCGCATGACAGAATGACTCAGCAGAGCTCTTACTGCAACCCTCTGGCGGCGCAACCTGCTACTACAAGTACACGATGTGCAGCATTACGATTCCGGTTACTTTTGGGTTTCCCCTCGTATATTACTGATATTCTGCTAGATGACCAGACACTGAAAGATCAACAGAACACACTAGAATATTGGTAATAGATGTTTAACTATACTATCAGTATGTGTTCAGTACACCCACTTTGTGTAACGAAGGTAACCTAAAAAATTTATAATGCACATTGAACATAAAATAATAAAGTTAAAAACAGTGCTTTCTGTATTTTAACCTTTCATCTACTGCTGCAGCTGCTTGGAACTTACCCAAGGGAATGTTCAAAACGATTGTGGCCTGCACCTGGGTACACTAGATATGCGAGGCCCAACTGTTTTATGTTACGAAGCCTCTGGAACTCAAGTGTGTCAACAAGTTTGACACACAGTGGATGCAGCCACATTGATCCATGGACACAATCATGGAAGACTTTCCCTGGAATACCTGCAAATGAACCACTATACTTCACCTGGAAATAACTTTTTCACTTACATCAAATAATATATGCAATTTTCACTTTTCAAACTTAACCAGCCTCACTTTATGGTATGACTGTTAAAATATTGATTAGCTAGACTAACACATGTGTGATCATATTTTTTAATTTTGAGTGTAGCTGTTTTAATATAGCAACATAGTGACAGTGAAGTTAGTGGTCATTATTATTTCATGATTTTCCCCACAAGACTTCAATACCATATACACCAGGAACAGTCAGCACGTAGAATGCTGCTTTCTCGGAAACAGATAAAGATAAAGAAAATTCTGTAGTTCGTTCGAGATCGGTTTTAAGACCCAACCGATTTGCTTCATTTGCCTAAGCTGGAGAAAGTGTGTAATATTCAAACTCTGACACTGTACTGTAGGATAGTTACACTAAGATGATCCTTCTGTTGGATACACAAATGGTCACTAGCCCAAGGGCTATCCGAAGCACTTGAACCTACTTTTCTATCACCAACAGAACCCAATGTATAAGCCCAGTGAAAAACTCGTCTTGATGTGCGGAGTTTTGGAACGTATTAGGTAGAGCATGCTTGCAAATTGGTTTCAAGTTGTTGAGCCTGTGGTACAGTTCGCACTGTCAAACTCACCGGCTATGCTGTCACTGATGCTGTGCTGGCTGCAAGGGACGTGCCTTAATACAGAATCTTTGTGAATCACCAGTAGTATGAGCACATTCTGAGAAAATCTCTCACATCACAAATATTCTAAGGAGTCAGAAAATCTGCGACTGCTCTTATTTTCTCTGTATAGGGAATGCCTCCATCACCATTCACTAGTGGCACCAAGTTTTTATTTCTTGAGTGATGAAGAGGCACTTGTCTGTATTCAGACAGAGACCTGCAGTCTGAACATACATCAACAAGGTTGTCAGGCAGCTTAGTCATTCTTCAAATATCTTCGAAAATATGACAATGTCACAAAGCCAAGTTGTCCATTTAAGACATTGAAGCAGGTTGGTGGAAGGTGGCTGGAGTGTTACACAGAGCAAACGGACTAACTTGAAGTCATAGAGGCCATGAGGAATTATGAAATTAGTCTTTTCTGGTCAGCCTTGTCAATCTTGATTTTCCAGTAGCCTGCCTGCACGCCCATGGTTAAGAAATACTGGGCTCCTTTTAATCAGTTGAGGGTCTAATGAATGCACAGCAATGGATAGACGTCTTTCTTCAAGAGTGTGTTTTGTCAGTAGTTGCTGCAGAACTGCCATGTATTGTCCTCCTCTACAACAAATGCCAGAGAGGACCAAGGACATACTGAAGCTTCAATGGCATCATCTTACAGCATCTTCTCTACTCCCTCCCAGATGGATTATCTTTTGTTCAGCCAGCGACACCTTACACAAGTTCTGGCTAATTAAAGGATGATCCTTAGTTCTGGCCTACCTTTTCTCCACACCTCATTTGAAAGCATCCAAAAATTGATGCAAGACAGCTAACACACTTTGTTGTTCTTCGGTCAAATCAGATCCTATTTGCTGTTTGATAGTAACTTCCACACCTGTACTGCATATGGTGGTAGCCATGCATGACTCTGTTGTTGATGCTAAGCTGCCCTTCCTTGACTGGTTCAGTTGTACATATGCAAGTATCTTTAGGGATGAGTTGTTACTACTCGTGACAACTAGTGATCAAAAGGTCTTGACCACCAGAAATGTTTAGGACTGTCACTGGCATGCAGATTTCTTTTGAGCACCTGAGTAGCTGTTAGAATTAACAAAATCTTCATAGTTGAACTGAGCATATCAATTGAAGACTGGAACTCACGTTATTGATGACAGTGGTACATCATCTTCAATGGCAAACAATTGCCCAGAGCAACATGTTACCTGTGCCTGTTGGAATAGCTTTGTCAATTTGGAGCTCTTATCTTTCACAGTCTAACTGCTTGTGATGGCTGCAAGAAGTCCCATTACACTTAACATTATGGCTACAGTCTGTTAAAATGAAAATTCAATGGTCTGCATTCTGCCATTGATAATTATTCTTGCAATACATGTTGCTGTCAGCTGAGCGGATTTTTGAAAACTTTCATTTAGCTGACAATTATAAGTATCTGGCATAATGGAAAATGACGCCCCTGAATTGACTAGCCCCCAGACTGATTGGCTGTCAATGAGATTTCCTAATGGTGACTGTAATCCATGGGGTATTTTCATTAGTGCTGGCTTCACCTTTTTCAGTTTTCCTGAATAAACAGCTGGTACATTTGTACAGTGACGGGTAACAGCCACAGCATCTTTGGGAGTGACCCTGTCCAGGATATGGTAATTGGCTTCATCCCACAGGTTGACTACAATTGCCTGCAGTTGACTAACGTAATTACGACTGTTGCACTAGATGACATTTTGTGGCATAATATTTGTCAACACTCATTTTCTCTCTCTGCAGTAGGGTACAACCTGTCCAGGGTGCTCAGGGGGAAAATGTTTTGGAATGTTGTTCTCCATGTTCACTATATTTTCTGGGGGGCGTTGTACCTGGTGGAGGAGTCAGTCAGATGCTGGGTTATCATTTGACCATTGTGGCCTAAGTTTGAGTAGGCCAAGTGTGTAGTTCATGGTGCATTTGACTAATGGTAGATACTGGTGTTGAAGATCAATAAACCTCTTCTTAGACATTATTTATTACCTCCTGATGTATCGAGCTGACATTTCTGGCTGCTGTACACTGCTTTCTCTTCCCCTACTGCCTGGCATGAGAGAGAGATGAGCTCATGGTGGTCTCCCACAGCTGCTATACATTTGGCAGTCAGTCGTACTCTTTCATTTGATATTTTTCTGTTGCATTTCCATGATTTGCTGGCACCACTTGGTGAATTCCTCTGTCGTACATCTATTCTACGACTGCTTGCATCAAGTGTGAGATTTTGTTAGCTTCTGATATTCATATGCATGGTGTGATACAGGGCCAAAAACATTCTGCATGTATATCTACATTGCTTTCCCATGACAATGGGCTCTGTTATTCAATTGTTTTTCCAATAAGCAGACTTGCTGCTGATTGTCACCAAACATTTCCTTCAGTTCAGCCTAGAATTTGCCCTGCTACTGAGCTTCTCTGCATTGTTCTCAAAACACTGCTGGGCTGTGCTGTGCGAGTAAAAGTACACATTTGCCAAACATTGTTTCATCCCACTTACTGTATTTGGTGACTCAGTCAAGTCCTTTCCACCATTTCACATGGTCCTGAGCAGTGTCTCCAGAAATTTCTGATGGATGCCTGATGTGCAATTGATTAACAGTTGTTTTGCAAGCCATCGTCTCCACTGGAAAAAAATCCCTGTGTTCTTCATCAAAAGCAGAGGCGAAGATACAGTCTCAAAATTTCTATCAAAGAAGTGAAGATTTGTACACACTCTCCAGCATTGCTTCAAGAAAAATCATTACTGAAAGTTACTGCTTTCTGGGAAGTGCTCTCTAAATGCTAGATCACAGAGAAAGCAACAAAAAGGGTCCTGAATTTTTGTTTAATATTTCAGTGGAGAACATCACAATAGTGGAGCATCAATGACAACCTGCAAGTCACCATTCTGAAACCCTGCTTGACTTTCACTGTTTAAGAGCATAATAATCCTCACTTACACCAGCACAAATTTTCAAAAAGTAACTATAGTGAAATCAACTATATATCCACAACAGCTGTTATTTTGTTTTCACAATATAATAATCTTCACTTCCCACCACGATAACAGTCCCAAGCATATTTCACTTAAGCATGAATAAATCTATACAGAATTTTTAACTGTTCAACAAATTTATTATTATTATTCAACACACTTCCTGCTGAAACAACCAGAAAGGGAATAATGATTAATCATATCATAATATACACTTATAAATCATCAGATTACAGTACAAGAGACATGTCAAAAACTTATAATACATTTCACTTACAGACAACTGAAGCTACTAAGATGGCACAGAACTCTTAAGTTAATATCTTTTTTTAATTATATGCAAGGAGAAAGTTGCTACTCACCATATAGTGGAGATGCTGTGTCACATATAGGCACAACAACAAGGCTCTCACAGTTAAAGCTTTTGGCCATTGGCCTTCATCAACAATAGACACACATCCGAGAGCGCACACTCACGCACCTGCACCACTGCAGTCTCAGGCAACTGAAACCAGTTCCAGCTGTCAGACTGCAGTCCTGTGTGAGTTGTGTTTGCCCGAGTGTGTGTATGTGTGTGTATTGTTGACAAAGGCCAATGGCCAAAAGCTTTAATTGTGAGAGGCTTTTTATTGTGCCTACCTGCGACTCAGCATCTCTGTTACGTGGTGAGCAGCAACTGTCCTCCTCATAATATTGTTATTTTCCATCTGTATTTTCCATTCTTTGGTGTAAGGAGAAAGCACAGACATGAAAAAGCAATTTGTCTAATATTTTTAATGCCCTGCCATCTCAGTAAAATTAACTGTGACAAACAAAACTAAACACACATTTGCATCACACAGTGCAACATTTTCTTTCTTGCAGTTGGTTTTAACGGAAAACCTGTACAGTATTGTGAGTTGATTCTTTTTCAGTAGACCTAGCTAATGCCCATAATGTTTGTATCTTTCGGCCCATTTAAGATTTTCATTCCCATATATTGGGGATTCTGAGGATGTAATTTTAAATGATGGACATTAAGCTTAAAATTATCTTTATTCCCAATGTCATGCAAATGATAACAATCATTTTCTGTGAATAATTCTGGATTGCTATATACTAACATCATTTCATACATGTAGAGGGAGAGTACTATTAAATAGTATTTTAAATAAAAGCTGATATGAATCACTTTGTAGGAATAGTTGTCCAGAGTGTGGTAGGAACTATTTCCAATCATACGCTTCATTTATGAGAGCAACTACACATACATACATACATCTTTAACATTATTCTAGAACATGGCTTATCAACTGGCCGGTTTTGAGTGCGAGTACTCGCGTCTGCTCAGGCACGTGCTCGCGAGTAGGTGCAAGGTCGCGGAGTAGGGAGGGAGGGGAAATGCGCGCGCACGTTTGGATAGGGCCGCAGCGTGCCTATTGAATTTGTGCTGACTGTGTAACATTTAAAGCACTACAATCAGCTCTAACAGTCACTTCGCTGGTTGAGAATCATGTCAAGTCGCCGTTGTGTAACCCCAACCATGCTTTCACAGTTCATCCCCCATTGGGAGGAACTGTATCTGTTTACAGAAAAAGATGGTGTTGCAATATGTTTAGTATGTCACAAAACGCTGAATTCTTTTAGGAAATTTAATTTGCAGCGACATTATATGTCGTAGCACGCGAAAGACTACGGAAGTGGAAAATGTGATGGACCAGATCGTGCACAGGAAGTTATTAAACTTAAAAGGAAGCTACCCGAAGAAGATCTGGATGACGAAGAAAAATCAACTGAGGCAGCTCTCAGAGTGAGTTACAAAATTGCTTTGCTTTTAGCAAAATCCCTGCTCCCCATCACTGATGGCGATTTAATAAAAGAATGTTTGGTAGTTGCCGTGGAACATTTGTGTCCATCTCAAGTTGAACTGTTTCGGATTGTGCCATTATCTAACATGACCATTATGCGTCGCATACAGGACATGGCAGACGACATCCAGAGCCAGCTTGCAAATATCCTTAAATATTTTATGGCGTATTCTCTATCTCTGGATGAAAGTGTTGATATCACAGGAACAGCGCAGCTTACCATATTTACTAGAGGTGTTAATAGAGATCTTCAGGTGAGGGAGGAGCTCCTCGATGTAGTAGCCATGAAGAACACTACAACCGGAGGTGATATTTTATATAGTGTTGAAGAAAGTGTTGAAAATATAGGATTGTCATGGAATTCTTTAGTTTCAGTGTCTACAGACGGTGCACCAGCGATGACAGGGAAAAAAAAAAAAAAATCAGGTTTCGTCGCGCTGTTGAAGGAGAAAATGCAAAAACTGACCGTGCCGAATGAAACAAGTGGCGTTCACTGGCTGATCCACCAGGAAAACTTATGTGCAAAGAGTATCACTCTAAAAAATGTGATGAGTGATGTTTTTCATACAACCAATTATATAAGTAAGCATGGGCTACAACACAGGCAATTTAAAAGCTTTCTTGAGTATGTAGAAAGCCAGTATGGTAGCCTGCCTTATTACAGCGAGGTCCGTCCGCTGGCTTAGTCGTGGCGAATTATTAAATCGATTTTTTTGCCTATTAGACAAGATAAATATGTTCATGGAAATAAATAATATGCATGTTCCTGAATTGAAAGAGCCTTCATGGAAATGTGATCTCGCGTTCTTAGCAGATTTAATTAGCCATCTGAATCTTTTGAACATTTCACTACAAGGTAAAGATCTGCTAATTACTCATTTCATAGATCAAATACGAGCTTTTAAAATGAAATTGACACTTTGGGTGAGTCAGCTGGAAACAGGAAATCTAGCTCATTTTCCTACATTATCATCCATGCAAGATGTTCACAAACACTGAACGTTATTCACATGCCCTTAAGGAAGAATTTGATCAACACTTTCAAGACCTGACAGCATTAGACAGTGATTTTGATCTGTTCTCCTCTCCATATTCAGCGAATATTGAAGAGATTTGTCCTGAGCTGCAACTAGAAATTATTGACCTGCAGTGTGACAGAGAATACAGAGACAAATTTCAGAACAAGAAAAACATTTTGGAATTCTACAGAGGCTTCCCTCAGGATAGATTTCCTCGTTTGCACAAACTGGCGGCTACAATAATATCAATGATCAGTTCCACGTATGTTTGTAAACAACTGTTCTCTGCAATGAAATGTAACAAGACGCGCCTGAGAAACGCATTGTCTGATCGAAATTTATACTGCACGCTGCGCTTACAATACACAAGAATAATTACTCCGAACATAGACGCAATTGTAAAGGGCAAAAAGTACAAGATAACTGAGAACCCCACACTTCAGTGACACCTTTTATTGTGTAACAGTTCACAAATTAATACGAATGTAGAAGCATACACTAAGCTAATAAAATTATGTGGCACGTGTACATTCTCCTTCATTTGTTTCATTTGTTGCAGTAATAATTCGTGAGTGATATCCCTGCAGGTGGCAGTGGATTTACATTGACTGGCGGCAGGTGTTGTGTGCCCCATGTGACTCTCCCCACTCTCTGCTCTGGTCCGGTAGTGGGGGTAGCATGCTCGCGCTGCTCCGTACTCGTGCCTTGCTGCTCACAGCTTGCTCCGCGAGCACGTATGTTGTGAAGCCCTGTTCTAGAACGTACTGTCTTTCACCGGGTCCAAAGTTTGTCCACTCCGTGCTGGGCAGAGACGTTCAACTCTCATGTAGAGGTCAATATCCCCACAGAGCTTTCTGCTAGGAGTACAGAGCACTGTGGCAAGTGTGTGTCGGCATACACAGATGCACTTTATCATCTGTATTGTGGTGGGCACCTGAGTGAGGCATGACTGGACTGTTTCTCAGAGAAGTGATGCGCAGATGTGCGTGACAGAGTGCTGGGGCAGGCAAGTGTCTGAAACACAAATGAGCCATTTCTCATGGTTCTGTATGGCTTTGTGATGTTGTACAAAGTGTGGGGTGTATGTGACATGGTTGTATTGCAACTCAGATGGTGCAATGGAAGGAGGCAGTCATGGTGGAAGCTCATCGAAGTCCTGCCTATCTCTGGGTGTATCCAAGGGTGGGGTAGATGTGAGTGATGAGTGTTGGTCATCATTCTCATTAATCAGTGTGTTGACAGCTGGTTGAGTGGAGGCGGATTTATCCTGGAGTACCCAAGTGGGTTTAAGTTGGGTGAGTGAGACGGTCATAGGTTTGCCATGCACTAGGGTGTTAAATTTCTTTGAACCACATTTAAGCACCCTGTTTGGGCCTGAATAAGAGGCTGCTGAACTGCTTGTACAAAATCATCCCACGTCATTACAAAGTTGCAGGAGACAAGATTCTTGCATATAAACACTTTTGGATTGAATGAGATGAGGGAGGCAGAATGTCAATGTTCCAGACATGCTGCTGAAAATGATGCGCTAGCATAGGTAAGTACATCTGACTTGTCATGTCCACAGGCTGTGTGAAGTGTGCACACAAGACCAGTAGCTCTCTGTTGAACAACTCTGCCTGCAATGCTTGTAGGTCATTGTTGTAAACTGACTGAATGCCGAGCAGGGCCCACAGGAGTGCCTTGGTCCAGGAACTGCTGCGACATATCAGGACCACTTACATGGTCCTGTGCCACCTCCCAACAAGGCCATTACTTTGTGGATTATATGTGATAGTACACATGTGAGTGACCCCCACAGAGGCAACACAGGGTGTTGAAGAGGTACAATTCTAGTTGACAGCCCTGAGCAGTAGGTACTAGTTTGGGTATGGCAAAGCACGCAATTCAAACCACAACGAGTGCATGATCAGCTGTGATGTCACAGATGATTACAGCTTCTACCCATCATGACATCCTGTCAGGCACTGATAGGTGGCAATAAAATCCTTCTGACTGTCAGGGGTCTGACGATGTTGATGTGGACATTCTGAAACGGAGTCTTAGGCATGGGGAAGCATCCAAGGTGAGGCTATGCTTGACAGCCTCTCTTACTACATTGGCATGCAAGCCGGCTTTGTGCCCAGTGATGACAGTCTTATTTGATACTGGCCCATATGAAGACCCAACATGGATGTGGTGCATGTCTATGAAGTGCTGTGCAATAAGGTCTAGATGTCTGTTGTCAGCATAGGCCGGTGTCCTGAGATGGTTTCTTGATGGCATCCACCAGCAGTTTGTGATCTGTGTACATGGTCACTTGGCAGACCTCTTCAAAGCATCTGACTGACACGTATACAGCAAGGAGTTCTCTAACAAAAGCTGACCACTTAGACTGTGAGGAAAATAGTTTCTTTGCAAAGAACCAAAGTGTTTGGGGCACTCCACCTACCACCTTCTGAAGCACTGCCCACTTCTGTCAGTCATGAGTGAGAGTTGTGCACCAGGATGAGCGTATTTCAAAATAACAGCTAATGCTAAACAGTTCTTCACCCAATTGAAAGCTTCTGTCAATTTCGCAGTCCACTTGACTTCCTTTTTCCCTGTGCTTATCTTTGTCAGCCAAAGAATTCATGAGAGAAGAATGCAATGTTGTTGCATGGAAAAGATGTCACCATTGGTAGTTAAGGATTCAAAGGAATCAACACAGGTCATTGAAAGTTTTTGGAAGTGGAAGTTTTTCACCACATCCAAGTGTTGAGTGTATGGCCTCAAATCATCATCTCCAGCTGCTGAGGTTCAGACTGTTTCATTAATTACAACACAGTCTTATTGTAGTGCAGCTAGAACTTCTTGTAGATGATGTGAATCCTCATCATGGATGCTGGAGGATATGAGTTTATCATTGAAATATGTGTAGTAATATGAAAATTGCTGGTGTAGTCTGTGAACAAAACATTGTCACATTTGTGTGGCATCCTTTAGTCCGTACAGCATGAAGAGATATTCTTACAGTTCAAATGGACTGAAGATGACTGTTTTCAGGATGTCACATGGGCGCATTGGTATTTGTAAATATGCCTGCTTACACTCGATAACACTGAATACCATTGTGGCAGCAAGAATGTGCATAAAGTTCTGGATGTTAGGAATAGGGAAACTATCATGAACTGTTCTAGAGCTGAGCACTCTATAGTCCCCATAAAGTCTGAAGGAATCCTGTTTCTTAGATATGAGCTAAATGTGGGAAGCTCACAGGCTGACATATGGTCGGACGATGCCCACTTCCTGAAGATCCTATACTGTGTTCTTAGTAGTCTGCAGGTTTTCAGATCTCAAATGTCAAGATTTGTGGTGAACAGGAAGACCATCAATGGTCACAATTCACTGCATAGTTCCTTCTCACACTGCATGCATATGAGCCCGAGTTCAGGAATTGGGCGGGTCTGTTTCACTGTTTACGAACATTGCACAGTGTGCTGTACGAACTTTGTGACTGTTGATGGCCACTATTGGCATGCACTGTGGTGAGGTGACTGCTGTGTGTGGAATGTGGCTGAGTGTAGGAGTCGTGGTTGGAGGTGGTGCACTGATGGGCAGTGAGAATGTCATCTAACAACTGGGCACACTTGCTGAGTGCATCAGAAGAGGAGTCGTTAGTGGTGAGGTGTTCAGGTGAAGCCGTCCCAGTAGCATGGTCAGAGTGGAAAGTCCCTTTATGTGATTCACAGCAGCATAAAGCATCAATGGCATTTGTACGATGTCAGGTGAGCACTGGAAAACTCTATAAAGTCCATGCCAATGATTGGTTTACAGACACCAGTTATGTAGAAAGTCAAGGTATGTTCATCAACACATGAACAGTGCATGTAGTAGTTCCGTAGACTGGTATCTGCATGTTGTTCAGTCAGTGAAGCAAGAGTGATGATGTCAATTTGAAGTTTCCAATGCTGCCATTTGGGAATGAGGTGATGTCAGAACCCATACTGTTGTGTAATGAGGTGAGGAATAAAGAGGCTTCCTTGTGTGCCCATCACGGAGGTGACGTGGAGTTCGCACTATGTGCAAATGAGGTAAGCAACTTTGCTCACTGGAGCATGATGAAGCACCTTTTTCTGTCCATTGATGTTTGGGAACTTGCAAGGAGCAAGACATCTGCTAGAATCGTATCGAAATTTACTGTGGAACCAGCATATCAACTGCTGTGGTCTGGCTGTAACAGTACCTGTTTTATTGGTTAGTAGTGCAGGTTAGGTGGCATGTGATGGCACACAGTCAGCTGCTGAGACAAAGGGACATCACCGTTGTGTTACATCAAGCTGGTTCACCTGGGAATGGGTGGCATGCGAGATGTCCTTGACGCATAATATGCAGGGTGGCATCCATCTGTCTGTCTAATAGATGTTAGTGGCCTATCACTGAGGGCACTTGATCTGCCAACACGAGTCTTTTCCTAGATGTTCAGATTCATATGCAATCATCACCCTGTGCAACACTGTTGGTAACTTGATGATCTACAGCAGCCATAAGATCATATCTGGCATGAGAGTATGATCAACAGTTGTGCGGAGGTGATGCCAAAGTTGTGAAGGCACGTTGTCATGGAGATACTGTTGATAGACAATCTCTTGTAGCTGTTATTTCAGGGTTCGAGAAAGTCTCCACAGGAGAACTGTCTTCGCTATGCTGCACTTGTTTGTAGGTGGCAGCAACAGGATAAGCTCACTGATTAGTTCTGCCTGTCCCAGCAGATGGCAGCATAGGTTAGTGTATTTAGAATCATCAACTAAAATTCCCTTTGCTTCAAAAATGCTGTTCACTGTCACAAACCACAAAGACAAGTGATTGGGATCAAATTGTCTTAGCTTGAGGTGCAGGGTGAACCTCAGAGGTGGTGATGACAGGTAATTGCAGCATTGCACAATAGAGGAGGCAATATTGCTACCAATTATTCATGATACACAACAGGTTGTGACACCGCAGTAAGCAGGTGCTTGTATGCCCTATGTGGTGTATGAGCTGTGGAAGTAGCATTACAATTATGTTGCAAATGTTGTTGGTTAAAACAACCATCTGCGGTAGCATTGCCCTCAAAGACCAAGAGTAGATTCATTGTTGGCTTCCACTGTAGGGCATAGTTAGGCTGGTTTTATCTGTAGGTAAAAGGTGTGAATTGTCAGTGCACTTGGTTTTCACTGTTGGAATTGCACAGTAATGACACTGCACATCCTGCACTGTAATCATTTTGGTACTGTAATCCAGGTACAACATGATGGGCAGCGCATTGAGTAATGGCCACATTTTCATGACGTAATGCACTGGACCAGAGTACACAAAGTAGCAAATTTATTGCATGTTTCATGACAGACACAGCATCACCACTAAAGGAAGTATTGTCCACGGTACAGTAGGAACTACTGCTAGTCACACACAGTGTGATAAATGTAGTGTAACTTCATTCAAGAGAGTGCAACTATACATCTGTCAGCACAAAAATTAGTATAAGAACATGCTGTCTTTCCTTTCACTCTGTCGGAAGATTGTCCACTCTGTGCTGATCAGAGATGTTCAAATCTCGCTTGGAGATTGATACTTCAAAAATTCTGATGTGAAGCACACTTTTCTATTATGTGTTTCTGGAGTTTCAGTATTCATGATATGTTTCTAGTACTTCTCCAGGAAACAATGCCATATCTGATTATGGATTTAAAATAACTGTGGTATGCAATTTTCTGTGTGTCCACATCAGAGGCACTGGATAATACTTGCACTGCAAATGCAAAGCCGCATAATTTACCCGATTCATGTCTATATTTAGTCACAGAAATCCGAACATTTCCTCTCCTATGTCCTTTTTACAATTTACTTTTCCTGAAATTCTGAATGTTGGGTTCTGAATTGTTTTTACAGAGTTAAAGTGTTTAGATGCAACCTTGTTTCTAACCTAGCAAGTGTATTAATGTTGCAGTCATTGATTTTTTCCCCGACTCTCGATTTTCAATTAGTACAGACACGTCATCTGCTAACAAAACTGATGGGGTATTGACACTGATGGGCAAATCATTAACAAGAACAGGAAAGGAACTGGACTGAGAACAGAGCTTTGAGAAACACCTTCTGTCACTGATCTGAGTTCTGAATGATAATTTGTTGCATTCGAGGATGCCATTCCTCTTTGCATTCTGTTACATAGGTATGATGTAAACCACTGTAGCACACTGCCCTCTGTCTCATACTTACCTAGTTTGTGAATTACCAAGGTGTGGTTGATGAGAGTTTCAAAGGTGGCATTAAGCAACAAATAACAAGTGTGGGGAGGAGGGTGATCAATAGAAGTGGAATGGGTAGCTTTGAGAGGAGATATAGTGAAGGCAACATAAAAATATCATTATGTTCATGTAGTGTACCTGAACAGAGATGCCAGTTAATGTGTAACATGCCTTGATAACAGGGGACAACCCAATATAAACGAGTCTCTCAATAGTTTGTATAAATGTGCACTTGTTTTTGCAAATTAATATTTATCCCAATATTACATTAGAGAAAAAGGCATACACCCTAAAATTTTGTTGTCTTACCATTTGGAATTTTTGGCATCGGTGAAGCCCCGTAGTCACTTGCGTCGTCCGTGAAGTACTCCTCACTCAGCTGTGCTATGCTAGATAGAACAATAAACAACAGCATTGACTATGTGTAAACTATACTCATACATGGAAAATACAATGTTTATTAAAACTGCAATGCCAAGAACACCACAAATAACTGTACTGAACTTCAGAGCATATATTAGTTACATGACAGTACACTAACCAATAGATTTACAAAACCGGAAATGATCTGTTACTGAGAATTCACTATTGTGTGAAGTTCTTGTGCCCTGGAATTAGAACCTCTAAAGGCCCTGTGGCATGGAACTGAAGGGGGACACTTTATGATTCTCAGGAATCTCCTTCCACAAGGTTTTTACATGACACAACCATCTATCAACAGTTTCCAAATGCCTATATCCCAGACGTGTGCTCTGGGCAACATGTCAGGCCAATGTGCAGGACAAGAAAATAGCCACATCTTGTGCTTGTCTACTGGGCTGCTCAACATTACAGGCTACCAGATTGGGGCCACTTTTATACTGCTCATTTCATATTCTGCAATCACAACAAGACAATTGAAACCCATATCATATGAAAACAACCCACTGTGTCACTCAGTATGTCAGCAAGGTGTTAACATATTCCTGGAGAATTGGGCTAATGCTGTGGATAAAGCTGCATGTTCTGTTACAAATGTGCAGCTGACATGGCAGTAATCCCATGCTGTGGTTGCAATGTGTGGGTAAGTACACACTCTTAACTGAATATGCTAGTAACACACATGCATCAATACAGTGAATTGTATGATGTAGTGTCACAATATGACAGGCTCACTTGCCACTGAACGTCAGCCCACTCCATTTGAACTCATGCCCATGTTGAAGCCATTCACTCTGACAACAATGAAAATACTGGAAGTAGGGCAGATGGACAGCTCCTCACAAAGTTAGCTTAGATAACACTGACCACACTGAGCTAAGGATGGAGTGGACACGCCACTTCTGCAATTTCAAACACTTCTTAACAGTACACTGTTTTACAAATTGAGGTTTCTCAAGCCAATCTCTCTGTATGTTGCAATTTTCACAAATGTTAATGTATTTAAACTATCTCATGTATACATTTGCTTGTCAAGTCATTAGGCATCTGTACAATGTTTATCAGTAAGGCCAAAGGCACTGGCAACTTCATTTGGCAGGAAGGAAAAGATAGTGAATGACAGCTCAGTAATGAGCTGTACAGGTAGTTACTTTGTCCAAGATTACTAGCAAAAATATAATATGCCATATGCTATCTCAGTTATTCCACTGGTAGTAACAGTAACTTATTTGCAAATGCAGCTGTTCTGTGACACCAACAATTCAGAATATGACCAAAGTGCATTGCTAACTATCAGGGTATCACATAGAAACTGCAGTTGACATCATGTTGAATTTGTGTTTATTATACACAAGAATTAACAGTCATCACTTATATTTTGTTCATGAAGAAGGAAACAGATTTTATCTTTCCATCAACACCAGGAATGTGAGGAGAAGATGACAGCCAATTGTCCTTCCCATACTGGTCCAGTCTAAGTTAGATCAAAAACCTCCAGATTGATGTTCGTGTCAATTTCTCAAAGAAGTTCAATGACTTTGCAGTACAAAAGCAACATTACACTGTTAAATAGTTCCTAACAGGGTGAAGTGGGGTAAGTGTAACCACATTTTGGCATAGTTCAACTTTGACACCAAATTGCCAACTTTTTATTGAAGATATGATTTTGAAATTTTTCATGCTTAAAGTTTAACTTATTGACTTTTAAACAATCTACATTTTGTTTTTGAAAAAAGAAATTATATGGTCAATTAATTGTTTTCAAAATTTTGTGTTGTGAGGTTACACTTGCCCCATGGTTCGGGGCAAGTGTAACCCCGCATTGTTGTACCCATACAGAGCATTGTAAAAGAGACTTGGGGTAAGTGACCTGATTACCCAATTTTTACTGAACTTGAGGATTTTTAAATTATTAAAATATCTTAACTTTTACTCAGGATATGAACTTTTTTGCACACACCTCTTTGTATATTATGAAATACACAGAAAATGTTAGCTAAACTAAAAAATAAGTGTTAGCCTAAACCATAAAACACTGAAACAGAATGCTTCATAGATGATTTATTTTTGTTTTAGGCCAGTAATTTATTAGTTTAAATTCTACAAAAGTAATATTTTTTCTTTAGTAGGCAATTTAACAAAAATAATAAAATATCTAGTATCAAGAGAAAAGAAAAATTCACTTTATAAGTTCACTTTCTATTATTTTTCATGGTAATTGAACTCAAGTTGTTGGCAATTTGTGTTTAACACTAAAGTGCCCTAATTCAACTTATTATATTAACACTTAGGCCCTAACTGTTATTTAGTCACTGAATCTTGTATGAATAAAATGTAACACTAAATGTCAGGTCTCCCCTGCGACTCAAAGTAGGCTCAGGCAGCACTGGAATGACGTCAGAGGATGGAACTTCCGTCTCATCTCTTCTATCAGGCCAGTAGAATGTGGTGCCATGCTTTGTCTTATTTTTGCATCTGAGGAAAATCACTTCTGGATCTCCTAAATCACTAATTTTGGTAACATGGCCAATAAAATGAACCTTCTTACATTTTGTTGCAAAAGCTACCAGAACATAGTTTCCAACTGTAATTTTATCTTTGGCTTAAAAAAAGTTTGCCTCCTTTTCTTCTTCACAGTTTATCATTTCTTTCCTGAGATCGTCCAGTGTTATTATGGTCCCATTTTCTTCATCACCACAATCAGGACTGCATACGACCGAGGCACACAGGGCCAATACCCGGCATCATGGTGTGGGGAGCGATCTCCTACACTGGCCGTACACCACTGGTGATCGTCGAGGGGACACTGAATAGTGCACGGTACATCCAAACCGTCATCGAACCCATCGTTCTACCATTCCTAGACCGGCAAGGGAACTTGCTGTTCCAACAGGACAATGCACGTCCGCATGTATCCCGTGCCACCCAACGTGCTCTAGAAGGTGTAAGTCAACTACCCTGGCCAGCAAGATCTCCGGATCTGTCCCCCACTGAGCATGTTTGGGACTGGATGAAGCGTCGTCTCACGCGGTCTGCACGTCCAGCACGAACGCTGGTCCAACTGAGGCGCCAGGTGGAAATGGCATGGCAAGCCGTTCCACAGGACTACATCCAGCATCTCTACGATCGTCTCCATGGGAGAATAGCAGCCTGCATTGCTGCGAAAGGTGGATATACACTGTGCTAGTGCCGACATTGTGCATGCTCTGTTGCCTGTGTCTATGTGCCTGTGGTTCTGTCAGTGTGATCATGTGATGTATCTGACCCCAGGAATGTGTCAATAAAGTTTCCCCTTCCTGGGACAGTGAATTCACGGTGTTCTTATTTCAATTTCCAGGAGTGTATATATGAATTTACTGCCTTCAGGTATTCTTACACGGATCCTCTATTAAGTATGTTACAAGAAGGTTTTATGTGAGTTTCCACTGTAGGGAAGCATGTACAGTATAACCCCGTTTTATGTTCCCGAAATTAACGTTTTCCCAATGTTTACAACATTTTTTACCTCTACTGTCAAATTTTCTTTGTCTATAATGTTAATTTGCACCTGATTTTGTGTCGCCACATTGATAACTTTCTCGTGATTTCTGCATTACGAAACAATGTTCATGGAGTAAAAATTACAGAAAATGATGCTGGCATGATACTGGCCATCAAGTAGTGCTCACAAACATTATGTGGTTAAGTTTCTTGACACCACGGCACACAGGATTTGAACTGGTAAAAGTTGGAACATTTGGTACCGTATCTCCCTCCGCTGCGAAGCTCTACTCGGCTTCACTGAAGGGAGTATGTATGTTCGTTCAAATAAAGACATCAGGTTCGTTTAAGCAGCTGGTAGACTGCTACTTTCAAGTGCTAAGAACACGCTATAGTGCGCATGCACAGCCACGATGATGTAGAAATCTGTGTCTGGTCTTTCCACTGCCTAAACACTTCTAGCCCCCCTTTCTGGTTAGATTCCTGCGCATAGTGGTGGATAGGCAGAGCAACTAACAATGAAGTGTAAACTTGAAATAGCCGAATGTGCAACATGCAATAGCTCCAACATGACTGAAAAACACGCCACAAACAAAATACACGTCACGTGAAGTGTACCCCCACTAACTCCAGATGGCTAGGATTTTAACTGCTCCATGTGAATAAATATACCAGACAGTTGTACACACCAAAAATAACATTGGTAATTATTGCACAAACGGCTCTGTCCATGACCATGGAACAAGAGCTAGACTCAACTTACATTTACCAAGAAAAAATAAACATAAAACTCAAAACAAAATTTTCTACCAAGGAATAAACCTTGGCAATAAATTACCGAAACAGACATAAAAAAATTGCAAAAATACACTTATTTAAAATGGCAGCTAAAAAGTACCTGTTAGGCAATACATTTTACATATTGAAGGATTACTTAGTTGAAACAGAGTAGGGGTTGGGTAAAAAAAAAAAAAAAAAAAAAAAAAAAAAAAAAAAAAAAAAAAAAAAAAAAAAAAAAAAGGTTATTTATTTGTATAACATTTCATGTAACACCTTCACAACATGTTCTTTTTCCCTTCTTTTTTCTTTTATAGAAAAACTTACCCCCAAACTATGCATAGCACAATACTAACACCCCTCCCTCTTTCTGAGCTCAATGTCTCACTTATTATAGAGGGATGCTGACTCAGTTTTTCAGGATAGCTAATTGGAAGTTGTCATACAGAAAATGACTAACATTTTGCGGCCCTGTCAGCAACTATATAAATATTATTAATAATTTTAATTTTAATAATCAATGGCCTCAGTTGCACCGTTTACCTAGAATTTACCTAGGTTTCAGTCGGGATAACCCAACCTTATTCAGAATAACAGTATCCACCGTTTGTCCATAGTGGACACCATCAAGCTAAAACTACAAATCCATAAATCGTCAGACTATAAAACTTATCTGGAACTGGCTCAGCCCCACTTCGCGACTGCGATGTGGCAGCCATAAGTGCTGTACTTGAACTCATGGCTGCCGCATAGCGGTCGCTAAGTGTGGCCGAGGCAATTCCAGATAAGTTTTATAGTCTGACGATAATTTATGGATTTGTAGTTTTAGCTTGACGATGTCCACTATGGACAAACGGTAGTTACTGTTATTCTGAATAAGGTTGGGTTATCCCGACTGAAACCTAGGTAAATGGTGAAACTGAGGAGGCTGTTGATTATTAAAATTAGTACAGAAAATGGCCCAGATATCACCTGTGTGTGTGTGTGTGTGTGTGTGTGTGTGTGTGTGTGTGTGTGTGTGTGTGTGTGTGTAGTCACTTTCGACTTTCACGGTGACCCATAATGATGGCATTCATTGGCTTGGCGTTTCAGTTTTGGCTCGTACGATGTGGCCCATGTCTCATCCAGTGTTACGATGTGGCATAAGAAAGCCTCTCCTTTGCACTCATAGTGCGTCTGAGCAGCATCATAAAGCATCCATTACTGCATTTCCGTCAAGTCATGTGGAACCCACCATGATGCAATTTTTTGCATGCGCAGGCGTTCCTTCAGGATATGAAGCAGTTCGCATGCGCTAATCCAGTTTCATGGGTGAGCTCATGAATTGTATGGCACGATCACAGTCCACTAACAAGGCAACAGCATGCACTACTACTTCAGAGATGCTAACCTACCTGACGCATGACAGCCACAGTTGTCTGATCTTCGTTGAAGGCTTTTACCCAACATGCCACTGTTCTGTATTTGCAATGCCGATTCCCTGCACACCTCTGTAAGACCTTGATGACACTGTCGTGCTGCATGACCTCTGGCACATTCATTCTTGATCCAACCCTGTTGTTCCTGTTTTGAAAACATAGTGACACCATTACGTTAGACCACTTGCTCACCAGTGACTGTGTTTCCCTTGATTATGTGCCGCCAGTGACGTGGGACAGGCTTGTCCTATCAGTGACAATAGTAGATTCCATTGTACACAGCAGTGTTGCCACTAATTAAGTTCCAATCCTCGTACACCAAACGGGCACACTCCAAGTAACCATAAGTGCGAAGAGGCACCTCGTATACGTGATTTCAGCTCTGTGCGCATGTTCATCAAACAGTCTGGCAGCTGCTTAAAGGAACCTATCATGACCAATCACAACAATTTCCACGCTGTATCTACTATGCATATGCAGTTTTGCTATTTTTGTGTTCGTCGTGACAATTTTATCAAACTATATATTTAGCACGTTTCGACGTTGGGCCACTTGTAGCGCTAGTTGACACAACTCACTCACTTTGCGTTGCTCAAATGTTTTTCGCGTAAAGTATGTATTTTTTAATGTGTAACAAAGTGTGTCTCGAGAATTTATTCTTGCTTCAAGTGTAGTATTTACATGTGTATTTTTTTTTGTGACGTTACACAGACAGACAATGTGAGTGACAGTTTGCGTGTGTGTGGTTTTGTACGTAACTGAGGAGGCATAGTACCTGGTAATCTCAAGAAGATGAGTGCAGTGCAAGAGATGCAGAACAAGTCAAATGCAAACACCACCCAAAATACTCATGGACATATTTTCAATTGACAACGAGAAAAAATTCTCGGAACGTGTTACGCTAAGCAAGGAAAAATACTTAACTGGTGCGGTGTTTCATTATTTAAATAATGAATGACAGATGCAGGCTTTCCAGAAATAATGATTGTGATGTGTGAAGTTGAGTCAAACGTTTCTACTTCACAGACAGTTATCAATTCCTGTTACACCAGCAGCTTTTCTTAGACAATAAATAAGTCCCTGACAAGTATTTTAATGGTTATTATCTACATATATAAAGTGCGAAAATGCAAGAGGGTGTCATATACATAACTTTTACAGTTTAAAACATTATTTCCCACATTTCACATTTTCCTGTATTTTACACCATTTATTTGAAGTCCCTTGAAAAGCGTAAAAGTGGGTTTTCACTGTGATTACACAAATAGTGTAACTCTATCTGCATATAGCCTACAACACCATAACGAATCAACATGTCACACTGGTAACTTATAAAACATTACAATTTATACTTCTGTACAGACCCACTTTAGAACTCCAGGTTCACATTCTTCAAATTTCTGCTCTATAAAAAGTTTTACTTTTTAGCCATTTTATCATTACACTTAAATACATTCAGGGTCACTGAATGTGCATTTTTAACTAGTATGTTAAAATATGAGACCTCAAGATATTTATAGCTGTTATGGACCTATGCTATCCTGGAATATGGCTTGTCAATTGCATGTTTATTTCTTGTGTTATGGTGGTGTATTGATATTCTAAAGTTAAAGTTATTCAGGTTTTCTTTTGTGTACACAAGGTAACTACACTTCCAATGAAAAATGCTTTGTGACATGTTACAGTGGGTCAAGTGGTAGGGGGCAGATGTCATGCAATCTTAGTTCTTTCTCGAGCACCACACGCATGCTGTTTCCTGTTTTGTAGGTACATGGAGCACTTTGTGAAGCATTGCTTGCTACACGCTCAATACACTGCCCCCCACCCCCTCACGCCATTGCAGTTTGTCAACCACACAAAGTAATTGTAATTGGAGTGTATAAAATAGGGACTGTCACAATATTCAATTCTTTGAATTAGTGTCTAAATGAGTCTTACAGTGTGAGTTCTGCAACATATATTACAGGCTTTTTTGCCATTTAAATACAATATTAGATGTAGATGAGTTTCTTATAGCAAAATTACATATGTCGGATGGGAATTTAAGAAAGCAAAGTATGCATATTGTAGGAGAGTGAATACAATGTCTTCTGTTTTGCTAGTATTTATGCAGGCAATGTTTGTTAACGTGAAAAATGCACAGTTGCAGCGTGGTTCAGAATCCACATTAAACTGCTTGCTGGTCCCCCTATAACTGGATGGGTAAATTGGTTCAAAGGTGATTTATTTATTTATTTTTTATTTATTTATTTATCTCTTGAACCAGTGATCCATGTTGTGACAGTATCACAGGATATGGAACGTGTCAATTTTACAAGCTTTTGGCCAGAATTTATGGTAATACATAAAACAAAACAAAAACAGTAAACAGTAACTTAGGTCCCACTACAAAAAAAATACATTTTAGATATAGATAGAGATCACAAAACAGTAAACAGTAGAGGAAGGTAATGGCATACCAGCTCCAACAGGACAATGCCCGGTAAAGCACTGTTGTGTTCAAAACAGTCTTCAGATTGATGACTGTTTTACTTTCTTGTATGTACTAGTAATGCATTAGCCTCAACCCAGGGGGTATATCTATCGATTACTAGTGTTACATTCCATTACAACTCATGCAGATTGTTATTCTGAGCCAACGAGTTAAAATTTCATAGAGTGGCTGAGATACTAGTTACAGCGCTCCTAGCGGCAACCAACGCTAACTCGGCCGCCATGTTCTCCTTAGTCAAAACATTAGGAAAGCGTTACTGTTGTTTGTGTTGGAAGTGTGTCAGCTGTTGTGATATTACTGCAATATTTAACTTTTCTAGTTGACTTTTTTGCTACAAAATATAAAGTCAACATGCCTGCAGTGTGTTCAGCGTTCAACTGCACAAATCGCAGCGATAAAACAACAAATATTTCATATTATAAGTAAGTATATTAGTACCGAAATACGACACACGTTATTTAATGTTTATTAAAGAGTCATTTGCATTGGAACTGTAATTATGCTTAAGACAAATGCAGGAAGTAATTTATTTATCGTTGATTACAGATTTCCTTTAAAAGATAAGGAAATTACAAAAAGATGGGTTATAAATATGAAGCGAGAAAACTGGTTTCCTACTACAGCTAGTTCCCTCTGTTCAGCTCATTTTGAAGAGAAATATATGTACCTCACAAATGTCCAGAGGCGCCTTTTGTCAAAACCAGTACCTACTATCTTTAACTTTCCACCACATTTACAAAAGCAAGATAAAGTATTACGATCTTTCGACAATTTGCAAGATAGTGCTATTACAGTGACATCATTAGCACAAAGTAAGTCAATAATTTAATTTTACTCCGTGTTCTTATTACTCTGAATTACATACTTTCTATTATAATCTTATGGTGTAACTCTGTTATAAACTTATGATGTAACTACATTCTTTCAGTGCCTGTCGGACCCACATCTGTTTCTGCTGACCACAATTACTGTCTACCAAGCCCTAAGAAGTTGAAAACACACTATAACAGAGTACAAGCAGAGAATGTGCGACTAAAGAAGCGGATAAAGCAAATGAAGCAACTTAGTGTACGACACAAAAGAAGAATAGTGCAGTTACAGACTTTACTTGCTGGTTTGAGAAGAAGGCTATGTAGTTCAGTTTCTGATATGTTAAACAGTGAACATGTAGTTGGTTTGTTGAAGGAACTATTGGAACTTCAGTGCAGTTCTAAAGTATGCCATTATTCTCAGCAAATAAGGAAATTTGCCCTGACCCTACACTTTTATTCTGCCAAGGCATACAGCTACTTACGAAAATTTGTGAAATTACCCCACCCAAGAACGCTTCGACTTTGTTATTGAATTACCATGCTTGTGTTAACTACTTGTAACACATATTTCAAATAAATTCTCGTTCACAGTGTACTGGTTTTTGAGGCTTTGACTGTTTACTTTGAAATACCGACAAAAATATCGCATTTCTGCGCCCGTTACTGTTTCTAATAGTTAACCACAGCATGTTTAGAAGTTTCACCGTAATATTCTGGTGGTACCTGCTCTAATTGCATTAATTTATGGGCAACAAGTAACGTTATAGTGGATGGACAGACTTATTTGAGTTGTCTTGTAGTGTTATCTACATCGAAAAGTTTAGCCATATTTCGACAAAAACATCCCTTTTTGCTGTCAGTGTACACTGAAATCACTGCTGTCTATTGCTTGTTTTAGAAAAAATAAAGCTAGTATGGGCTATTTCAAGTAAGTCAAACGCAGTTACAAGGGGGCGGGACACAGCAGACGAATGCCTTGACTAAAGAAAACATGGCGGCCAGAACTTCAATTTGCTTCAAACATGGCGGACCTATAGCCACTCTATGAAATTTTAACTCGTTGTTCTGAGCAGTTAATGTGGTGACCTCTGCAACGGTACAGTAGAGTCTCACGGGGTTCAAATGGTTCAAATGGCTCTGAGCACTATGGGACTTAACATCTATGGTCATCAGTCCCCTAGAACTTAGAACTACTTAAACCTAACTAACCTAAGGACAGCACACAACACCCAGCCATCACGAGGCAGAGAAAATCCCTGACCCCGCCGGGAATCGAACCCGGGAACCCGGGCGTGGGAAGCGAGAACGCTACCGCACGACCACGAGATGCGGGCAGTCTCACGGGGAAATATCGAATATAGATCGTATATAATTAACAGTAAGGATACAATAACAAGACTCTGCGGCACTCCTTATGTGTAAGGTAAAGGGCCAGATTTTTGCTATCTCCATGCACTGGTTCCTATTGCTTAGATATGACTGCAGTAGAATGAGGGCATTCTCCACGGAGGTAAGAATACCTCCATGGCATTCTCCCTTGCTTCATAGTACTGTAGCTTTCATAGCGATCCCCCTACCCACCAAAACGAATGCACAATAGTGAACAAGAATTCTCTCTCAAGTAAACGTTGGGCGAATAGCGAGTGGTGTTCTGTCGTACGTTGGTCGCATCCCCTGGTGTTCGCTTGTGATTCGCTGGTTGTCTGTTTTGGAACGAACCATCAGATGTTGACGCCCCAAGCGACCGCTTGTGTTGCTTGGGCCATGAATCGGTCCAGCTGATGTCGAGATTTGAAGAGCTGATGATGATAAATCAGACTCATCTTTACCATTAATTTCGTTGCAAGACGAAGATGTAATAACATTAAAATTTGTTATGGCAACAGTTAATATAGAAATAACTACTGGTATTCTCGTTAATTTTTTTCGAAACTTAAGTTTATTTAACCCCCACTTTGCGTCTGATATGCCTGCAGTTACAAAGAGGGTAATTAATTTAAAATCGCTATATTTCTCTTTAAGAAATCTCATTTACGAAGATGTACGAAAATTGTTATATAACATCCTTGAGCTACTACAATGTATGACAGTCAGCCCGCAGAGACTCAACGAAAGTCGTGGGCGAACGGCTGCCACATGGAGGTAAGACTTATTCTTACCTCCATGGTTGCACAATATATGCTTTCAGTTACAAAATCTTTGAACATTTGCTGAAACAACTGGAACGTGCACTTCCATATTTTTCTTTAGCTTCAAACGCGAATCTAAATAACCGACACACCAATACCGATATTTCACAAATGGACAATACATTCGATACAAATTTTCATTTTTTTTTTTTTGTTTCAATACCAGTAATAGCAAAAATTCACAACACCAAGTGATGTGACAAAGACAATAAGCAGCTGAAACAAATTTATTTTCAACATGTACAACATTTGTGAATGTAAATATAGCTTTTACTGTAATTATATTGTTAGCTTGTTGATGTTTTTAACACTGACCAGGTATTCCAAATGCGCTAAAGAAAGTAATAGCAGAAAATGACGAGCACCTCTCAAAATTTCTAATTCACGTATGTGGGGAAAATGTTTTGCCCCTACTGACATGGAATCTCTGGACACCCCAGTAAGCAATTCTTATATTCCCAGATCCTGGTTGGAAGGCAGTAGTAGTCACCCAATCATAGTTTGTATTATTATTAACACTGGCTCGCACGATGAAATGACTCTGAGCACTATGGGACTTAACATCTGTAGTCATCAGTCCCCTAGAACTTAGAACTACTTAAACCTAACTAACCTAAGGACATCACACACATCCATGCCCGAGGCAGGATTCGAACCTGCGACCGGCTCGCACGATGAATGACGGAAACTGTGTAAGGATAATTGATCATTTTATATCACATGATTTGCTATGAAATGTACAGTTCGGCTTTAGAAGTCGTTTAACAACTGAAAATGCTATATTATCTTTTCTCTGTGAGGTCCTGGGTGGGTTAAACAAAAGGTTCCGAACGCTAGGCATATTTTCTGATTTAACTATGGCGTTTGATTGTGTTGATCACAACATATTGCTCGAGAAATTGGACCATTATGAAATATGGGGAGTGGCTCACAGTTGGTTCAACTCTTACTTTAACAATAGACAGCAAAATGTCATTATCCACCATAGAGGTATACCTCCATGTTATCCACAATGTTGAGAATGGTACGGTCAAGCGGAATGGGGGGGGGGGGGGGGGGGGCAGGGATTCAATACTGGGGCCACTACTGCCCCTTGTTTATATAAATGAAAAGCCTTCTAGTATGACGGGTAAATCTAAAATATTTGTTTGCTGACGACACTAGCTTGGTGGTAAAGGATGTTGTGTGCAGCACTGGCTCGGCTTCAAATATTGCAGTACATGACGTAAGTTCATGGCTTGTAGAAAATAAACTAATGCTAACTCACAGTAAAGCTCAGTTTTTACAGCTTCTTACACAGAATTCAACAAAACCTGACGTTTTAATTTCACAGAATGAGCATATGATTAGTCAAACTGATCACTTCAAATTTCTAGCTGTTCAGATAGATCGTAAACTGTCGTGGAAAGCCCACATTCAGGATCTTGTTCAGAGACTTAATGCTGCCACTGTTACTATTCGAACGGTATCCGAACGTTCGACAGGAAAGTTAGTCTACTTTGCTTATTTTCATTTGCTTATGTCGTATAGTATTATATTTTGGGGTAACTCTTCCCATTCTAAATGGACATTTTTGGCTGAGAAATGGGCGGTTCGGACAATTATATATATACTGTCGTTCCTTGTTAACAATATCAGCTTATTCCCAAGAATAACACTCAGTTAATACTCAGCAGAAATGCAACCTGCATTTGGATCGGATTCGGACTTCCTTAACTCCTGTGCAGAAAGGTGTGGGAGTGTACTGCTGCAGCCATTGTCAATAAGCTACGGTAACACAACAATACAAAAATCTTAGCAGTAATCCACGTGCTTTCAAAACCGAAACTGAAGAGTTTCCTCATGGTTCACTCCTTCTAAAGTTGACAAGTTCCTTGAAAACTTAAAACTGATTCTTATGTTAAACTGTTGACTGTGTTTACTTAAACTTCTGGCCTGACTTTGCGGGTTCATAAACATTTTATTTTTATCTGTTATTACTTTATGTTGTAAATTCATGTATTGACACGTTCCATGACCTTGGAGATTTGCTCCTCAATTAGGTCCTACGGAACTTGACGTGTAAATAAATAAAGTGGAGGACCGGTGTGTAGACCATTAGCGTCACACACGCTTACAACAGTAGAGCAAATCTGCTGTTGCGGAACACTGTTTTGGAACGGTCATCCTATGGAATATAACAAAGGTTTTGAAGTGCACTTCCAAGTATTGGGACAGTGTTATCAATGAATTAGTTGAGATTAAATTAGCAAGTTATCTTGCAAACAGAGAGGAAGCCTGATATCCTGCTCTCTCTCAGGACAAACAACAGAGGGATAGAATTAATGCTACTTGCTCGTCCGATAGTACTTTAGATTCATTATCGATGACTTACGACATAGAGCATCTTTGGTTGTTTGGTGGCGGTGGCTATTAACGGTGGAGGGAGGCAGGAAGGGAGGGGGAGAGATGGAGAGAGAGTCTCGTCTTGTGGTTCTTGGTCGGCGTACCCCACCTACTGAGGGTAAGAACATAATGCATCTACGACCTCACATACATTAAAAATTAGTAAACTCGAGTTACTTTCACTGTCATTTGTTTTTGAAATTGGACCTATCTTCCTTCTTTTGTACTTCTGAATAGCAAGCTACTATTCCCTCCAGCGCAGGCGGATGTTCATCTGACAAGACCACGATACTTGTTATCTACATCCAGACTGGTGAATACGTTGCGCATCCTGTGCACATCGACAAGTTCAGCCTAGTTGCACATGAAGCAAGTGCGTGGCTGGCCTTCGTTTACACCGGCAGACCTGTCTTCAAAACGTTCAAACGTGTGTGAAGTCTGATGGGACTTAACTGCTAAGGTCATCAGTCCCTAAGCTTACACACTACTTAACCTAAAATTTCCTAAAGACACACACACACACACACACACACACACACACACACACACACACACACACACACACACACACACACACACATGCCCATGCCCGAGGGAGGACTCGAACCTCCGCCGGGTTACATACAAGGAAATGTGTGTAGATATCTGCATTTTGATAATTCTGACACCGTTCTTCTTTTACTGTACATTTCCTTGCTGTTCATCCATCACTCGATGTATCAGTAAAGTGTAGAATGCATTTCACTAATAATTTCACCGATTTCAAATGGTAATTCAAACCTTTTATGTGTCTTACGCCCATTCCTACGTTTTTAACTGTGGCGCAGCTGACGGCTATCATTGAGTGTCAGCAATTTTCTATAATTTTATTGCAATATTTTTGACTATTCGATCTTACAAATACACAATTCTAGAACAAGTCCAACTGACTTCGTTAACATCCTTACGTGCAAGTATGACTTTGTTGAACAGCCATGCAAAATTTAGTAGGCCAAAGCCCTAATAAAAGTTTTTAATGAAGGAGACTTTGGCTGCCCTGAGTCTCCCAATCGAGTTGCGCCAATGCAGTGACTCACATTGTCTTGACAACATTCAGACAATACAGCTGAACAGCAAACCTTTTCCAGCAACCGACAACAGCTCTCCAGCAGCTCCTCTGCAGTGCACTAACCGACGTCAGCGTGTAAACTTTTAGATGGCAGACCTCTCCCTAGTCCTGAATCGGTAGAAGTCTGTAAACGTCGGGAGGTTTCGGTAGGCACACAGTTTAGACTGCTGCCAACATTACGTAGCTGACTGTGTTGTACAAGGTAGCCATTGTCGTCTGCTCAGTCATTGTTTTGCGGGTTTTTGTTGTGCAGTTGTGCTAAACATTATCAAAATGAGTGAAGAGGCAGTTGCTGGCCCATCTCGGGAGTCGCCAACAACCCGTACCGGTAGGCCTACGGTTAGAAGGAAACCAGTATTACGTAGCGATGCTCGCAAAATTATATTGCGTGTGATTGAATGCTACGAAAGGGAAAGTGAGCAGAAAAAATTGCTTCACCCCATTTACAAATCTACAGTGACAGCTGCTACCTACACAGGACAAAGCCTGCGTAGCATTGGAAGATTCAAACAGTTTCCTGGCGTATCACCACAAACGCCTGGCAACAAAAGGTGAGGTTCCATTTCAGATATTTTGTTCGCGATCACTTTGAAGGAGCCCCCAATTTCGTCCGAATTACCTTATATTTCATCTCCTTGCTACCATATTGCTTTGTATGGAAACACCACTGGTTACTGTATTATTTCGAAACACATTCATATTACTGTACATTGCAATCGGATGAATGGTTTTTGTGCGCATAGTAGACATTTCAGTTTCGTTTAGGAACAACTTTTAAAGCGAGTTTTACTTCCAAGCCTTTCGTCTACTTTCGTGTAAGCATGGCGCGCAATTTGTAGTGCCAGCACTGCAACTGCTAGGTGCAACTGCTAGGCCCCCCCCCCCCCCCCACCCTCACCTTAACGGCTCCTCTCCACTCGCCAGCCAATGCTTGCTTCCTCCTCTCCCCGCACTCCCCTCGCAACTCTGCCGTCTTACAGTGAACACAAAAGAGATGGGCAAACTGAAACACGTAACTGTTTCGAAACAAATGAAACAGTACAATGTAATGTTTCGATGCGCTGTTTCGAAACAGTTTGTGTTTTGTAATCTAATAAACGTACACAGTTCATCATCTTGACTGTCTACTGTATAAGTATGACCACATGAACACAAATGAGGTGCGAGAGCGCTAATCATATCGCAGAAAGTGTGAAATTATCACTTAGGTGTCTTGGCAGTTTCGTATTTCCTGCAGCAAATGCGTTGCTTTCGTGGCGTGTGACTCATACTTTTCAATCGGCTGAGGACAGCCATAGCTGAAGACAGAAGAGCCATAACGAACGGGACTGGAGGTGGGAGCAAACTGCAGAAACAACGGATATACTACTGGGATTCCCACATTATATTAGTATGGGTAATATACCCATCCTGTTAATTTCCATGCACACAAAGGGAATCAATCATTGAGGATAATAGGCACGGTGACTAAAGACTCACAAATAACGCCAAATAATTCAAATAAATATCAAAATATAACAGAAAAAATTTTGTCTTTCAAGGTCTTTCGAACCGTTACAATAAATCCACCATGCTTCCTAGCCCTTCCTGTTCACCATTACACTATCAGTGATATGTCAAACAGATGGCTTGCAATTATACGTACATCAAATTTATGTATATGTCTAATAATTGTCACTCTACGCCTTTTTTTATTCAAACTGTTGTAGGCTTACTTGCGTTTCTTAATATGATTACTGCACATGAAAAGAGAAGCGAATGTTATCAAAAAGTGTAATTTAACTGAATGATTTTCACATATTTATTATTCTGAATGTGAATAGTTTGTGTTGTTTTATTGTTTGGTTAGTGTTTATAAAGCAGATGTTACGCCATTTCAGAATATGACAGTCAGCTAGAAACGAAGCTTTATTTTCGGATATCTTAAGCTTCATGCTATTGCTTGTCAAAAAGATTTCGACACTCTTGAAAGTGCTTCATGAAGTGGTATGTTAAATGTGTTTCAGTATCTGTGCCGAGCCCGAATCTCGTCCGACACGGAGGGGAATGAAACATCACTGTTTCGATACAATTAGTCCAAGCACGGGTGGACTGAAACAGCCTTATTTTGAAACAACGATACAGTTTTTGTTGTCTGGCTCGACATCGAATCTGGTCCAGTTATCCGAGGCAGGGGCCGAATGAAACATCACTGTTTCGAAACAGTGAACCGTAGCCGTTCCGAAACACTGAAACAGTTCCACGTATCGATACACTGTATCGAAACATAGAAACAGTGACCAAGTCTATAACACACTGTAGTGAGGCTGCCACGTAAACACATCCGCGCTCTACCACAGCCGTAATTAAACTGCCGTTAGGCTATCTAGTGCGCCTGCCAACGGCCTTGCGTCGTTGAATACTGTGGTTCTCGTCACGTCACCGAAGTTAACCAATGTCGGTTATAGCCAGTACTTTGATCGGTAACCGCGCGGGTACACCGCATGCTGCTGGCAGCTTTCCCCTTGCCTTCACGACAAAGTGGGGAAGGGGTGATGGCGTAGAAGTTCTTGACCACAAGACTTTACCCCAATGTCCCTAATTAAATTCCATCTCTCTCCGCAGTGTATAACGGTGAGGGGCATGTGACACTGTTGATGATCATCCGTTCGTCGGAAGGGGATGTAAGCTCGGCGGCCATCTATGTGTTATTCCAGAGGATTTGGCTATGTGCAGCGACCAGGTTTCACCCTTTCCTTTATGTCATCATCATCATCATCCAAAGTAAACATGGCACCATACTCATCGAAGTCCCTACACTTATCAGACAGACTTAAACAAACGCAACCCCTGCACTTCGCGAAGGAAACGTGGCATTGTGCGCAAAAACCTTTCCATTTATGGGGCTGAACCTGCCCTTTGGGTCTCCCAGCCAACAACGTCATACGACTTGAGATTAGGTTTTATCTAGCACGCCTCTAGACGTGAATGGAACGTTGTTACTGATAATTATTTTATTTATCAGGTTCTATGTGAGCCACAGCTACTGATCATGGAACGAGTCAGTAGGTAGTTGATGGAACGCTGATAATTAAAAACTTTGTAAACAGAAGAAATCATAGAACTAATAACGCACGAAAAATATGAAACATACCTTCACCGAGGAGTCAAGCAACATATTGCTCCCTCCTACGTATATCTCGCGAAGAGACCATAAGGATAAAATCAGATTAGAGCCCACACAGAGGCATACAGACAATCCTTCTTTCCACGAACAATACGAGACTGGAATACAAGAGAGAACCGATAGAGGCACTCGTGGTACCCTCCGCCACAAACCGTCAGGTGGCTTGCGGAGTATGGATGTAGATGTAGGAACACGATACAAATAAACAACATATGGCAGAAGAATTCTTAACTACAGCAAGGAACTTTCGCGGAGACCACAATTCAAATTTCACGACTTGACGTTTATCGCTCATTTCTGTTCTGTTGGAAGCCTGTTTAACACGAAACCTGCTGTATACTCCAAAACTTTCTGTACAATCTTTTAGGAAGTGTTATCCATAAGCAAATCGTTCTTCCAGCTAGTGTTGGCTGAATCTGTGTTACAGTTGGTTCTGAATGAGTCAGTATCGTAAACAATAAATTTCATAATGGGACATATGTACAATGGTTCAAATGGCTCAAAGCACTATGGAACTTAACAGCTGAGGTCACCAGTCCCCTAAACTTAGAACTACTTAAACCTAACTAACCTAACGACATCACACACATCCATGCCCGAGGCAGGATTCGAACCTGCGACCGTAGCAGCCGCGTGGTTCCGGACTGAAGCGCCTAGAACCGCTCGGCCACCGCGGCCGGTCATATGTACAATGATGAGAGAGTTAGAATTCCAAGACACATGAACAACGACCTACACGAAGTTTGAGAAATGACCGCCCTTTTCCGAGATAAGAATGGTCTTTGTTAGTTTCCCCAGAAGATGATACATAGGATATATGTTAGAGTGCAAGTGAGCAAAGCGTTTCAATGCAATGAGCAGTAGGGATCAATCTTATAGTGAAGATAACAGCATTCACTTTCTGCATAAAATTTTTAACGTTACACTTCTAAGAAAGCTTTTCATCTGTCCTTAGACCTACGAACGGTCGTCTTTACCGACAATTTGTCCACCTTGAGGCACTATAATTTCCGAATCAGAAACTCTATGCATTGAATTTTGCTGCAATTAAGTGTTAATCTATCCAAATAACTTATGGGAATGGGCCCTGAGTGAACGCACTGCATACCTCTCTGCTGTGAAGTCTGATTTTGACTGGATTGAACAGAAGCGAACGATCATCAGCGAACGGGTCTCCCTCGTGTAAACGGTACGTCCGCGTGTGTGCTATTTTGCTTGCAAATTAGCCTACTTTTGTTGTTAACCTGAGTTGTATGAGGAGCTATTGATTGGTCGGAAGAAAATGGAATGTGTAGACACAAAAATATCGATATTATACGTCCTTGTGGAATCCAAGCGATCCACAGCACAAATGTCGAAGAAAATATGATTGGTAAAAAATTACCAAAGCACTCAGAGGTCCAACTGTGGACGTGGGAAAGACAAATTCTATAGACGTACATTTAAGTGCGAATGAAGTGAATAAGCACTAGTGTTTTATTCCTTTTTATCGAAAAAAAACAGCGCAGTACATTTTCTTGAAAGTAACAATATAGAAATATGTAGCTGTTATGCTGATAACAATCAAAAATATACGACAGACTTGATTATTATTTTCCATCATGATCATGGCTGCCTTGTCACTGTTAGTTCGGATGTTTTGATGAAATAATCGAATAAATAAAAATCGGTTTCCCGCGATCATGCCTTCTCCACTCTAACAAACTACACTCATGTTCATAAATTAAGGATAATTGCAGAATGTGGTGCCACACAACGTGACACTACACAAAACTGGCGCTAATAGTATAGGCACGTAGGGAACACACGCGACACAGATCTGTAAGTCCACGGTATTGGTGATAAGTTGAGAAAACAGTCCCGAAACACATGTGCTACAAAACGCCACTGTTTCCTGCGCATGTACCCCGACATCAGTATGGGATATGATCATGCACACGTACACAGGCCGCACAACGGGTTGGCATACTCTTGGATCAGGTGGTCGAGCAGCTGCTGGGGTATAGCCTCCCTCGCACCAGTGCCTGTCGGAGCTCGGGTTTGAAGACGTGCAGCGATACGTCGACCAAGAGCATCCGAGACGTGCTCGATGGGGTTTAGGTCTGGAGAACAGGCAGGCCACTCCATTCGCCTGATATCTACTGTTTCAAGGAACTCCTCCACAGTGACAGCTCGGTGGGGCCGTGCGTCATCATCCATCAGAAGGAAGGTGGGACCAACTGCACCTCTGAAAAGGCGGACATACTGGTGGAAAATGACGCCCCGATACACCTGACCTGTTACAGTTCCTCTGTCAAAGCCATGCAGGGATGTACGTGCACCTATCATAATCCCACCCCACACCATCAAACCACGACCTCCGTACAGGTCCCTTTTAAGGACATTAAGGGGTTGGTATCTGGTTCCTGGTTCACGCCAATTGAAAACCCGCCGAGAATCACTGTTCAGACTATACCTGGACTCGTCCGTGTCCATAACCTGGGACCACTATTCCAATGACCATGTACTGTGTTCTTGACACCAGGCTATACGGGCTCTCCTGTGACCAGTGGTCAGTGGAATGCACCTTGCAGGTCTTCGGGCGAATAAACCATGTCTGTTCAGTCGTCTGTAGACTGTGTGTCTGGCGAAAACCGTTCCAGTGGGTGCGGTAAGGTCCCGAGCAGGGCTACCTGTAGTATTCCGTGGCCGTCTGCGGGCACTGATGGTGAGATATCAGTGTTCTTGTGGTGTTGTACACTGTGGACGTCCCGTACTGTAGCGCCTGACGAATGTAGGTCCCTCCCAGCTCAGACAACACAAGTATATAGCGCTATTTGCTCACTGTCTGACTTTTGTCAAGTTCACGACACTGTGGTGCGTATGTTGCGAAAAAGCACGATACAATGTTCCTGCAACATAAAAATAAAATGTATCCCCTGTACGGGCATAACATTAATGGGATGTAGGAGAACAGATATGACACAAGGGCGACATCTGGAAGTTTGGGGTCTGGCCGTGAGTCGCGCTCGGATAGCCGAATCATTTAGACAGCTTGCGTAAAGCGGGAAATCCGGGTTCGAGTTCGAATCCGGCAGAAATTTTCATTGTAATTCCGTTATACAGTTGGAGGTGGTTCACATTCTCAACTGCGAATACATTTCATGCATGCCAACTTTGAATGTAAGTTTTATTTTATTTCACACGTCTAGTTCCGTAGGACGATATTGAGGAGCAGGTCTACAAGGTCATGGAACGTATAAATACACGAAACAACAACATAAAAGTAATAACAGATAAAATAAAATGTTTATGAACCCAAAAAAAGACAAGCCAAAAGTTTATGTAAAAGCAATCAGCAATAGAACACAGGAATCAGCTTAATTTTTAAGGAATTTTAGAAGGAGTGACCCATGAGGAAACTCTTCAGTTTCGATTTGAAAGCGCGAGAATTACTGCTAAGATATTTGAACTCGAGTGGCAGCTTACTGAAAAAGCATGCAGCAGTATACTGCACACCTTTCTGCACAAGAGTCAAGGAAGTGCAAACCAAATGCAGATTGGATTTCTGTCTAGTATTAACTGAGTGAAAGTTGCTAATTCTTGGGAATAAGCTGCTGATGTTAACAAGAAACGACAGTAAAGAATATCTATTACATTGAGAGGCCAGTGTAAGAATACCCAGAATAGTGAACAGGGGTCGACAAGAGGTTCGTGAACTATACCACTTATTGCACGAAGCGCCCGTTTCTGAGCCAAAAATATTCTTTGAGAACGGGAAGAATTATCCAAAATATAATACCTCTCGACATATGCAAATGAAAACAGGCAAAGTAGACTACTTTTCGTCTCGAACTATCACTTACTTCAGGTACCGTTCTAATAGTAAAATTGGCAGCATTAAGTCTTTGAGCAAGATCCTGAACATGAGCCTTCCGCAACAGTTTACTGTCTGACAACTAGAAATTTGAACTGTTCAGTTTAACTGATCAAATGCCCATTCAGAGGAGTTAGAACGTCAGGTTTTGTTGAATTGTGTGTAAGAAGCTGCAAAAACTGAGTCTTACGATGATTTAGCGTTAGTTTATTTTCTACAAGCCATGAACTTATGTCATGAACTGCCAATGTTACACACAACGTCCTTCACTACCAAGCTAGTGTCATCAGCAAACAGAAATATTTTAGAATCACCTGTAATACTGGAGGACATATCATGGTGTGGCGCCAGTACTGATCCCTGGGGCACCCCCCATTTGACCATGCCCCACTCAGACCCCACATCATCATAGCCATTCTCAGCATTGTGGTTAATGACCTCCTGGTGCCTGTTGTTAAAGTAAGAGGTGAACCAACTGTGAGCTACTCCCCATATTGCATAATGGTCCAATTTCTGGGGCAATATTTTGTGATCAACACAATCAAACACCTTAGTTACACCAGAAAAAGATGCCTAGCTTTCGAAACCATTTGTTTAATCCATAAAGTACGTTAAAGAGAGTATAGCATTTGTAGTTGTTAAGCCACTTCTAAAACTGACTTCTTACAGAAAAAATTACAAATGTGGCCAAGTAGGGGGCTAACATGGGCATCAGATAATACGAATTTAGGAGATCTCCCAGCATCCTATTTCTTGCACAATAGCATATAAAATTAATTCTGAAGTCGCCACATATGACTAATTTTTGGGATTTCATACAAAGTGAACCAAGAACCCTCTCTAGCTTGAGCAGAAATGCTCTGAAGTCAGAGTTAGAGAACGATAAAAACAACAACAATTAGAAGTTTAGTTTCACTAAATTCAACTGCCCCTGCACAACACTCAACTGTTCACTGCAGTGCTGTGATACGTCTACGGACTCAAATGAAATAGTATTATTTATTTACTTTTTATACATACTCGCCCCCCCCCCCCCCCCCTCCTCATGAAACATGGACCTTGCCGTTGGTGGGGAGGATTGCGTGCCTCGACGATACAGATAGCCGTACCGTGTGTGCAACCACAACGGAGGGGTATCTGTTGAGAGGCCAGACAAATGTGTGGTTCCTGAAGAGGGGCAGCAGACTTTTCAGTAGTTGCAGGGGCAACAGTCAGGATGATTGACCGATCTGACCCTTTAACACTAACCAAAACGGCCTTGCTGTTGTGTGACTGCGAACGGCTGAAAGCAATGGGAAACTACAGCCGTAATGTTTCCCAAGGGCATGCAGCTTTACTGTATGATTAAATGATGATGGCGTCCTTTTGCGTAAAATATTCCGGAAGTAAAATAGTCCACCATTCGGATCTCCGGGCGGAGACTACTCAAGAGGACATCGTTATCAGGAGAAAGAAAACTGGCGTTCTACGGATCGGAGCGTGGAATGTCAGCTCCCTTAATCGGGCAGGTAGGTTAGAAAATTTAAAAAGGGAAATGGATAGGTTAAAGTTAGATATAGTGGGAATTAGTGAAGTTCGGTGGCAGGAGGAACAAGACTTTTGGTCAGGTAAATACAGGGTTATAAATACAAAATCAAATAGGGGTAATGCAGGAGTAGGTTTAACAATGAATAAAAAATAGGAGTGCGGGTAAGCTGCTACAAACAGCATAGTGAACGCATTATTGTTGCCAAGATAGATACCAAGCCCACGCCTACTACAGTAGTACAAGTTTATATGCCAACTAGCTCTGCAGATGACGAAGAAATTGATGAAATGCATGATGAGATAAAAGAAAGTATTCAAGTAGTGAAGGGAGACGAAAATTTAATAGTCATGGATGACTGGAATTCGAGAGTAGGAAAAGAGAGAGAAGGAAACATAGTAGGTGAATATGGATTGAGGCGAAGAAATGAAAGAGGAAGCTGCCTGGTAGAATTTTGTGCAGAGCACAACTTAATCATAGCTAACACTTGGTTCAAGAATCATGAAAGAAGGCTGTATACATGGAAGATCCCTGGAGATACTAAAAGGTTCAAATGGTTCAAATGGCTCTGAGTACTATGCGACTCAACTTCTGAGGTCATCAGTCGCCTAGAACTTAGAACTAATTAAACCTAACTAACCTAAGGACATCACACACATCCATGCCCGAGGCAGGATTCGAACCTGCGACCGTAGAGGTCACGCGGTTCCAGACTGAAGCGCCTAGAACCGAACGGCCACAACGGCCAGCTACTAAAAGGTATTAGATAGATTATATAATGGTAAGACAGAGATTTAGGAACCAGCTTTTAAATTGTAAGACATTTACAGGGGCAGATGTGGACTCTGACCACAATCTATTGGTTATGAACTGTAGATTAAAACTGAAGAAACTACAAAAAGGTGGGAATTTGAGGACATGGGACCTGGATAAACTGACTAAACCAGAGGTTGTACAGAGTTTCAGGGAGAACGTAAGGGAACAAATGGCAGGAATGGGGGAAAGAAATACAGTAGAAGAAGAATGGGTAGCTTTGAGGGATGAAGTAGTGAAGGCAGCGGAGGATCAGGTAGGTAAAAAGACGAGGGCTAGTGGAAATCCTTGGGTAACAGAAGAGATACTGAATTTAATTGATGAAAGGAGAAAGTATAAAAATGCAGTAAATGAAGCAGGCAAAAAGGAATACAAACGTCTCAAAAACGAGATCGACAGGAAGTGCAAAATGGCTAAGCAGGGATGGCTAGAGGACAAATGTAAGGATGTAGAGGCTTATTTCACAAGGGGTAAGATAGATACTGCCTACAGGAAAATTAAAGAGACCTTTGGAGAAAAGAGTGCCACTTGTATGAACATCAAGAGCTCAGATGGAAACCTAGTTCTAAGCAAAGAAGGGAAAGCAGAAAGGTGGACGGAGTATATAGAGGGTCTACACAGGGGCGATGTTATTGAGGACAATATTATGGAAATGGAAGAGGAGGTAGATGAAGATGAAACGGGAGACACGATACTGCGTGAAGAGTTTGACAGAGCACTGAAAGACCTGACTCGAAACAAGGCCCCCGGAGTAGACAACATTCCATTAGAACTACTGACAGCCTTGGAAGAACCAGTCCTGCCAAAACTCTACCATCTGGTGAGCAAGATGTATGAGACAGGCGAAATACCTTCAGACTTCAAGAAGAATATAATAATTCCAATCCCAAAGGAAGCAGGTGTTGACAGATGTGAAAATTACCGAACTATCAGTTTAATCAGTCACAGCTGAAAATACTAACGCGAATTCTTTACAGACTACTGGGAAAACTGACAGAAGCCGACCTCGGGGAAGATCAGTTCGGATTCCGTAGAAATATTGGAACACGTGAGGCAATACTGACCCTACGACTTATCTTAGAAGAAAGATTAAGGAAAGGCAAACCTACGTTTCTAGCATTTGTAGACTTGGAGAAAGCTTTTGACAATGTTGACTGGAATAATCTCTTTCAAATTTTGAAGGTGGCAGGGGTAAAATATAGGGAGCGAAAGGCTATTTACAATTTGTACAGAAATCAGATGGCAGTTATAAGAGTCGAGGGACATGAAAGGGAAGCAGTGGTTGGGAAGGGAGTGAGACAGGGTTGTAGCCTCTCCCCGATGTTGTTTAATCTGTATATTGAGCAAGCAGTAAAGTAAACGAAAAAAAAGTTCGGAGTAGGTATTAAAATCCATGGAGAAGAAATAAAAACTTTGAGGTTCGCCGATGACATTGTAATTCTGTCAGAGACAGCAAAGGACTTGGAAGAGCAGTTGAACGGAATGGACAGTGTCTTGAAAGGAGGATACAAGATGAACATCAACAAAAGCAAAACGAGGATAATGGAATGTAGTCGAATTAAGTCGGTTGATACTGAGGAAATTAGATTAGGAAATGAGACACTTAAAGTAGTAAAGGAGTTTTGCTATTTGGGGAGCAAAATAACTGATGATGGTCGAAGTAGAGAGGATATAAAATGTAGACTGGCAATGGCAAGGAAATCGTTTCTGAAGAAGAGAAATTTGTTAACATCGAGTATAGATTTGAGTGTCAGGAAGTCGTTTCTGAAAGTATTTGTATGGAGTGTAGCCATGTATGGAAGTGAAACATGGACGATTAATAGTTTAGACAAGAAGAGAATAGACGCTTTCGAAACGTGATGCTACAGAAGAATGCTGAAGATTAGATGGGTAGATCACATAACTAATGAGGAGGTATTGAATAGAATTGGGGAGAAGAGAAGTTTGTGGCACAGCTTGAGTAGAAGAAGGGATCGGTTGGTAGGACATGTTCTGAGACATCAAGGGATCACCAATTTAGTACTGGAGGGCAGCGTGGAGGGTAAAAATCGTAGAGGAAGACCAAGAGATGAATACACTAAGCAGATTCAGAAGGATGTAGGTTGCAGTAGGTACTGGGAGATGATTAAGCTTGCACAGCATAGTGTAGCACGGAGAGCTGCATCAAACCAGTCTCAGGACTGAAGACCACAACAACAACAACAACAACAACAACATACTCGGCCACTTCCCCACCCCGTAAAGAACTCTTAAAAACAGCCAGCTGATCTGTGTCCTGGTAAATGAAGCCTCTGAACTTGCTGATTATTTAAGTGGTGCTCCAATATACGGAAAATGTCAGAGTCAACATCTATAAGCAGTTCACTAACTTTATGTCTAATACCTCTTATATTTTGATGAAATATGTTAATTCCTTCACTACTTGAATAACTGACCTCCTCTGAAGGTGATTCTTTTGTGTGAGAGACTTTCTTTAAGCAGGGATACTTACCAGCTGACTTCAATCTAAAAGGGTGCAGTTTTAACACAAGCTACTACAGGAATTTTTCCATCAATGATCCCACCACCGCCCACCACACTATCACCTATAAGCTTCGCCAGCCTCCCCTTCCCATAAGTATTGAGGTTCAGGCCATGTCTACTGAAAATGGATCTATTGATAGACTCAACTGGCACCACTTCAATGTGAGCCTTGCATACGCTGCTTTTTGTTTTCCCTAACTGACTTAGTTCTTCCCACAGAGGATTTACGTTGCCATGCACACTTACCTCTCGTTTCATCTGTGCCATGAAAATGACATGCGTTCACCTATGGTGATACTGACGATCGCTGAGAACGTTACCCAGATACATTTCTGTAAGTTACTTGAACGTTTGTTACGCCGAAAGAAGCTAGTGTTTCACAAGCGCTAATCTGTCCGCTGAGAAATAATTGCTGATGGCAACCGACTATCCTCTTAGCTGGATTATTTACATTACGTTACATGTCTTTCACAATAACACTTTTGCCACCAGCAAATGGAATTTTTTTTGGAATCGTGCACCATGTACAGTGGCAAATCATAGATACGAATCAAGGAAATCAACGGACACGTAATACAATCCTGTGGGCGTCCTCCGCTAACAACATCCTAATCAGGTTCAATTCCTTTCCCTGTTTGTTTACACTGGAAGACAACATTCTGCTTCCTACTGCCCAGATACGAAGTGAACCACTGTTGAGGTCCTTTTCCTGATTCCACGGCGTTCCAGCTTACGTAAAAATAACATGTAGTTCACACAGTCATTTTTTTTTTCTCAAAGAAAATACCTACTGCCCTATCGCTTAGATCTGCTAGTGCCTCACGACGAAAGAACAAATTGAATTTTATGTGCATACTACTTACCTCAAGCCAAACTGCATGTCTAATAACAAATTATTTTTACTGAGAGTTGCCACTATACTTACACAATGTTTTCTCCAAAGCTGTCGACAACATTGGTAGCAAAGAAATGGGAATATATATATATATATATATATATATATATATATATATATATATATATATATATATATCTTGTCCACCCAAAATATCTCTGGAACACTAACAGCTATTGGAAAACGACTTTCACCGGTATCAATGTAGGGCTGGGGGCCCATGAATGTACATATTTGGAAACATTCTAAAACGAAAGCATGTGTGTTTTTTAACACAAACTTACGTTTTTTTAAATGGACCTCCTATATTTTTTCTTCAGCAATCCATAGCATGACAAAGCACGTACACAATGGCGTTGATTGCGTCGCAATATTCCCATTACATCCCGAGATATTAAGACGCGAAGTTGACGCTTGAAACACCCGACATGCGCTGCTAGCTCACGTCCTGAGGCTCAGGCGTGAGCCCCATGCTGCGCGTAATCGCGATGTGATTGACGTGCGTAATCACACTTCCATACTTATCAAGAGGTCCGAAACGAATAATACGGTCTGCTGCCATCCTGCTGCGATTACGGGCAGCATGGGATTCACGCCTGAGCCTCAGGACGTGCGCTAGCAGCGCATGTCGGGTGTTTCAAGCGTCAACTTCGCGTCTCAATATCTCGGGATGTAATGGGAATATTGCAATGCAATCAACGCCATGGTGTATGTGCTTTGTCATGCTATGGATTGCTGAAGAAAAAATATAGGTCCATTTAAAAAACATAAGTTTGTGTTAAAAAACACGTATGCTTTCGTTTTAGAATGTTTCCAAATATGTACATTCATGGGCCCCAGCCCTACATTGATACCGGTGAAAGTCGTTTTCCAATAGCTGTTATTGTTCCAGCCGTTGGATAAGCAGCTGCAGCAGCAAGTCGTATACTCCTAGCTCACCCATTTGTTACCTAGTTTAATTCTTAATTTCTTTGCGTGTTTTTGGTGCTTGCATTGTTTAATTCATAAATTTCGGGCGTATTATAGTATTTGAGAGTGTAGCATCGCGTTTTAGTACCTGAATAGTGTAAATTCGCGTAGTCTCCTTCCCCCGCCGAGCAGTGTCAGCAGTGCGCAAGTAGCAGCATTACTGCATTTACTACGCAATCTTGTACTTTAATAACCGTTTAAATTTTGTCGAATTGTTTGCACTCTCTGTAGATTAGTTCAGACGTTCTTTGCAAAACAGTTTTTAGCATGGATAGGGACTGCAACTGCTGTGTTCGGATGCAGGCTGAGTTGGCATCCCTTCGCTCCCAGCTTCAGGCAGTGTTGGCTTCGGACACACAGCTTGAGGCTGTTGCCAATGGGCATCACTGTGGGGGTCCGGATGGGGGTTTGTCGGGGACGGCCAGCTCGTCCCACGCATCCCCTGATCGGACTACGACTGTGGTTGCCCGGGATACTGCCCGCATTGAGGCTGATCCCTCACCTGTGGTAGAGTGGGAGGTCGTCTCAAGGTGTGGCAGGGGGCGAAAGACATTCCGGAGGGCTGAACGGAAAGCCTCTCCAGTTTGTCTGACGAACCGGTTTCAGGCTCTGTCTCAGGCTGATACTGATCTTTGGCCTGACATGGCTGCTTGTCCTGTTCCAGAGGTTGCCCCTCAGTCTGCAAGATCCGGGCAGTCGCAGAGGGTGGGCTTACTGGTAGTTGGGAGCTCCAACGTCAGGCGCGTAATGGGGCCCCTTAGGGAAATGGCAGCAAGAGAGGGGAAGAAAACCAATGTGCACTCCGTGTGCATACCGGGGGGAGTCATTCCAGATGTGGAAAGGGTCCTTCCGGATGCCATGAAGGGTACAGGGTGCACCCATCTGTAGGTGGTTGCTCATGTCGGCACCAATGATGTGTGTCGCTATGGATCGGAGGAAATACTTTCTGGCTTCCAGCGGCTATCTGATTTGGTGAAGACTGCCAGTCTCGCTAGCGGGATGAAAGCAGAGCTCACCATCTGCAGCATCGTCGACAGGACTGACTGCGGACCTTTGGTACAGAGCCGAGTGGAGGGTCTGAATCAGAGGCTGAGACGGTTCTGCGACCGTGTGGGCTACAGATTCCTCGACTTGCGCCATAGGGTGGTGCGGTTTCGGGTTCCGCTGGATAGGTCAGGAGTCCACTACACGCAACAAGCGGCTACACGGGTAGCAGGGGTTGTGTGGCGTGGGCTGGGCGGTTTTTTAGGTTAGATGGCCTTGGGGAAGTACAGAAAGGGCAACAGCCTCAACGGGTGCGGGGCAAAGTCAGGACATGCGGGGACCAAGCAGCAATCGGTATTGTGATTGTCAAATGTCTAAGCTGCGTTGGTAAAGTATCAAGCGCTGATAGAAAGCACCGAAGCTGAAATCGTTATAGGTACAGAAAGCTGGCTTAAGCCAGAGATAAATTCTGCCGAAATTTTTACAAAGGTACAGACGGTGTTTAGAGAGGATAGATTGCATGCAATCGGTGGTGGAGTCTTCGTCACTGTTAGTAGTAGTTTATCCTGTAGTGAAGTAGAAGTGGATAGTTCCTGTGAATTATTATGGGTGGAGGTTACACTCAACAACCGAACTAGGTTAATAATTGGCTCCTCTTACCGACCTCCCGACTCAGCAGCATTAGTGGCAGAACAACTGAGAGATAATTTGGAATACATTTCACATAAATTTTCTCAGCATGTTATAGTCTTAGGTGGAGATTTCAATTTACCAGATATAGACTGGGACACTCAGATGTTTAGGACGGGTGGTAGGGACAGAGCATCGAGTGGCATTATACTGAATGCACTATCCGAAAATTACCTCGAGCAATTAAACAGAGAACCGACTCGTGGACATAACATCTTGGACCTACTGATAACAAACAGTCCCGAACTTTTCGACTCTGTATGTACAGAACAGGGAATCAGTGATCATAAGACCGTTGCAGCATCCCTGAATATGGAAGTTAATAGGAATATAAAAAAAGGGAGGAAGGTTTATCTGTTTAGCAAGAGTAATAGAAGGCAGATTTCAGTCTACCTAACAGATCAAAACGAAAATTTCTGTTCCGACACTGACAATGTTGAGTGTTTATGGAAAAAGTTCAAGACAATCGTAAAATGCGTTTTAGACAGGTACGTGCCGAGTAAAACTGTGAGGGACGGGAAAAACCCACCGTGGTACAACAACAAAATTAGGAAACTACTGCGAAAGCAAAGAGAGCTCCACTCCAAGTTTAAACGCAGCCAAAACCTCTCAGACAAACAGAAGCTAAACGATGTCAAAGTTAGCGTAAGAAGGGCTATGCGTGAAGCGTTCAGTGAATTCGAAATTAAAATTTTATGTACCGACTTGACAGAAAATCCTAGGAAGTTCTGGTCTTACGTTAAATCAGAAGTGGCTCGAAACAGCATATCCAGACACTACGGGATGATGATGGCATTGAAACAGAGGATGACACGTGTAAAGCTGAATTACTAAACACCTTTTTCCAAAGCTGTTTCACAGAGGAAGACCGCACTGCAGTTCCTTCTCTAAATCCTCGCACAAACGAAAAAATGGCTGACATCGAAATAAGTGTCCAAGGAATAGAAAAGCAACTGGAATCACTCAATAGAGGAAAGTCCACTGGACCTGACGGGATACCAATTCGATTCTACACAGAGTACGCGAAAGAACTTGCCCCCCTTCTAACAGCCGTGTACCGCAAGTCTCTAGAGGAACGGAGGGTTCCAAATGAATGGAAAAGAGCACAGATAGTCCCAGTCTTCAAGAAGGGTCGTCGAGCAGATGCGCAAAACTATAGACCTATATCTCTGATGTCAATCTCTTATAGAATTTTAGAACATGTTTTTTGCTCGCGTATCATGTCGTTTCTGGAAACCCAGAATCTACTATGTAGGAATCAACATGGATTCCGGAAACAGCGATCGTGTGAGACCCAACTCGCTTTATTTGTTCATGAGACCCAGAAAATATTAGATACAGGCTCCCAGGTAGATGCTATTTTTCTTGACTTCCGGAAGGCGTTCGATACAGTTCCGCACTGTCGCCTGATAAACGAAGTAAGAGCCTACGGAATATCAGACCAGCTGTGTGGCTGGATTGAAGAGTTTTTAGCAAACAGAACACAGCATGTTGTTATCAATGGAGAGACGTCTACAGACGTTAAAGTAACCTCTGGCGTGCCACAGGGGAGTGTTATCGGACCATTGCTTTTCACAATCTATATAAATGACCTAGTAGATAGTGTCGGAAGTTCCATGCGGCTTTTCGCGGATGATGCTGTAGTATACAGAGAAGTTGCAGCATTAGAAAATTGTAGCGAAATGCAGGAAGATCTGCAGCGGATAGGCACTTGGTGCAGGGAGTGGCAACTGTCCCTTAACATAGACAAATGTAATGTATTGCGAATACATAGAAAGAAGGATCCTTTATTGTATGATTATATGACAGCGGAACAAACACTGGTAGCAGTTACTTCTGTAAAATATCTGGGAGTATGCGTGTGGAACGATTTGAAGTGGAATGATCATATAAAATTAATTGTTGGTAAGGCGGGTACCAGGTTGAGATTCATTGGGAGAGTCCTTAGAAAATGTAGTCCATCAACAAAGGAGGTGACTTATAAAACACTCGTTCGACCTATACTTGAGTATTGCTCATCAGTGTGGGATCCGTACCAGATCGGGTTGACAGAGGAGATAGAGAAGATCCAAAGAAGAGCGGCGCGTTTCGTCACAGGGTTATTTGGTAACGGTGATAGCGTTACGGAGATGTTTAATAAACTCAAATGGCAGACTCTGCAAGAGAGGCGCTCTGCATCGCGGTGTAGCTTGCTCGCCAGGTTTCGAGAGGGTGCGTTTCTGCATGAGGTATCGAAAATATTGCTTCCCCCTACTTATACCTCCCGAGGAGATCACGAATGTAAAATTAGGGAGATTAGAGCGCGCACGGAGGCTTTCAGACAGTCGTTCTTTCCGCGAACCATACGCGACTGGAACAGGAAACGGAGGTAATGACAGCGGCACGTGAAGTGCCCTCCGCCACACACCGTTGGGTGGCTTGCGGAGTAGAAATGTGGATGTAGATGTAGATAACATCTTGGGTTGTCGGGTGTTCTGCCGGATATCAGCGTCGTACTTGCACGATATTTCGGTCACGTAGCTCGAGACCTTCATCAGGTGCGACCTGAGACTGCTCCTCGAGTGGACCTGGTCCAGTATTTATGCCTATGGACTTCCCCCTCCACCAACGGCTGCAGGCGCTTCCTCTGTGGTCCGCGCCCATTCCCTGTGACCTGCTGGAGCGTTGCTGCTCCGTTTTCCGTCCGCTGCGGTTCTAGGTGTTCCCTCTGCGGTCCGCGCCCACCAAACCCGCTCCTGGGGGTTTCATCTACGGTCTGGGGTACCAGGCGTTCCCCCTGCGGTCCGCGCCCGCTCACTGCGACCTGTTGGAGCGTTGCCGCTCCGTTTTTCATCTGCTGCGGCTCTGGATGTTCCCTCTGCGGTCCGCGCCCACCAGTCCCACTTCTGGGTGTTCCATCTTCGGTCTGGTGCTCCTGGCAGTCCGTCAGGGGCTCGTTTACCATCTCCATGTCTCTGGTTCTTCTGTTTGTGTAGTGTTGCAGCTGGCCCCGTTGCTCCTTTAACAATTCCAAAGCCGGATCCCAGGCTCTGCTTAGCTGGTACCCTGTGTCACGATTCATAAGATCGTCAGCCATTTTAATCTCAATCGATTCTCTTATGACACTGTCCCAAAATCTGGGTGTTTGTGCTAGAATCTTGGTATCCTCATACTTCATGGCATGATCTAGCTCTAGACAGTGTTCAGCAATGGCTGACTTAGTCACCTGTCTTAATCTAGTGTGCCTCTGATGTTCTTTGCACCTGATCTCCACAGTTCTTGTCGTCTGGCCAATGTAGGACATGCCACATTGGCAAGGTATATTGTAAATCCCTGGTTTTCGTAACCCCAGGTCGTCTTTGACACTCCCCAGCAGTCCCCCGATCTTGTTGGATGGACAGAAAACACACTTGATATTGTGTTTACGCAGGATCCTACTGATTCTGGCAGAAATAGAGCCAGCATAGGGCAGATATGCCACCTTCCTTGCTTCATCTTGGTCTTCTTCAGGAACCTGTGGTATAGTGGCTGGTCGGAGTGCCCTCTCAATTTGTCTGTCCATGTATCCATTCTTGGAGAAAACTGTTTTGAGACGTTCTATCTCTATGGGTAGATTCTCTTGGTCTGATAGGGCACGTGCTCTGTGGACCAAAGTCTTCAGAACCCCATTCTTCTGTGCAGGGTGGTGACAACTGCTGGCCTGCAGATATAAATCAGTGTGTGTAGGTTTTCGGTACACACTGTGGCCAATTGATCCATCTGCTTTCCTCTGGACTAGTACATCCAGAAATGACAGCTGGCCATTCTTCTCCAGTTCCATGGTGAACTTGATATTTGGGTGGCATGAGTTAAGATGTTCAAGAAACTCATTGAGCCTGTCCATCCCATGTGGCCAGATCACGAAGGTGTCATCCACATACCTAAAGAAGCATGTGGGTTTAAATGTGGCTGTCTCCAATGCCCTCTCCTCAAAACTCTCCATAAACATGTTGGCAACCACAGGGGACAGTGGGCTGCCCATAGCTACACCTTCAGTTTGCTCATAATATTGGTTTCTGTACAGGAAATACGTGGATGTCAGTGTATGACTGAACAGGTCCAACAGAGCACCATCAAATTTCTCTGCAATCAGTTCTAGTGAGTCCTTCAGTGGGACCCTGGTGAACAGCGATACCACATCAAAACTAACCATGATGTCCGAATCTGTGATGTGCAGTTGCTTGAGGCGTTGCAGGAAATCTTCTGAGTTGCGGATGTGGTGAATACATTTCCCCACATATGGAGCCAGGAGACCTTTCAGGTACTTGGCTGTTGTGTACGTAGGTGCCCCAATATTACTGACAATAGGACGTAGGGGCACACCCTCCTTGTGTATTTTAGGCAGACCATACAGTCTGGGTGGCACTGGCGCTTTTTCCCGTAGTTGTCTGATGATCTTATCGGGCATTCCTGTTTCCTTCAAGAGAGCACTAGTCTTCTTGGCCACCTTGTCCGTGGGGTCACACTCCAGAATTCTGTATGCAGGGTCCTCCAGAAGTTGGCGTACTTTCTCATCATAATCCACTCGCTGCAAGATGACAGTGGAGTTCCCTTTGTCTGCTGGCAGTACCACAATGCTGTTGTCTTCCCGTAGTTTCTTGAGTGCAAGCCTCTCCTCGGTTGTGATGTTCGATTTCGGCGGCCTGGCCTTGGTGAGGGAACTGCAGGTCTCTCGGCGGACTTCCTCTGCCACATTAGGTGGAAGTGTGGCTGCAACTTGCTCCACTGCACTGACGAAACCTGAAATGGGTACGTTTCTAGGGGTCATAGCAAAGTTGAGACCCCTGCTGAGTACCTTTAAGGTTGTATCATCAAACTGTATGCCACTCAGATTCGTCACCGTGCGTGTCTCTTCCATCTGCTGTAGTTTCTTGCTCATGCGGTCAAACTTTGCAGATTGGCAAGATGAGGCATTCCTTCTAGCACACTCAGCTAAAGACCAGGAGGCACGGTCTACCCAATCCCAATCTTCTCTTGTTAAGGAAGCTGCCATGTACAGATGAATGTGTAACAGCTCCCTGGCCACAACATCTAACCTGTGGCGCATATCTCGAATCCTCTCTCTCACCAGTGCCATGCTAGCTCTGCGTTTTATCTTGTTCGCCGCTCTGGAGTTGATGTGATGTTTAATTCTGGCAAATACTGGTACCACTTCTCCATCTCGACACCTCAGCAAAAAACTGAGAGAACTCAGCATCTTCCCTTTCTTCTGCCGTAGCTTGTCCAGCTTATTGATATTCTGATACATCTCCTCCCCGTAGAGACTTTTGATGTAACTCTTCAGGCTTTCCCGGCGATCTAATGACATCTTGGGTTGTTGGGTGTTCTGCCGGATATCAGCGTCGTACTTGCACGATATTTCGGTCACGTAGCTTGAGACCTTCATCAGGTGCGACCTGAGACTGCTCCTCGAGTGGACCTGGTCCAGTATTTATGCCTATGGACTTCCCCCTCCACCAACGGCTGCAGGCGCTTCCTCTGTGGTCCGCGCCCATTCCCTGTGACCTGCTGGAGCGTTGCTGCTCCGTTTTCCGTCCGCTGCGGTTCTAGGTGTTCCCTCTGCGGTCCGCGCCCACCAAACCCGCTCCTGGGGGTTTCATCTACGGTCTGGGGTACCAGGCGTTCCCCCTGCGGTCCGCGCCCGCTCACTGCGACCTGTTGGAGCGTTGCCGCTCCGTTTTTCATCTGCTGCGGCTCTGGATGTTCCCTCTGCGGTCCGCGCCCACCAGTCCCACTTCTGGGTGTTCCATCTTCGGTCTGGTGCTCCTGGCAGTCCGTCAGGGGCTCGTTTACCATCTCCATGTCTCTGGTTCTTCTGTTTGTGTAGTGTTGCAGCTGGCCCCGTTGCTCCTTTAACAATTCCAAAGCCGGATCCCAGGCTCTGCTTAGCTGGTTCCCTGTGTCACGATTCATAAGATCGTCAGCCATTTTAATCTCAATCGATTCTCTTATGACACTGTCCCAAAATCTGGGTGTTTGTGCTAGAATCTTGGTATCCTCATACTTCATGGCATGATCTAGCTCTAGACAGTGTTCAGCAATGGCTGACTTAGTCACCTGTCTTAATCTAGTGTGCCTCTGATGTTCTTTGCACCTGATCTCCACAGTTCTTGTCGTCTGGCCAATGTAGGACATGCCACATTGGCAAGGTATATTGTAAATCCCTGGTTTTCGTAACCCCAGGTCGTCTTTGACACTCTACGGGGAGGAGATGTATCAGAATATCAAGATGCTGGACAAGCTACGGCAGAAGAAAGGGAAGATGCTGAGTTCTCTCAGTTTTTTGCTGAGGTGTCGAGATGGAGAAGTGGTACCAGTATTTGCCAGAATTAAACATCACATCAACTCCAGAGCGGCGAACAAGATAAAACGCAGAGCTAGCATGGCACTGGTGAGAGAGAGGATTCGAGATATGCGCCACAGGTTAGATGTTGTGGCCAGGGAGCTGTTACACATTCATCTGTACATGGCAGCTTCCTTAACAAGAGAAGATTGGGATTGGGTAGACCGTGCCTCCTGGTCTTTAGCTGAGTGTGCTAGAAGGAATGCCTCATCTTGCCAATCTGCAAAGTTTGACCGCATGAGCAAGAAACTACAGCAGATGGAAGAGACACGCACGGTGACGAATCTGAGTGGCATACAGTTTGATGATACAACCTTAAAGGTACTCAGCAGGGGTCTCAACTTTGCTATGACCCCTAGAAACGTACCCATTTCAGGTTTCGTCAGTGCAGTGGGGCAAGTTGCAGCCACACTTCCACCTAATGTGGCAGAGGAAGTCCGCCGAGAGACCTGCAGGGCCCTCACCAAGGCCAGGCCGCCGAAATCGAACATCACAACCGAGGAGAGGCTTGCACTCAAGAAACTACGGGAAGACAACAGCATTGTGGTACTGCCAGCAGACAAAGGGAACTCCACTGTCATCTTGCAGCGAGTGGATTATGATGAGAAAGTACGCCAACTTCTGGAGGACCCTGCATACAGAATTCTGGAGTGTGACCCCACGGACAAGGTGGCCAAGAAGACTAGTGCTCTCTTGAAGGAAACAGGAATGCCCGATAAGATCATCAGACAACTACGGGAAAAAGCGCCAGTGCCACCCAGACTGTATGGTCTGCCTAAAATACACAAGGAGGGTGTGCCCCTACGTCCTATTGTCAGTAATATTGGGGCACCTACGTACACAACAGCCAAGTACCTGAAAGGTCTCCTGGCTCCATATGTGGGGAAATGTATTCACCACATCCGCAACTCAGAAGATTTCCTGCAACGCCTCAAGCAACTGCACATCACAGATTCGGACATCATGGTTAGTTTTGATGTGGTATCGCTGTTCACCAGGGTCCCACTGAAGGACTCACTAGAACTGATTGCAGAGAAATTTGATGGTGCTCTGTTGGACCTGTTCAGTCATACACTGACATCCACGTATTTCCTGTACAGAAACCAATATTATGAGCAAACTGAAGGTGTAGCTATGGGCAGCCCACTGTCCCCTGTGGTTGCCAACATGTTTATGGAGAGTTTTGAGGAGAGGGCATTGGAGACAGCCACATTTAAACCCACATGCTTCTTTAGGTATGTGGATGACACCTTCGTGATCTGGCCACATGGGATGGACAGGCTCAATGAGTTTCTTGAACATCTTAACTCATGCCACCCAAATATCAAGTTCACCATGGAACTGGAGAAGAATGGCCAGCTGTCATTTCTGGATGTACTAGTCCAGAGGAAAGCAGATGGATCAATTGGCCACAGTGTGTACCGAAAACCTACACACACTGACTTATATCTGCAGGCCAGCAGTTGTCACCACCCTGCACAGAAGAATGGGGTTCTGAAGACTTTGGTCCACAGAGCATGTGCCCTATCAGACCAAGAGAATCTACCCATAGAGATAGAACGTCTCAAAACAGTTTTCTCCAAGAATGGATACATGGACAGACAAATTGAGAGGGCACTCCGACCAGCCACTATACCACAGGTTCCTGAAGAAGACCAAGATGAAGCAAGGAAGGTGGCATATCTGCCCTATGCTGGCTCTATTTCTGCCAGAATCAGTAGGATCCTGCGTAAACACAATATCAAGTGTGTTTTCTGTCCATCCAACAAGATCGGGGGACTGCTGGGGAGTGTCAAAGACGACCTGGGGTTACGAAAACCAGGGATTTACAATATACCTTGCCAATGTGGCATGTCCTACATTGGCCAGACGACAAGAACTGTGGAGATCAGGTGCAAAGAACATCAGAGGCACACTAGATTAAGACAGGTGACTAAGTCAGCCATTGCTGAACACTGTCTAGAGCTAGATCATGCCATGAAGTATGAGGATACCAAGATTCTAGCACAAACACCCAGATTTTGGGACAGTGTCATAAGAGAATCGATTGAGATTAAAATGGCTGACGATCTTATGAATCGTGACACAGGGAACCAGCTAAGCAGAGCCTGGGATCCGGCTTTGGAATTGTTAAAGGAGCAATGGGGCCAGCTGCAACACTACACAAACAGAAGAACCAGAGACATGGAGATGGTAAACGAGCCCCTGACGGACTGCCAGGAGCACCAGACCGAAGATGGAACACCCAGAAGTGGGACTGGTGGGCGCGGACCGCAGAGGGAACATCCAGAGCCGCAGCAGATGAAAAACGGAGCGGCAACGCTCCAACAGGTCGCAGTGAGCGGGCGCGGACCGCAGGGGGAACGCCTGGTACCCCAGACCGTAGATGAAACCCCCAGGAGCGGGTTTGGTGGGCGCGGACCGCAGAGGGAACACCTAGAACCGCAGCGGACGGAAAACGGAGCAGCAACGCTCCAGCAGGTCACAGGGAATGGGCGCGGACCACAGAGGAAGCGCCTGCAGCCGTTGGTGGAGGGGGAAGTCCATAGGCATAAATACTGGACCAGGTCCACTCGAGGAGCAGTCTCAGGTCGCACCTGATGAAGGTCTCGAGCTACGTGACCGAAATATCGTGCAAGTACGACGCTGATATCCGGCAGAACACCCGTCAACCCAAGATGTCATTAGATCGCCGGGAAAGCCTGAAGAGTTACATCAAAAGTCTCTACGGGGAGGAGATGTATCAGAATATCAAGAAGCTGGACAAGCTACGGCAGAAGAAAGGGAAGATGCTGAGTTCTCTCAGTTTTTTGCTGAGGTGTCGAGATGGAGAAGTGGTACCAGTATTTGCCAGAATTAAACATCACATCAACTCCAGAGCGGCGAACAAGATAAAACGCAGAGCTAGCATGGCACTGGTGAGAGAGAGGATTCGAGATATGCGCCACAGGTTAGATGTTGTGGCCAGGGAGCTGTTACACATTCATCTGTACATGGCAGCTTCCTTAACAAGAGAAGATTGGGATTGGGTAGACCGTGCCTCCTGGTCTTTAGCTGAGTGTGCTAGAAGGAATGCCTCATCTTGCCAATCTGCAAAGTTTGACCGCATGAGCAAGAAACTACAGCAGATGGAAGAGACACGCATGGTGACGAATCTGAGTGGCATACAGTTTGATGATACAACCTTAAAGGTACTCAGCAGGGGTCTCAACTTTGCTATGACCCCTAGAAACGTACCCATTTCAGGTTTCGTCAGTGCAGTAGAGCAAGTTGCAGCCACACTTCCACCTAATGTGGCAGAGGAAGTCCGCCGAGAGACCTGCAGGGCCCTCACCAAGGCCAGGCCGCCGAAATCGAACATCACAACCGAGGAGAGGCTTGCACTCAAGAAACTACAGGAAGACAACAGCATTGTGGTACTGCCAGCAGACAAAGGCAACTCCACTGTCATCTTGCAGCGAGTGGATTATGATGAGAAAGTACGCCAACTTCTGGAGGACCCTGCATACAGAATTCTGGAGTGTGACCCCACGGACAAGGTGGCCAAGAAGACTAGTGCTCTCTTGAAGGAAACAGGAATGCCCGATAAGATCATCAGACAACTACGGGAAAAAGCGCCAGTGCCACCCAGACTGTATGGTCTGCCTAAAATACACAAGGAGGGTGTGCCCCTACGTCCTATTGTCAGTAATATTGGGGCACCTACGTACACAACAGCCAAGTACCTGAAAGGTCTCCTGGCTCCATATGTGGGGAAATGTATTCACCACATCCGCAACTCAGAAGATTTCCCGCAACGCCTCAAGCAACTGCACATCACAGATTCGGACATCATGGTTAGTTTTGATGTGGTATCGCTGTTCACCAGGGTCCCACTGAAGGACTCACTAGAACTGATTGCAGAGAAATTTGATGGTGCTCTGTTGGACCTGTTCAGTCATACACTGACATCCACGTATTTCCTGTACAGAAACCAATATTATGAGCAAACTGAAGGTGTAGCTATGGGCAGCCCACTGTCCCCTGTGGTTGCCAACATGTTTATGGAGAGTTTTGAGGAGAGGGCATTGGAGACAGCCACATTTAAACCCACATGCTTCTTTAGGTATGTGGATGACACCTTCGTGATCTGGCCACATGGGATGGACAGGCTCAATGAGTTTCTTGAACATCTTAACTCATGCCACCCAAATATCAAGTTCACCATGGAACTGGAGAAGAATGGCCAGCTGTCATTTCTGGATGTACTAGTCCAGAGGAAAGCAGATGGATCAATTGGCCACAGTGTGTACCGAAAACCTACACACACTGATTTATATCTGCAGGCCAGCAGTTGTCACCACCCTGCACAGAAGAATGGGGTTCTGAAGACTTTGGTCCACAGAGCACGTGCCCTATCAGACCAAGAGAATCTACCCATAGAGATAGAACGTCTCAAAACAGTTTTCTCCAAGAATGGATACATGGACAGACAAATTGAGAGGGCACTCCGACCAGCCACTATACCACAGGTTCCTGAAGAAGACCAAGATGAAGCAAGGAAGGTGGCATATCTGCCCTATGCTGGCTCTATTTCTGCCAGAATCAGTAGGATCCTGCGTAAACACAATATCAAGTGTGTTTTCTGTCCATCCAACAAGATCGGGGGACTGCTGGGGAGTGTCAAAGACGACCTGGGGTTACGAAAACCAGGGATTTACAATATACCTTGCCAATGTGGCATGTCCTACATTGGCCAGACGACAAGAACTGTGGAGATCAGGTGCAAAGAACATCAGAGGCACACTAGATTAAGACAGGTGACTAAGTCAGCCATTGCTGAACACTGTCTAGAGCTAGATCATGCCATGAAGTATGAGGATACCAAGATTCTAGCACAAACACCCAGATTTTGGGACAGTGTCATAAGAGAATCGATTGAGATTAAAATGGCTGACGATCTTATGAATCGTGACACAGGGTACCAGCTAAGCAGAGCCTGGGATCCGGCTTTGGAATTGTTAAAGGAGCAACGGGGCCAGCTGCAACACTACACAAACAGAAGAACCAGAGACATGGAGATGGTAAACGAGCCCCTGACGGACTGCCAGGAGCACCAGACCGAAGATGGAACACCCAGAAGTGGGACTGGTGGGCGCGGACCGCAGAGGGAACATCCAGAGCCGCAGCAGATGAAAAACGGAGCGGCAACGCTCCAACAGGTCGCAGTGAGCGGGCGCGGACCGCAGGGGGAACGCCTGGTACCCCAGACCGTAGATGAAACCCCCAGGAGCGGGTTTGGTGGGCGCGGACCGCAGAGGGAACACCTAGAACCGCAGCGGACGGAAAACGGAGCAGCAACGCTCCAGCAGGTCACAGGGAATGGGCGCGGACCACAGAGGAAGCGCCTGCAGCCGTTGGTGGAGGGGGAAGTCCATAGGCATAAATACTGGACCAGGTCCACTCGAGGAGCAGTCTCAGGTCGCACCTGATGAAGGTCTCGAGCTACGTGACCGAAATATCGTGCAAGTACGACGCTGATATCCGGCAGAACACCCGACAACCCAAGATGTCATTAGATCGCCGGGAAAGCCTGAAGAGTTAGATGTAGATATTTTGGGTAGACAAGATAGCTGGGACACCCTGTATGTACAGGGCTATTACAAATGATTGAAGCGATTTCATAAATTCACTGTAGCTCCATTCATTGACATATGGTCACGACACACTACAGATACGTAGAAAAACTCAAAGTTTTGTTCGGCTGAAGCCGCACTTCAGGTTGCTGCCGCCAGAGCGCTCGAGAACGCAGTGAGACAAAATGGCGACAGGAGCCGAGAAAGCGTACGTCGTGCTTGAAATGCACTCACATCAGTCAGTCATAACAGTGCAACGACACTTCAGGACGAAGTTCAACGAAGATCCACCAACTGCTAACTCCATTCGGCGATGGTATGCGCAGTTTAAAGCTTCTGGATGCCTCACGGTTTAAAGTTTATGGCCCCTTTTTCTTCTGCGAAAAAAACGTTACAGGACACGTGTATCTGGACATGCTGGAAAATTGGCTCATGCCACAACTGGAGACCGACAGCGCCGACTTCATATTTCAACAGGATGGTGCTCCACCGCACTTCCATCATGATGTTCGGCATTTCTTCAACAGGAGATTGGAAAACCGATGGATCGGTCGTGGTGGAGATCATGATCAACAATTCATGTCGTGGCCTTCACGCTCTCCCGACTTAACCCCATGCGATTTCTTTTTGTGGGGTTATGTGAAAGATTCAGTGTTTAAACCTCTTCTACCAAGAAACGTGCCAGAACTGCGAGCTCGCATCAACGATGCTTCCGAACTCATTGATGGGGACACGCTGTGCCGAGTGTGGGAGGAACTTTATTATCGGCTTATTGTCTGCTGAATCACTAAAGGGGCACATATCGAACATTTGTGAATGCCTAAAAAAACTTTTTGAGTTTTTGTATGTGTGTGCAAAGCATTGTGAAAATATCTGAAATAATAAAGTTATTGTAGAGCTGTGAAATCGCTTCAATCATTTGTAATAACCCTGTATTATATATATATATATATATATATATATATATAATTTTGAGAGTGAGAGCTATACAAAATAAAAATACAGTAGTTACTTTCGTAGACTTCAAGAAGGCCTACGACTCAGTTGACAGACAAACACTATTCCAGATACTTTATGAATCAGGGATAGATGAAAACACCAGAAGAGTTGTTGAACAAACGCTCACAGATACAACATCAAGAATTAAGTTTCAAGGCGAAATTTCTGAACCATTCAAAATTAAAACAGGAGTTCGACAAGGAGACGGACTGTCCCCAATTCTCTTTAACTTGGTTTTAGATAAAATAGTAAAAACATGGGAAAACACATTAAAAAACAGAGGCACAAAGGGCATAAGCATGGGCCAAGCAAAGAACAAATTTGAAGTGAAATGTTTAGCCTTTGCAGATGATATGGCATTGATAACTGAAAACCGAACAGACGCAACAGTTATGCTTGATCTGTTACACGAGATTGCTGAAAAGACTGGGCTAAAAATATAGTATGAAAAAACCGAGTATATAGAACACAAACATAATACAGAAAAGTTTATGAAACCAAAGTATGGAAAAATTAAGAGTGTTGATAGATTCAAATACCTGGGGGAGTGGATCCAAGCCAATGGACCGGATAACATAACAAATAAAGAATAAAAAAGTCAGAATTTGCATATAAATTAACACAAAACTACTACAATAAGAAATCAATATCCATACAAGCGAAGATTAAACATTATAATTCAGTTATTAGGACACAAGCAACGTATGGATCAGAGTGCCTAACATTGAATAAGAAAGGCGAATTAAGAGAACTAGAAAAAAGAGAGAAAAATATTAAGAAAAATTATAGGTCCTGAGAAAAACAAGGAAAATAGGTGGATTAAAAGGAGAAATGAAGACCTATACAAAAATACAGAAAAGATCACAGATACAATGAGGAAGAGACGGCTATAATTTTATGGACATTTAAAAAGAATGGAAGAAACACGGATTACAAAGAAAATTTTTTAATTACGTTAGTAAGCTGAAAAAAACTGTAGGATGGATAGACGCAGTAAAGAAAGACGCCAACAAAATAGGTGTTACAGAAGAAATAATACGTGACAAGAATAACTTAAGGCTACTTATAGAAAACGCAAACTATGAAGAAGATGAGCCAAAACCTCGACCCAAGAGACTGTGGACAGATGAGCAGAGACGAGCAGTTGGCGAGAAAATGAAGTAGTACTGGGAAGAACGGAAGAAAAAGAAACACCTTAAGTCTTAAGTTGTATGCTGTCCATAGCTGTTATATATATATATATATATATATATATATATATATATTCCTTTTCAGACGGTAGTTTCACTAGCGACTGTTTGAACCTGTCAGGAAATTGGTCACACCTGAAAGACATTGCACTGGTGACTGTGTATACCATTAATTTATATTGTATTGATCTTTATAATCCTACTAGGTATTCCATCATAGTCATGGGAATTTGCACACTTTAGTGATTTAATAACTGATTCAATTTCAACTTTGGTAGTTTCATGTACGTGCATATGAAATACACTTCTATCGAAACATCAGGTTTTTAAGAGAGCTGTGCCAGTAAAGTTTTGATTTAATTTGCACACTATTGACAAGAGAGACATAATGTGTTGAGCACTCACTCTGCGCCCGGCTCTCTCTTCCACAATTGACCATATCCTCTTACACTGTTCTGCAGAACTTAATAACGAGATAGGCGAAATAATGTAACATATTAACTACTCGGTGGAAATGAATGAAATCGCGGCAGCTTCTTGACAGAGGTTTCCCAGTCGTGCACAGGAAGTTGGATGTCATATGGCGTGAGGTCTGCGTCACTACAGCTCCCAATAAGAGACGGCTCCGCAACACGTGGCAGTTTAAGGGACAGGAAGAGACTATCAGTCAGTGAGAGGTTACGTTGCACTGTGGTGGTGATCTTTGTTACAACGGGGAAGAATCGTTGGGAAAATGGAAGAAGAACTATGTGCGACGAGTGTAGCCCAGGAGTTTGGCCTCGCTGACAGCATTGTTTCACACGTACGAGAGCGTTCCAAAACACAGGCTCTGCTACCCGCAGGAGAGGAGGTAGCCGACCAAGGTCAACCACAGTAGCAAAATGACCTCTAGAGTGTGCAACAGGCAAGATGGGATCCAGGTCAGACATCGGATGCAATTTTAACCACATTTAACAGGACTACAGGCAAGCAATTTCACGCTCCACAGTGCCCGACTACTAACGCATTGTTTTCACTGACACCCGTACGCCGGCGGCACCGTTGGGGATGTTGCAAAAAGGACAGACTCGACCAATGAGGATGAGAGCAAATTCAGTTTAAATACCGATTCTTGACGTACCCTCACATGGTGAGAGGTGGGTCTTTCCCATCTCTTAAAATCTTGCTCCGCACACATTTGTATAAAGCGTTTTCAACAAAGCTTTTGAATTTTGTCAATTTGTACTTCTCACCTTCGTCCTCAGAGTTGAACGTTTCTATTTCTAGATTTCCGGAAAGCTTTCGACACCGTTCCTCACAAGCGACTTCTGATCAAGCGGCGGGCCTATGGGGTATCGTCTCAGTTGTGCGACTGGATTCGTGATTTTCTGTCAGGAAGGTCGCAGTTCGTAGTAATAGACGGCAAATCATCGAGTAAAATTGAAGTGATATCAGGTGTTCCCCAGGGAAGCGTCCTGGGACCTCTGCTGTTCCTGTTCTATATAAATGACCTGGGTGACAATCTGAGCAGTTCTCTTAGGTTGTTCGCAGATGATGCTTTAATTTACCGTCTAGTAAGGTCATCCGAAGACCAGTATCAGTTGCAAAGCGATTTAGAAAAGATTGCTGTATGGTGTGGTAGGTGGCAGTTGACGCTAAATGACGAAAAATGTGAGGTGATCCACATGAATTCCAAAAAAAATCCGTTGGAATTCAATTACTCGATAAATAGTACAATTCTCAAGGCTGTCAATTCAAGGTGTTAAAATTACGAACAACTTCAGTTGGTTGGGTTGGGTTGTTTGGGGAAGGAGACCAGACAGCTAGGTCATCGGTCTCATCAGATTAGGAAAGAACGGGGAAGGAAGTCGGCCGTGCCCTTTCGAAGCAACCATCCCGGCATTTGCCTGGAGCGATTTAGTACTTCAGTTGGAAAGACCACGTAGATAATATTGTGGGGAAGGCGAGCCAAAGGTTGCGCTTCATTGGCAGGACACTTAGAAGATTTAACAAGTCCACTAAAGAGACAGCTTACACTACACTCGTTCCTCCTCTGTTAGAATATTGCTGCGCGGCGTGGGATCCTTACCAGGTGGGATTGACGGAGGACCTCGTTTTGTATTATCACGTAATAGGGGAGAGAGTGCGGCAGACATGATACGCGAGTTGGGATGGAAGTCATTAAAGCAAATACGTTTTTCGTCGCGGCGAGATCTATTTACGAAATTTCAGTCACCAACTTTCTCTTCCGAATGCGAAAATATTTTGTTGAGCCCAACCTACATAAGTAGGAATGATCATCCAAATAAAATAAGAGAAATCAGAGCTCGAACAGGAAGGTTTAGGTGTTCGTTTTTCCCGCGCGCTGTTCAGGAGTGGAAAGGTAGAGAGAAAGTATGATTGTGGTTCGATGAACCCTCTGCCAAGCACTTAAATGTGAATTGCAGAGTAATCATGTAGACGTAGATGACGTAGCCTGCTCGGAGATTTTACGATTTGTACCCTGTCAGCCTTGGTAAGCAAAGATACTTTCCTACCTTTCATTACATTTCTTGTAATATCCGTAATCGTATGCTATCACCCACGAACACTGTCGAACATGACCGTTTTGGTAATCCTAGTGCTATGACGTGGGGAGGCATAATGCGTGGGCGTACTGACCTTCAAATCTTTGAACGCGGTACTCACCGCTGAATGCTATTGTGACACTGTACACCTTATAACAATACATTTACTTTTGTGCGTTAACATACAGCTATAATCGGCGGTGGAAATATATTTGCAGAGAAAAGCACATAATGATATATATTGTATTGTAGGCCAATAGACTAGTTATTGTAGTGGTTTTGAATACCTTTACTGGTCAGGGCTAAATTACTATTGAAAATATAATTGTCTTTGAATAGCTCAACATGAATTTCCTAAGAGACCGAAGTTTAGAATGCATTTAGCAGTAGAATAAGGTGCGGAAAAACTATCTCGCCGTATGCAACTTCCGTCCGATTTCGACGAAACAACTTGTGACTCTGAACCATCGAAATTTGCAGAAACATGAAAGAAAATTAAATACGTACGGTCATGAAGTAGTGAGACATAGGTTCTATACTAAATAATTAGTCCATACATAAGTTCCATTTAACTTTGAATTTATGGCAGTCGATATATAACGAACTTACATCTTTTAACGTTTCCAGATACACGCCGCACAATATAGCTTCTCACATGAATCTACTGCTATGCAGTATGGCACTTTCACATTACACTAAAGTAATATTTTTTAAACAATAATAATACGGTGGCAAGAAATGAGTGGCAGACACAAATTACGAGAAACAGAAGAATGAGTAACTGTTCATCGAGAATATCTCGTACATCAAAAGGATGTGTAAAAATGCTCTTCTTCTGCCCGCCTTTCGCGCAGCAGCTTTCAAAGTCAGTAGCTCACTGTATCTCTGACGGCGCTTCCACAATAAACACGTCACGTCACAGGACGTTGTTTGCTAACTGTAGCTGTTGCCGAGCGACTGCTCGATTAGTGAATGATTTAAAATGGTAGGGCAATCACATAATGTTACAACCTTCCCCGAGTGCGTCTTTTCAGGGGTGCATTCGGTCCTGACTTAATTGTTGAGGATGACAATGCGTGATCGCATCGAACAGTGCAAGTGGAGCACCTCTTGGAATGAGAGGACATTCAGCGAATGAACTATCCTGCCCGTCCCTCCGACGCTCATCGAGCACGTGTGCGATGCGTACGCCCAACTTATACACTGCTTTATTCGGTGTTCATTATTCCATATTAAATGTATAGCCATACAGAAATCGTACTCACTTTATCCGTGCACCAGATAATAAGCTAGAAGTGCTGCTCTGGCGTCACGTTTCAAATCTCTGTGTATATAGGCTTTAGTGCTGCCTAGTCAACACCGCAACGCGAAGTTCGTGAATTACAGCCCGTACGAAACATTTTTAGTGGAATAAAACCTTAATTATCACAATTAGTTTCATTGTTTCAAAATGCTGCGCTATTTATTATGATTGTTATGAAGACTGAATAGAAACCCATTTAGCGCTTCCATGGGATCGATGAAAACTTAAGCTATTTACAGTGCTATGAACTTGACACTAAATATCCATAAATAAGTTTCCATCATTTTTGAAAAGCTCTACGCCACAAGATTTTTTCATTTTTCCATCGAGCATACATAGGGTGATAAAAACGTATTCAGTGTTTTCAGAGGTAGTAGCGTGGGCCGAATGACTGTTGAACAGATCGTCTCCAGAGTTGGCATTTCTGTGGGTTCTGCGCACACAATCCTGCATGACGACCTGAAAATGCGAAAAGTGTCATCCAGGTGGGTGCCACGAATGCTAACGGACGGCCACACGGCTGCCCATGTGGCATGTTGCCAAGCAATGTTGACGCGCAACGACAGCATGAATGGGACTTTCTTTTCGTCGGTTGTGGCAATGGATGAGACGTGGATGCCATTTTTCAATCCAGAAACAAAGCGCCAGTCAGCTCAATGGAAGCACACAGATTCACCGCCACCAAAAAAATTTCGGATAACCGCCAGTGCTGAAAAAATGATGGTGTCCATGTTCTGGGACAGCGAGGGCGTAATCCTTACCCACTGCGTTCCAAAGGGCACTACGGTAACAGGTGCATCCTACGAAAATGTTTTGAAGAACAAATTCCTTCCTGCACTGCAACAAAAACGTTCGGGAAAGGCTGCGCGTGTGCTGTTTCACAAAGACAACGCACCCGCACATCGAGCTAACGTTACGCAACAGTTTCTTCGTGATAACAACTTCGAAGTGATTCCTCATGCTCCCTACTCACCTGACCTGGCTCCTAGTGACTTTTGGCTTTTTCCAACAATGAAAGACACTCTCCGTGGCCGCACGTTCACCAGCCGTGCTGCTATTGCCTCAGCGATTTTCCAGTGGTCAAAACAGACTCCTAAAGAAGCCTTCGCCGCTGCCATGGAATCATGGCGTCAGCGTTGTGAAAAATGTGTACGTCTGCAGGGCGATTACGTCGAGAAGTAACGCCAGTTTCATCGATTTCGGGTGAGTAGTTAATTAGAAAAAAAATCGGAGGCCTTAGAACTTGAATGCACCTCGTACTTAGCACGCTTGGCTACATTTGATTGGATGAACATAGTACCAGCTAAGCGGCAAAGGACGTAGCATCTAAGGATAATTCATCATCCAACTACTGTAACTGGAGTATGTGCTGGTATCACACTAGCTTTTCTTTTATAAAAGGTGTCCCAGGAGGAATGGTCAATATTAATGTGTATGACAGGAACGATCATTTGAAGCAAGAAAATTTCGTATGGGCATAAGCCCTATTCTGAAAGATTCAGAGACAGAACCCATTTAATATACATTTTTCTCTATTATTCCGAAGCCTACAGTGCCAGGTTTACACGTGTGTGTTACTTGATAAACTTTAGAATGCGCGCTTTACAAAGAATCAGCTGAAAATGTATGTTTTACACACATTCACCTCGAAGCACAGAAAATCGCCGAGTGCCTGTAGCAGGACTGCGTTGCACCGTTTCAAAAATGTGCAGCTGTCCCTACACAGGTTGTTCAACTACATGCTCAGAAGAAAAATGGGACCTTTGAGAAATACCTGTTTCACGCAATACGCCGTAAACCCTACGATCGGAATTTGACGTGTCGGAAAGCGTCGACGGTACCCTTACACAGCGGCAGGAGAACTACCATCGCAGAAGCACTGAACATACACCATATCTGTATACTCACTAGCGTTATCAGCGCACGTACACATTTAACCGATGTTCCTATCTGATAACCTCTCAATCCCTCTGATTACTTCACTCAACATACCACGGACAACTGCGCGTTCAGTAGGTTAGTTTAATGACAGAAAGACATCCCTAGCAAAGAGATTGAAAGCAACGAAATAGGCTGAGCTAGAATAAAACGTCACTGGGATTCCGTGGGTAAGACATACGTGCGTGCCACTAGCTCAAAAAACAAATTGTCAATAAATATGTTGTATATGGCTCTGAGCACCATGGGACTTAACATCTTAGGTCACCAGTCGACTAGAACTTAGAACTACTTACACCTAACTAACCTAAGGACATCCATGCTCGAGGCAGGATTCGAACGTGCGACCATAGCAGTCGCGTGGTTCCGGACTGAAGCGCCTAGAACCGCTCGGCCACAACGGCCGGCCAATAAGTTGTATATGTCTGAAATCATTCAAAATAGGGCATACGTCGATATGAAGTTTTATGTTTCAAATGAGCCTTCCTGTTATAACTTTAGATCCAGAATGAAATTTTCACTCTGCAGCGGAGTGTGCGCTGATATGGAACTTCCTGTCAGATTAAAACTGTGTGCCGGACCGAGACTCGAACTCGGGACCTTTGCCTTTCGCGGGCAAGTGCTCTGCCAACTGAGCTACCCAAGCAAGACTCACGCCCCGTCGTCACAACTTTTAATTCTGCCAGTACCTTGTCTGCTACCTTCCAAACTTTACAGAAGCTCTCCTGCGCACCTTTCACAACTAGCACTCCTGAAAGAAAGGATATTGCGGAGACATGGCTTAGCCACAGCTGTGGGGATGCTCCCAGAATGAGATTTTCAATCTGCAGCGGAGACAAGTCCGTAGATCTTGCACAGTGCGTTGAGCTTCGCGGGCATTGTGTAGGCGAGCATTATCCTGTTGGAACTACGCATCACATTCCTGTTGCAAGAACGGCGAAAACACAAGTCTAATAACATTCTGCACGTACCGAGAGCTGGTTAGTGTCCCCTCAAGAAACAGCAAAGGTGAACGGGAGTTGCATATCGCATCACTCAACCCCACATAGTGCCTGTGTGTCTTGGCCGAATGCATTCTACGGGACAGCGCTCACAAAGTCTTCGTCGTGGACACAACCAATCATCACTTGCGTGCAAGCAGAATCTGCGCTCATCGCTGAAGACCATGGCGCGTCATTCCATCTTTCAAGTGATTAAATTTGTCTAATAGTTTTTTTCTGTATCTGGGCAACTTATTTTATTATATTCAAAGTCCTCTCACGTAATGCTTTGTTACCGAGCGATGAAAATTTTTAACAATTTCTTTACTGTCTCAAGGTGGAAGGTGCTCATATTTTCTTCTGTAATAATGTTTTTGCGCCTTAATTGTCGTGAATCTACTAGTACAACAGATTTTCAGACGGTCTGCTACGATTTTTCAAATGGTTCCCTAGATTTTCGCTATGCTACAGGTGTCTGGAAATTGTATTTTTTGGTCTCTTAAAGCTATCATTCAACTCAACTACATTACTAAAATCAGAGATACTTCTATGATACAGTTCGGCAAAATTTGTTGACATTTTTGAAACAGCAGTCAGATTAAACGTAACACGAAAAGATTCTGAAATTAATATTTTTTGGTTTAGGGTAATCGAATCGATCGATCTTATATGGTTTGGGCCGTATTGTTATAATTAAAAAATTCTGATCGTAGGCTCTCGTAGTAATGGAGATGGTACGGTCCTGTCGCCTTCTGATTTGTGAATCACCTCACCTATCAAGTAACTGTGCAATCTAAAACTGGAAGTGGAATATAGACTGCTATACGATGTAGAGTTTCCAGATTCACAATTTATTTTAGATAGCAGTACGAAGAACCAGGAATCGTAAAGTGGACCACGATTATTAAAAAATAATTCTTTCATCGATATATTTTTCTTGTTCGACAATTACTTACAAAACTAATAAAAATAAAAAGGTGTTACGGCACGTTAAATCATTTACAGTTTAACGTTTCAACCTTACTGTTGGGATTTGCTCCCAGGTTTTAGCCGTTACGCTGAAATGTCGAGGGGAAAAAAAAAAAGTGTGTCATGGTATAAAATCATGTAAGACGTTACATTAATGGAAGCATGTGTCCTCACAAGGAATAGCCAATATTCATTGATATAAGACGAAAACTTATTTGAAGCATGAAACTTCATGTGGACATAAGCCATGTTGCGAATGGTTTCCGAGATAGAACACTTTTAACACACATTTGTTTTTTGGCTAGTCTTACGCACGTCTATGTCTTACCCACTCACCCTCTTGGATGTTCTATTCCAGCCCTTCCTACGTCATTGCTTTCAGCCTCTTTGCTCGGGATGTCTTTCTGTTGTTAAAGTAGTCCAACGAAATCGCAGTTATCCATGGTGTGTTGTGAATGAAGAAGTGCGTGGGATTGAGAGTATATCAGAGAGAAGCTTCGGTTAACTGTTTGTACACGCGCTGGCCAAAATGCCACACATCAAAACTAATGAATAGTATGCACGTATGATGTATGTTCGCGGTTTCTGCGATGGTAGTGCTCCTGCTACTGTCCAAAAATACTGTAGGCACTTTCCGACACGTTGAATTTCTCATCGTAGAGTGTTTACCAGTTTTCAACACACTGCGTGAAACACCTATTCTTCCAAATATCCAGTTTTGTTCTGGACATGTAGTTCACAACCTGTGCAGGAAAAGCAACACATTGTGGAAATGTTACACTGTAGTCCTATTACCAGCACACGGCGACTTTCTACACGTATCAATGTCCCACGAACACGTGTATTCAACAGATGCTTTGTAAAACCCGTGTTGTAATGTTTACTAATTGTTGTACATGTGTACATCTGACAATGAATTGAGTAATGCAGAAAACATAACAATCCACATTGCATGTATTCTACCTAGGAAACCACTCAGAATAGGGCACATGTCCATATGAATTTTTTTGCTTCAGGTGGTCGGTCTGTCATCCATGGATACTGCTTATTCCTCCTGGAACACCCTGTATAAATGTACACTCAAGAAAATATCGCTTTTGAAGTCTTTAGGCATTTTGATGCGAGTGCAGAAACCCACTATGATGAGCAGCATTACTGAAGCGGAAGCCACAAAATCTTATACAGTTCAAAAATTTTTGCGGTACGAACAGCAATCTCTTTCCAGTCGTATTCTCGCAACTCTTTTTACAAGTCAAAACAGAAATAAATGAATAAATGCTCAGTTTAGGGTACGAAGTTCACCTTACGCGATTGGGATTAGCAGAACTCCACCAGTTGCTTGCGTTTCATTGCTTGTTGTTCACACATTGTCCGACGTAAGGCGTGTGCAGGTACCTTACGATCAGCCGCCGCCTCTGGATGCTATCGCGTGCGTCCCCGATCCACTTACTACACGAGTGCACTAAAAATACCCGCTAACAACACGACGGCGACGGCAAACGGGAGCTGGCACGGTTGCAATGTCTTCGAGTTCCACGCTAGCTAAACTTGTTGCAAGATTTTCGCTACCATTACAATAACCTATACGTAAGGCACACGCAAGACAGTCGTTTGGCAGTTTGAATAAGGCAAGATCCTCTCAGGTTTAGATCCCGCTATACGATCTAGGTTCTGTAGATTACGAGCTTATGAAAGGCAAAAACTCCTTCACAGTATATTTTCCATGCCTACACAACACACTAACGGTGTAACAATACGATACGTTGCGTCGCAGTAAAATAAAATCTTAAGCACCTGAATTATAAGCATATAATGGAGGCTTCCTTTTTTTAGCATTAGACAGTGGTGTAAGCAACGTTTGTGTGGCTAAGTCTTGTCGCCTAAAGCTGGAGACATCCTCAGGTGATACAAAGACGTAGTTACTAAATTATTAAAAGTGCAAATCTAAACTTGCCTAGCTAGCCGTAACTTCCTATTTGTTCGTTAGCAGCCGCGAAGCAGCTGATGCTCATTTTTATAATAATGAGCTTAGGATGGATGGATGGATGGTATGGTGTTATGGGCGCTCAACAGTGTAGTCTTTAGAGCCCGAACGGAAACAAAAACGGACGAGTGTCACTAAAATGCAGCAAGTGCAAAAATAAGGCTAAAATTAAAGGTGGCAGTCTACACAGGCACTGTTGCACGTCAACAGTAGCAAAATGGAAAGCAGCACGTAAAGAGGAGAACTGCAAGACAACGTAGGGGAACGGGTTACAATGAAACACATAGCACACGTTTGGAACTGGCCTATTACAAGAATAAAAAGGAGTGGTCAGCCACTCGGCAACACACTAACAATTCCAACCTAAAATTTCAGGCTGAAGCCCAGAAACATCACAGTACCTTAAAACTTTCTTGACACTCGCCTCGTCATCGGCTAAAATCGAGGACAGATCCCCACTAATATCAACTTCCGCCCCGACAGAACGATATAAATCACACTCAACTAAAATGTGGCGTACAGTGATTCGTACGCCACAGGCATCACACAGCGGGGGTTCCTCTCGCCGTAGTAAGAAGGCATGCGTAAGAGGACAGTGCCCTAGGCGAAGACGTGTAAGGGTCACTTCGTCCCGCCTAGGTGACCGGCAGGAGGAACACCACGGCTGGATGGTGGGTTTCACCAACCGCAGCTTATTTTTCCTCACCGCCAGCCATTCCTCATCCCACAATTGCATAGACTTCCGCTGCAGCACAGAAACGACACCTTGCAAAGGAATAGAACATTGTGTCACCTCCGGTAATCTGCAGGCGTCCTTGGCAGCTCTATCAGCTTGTTCATTGCCTCGTATGCCCACATGCCCTGGCGCCCAGCAAAAGGACACTTGCTTGCCCTGTCGTTGGAGGATGTGTAAGTAGGCTGTTTAGGTTTTTATATTGGTAACGCCTCGTAGCGCTCTGTATGAAAATCACTGGCTGTGCTGTGTGCAGTTTGTGGTTGGTTTGCATTGTTGTCTGCCGTTGTAGTGTTGGGCAGCTGGATGTGAACAGCGCGTAGCGTTGCGCAGTTAGAGGTGAGCCGCCAGCAGTGGTGGGTGTGGGGAGAGAGATGGCGGAGTTGTGAAATTTGTAAGACTGGATGTCATGAACTGCTATATACATTATGACCGAGCTAGGTTAATAATTGGCTCCTTTTACCGACCTCCCGATTCAGCAGCATTAGTGGCAGAACAACTGAGAGAAAATTTGGAATACATTTCACATAAATTTTCTCAGCATGTTATAGTCTTAGGTGGAGATTTCAATTTACCAGATATAGACTGGGACACTCAGATGTTTAGGACGGGTGGTAGGGACAGAGCAACGAGTGACATTATACTGACTGCACTAACCGAAAATTACCTCGAGCAATTAAACAGAGAACCGACTCGTGGAGATAACATCTTGAACCTACTGATAACAAACAGACCCGAACTTTTCGACTCTGTATGTGCAGAAAAGGGAATCAGTGATCATAAGGCCGCTGCAGCATCCCTGAATATGGAAGTTAATAGGAATATAAAAAAAGGGAGGAAGGTTTATCTGTTTAGCAAGAGTAATAGAAGGCAGATTTCAGTCTACCTAACAGATCAAAACGAAAATTTCTGTTCCGACACTGACAATGTTGAGTGTTTATGGAAAAAGTTCAAGGCAATCGTAAAATGCGTTTTAGACAGGTACGTGCCGAGAAAAACTGTGAGGGACGGGAAAAACCCATCGTGGTACAACAACAAAGTTAGGAAACTACTGCGAAAGCAAAGAGTGCTTCACTCCAAGTTTAAACGCAGCCAAAACCTCTCAGACAAACAGAAGCTAAACGATGTCAAAGTTAGCGTAAGGAGGGCTATGCGTGAAGCGTTCAGTGAATTCGAAAGTAAAATTCTATGTACCGACTTGACAGAAAATCCTAGGAAGTTCTGGTCTTACGTTAAATCAGAAGTGGCTCGAAACAGCATATCCAGACACTCTGGGATGATAATGGCATTGAAACAGAGGATGACACGCGTAAAGCTGAAATACTAAACACCTTTTTCCAAAGATGTTTCACAGAGGAAGACCGCACTGCAGTTCCCTCTCTAAATCCTCGCACAAACGAAAAAATGGCTGACATCGAAATAAGTGTCAAAGGAATAGAAAAGCAACTGGAATCTCTCAACAGAGGAAAGTCCACTGGACCTGACGGGATACCAATTCGATTCTACACAGAGTACGCGAAAGAACTTGCCCCCCTTCTAACAGCCGTGTACCGCAAGTCTCTAGAGGACCGGAAGGTTCCAAATGATTGGAAAAGAGTACAGGTAGTCCCAGTCTTCAAGAAGGGTCGTCGAGCAGATGCGCAAAACTATAGACCTAAATCTCTGACGTCGATCTGTTGTAGAATTTTAGAACATGTTTTTTTTGCTCGAGTATCATGTCGTTTTTGGAAATCCAGAATCTACTCTGTAGGAATCAACATGGATTCCGGAAACAGCGATCGTGTGAGACCCAACTCGCTTTATTTGTTCATGAGACCCAGAAAATATTAGATACAGGCTCCCAGGTAGATGCTATTTTTCTTGACTTCCGGAAGGCGTTCGATACAGTTCCGCACTGTCGCCTGATAAACAAAGTAAGAGCCTACGGAATATCAGACCAGCTGTGTGGCTGAATTGAAGAGTTTTTAGCAAACAGAACACAGCATGTTGTTATCAATGGAGAGACGTCTACAGACGTTAAAGTAGCTTCTGGCGTGCCACAGGGGAGTGTTATGGGACCATTGCTTTTCACAATATATATAAATGACCTAGTAGATAGTGTCGGAAGTTCCATGCGGCTTTTCGCGGATGATGCTGTAGTATACAGAGAAGTTGCAGCATTAGAAAATTGTAGCGAAATGCAGGAAGATCTGCAGCGGATAGGCACTTGGTGCAGGGAGTGGCAACTGTCCCTTAACATAGACAAATGTAATGTATTGCGAATACATAGAAAGAAGGATCCTTTATTGTATGATTATATGACAGCGGAACAAACACTGGTAGCAGTTACTTCTGTAAAATATCTGGGAGTATGCGTGCGGAACGATTTGAAGTGGAATGATCATATAAAATTAATTGTTGGTAAGGCGGGTACCAGGTTGAGATTCATTGGGAGAGTCCTTAGAAAATGTAGTCCATCAACAAAGGAGGTGACTTATAAAACACTCGTTCGACCTATACTTGAGTATTGCTCATCAGTGTGGGATCCGTACCAGATCGGGTTGACGGAGGAGATAGAGAAGATCCAAAGAAGAGCGGCGCGTTTCGTCACAGGGTTATTTGGTAACGGTGATAGCGTTACGGAGATGTTTAATAAACTCAAATGGCAGACTCTGCAAGAGAGGCGCTCTGCATCGCGGTGTAGCTTGCTCGCCAGGTTTCGAGAGGGTGCGTTTCTGCATGAGGTATCGAATATATTGCTTCCCCCTACTTATACCTCCCGAGGAGATCACGAATGTAAAATTAGAGAGATTAGAGCGCGCACGGAGGCTTTCAGACAGTCGTTCTTTCCGCGAACCATACGCGACTGGAACAGGAAAGGGAGGTAATGACAGTGGCACGTAAAGTGCCCTCCGCCACACACCGTTGGGTGGCTTGCGGAGTATAAATGTAGATGTAGATGTATGACTCTTGAACACTATTGAGGTAAATACATTGTTCGTGCTCTATCAAAATCTTTCATTTGCTGACTATGCCTATCAGTAGTTAGTGCCTTCCGTAGTTTGAATCTTTTATTTAGCTGGCAGTAGTGGCGCTCGCTGTATTGCAGTAGTTCGAGTAACGAAGATTTTTGTGAGGTAAGTGATTTGTGAAACGTATAGGTTAATGTTAGTCAGGGCCATTCTTTTGTAGGGACTATTGAAAGTCAGATTGCGTTGCGCTAAAAATAGTGTGTGTCAGTTTAAGGACAGTCATGTATAATTGTTCTAAGGGGACGTTTCATATGTCGACCCTTAGCCGAGGATACCTCACTGGAATCTTCTGATTTTTTCATGTAGTTTGTGTAATTAGTGTAGCTTTTGTTTATTGCTAGCGCGTAATTGTAGAGAGAATCTCCTTTGTAGTTGCAGTCTGTCACTGTTGTACAGGAAAACAGTTGTGGCATGCATGTAGATTTGCACCAAGTATTTCGCAGCTGCGCTTGCAATTAACTAGATATTATTTTCAGCGCTATGTTAATGTGTTCTCTTATTTTTGCTCTTCAAATTGTGCTTTTCTGTGTTATCGTGTGAAATATTGTGACAATAATGGCGTGTGAAAAACGTAACACTTGGCTCCAAAGTAAACTGAGAAATAATAGTGACGACGAACGTAGCTTACCAACACCACTGTGTAATGAATTAACAGACATTCAAAGTAGTAATTTGGTAACTGTGCATAGGGAAATGGAGCGGGCGTCAAATAATGGTGTAGACAGTGAAACAAGTAGTGAACAGGGAAGCATTATCGATCGATCGGTCGGTCGGCAACAGCTCGCCTCAGGAATCGGGAATGACAGAACACAATATTGCAAATACTGTAGACTCAGGTTTTGGGTTCTCACCGATTTCTCAAATGAGTCAAGACACATTTTCCGCTTGTCAAAATGTGAATGTTGCCGGTGGAAATTCACTGCCGAAAAGCACTCAGCAACATGTTTCAGACACCAGTGCATTGTTATTACAATTAATGCAACAAATGGGACAAAAGCTTCAAAAGTTAGACACAATGGAACAAAACCTTCGGAAGTTAGACACCACGCTTGAACAAACACGTGAAGATTTAACTACTGAGTTACATAACATTGAATCGAAATGTCAAAAAGTCTGTAATGACGTAAAAACACAAATTTGTGAGCATTTTCAACCTATTTTTTCGCGGCATGAAAATGCATTACAGAATCACGAAGCAGCCATAAAAGAACTGCAAACTATTGTTCATGAAAATCATGAGACCTTGCAAGCTAAAATTGACTCAGTTGCATCTACCGATTCGGTTACGCAACTTGCAAAAACTCATGAAAACTTAAAGGACTCAGTAGATACTCTGAAAATTGGTTCAGAAAGACACATGGAGGAAATTAGTTCATTATCAGAGAAAGTAGTCGAACTTTCGGATCAGCTAAATAATTTATCTACGAAGGTAGATGATGAGCTGAATGACACAAGACCTGTAGCCTTCACTGACACTGAAGAGTATGAACAAATTAGAAAATTCAACCAAAATCAAAATCAAATCAATACACAGTACAAAAGAGAAATCCGGGAAGTACAAGATCAGTTGGCACAAGTAATACAAGAATTACATATTTCAGAGGACACTCGCGCTCCAATACGGGAAGAGGGACTTAGAAATACGGAAAAGCCACAAAATAATAACACAGCGCGTTTCGGAAATTATGAAAGAAATTGGCAATGTGCACCGAATTTTGAGATGGAACCGCCGACACGATGTAACAATGACCGATATGCGACTCGCCGAGACGATGATTTTGGCTATAAGCTGTTCTTTACTACACGTAAATTCAAAATATTTAAGAATTCTGGCAACGACATTCATCCACAAGCGTGGCTTCATCAATTCTCTCATTGTTTTCCTCCCAACTGGTAATTAGAGCACAGATTAGAATTTATGTGTGGCTATTTAGAGAATGAACCAGCTGTAAGAATGCGATCGGTCATTCACGATTGCCACAGTGAAGGAGAATTCTGACAGCAGATTTGGTCTGTGGTTAGATGTTCGTTTGCGTAGATATGGACATTGGCATTTCTCTTTACGGATGTCTTATCATAAGATAGTGCACAATTCGAACAACGGATGATACGACTGTGGCAGTATAAGATTAGTACTTTATCTCTCCGACAGTAAGAGCATTTTAAAAGCTAGAAGCTGATTTGTAGATCATTTAGCGGACTGTGGTGAATTCGTATGCGCATTGATTACTATTGTTTCTCTGTTTTATAAGTCCTAAAGATTAAGCGTAAATATGCCGCTGTTCAAACAAAAAAATCCAAACAAGAAAGGACGTTCAGTGGAAAGTAATAATGAGAATCAGAACGGAAGTGCTTTAGCTCAACAAAACGGAAACAGAGCTACCCAGAAGCCGGCGGATCCCAACGTTGGGTGACCCAAACTTGTGTTCCATGGTCAGCAAGCCCAGGGAAGTCCTACCGGACTTATTTCTGGTTTTTCTAACGTCAGGGAGCTCTACCAGAAGATTGCCGAGTGCTATGAATTCCCAGTCGAAGATATCCTGTTTTGCACACTGAATACCCACAAAGTAGACATGTCGAAGTTACTTGGGGGCCAGATTGGTTTGGACGATTTCATATTTGTACATAGAAAAGGAAGACCTAAAGAAATAGAAATCACAAAGACAGAAGATGCACTGGGCCTAACAATTACTGATAATGGAGCTGGTTATGCATTTATAAAGAGAATCAAGGGAGGCAGTATTATTGATGGCATAAATGTGATACAGGTTGGTGATCACATTGAGAAGATAAATAATGAGAATCTGGTTGGTCGAAGACATTTTGAAGTGGCGAAGATGCTAAAAGAAATTCCAAAGGACAATTCCAAAAACTTTGTGAGTGCACAAGTGGTGGTTATGGACTTGCTATATTATCCGCAAGACTCTTCAGTGGTGATTGTGCACCTGCACAGTCACAACAGATGGCTGCTGGCCATCTCTACAAGGACTACAGTGGGTCTGCGTCTTTGATGACCCACCAATACCATTATTTCTACAAGGACTACAGTAGGTATACACCTTTGCTGACTCACCAGTACCATTATTTCTACAAGGACTGCAGTGGGTCTGCACCTCTGGTGGCCCGCCAATACCACGATCTCTACCAGGACTACAGTGGGTCTGCTCTGTGATGACCTACCTACCAATATTCTTCAAAACTTCGAATGACTCTGCTGTGGGTCTGCTCTGTTGTGGCCCATTACCTGTCTGCAAGTTGAGACTCAGCATTGTCTTTCCGTTGGAAGGACAACACTACTTCTTCAAGACTGCATGGAAATCCACTACTTCCATGTGCATTTTCTTTTACTGCTCAGACTTTGAGAAAAACACTGCAATTTTACTGTGGTGAATGATCAGGACTGTCTTTATGGACTGTAAGAAAATTTTAGCTTTTGACCAACATTGTATCAATAAGTGTGTGCATTTGAAATCTTTGTTATTGTAATTATGAAAAATTTTATCAAATCATTATTGGCCACTGCCCAAAACAATTTGTAAAATTTTTTGTGGGGAGCATGGCGGCTATGTAAGTAGGCTGTTTAGGTTTTTATATTGGTAACGCCTCGTAGCGCTCTGTATGAAAATCAGTGGCTGTGCTGTGTGCAGTCTGTGGTTGGTTTGCATTGTTGTCTGCCGTTGTAGTGTTGGGCAGCTGGATGTGAACAGCGCGTAGCGTTGCGCAGTTAGAGGTGAGCCGCCAGCAGTGGTGGGTGTGGGGAGAGAGATGGCGGAGTTGTGAAATTTGTAAGACTGGATGTCATGAACTGCTATATACATTATGACTTTTGAACACTATTGAGGTAAATACATTGTTTGTGCTCTATCAAAATCTTTCATTTGCTGACTATGCCTATCAGTAGTTAGTGCCTTCCGTAGTTTGAATCTTTTATTTAGCTGGCAGTAGTGGCGCTCGCTGTATTGCAGTAGTTCGAGTAACGAAGATTTTTGTGAGGTAAGTGATTTGTGAAACGTATAGGTTAATGTTAGTCAGGGCCATTCTTTTGTAGGGACTTTTGAAAGTCAGATTGCGTTGCGCTAAAAATATTGTGTGTCAGTTTAAGGACAGTCATGTATAATTGTTCTAAGGGGACGTTTCAGATGTACAGTTGGTCGTAAATCAGCTGTTCCAACTTCTACGCTGGGTACAGGTTCTGCAGTGACTGTAATGCGCTCAGTGAGTCAGAGCAAATTAGGAAGTGTTTGCCCTGAGTCACCGTATCTGCTCCAATGCCTTCAGAATCGCGTGAAGTTCTGCGGAAAAAACAGTGTATTCCTGGGGAAGGCGAATCCTGATGACACGTTCGGGGAACACTACTGAGCAGCCAAGAAAATCCCCCTGTTGGGATCAGTCAGTGTAGACTACTGTAAAATCATGATGCCTATCTAAAATGTTAGAAAACAAAGATTTGAAAGTAAAATCTGATGTACTGTCTTTCTTAAAATTTGCCAAATCTAAAATCAGTCTGGGCCTCTGGAGCAGCCAAGGTGGATATCTGCTCCAACCTCGACGTGAAACATTAAAACCGGCCACACCCATCTCTAAAATGCAATCCTTTGCACGAATAATTAGCTTAGTAGAACAAATGGAAGACACTGGTAAAATAAATCCAGACTATGTTTCTGTAACTGATACAAACATAGGGAAGTATAAAACCTTTTAGAAATTATCGCTGTGCGAAACCATAGTGACACAAAATTTCGATTAATGTTCCTTCAACTCTCTGGAGTGTACTCTAGGAAAATGTGTATGATATTTAAAACATGATGAGCTGAAAATTACACGAAAGTATTTATCCTACAGGTGAACGCTTTAATTTTATTATTAAGAAAGGGGTGTTTTCATAAGAGTATTAGTATGTAAATGTAGAATCTGTTCTGTTCGATGAACATCTATCGCAAATTGATACGTTCCAAAGACTGCTCACAACTGAAACAAGTATCAAACAATATGAATACAAAAGCACACGGGAAGGCGTGGTGCTTGCTTGATAGACATTAGAAGATTGGTTGGTTGGTTGTTTGGGGAAGGAGACCAGACAGCGTGGTCATCGGTCTCATCGGATTAGGGAAGGATGTCGGCAGTGCCCTTTCAGAGGAACCATCCCGGCATTTGCCTGGAGTGATTTAGGGAAATCACGGAAAACCTAAATCAGGATGGCCGGACGCGGGATTGAACCGTCGTCCTCCCGAATGCGAGTCCAGTGTCTAACCACTGCGCCACCTCACTCGGTCTGACATTAGAAGACAACTAGGACATATTTGAACATCGATGTCTTGCCACTGGCCGATCTATTTGAAATTTTCCGCACTCTATATCAAAACGTTCTAAATGGATCACAAGCCATTAAGCGATTTCACCTGGTTTCACGTGGGTGCTTTGCTAAAAATCACTAACCAAAAAATTGCAGCTAATTACGAACATAACAACCAGCGGAAAAACCGTCCTATCAGGGCACGAAAAATTCGAATATGCTCCTGTTTAAAAGACTGACTGACAAATGGGTTACCAACTGCCTCATTCTACCTTCCTCAGCACCTTTCAAAATTTTCCCAAATATTTTGGCATGCGAACATATTCGCGTTCTTTTTAACTTGCAAATTCACCTCTCACAAGCTCCCGTAGTTGTAATTCGCTCACACATACTAGTCCACTGTAAGTCGCCAGTATCTGTCCTCCACTCCCACTTGCCCATTTAGCACAACGTGTAGTTCTTATCTCTCTCTGTTTAACTATCACTGCCTCCTGTCTCATATCCCCAGTCTCCTTGGTTCTGTCCTCTCTCTCTCTCTCTCTCTCTCTCTCTCTCTCACTGCTTGCTGCTTGTTTCTCATTCATTCCATCCAGTTGCTGCTGTGTCTTCTCACTGCCACTATCTCTCTCGTCCTCGTTGTCATTGTCAGACACTTTCTCATTATCACTGGCTCTTACCCAATTTCACTTTGCCATTTCTTCATTTCTCTCCCACTAGCACTGTCTCACTCTTTTCCTAGTACTGTTCAGTCACTGCCAACTATGTTCCACTGCTTCTTTGTCACTCTGTTTCTCTCACATTGCCTTTGTCCTTCGCTCTTTCTATGCCACAAGCAATGTCTACCGTCTTCCAGTATTAATTACTTTTCCGCCTCTTTCCCATTGCCACTGTCTCCTCCTACCTCGGTCTCCAAAATCCCGAATATGTTCGCATCAAAAAAATTTTTGGGCACGTTTAAAAGGCGCTGAGAAAGGTAGAATGAGGCAGCTGGTACCTCATTTTTCGATGAGAGTCTTCTGAACATGAGCATATTCACCTTTTTATACTCCGATAAAAGCATTTTTTTCGCTGGTGCCCTTCTTTTCCTTGCCACAGTACAGCATGTTGTTTATGTGAAATGAATTTTGTGACAGTAACATTTTGATAGTTTGCTTACGAGAAATTGAAATAATGCAAACTACGTAACAGACTGGATTGTATGTGACCACAAAATTTTTGTATGTGCTTCTACATCTATATTGATACTCTGCAAATCACAATTAAGTGCCTGGCAGAGGGTTCATCGAACCACCTTAACAATTCTCTATTATTCCAATCTCGTATAGCGCGTGGAGAGAACGAACACCTGTATCTTTCCGTACGAGCTTTGATTTCCTTATTTTATCGCGGGGTCGTTTCTCCCTATGTAGGTCGGTGTTAGAAAAATATTTTCGCAGTCGGAGGAGAAAGTTTGTGATTGGAATTTCGTGAGAAGATTCCGTCGCAACGAAAAACGCCTTTCTTTTAATGATGTCCAGCCCAAATCCTGTATCATTTCAGTGACGCTCTCTCCCAGATTTCGCGATAATACAAAACGTGCTGCCTTTCTTTGAACTTTTTCGATGTACTCCATCAGTCCTATCTGGTAAGGATCCAACAGCGCGCAGCAGTATTCTAAAAAGAGGACGGACAAGCGTAGTGTAGACAGTCTCCTTAGTAGGTCTGTTACATTTTCTAAGTGTCGTGCCAACAAAACGCAGTCTTTGGTTAGTCTTCCCGTAACACTTTCTATTTATTTGAATTTACGACCTATGGATTCGACTGGTTTATCGTGTAACCGAAGTTTAACGAATTCCTTTTAGCACTCATGTGGATGACCTCACACTTTTCGTTACTTAGGATCAACTGCCTATTTTCGCGCCATTCAGATATCTTTTTAAGTCGTTTTGCAATTTGTTTTTATCTTCTGGTGACTTTATTAGTCGATAAATGACAGCATCATCTGCAAACAACCTAAGACGGCCGCTCAGGTTGTCTCCCAAATCGCTTATATAGTTAAGGAACAGCAAAGGGCCCGTAACACTACCTTGGGAACGCCAGAAATCATTTCTGTTTTACTCGATGACTTTCCATCAATTAGTTCGAACTGTGACCTCTGTCAGGAGATCACAAATCAAGTCACATAACTGAGATGATACTCCATAAGCACGCAGTTTCACTACAAGCTGGTTGTGTGGTGCAGTGTCAAAAGCCTTCCGGAAATCCAGAAATACGGAATCTTTCTGAAACCCCTCGTCAATAGCACTCAACACTTCATGCGACTAAAGAGCTAGTTGTGTTTCTCAAGAACGATGTTTTCTAAACCCATGTTGACTGTGTGTCAATGGACCGGTTTCTCCGAGGTAATTCATAATGTCTGAACACAATATATGTTCCAGAATCCTGCTGCATATCGACGTTAAACGTAAAACAGAACTTATTTCTGGCGTTCCCTAAAGTAGTGTTACAGCCCCTTTGCTGTTCCTTATCTATATAAACGATTTGGGAGACAATCTGAGCAGCCGTCTTAGCTTGTTTGTAGATGACGCTGTCGTTTATCTACTAATAAAGTCATCAGAAGATCAAAACAAATTGCAAAACGATTTAGAAAAGATATCTGAATTGTGCGAAAATTGGTAGTTGACCCTAAATAACGAAAAGTGTGAGGTCATCCACATGAGTGCTATAAGGAATTCGTTGAACTTCGGTTACACGATAAATCGGTCTAATCCAAAAGCCGTAAATTCGACTAAATACTTAGCTACTACAATTACGAACAACTTAAACTGGAAGGAACACACAAAAAATATTGTGGGGAAGGCTAACCAAAGACTGCGTTTTATTGGCAGGACACTTAGAAAATGTGTCACACCTACTAAGGAAACCGCCTACACTACGCTTGTCCGTCCTCTTAGAATACTGCTGCGCGGTGTGGGATCCTTACCCGATAGGACTGACGGAGTACATCGAAAAAGTTCAAAGAAAGGCAGCACGTTTTGTATTATCGCGAAATACGGAGAGAGCGTCACTGAAATGATACAGGACTTAGGCTGGACAACATTAAAAGAAAGGCGTTTTTCGTTGCGATGGAATCTGCTTACGAAATTCCAATCACCAACTTTCTCCTCCGAACGCGAAAATATTTTGTTGACATCGACCTACATAGAGAGAACGATCACTACAGTAAAATAAGGGAAACCAGAGCTCGTATGTAAAGATATAGGTGTTCGTTCTTTCCGCGCGCTATACGAGATTGGAATAAGAGAATTGTGAAGGTGGTTCGATGAACCCTCTGCCAGGCATTTAAATGTGATTTGCAGAGTATTGATGTGGATGTAGATGTAAAGGGTTTACAATCTTCTTCCCCCATCACATAGCTGCATTCTAGGTTTTAAATTGAATGCTCTATGAATATGTTACGGAGAAAATCCATCCAAAATTTTATTTGAGCGGCTGCATGCCTTAAATTTAATGGATTATTCATTGCGCCGCGAAAAGTTGAAAATGTATTACACGGATGTTTCCCAACGTATATTTAAGTAACTTTGTCCTTATTCGTGTACTAACTCTATGTCTAATGAATGAATTAAAAAAATTAATGGAAAAATTATTTAAAATTTATTCGATGAAATTCCTGTTGTTTATCTTGATTTATAACAAACTGCAAATGGCAGTTTCGGAAAAGTTCTCAGTTACGCGTGGTCTGACGGGAAATTACTGGCGACGCATGAATCCTCAGTAATGTTAACGACATTTCCTTCCGGATTAAGGATCATACGAAGGAATGTCGCTGTGGCAAACCTACATTCACGCGATGCTCGTGGTGTTCGGAATTTCTGTGTCTCGAACGTTTCTATCATCATCTAAAGGAGTACACTTAAACTTGCTGAAGAATATATGAATAAAATATAAGAACTGAGAAGTATGGTCAACGCACAGAACTTCCTTACCTACGGCGATATAGCGGAAGGTATGGTATTTTATTTTTTCGTTCCAGTACTGTAATTTTTTAAGAGTCTTTGGCAGCTATGGGAAAGATAAATTGCTAGTATGAAAATAAACGTGAAATTTCTTACGTTATGTTACAGCAAACCGACACACTGAGGTTTCCATCAGGTATTGACCACGCTGGCCGCCTATTGCTAGTTTAATAAGACATTCTGTTTAAAGATTCTATCGCAATAGCTATTGCAAGCTGAGTCTGTGCAATTTATACTGTATTTTGGTAAAAAAGCAAAATTAGACCTGTCAACAAGTAAAATGTAGCCATTCCTCATAAATGATGAAGCTGCTTCAAATTAGAAATCGTTAACAATTCTGACAAAAATAAATCGCGAATTCTGCTGCAATTTTGGCAGAATCCCGTAACTCACTGTATTTTTAATAGTGAACGACTGGAATGGAAACTTACGAAAGGATTTTCTCCCTGTTTTTCGTTTGAGAAATATGAAAATAATTCGCAGGAAAGAGTGTACCCTATTTCTGCTCCAACCCAACTCAGAGTGAAGTGATGAACTTTCCCACCATCAATATTCCTGGATTCCTCACTTGACAGTTGTTCCTGAAGCTTTATTTTCACGGGGTACCTTGCGTCTGTCTTCAAGCGTCTGCCACTTCAGGCTTTTCGGCGTCCCCGTAATGCTCTCCCACGAGTCGATCAAACGTGTGTCCATATGTTCTTGCGTATCTTCGTGTACATTTGACATTCCATGATAATTGTGCCTGACTTAGGTTGCACACAGTTGAGCAATATTCTAGTATGGGTCGGCCGAATAGATGAGTTGTAAAACTTCCTGGCAGATTAAAACTGTGTGCCCGACCGAGACTCGAACTCGGGACCTTTGCCTTTCGCGGGCAAGTGCTCTACCATCTGAGCAGGAGAGCTTCTGTAAAGTTTGGAAGGTAGGAGACGAGATACTGGCAGAAGTAAAGCTGTGAGGCCGGGCATGAGTCGTGCTTCGGTAGCTCAGATGGTGGAGCACTTGCTCGCGAAAGGCAAAGGTCCCGAGTTCGAGTCTCGGTCGGGCACACAGTTTTAATCTGCCAGGAAGTTTCATATCAGCGCACACTCCGCTGCAGAGTGAAAATCTCATTCTAGATTAGTTGTAGTCTGATTGCATTTTCCCAGTACCCTAGCAATGAATCTTCCACCTGCTTCACCTACGCCTAAGCCAACGTGATCGTTCCATTTCATATCTCTCTAATTGTTACATACAAGTATTCGTATGAATTGACAGATTTTAGTTGACACTTTAATATTATAGTCACGCATTTTCGTTTTTTGGAGTGCTCAGTTCTACGTTTCTGAACCTTCAAACCCAGTTGCCAATCTTTGGACTACGCTCAAGAAGACTGCCTGTGTGTTCGTACAGTGTTTGGCACCCACGATCTGGGCGCACCAAAATGCGCTCATATCGCGCATTTTGCGCATTCTGTACTTTACTGGCCTGGCGGCGGCCAGTGCAAGGTGTTATTACGCCCAGTCACGTGACACGCAGCATAATTCCATTTGCTTTGCTTTCATGAGATTACTCTCGCCCACATGGCAGTGGAGAGCTCGGTCATTGCCATAACCAGATTTTCCAGAAACTTTACTCAGTGGAAGAGAAGCCTAAATAGCCGAACACCAGTCACGGCTTACCCGTACATACCCAACCGTTTCTGAGGAAACGAGGATCAAAGTTTTTGATGTGATAAATACGCCGTTATGCGCGAGATGTGCTCGGCAAACCTAGTGATTTAGTGGCTTGCGGGGGTGTCTCTTATTTCTGCGTCCCGTCTTCGGAAACTGGTTATTGTTTTATTTAGTTTATTTTCTTCATTTATCTACCTATGTGCGTGGAATGTTACTACAATGGGATACAACGGCGTTATGTTAATTGTAAAATTGCAACTGTGTTTCACATTTGTTATATAGCGTGTGTGTGGGGGAGATATATATCACTTGGCAAAATCTCGTACGGTTTTAGGAGATGCCTCGGAAGTGTACATGCTACATAATTTCATTTTCTCGAGATTGGAGGCAGATTGAGACTTCCTCCCAAGTCTAAATAAAAATTCAATACATTAGCTAATTTCATTTCCAGCAACATTTGGTGTACGATACACCAAACGCAATATCATGTTGACCCACATTTTTTTCATTGCAAAGTTTTCGAATTTCGCGCATGGACTTATTTAAATGAGAATATCACAATATGCTATTTGTCAAGAGATTTTCACTTAAATCGCTTACGATCTCATGAAGGAACTGCTCAAGCTGGATTCACTTGATGGATACAAGCGGGGAAAACTATTGATTCCTACATAGGAGTTGTTCTGTCTCCAAACAATTCATCACACGTGAGCACATATATGTTCTATAATTCTTCTAGAAATTGACGTCAGTTAGGGAAGTACATATAGCTGTACCTCGTACCTCGTTCTTGCTACCCTTCCTGTAGACTGAAACGACTGCACCATTTCTTCAGTAACTTGGCGCGCTGTGTTGTTCCAGCAATCTACGGTGTACTGCTGCTAGAAGTGGGGCTGGCCATTTCCTGTGCATATCTAAGATGGCATGTTAGCTGGCAGTTTATCTGATCCCATCGCGCTTACTTATTTCTATACCTAAAATTTTGCGACCGCACAGCAATCTAAGGTAGTAACTGCTTTGTAATCGTTTCTGAGAAAGCAATTAGTATTTCGGCATTCATTTCATTACTTTCCGTTTTTATGCCATCGTGGTTGAGCTTCTGGACATAATATTTCGTTACACTGATCATTTTATGGCATCAAAACTATTTTCGATTTTTTGACACCGTGCTAGGTACGAACTGGTTTTCGAATTCAGTACACTATTCTTGCTCACTGTCCTTATCCTTGTTTTTACTTCGTTCAGCAGCTGTCTGTCATCAATGTTACTCATTCGTTTTAATGTGCTGTTCACCCACTTCTACTTTCGCAGTGACTTGCATAGAACCATGATGGGTCCTTACCACTCGTCATTACCCTCCATGGCACCAACGTACCTCGCAAATGATGTCTGAATTTGTTCCATTCTCCTTCCCAGATTCTAGGCGCTTCAGTCCGGAACCGCGCTGCTGCTACGGTCGCAGGTTCGAATCCTGCCTCGGGCATGGATGTGTGTAATGTCCTTAGGTTAGTTAGGTTTAAGTAGTTCTAAGTTTTAGGGGACTGATGACCTCAGAAGTTGAGTCCCATAGTGCTCAGAGCCATTTGAACCGTTTGGGTAGTATACGAAACTAGATAAATGTCCAATTCTTCAAGAATGTACAAACAGGCAGCTTTTATTACATTATCTATAGACAATGACAATTTCAAACACCTGCAGAGGAACTGGAAGGAAATACAGCGGTCGCAACTGCTTAAGAAATCTAAATGATAATGTTTTAGAGCTCTGCCATTTTATTTCCTTCTGGGTACTATTACGATTTCGGTTTTGTAGCCATTATGGAGTGAGTCACTACCATCCTTTCGAAACTAGATACACTAAATGTCGTAATACGGGGGGAGGGGCGAGGTCAATAAGAAATGCAATATATTTTTTCCTGAAAGCAGGTTGCTTTTATTCAGGATTCTAATTGACCATATTATTTCTCACTCTTTTGTCTACAAAAATCCTATTTTTCAACATTATTTCCGTTCAACGTAAAGGCCTTAAGGCAACTTAGTGGAAGGTCTGTAGTACCCCCGCACGGTACCCCTCTATTGGTCGACGTCGGAGCCATTATCTTTCTGCATGTATAACCTCCAAATCAGCTACGTACTGCTTTCTGCAGAGCGCATCCTACATTGGGCCCAACAGCAATTTCCACGCAGGCGGTTCTCCGTTGCTCTTTATGGTCTTCTGTTGGACGGCGAGGAACCCGGCGGGCACAAACCTTTGAGTACTGTAACTGGTGGACAAGTATGTCAGCACTACCAACAGAGACGTCCAGTTGATCACCTCGAATGAGTGTGTCCGCACGTTCCAACACTGCAGGAGTCACAGGTGTGTGCTGCCGGCCGGCACGCTGGAGATCGGACAGGTTAGCGCGATCTTTGTGCAACGCCCAACGACTCAACGTGCTTTTGTTTACTGCCAGGTCTCTGTAGACATTCTGCAACCACCTATGAGTATTTGCAGTGATATGGATTTCCGCCAGAAGACACGAAAGACAGCTCTGAGCTCGGAATGCATCTCCGTTACAGACGCCATTTTGAGGCTACGTATAGCGCCGCCACCCGTCGGAAATTTATAAAGCTATATGGGCTGAAACGGATATATTCCACGATGCCCCACAACAAATTCCACATTTTTTCAATCGTAATTAGCCGAGAGAGAATGTGCTGCGTTACTTACTGGACGCTCCCACTAAATATCAAGAACTGTGAGTACTATTAGTAGGAAAATCAAGTGTTTATCGAGTAAAAAGATCAAGTTAGTGAAAGAAAACGGATGTATCAGTTTAAAAAAAGTACAGGTGGTAATGTGATGTAAATGGCATTAACATGACAATGTTCTCTATGTGCATTACGACATACAATGTAATTAATTTCGAAATGACAATAATGAAGCACTTGCAAATGGTTACAAAGACGATGTTCCAGTAACGCGTGCAAAAGGAAATAAACCGTGAAATGGAGAAAAGTAAAAAAATTCTACGTAGCTGTGACACATAATAAATTATCGAATGCTTACGCCGTCCTCACACGGGGCGAGAAATATAACGTTGACATGGGCGGGACATCGAACTCAATAGGGCAGCGCCGTCGTCACACGGGACGAGCTGGTTAACGTGATTTGTAGTCTTCAGCGGCCGCTATCGGCTTCATTTGGCTCCCAATCATACAGTTTCTTTATGAAAAGTACGAGCGTGAAATTGCTGCGTTAACTATGTTTCTTGACTTCCGCAAGGCGTTCGATACAGTTCCCCACAGTCGTTTAAAGAACAAGGTAAGAGCATTTGGGCTATCAGACCAATTGTGTGATTGGATTGAAGAGTTCCTAGATAACAGAACGCATCATGTCATTCTCAATGGAGAGAAGTCTTCCGAAGCAAGAGTGATTTCAGGTGTGCCGCAGGGGAGTGTCGTAGGACAGTTGCTATTCACAATATACATAAATGACCTTGTGGATGACATCGGAAGTTCACTGAGGCTTTTTGCGGATGATGCTGTGGTGTATCGAGAGGTTGTAACAATGGAAAATTGTACTGAAATGCAGGAGGATCTGCAGTGAATTGACGCATGGTGCAGGGAATGACAACTGAATCTCAATGTAGACAAGTGTAATGTGCTGCGAATACATAGAAAGAAAGATTCTTTATCATTTAGCTACAATATAGCAGGTCAGCAACTGGAAGCAGTTAATTCCATAATTTGTCTGGGAGTGGCACTAGGAGTGATTTAAAATGGAATGACCATATAAAATTAATCGTCGGTACAGCAGATGCCAGACCGATATTCATTGGAAGAATCCTAAGGAAATGCAATCCTAAAACAAAGAAAGTAGTTTACAGTACACTTGTTCGCCCACTGCTTGAATACTGCTCACCGGTGTGGGATCCGTACCAGATAGGGTTGATAGAAGAGATAGAGAAGATCCAACGGAGAGCAGCGCGCTTCGTTACAGGATCATTTAGTAATCGCGAAAGCGTTACGGAGATGATAAACTCCAGTGGAAGACTCTGCAGGAGAGGCGCTCAGTAGCTCGGTACGGGCTTTTGTTGATGTTTCGAGAACATACCTTGACCGAGGAGTCAAGCAGTATATTGCTCCCTCCTACGTATATCTCGCGAAGAGACCATGAGGATAAAATCAGAGATTAGAGCCCACACAGAGGCATACCGACAATCCTTGTTTCCACGAATAATACGAGACTGGAACAGAAGGGAGAAGCGATAGAGGTACTCAAGGTACCCTCCGCCACACACTGTCAGGTGGCTTGCGGAGTATGGATGTAGATGCAGATGAAGAAGAGCTGAGGAAATCGCGAAGAAGATTCTGGACACGTCGATGGCTTGAACAGCGACCGACGGTAAAGGAACACTACATAAAGTTTTACAACGATCTGAGATACACACTAGTAGAAGTTATTCGTTAACCCAGTTGAATTTTTAACCCATTTTCGGTGTTAAATTGTTTATAGTTAATCTATAGTGTCTAACGTCAGTATGCGCATGCATAATATCCATACTATCTATATTGTATTGTATTGACTACCAACGCCGTGAAAAAAACTTGCTACTTCATACTGATTTCAAGATCTAGACTCGTTTCGCAATTTCATCCGAATGGCAGAAGAGACTTTTTTCGTTAAACTCCTCACTGTCATTGAAAAAGATACTTACCGAGAAGATACAAACATGTTAAGTACACAAACTCAGAGATAGATATATTTACACTGGCCAGCAAAAAATCCCAACACCAAAAATAATCTAGAGTAATGAAATTTCGGGAATACGTATGTCTAAGTAACAAATTTAAGTGATTTATATTTCAAGATCACAGTTAATGTAAGTGCGAGATAAGCCACTGTAAATGTGAAATACTGGCCGCCTTCTAACCAACACACGGTCATCACGGACACCGAGGCAGAACCAGCTTTCGTGAGAAAACAATAGATTCCCCTTTGCCCTCCAATGAGATCTCGCTTGGCACCAGTAAATCGCAGAAGGCGGTGGTGTGGGGTCAGTTAATGCACACTTTGGAGGGTCTGGCTCAGAGCTGTCCTCGAAGTAACCGATATGCAGCAGTTCGTTCGGTCACTGTGGTGCCAACTGAAACACAAATTGCTGCTACAGATGCAATATGATGCGTCAGATCCATACGCCGAACACGATGGTCTTCCCTTTCGCTAGTGCCACGTGGCGTCTGGAGCCCGCTCTTCATGCGACCGAACATTCTCGTGAACACCGCTGCTAGCAATCATTTATAGGCCAACGCTTTCAGCAATAACACAAAAAGGAACATTCAGATTCTCATAGACCTATTGCGTGACGTTCAAACTAAGTGAGGTGTCAATGGCGTCTTAGTCGCCTTAAAGGCGTTCTTCACTAACTTCAGCCCACTACGTCCAATCTCAAAGGCAATTAACGCTCACTACCGGTAAAGCGTGTATTTAAAGCAAACTTTTTACATCCTCATTGGCATTACGAGCGCCACTGTTTGCGACTGGCGCGAAATTTGAACAGACATCGCCTTCGAGATGTAGACACACGCCTACCAAGTTTCGTTTATGTCGCATAACACCTTCTTGGTGCTGCGACTTATTCCGTAAGTGTATTTTACAGAAAGTTTCATAGAACAGCGAAAACTTCCCGTGTGCAACTTGTGATCACTTGGGTTCATTTCAGACATAGTCACATGATTTCTGGCCACTGGAGAAACAAAAATTGTAGCAAATACATAATTATAATAAATAACCCAGACATGTGCTCACGATGCTATCAAACTGCGCTACAGCTTCGACGTAGCAACGAGATCGCCGTGTATGGCATACACAATCTACAAATGTCATTGTACAGAAGATGCGCCTTTGATAGATCATCATTGTGCCGTAGCATTGAAATGGTATACTTTCGTAGCACACAAGTGGTACAGATTCTTTATATCACGCTCCGCAGTGTAGTGGAACTTGGTATTCCAACAGAGTCCATGAGAAATACGGGCTCCGCAACGAACCTGTGACATCGCACTAGTTGGCTCGAGGCCTACGAGAAAGACAGGCCGCGGCGCGTACGTCACGAAAGTAGGCCTGAACTCTCTCGCTCAGCTCAGCAGACAAACTACGTTTCTACACCTGTTATCTCGCAACTAGGTGTGTACGTACAAACGAGAATTGCATTTTCGACTGGAATCCACTGTTGTAGAGTCTAACTTATTAATCCTACAATAATCTAAAGTCCATAGACCTACTTATAATTTGTTACGGCTGTACTGGGGTATAATAAAATTAAAATCATGTCAAAATGATTATAAGTTGCAAAAGGCACAACTTCTTGTATGAAATGAGGACTGCTAAGCAGAAGGGACTAAATGCTATAAACAAGCCGTTACCACGTTTGTATCAAGTACTGATATTAAATTCTGTTGTTGTACTGTTAATCAGTAAGACTTCATAATAGCAGATTCCAGAAAAAGATACGATTCTCGTTAGCACGTGCACGCCCAGCTGCGAGTTAACAGGTTTAGAAACGCATTTTGTCTGTCACACTGCGAGAGCGCTCGGCTCCCTGCAGGGCTCACTGGAAACTAATATCTAGTTGGAAACGTAGGCGCCAAAGGTCTTAAGTTTGTCGTGTGCTATCGAGAGCTTGCATAAGTTTAAACCCTCACTCAAAGATTGGTAAACTCGTCTGAAACAGCCACTCGTTCCCCGGCGGAGACAGCTGCTGCCACTCGTTACGAGCTGTGACGTACGCCCCATGGCCTGACTTTCTCGTGGGGCTCGTATTCCACGCTGTGACGTCACCAACTCCTCTTCCACGTGCGTCTTCATGTCCCGTGAGAGGACCGCTTTAGAGTGTGTTTGCTTCAGTGTTCAGATTTTTCACTGAGGCGGTACTGAGGAATGCCTATGTTTTATATGGTTCAAATGGCTCTGAGCACTATGGGACTTAACATCTATGGTCATCAGTCCCCTAGAACTAAGAACTACTTAAACCTAACTAACCTAAGGACAGCACACAACACCCAGCCATCACGAGGCAGAGAAAATCCCTGACCCCGCCGGGAATCGAACCCGGGAACCCGGGCGTGTATGTTTTATAAAGACGAAAGGCCTGCATGATTAAGTAGGAAACGTCTTCGAGCGTATCAGATGTAAACATGTGAAGAAAGTGGTGAACATCGCACGCGTATCACCACGTACCAGCCGAGCAGTGGATAGATATTCCGAACAATAAGGGTTGGGTTGTTTGGGGAAGGAGACCAGACAGCGAGGTCATCGGTCTCATCGGATTGGGGAAGGATGGGGAAGGAAGTCGGCCGTGCCCTTTCAACGGAACCATCCCGGCATTTGCCTGGAGCGATTTAGGGAAATCACGGAAAACCTAAATCAGGATGGCCGGACGCGGGATTGAACCGTCGTCCTCCCGAATGCGAGTCCAGTGTGCTAGCCACTGCGCCACCTCGCTCGGTGAACAATAAGGAATTTGCGCCTGTAAATGTGGCTGCGTTAAAATTGCGGACGAAACGGATGAAGAAAGGAACTCAGTTGTTCAGACTTACAGCTGAATATCGCTTCATTGTAAAGCAGGAATTTGTCTGTGACGTAATATTTCTAGATTTAGAGCCATCCATCGTATCCAGCTACAAGAAGCTCTTCTTAGAGCACATGAGAAGGCAGCAGTGGGAAGATGACGTAATGTGGTGTGAGGTACCGATGACAGTTGGTTCATTCGGTACGTGTATCGCGAGAAAGACCGCCTAAATTGTTGTCCTCCGCGATTGGCTGCTGGGGAAGTAGCGCGCCGAACGGAAAAACTTCTGTTAGTAATATTAGAAAAACTAAACAGTGAATTTACTTGCTTTTCATATAAAAGCATCTCTCAATAGCAATCTGTCATTCCATTATTTCGAAAGCGTTGATTACCAGCAGAACAATAGACAGTTACTGAATGAAAAGACAGACGAAGCACGTCGAAGACCTTCGGATCGCGCCTAACTCCGATGGCGGGAGAGGTGGCTCGACTGTTTGACCAGTGATCGATCGGCAGTCTATGACGACAGACTTATTGTTTGCCGTATCCGGTATGGTTAAAAATTTAATTCGCAATCTCTGGTTGTAAGGGGTCCATAGGCCCTTACTATAACTTTGCATTTGGCACAGGTTGATAGGACGAACAATCCATTGTGACGTTGAGAGAGCGAGTGTCGAGATGCGCCAGTGTGGTTGGCGGGTATGTGTGTGTGAAGGCCATTGTTGAAATACAGGGCTTTAACGGAGAAGGGTGTCGCCATCGTTGTGGTTAGACCCCTCTGTAATAGATTAATACCGAGAAAGTGAAGTATCATTACGAAAGTGATCAGTGACGTTACTAGTGCCGATATTTGGTTTCGCGTCTACCGCGCCGGCCTAACCTTGGATTGCAGTGTTGGATGCAGTGATGGATTAGCGTGTGACGATAAAGGAAAATGAAGAAAGCCTGTGCTGAGATTAGCCGTAATTTGATATGTATGGCGAAGGCTGTGGCTGTCTCCTTTTTTGTGTTTTGAGAAGAATATAAGTTCGTAATTAGTAAAACACCGTTGGTGTTCCTCATTACCAGACATTCAGTATTATAGTATTGAGCAGAACGAACGGGAAAGTAACAACTTCCGTGGCAGTCAATTCCGATTACCAGCCCCATTAGGTTCACGGTCATGTTAATAATAAATATTGGACTGCTATTCGATCAGATCTGGTCGGGATAATAAATCGGAGGTGTTACACCTTGTCTTACCGTGAAAGGACAAGTGCAATCTTTGGACGAATAGTAAAGAACAATAGGTAATTTTATCTTGCTTAACACGAGAAAATATTTTCCAATTTCGGATGAAGACAGTATATAAACTTTAAACTTGTGGCAATAAATTCATTCGGTTACATATGCATAGGTAGATGCAAAACTGAAACTTTAAGACAGTGTTTCGATGTATAGGACCTTATAACTGGTTACCGTAATTAAAACTGTGTAACCATAACGAATGTTGGATGGTGGACAATGTCTACACCATGTTTTGAAAAATTAGTAATCGCGACAAGAAAAAGTGCATCTTGAACAATACGAAGTAATAGCATCTTACGATTGTGAATAAACTGTTTTTTCGCCATATTAGATAAGAGTAGTAGTGTCGATAAACTGTGTTATAATGTGCAAACGCGTAAATCCGTGCGAAAAACTGTGAAAAGTGAACACCAAAGAAAGACACGTGTGTACATTACCACAACAAAACGAGCCAAGAATTCGTCACGAAAGCTTTTAAAGAAGGGTTTAATAGTAATGTTATGACCGAAATTGCTTTTTGTATGATGAAAATCGAGAAACTTCATGTGGACCCATAAACTGTTATGCAGGCGAAAACTTACGTGGCGACGCAATTGTTGAATGACAGCACGCAAACCCGTGCAGCAGCAGCGCCAAAGAGCTTCGATCCGCGAGGTGATTTCACGCATCATCCCAACTACCTGTGCAAGGAGTAGGTCAGATGTTGACGCACTACACTGGGCAGCGACCAGCGCGACTTCGAGACACCGAGCGCCAACCCAGCATCTAGCGGCCGAACTACAAACTACGCCCGCCTGCAGTGCTGCGGAGCGGCCGACTGAGAACTTCAACGACTCACCACAGATCTTCAGCGCGACTCACGCGGCTCTGACGGCAGTAGAGCAGCGCGTCACATAAGCGCCACGCCCACTTCAAACGTCAAAACTTCGCGACTCGTAGTAACGCCAGTTGGTGAGCGAAGACAACTGGTTAGCACAACATTAAATTGCAATATACTATCTTCACATTAAATAAACAGTTTCAAGCTGTGTTTTGCCTTAGAACAAGTACCCAACTACAGTAATTTCAGAGAATTTTACGAAACATACTCTGAAATATAGCATGCTCATTTATGCATACTGCGCTGTCTGAACGGTGATTATACAGATATGCTCATTGTTTTTGGAGATTTTACATTTATAAATTTAATGAATGATGTGATTTGTCTTATTTAAAACATTTTACATATACTATGTGAAAATTGATATTTGAATTTATTAGGTTTTGAGAGTCGTTATATTCAGTACTCATACGTATTGTATCAATTTTGGGATTAACTGAAGATACTGCAGTTACTGTTTGATTTGTTTAGCGGTAATTAGGAGCGTTTTGGGTTACAAGAGGTTATTTTATATTACTTGCTTGTGCATTAAAAATAAACCAAACATGTCTACCGAAGATAAGCAGGTTTGTGAGGCAGTAGCTGAAAGGAAAGGGATAGGACAGGAAGACAGAGATGATTCAGGAATCAGTGATTATGGATTGTCATTAGAAAGCCCATTAGCACATTCAACTAGTTACCCCAAGACACCGGGACAAACGACGAGAGATAAGCCAGTTTCAGAGGGTGAGGATATACGGTTGATGTTAGCAGACTCGCTAAAGGAAACCAAGGCAACAAAAGAGAAATTAGAAGAAACTAGAGAAAGGGAAGAAATATTCCACAAATCATTAAAGGGAGATTTACAAGAAACCAAAGAAAGCTTAGAAAAATCATTTAAGGAAACTATAGCACAAGAGATCAAAACATCGCAAATGAAGATAGAATATAATCTGAAGAAGGAAATGCAGGAGTTACAAGAACGACTGATGATGGACATCAACGAGAGAGAGAGAGAGAGAGAGAGAGAGAGAGAGAGAGAGAGAGAGAGAGAGAGTAAGCTACAGAAGAGCATAGACCAAGTCCAGGGAGACACGGAGAAGATGGAAGGAAAGTTAACAAAAAGATAGAAGACGATATTAAAGAAACTAAAGCCGAATTGGAAGAAAGGATCACCAAAGTGGAAACAAATTGCAATCATAAAATCGGTGAGGTGACGCAGATGCAGAAACAATGCAATGATGCGGTTAAGGGGATAGGAGATAGGGAAAACCAACTGGCTGTCAATTTGAAAAATGCTATAGCCGTGTAACGAGAAGAGCATTAACAAGAGGGTCGCAATGGAGGTCAGGCAATTACGACATGGAGTGCAACAATTGGAGAGCAAGACAGAAGAAATTGATAAACGAATTAACAATGCAACTTTAACCATTGGGGAAGGTAGAGTCGTTACCTTGATGAGCAGTGATAGTCGGTATGTCCAAAACAATACAGGGCAGAAGTTTAAACCAAAAGGAGGGTTGCACCCAATGATATTTATGAAATGGTTAAAAGGAGTTTTCCCAGAATATTTCAAAGACGCACACAAGATTCAATTTGCAATAGATAGGATGGAAGGTGAGGCCTTCACTTGGGGAGTCAGGAAGAAGGAAGGGATTACTAGTTATGATCAGTTTGAAGGGGAATTCGTGAAGAAATACTGGTCCAAAAGTCATCAGTGTGCAGCACTTGAGGACCTACTACACCGCAAGTCACTTAATACATGGAGAGGAACGTTGAGAGAGTTTGCCGAACATTTGCGGGAATTAAACTAGACCTTGGAACAACCCCTGAGTGATGACATAATGATATCAGCGATAAAAAGAAGATTGAGCCAGAGAATGCAAGAAACTGTATCCGAGAGCCTAATTAAAGATAAGGAGGCCTTGATGGAGATACTGGAACAGTTGGAATCTGTTCGATCACAGGAACACAACCAAGCTAACGATCAAAACCGAGAGGGAAGTACTGACCAAAGGAATCATTTTAATAATTCGTCTGATTATAGAGGAAGAGGTGGTGGCCATAGGTGTAGGAACCATGGTGGTGAACGGCAATGGAGAAATGATTGGAGAAGGAGTGAAGAACCGAGAGATCATGAGAGAGGAAGGGATAGGGGAATGAATGACACAGTGCATATAGAAGAGGCGGAGAGACCAGAAAACTGAAAGCACTCTGGATGAGGTCCGGTCAGGAGTGAGAGCTACAAGGACCAGAATAAACCTACTAAGACATGACAATGGTGGATCAAGCTATGTGGACTGAATATTGAGGCATTAGTTGACACAGGAAGTGAAGCATGTGCAATATCCATAGGTTATATGAACAGGTACTGAAAGCAAACATTAGCTTGCCTAGTTTCCCGGTGAGTGGAGTGAGAATTGTGAATGCATTGGGTGCAAGGAGTAAACCTATTAAAGAACAAGTGTTGATTACCTTCGAGATAGAGGGAGAAGAATACGAAGCAACATTTTTGGTGGTGGCTGGACTGAACACTTCAATTATTTTAGGAATAGATTGGTTGAATGAAGATGAAGCGATAGTGAGTTTTGATGAAGGTACTATCAAGGTCAAAGGAAGAAAGGGAGAAGAGAAGAGGTTAAAGTTTGCTGAGGGTAGTGCAATAAAAGAAGAGGAAGAATTTAAAAGGATAAGTTTGTGTTATGAAGAGGAACCACAGTAGGATACAGGGAAGAGGAACTAGAAGAAGAAGTGTTGATGTACTTTGAGGGATTAGCACGAGAGGATCGACATGAAGAGAATAAGATAAGTAAAAAGTTGGAGGAAATGACACACCTAGATGAGGAGATTAAGAGGAAATTAGCCACAGTGTTATACAGGCGTTGTAAGGTATTTTCTCAATGGCCAGGTATCATGAAAGGGGTGGAGTGTAAGCTAAAGATAAAGAACCATAAACCGTTCAATATAAAACAGTATTCCATTCCCCAGGCGAAAAGAAGAGCAGTAGATGAGGAGATACAGAGGATGATGGACCAACAGGGCCAACAGTCAATATAACAACCCCCTATTTGTTGTTGATAAGAAGGATGGAGAGGTGAGGATAGTTTTAGATGCACGGACAGTGAACAAGATCATCGAGCCGGAGCGGGACATGCCTGAGACTATAGAAGAACTGATTCAAAAATTCCGAGGAACGAAGGTACTTAGTAGTATTGACTTAACTTCCGGTTACTGGCAAATACCATTGGCCACAGAGTCCCGCCAGTATACAGCATTTACTTATGGAGGGATGTGCTATCAATTTAGAGTGTTGCCGTTTGGGCTTAATGTGTCAGTGTCTGAATTCATAAGAGCAATGGATAAGATACTGGGCGAGAAGTTACTTAAGAAAGTCACCGTTTATGTGGATGACCACTTGATAGCAAGTGAATCATGGGAAGAACATTTGGATAGGTTGGATGCAGTCTTGGAAGCTTTTGAAACTGCAGGGGTAACTGTAACCTGGACAAGTCGGAATTTGGCAAATCAAAGATAAAATTCCTGGGCCATATAATATCAGAGGAGGGTATCTATCCTGATCCTAGTAAAATGGAGGCTATTAGAAATTTTCTGACCCCCCCATAGTAAGAAGCAGTTGCGAGCGTTCTTTGGGGTTTGTGAGTTTTATAGAAAATTGTCAAGGGATCCGTACTTAACGCCCCCGGTATGAGGGAATTGACCAAGGCAAGAATGACGTGGAATTGGAGTGCAGAGTGCCAAACCGAGTTTGAGAATATCAAGGAAGCACTATGTAGTGAAGACATATTGTACCACCCAGATTTTTCCAAGGACTTTTATTTGGGAGCAGACAGCTCTGACTATGGATGGGGGATACATTTGTACCAAATGGAGAGGAGCGGAAATGGTGAGAGTGTAAGAACAATAGAGTTCGGTAGCAGGAGTTTAAATGTTTGGGAGAGGAAGTATTCGATTACTGAAAGGGAGGCATTGGCAATCGTATGGGGGTTTAAGCGATTCCGTTATTATTTGGCTGGGAGGCATGTGAAAGTGGTAACTGACCATAAGGCCCTTACATTTCTGACCACAAGCAAATTGAGGCATAGCAGACTAACTTGATGGGCCCTGGCATTACAGGACTGTGACTTCGAGATAATTTATGAACCAGAAGCAACCCACATAATACCTGATGCCTTGTCAAGATTACCAGCTGACTCGAGAGGAATGTTGGTGGACAGGCCGGAAGGAGGAGGAGTTAGAATTAACCTGATGAAAGGAGTACAGTATGAAGAATTCGTAAGAAAATTGCTAAAGAATGTGCGCAGGGAACAGAACGAGGACGAGAAATTGAGGACAATTAAAAACAAATACAGGTGTGCAGGAGAAGAAAGAATTCGCACATTTTATTATATTCGCAATGGGATACTTTATAAAAGAAACAAGGAGAGTGAGGAGAACTGGAAACTGTGTGCCTGAGCATGTGATAGAGAAATTAATTTGGTATACACACTATAGTAATGCGCATTATGGATCGAAGAAGTGTCTGGAAAAATTGAAGTCAGATTGTGCATTCAACAACATGGGAAGGCGTATACGTAAGATACTGAGTACATGTGACACTTGTCAAAAATCTAAAACGACTACAGTACAGCACAAAGGATATATGCACCCAATTGTACCAACAGCAATTAAGGACATAGTTGCAGTGGATCTCTTTGGGCCACTTCCTGCCTCACAAGGGAATTACACACAAATCTTAGTAGTGGAGGAACTGGTTTCCAAGTACATAAAATTTTACCCGTTAAAGAAAGCCACTAGTAGAGCCATCATTATCCAGTTTGAGAAAGACTATTTTCAAAAGGTGTGTATTCCTAAGCGAATTTTGAGTGATAATGGGTCACAACTTAGGTCAAAGGAGTGGACAGAGATGCTAAATGAACATAAAATAGAGCAAATTGCCATTTCTAGATACAGGCCAGCTTCCAACCCTGCAGACGAACAATGAAAGAATTGAACCGTTTATGCCGAACATACTGTCATAGGACGCATGGTTCGTGGAAAGAATATTTGGAAGAATTTGAGCGGGTCAGGAATCACCTCCCGCATGATTCTACAGGGTTTGCACCATGTGAAGTATTGCTCAATCAAGAACCCGACAGTATTTTTCGCGAGTTGCTAGTCTACCCACCAGGAAGTTCATTGACCTGGGAAAGGAAATTGGAGCTAGTGGAATTAAGTATGAAGGAGAAGGCTAGGAAAAGACAGGAAAGACACGACAAGCTAGCGAAACCGATAACTTACCGAGTGGGAGACTTAATACTAGTAAAGGTTCATGCAAAATCAAAGAAAATAAACTCTGAAATACACAAATTCAACCACGTTTATAAGGGACCATACAGGATTATAAAAACTGGTCATCCTAACATGGTGGAGTTGGAATATGCACGGACAAAGAGAGTGCATGGTAAGGAGCATGTGGAAAACATAAAAAGGTACTACTCACACGAGAACAGGGATAACCCAGATGAGGAAGTGGAATTCGATTAGGGCAAATGTCTGAAATGGGGTGTTCAAGCTCCATGATGTAGTTGAGTAAGACATGTTTGGAACATTTAGTTGTTAATTGGACATTTGAAAAAGGGGAATGTTTGTTTGCATTGTATTTTCTGATGTATTATAACTAGAACTTCATATTTCATATCGACAATTACTTGAGAATGACTGTAAAACCTGTAACAACTCAATTGTAATATAATAACTCATATGTCATGTGTTCACATAATAATTTTTGATTGTATGTTGTGTGTTACGTTCAATATGGACTGTAGAGGATTATTGCTGCTTGATGGAAAATTGTGATTTGGGCAATGCCATGATTGTGAGATGTAATAACGTTTTGTAGATTATTATTATGGAGGCAGCCCACTGCCGGAGTCGAGGGATTATTTGGTAAATTGTAATTTCATTAATTATTTACACTGTGTGTTTTGTTCAGATGTAATAATATCTAATTTCTTCGCCGATTCTTTTACGCCAGAGGCCCCAAAGAAGTTTTCTAGGGCGGGGATGTAAGGGGTCCAGAGGCCCTTACTATAACTTTGCACTTGGCACAGGTCGATAGGACGAACAATCGATTGTGACGTGTTGAGAGAGCGAGTGTCGAGATGCGCCAGTGTGGTTGGTTGGTATATGTGTGTGAAGGCCATTGTTGAAATACAGGGCTTTAACGGAGAAGGGTGTCGCCATCGTTGTGGTTAGACCCCTCTGTAATAGATTAATACCGAGAAAGTGAAGTATCATTACGAAAGTGATCAGTGACGTTACTAGTGCCGATATTTGGTTTCGCGTCTACCGCGCCGGCCTAACCTTGGATTGCAGTGTTGGATGCAGTGATGGATTAGCGTGTGACGATAAAGGAAAATGAAGAAAGCCTGTGCTGAGATTAGCCGTAATTTGATATGTATGGCGAAGGCTGTGGCTGTCTCCTTTTTTGTGTTTTGAGAAGAATATAAGTTCGTAATTAGTAAAACACCGTTGGTGTTCCTCATTACCAGACATTCAGTATTATAGTATTGAGCAGAACGAATGGGAAAGTAACAACTTCCGTGGCAGTCAATTCCGATTACCAGCCCCATTAGGTTCACGGTCATGTTAATAATAAATATTGGACTGCTATTCAATCAGATCAGGTCGGGATAGTAAATCGGAGGTGTTACATGGTCTTTTGGACATGTGATTCAGAACTAGGGTCATAGTAATTACGCAAACATGCACAGTCATTATTTCTTGTGAAAGAGTGTAGAAGGGAAATTATTTGTGATTCATAAAGTGGACTATAACTGTGCAGTTTCTCGTATTATGCTAATACAAAGCGTGTGGCATCCCGTTTAAACAAACCAATTCTAAATTTAATTATTTATACAGTACCAATTCTTTGCTAACAGTTTATTACAGCCTCACGATAAAGGATTCACGATCTACTTGCTGCTTTCTGCGCAGGGGACAACAGCTATAGGAGCTGCAGGCTCGTGAACATTTATCAGAACTTATGCATCCCACTCAGTGCGGTGGAAGGAACTAGGTTCCTCGAGTGTAATGTAATCTTAGAACACAAATGAGGTCAGTGACACGTTATCCATAGTACTACGGAGGAGGTATGAAGGGAGGAAATTAATGAGGGAAGTGATTTACCACACACACGTAAATTCCCATCTCACCTAGTATCTCGCCATCTCTTTCACCTGCCGTATATGGAATCCTTTGTGGGGAAATCTTTGAAGTCTAAGTGCTCTGGAATTTGAGGCAAGATTTTATTAGCAAGAACTGTGAACTGTAACCAACTAGAAACTATGTAAGGCTTGAGAGTCGTGTGAACTGTAGATGAACAGAGAACAACGGTAGTTAGGTTTTATCTCAAACAGTAAATTCAGTAACTAATGATCTCCTTCACAATTCTGAAGTAGCTGTGAACGATTTCACTGGGAATGTAGAGTTAACTAATAATGAAGACAGTGAAAATTCAGATTTAGTGGAAAACAATGATAATGTAAACCCAGGATGCGTAGCACTTAGGCAAAATGAAGTGACTGACTGGAATGATGTTAGAGAAAACGACTCTGACGTCGACATTACTAATGAGCCAACAGATGAGTTAAGTACAGTAAGTCATGGTACAGTATCAGCTGATACGTTGCCAACTCAGGATGATAATCAGGATATAAGGTCTATGCTACAACTTTTCGAGAACAAGAAGTAGCAAGGAAAGAAAATAAAGTGGATATAAATAAGTTAAGGTAGAAACAGCAAAACTTAACGCTAAGTTCCACGATTGCCCAAACTTCTAAAATAAAACTGATGGATGTTCCAAGAAAATAGATCATGAAACAAAACAATGGAATAAAAAATTAGAAGTTTGTAAGTCAGTAATACGAGGGTCGTCCACAAAGTAAGTTCCGTTTCTATTTCTATCCGCGGCAGAGCTACGATCGCACTTCCGAGCATGGGCGGCAGTTACTCTGACTCAAGGAGAAGACACGGACGCCATTTTCAGATCGCTGCTGCCAACGTGTGCTTTGTAGTGCGTCTTTATAATGTCAGCTGTTATTGAAAAGGCCGCCGCATGTGAAATTAGATCTGTGATTCGTTTTCTAACCAAAGGAAACTCATCTGCAAATCTGCGAGGTTTACGGACAAAATGCTATGAGTGATTCAATGGTTAGAAGATTGATCAGCCTGTTCAATGAATGACGTGATCAAGTGCACGATGAAGAATGAAGTGGACGCCCGTCTGTGGTTACTGATGAACTGGTTCACACAATTGAAGAGAAGATTAAGCACAACCGTAAGTTTAAACTTGGTGCCCTTACTATGGAAGTTCCGCAAATCTCACGATCACAAATTCACGAAACTGTTACTGAAAAACTGAAATTTCGAAAACTTAAATTTCGAAAACTTAAATTTCGAAAACTTAAATTTCGAAAACTTAAATTTCGAAAACTTAAATTTCGAAAACTTAAATTTCGAAAACTTAAATTTCGAAAACTTAAATTTCGAAAACTTAAATTTCGAAAACTTAAATTTCGAAAACTTAAATTTCGAAAACTTAAATTTCGAAAACTTAAATTTCGAAAACTTAAATTTCGAAAACTTAAATTTCGAAAACTTTGCTCACGTTGGGTACCCAAAATTCTTGCTGAACAACACAAAAAACAACGGATGGGCAGTGCACTTCAGTTTTTGACACGCTACAATGAAGAAGGCGACGGTTTTCTTTCTCTGACAGTCACGGGGGATGAAACTTGGGTATCGTAGACACACCTGAAACAAAACGGCAATCAATGGAATGGAGGCACACTTCACTTCATCCCCAATGAAGGTTAAGCTTAAGCAAATCTTGACACCTCGAAAAGTCATGTGCACCGTTTTTTGGGACAGAAATGGCATATTGCTGATTGCTTTCTTACCACGAGGTCAAACAATTGATGCTAACGGTTACTGAGAGACAATTAAGAAATTGCGTCGCGCAATACAGAACAAGCGCCGAGGACTACGGTGAAAAGGTGTTTTTTTTCCACGACAATGCCCGACCTCACACGGCGAATGTGACCAAACAGCTTTTACGGGAATTTCACTGGGACGAGTTTGGTCATCGTCCGTACAGCCCGGACCTCGCTCCCATAGACTTTCATCTCTTTTTACATCTAAAATCTGTCCTTGGTGGCCGGCCGGAGTGGCCGTGCGATTCTAAGCGCTACAGTCTGGAGCCGAGCGACTGCTACGGTCGCAGATTCGAATCCTGCCTCGGGCATGGATGTGTGTGATGTCCTTAGGTTTGTTAGGTTTAATTAGTTCTAAGTTCTAGGCGACTAATGACCTCAGAAGTTAAGTCGCATAGTGCTCAGAGCCATTTGTCCTTGGTGGTCAACACTTCAACGATGATGACGAGCTGAAGGAACATGTTACCACGTTGTTGAATACACAGGCGGCAACCTTCGTTTTATATCCTACGTTCTGCGCAGTGCGGGTCAATAATAGCTGTTTAGTGTGACTTTCGTACTACGTATGGTGTGGTTCATCCTGCAGCACAGAGCATTAGACGATGACAGGAACAATTCCAAGAAACACGTTTGTGTACAGGTAAATTGCCGGGCCGTTCCAGAGTGTCTTCACAGACGTCGAACATGTCCGCCACAGATTTCACAAGGAATCCGCAGAAATCCGTTCGCCGTACAGCTCGATAGCTCAACATGCCCCCTATTTCCATCTGGCGTGTGTTGCGTCGACGTTTACGCATGAAACCACACAAAATTCAGCTACTGCAAGCTCTCGTGAAGGTGACCGACGACAAGGTGTGGAGTTCTGAAATTTCGTTCTTGGCAAGATGAAGGATGACACTTGCCTTCCACACTTAGTGTTTAGTGACGATGCAACATTCCATTTAAATGGAAAGTTGAACCGTCATAATATGATAATATGGGATACGGAACAGCCACACGAAGTTGTACAACAAGAGAGGGACTCTCCAAAATTTAACACGTTTTGTGCAGTTTCACAGGAAAAGGTGTATGGTCTATTTTTCTTTGCCGAGAACAGTTACAGGCAGCACATACCTCGATATGCTTGAGAACTTTCTTTTCCCACAGTTGGAGACTGATTCGAACGACGTCATTTACCAACAGGATGGGGTATCGCCACACTGGCGTCTGGAAGTGCTGGAATTTTTAAATCAAAGGATTACTGAATGATGGATCGGTCGCACTGTGTGTTCCTCCGTTACCAACAACAGTGAATGAACTGAGACAACAGCAGCTGTGGAAGCAGTAACTCAAGACATGTTGGCTGCAGTGTGGGAACAATCTGAATGCCGCACTGACATGCCGTGCAATTCAAGGGTGGCATATTGAATACCTATGAAAAGGCGTGGAAGAAAAAACTGAGTCTCCCATTCATCAAAAAACAAAATTCACTGTATATGTTTATTAGTTTCAGAAATATAGACGTGCCAAATCTGAGGATTCTTTTTGATACACCCTGTACTGAGTCGTCATATTTCACATGTAGAATTCTCTTGTAAAGGCAACACAGGTGCGATTCAGGGTAAACGGAGAGAAACAAAGAATAAGTAATACCTCAGGTGCAAGACAAAATAGAAAATGAAGTTAAACAAAAAGTCGAAATTTGGCGTGAACAAGAAAAAAAGGTATTGCCCATGTAAGTGATGCAGCAGTACTAATGCGTATACATTCCATCACTTCTCTAGTGAGGAAACTATACATCCAGTAGCCTTCATTAGACAGTCCGAGGGAGTCATTTCTGAAAACACAACAGAATAACAAAAAATCAAATTTGTGGCCAGTAGAATAGGAGAAGCAGTATCATGGAGAACAGGGGTCAGGAACACAAGCAAAACATAAAGAATTTATTCACGCATTATTGAATCAATACAGGTCTTGTAGCATACAAAACAGAACGAGAGGTGACGTAATTGTGGACAGAAGGTTAGATGGTGAAAAAGTCATTATACTACAAATCACTAGAAGTAAGTTATTAGAAGGTCCTGTACCGAATGGCGTCAAGACATCAATAAACACAGACTTCACAGCCAGCTTCTGTCAGAGGCCACAAGCAAAAAATGGTCAAAGGTATACCGGTACTGTATTCTATAGGAGACAAAGCTATCAGTTCAGTTCTAAGCAGCATCATATGGGGTAGATTACGCGGTCGAATTTCAGGAATAAGTCGAATGAAGTGCCTACCACGGAAATACCGCCACACCAATGAGATGAAATGATAATCACTGTCATGAAAAAATATTACAACTATTGAACCTCAGGGAGCAATAACGTTCTTTGTATTGCTATTTTCTTTTCCTGCTGTTAGTTCTTCCCCTTCTTTCATTCAGAACTATATTGGTCTTTTTTAACGTTCTTCACTATCAAGGTTAAGATGAGAAAATTATCTCACATTGAATGCGTCAACAAAGAAACAAGCTATAACAGAAACATAGTAACCAACTGCAAAACACAGGTGAAAAACAGACATTTGACAGAATACATGTGGACAAGGCCAGCGGCGGATTTACATATAGGCCCAATAGGTACGGGAGGCTCCGTAAGGGAGAGGGCGACATTTTTTGCTCTGTACTCATTTTAACCTCTTACGTTTTAAAATAACTGCGCTTACAAACTACAAAATTTTTAATATTGTTAAACTAATTGCTAGTTTAAATAAGCCTTAACAAACGAAATTTGACAATACAAGCTGGAAATACAGGGTTTACGTAAAGTCCGGGAACACTTTCGATTATTTATTGCATAAGAACCAAACATTGTACACATATCATACATATGACATTTATAAGAGAAACCCTGGAAGGTTTTTTTTTCATGTACACCGCCACAGCGTAGTTTGGTAATTTACCGATAGTCAGCGCTAGTTGCAAACATAGCGAGTTCAGGTGCGGAGCGAGCTTTCTGTGTGTTGGGGTTCGACAAAAATAAGTGTGCTACAGCTGTTCAGCGGATGTTTAGAACCAAGTACGGCAAGAATCCCCCAAAAAGGGAGGCCATTTACCACTGGCGCAACACATTCGTTACGACGTGTTGCTTGTGCCCGGCAAAGAGAAGCGGACGTCCCAGTGTGAGTGAAGTGAATGTGGATGTGGAGCGCGTACGAGGGACATCCATAAGAAGTCCAAAGAAATCGGTGCGTCATGCATCCCGTGAACTCTAAATGGCTCAAATGACAGTGTGAGAAGCCCTGCGACAGAAGCTGTCTATGAAACCATTCAAATTGGAGCTAGTGCAAAAGCTCAAAGACGAGCATAAAGACAAACGTTTTGAGTTTTGTTCGCAGTTGCAAAAATTGAATGAGTATGGGGGATGGCATTGTTGATCGCCTAATTTTTTGCGACGAAGCCACTTTTCCAGTAATGGGAAAGTGGACAGGCATAATTGTCGAATCTGGGGTACAAAGCATCCACACGAATGGATTGAATTTGAGCGTGATTCCCCAAAGGTACATGTTTTTGTGCCTTGTCAGGTCGAAAACTGTACGGGCCATTATTCTTCGCCGAGAGTACTGTCACTGGAAATTTCTACTTGGACATGTTGCAGCAAAGGCTGATGCTTCAAATGCAATCGGACTCTCCGTTCATCTTTCAGCAGGAAGGGGCTCCACCTCATTTACATCGTGAAGTTCGTGGGTACCTGCCGCATCGATGGAATCGACCGTGCTACAGAAGGGGACAGCTGTTTCATGAAATGGCCTCCCCGATCACCAGATTTCACTCCATGTTACTTTTTTCTGTGGGGACACATTAAAGATCTGGTGTATGTACCACCTCTACCATGTGATGTAGCAGAGCTCCGGGTGAGAATACGGCGACTGCCACAGTCTACGATGCCATGCTGGGACGGGTATGGCAAGAATTCGATTACCCTATTGACTTCTGCCTGATCGCTCATGGTTCGCATACCGAATATTTGTAAAAAAAAAAAAAAAATATTTCAGAGTTTCTCTTCAAAATACAATCTGTATGACATCTGTACAATGTTTAGTTCTTGTGCAATAAATAATTGAAAGTGCTCCCTTACTTCATGTACACCCTGTCTACATAGTTTACTTGGTGACGGAATGGAATTTTAACATTGGGTATCATCTTCATGACTGTTCAAAATATTTTGAAGTAAGCTGTCAGGACAGCAATCTACAATTCAATGTTTGAAACATTATTATTCCGAGAATGTTGTCGGCTTCTACATTACCGTACCATATTTTCCTCGTGAAAATACCGGGCCCCCTCAAAAGCTGTGATAAACTTATCAGCAGTTTCTTAAATACTGTAACGTGTGGGTCTCAGTATGTAAAACCCGACTCTACTTAAATTTCTTGTGGACATTACGGAAAGTATCAAGTCAACCCTCCATTACCGAATTAATGTGAAAGCTCTGTGGCCTTCAATATCTGAGCTTTGATTTAATGACACCTGTTTAACAAAATACGATGATACTGAGAATGTTTTACATTTTTAAACACGTGTTTATACGAAAAGAACATAAGCAGAATATCTAAAAATGTGTGAAACACACAACAGACTAAAAATTTTATTTATTTACTTGCTGCTTTTGGTGAGAAAAGAGGAAGAATCCAGCTTTCGTTTGTCTTATTTATTGTGCTGCAGCCTGCACGATATCAAAGTTTCCACTCTGTGCAATCGGATAGTACGTGGCATTGCAAATTTTATATTAACTTCTTAACTAAGCTTTTTTTTCTTCGACGAAAGGTTATTTTTATTTTATGTTGGAAGAAAAGGTGCATTTGCGTGTAGACGTATCAGCAGTGTTCACACAAATGACAACACATCACATCAACTGCTAACAAGTCTACTTAAGCTTTGTAGTCTGTCTTCTCTGCCCACAGAAACCGCTAATATGTTGAATAAGTGGGGTAAATTGAAATTCAATTATTCGGCATTGTTCTTTCATAGCACAGTTACGGCGAGTAATCCGAGATGGCCAGTTCTTCGATCCGTGTTTAAAGTAAAAAGCTTTGTTCACACGTGCGCTGTAGTACGATTGGAACTGGATACAGCCTTTCTTTCTTTACTTTTACCGTTTTTTTCTTTTGTTTTGACTGTTGGTTGAAAATTTTGTGAGTGCCTTAACACGAATAACAGTGAAAAAAAGCAAACGTGCAAAATTAAGCGGGGCGGGCATTTCGGAAATTATCGAAGGAAAGGTGAGAACGAGAAGCCAATGTTCTAAAAACGCTTGGCGGAGTAGGTAAATTTTTCGCAAAAAATGTTGCTGGTTCGACTTCGAATTCAAGCAGTACGGATGATATTTCTGTCACTGCAGCTGTTGTAAAAGAAGTACATACAGACGAAACCAAAGTAAAAATGAAGAAAAGCAAACTGTTCCTGATTTTTTTGAGTTTCAGAAAAATTAAGTGTCGAGTCAGACATTACAAAAAGAAATATGCTCGTTAGTGATGATCCTGCAGAATGGTGTGTCAATGAATCAACAATCGACATTCTCTTACAGCGTGGCATTAATCAAAATTTTAACGGCGATTTTTTTAATTCAAGAAGATCAATAGGCCATACAACCAGATATTTGAACAAAAATATACTCTACCATAAACTTATAAATGGTGAATCAACTTTGCGTGATTTTCTAGCATACTCCTGTAGCACATGTGCTGTTTTTTGTGCACCATGTAAATTGTTCGGAGGTAAGGCCGCGATTGCTGCTAATGGTATTGCAGATTGGAAAAATATTTCTAATATTTTATCTCCTCATGAGAATTCACTTGAACACAAAAATTCTGAGTTATCACTCTTAACAAGAAAAAGTCACTTGGGACAATAGATAACCATTTCAAAGCATTTGTTGGGATAGAAAAAATGTACTGGCATTGTGTGTTGAAAAGGGTGTTTGCAGTAGTGAAGAAGCTAACAAGTCGTGGACTTCCCCTACGTGGACACGTTGAAAGATTCCATTCATTACATAATAGTCAGTTTATGATGTCTAACTTTTAGCCTAGTTTTGCCCTTTTCTCGCAGAGCACACTGAATGATATGGAAATCCTGGGCAAGGAAAAAAAGCTATCTTTCTTCAACAATCTGTAATGAAATAATAAGAGCTTCTTTCTGAACGAATAAAAAGAATTACCATAAGTGAAATAAAACAGACCAAATATTTATCTATAATAGTAGATCCTACAGCAGACACTTCACATATTGATCAATTATCTTTCATATTAATATATGTGAACGAGAATGGTGAACCTGTTGAACGCTTCCTTCTGATTTTGCCAAACCCGGGACACGAGCCCGAGAACTTACCTGAGGCCGTACAAAAAGTCCTGTCTACAAATTCCATTGATATTACTGATTGTAGAGGCCAGTCATATGATAATGCAAGCAATATATCACGAACCTACACTAGTTTTGCAGGCACGCATAAAAGAACGAAATCCGAAAGCGCATTATGTGCCTTGTACGGCACATTCTTTGAATTTAGTCGGTACTAGTGCTGCAAGCTGTTGTCGGGAACCATGTTCATTTTTCAATGTAGTGCAAAACCTTTGTAATTTTTTCTCTGTTTCTACACGCCGCTGGGATAAACTTCTTTCTTTCATGAAACCAGGAAGCAAATCGGTAAAAAGTTTATCAATAACACGTTGGTCAGTAAGAGAGGAAGCATGTGTAAGTCTGTATGAAAACTGGGAGGGCGTTATCAATGCCCTCACACATATTGCCAATAATACGCTTGAAAAACCACTTGTGCGAAAAGAGGCTTCAGCTTTATTGAATCGACTCAGCAGACTATAAACATCATTCATGATGACAGTTTGGAAGGACATATTCCAGAGATTTAATAGTGTAAATCTGAAATTGCAAAATGTAAATATTGGTACTAAAATAGTGCATGAATCATGTGAATCACTTCTAGGATTTATTGCATCTATTCGTGGAATGTTCGACTATTATGAAAATAAATCCATGGAGAATGTGACTGATATAGACTATGAATGCACCTACAAAACATCACGAAAACGCAAACTTCATGACGACGAACAATCGGACTCTGAAGAAGTTACACTCTTAAGCTTTTCTGACTGGAAGGAAAAAATTTAGAGTCGATGCATTTCTCCCAGTATTCGATGATAACATGTACGCCGAATTAGTTAGGCGGAAGAAAAGCTATAGAACACTCTTCGACTCCTTCACAGTTATCAATAACCTTAAGAACAGTTGACCTGACGATATTACTGAACGTGCAGCAAAGCTCCAAGCATCATATGACAGATTTAGAGCCTTCCTCCCCTAGTGAATGTGTACATTTCACGGAACTTTCGAAATCTTATGATATTAGTGATATACCAGTCGAATTGAGTAAATTTTTACGAAAAGAGAGGTTACAGTCCGTGTTTCCGAATGTTGACATTGCTCTTAGAATATTTCTATGTATGGCACTTACAAATTGTTCAGCACAGCGCTCGTTTTCGGCTCTTAAAAGACTGAAATCGTACCCACGTTCTACGTTGTCTGAGGAGAGATAGAGCTCCTAGTCCATTCTTCACATCGAAGCCGCCCTCATAACTGATAACCGCCTGAACTATGAAAATTACCACCAACGAGTTTTCTGCCTCAAAGCGCGCGCGCGTGTGTGTGTGTGTGTGTGTGTGTGTGTGTGTGTGTGTGTGTGTGTGTGTGTGTGTGTGTGTTATGCTTGAAGCAAGATTCTAAAAGATTTTCTCAATGTATCTGTGAATCGCAATTGTAAGCTTTGGTATGTAAGATTTAAAGAGCATATCAAGAGACGCAGGACAGCGGCGTGAGTAATTACCGAAGCGGGTCAGTAGTAAGATAGTGCGAGCAAATACAGAGCTCTTACGAATGGGAAGGGCATTTCCCCGGCCATATGTAAACAGTAGATACAGCTGCGATCGAAACAAAAACAAAGATCAACCACTCACGTGGTGGGATGTAAACATTGGCATTGTTTATTAACAGCCAAAATAAAAAAAAACATTACATTATATTTATTTATATTGTTACAGTGTAAGAAAATGTTTATTTAACAGCTGGTTAAACTAATTAGGGGGATTACGCTGGGGATGGAGATGGGAGAATGGACTGACAGTTGAACTCAAAACCAGTTGGGAAGGTTTGGAGTTTTACAGCGTAAGACCACATCATGGACAACAGAATTACCAATACGGTCTGCTGTTGTGGGCTGGTTGTGTATGTTCTAGTAAAAATGGTGAGTGTACTAATTTTCCATTTCCACGTATTTGTGAAATGTATAGGTGTTGTGTTTGTTGTATTTGTAACCATGTGAAATGGTCGTCTTTGTAACGCATTCAATCGTATGTAAGTGCCGACAATAGTGAGGAAAAATGTAAGGAACGGCATGATGATTGCATCTGAAGATGCAAATGCTTCATCGAACTGAAAGGACGACAATGCGCAGATAGTAGTTGTGTGACATATAACTTCTTATAGCAAATATATGGTCAATTTAATGGACGGCAATGGGCCGATAGTAGTGGTATAGCGATTTAACTTCACAAGAAATATTTTGTTGAATTTAATGGACGGCAATGCACCGATTGTAGCTTAACAGCAGTGTATAATTTTGTGATTGAAACTTGGTAGGAGATAATGGACTGCTATAGAGTATTCTAGCAGAAATGATAAATTGTAAGTCAACAAAATACTAACAACATAAAGGTGCCGATTAATGCTACTTTAAAAATCTTTATTATTATAAGAACAATATAATTGCTATAGAAAGTGTAACTAAAGATTAACGATTTCGGGATATAAGGTTATATACGAATTTATTGTGGGTAATTGCTAGTTTTTAATCACAAAATAATTAAATTATATAAATTAATAATTTGAGAATGAAAAATATATAACAGATTAAAGTTTTGAAAAATAATAACGAATGCCGAGTATAGTGCAATGGTATGGCTCTTGACAGGGAACTGAAAAGTTTATAAAAAAATGAGTAAAAATTTGCTTAATTGCAAAACTGATTGTTGTCTACGAGAACATCCTAATGTTTAGAAATCTATGAAAGAAGTGGACGTGTAATATTTCTGGCTTTGCAGCTAAGAAGCTCTTCTTAGAGCAGTTGAGAAGGCAGCAGTTGGAAGATGACGTAATGTGATGTGTAGGGCTGTGCAAACGATACTCATGTTCGAACTGGCTCGAGATTTCCCAATACGCCGCAGCGTTCGATACGGTATCCAGCTTGTTAGAACAATCACGTGACATTTGACTCACGTAGCGAGAGTGCAAGGGATACGCAATACGAATATGTTTTCCTCCAAAAAACTATTGCTTGACTGAACCCAATATAATATTTTATTTTGTAGGGAACATTCATATTTTTCTCTTTGATGAGTTATATGTTTGGTAGTTTGTGTTTTCTCCTTTATCTTCGTTATGTATATCACTGAATAAATGGTCTCTCAAAATGTGTGTTCCTGACAATATGGTGTATTGTGTATTTGATTAAAAGGTTAACTTTATAGTCTCAGAGGACTAATTAGAGTCAATAACTAATAGGTTATGGGCCCAGGAGAGATTATTGAACTTTCCATAACAAAGAAATAAACTGATAAATCAAGGTTACATAATTTTCGCGCGTGTTAAACGTGTTGCTATTTTTTTTTTTGCAGAGAAACTTTCAAGATTTATTTGTTTAACTATCTGAACGTATTCAAGATGGCTTTGGGTGGACAATCACTGTTTAATTTTGAAAAGTAGACCGGTATGACAAACTACAACGACTGGAAATTCACGATGGATATGTACCTGAAACATGAGGGACTATGGGACACAATTGCTGGCACTGACGAAGATGAGAAAAATGCACAGAAAGCATTATCGAAATTATGTTTATCTGTAAATTCATCTGTGTATCCAAAACTTCGAGGAGCAACGACTGCTAAATAAGCACGGAAAAATTTACAATCTGCATTTGAAGATAAGAGTTTATCTAGTTATATTCGGCTGTTACAATTCTTAATGAATGTACGATTGGCTTCTGAGAAAAATATGGAGGCGTATTTGTCGAAAATTACGTTACTTGCTCAACAAATTCGAAGCATTGGTAAGTACATGGACGATGATTTCGTAGTTGCAATTACGTTAAGTAGACTTCCAGCAGATTTCCAACCCTTGATTATGGCAATTAAGAATTCTGGTGTCAAGATTACTAGTGATTTAGTTAAGTCAGCGGTTAATCCAAGAATCGACGAAACGTCAGTTTGCATCCAGAAATGAGACCATAGACTCGGCGCTGGCAGCTAGTAAGCAGGAAAGTAAACACCAGAAAACGAATATCCAACGTAATGTGCGAAATATCAAGCCTTTTAAGCGTAATAAATGTCAAAAACGTGGTCACAAGGCGAATGAGTGTAGAACAAAGAAGAAACCAAATAAATTTTCAAATTCTGCGAATGCAGTGAGAACTGAAAACGAAACTGTGTTAATGGCTCTAACTGCATCTTCGCCTCATAGTAACGGCTGGTATGTGGATTTCGGGTGTTCAAGACACATGACGAATCAAAGAGACTCGTTCAAAGCTTTCCTCTCGACCACAGCTGCTAAAGTGACAGCAGCAGACAACAGCAATCTTCAGGCTATTGGAGAAGGCGATGTTCATCTTCGAGTTACTTGAGACGACAAGAATAAACAGATAACTGCTGATGATGATGTGTATGTTCCAAGCCTTGCTTACAACCTACTGTCGGTTAGTCAGATGACAAGACGTGGATTGTGTGTATTGTTTGACAATGTGGAGTGCGGTGTATACAAGAAAAGTGATGTAATTGTTTCTGGAACACCAGTAGCAACTGCAACTCAAATGGTATGTATCGATTAGATGAAGTGCATCATTACGCAAATGTTGTAGAAATTGACAGTTATGAATTGTGGCATTGAAGATTGGGACATTCGAATCGTGTAAGCATGCATTTATTAAAAGAAAAAATGGCTGATGGACTGAACTGGACGAACGTCAATTTAGATCCGTGTATTCCCTGCATAAAAGGTAAACAGTCACGACAACCTTTTCCTAAAACATCAAGTAGAAGAGCAAAATATCTACTTGACATTGTGCATTCTGCTGTTTGTGGACCAATGAGCATGGCTTCGTGGGGGAGGATCACGATATCTTCTCATTTTTACGGATGATCTGTCAAGAAAATCTTTTGGTTATATGCTAAAATCAACAGAAGAAGTTTGTGACACATTCATCGAATTCAAAGCACAAGTAGAAAATGAAACTGGTCGAAAAATCAAAATACTTCGAACAGACAATGGAAAAGAGTTCGTCAATCGGGGCATGAATTTATTTTTAAAGGCGAATAGAATTCAACATGAAACAACAACTCCTTACACGCCAGAACAGAATGGTGTTGCAGAACGCTTAAATCGGACAATCATTGAGAAAGCAAGATCAATGTTAACAGATGCAGGTCTAAGTAGACAATTTTGGGCTGAAGCTGTAAAGACAGCAAATTATTTAAAGAATCGATCTCCAACATAAGCTGTTAAGAATGTCACTCCTGAGGAATTATGGAATAGTCGTCGGATAAATCTGAGTCATTTACGAATCTTTGGATGTCGAGCATTTGTACATATACCAAAAGAAAAAAGGACGAAATTAGAAGACAAATCTAAGGAACTTATCTTTGTTGGATATTGCGAAGATTCTAAAGCATATCGTCTGATTGATCCAAATTCACCAAAGACAATTGCGAAAGCCCGTGATGTGCAATTGACGATAATAGTATGAAATGACAACCTGCTGAAGTTGACAGAAATGCAGTTTATCTTGAATTAGCACAAAGTGACACAGAGAAAACAGTAAATAGCAACGTACATAGACACACGGAAGTTGCGCAGCCAGAAATGCAACCAGAGATTAGAAAATCATCACGTGGAAGAAAACCAAATACTAAATACTTTAATTATGATTTTGCTTGTCTTGCTTGTATTTCTGAACCAAATTCGTATGAAGAAGCAATGAATTGTGATGACTGTGAAAAATGGAAGGAAGCCTTAGATAATGAATTTACATCTTTACTTGAAAATGAAACACGGATTTTGACTGATTTACCACCAGGCAGGAAGGTAATTAATTCGAAATGGGTGTTCAAGATGAAAGAAACGCCAAATGATGAAATTGAACGTTATAAGGCTCATCCTGTAGCGAAAGGTTATTCCCAAATACCAGGAATAGACTTTGATGAAACGTTCTCGCCTGTTGTTCGTCGTTCTTCACTTCGCATCCTGTTAGCTGTATCAGATGAATTTGATCTTGACACTGAACATATGAATGTTCAAACTGCATTCCTATACGGTGATCTCGATGAAGAAGTTTACATTCGTCAACCTGAAGGCTACCTGAAGAAGGGGGAGGAGATGAAGGTTTGCAAGCTGAAGAAGGCAATTTATGGTCTAAAACAGGCGTCACGCGTTTGGAATATGAAATTAGATGTGACATTATATAAAATGAACCTAAAGAAGTCAGAATATGATTCTTGCATTTACTTCAGAATTGAGACACAAAATATACTCATTATAGCTTTTTATGTAGACGACTCGATCATTTTCTCTAATAGAAATAATAGGTGGAAGAAAGAATTGAAGAAAGGATTAATAATTCAGTTTATGATGAGAGATCTTGGTGAACTTAGTTGGTGTCTTGGCATGAGAATAAAACGAAACAGGAAACAAGGGACGATTAGTATTGATCAAAGCAAATATGCAGCAAACATACTCAAGAAATTTGGTATGGAACGTTGTTATCCGGTTGCATATCCATTTGAACCTGGTTCAAAGCTGCAAAAATGTGAAAATAAATTGACAGATGAGGAAAACCTTGTGTTACATCGTATTCCTTATCAGCAAGCCTTAGGATCACTACTGTATTTAGCTCAAAGCACAAGACCGGACATTGCATATGCTGTGGGAAGCGTCAAACGAATTATGCGATACATTAAAGGCACAGTCAATGTAGGACTAACTTTCCGAAAAAGTGGAACAACTGAAATTGAAGGTCTCTGTGATGCTGATTACGCATCAGACCTCCATCAGCGGCAATCAACGACCGACTATATCTTCAAGTTAGCTGGGACAGCAGTTTCCTGGACTTCAAAACGACAACAAACCGTGGCTCTATCAACTACAGAAGCTGAGTATACGGCTGTCAGCAGCAGCGCAAGAAGCGGTATACCATCAAGGTTTGCTTCGTGAATTGTGTGTTACGCATAGTGAAAAACCAGTAAGTGTATGCTGTGATAATAGAGGTGCCATTGCACTGAGTCACAATGGTGTGCATCACGCTCGAACAAAACACATTGACGTGAGGCACCACTATATTCGTGATTTAATTAAAACAGGAAAATTCAGTGTGAAACCTGTAAATACACATAAGCTGCAAGCTGATTTTTTGACAAAGGCACTGCCTAAAAGTAAACATCAGTGGTGCTGTCAAGCTGTGGGACTTTCAGAGTTCACGAATTGACATCTCGCGAACGTGTGGGGGTGTTGGGACCATTCATATTTTTCTCTTTGATGTGTTATATGTAAGGTAGTTTATGTTTTCTCCTTGATCTTCGTTATGTACATCGCTGAATAAATGGTCTCTAAAAATGTGTGTTCCTGGCAATATGATGTATTGCGTATTTGATTAAAAAGGTCAACTTTATAATCTCACAGAGGACTAATTAGAGTCAATATCTAATATATTTGATTATGAGAGGCGGTAATGATTTACCTAGTTTCCAAATGGGGAATACAATCCTTGTTCACATATTTGAGCAGCACATAAAAACTTTATCAGATTTTAATCAATTTGAAACAAAGTCTCATCAGATCGCGGGACGATCGAAAGCTCAAGAATTAACAGAATCATGACTGCAATCTTGCATTTGCTTATTAGTTTCCGTTGTTTCGTGTGACCTACGACCTAGAAGATATTTCAGTGCATGTTTCACAGTTATTTTTATTGTTAAAATCCACAGTGCATTAATAAAGCAAAGAAGGGTCGTTATGACAGTACGAACAAAAGTCACTAGACAGCAGACCGATCAAAACCGAACAGAATCCGAAATTTCCCTAACTGTGACGTAAACTGTTCGATCAGTTCGAGTTGTGTTCAAGACACAGCCCTAGTTGTTTGAGGTACTGGTGACAGATGGTTTATTCGTACGTATTTCGTGAGAAAGACAGCATAAATTGAGGTCTTTTCCGCGATCGGCTGCTGTGTTCGGAAGTAGCGCCCCAAAAGGATAAACTTCTGTTATTTATAATATAAAAACCAAACAGTGGATTTACTTGCATTTCATTTAGAGGCATCTCTCAATAACAGCCTATCATTCCATTATTTCAAAACTGTTGATTACCACCAGAATAATAAACAATTGCTGGACGAAAAGACGCACGAAGCACTTAGAGATCTTCGGATCGAACGGGCGAGGTGATTCCATAGTAAGATTAGGGTTCGATCGTAAAATTAGGAATCGATTGGCCGTTTATGAGGACAGACATGTCTGCCGCGACCGGTATTGGTCAAGAATTTAACTGGCAATCTCTGGATCTTTGGACACGTAATTGAGAACTAATGAGATTGTAATTACGTAAACGCGCAAATCCTAATTTTATTTCCGGTGAAAGTGTTTAGGAGGGTAATTATCTGTCATTCATAAAATGAACTATAATTATTATGCTAATAAAAAGGGAGTAGCATCCCGTTTAAACAAACTAATTCAAAATTTAATTATTTCTACAATACCAGTTCCTCGCTAACAGTTTATTACAGCCGCAAGATAACGGATACACGATCTACGTGCTGTTTTCTGCGCAGGGGACAACAACTATAGAAGAATGCAGGTTGGTGAACATTATTCAGAACTTAGGCATTCCACCCAGGCCGGTGGAAGCAACTAGGCACCTCGTGTGTACTGCAGTCTTAGTAGAAATGAGATCAGTGACAGGTCA